>NW_026892569.1:4495000-5695000 GCF_033815535.1 Pezoporus flaviventris
TGATGCAAAGATTTTCTATCAAGACTTCAGGCAATTGAGCACAAGTTGTATTCAGCCGAAATGTCAGATCTGAAAACCATCTCAGCATGGTGCAAATGGCCTGGTTTTTCTTTTTGATTCTTATTGCTTTAGTTTTGTTTATTCTTATGTAACCTGTCAGCAAAACTTACTCTGCTCCTGGACTGTTTGTAGTACTCTGATATCGAGAAGGACAGCTTTGCTTCTGCTCCTGCCTGGTGCAGTTACCGTATCAACCTTCATTTGCTGGGCTGTAATCCTGTGTCTGTCTGTGTGAGTGGCACTAGTCACATTCAATAATACTTTGCTTTTGCATTTAGGCTTCTTCTGCACAGCCTTTACATACACATTTACACATCTCTGACTGGAGGGATTTAGGTGGATGCCATTAAATCTGTGCCTGATGTGTTTGTGCAGCAGGTAGGAAGAGTTATAGCACTGCAGCCCAGGGGTGACGGGTGTGGGAATGGCCGAGGCTGTAACACACACCAAAGGCTACAAATCCTTGGAGAATGTTAATTGAAAAGTTACATCGAATGCACAGCAGGTGGTTGGGACCATAATGGTAAAAAATCAGCTCAACCAGATGCAAGGGAACTGCACAGCTGCCACTTTGGTAATTGGGGGTCACCGTGGGGTGGTTAAGGGGTTGCTGAATTAGGGACTGACAGAGCTGCAGTTAGGAGATGGGAACTGGGTGGCTGTCATGGCAAAATTGCACTCCCAGGTGACTCAATGACTCCACCTTTTCATCAGCTTATCTTTGTTTTTTGAGGTGAAAGGGCTGTGGAGGGGATGGAAGAACAGCCATACATGCCATGGGTTTTGACATGATTCAGTGCTGTGGTTGACCTCAGGGTGTGTTCCTCCTACAATTAAAACTGCCAGCTTTCTCTTTGCAGAAAGCAATCTCAGAGTCCCTCCCTGTTGCTGCCTTCTTCCATCAGATAGATGGCTGCCACTGCTCCACCTTCCCTCCTCCATTCTGAAGATTATTTTTTAAAACAATCCGTATACTTACATTTTGAACATAAGACCTTCCACATCCCTTCACATGCATGATTTCCTCTGAAGGAGGAAGTGTCCCGCTAGTCCAGCATTATTTGATCTTATGTGGCTTTTACCTTTCCCTTCTCTTTGATCCCAAATTTCTTGACACAAAAATAGTGGCTTTCACAAGGATCGGGCAGATTTATGGAACTCAAGGGCCGTGAGATTCTCTGAGTCTGAAACTGCCTCAACATGAAATAGAAAAAATTGCTAAGAAATGTACCATGGCCTCTTTTTTCTCTTTCTATGCAGCTTTCCTAATAAGGCAGATGAGAGACAGACAGGTTTTGCTTACAGCATTTGTAGGTGGCACTGTGCTCCTCACCCCCTCCCTGTTCCCCCTCCCTGTCCAGGTGCTGTGAGCAAGGGCACACAAGTCACACATCAGAGGCCAGCAACACTTTTGCCTAATATTGCACTTCCAGCTTTTTCTGTGCCTTCCTAAGAAGTCAGATTCCTAGAAGTATTTGTAAACAGAGCTCAGGAAGACTCCTAACTTTGCCTCAAGTAGCGCATCATGAATACTATAGTTATGAAATGAATGCCCCTAGGAGGAGCACAGATGTAGTTGGTAACCTACCCCACAGCACCGAGCTGTGCAGAGCAGAGGGAGCAGCAGAAATCAGCCCCTCCATGTGCACATACGCTACACTTTTCCTTCTCTTCATCAGTGTCTAATTAAATTCCAGTCAACCTGAACAAAAAGATGCATACTTGTTGCAGGCAGTAAATAAGGATATGTTAGGAAATGAGCATGTATGAATTTTAGCCACAAGTTGAAGAATACAAAGCAGCTGAATTATCAGAAAACTCTAGGGTACCATTTGATAGCAAATGTTTCTAATAACAACATGTAAAATTACAGATCATAGCAGTGACATCAAATCAGCATTTTCCAATTCAGAATTAATCCAAAAGCAATCCAGTCAGTATTTCTTCCATACATGACACTCCAGTCAATAGTACCATGTTATATTAACATTGCTTTCAAAAACACATGACTAAGTGTCGTTTGCCAGCCTGCAACTAGAGGTTCCCTGGAATAATCTGCATATAGGAATATATTTGATATGAAACAGCTTTGCCCTTGACTGGAAATAGAGGCAGGAAAACAAGGCTTGTTTCCTAACACCAGTCATCAGAACAAACGACTGTACCTCTTGCAATTACTACTATAGCAAAAGACCTGTCTCTGTGTTATTGGAATATTGACACAACACTTTTAATTACAGTTTGAGTAAAACTGAGGACTCAAATACAGAATAGGGAAGAGTTTCATCACTGCCTTGATGTTCTTGGTGTTATTCTGCTCAAGATGAATAACTTACAGTTTGGTGGTCACAGAGCCTGGCCTTACAGATAACAGGGTTTTCCAAGCACTTTCTGAGATCTACCATTCTTTTAGAGCTGATACCTTCCACAGAGCAGCATGACCCCATCTCACTTCCTTGCTGTCCCTAGGAGCCTGAATGCACTTTTGGAGCAAGGACATGGAGAGGACTCTGAGCTCTCAGCATGCAGTAAGGCTGGAGGTGGCCACCCACTGGGTAATGGCTTCAGCTGGGCAATTCCAGATGTGGCCTGGAGTCCTTGCACACATATAGCCACCACCAGAAGCACCAGCAGAGAGCAGTAAGTGTCATAGTGCAGCATAATCCCCTCTTCAGCCTTGTCAAGGATGGCAGGATCAGACTTCCATTCTCAGATAATAACCATTTCATGTAGGCAGTTACAAGACCTATTTATAGGGATTATTTTACCTGCCATCTTTACCCTTTAGAGGAAAGGACTGGTACTTTGAACATGTGGCAATTTTATACTACTCACCCACCCCCATATCTTTTATTTGGGTGTGTAGTATCTGGTTATGTTTCCATCTGGATGACTCTTGAGTTAGTTAGACAGTGATTGTTTTATGAAAAAATTATGAAACAAAAGTAGTTCAGGTAGACTCTGAACTGAAAGGAGGTTGGGATCATCTGACTAATGACCCACCTAGGTCTAGTTTGCCTGCTCCAAGAAATCTGGGAGAGGTGTTTACGATTAGCTGTTTGTGTAACCAAGCTATGCAAACTAGTAAAAACAAGTCGTGTGTGTGAGAGAGAGAAGGAACATTGACTGCTTTGACAACTGCTTTGCCATTGCTAAGGAAACTGCTCCCTTGGTAACCATGGTCAGTACATCTGTCTTATTTTATCTCCAATTCTCACATAGACACCATCATGGAAAGAATATTAACACAACAAACCCCCCAAACATTTCAGAAAAGGAAAAACTAATGAAAGCACGAGGTTTCTATTGATGTCTTTACTAAAAAGTTTAGGGAGATTCTGCTTTGGTGTTGATTATGACTTTGCCTTGCCTGAGATGTGCTCCTTAAATATTAACTTAAGCACAGTAATAATTTATTCTTTTGTTCTGCTTTGTACTTCTTTAAAATGTGATACTTATTTTATGATCTGAAAGATAACAACAAACTTTAGAGAGGTCTCTGAACTTTTTGGATCAGGAACATGTGACATCAGCAAGAGCTTTCTTGACAGTTCTGTTTAGATCCTTTAACAAGGAGGAAAACCAGAAACATGCACAGAAATCAAAAACTGGATGGAGTTTTTGCCACTTTTTAGTGAAATCAGAATATTTTCCTGTACCTACCAATAAATCAGATGTGAAATATTGATAGAAATACAACTTTACACAAAAAATGCCCACAAAACCACCAAATCTAATGAAACAGAAGAAATATGTCTGTTACAGAGGATGCAAACAGTCCCTAAGGCTTTCTATTCATAATATCAGGCACTATGAACATCCTTTGGGTAATCTTTTGCCTCAGCGATAAGAATTCTACTACGCTGCGTTAGCAGCACCAGAGGTACACAGGTTTCTCAGTAACTTTAAGAGTAGCATTTTCCTGGTCTTGTAAAGAAGAGAAAAAACTTGAATGATGGTGAAAGAGCAGGTAAGAACTTACACACAAATTTGAAAGTATTTGTTCTCAAGGTGGGCCATAGTGACTGCATGATAGAGGGACCAGGAGAGCCAGGGCTGTGGTTTGTGGATTTACTGTGACTGCATGCATAGCTACAGCATTATCTATTTGATAAGAAAAGCCACCATTCAAGCTCAGACCACTTCTCTAGCCTTGTGCCCCTTCTCTAACAGCAGCTGGCAGGAGAAGGCTGGAGAAGAGCTTAAGGACAAGGCAATCATGGTGGTACCTCTCCATGTACTCTGCCAGTGTCTCAGTAAAAGAAAAGTGATGTCTGTAACAGCCCACCAGAGATACAAGGATGCTGACTGATGGAAAATTTTGGGCTAGTGTACTGATCTCAAGAACAGAGCAGAGATAGCAATCCATGGCTTCTCACGGTGGTGTGAGCATACTAGCACCTCACTAAAGAGTTGTGTCACATGCTTTGTGGTGGGAATTAGCTCTGTGTGAAAAGTTACTCACAGCTTCTTTCCTTTGAGTAACCTTGTTGATGACAACATGATAAAGCAATAACTTAGCTTCAGCTGAGACAAACAACCCAGCATCCATTCCTATAGCATGAATATGGTAGTTGTATCGCCATCAGCAAACCTTACTTTCACATCAGCTATATATTCATGATATATCTTTCCTTTATATCTATTCTTTTTTAGGAAAAATAATGCAGTGTGAGCTATTGTCACTGGTATTTGATTTCCCACTGCAGAAGTTTTGAGACATTAGTAAAACATAAATGCCATTTTACTGCTCTGTCATGTAGCCTCACCTTTCAATTTTACAAGTAGCATTTGTAACCGATTTATTTACCCAAGGCCATTTAATATAAGCAACACAGCAATTAGTGCTCATGAAACATTGGGTTTAACTTTACCTAGAAGCCAGAAGCAGTTGTACCAATACCGCTGGTGTAAGGGAGTTGCCATGAGTCATTTCTTCCAATTCTTTCCCTCTCACACCTCCAGATCCAGTGGCACACCCAGAAGAAGCTGTGCTTTTCCTTCTCCTGCATGAAAACAAGGGGAAGAGCATCTCAGCCCTTCCAGGAGCTGAATGTGACTACATGGACTACCAAGGCCTTGGATATCATCAGGGAACAGCAAGGTGTTCCCTAAGGAGCAGGGAGCCAACACAGACACCATGGCCAGCTGGCACAGTGTGGAGGGAGCCCCTCTCTGCAGTACCTGAGTAGGAGGAACAGGCAGACCTGCAGATGGTGGCCAGGTCCAACCAAAAGCCTAGGTCATAAGGCGAAATTGCAATGAGGTCAACCTGGAAGTGAGCCTGTAGGTCAAGACAACCAGCGTAGCTCACAGAAAGGAGCAAATGCCCCGGGTCAAACTTAAATGGGCTCCCAGAGCTGTGGGAAGTGCTTAGAGGAACCAGGTGAGGTTGATTAGAGCCATTAAGGCTTATCAGTGCCCTCAGGGGCTTGGAAAATTCCACAATAGGAGGAGCCAGCTATATAAAAGATACTCACCCAGTTACTAAAGCCCTGATGCTTTCGCCACCTTCAGTACTAAGGAAACTGCTGACAACTTTCTTTTCAACTACTTCAGAAAGCAGTGTTACTATGAGGAAGAGCGGTTTCCTTTTGTTTAAGTAAAAAACCCAAGCAAAAACCGGCTCCCCCCTCAAGAGTCCCACACCACCCCAAAACCCAACAAGCTACATTACTAGAGAAAATTGAAAAATAATTACCACTGACAGATCATAGATTCACAGACTGGTTTGTGTTGGAAGGGAGCTTAAAGCTCAACCAGTTCCAACCCCCTGCCACAGGCAGCAACACCTTCCACTAGACCATGTTCCTCAAAGCCCTGTCCAGCCAGGCCAAGATATAAGGATTCATGTACACAAATATGTTAGAGGTTTTGTGGAAGACCACACTTTGGCAAGCTTGCTTGTTCTAACCTGTCTCTGCAGCTGTGCAGGTATATAAAGTCCTTTGAGTTTGGATCTAGGCAGTGTAAACCAGACAAGCAAACCACTTGTAATAGCAGCACATGCTTTTTGAAGCGTATTAACTACTGCCACCACATGATGCTGAACCTTCTCGCCAGTCACTTGCTATGGGATAACTCTAAGATTAGGCAGGAGAAGGCTGACATGTGAAATCTGTGCCACTTACTTAACCACTCTGTCAAAATGAATTGGGCTGCTCTTGCTGCGTTAGCCTAGAGAAACAAGTGGCAGGGCCTTGGCTGGCATATGCCTATGGAGTGGGGAGTGAGCCTTCGCCTCCATGTGTCAGGTTGACAAAGCCTCGGGGTGGGGGGGGTGAGGGGACAGGGCTCTGCTGTGGTCTCTTCATGTCAGCCAAGGACCTTCTCAAATGGGTATCTGAAGGCTCATGCTCCCACTCATTGCAGTGTGTGGGAGCCCTTGGGTAGAGTGGTGCCAAGACTGCTCTGAAACTAGCTGGTGTGGTTTTGAGGGTGACTGAATGATGACTGAGATGACAAGCTGGCTGGACAAGGGCTCGCAAGAAAGTAGGCCAGCAAAAATTTCTAATTCAGATAAAAATACCTTTGTAGTCTTTGTAGTGAGGGAGAGCAGCGGCACTCAATCTAAATGTCTCTATCCAAAGAATGAGCAAGAAAGAGCTTTCTTAGATCCTTTACCTTTACTTAAAAGAGACAAGAGATGATCTGACAGCAGGTTCATTAGGCTCAGCTTCCAATAATGAGGCTGTCGTAGGACTCATCTTACAGCTGAGCCCGTTGCCTGCACAGCCTGCAGCCACTTGCTGAAGAGCTTCTGCCACCTCCAAACACACACTGCCCTCTCTAGATCTTCATCTAAAAGAGGAAAACATCACAATTAAAAGCAAAACAGACTGTAGCTCTCCTGAGAATAATTTATTCACAAATCTCTTTCCTAGACCAAGGCACACTTCATCACGAGGTTTTGTTAGACACCTGGGGAGTGGTGCTGTGCCTAATGGTCAGGAACCCTCCTGAGCTGGCTGGGAAAGGAGATGTCCCCGAGTGTGGTGGGGGGCAGGAATGGTTTGATGAACTGAAGATGCAGAAAAAAGAACACAAAACAAGTTTGGAAGGGACATGAAGATCATGCTTAATTCAAAGGAGTTTGCCCTTGAGACCCATGGAGAACACATCAGCTGGCTCCAGCTAATGTGTTTTCTCCAGCACTCCAGAAAAAAAGAGCTGAAGTACAGTATGTACTCGTCTGCTGAGACATTTAGATTGGCTACTAATACTCTGCAAATGTTTATAAAGAAAACAAAATGTGGATGATAGCCATTTTCATTAAAGCAAGCTGATTCAGTTCACCCTGAATCACAGGATCCCTGAGCCATTTTGGAGACTTCTGCTTCACAACAGCACTGAGGCTGTGTGGCTCTTGCTGCTGGTTGCTTGCTTGATGGGTCTGGTACACACAGCTGCAGGTGGAGGCATTGCCAGGGCCAGGTATCTGCTCAATGTCTGCAAGGTGAAGGTTAATATCCCTTGGCCCTGCCACCTCAGTTTGATTTTAATCAAGTCAAAGCCGAGAGGAGGAAAAAGACAGAATTGAAACTTCAAGCGTTACCTGCTCAGGGCAGAGTTCCCTCTTGTGTACTATGTAAAACTGTCAGAAAATTTGGTGGCTGGTTCCTTGGGTGCAGATCATGATCTTCCTTTGGGCCAGGCAGCACATCTCTCTTGAAACCAGGAGCACAGATGTTTTATGATGTTCTGGGAATGTTTCCCATCTCTGTCACCTGCTGCACCTCATCACCCACATATTTATGCCAGTAAAGCATGAGAATCCCATACTGGTTTATATATACCATGCCCATGGCAGAGCCTTCAAAACAATGGGAACTGCAGTTCTTGAACCATTGCTCTCTGTAACTGTCCCTACCTCCAAAATAAGTGACTTTGCCAACCTTGCAATGAAGGAACTGACAACAGTGATGAAAGCAGAGACATAATTTCATGTCCACCCCAGTAATTCTCTTTACTGAAATAACGTAAACCCTGGGGATTAATTTGGCTCATTGTGGGCGGGTGCTGTCTAACTCGCCCCAGTTGGCTCTAGCTGAAGCTGTGAAGCCTACAAAGCCATGGCCTGACACACACTGGCACCTGAGTCAAAATGTCCTGATGAGCTGTGAGACAGAAACAAATGCCCATGGGACTGGTTGGAGCAGCAATTGTACTAGGGTGCTCTCAGCCATCAATAGCATCCTTTCGCAGTGGTGCCAAAATCAGACTGGGTCATGGCATAAGCCACAAAGGGCCTGTTTCTCCCATGCTGCCTTCTTGCACCAGTGACACTGCAGTCCAAACTATCCATTGAGATATCAAACAATCCCAAATCAGCCTGTCTGGTAGAATTTTGTATCTACTGCCTGCAGATGGGTCAGATTGCCCTCTCCTCCCCAGGACGTCTTCTAGCTAACCCCATTTTCCTTCTGTCTCCTTGTCATTTCCTTATCTTGACGCCTGTTTATGTTATGTGTGTCTATGTTCTACATGCTGGAAGCCTAATTTGAAGCCAAAAATGGCACTGCCTATGTCTCGTGGTGTCCCTAGCCACCACACGTCCCACCCTCCCGGCAGAACTACAGCCAAAAAAGTTTGCTTCTCTTTCGGCGCTGCAGTGCTTTCGGATGTCAGAACCAGTGTCAGCCCTCTTCAGAGACTTGAGCAACTGCTGTGAATTTAAAACAAATATTTTTCATCTTAAATGCCATGGCAGGTCAGCTAAACAGAAAAGAATAGCTGGTAACAGGCTCAGAAGGACGGCGGGGTGGAGTGTTTACAGCTCCATCAACAGCTCGGTGTTAATGAGCTGAGTCCGAAAATTACTTCTCTATTGATGAAGGCATGGATGGAGTGCACAGATGAGAAAGACAGTGATTGCCTCTGGCTGCAGGCAGAACTTGGAGTGTTTATTTTTCACTTTCGATTGAACTGGTTTTTTGGAGAGTGCAGTAAAGTTCTGAAAACCGCAGTCATGCAGCTGCCTGTCGCCTGGCACATGCATCAGCCCTGCAGCTCCAGCTCTAGGGGTGCAGGATCTCATCCTGCCGCAAGGAGCATCTGTCTGTGCATGGGAAGTCAAAAATTAAGCTGTGAAGTTGGCTCTTTGTTCTGTGTGTTGTGTGTGCACATGTGTGTACTCATGCATGCCTTTTAACCAAACCTGCTAGGTAGGAACAATTTGAATGTTCTAGACTGAGTAGAGGTAAAAGGACTGCAAATATGTCAGAGGAAGCTTATCCTGCATTGCAACTGTGGTAACTAATGGGAATGTTCTCATGCAAGATGTTATTTCTGCCCCTGATCTTTCCCTTTTCTTTGCTTTCTGTAGGAGACATTGGTGGTGCTATGGCTGAGCAAAGTGGGACAAGAAAGATGTCATCTCCTTGTCTCACTCTGGAGGATGCTCCTTTTGAACTTCCAAAGTATCAGTGATGCAAATGGTGAGTTTGTCCAGGACAGCTTCTTCTGTTCAGTGTGGCCATTATTTTTGAGAGGTTTTTTGCACAGCATTTCCCTATAGGGGAGTTTTAGTGTGTTGAATTGTGCTGTAGCTAAGGGCTGATGTGTACAAGGTGAATGGCATGGTGCCACACAAGCGGTTCAAGCACATCAGCACTCAGCACTGCCCTTTGGGGTCCTGCTTATGATTTCTGAGAGAAATTTCCTATGGTTGAGGCTTTTCCATAGGTCAAGAGAGGGGACACCTCAAGAAATTCCACTCTTCAGCTATTAGTGAAATTAATTCATAATTTCTGCCATAATTTTGGATGAATGAATTTGTTGGTGTTTGTTTGAGGACCAAGGGCTGCATCAACCAACTTGCTTTTTTGTTCCTGAAGGAAAATTATTTCTTATCTTAAACAGCACTTTCTGCTTATAGAGAATCAGAGAATCATTTAGGTTGGAAAAGTCCTTTAATATCAAGTCCAGCTGATAACCTAACACTGCAAAGTCCACCACTAAACCATGTCCCTAAGTGTCACATCTACATGTCTTTCAAATACCCCTAGGGATAGTGACTCCACTGCTTTGCTAAGGAGCCTGTTCCAATGCTTGACAACCTTTTCTATGAAGAAATTCTTCCTAATATCCAATTTAAACCTCTTCTGGTACAACTTGTCCTATCACTTGTTACTTGTGAGAAGAGACCAACACCCACCTCTTTCCATCCTCCCTTCAGGTAGTTGTAGAGAGCAATAAGGTCTCCCCTGAGCCTCCTTTCCTCCAGATTGAACAACCCCAGCTCCTTCAGACATTCCTCATAAGACTTGTGCCCCAGACCCTTCACCAGCTTTGTTGTCCTTCTTTGGGCTCATCGCAGAAACTCAACATCTTCCTTGTGGGTCCAAAACTGAACACAGTGCTTAAGGTGCAGCCTCATCAGTGCTGGGTACAGAGGAACAATAGTGCCGGCCACACCATTTCATGTACAAGCCAGGATGCTGCTGGCTTTCTTGGCCACCTGTGCGCAAGCTGCTCTGTAACCTTCCCCTGTACTGAGATCAGAGTGATGGGCCTGTAGCTCCCTGGATGCTCTTTCCAGCCCTTCTTGTAGATGGGTGTCGCATTTACCAACTTCCAGTCAACTGGGACCTCCTCAGCTTGTCAGGAATGTTGATAAATGATTTAAAATTTGTAGTATATTTTAAAACACAAACAACAGAAATAGTTCTAAATGCTTGAAACATGCTTTTAAACTATTTAGCAGTACAGAGAAAGTCTACCCTGTTGAAGGCATACTGCAGAAATGTTAACATCCTCTCAAGGTAAATCAAGTAATGGACTGTTGGCCTATTTTTCAAACCGTTTCTCCTCAGTAACTTGACATTTGATAGGATTATCTATTACTGTTGGATTTTGTTTGACTCTCTGGTATGCCTGAGAAGATTGTCATCTTGTGATTTAAAGATAATAGAGCCAAGCATGTGAAACTGCACACAGAGAATAAACCTTTGACTCAGAACTGACTATTTTGTTAAAAAAAGGGGACAACTTTGTCTTGAGCTCAGTTTGATACACTTGCAGCTAATGAAATTATCCAGCAATAACTTTCCATTCTAAATATTGCCATGCTATTTTTAAAAGGCTCCTATGGCATTCCACACAGAGCAGCCCCAGCTAACAATAAGAGATATCTGAAGAGGGTGAGTTTGATTAAAGACTTGTGACAATAGCTAATGTAAGCTTTAACTAAAAATGTCAACTCCATTTGTTTTCAGCTTAAAGAGTTTCTGGATCAGAATGTGTAGGAGTTATAACAATTTCAAGATTACACTTGACCTAGTAGAAAAGATGATCATGTAAAAAGTGACATAAACTGTGACTGTGTGTGTGTGTGCACAAGTGTATCTGTGTGCCTGTGTATGAATATGTCAACACTGGCAAAGAACTTCACTGTTACAGTTTGCAAAACCTGCAACATCTATTTTCATTATTAGACTCACAACTGGCAATTATAAAACCAAAACTGAATGAGTTGGAGTGGCCTTTTTATTACATATGGTTTTATTCTTTGAATTTCAAAATTACCTAGCATGCATTTTAAACTTTGATACAATTTGCAGCCTGTTTTCATTTCCATTTAAAAGGGCTAAACACTTGTGCCTCTGCTTTGCATTGTAATTGCATGTAACTGATTTGCACAGCAGAACAAAAACTAATTTTCAGATTATGAATCATGCACTAAGAAATAATTATTGTTTTAAGAGAAAAAAAGCTGTTCTCCACATTTTCCCATCTTGCCCAATTTATGAGAACTCTTAGCCAGTTTGCAGGTTGCCAGCCTTCCCAGAACACCATCTATTACTCTTTAGGGGCTCGAAAAAGGTAGACAGAAACATGAGGCATGCAACTGTTTTGACTGCATTCTTTTGCTTGCAACATAACACTTGCCTTTTATTATTTTATCTTCAACAATCAAGGGGTGACTAAATGGTTGCAGGTGGTGATGAAAATAAAAGCCATCCATCATTATTTATTAGGCATGAAAAAGATACACAATAATGTAATTTAATCCCGGAGCAGACAATTATTTCCACATATTGATAATACAATGTGAAAACTGTCATGAATCCTAATGTGATGTTCGCCTTTATTGGTGAACCACTAGTAGCAATGCAAATAATGAAATTGTATCAAAAAGGAAAAAAGTAATTATTTGCATATACCAATAGCGTTGTAGAGAAACACATCATTTCTAACTTTGGAAAATATAATCATGGCTTGTGTGTTACTTTGGTTTTGAAGTTTGCAACTGCAGAAGCAAAATGCTCCTCTAAGTAAATATTTTATTGATTTCTGCATCATCAAAATAATTTCACAAGTTTTGATAAGGGAACTTTAAAGCCATGAACATGCAGCTTCAGTATCATCAGAATCGGTTTAGAGACACTTGCAGATCTCTGCCAATCTATTCACATATTTGTGCACAACACTTCCTCCATTAAAAATAATTTAAGAAATATCTTTGCTCCATCTGAGCCTGGTTCAAAGCCCATTAAAGTCATCAGAAAGACTCTCATTGATTTTGCTGGGTGTTAGACAGAAACCCTTTGTTGCTGCTTTCTATAAATAAAGTTGAACTCCAGAACTCTGCTTTGGGCAGAGCAGTTCTCACATATAGATTTATACAGATGACATTCACCCCTGAGCCGATGCAAACATGTGCCACTTAAGGTCCACTGATGTCTCATTTTGAGGGGGTAAAAGTTCCTTCTGGCTGGACAAAAATATACATTTCTTTATAAATAGGCAACTATACATGCAAAGTATATCTGCAACCCCACAGATAATTTACATTTGAATTACCATGTCTGGGCATGCAAATCAGGTAATTACTTGCTCACATATAACCGGCCATTTGCATGCACAAATACCTATTATATGCATTCAAGTCACAGTAATGTGTCTGCAGCATTTAGCTTATCTCAAGAGGAACTACAGAAAGGAAAAGGTTTACATTATCTCTTATGGACTTGGCATCTTCTAGGGTAATATGAGTGATATTTGAAATCATTAGGAGATCAGTAAACTTTCTGGATTTGTTGTCCCTTAAACTGAAGTCTCTTAGACTTGAATCTGCAAGAGGCTATTCCTGGAGTACCTGTGGCAACAAAGGTATTGAAAATTGAGTTACAAATGGGGAGAGTCTCTTTTCCACTTTACAAACATGGACCATGAAATGGTAAAGCCCACCCTGAGAAATACTTCTGAACCCACAACAACATTTTCAGAGGGCACCTTTGGGAAGATGCAGAGCACATCTTGGGCAAGTCATGTGCTGGGAACAGACACAGGGTTGGAGTGGGAGAGACGGTGTGGGGGCATCTTTGCTCAACCTCTCCCAAGCTTGGAAGAAGCTGATTTTCTTCAGCACCTGATTTCCCAATGATCTCAGCTCCTACCACTCTACATTTAGGAAAGAGCAGAGATGTCAAGTGCGGTTTCCCAGTTTACTGGGTATTATCCATCTCTCTGTGAGCACGTGATGGACACAAGCTGGTCTGATCATCACCTGAAATGTAACAGCAGCAGCTGTTTTGGGAAGCACACATACTGGAGGATGTGGTAACAGCCAGGCTGGAGGGACACCCACATCGAAGGGGAAAGGGTCCAAGCACAGCTCCACCACCCCAGGGCAGCAGGGTGCTGGTGGCAGGGGAGGACCAGAGGAGAAGAGTGGTTGCACTTTCACTTTTGCCTTGTGTTTAGGCTGTTGGTAGAAAGACAAGTGGCTTTACAAAAAGCCACAATGCAAGTTGTTTTTCTCCATTAATCAGTGCTTTTTTTTTTTTTTCAGCTGCCTGGCTTCATCACATTTGTTTGTCTTTCTCCCTCCAACTGAGCAGGGGGATCTGATTTTCCTGAATTTGGCTGAAGAGACAATTGAAGTTTTCTTTGTTTACAATGAAAGCAGGAGTGATTATTTGAACATTTTGAAGAAATCACACGGTATTTTAAGAGTCTGTAAAATTACAAGAAAGGTGATGGGAAGTCATCAGATGTTATTTTCTTTAAAATGACATGGATGGTTTTAAAAAAGTGAACCCATGACGTCTGAAGAGTTCCACCAAACGGCCTGGGAACTGGTGGCAGATTTGTGAAAACATGCTGGAAATGTTTTGTTGATATTCCTGCTGACATTAGGGGCAGATCCTGCATGTCACCACAAATATTTGGCAGTGGAGAAAACCAGAGATTTTGTTCAGCTCTGTTTGGAATCAGATAGCAAATTGATCTTGGAGGCTCTCCCTGGAACTCTTCATATTTTTGGAAAACAAAAGATTTTCAGAGGAAGCCCTGTTTTTATTATGCATGAGATTGTTATGGGAGGAGAAAAGGGAGTCTGTGACTTACACAAAAGAAGAGGGGAATCAGAGCTGTTGCTGGAATTGAACAGATTATTCCTGGCCTTAGCTTTGTGTACTTTTTCCCCAGGAACATGGATTTTTATGTGAGAAAAGATTATTTCTGATTTATTTATTATTTATTAATTTATTATTCTGTCTTCTGTGCCTCATACAATGGAAGATCAGTTACCTGTGGGGCCAGTAAATGGTCCTGCTGGGAGCTGAGGGAAGGGAGTATGCCCAGAGCACACCACAGCGCTGGGAAACACTGCTGTAATGGGATGGTACTCATGATCACCTAAGATGGGACACGGTCCTTCCTGGCAGTGCTCAGTCATCCTTGCCTCCCTTGTTCTGCTGTTGCTCCAAGTGGGTGATTAGGCACATAGAGTCCTTACTCTTCCTTTTGATCCACCATCTACATGACCTGGCTGAAATCCCAGACCCAAAGAGTTTTTCCCTTAACTGCAGCCAATATTTCGCCTCGTCTTCCAGTAAGTGATGGTGTGTCCTCTGTGGCAGCAAGGGTAGTGCCCTTGCTCACCACGGCAGTATCATCTCCCCATCTCCTAGCTGTCTTCCTTTGATTTTTGGGAAGAGCCCAGGAGAGCACTGGGAGGAAATACCTCAGCAGTATTTCACCTCTATGGCCTAAAGAGAAACCCAGGAAAGCTGGGAACCCGGTTCCCAGCAATGTGACCTGCCCTCCCTGCCAGACACCACACGTTTCTGTGTGAAATGGCTCAACTATGAAGTAGCAAAATGTCCCAGAGGTGACAAGGGAGGACCTTTTGAGGATCCATGCTGTGTACGCTTGTATGGGTTGGTGGATTCCAGATGAAGCAAAGAAAAACTCTCCATGGGAAGCTTCTGACTTCATAGATTGCTCAAACACTAACCATGTTTAGCAAAGGGCTGGATGTGATAAACTAGATTCATACAGCAACCCAAGGAAAAAACAACAGGGGAATGTGGCAAGCAGTCAGTTTTGTGGTCTGAACCTCACAGGAAGGACATGTTTTCACATCAGACCCAGGCTGCAAGAGCTAGGCTGAAGCAGAAGAAACAGAAGAGACTTCTTGCAGTACATCTGAGTTATTTCAACACCGCCACTTTTGCTCTCAGACAACATTTCCACAGTGAAAGGCTGATCCCACTGCTATTCAAACCAACTCACCTCCCCAGATACAGTCCTGTCATGCAGCTAGCCACTAGTCGTGCCTGAAGCAGGACTGTGTATTCATGACACCTAGATTTTGTTGTCTTACTCTGATCTGTCCCGCATTATGTGGAGGGTGTCACGAGGCAGATGTGAGACAAGTCACCCTGCAATGAAAAAGGAGCAATCCTCTTCAGGGGACAGCTCATGAGTGTCATCATCCAGTCTTCAGCATGGTGCTTAAGTGGGTGAGGACTAAATGGAAAGAATCCAGTAGAAACCAGCACTGGGGCTGGAAGACTAAGGAAGGAGATAGAGAACTGGGGCTGGTCAAGGTAGAAACAGGAGATGTCACATGTAAAAGGCTGTTGCAGAGGGGCAGGGATTAAACTATTCTCCCTGACTATGGGGGATATGAGAAGTTGTTGCAGGCTTACATTTCAGTAAGTAAAAACTTTCTAATTATAAAAGTAGCTCATAATAGAAAAGGCAACAGATCTTTTATGGGCACTGCAATAATCAATTACTATAACTAAACTTGTTTACTTTCAGAAAAATGTTGGAAAGTATTGTTTTCATAACTCACAGCAAATCTTCCTCAAGTAAACATCCTTTCCCATCTTATGTCTGCTGTGTCTTCTACCTCTCCTCCCAGGCAGTGATGAATGTAAAAAAGCAGTGGGTGGGAAGAAACACAGATAAATATTTTGTAAGTAATGTACTATATATGTAGGGCGCAGATAGAAATAGCATTGTGTTCATTCTGTTTTCATTCTCACCAGCACAAATCAGGACTAAATCCAGTCACCAAACTCCTTCTACACATAAAAATGGAGAAAGTGAGTGGTGAATGAATGTGTCGCAAAGAGTTGAATGTGGATTTTTGGTAAGCCAGCATCTTTGTTTTATTATCTAGTCATGCTTCTGTGCAAGAAGACTGAGTCCACTCATTATATGCATTTTTCTCAAGAGCCAACACTGTTATGGGATAAACTGGAGACAGTGTGGGTGGAGCACAATAGTATTAAAAAACTCAAGCAAAGTCTCCTTTTTTGTTTTCCTATATAAGAACAAATCATTTATTCCCCGCTGGATTTCATGAGCGTGTTATTTACCACTGTTTACTGTAACTAGCTTCCTATTATTACAAAAGTTGGCAGAGTGAGCATGGATCTGTAGCTTGCCCAGTTGCATTCCAATTCCTTTCTGCCAAAATTTGAAAAATGGGTTTTCCATGCACCTATCAGATGTAGGAATATATTTAACTGTATTTCTTATTCCTACAGATGCCAGCCTCATTGTCAGAGTCATCAGGAATATGCCTAACCCTCTCTTTCTCCATCAAAACGCTCTCTGATGGTCATCCTATGAGCACCCAGAGGAGAAGGGACTATCGCAGGGCTGCAGAACAGCAGCACTATACCCAGCCTAATTTTAGCTTGGTTAGCTTGACTCCTACACACACCAGCACTTAACCCAGCCTGAGCTAATTTATCCCAAGGAGGAGGTAACCAGATATTTCTGCACAGCACCTCATCAGTTCTGCATAAACTTGCTTTACAGGGTGTCACTGCCAGGTGGATTTGTCCAGCCTCTCCCTGGAAAGTGTTGCCCAATACCACACCAGTAGGAAGGTGTGCTGAGCAGCAGGAAAAGCACCACACAGCTCTTGCCTTTACTTCACCAGGTATGCAAGGACAGGGGTTATGCTCCATCACAGAATGCCCAAGTAGGGCAGTGGAGGAAAATGTGGAAGAGAGAGTAGATTGGGGAAATAGCCCCCAAAACCAGGATTAGCCCAGGGGCAGCCCCACAGGACTAGCTCGGGGTTCTCCAAAGGCTGCTAGAGCTGCATGAACATGCCCCAGAAAGGGACTCAGTGGTCTGTGAAGGATGAATAACATGGCAGTAGGCAGACTTGAGCTGCATGTGTTTGCACTGGAGAATCTGTTCTGAGTTTCTGTTTTACATTTCCAAGAGGCCTGTGCCCTTTGTAAATAGAGGGGCTGAGTAAGCCACAGGAAGATCTGGTGTGCTTGTGAGAGCACCGGCCCAATAAATGGATATATATTTAACTTTCTGTTTGGTGTTATTTTCTCTCTGCCTGGGCAAACAATATTCTGACTGCTTCCTAGTCCTAATCAAACTGCAGGGTACTAATAAAACAAATCCAAACTAATAAATCACATTTTGTCAGTATTAATCCTCTTAGAATTATCAGGTTTTCACATCCCTAGATAGGAGTAGTACTGTCTGACATAAAGTTGAGAGATAAAAGTAGGATAAAAGAATCATTACTATACAACAGCGTTAATACAAAAATATGATTGCAAAGTCTGAACTTGATTATTATTTAAAACATGTGTTGGGTGGAGGCACCAGCCGGCAGGAAGCATCTGATGCTGGTGAACCCACACAACCTCAGCATGACTGACTTTTGAGTATGAATGTAAAAGATTTATTAATTTAATTTTTTAAGATGTTCTATTTGTTTTGAAAACATTTGGGGTTGCAAAACACATGAATCCTGTAACTATTTCCATAAAGCCTGGAACAGTGGAACAACATTAGAGGGGGTGGGGAACATTGGTATATTTTTTTTTCTGGGAAGAATTTCCATTAAAATTAAATCTAGTTTAATTATAGCTCCTCAGTAGTGAGTATGTGATTTCTGATTATGTCCCTGGTGGATGCTCAGGTTGGTACTGCTGTGGTTGTATTGAGGTCTGCTCCATTTCATTACTTTTTCCTTGAAGAGAAACCTCACTGGTATTCGTGGAAACCATGTGTCGCTTTGTGCAGTGTGTCATTATGTATTATCATATCATACCGTTTAAAAAACCTTGCATTGTTGCTTCTGGTTGGATTCTTTTTATGTGGAGTACAGATGGCATTATTCTAGGTAATTCTCATTCTTAATTCCAGCCCTCAAGCCCATCAAACAAAGAGAAAATTGTAGATGGATATGAACTAATTTCTTGGTATATATCCAAAACCCACAAATAATTAGGATGGTAGAAGCTCAAAAGCTCTGTAGATTTGGTTTGGACACACACTCAAGCTTGACTCTTGTGCAAAGCTGTAGGGGAACCTCCATAATTAAAGCCGTGCTCCATTACACTGGTGTAAACAAAGTCCGTGGTTACACCAGGGAAAGAGAGAGTTCAGAAAATGACCCCCTGGCTGAAGATCTCAGGAGAAAAGATATTTTTTTGTGAGATTTCTATTACTTCCTGTTTCTGGTCAGGTTCAGGTCAAGAACAGCTTTCTCACAGTGCTGGGGCACTGGTGTTCCCATCCCCGAGAGACCAGGAAGCACTGAGGAGCATGGAAATAAAGCTGAGACAAGCTTTCACAGTGCAGAAAAGGAGTGCTTTCGCCTCGGTGGGAGAAATGGGTAAAGGTCGATTTTATTTTGTCTGAACTTGTTCCTCTACCCACTGGCTGTGTGGAAATAACAGTGTGAGATAAGAGACTATAGTAATGGGTCTGAGCCACCTCACATATATGACATGACTTGGAGACTGGAAACACATCTCATTGCAAATGACACTAACGGTGCTTCTTTCCTTTCTTTTAAAGCAGAGGGTGTCCCTGATTTTGTTTTTGATAGTAAGTGCAGTTATTTTGTAACCCATGGCTCCTACTTACCACCAAATGATATCACAGCATGACCGAACTCAACAGAAAAAAACCTAAGCATGCAACGTGACTACAATTCTTTGCACCCCATGCTCAATGCTCAGCCAAAAACAACATCCTGGAAAGATGCTGTCTCTTCTGCAACTAAAGTGAAGGGAAAGGCTCCATGTATGGGAAGAGAAAGGCTCACAATATCAAATTTAAGTTGCCAGCTACACCACACTGTGTTGTACTGACTGATCTAGAACTCTATACAGTTATTCCAACAAAAAGGTTCCAGCATAGCTTAACTGATAACCTGGTCTCCCCATACTTTGGAGATGTGCCCCATCCAGAAGACATTAAAGGTTACAGTCACTGTTCAGGGACACCCAGTGCTTCACTGCAAAGACAGGGGACATGAGCCACATAGAAGCGCAAAAGAGCTTTAGAAGGAGGCCAGACCATTTCTAAATGTCTGCTTTAGATAGCAGCATTCCCTGTCTTCTTACCACTTTCCAGAGACGTTGTCACTAGTGCTACAGCCCAATGCAATAAAGAACAAAACCAGCTGAAATTTGTGCCTTAGCAGGCAAATTTTACTGCTTGCAAGGTGAGAATATAAGATGAGTGATTTTTATATGCCATCAGCTGCTCTGCTCAGACTCACAGTCAGCATTACTTGGCAAACAAGAGGTATTTGTTGAACATTGCAGAAACCTGGAGAAGCAGCGTTAGAAAGGAGGGCTTTCATCTAAGGAAATAACCTAAACCCCTGATGATCAGGCTGTGTGAATCTCTCTTATGTCTGAGTAAGATGCAGCATCAGACCCTGACATTGATGTGGTAGTTACCCTAGAAAAAAGAAACGCTCCCCTGCCCCAACCCAGCATTTAAAACAAAGACAAGCTGGATTGACAGCGACCTACACAGACAGCTTTGGCCAGCAGTGACACTGATTGAGGCAGACTTCTCTAAACTGTTGACAGACTCTGAATGCCAGATCCCACAATAATCCTAAATGACACAAGATACAGCTTTATGTAGCTGCTGTGATTAGGGAACTTTCTGTTACAGTAGGAATGTATGAAAATGTGCACTGCGCTGTTGGGCTCCAAATATTTTTCCTTCTTGATCCCTCAGACAAGGATTTGGTGAAAGGATGTCTAACTTTAAATGGGAAACATCTTCATGAAGCTTTCCAGGGAAAAATCTGCATTTAAACAAGGAGTAGCTATCCAGCTCCAACCGCTGGGGAAATGCAGCATCCCCTTGCAGAAGCCACCTTTGGAAGATCTCTTAGTCCCTGTTTGCTGCGTTCATTCAGCTTTCGTTTTTTCATGTTTATTAGAAAAAATCTGTCACACCAGTGGTAATGAAGAGAGTACCAGTACTTCCTGCTGGCTGGAATATTGGAACCCCGAGCTCTGACATTCCCCAAGCTTGGGGACCACTGTAGTGGTGGAAAGTCCAAGACTTTGGGATCATTTCTAACCCTTCAACAGGGTAATCACAAGGTGTGGCGCAGTGATTCTTTGAGCACATGTCCACAAGTATTTCACTGTAGCTCACATCCTGTGGACAGTCTTTGGGATAAATGCCTACAGGGCCAGTGACTTCTCTCTGCACACCTTTATGGTTCCTGCAGAATGGCCTCCATCATCTCTCCACTATAAGATGGTCCTAAAGTGTTGGTCAGCAATAATTTTCTGATTTTTTTTCCCTAAAAAACTCATCCAAGCACCCTGTGGTGGGGTGGTAAGAAGTGTAGCTATGGCGATTTTAATCTCTGAAGGCACTCCGAGTCCCTTAAGAAGGTTATGAAAGTTCTGCTTTTTAAAGAAGCAGGAATTATTTTTCCTTTCTGGCCTGAAAGATAAGAATTCAGAAGTACAACACATTAGAACCAGAGATTTCAGCCACAGTGCTGTTGAGAGCAATGCACACCCAGATCTCTAAGGATGGATTTGAGACGCCAGAGATGTCTTGCAGCTATCTCATAAACGGTTTGACAGCAAAAAGTTTTGTGGAGGGTGTCAAGTGCAGGAGTGGACAATGCGTGGAACAGTTTGTGCCTGCCTTCACCCTGATTTCATACAATGCCTTCTAATTCTTAATGGGAGGCTTATGTCATTCCATGTCATTCCTCCCACTCACAAAATACTCATGGTCAAAAAACAGTCACAGTGGATGTTACTCATGCAGCAACCTCCTCTTCTTCAGTTTTAATTTGGATTCAGAATCTTTAAGCAAAGTCCAGGCCACAGTGCTTTTCTGCTTATTCAGACTGTGGCCAAAGATTCTCTCTGGATTCATTACAAATTCATATGTAGACTATCAGCTGATCCAAAGTCAGATAATTGACAGAGTACATATAATTATTCACCTTTCTATTTGCAAGGTCTCTGGATCAACAAAGAAATCTCCATTATGAGCCCTGCTTGGATCATACAATTTACTGGGACAATGTCAGATTATACACAGCCAAGAATCCGCCTATGCCTGCATTGATTTCTAACAGTGAGAAATCTCATCAGCCACAGCCTGAGCAGCCTGAGATGTGGCTGAGGACATGCTGAGGCTCACTGACCCCATGACAACACATCCTGATGCCATGCTGTCTGCCTGACTGCAGTTTGTATCTATGAGTTTACTCAAGATCTCTCATATATCCAAAAAGCATGGGAGAAAACAATCTCACAGAGTCACTTCTCTTTCCATTCTCCCCCTTTTCCAGAGTCTGATTTATCAGTTGGGTCAACCTTAAACCAGTTTCCCTTTTTTATGCCACCCTATGCCAAGATGCAGGCATCTTCATTCAAAACTGAATATTTACTCATTGCTTCAGAAAAACAAGGACTGTGGCTTCAACAGATGCACATAAAGATCTTGGCATGCAGAGTAATTTCAGTAATAGATACACCTTTCTTATCCCTTTGTCAATCCTTGTTCAAACAGTGGCTGAGGGTACTGCTGAGCAAACCTTGGCAGATTTCTTCAACAGAAAAACACTGCAAACTTCCCACCATGCATCCTCTGTAAAGTCTCCTGGAGACTCTTTTCCCAACATTTGACTTATCTGCAGCATCCAAACAGCAAATATGAAACATGTGGCTCCAAAGGGCACCTGGAACCTCGGATAGTCCCAAGCCTCTCTTAAAACAATAGTGCTCCTTGCGAAGGTAACCTGACTTTGGCTAGAACTCGATTATTATAAACTCTCCTGTCTGCTTCCTTTACTAGAAGAAGGACACCCCATTGAAAGGAGTTCTCAAATTCCACTCATTTACCCCTTCCTCATTTTTTTTTGTCCCCCAGAAACCCCATTCCAAATGCCTGAGTTGGCTACAGGACAGGTTCAATTTATAGCAGCACAGCTCATCTCACTCAATTTGGTGCAGACATGATGCTATATAATGGGCAAAAGGATGAGTATCATGTAAATGCATGACTGATATTGTCAGCACTTCTAGGAAGTTGTACATACAGATCTACTTAGTTAATAATGAGACATGCACACCTTCTGTGCACCTCACTGAACACACATTCAAACATATGGCTGCTGAGATAGAATATATTCTGCCAGCCTTTTTTCTTAATTAAAGTTATGCAAGTTATGAAATACTTTCCTTTATAAGCTCTTATTCCTGTGGAGAAATTTCTATTTGTTTTTATCTCATTTGAGCTTCAAGGTTAATCTTAGTTTAAGAATCTCGCTCGCTGTGATAGCAACCTCACTGTGCTTCAGTCTGATCCATGTGTGCGGATGTACGTGCATCCTTTTGTTTCATGCTGAGACTGGATGCTGCTAGCTGAGTGTACTGGTTTGTCCTAAAGACATTAGCAATAGGTGTAGGTGACTGTAAAAACAGTACCTGAAGGATATTTTCCAGATCCAGTTTAGGGCCACAAAAACAAAACCAAAGGGGAAGATGCAGAATTTGTGTCCTGTTTAGCAAGACAAGAGAAATGTGAGATATTTCATTTTCTGATCTACTGTAAATGTGAATTTAATTCTGGAATCCTTGATATATATTTACTTATTTTGTTATATGACAGCAGCAAATGATAATTTATTCCAGAACAAAAAGAGACATTAATAAAGGAGAAAGAATAAAGAGCAAGGCATTTAGATCAAATTAATATACATGAAATAAAACAGTAAAAATCCCTGCTTTATCCACAAATAAACTTTTTATGTCCTGTATACTTTATGATGATTCTAATGTCATAACTTACATATGTATAGGACAAATATAGTAGCAATACCGAAATAATTGTTCACAGTTATGGGCACTAAAATGAATGTCTGAATTATTTACACAAGTCTATCTTCCCTCAGACCTTTGGATGTGCAGTAATTTAGAATAATGGATCAGCTCTTTCCTCTAGTTCATCAGTATTATATTTTTGCAATCAGCTAAAGCTGTTCTCTTTCCTCTCCACCCCCCCCTCCGGCTGGGATACTCAATGAGTAACATTTAATGGAAAGACAAAAAGCCACCTTTAAAACTGGCACTACCGGTCACCACCTTCTTTTTCTCCATTCTTGGAATGTACTATGGTGTTTCTTACTCTCTATGTCTGCTCTCAAATCCTTCTTTCCTTTGTGTGCATAATTCTCCTGACTCCCATCTCAACCTCTCTGTTGGCTTTTCCTTTTTTGACTCTAATCTTTGTACTGTCTCTCATAACAATTCCTCACCTACACATACTTGCTTCAGCTCTCTAATTTACTCCGTCAGGTCTTAAAGGGTTAGGCATCAGGTACTTCTTATATGTTTGAGTTCCATGCTAAAATCACATTCATGTAATGGTCTGGGTGGGAAAGGAAGTCCTGATATGTTGTGTGCTGCTGTAAAGACTCTGTCTTGAGAATATCCCCACTCATGTAACAGGCCCAAGCA
Organism: Pezoporus flaviventris; assembly: GCF_033815535.1. Classification (NCBI taxonomy): domain Eukaryota; kingdom Metazoa; phylum Chordata; class Aves; order Psittaciformes; family Psittacidae; genus Pezoporus; species Pezoporus flaviventris. The sequence goes on from NW_026892569.1 coordinate 4,519,093, forward strand.
GTACTCCACTGAAATCCTTTCAAAATTCCTCTGGACTTCCATGTGTGGAAGGTAGACCCAACATAACATTTAATCTCTGTGACATATAGTGGTACAAGGGACTTGTGGAGAAAGTTAGCTCATGGTAAGAGAATTACATTTACACATTAACAGTTTTGGCAGCCTTTAATCAACACTTCTGACAGCAGAGTTGTTTGGTCTAACAACGTGTGCTTTGAAGAGCGACAAACTCCAGCACCTGAAAATCTCAGCCCTCCAGTGACCCTACGTTTTGACTGCAGCACTTCCTCATACCTTGAAATATTGAAGCACAAAACTGGGGTGCTACTTATTAAGAATTTTTCCAAAAGATGACAACATTTTGGGGCCAAAATGTGAGCTCTTTTTTATACATAAAAAGGGCTCTTTTCAGCCTTTATAGGAAGGGTGTGATTCAACGCGGCCATTGTATAACCCCATTTAACCATCAGAAATGTTGCTGAGGACTAAAAGATAAAATATAGATCTACTGTTCATTTTTTCCCCCACTTGATCTTTTGTGTTTGATCATAAATGCACATTGTGAAAAGATGTCTCATACCTCCAAGCTAAACACTGTTTGCTACTCATTAGTGATTTATAAATGATATTTTCTCCCTGGTGACATATCTTTTGATATGATTCTCTAATAATAACATCCACCAATATTAAAATAAGAACATCCCCATGTATTGTGATCACCTTCAACCACATTTCCTCACTAAAATTAAATTTTAGCACACCAACTGATATTGTATGCATATATTTGTCTACCATCATTATAAATCTCCTAAGGGTCTCTATAAAATGATAGTTTTGCCTCTTTGCAGTAATTCTACCTAATGCTCCAAAGCAAGAAACTAATTACATGCTGACTTTTCACTAACTTTGATCTTTCAAAACCCATACTCTGAAGTTTCTATAGGTAATCATGTAATTACAATACACTAAGTGGGGTGAAATTAGCCATCAACTTTATTTTTCTCTAATAGCATTACCTCTTTTTACAAATAAACATTTAATTTAAAAATATTAATCTTTCAGTATCTCACCATTCATGATATCCTGATATGTAAGTTTTCATATGTAAGATTTCAAAATAAAACCTAATTATATGCTCTAATATCTATAACAAATGGCTTATTCTAACACAAAGAGTTTCAGTGGAAGGGGCTATGCTAAGAATTCTAGAAAAATATGTTTAAGGAGGGCCAAGGATAAATGACAGTGGTGCTAGGAAATTACTGAGATTTCTCAAGGGAATATGAGTGTCTTGAAAAAATGACCTCATTTGTATTTTCCCAATGAATTGGTATGATATTTCCTGTAAGAAAAATTGAAAACAATTGTTGCTTTCAGTTGAACTCTATTGATATAGAGAAAAACCCCAAACCCCTTGGATTTCCTATTTGAAAAGTGTAAGTTCAGCTTATTTATATTTTCAAGCATAATCGCAAGAAAGTTTGATTTTGTAAAGAAAATATATCACAGCCACCTTAGACAACAGAGAAATAACTGTGCAGTTCAGTGTTTTTTCCTTTCACATTTTCAACCTGCTATTTTAGCTCAGCAGTAAACGCATAAAATCCTCCCATCCAGAATGCTGTGGCCTCCTCCCTGCTCTTCTTGCGCACAAATGAAGACAAATACAAATTCCAACGTACACAAAGACGACATGCTCCTGCCTCTCATCTGAGTCCACATTTAGATTTCCCCATGTGTAGGTGCCTTCCTGACTGCCACGAGGTCAGGCTTACACCCTAGAGGAGGCAATGTTGAGCTGAATTAACTACCTTTCATGCTTCCATCCATTTTATACCCTACTGAAAGGAAGGGACTACTCAGCATGAGGAAGGGTGGTAAAACGCAGCCCTGTGTGAAAACACCTCCTGGATGAGCACTTCAGATTAAAGGAAAGCTCCAAAACGATGCCTAGGCAGAGTCTGAATGCTGGAAGGAGAAGAGGGATGCTATATGGTAAATATTAGTTCACAGTCACAGTTCTTGATGTGATTGGTGGCTGTTGGGCTGTACTGTGAGTCAAAGTGGGTGGCTGCTCACTGCAGCCTTGTGCCGGCTGATGCTGCAACACCCAGAGCTCAGCACTGCTGTGCTCACCAGAGAACCAGGGTAAGAGATGCAGTTCTGTCCTTTCCCTGCTGTTTCCTGCTCTCACCAGCTCCGAGGAGCCCAGCCCCAAGGCTGAAAGACCTCCTGCCCCAGTGTGACACCTTCCTGGGAGAGCGTGACAGTCAAAATCACAACCAAGACTTTGGAAGTGCTGAAGTCTCCCAGTGTGGAGGGGGCCACTGCCGGACACCGCCTGCCTAGGGAGGCTTGGCAGATGACTCAGCAGTGCTGAAAGGAAGCATGTTGTTGGTGAAACAGTCCTCTACCTTTACTACATCCCATATGGGCACCTTGTTTGTCTAATAACATTCAAAACCACAGAAAAATCCGAACACCACATTCACTTTAAAGCTGAATAAACAAAATTTGTTTTGACTTATCATCAATCATGCCATGCGATCACAGGGCATATTGTGTGCAAACGGCAGTTGTTTTATCTGGATCTTCAACCTTTAAAAAATTCAAAACAGTAAAGTTGTTTATTTGACACTGGTCCTGACCCCCAGACTTTAGCACTCCATTCTGACAAAGTGAAAGAAAGAAAACACATTTTGCTTCTTCATTGCTGTGGCATAAAGGAAAGCTGACTTCTCGGGAGACTTTTGACACATTCCTTGCATTTGAAATGTACCAATAGGAACTTTATCTCCTTCTATTTTATTTTTCTAGAAACTAGAGGAAGAAAGGTGTTTACATGGTATTGCACGTGGTAGCAACTCTCATTATGAGGATCTGCAGACACACAGTATGTGCATTTAGCTTTGGGAATTGCATTACTTAAGAGCCCTGTGGTTAGAAAGATGAATTCAGACAGACAATAAGGAATAACAGTTTGAAAGCCATGCTCATAAGCTGCTTGCACAGATCCAGTTAACAAATGATAGGCTTGCAAATATTTTTTCCGTGAACTAACTTGAAGACTCATTCCAAACTATTCCTGAAAAACCCCCACAATCTTTCCCCTCCCTTTGTTTCCTGCATCAATACATAGATGTGAAGATATTGCAATGTATTACCTGCATCTCATTGTGTGTTGCCATGTGTATCTGTGTCTCTACGGAAGATAGTGTATTTTGTCTTCAAACATCAGAAACGACAGAGCATCTAGAAAGGCTGCAGATCACTGAATAATATGTGGCCATTAAGTATGATAATGAAAGTTTTCTTCTTTTTTTTAAACCTCTAAAATTAACATTGTTATTCTTATCTAAGAATGAAGAGCAATTATACATCAGGAACACCTAAAACTTCCACTCCATTCTGTACATGCAATTTTGTTCTACTTTAACTTCATCAGGCTGAGGACAAACTTTCAAATTTATCATGTGGCCCTGAAAAAAGACTAAACACATTGTGACATATAACTCCTTTGGTGTAAAGGAAAACAGCCTTCTGGAGAGACATTTGACTTATCCCTTCCATATCACAGCATTGTGGCTAAGGAGAAGGATCAGGACTGATTTCCCCTCTAGGTCTCCTATTTTGTCTTGGATAAGTCTATTCGATTCTGTTTCTTTACATTTTAGAGATGTTAAAAAATAATAATGAATTTTCAAATCAAGATGGTGTGATAGTATCAAGTACACTTTTGGGCACATGCAGGTTTGCTGTTTCTGTTTCAGCTCTGAAGAAACACCTATATAACCACAGCTGTTGGTCTAATAAGGGGCCATGTAAACTTCAACAAACCTGTTTCTGCAACATAAATAATCTACACAAGAGTCTGTGCAGTCTCATAAACTGTCTCTGGGAGCAACCAGCGCTGGACACGTTAGAGGCAGGTAAAAGAGTGCTTGTATTGCATTCTTGCTACTTGATCTTTTCCCTCACTTTTAAGGTTGGTGCTCACTTGCCCGCTTTTCAATTCTTATGCATGTTTCCATCTTAAATTTCATTTACCATGGTTTACACGCAGTCCCTGGAGACTAAGCCTTAATGTTAACCAGTTGGCCTGAATGACCTCTTGAACTCATCAGCCTAATATCACTGACTTCTTTTTATCTTCCTTCTCTGTCGTCAGTGCATCACCCTGTTACTGTATTGAGTGACTGCCACAGAAATGCTGTCCATCCACAGCAAGTGTATTGATGGAACTTCATCCAGCAGCATAAGGAATAAAGTCACTTATAAAATAGAACAGGGGGGGAAAAGAAAGAAAAAGAAAACAGACCACATTCCCTCAAGGCCAAGAGTCTTAATGGCTTCTTTCCTTCCTTTGTGCGACCCTTGGGAGGAGAGAGAGAAATGAGGCTGTGGAAGATGAGTTGTATTTCCGCCATAAGTTGGAAGAAACTGTATTTAAGATAATGTTGGTGTAAGTTGGGTCAGGATCAGGTCAGACTCAGATAGCCTCCATTCCTCCTCCCAACAGATTGATGTACAGCTGATTGTATTTGGATGAATAATTCTAATAAAGATGTGACCTTTAATGCCAATTGGTGGTTTTAATTTTGATTCATAATCAGTCACCTCAGTGTGATCCCTTCTCATGTGTGAGCAGCAGTGAGGCCACTGTTCATATTTACACACAAAAAACAAATATGGGCCCAGGGAGGCATCCCATGGGGTGAATGCATATATTGTGGATCTTAAAAAGAGATTTGTACATTACTGGATTCTGAAGTGAATGAAAGTGCATAAATTCCTAGGAATCAAAGATAAGTCAAAGGGAAAAAAAGGCATTTACAAGTAGAAAGCAACCCCCATAGCTCATGAATAGCCTAATTATAAGAGAGCCCCACAGGCAAATGCAAAGTTACCAACACAATTGCCTTTGGAGCTCACAGAGGGGTCAGATGCTACCCTCAGAATATTATCATCAGTAGCACAGCACCTGGGTCCTGTACTTTGCAGTGCCATTCAAAAATCACACCAAGGGACAGTTTGAGGTGGTAAGAGCTGACAGAAACACAACATGGACGTTGTTGTAATGCTTGTACATTCGAGAATCTGTTGCCTTTTCTCATTGCGAAGCTTCTCTTGACACAAACACACTTAAAATTGATGCAATTTCTCTTTCTGAAATTCTCTATTACATTGATAGGTAAAAGGCTCCTGTGGCCTTCAGCACACAGTGACAGATACAGCTTGGGTAGCATTGTGTGGCAGAAAGATTTTGTGATGCTGGAGGTACCACCTTCCTGCCAGGGTACAAACCCCAGGTTTTATCAATTTTTTGAGAATGCTTTTGCAAACAAGTTTTCTCTGCCACCTACCATGCAGCAGAAAGCACTCATTCATCCTGGAGTGAAGAGTATGCTTGGAACTGTAACAGCAATTTCATTTCTTGGCCATATATGTTGCAGCAAAATATGCAACACACTCCTAAACTGTCTGGAATCAATGACATGCATCAAAGAAATGTCCATGGAAGTGAAAAGTACCTATGAAAGGTGCTCAGACACAGAGACTTTGGCTTAGAAAGAAAAGGGCCTGTCATCAATGAACCTCAACTTCCTTTTCAAATACAATCTGATCTGATAAAAGACTGTTCTTCACCTTCCTCATTCACTCTAGCCAACTTGAATTTTGCTCTCACTCCCACTTCTACTTCCTCTTCAACCTCCCTTTCCACATGCTTTTACAATACAACTTTGCTTTGGGAAATCTAGTACTTTACTTCAATGGCTGTACCAACCAGCCTGTGAGCACCTGGCTCTGCTGGTAAGACTATGCAGAGTAAATATGACTATATGACAAGTTTGGCTGTTTTATACTACTTCTCTCTTTATAGAAATGCCCTTCACAACCTGAGTTCTAGTCATTATGCTTGTCTCCAGATCACTTAACGGGGCTCATCTCTTTTACAATGCTAAGTACCACCTGCTAATTAAAGGTACAATACGGTCTCTTTAAATCCTTCTCACATTTAATATCACATGTATATTCATGTGCTTAAAGGATATATATACACTTACATTTCTGCATATTTCTACCTCACTTTAGATACTGCTTTTTTACCTGAGACTATGAACATCTAATTGATGCTATTACATTCATGAATGCAAGGAAAGGAGAGAAATCCTGTCTATACCTGTGTTCCTTGCATGTTTGTATGCACAGGGATGTTTCCAGCGCAGGAATGGTTAGAGATCAGAGTTGCTTTTTGATCAGCCTCAATAGCACCTAACATAACAATCAGTGATTTGAGCCTTCTTCAAGGGGCTATAACTTCTTGTACCTAATACACCCAATTTTATAAAAAGCAAAATGCTCAGTTCATCCCTATCATACTCAGGGGGCAAGGCTGGAGCATGCCAAGGATATGCTGTGATCAGTAAAAGCACACAGGGCTGTCCTGGGATCTAGTGCAGGGCTGATTGTAACTTTTGTATATCACGGTAAAAACATTGCTCTGGATTAGTGGTTCATTAGGAGGAGTTCAGGATGGCAGGGTGCGAAAAGGCAGAAGAAAAACCTTATCAGTTGAAAACGGAGATCGTTAAGCTTATGAACAGAATAATGTAAGGCAATGCATTTTCCTGCAATAGCAGGCTGGAGATCTCTGCTCCATGGTTCTAAAATTCCTACACATAAGTATGAAGTTCTCTCATTAGTACTACTTAATAAAGGAGACTCATTTATCCCTGCTTTCCAATTTGCTATGTTGACATTCAGGATCATCATATGGTTTTGAAATAGGCACTTTAATTGAATTCAGAACTTATTTCTCTCAGAGAGAATCTAGACTTAGTATATGTAGTTTTAACTAAAATAATATTTTGTTAGACTCTAATGCAATGCTAGGACTCATATGAGACAGGGTAATACCATTCAGTGTTCATCTTAATTAACAAACATTAACTATCATTAGACTTTTATATGGTACAATGCACATTACTCCATAACTTCAACACAGATCACATACAGCTAGATTATAATGCATAATATCAATCATGGTTTTCTCCAGGCTTTCTTAGCACCTAGCTTTGATTTTAAAAGTTAAGGTCAATGTTAAGTGTTACACTTCAGCTGAAAAAAAGTTAAAATCAATGTTAATTAAGAATGTTAATTAAATGTTAATCAGTTAAATGAAAGCATTTTTCATCCATTTCCCCGATAAATTGTGGTCAGGTAATCTTGCATACATTGTTTCAGATGTCATATGAATATGTCATCACCCTTGGGATGACTAGGAGGGAAGTCCAAGACAGCCATTCTTGCAAAGATAAAACAAATTGCTTATCTCAGTACAAAGGCAACTAAATTGCACTGGAAATCCAGACTCATGAATAGGAAATTAAAGGTGCAGCAAGACAATCCCACCATTTCTAGTCTCAGCAATGATGACAATGGTATCCTAAAACTGGTGAGTTAGAAGTGTTTTGGGTGGTTGTGAGCTGTCATCTCCTCACCCAGCTGTGTAGCAATGTGGTCCCTGTGCCTTACTGTAACAGAGGCAAGAACTGCTGTAGTAGTCTTTATGTGCACTGAGGATGTCTGCCTAAATCAGCAGCCGCACACAGATCAGACATTGGCAGTCAGAGACTGCACTGCTCCAGCAAGTTTGTATAGCAGGGCAGAGAAATGAGGAAAACCTGTTCAGCTCACCCAGGATCCTGGGTGGGTTGTGGTTGCTGAGCCAGGGCTGCTGCTGCTTGCTGGCTCCAGGGATCTGTGCTAGCCAGGGAACAGCAGGTTTGATAGGATGACAAACCTGCATTCAACCTCATTGCTGACTTTGGTGGTGCTGAGCTGCAGTACAACACAAAGGTTCCTACATGTTGTCAGTGCTAAAAACAGTCCGCTGGTAACTAAACAGTATAGTTTAAGACATATTGGATTATACCCAAGGAAAAAGCTAATGAGCAGTAACTCATGTCCCACAAATCCGGCAGCGTAACAGGAAGGGACGTATGGAAGATGTACTATTAGGACCATTTGAAAGCAATAGTTACACACAGCTGGGATGGCTGGCCCAAAATATATATAAACATTATCGTGTAGTTCAATCATAAGCCACACTTCTGGTATGGCTACCTGGTCAGGTCTGGAGCCTGGCATGCACACTCCACCACACCAGCATCTCTGTGTAGTACTTGTTAGCATGCCTATAAATCACCCGTTTGCCGCTTCTAATAAAGATGAGCCCTTCTCTCTCAATCTAGTCATAAATCTGTCAGATTTCTACAACACTTGATAATGTAGATAATGAATAATAGCAATTTGGTTTTCCTGTGTTCTAGATATTCTCCTTGTGTTTTGGGGTGTGGACATTTGTTTTCTTGTGTTTTAACTATGGGCAGTGCCTGCCTCCTGGGAAGGCAGGGGTTTGGGGTTAGTTCAGTAAAAGAAACAACAGTTAATCTTTTGTGACTGCAGGTCCTGTCTTTGATACTGTTGAATTCAAAACTGCATGAGGCAACTACCAGCAGCTCATGGACCAAAGTGGATAGGAAGGGTAGCCCTGAATAATCTGCTTTTGCACATGACTTGAATCCAATCCTATAACAGCACATTTTATGTTAGTTATTATAAAATATTAGATGAATACTTGAAATATACAGAATGCTTGAAGTATACAACTACTGTAACATGAGTTCTTCATGTTAGCAGGCAGTCTGGTACGCACTCCTAAACCTCACAGTAATTTTCATTCAAGTTAAAAAATGTTGTATATAGTATTGTACCTGATTTATGTGTATATATATATGTATCCAGTGTGTATATATAAATATGCACTATTGCATATAATGTATATGTATTACAGACTAGGAAATTTTAAGCAAGACACAGTTCTTCAAATGCCTTAAAGATATTGCTTACAATTAATTGGATTCGAAATGTATGCTCCAGCTGGATTTCAGTCAAACCAACAGTTCTTTGTATGTTACCGAGATGGTTCTTTTGGCTGAGAACTAGGATCTACCCTGTCTTGTAGAAAATCTATTTAAAAAATAAAATAATAAAGCAGCGATACAACTGACTGTGGATATCAGCATTTTGCATGCCAGTGAAAATCAATATTTAAAGTGTGGTTCCACTTTGAGAGAGGTCCATATAAATATATTGTGCCCTCCTCATCAGATCTGTCTGGCCATGTGTTCAGGGAGACAATTCCTGTTTCTGCTGACCAAGTATTATCCGTTCCCTTGTCTTTCCCTTCAATTGGTACTGAAAAGAAAATGCAAGCAAAGAAAACCTAGCACTTCTACAAATCCCCTGTGAGTGATGGCTTTCTAGTAAGTCCATCACAGTGGTTCACTTTGGCCTGATGTGAACACCAAGTGAAACTTTGGCTCTCCCTCTTCTTGGTTCTGGCCATTGGAAGTAAGTGCCCAGCTGCAAGAGGAAAAGGCCATGTTGTGCCTCTGAAGAGCTTTGCATTGTCAGCTTTCTTAATAGAATCTCTTTTGGCATGGAGACCCAAAGCTCCCTACAAAGGGAATTTTAGGTGCCTACTGTTGCACAGCTAGAAGTGCTCTGCCATATGGCAGTCTACTACACTGAAATTAGGTCTTTAATCCCGCATATATCCATCAGGGTGGATCTCAAGAGATGCCAGCAATTAACCAGTTAATAGGAATTGTTGTCTAGATCCCTCCACTTTCAGGAAGACAGGGAACTTAATTTGCACTGCAAAATGAGGTCTACTAAAGGACCACAGCCCTGAAATGAAGCGTTCAAGCTCTTCTTTTCAAGACAGGAAAAGAAGACAAACATTAATTTCTTCCACTCCCTCTCCTGATGTATTTCCTGGTATTTAGTTATTTAGAACTACATCGTGGATGTGAATCACCCCATATAGGTGAATCTACAGCTTTCTCATAGCACATCCCACCTTTCAGCATAAGTAATGCTTTGAAGTGTACAGGCTTCCTCTTGTTTCCTGCAGGGACCAACTTTTCATGGACTAACTAACCATTTGTCAAAGCTGAGGGTCAGTGAATGCAAGGAAGATTTGAACAGCAGGGTAAGCACAAAATCAGACTATGATGGTTGTATCTCCCACTGGTATGAGGTAGACTTCTACTCCAGTCCATGTTCTGCTAAGTATCTCACTGGTTTAGGCTATGTTTTCAAGGAAACAGATGCTCTTCACAACACAGCGGTGGTGCTAAAGTTTAAGCTTTAGATTTATGCTCATCTTGGTTTTCTTCCTGTGCTCCACAGACATTCAATTAACTCCTCCACAAGCCTCACAAGAGTAAAAATGTCCCCTGTAATCTCCAAAGCTTTCTACAACGCCAGCAGATAGTCTCTTGCAAGTAAGAAGATAAATCTTCACAATGTAATAAATTCAAGCAGAAAATGGTCAAAGTGTTTTGATGGACATGACTGTGATCATTGTCTCCCTTCCTTTCACTTGTCTTCAGCTGCCATGGTCTGAGAACCCATACTTGCTCTGTGGGCCTGATGAGAAGAAGAAACGTGACTCGTGGAAACCAGTAAGGCTTGGCACAAGATACACACTGGACTGTCAAACATTGTGAAAACTGACAGCTTCTGAGTATGCCAAACTTTGAGAGGCTTAATGTAGTCTCCTCTGAATTTCAGTGCACCTACTATTAAATTAAAAAGATAATTGGGATCTCAGAGAATAAAGTGTTGGACTAAGTGACAAAAGAGGCAGGTGAAAGTGTAAATCCTGGGTGAATTCACTGTTTTGCAAGCTTAACAAAATAAAAATTCCACTTCTTCCTCCCCATCTGCCTAGTGTCAAGAGATAGACTACTCCTTTCTCTCCTTATTTATTTACCTTGGGCACAGTGCCACCTTTCTCTGTGGCTCTGAAAGACAGGAGATGTCTCTGGGCTCAACCCTCCTACTCCTAAAGGCTGAAGCTATGAAACAGGCTATTCCCGTAGTCATGTGTCTAATGGGTAGTGTGGGGAATGACCTTGGCATGCTTTTTCTTCTCTCTGAGGAAACTATCTGGGTGAGAACACAGTTCCTAGCAGGCTGAAGAGTTTGTTCCATGCTGCTTCTGCTGAATAAGATCATTCTGGGAAGAGATCTTTGGCAGGCTCCACCTAGGACAAAGACAGCGGTAGAGCCATCGTTCCTTTGTGATCGTAGAAGAATGCGTCTGAAGACCTTGGACATGCATGGAAGAACACCTAAAATGGTTTTAATATATCAGCTGAATATGAACAATTGGCTGACCATCATGGAAGAATGTAAGAAAGCATTTATAACCCTTATTTCTAAGCAGCAGACACAAGACCAAGCCCTAGGAGGTACAAAACAAGAGGTACAAACTTACGCAACAACTGTAGTGTTTTTGTAACCAAACAGCAGCTCAGGAAATGCCAGAGCACTTCTGCCCTGGAAATTTCACAATGATGGAGAGAAACTCCTGGCCAGAAAGAGCAGCAGTGTTGATGGTGGAAGAGGTAAAGATTAGCCACACTGAAAACCAGCATGAACCCGGAGCTCTGCACAAGCCATACTTGTTTAATCATCGTTTGATAAGAAACCCTTGTTTTTAGCAACACTATCAATGTGACTGTTCTACTTCCACATTACTTCAGTGTTGTTTCCCAGTGCTGCTTTGGGCACAAACACAGGCTTTTTGTGCAAAATGTAAGCTTCATTTATAATGCTATAACCCAATCAGCTTGGTTATGCCATCAGGCCTGAAGTAGATTTCATGCAACACTCCAGAACTGGGCATTGTCCCCCTTGTCAATGTAAGCCATTGCTGTTTGGGTGAAGATAAGTAAAGCAAAACCATAGTACCACTGATTAGTCCCCCTCCTTGGCTGCGTGTAGGAGACACATCCACTTTGGGATACCAGCAGAAGGGTTGCAGCTCCACTCAGCCTTTTGGAATGGTTTCCCGTTCCCAGCCACTCAAGATGTGGGAGCTGCAGCAGGATTTTGCTTTGGGTAGAAACCAGGAGTGAGAACAAACAGGAGTGGTATTTTTTAAATAGCTTTGGTACCCAGACATCTGAACCTGGAGAGGTAGGGAACAGGTAAGCAAAACAGCTTTTGGGGTTGAAACAAAGGCATCAGTCAAGGGCCCAGATGGGATCATGCAGAAGGGAGATGGGAAGCCAAAGAGAGAAAAGACTTGGGTTTGGGTTCTTGTTTGTTTTTTGTTTTTTTTTTCATGTGCTAGTTCCAGGAATCCTTTGGTACTTGGTGAGGGAGTAATTTTAAAATAGAGCATATTATGCTGCCTGTGTATGTGTGAGCTACTCAATGCCTTAATGACTACAGGACAAATTAAAAGGAAAGGCTGTCCAGGAGGGCAGGAATAAGGGAGCTGGCAGGGTGGATGAAGAGCGCTCACCCTCTCACAGCCCTGCTTCATGCCTCTCAGAAGTGATGGGACATATCAGGACGTGTAAAAATTTTCATTCTTACTATGCTGAAAAACCTCCATCCTGTCCTATGCTTGCTTTCTTTTTAATTCTTGCAACCAAGAGGATAGTGTAGTAACAAGCTGCCAAGAAAAGAAACTACGGTGAGTCACTGAGAGGAAATTTAGTAGAAATGATAACACTTCACAAAAATGAAAATTATTACATTTACTGTACATGGGAACAGTAAAAAGTCCTTTTTTATTACACTTGGAGTTGAATAGGAAAGCACTGACATTTCCGCACTGATATATAATGTAATTTGCTATTTGCTTGCCAGCAGTTTGTTTTGCTCTTAAATGCAAGTTTGTTTTGACAAATTTCTTAGCAATACAATACTCTTGTCAGAACCTGTGCGTGGCCATTGTGACTATGTAGGAGTCTATTTTTATGGCCTTTTTAATTTTAATAATCCAATATCTTATTTCTCAAAGGAAACTCTTAAGATTTTTGCCCAGCAGCACCTGGCAGTTTCTGTTTTGCAATAGTAATAATAATAATAATAATAATAATAATAATAATAATAATAATAATAATAAAAAGCCTGGCATGGAAAATACATGCAAAGTGTCTCTAGTATCTTTTATGGCTGAGGATAAACAAAGAGATTTTTTTCCATTCATCTTTTCAACCAAACATATCTGAGTAATATCCCTGTAGAAGACATCAAAGTTCTGTATGTTAAATATAGGATTTCCCAGTCCTAGACTCAGTGGAACATAAGAGGATGATGCATGCAGTAAAAAATTTAGTTACCTTATTTTTCATCTGTGGATTTGGTTTGCTTTCCTAACTGTTTTTTCTATTTATGGAACTTACATTATAACGGAGCTTGTTTTTCAGATACAAGGAATAAGACTTTCTGCTGCTTACCTGGAGCTTTTCAACCTGGTATCATAAGATAGAATAATAGTAATTTTCTAATATGTAGGGTCAGTGATATGAAGATTTGCTTATACAAAGTTCCTTGAGTAAAATAAAATTACTTACAGAGAACCAGTACAGAACTGTACAGACATACAGACAGTATGCAGTTTTGACTTCTCCAGATAAATTCAAAGTTTCAATAACTTAAGGGCAAAAGATTTCCTGCCTATGGTATTTGAGCTAATAAGCTTGGTAAGGCACAAGCAGGTGTTAAGTGGGTTTTAGTTCTTATGTAGACAGTCTGTGTAGGTGAGAAATTTACGTTCAGTCTTGGACAGAAGCATGGATAAATGCAAACCAACTTGTCTTGGATGGAGAAGGAAGCTCGTCTATATGCAGCACAAAAATATGTTCCTTTGATCAACATAAACTGAAAGTCCAAGCTGGTAAGTTCGTTGAAGCAGGATTGCGGAAAAGTTTAGCTCTGTAAAATAAATTAGCCCATCTCAACAGAAGCTTTTTCCTCATTTATACACCAATGGGGTCTTTCTCTTTTAATTTGCAGATATAACTTCTAATAGCCAAGCATGTGAAGCAGGGGCTGGAGGACATGGGCATGGAGCCTCCCAGAGACAAGAGAAGCTCCAGATAACACATGGAGAGTTTCTTTCAGAGATGTCACCTCCACCATGAGGAGCATTTGGAGAAGTGGAGCTCTTGAGTAAATAAAGCCTTAAGAAAGGCCCATTGACTGTGATGTGCTCATCAAATGTGTTTAAATTACACTGTGTAACTACAGAAAGAAATAAAACTAAGAAGGGCAAGGAGCTCTGATACAAGGTATTAGTTAATCAAGCCTAAATATACATCTAAGTTTCTCATTCATGCATTTGTTTTTCCTTTGCAAAGTTTTAACAGCGTTTTCCTTCCCATAACTGAGTTCCCCTGGACTTTAATTTTCTAATGACAGAAACCAAACACACAAATTAGCTTTACTGCAGAGAAGAACTAGCTCTAGTGTGAGAGATACATTACAACATGTGAGAGAGCAGTGTTTGTTTTTGTAGGGTTTAAAATATTGTTTCTTTATTTTCCACCCTAACTCTGAGAATTTTGGCATTTGACTAATTTACTGTGCGTTTAAGGCTGGTAGCAATATTGGAAAAGAAATATGATAATCACATGCTGCCACAAAGCATTCTATACCTCGCTCTCTTTTCCAGCTCTAGTTTCACATGTGTTGGTTCAATGGAATATTCAATAGACATTTATAGGAAATAAATTGAGAGATGAATGTAAACCATATGGCATCTGGAGGTTTATTTGTAAAGCCCCTGCATCAAAGCTTTCTCCAGATCACACCATATTAGCTATGTTTTTCCAGTCCAGCAGAATCAGGAAGGTAACCACAGACTTCCTTGATGGAAAACACATGAAAAACAGAGCAAATCTTAATACGTAGCTAAAGCAACTGTTCAAGTAGCATCATTTAGAATAATTTTATTACTAATGTGTAAGGAGCATTGTTTAGCAATGGATTCCAAACCAGAAACCAAACAGAAGTTCATTTGCTAAGTTCCCCAACCATTAATTCGTAGAACTCACAGACCATTAAAATGTATCAAACCATACATAATTAGTGTTTGTACTTTTAAAGCATTTAGGACAATTAGATACTTTCTTGAAACCGAGATACTGCACTGGATTTATGTAAAGAGACTTTTCCCACACAAAACATTTCATAGCCAATCTCATCCTTCTAAGTAATAAAAATTATTGATTGGACTGAGTGAGAAGTTTGTTGTCAATCTTATTAATTTTTGTAGCAAAAAACCATTTAAGCCACTCTCAACCTGAAATGCTTACTGTTTGCTAGAATTTGGCAACAGCCAGCATTGCATCTGAAATCAAATGAAATTGTATTCTCATGCAGTATGTTACATAAATCATTAGGAAATGTCAAGAGCTCATATATAGTTGTGTTTTGGTTTGTTGTTTTTTTTTTAAGTTTCCACTTACTTTCCAGAATAGTTTTCATTTTTCAATGTCAACCCCTTTTCAGCCACTTAGACCAGCTATAATGATTTGTGTGTTAAATTTACTGGTCACGTGAATATTTTTAATAACTCATTTAATATTTAATATGCTGCACATATTTGCTGGGCCAGTAAGTTAAAAGGTACAATGCCAACTCCATGTTAGTACTCCCAGCAGTGCAAGTGTTTATCTTGTGCACCAGAACAACACACTCAGAAAATGAAGTGAAGAAGATGGAAGAGTTTGCAGGGTGGTTGACTTGCATTGCCTTATGAAGTCTCGTTCAGGAAGCATTTTTGCCTAGGATGAGACAAAGGACTAAGGCCTGTTTCAATACTTAACTTCTAGTAGACACTTAAGTCTCTTTGAGTTTAATATTAAGTATGTGCTTAAAGACAGACACAAAATGCACTAGCATCTGTAGGAATCTTTCCACAGACTTTAATGGGCTTTGGATTGCACCCTGATATCTCAGCTCAAAATAGCTGTTATTACAGTAACAAATGATTTGTAAAGCCATTCTTTTGAATAGGTACATTTATACTACAAAAGCATAATGACTTCTTTAAAACTCTTACACTGCAAATTCATGCATTTGGTATAATTGCTCTCCTCTTCATTAGGGCTTCACACTTCTGTAGCGCTTTCCAGTCCAATAGTTTGAAATCTCATTATGGACTTAGATAAGTATTTCTACTCCCATTTTACAGATGGGCTAAAGGAGGTGGGGAGATACAATGGGCTTCATCCAGTGTGGGGAGCTTCCCATTGACCCAGGTGGGTGCTGGACTGTAAGGTCCAGCCTTCCAGAAGCTATATAGGTATCTATTTTGCACCAAAATCTACAGAAATAAGTATCTAAAATCTGTTGTGTACTTAGCAAAAACCTCCCTCTTACTCCATCACAGTGCAGGAAGTCGCAGACAAATTTTATTCACAAATCCTACTCTCCAGTGATCTATCAACAAAGTAATTCTTCTGTAATATTTTAGCAATTCTGGCACAGGGAAGTGAAAATGGTTTTTAAGATCCTAGTTAATGTCAAGCATGAATCAATGAGTGGCATCCAAATCCCAATTGCAAAAGCTCCCTAGTCAACAGTGGAGAGAAGACCAGGGATATTTGTTTGATAAGAGGCCTTTTAGGAAAGTACAATGGCTTAAGTGGGGCCTCATGGCACTGCACAAGTAGTTACTTTCTAGGAAATTTTTGGATGGGGGAATTTCTAATTGGAGAAAAATGTCAATTTATATCATTGGCCTGAAAGTGTTAGACTTCCTACCCAGATATTTTAATTCTTGGTAAGCACCCAGAGTCCTGAGCAAGCAGCAGTGAAGTCAGAAATGAAATAAACCTTTGTGAAATACAGCTTTGGTTGTTTGAATTACAAATACCTCCGAAGTTCAGGTAACGTGTGGATTGAGCATTTTACTTTTAGTCCATCTCTAGTTAAAAATCTCTTCTTCTCATCTATCTCATTCATTCATCAACATACAGGTTAGCCTTTAACCATATGGCAGTCAATGAATGCCACTCACAAAACTTAGAAAATAAGTATGCAAGCAGCATCAGTTTAAAAATATGCAGCTAGCTGCTGGAAGCTATTAAAACCCAAATAAACAAAAGAGATTATACTTCAAAGAAATGTCAACAGTTTTTCCTCTCCTAGAACAGAGCAGTTTTCTTTGCTTCTATCCCCAGCCACATCTGGAAAGTGCTTACTGCTTTACATATCTCTAACGATAAAATTAGTTTATTGATTTTTCAGAATTTCCTGATAGATTTATGCAATTTCCAAAACAAAGGTAAACTCACATCCCAGTTAAAAAAACCTGGTGGTAACTACAAAGACTCACAAAATCATAAACCCACAGAGTTATGCAAAGGAGCAAAACCAGTCACTTGCTAAATAATGCTGTACCTCTGTGACTGCTGTTAGAGCGCAAGAAATTGCAATTTAAATTACTTCCTTTATATAAATAAAAAATAAAAAAATTATCTTATGACTAATTAGGGCTGGTGCAAAGTTGAAATGAACCTTCATTTCTAAATAGATAGGGATTTTAAAGTGAAATCTCCATAGTTCATGGAAAGAATTAAGAAGCAAAAGGAATCATAAATCACAACTACACATTTAAAGACCTATACAAAAAATAGATCTATTAAAGATGTCTGCAATTCTATGGATTGAAAATTGAAGCTGTAATTTCTATGATAGTAAATTGCTTCATTTTAGGCAGTCCAAATGCTGGCTTTTTAATTTGCTTAAAATTCCACGTTTGTAGCAGCCAAAACCTGCGAAGACTGCTAATTTGATTTTGGTTTACAATTAACTAAGCAGTAGCAGCTTAGCCTATACAGGAGAGTGCCAAGAAAAATGATATCTTTGGTAAATTACCAAGGATCAAAATGTGGACAACAGATTTCTCCCCTCCTACCCGACTATTTTTAACTAACAATGATAGTTTTGATAGAGTAAAAGTATTTCATTGAAAATAAAATTACAAGGTGCAAAATTTGCAAAATAGTCCAGAATTTCAAAAGTTGCAGTATATGGTTAAAGGAGAGAAAAATCCCGAACCAATTTAAGCATTAAGCGTACAGTAAGTGCTCTGTTGTCAAATAAAAAGAAAATAAACTCTAAGATGACTGCTGCAGAATGGGAAAAAGCAGGTCGAGTTTGTTTGTTTATAAATTGGTAACAAGTAGATTCTTTCGCACTAACTAAACCAGACAGTAATTATAAACACAGATTGGTTGAATTCCCTGCACCCTATCAAACAAAATGAGTTCCTCTCTTTTCCAAACATTGTCATTTGTTTTTTGAGCCTCTTTTGGGCTTGATTTCATTAAACACGATGTAAAGTCCACATCTGCAACCCCCAAAACAATGTTAACCTTATTAAGCTGATCCAGAGTCCTCATTACAAAAAAATTTGCAGGCAACACAACCAAGTGTTTTAAAAGGAAGCCACTGGAATACAGAGCAAAGAATTTGGATTATTTTTGTTCCATTACAGAAAACTTACATTACTATGCAATAGAACACGAAGCAAACAGTAACCGCCTCAGTAGTTCTGGATAATTAGTTACCTAAATTCTTTGAGGTGAACAAAATGTACTTAGGTGGGAGAACATTACTGCTTGTATGCTGAAACAAGAGAGTAATCTTGGTTAAAATGAAAATCACAAATACAGGAGGAAAAAGTCGTGTTTAAAATCATTAGTCTTTATCAGTAAAGTACAACTGAGTTCCTCACTAAAGTAACAGTTTTATTAAAAAGTGGATGATACTGCTTACATTGCCTAGTGTCAGATATCAGATTTCAACAAACTTTAACTCTGTAGACGCTATTAAAACATCATTATTAGAGTTGCCATGCTTGACTGATTTGAACTAAAGTGAATTTTATGTATTTGTTGGAAGACAGCAATAATAAATCCTGGAGCTTGAGCTGGTAAGAACGGACCTGGACTTTGCAGACAAAAAAGTTAAGAAGTTTTGCCCTCAGCGACTCTTGGAGTGGGGTTAGTGAAACTCAGCCCCATGCCTGCCACAGCTGAAATCCTGCCTGGAAGAGCTGAAATGGGACTGAGGTAGTCTTGTATGCAGGAGACTAAGACATACATTCACAACATGCGCTTTTGAGCCAGAAGAAGTACCAGGAGACACTGTTACTCCTGATATGTGCTCCCCATTGGATGCTTGCTTCATGGTAGCATGGCCAAAGCAGAAGATGACTATGAGGAATTACCCCTTCTCAGGGCAGATCCCTTTTTCCCCAGGAGCTGGGCATCATGATTACGGTGTCCTAAAATGTACGTGTGGGTAAAGTTTGTTTCCATGACTTAGAAGAAAAATGCACTCTAGGGCAGAGGGATCAAAGGCAGAGTAATGTGCATCACTTAATGCTCCCAGACCAATTAACCTGACAAATTACAGATGCCTTCACGGAACACACTGTATTTATTTACTGATTCATGGTGATGCTGAGCAATTTGCTATCACACACATCTGACTGGTCAGGTAAATGATGGGTATCTCCCATCAATGGTGAAGGCCAATCAAGGGAAAACCAACCAGGTCCCCAAAAGGCAAATCCTCTTTCCATCTCTGTTTGTGCCCTCCTAATGTTCCTGGTGCCTGGGATCAACTCACTGACCATGTATCCATGCAACTTTTTCGTATGTGATCTGCCTAAAAAACTGATTTATGGCAGTTTTGCTCCTAATCTTACTCAGGTTCTATAACACGCAAGTACTTTGATAAAATGAATACGGTTCTCGCTACTTCTGCACTCTGCCAACATTTTATGATACTAAATAAAATACTACAATTA
This sequence comes from Pezoporus flaviventris, assembly GCF_033815535.1. Lineage (NCBI taxonomy): Eukaryota > Metazoa > Chordata > Aves > Psittaciformes > Psittacidae > Pezoporus > Pezoporus flaviventris. The sequence continues at coordinate 4,538,795 of NW_026892569.1, forward strand.
AAATAAAAATTAAAGTATATTTGAAGATTATATTAAAAAAAAGACAGTCAAGAAGAGAGGAGGGTATTAACAACTCATTGTGATTTCTCTTGGTATCTTATTCCCCCCTGAGCCCTTACGTATAACTTTAAGTCTGACCCCACACTGAGATTTCCAGCTCAGCTTGTCACAGGGAATTTGGGGCAATTAATGTCTTGAAAGACTGTGCTTTTAGAATAATCAGGTCAGGAAATTTGTCTTTCTAAATGCTCTGCTGTTTCTCAGGAATACCTGTGGATTCTTGAAATAATAAGTTACAGTAACACTGGGCCAGATCCTTAGCTGGTGCAAAGTTAGCTTTTCTTCATTAACTTCAAAGGGACTATGCTGATTTACACCAGCTGAGGGAAGATGTGGCCCACAGTGTCCAGGTGGATTTAAATCATACAATGAGAAATACCTCAGTACATCCAGGTTTGTACTGAGGTTGAACATAAAAGGCCTGGGTAGTGGGAAATCCATCCCTTTTTATTTTTAAATGCTCAAATGTTTACCAGCTGACCTTCTCCTTTACTGCAGATCTGGGAATCAAGGTGCATACAATAAAGTTCAAACCAATCAACTGCTTTCAGCTGTTCTTGTGCAATGAATTTTTAAACATTTGATCATTAAGACCAATCTATATGCAGGTCAGTTTTCTGAACAGGATGGGAACTGTTTGGGAGCAGATGCCAGGGTACTGATTCATGAAGAGGGACTGCTAAAGAAACACAGAGAGTACATTTATTTTGGGCCACCCATCAGATGAACACTACCAAGACCATATCTTTGCTGGATGGATGCACAGATCAAACCAGTTAATCTCTAAGACAGTGCCTTTGTTAATTGAACGGTGGCACAATGGCAGTGTAGTGCTCACCAGAAGCACTGAGGTGGTTTCGTATTGCAGACAAACCTCTCTGCAGTTTTTGGTCCTTCTCCGATTGGCAAATTCTCCAGAAATTGCCCTCCATGCTTTGATTTACTTATTTATTCTACAAAATTTCCTGGCAAATGCTGATAAATATGTGGACAATTTCAGCTGTGATTGTGATATATTCATTTTCAGCTCCTAGTACTCTTAATTAGTGGAGTTTGTGTCTGGGCAGCAGCCTCAGGCCATTGATCCCCACCTTCAAATCACTTCAGTTTTATCGGTGGGTCATAGGCTCTTTTCAGAAGCTAGTATGCATCCACCATCCTAGCCACATTTTTGGGTACCTGGGTCCTACCTTGACCTTTCTTAGCCTTGCTGGCTCACCTGGAGTAGAAGGCACCTGGAGGTTAGTCTCTCATCATTTAAAGGCTGCACGACATGATCCTCAAGGTCCCTTCCAACCCTGAATTCTATGATTCTGTGACTGACATGATTCATCTGGAAGTGACAGGACTCAGATGAACATACTCAAGGGTCAGAAAATGTCATTTGCAACCCTAGGTGGGAAAAGAGCAGGTGCTCTAGACATGTCCACTAAAGTTAATTATGCTTGGACTCACATTAGACACTGGTAATGAGTGGTGTGGTGTTGAAATGGAGACAGAATTTAAGCCTTTCGCTATCTTGAGATGCATATGCAATATATTTGGTCTTTATTTTAAAGCTCTCTACCTCTGAAGCTAAGGGGGAAACCAGGCCAATCCTGGCAGGATGAGGGTTGTTGTCTGTTTTTATTTGTTAGGTCTGCAGAGGGGATGATCACTGAAGATGGCTGATTTCATCAGCTACCTTAGAAGCAGGCTTTCGAAGGCAGAGCTGCTGTGCTGAAAGCCCATTCCTAATGTTATACAGGAATGTTTTGCAATTTGCTTAATCTATATCTTCATTGATTGAATTCCATTTTCTTCCAGTTCAGTGCGCTTGATCGTAATGTTCATGGTTGCTTTTGTACAGACTTCTTTACCTGCATACTGTGTTGCATCTAAACAAAAAGTATCTAAACACCCTCCAGATAAGTTGCCACATTGATGCCTCTGAAAATACCAACAAAAACATCAGAAGAGTCAAATTGAAGCATTTGATTTGAGAAAGCAATTTAGAAATCAGAAATCTTTTCTTTTGCTATTAGCCCAATTCTACAGGTACTTCAGTCAAGGTGTGTAGGCAATTACTCAAATATATCCCAAAACAACCTACTAGCACTGAGTGCTAAACCCAAATCCTTGGAAATGTCAGCACTGGACTTGAACTACTCAGAGAATTTTGACAGAAAGACTTTTTTTTGAGAGCAATTGCAGGTGCTGAAATCTGCCAGGGTTTTTGTGGTGTGTCTAGACACTGTGATATGCTGGTAGCCAAGCTAGAGAATACTTGTTTGACCAAAATGATAGCATTTGGGTCAAAGAACAGGATGAACAATATGATGTGTTACTGCAGGCTGACTGAAAGCATGCTTGCAACTGTATAAAGCAACAAGGAATAGGAAACAGAAAGTTGAAGGGTGAGTCTAATTCTAACACTTGCCGAACACATCATCTTGGCAAGTCACCCAACTTGTCTGTGCCTCAGTTACACTGTCTGAAACACTGAGATAATAGTAATACTTAATCACCTTTGAAAAAAAAGTGAGAGAAAAGCAGCAATAAGTGTGAAATATTCATTATAATATTAAAGAACAGATGGCCAAAGAAGAGATCCAGTTAAAAGGACTGCACAGAGTTATAAGAAACCTCTTGCTGTGACGTATGCACTTTACGATGTGCATTCCCTCAGACAATACACGATGAGTCGGCTGCAGCAGTTTATGTTCTGGATTAGAGCATATGCATAAATAAAGCTACATTTTTATGTGATCCCAACAAATAAATGGGAAGCACGGACAGGAATGTCTAGCTGATGGAAAAATGAGACACCACAAACAAACCACAGCTTGATGATAAAAAAAAGAAGTCTAAGATTTATATGGCACAGCTGGCTATGTGTAGTGCTTTTGTAAGCGTTCAGCATCTGGTCACTTGTTTTAAATGTCTGAATAGATAGAGGCCTGAACCTTGCACAACTGTGGAAAAAGAGGTAATGTTTCATAGTAAACCACACAGCCACACATTGCACAATGCCCTGGCGCACATGGAGACCTGCCTGACTTCAAACACCAGGTGAGAAGTGGGGGAGGTCTCCCATGCTGCTGGGCAGGACTGTCTGCATGTCTGTCCTGCAGTCAGTACATCACAGGCAGCTATGTCACTACACCTTTTTGAACAAGCTGTGCTGGAACTGAACGTGTCTTCTAGAAGGACAGCCAAGCACAACTATAACTGACAACAATTATACCATCTAATTTCTGTAGCTCCCCTGATTTAAATGGAGTTATGCTAACTTGCACCGCTGCAAAACCTGGACCATCGTCCTTCAGCAACTCTAAGAAACTACTCCCAAATGCCCTAGAAATCCCTGTGTGAACACAAATGGCATTTCATTGTCTATAAAAATAGGATGAAATGATAAAGTCAGAGAGATGAGGAGACAGACCATTTCTAGCAGAGGTTGTATTTATGCAAAGGTTCAAAAGAGACATTGCACAACAAGCTGTGGGGAAAGCAGGCTCTCAGCAGCAGTGCGAGTCATTGAACAGGAGAGAGTGGAGCTTGCTGAGCTGCAGACCAAAGTGGACAGAAGTGGGGATGGCCAAAGGGTGGTGAAAAAGGAGGAGGGCAGGTACATTTTGTGTCCATATTTGAAAAAAGTCTATGACAAATTGAAAGTTTGAACAACAAGAAGAAGAAATAAGGCACCTCCTTGCTCCAGTCCTTTGCAACAGCAGGAACAGGCTGAACACAACTAGCTAAATCCCAATTTGTGCAAGCTGTTGCAGTTAATGGAAGAAGCTTCTCATACTTAAAATATGTCTACATCTTTTTAACTTGCCATGCTCCCACTGGAAAGGTAAGGTGTGGTAGACACAACCTCTTATTTCTGAAAGTCTCAAAACCCCAAAGGTTTGTGCTCCTTTTGTTGGTTTTAGGAAAGAGGGTTGGTTTGGTTTGGTTTTGTTTCCTACACAAACAGCATCCTTCATTTTGTTCTGACATCAGTAGAAGGACAAAAAAACATTTGTGTGATGAGATGTTATTTACACTGAAGTTTCTCTTGTTTAAACAAGGAAATGGACGTGCTAATTTCAGCTCCATCCCAAACACAAAGAAAATGAATAAACATTTAATAAACCAACTGCCAAACTGGAGAAAGATTAAAGTATTTCAACAGGGCTGAAGCAAAAGGGGGATAACTGCAAGCAAAAGGGGGATAACACCACAGGCACACTGAGTTATGTCACAGTTATCTGAGTTGGCATCTGTGGCATTGTTCACCAGTATGCAGAAGCCAAAAGTGTTGTTCACAATTTTTGCTATTGCACCTATGTTCCTTTTAATGTTGGGAGAAAAAGCCCAGTTGCAAAACTGAACTAGGTGAGTACGAGTTTGAGAAGATGTGGAAGACAAGTAAGATAAAAAATGTTCCATAAGGATGGATCAAATTATTGCATTTTTTTTCCTTTGGTGTTAATTATTTACAATATATGTTTCTTATCTACAATCTGTTTTTCACCACATCTTTATTCAGCGCAAGGGAGCCCTGATCTTGGTGGGTTTTTAGATGCTACTGCAACAAAAATACTAAACTATGATATTAGATACATTTGTTCAATTATTAATTTTTAGGAACAGAGTGTGAAGTCCTTATTTGCTGAATATGAAATGGTTTTGGCTTAAAGGGGACTAATGACTTAGGAGATGCTCATTAGAACAAAATGTCTACACTGTCCCTGAGGGGAAGTTGAGTCTAAGGTTTCAGGGGACTAAGCCATGGCCTTACCCAACACTCCCAATTTGAATGGGGAAAAATCAGTAGATGCAGGCAAGGCTGTGTGTCAGACATACTATATGGTTCGGTAGCCTTGGAAGTAAAAGGTGACTTCCCAGCCTGCATCCATGACCACAGAATAAGACAAGGCATCAAGGAAAAACTACCAGGATATATAGCTATTATTCAACACAGCTGTGGAAAGGGTGGCTATGTGGATGGTCAGCCCATGGCTGTAATGTATGTGAAAGCAGCATCAGTTTCACACACCCTTTTCGAACTGCTGGCTCTGTGTCTGTCCCCCTCCCTGCCTGGCTGAACTTGTTTGTTGCTGGCTCCCAGCCCAAGACTTGTGACACTGCAATTACACTGGGGTGGCATGTGCAGTCTGTAGATATCTCAGCCACTTTGCCAAAGCTAGAAAAATCCTGACTGAACTGGAGCAGGAAAACAATTTGCTGAAACATCACCTGGAGCAGGAAGTTATTAGATGCTTGAGTGACTTCTAGAACAGAAAACTATGTATGAATATGTACACGAGGCAAAACAGATGTTGTCTTGACCTCTGCACACTGGAATCTTATAGCTGCTCTGTTTACTCTCTGCTGTCCATAATGCATCTTTAAGCCAGGTGCTGCCACTTATCAGGTATCTACATCTCTTGTTTAAACAAATGTTAACCGAACTTGACAGCAAAGGGGACCCCTGCAGCAAAATCAGCAGAAGATAGCTTTAAAGCTACCTTCAGTTCTTACTCCTGAAATAACTGAAGTTTTGTGTGACTAGGTAAGGATTGAGGGTAGGATGTTAAACTTTTGACCCCATCTTTATGGGATTCCATACACTGCCTGCCTCGTTCTCTGCTGGGAGTAAGACTCAGCTCTGCAGGCAGAAGGAGAGCTGGTTTTCAGGAGCTGGTAGAAACCATGCCCTGGGCTATGTTCCCTGCCCACCAGGCACTCAAAGTTCCCTTGAACTAGCAGATCCCTTCTATGGCTATTATTGTAACTACTGCTAGCATCATAAACTACTCCTCGCATTATAGCAACTGCTTGCCCCATGGGTATGGCTACCATCTTCCCCAGGACCATCACTGGAGAGAGCTGCAAGAGAGCACTGTTAGTCATGCTGTAAATCTGGAAGCTGAACATTATCTCCCTTTCCCCACCTCTCAGCAGGGTGTCTCTTTCATTTTTTTATTTGGGATTTTTACCAGTGTCAACTTACAAAAGCTTTAGGGAAGGACAAGGCTAGAGTGCTTCAGTGCCTGGTGAGGACCCAGTGAGATCTTACACCATATCCATCACTATGGCAGCAGAGCCTCTTCTCCAAGAGCTGTGGGTTTCTTCTCCTTTGGGAAATCACACAGCTGCTTGCAATAGGTGTGAAATTAAACTCTTGTCACCTCTTTGTTAAGGGCAGCCCTATAACTGTTCATCCATGAAGCAAAGACAACAGGCACTTAAAAAAGGTTTTACAGAAAGCTTCTGAGCCTTGCTCCTTCCCTCTCTCCTCCCAGCTCCTGGTGTACATGGCTGAGATAAAGGGTCTTCAGGCTCACAGAAGCTCCTGCAAGAGATTTAGCTCCTAAAGCTGAGGAAACACCACCACTAGGTTAGTGTGAGGGGTTTGAGCAGAGGAGAGCCAGGCAGCACAGTCAAAACAGAACCAACCTGTATGCATCGTAACGCATGTGATTAAGAGTGCCCTGGTTTCAGGACTGTATTACAGCCTTTTTGGTGCCCAATGGAGGACAGTTTTACAGGATCTGAGCACCGCTATTTTATCATTCAAATGTTGCTGAGGAAATAAACACTCCTCTTATTGAACTTTGAATCAAAATTGGCTTCTGATTGATTGGATTCAGGCTTTTTGGGTTAAGTGTCTACCATTAACTCCTCAAAACTGCCTCAGGAACTCAGAGAAAATCCAGTATGCATTACATAAATACCTATATCCATATTTTTCTCTACTGATCAACCTATCTGTGTTTATTTTAATTAAAATAAATAAATAAAGGCCACAGCAAATAGGTACTGGTAGCACAGACAGCTGTGAGAAAGAATGCCGAAACTGCCAGAATCCTGCTTTTCAGTTGCATATAGAGAGTTTAGGAAATGCTAAAAATTGAAGGGTGAAGAGTTATATTCAGTATTAGAGATAAAGCTCTGAAGTTCATTTTGGAAAACTGAAACAAGTGCTTGTGTAGACCTAAGGGAAGACACTTTTCTAAACTTTACCAAATGGGAAATAACATTGGGATTTTTTTTATTCTAACAGAAGAAGAGCTCTATCTAGTAAAAAGCATGTAACTGTGCAAAAACTGTCTTTTGGATATCAAAAATAGGTGTGGGATGAAATTTATGTGCTTTTCTCTAGTCTGGGAATGCCGCTGTTTCACAGCTAGAGCTTGATATCCAAGATCTATCTTTCGCAGCTTCAGTGAGATGTGTCTGCAAGTGATTCCAAGCACAAAGTTAAAGGTCATTAAAAAAATAAAGCAGAGGCTCAGGGTGTGTACATGCTGAAATAATCACTTGGAGAAAATATTCAATTAAACTATATTTTTCTGTCTTACATCTATCACCCACAGCCAGTCCTTTACCCCCGTCACTTTATCAGAAGGCAGAAAGGGAAGAAAGATCAGGTCAAATACCTCCACTCTCACACAGAAGACAGTTTCTAGAACTCATTCATTCCTAAGGTTTCTTCCTTACTGCCTTGCAGAAAGGAAGTCTGGTATAATGAGACTTAGCAACTTCTTTCATGTAACACAGATGCGTACAAAGGAAAATCACATTCAAAGTATGTTACTGAATCTCAGGAGGCAGGGGGGACTCAACACACCATCCAAAATGTACTAAATTACAGCTGAAGCTGAATATTCTGGATATAAATTATATGCATATACTGTGTATACATATTTCTTCCTGCTTTTGTCTTAATAAGCACCCTTTTGTTCTGGTATGACTAATTTATGTTGGGCGTTTCTCCTGCTGTGTGCTCATCTACTATACACTGGGGCAAACATTCTTATTTTGAGTGGACTACCCAAGCCTTTTCTTGTTCTTTAAAGAGGAAAATAAGGCACACAATTTCTTGGGTGGGAGGAGAGGAAGGATCTCTAAATGGTATTGGGAGGACTGACACAGCAATAATGGGTCACAAGTGTGTCTGGTATCAGAGTTCAAAAGTAATTCCAACCTCTGAGACTACAGACTTTCAGCAAACACCTTTGCAGAAAGGCAATCCTGCTCATCTCAGAAGATCCTCTGGCTGTATAGAATTAGTAGCTACATATGCTGAACTACACAGCTAGTGTCTGCTTTAAAACAACAGCAGCAAAGAGGAAGAAATACGCCAAAATCTGAATATCACTGATCACAGAAACAGGTAGAGATGCCTTTTCCTTTGAAATCTGCAGGCGGGTATTAGGGAGAGCAGGGATGTGTTATGGAAAATGTACTGTGCTACCTGAACATCAAAGGTTTGAAATTTTCTGATGAAATGGAGTCTCATCTGATTCCTTCTGTCACATTGTCCATTTAGTCACAGCTGAGAAGGAAGGGGGTCGGTGAGAGTTTACTCACCCTCTGGCCACCAGATCAGACTGTAGGAGATGGCTTGTGTAGCCATCAAAGAGAACAAGGAATTCTGTAATGGACGATATAATGAGTAATGCCTCAAAACAGAGGCCAGCTCTAGGCCAGAAAGGATAAAATATTAGGCAGATGAAATGGGTTGGTTTTGAGGATGCACAGACTTCAAACATGGCAGTCTAATTCCTTATGTTATAAATTCGGGAGTCAGCAGAACTACAGACTGCCAGAAAAAGAGCATCACTAACACTCAGGAGTTTTTTAGAACAGGACACCTTGTTCCTGCAAGATGTGGGAACACTAAATGAGCTCAATAATTTCAGTCTCTAAACCTGTCGTTACCTGCCCTGCTGCTGGTAGCGCTGTTATCTTGTTACTTCTGCATGCGTACTTCCTTCAAGGATTTTAGTTTTATAGCTCTGAAAGGATATCTGGTTTGCTTAAACACCAGGAGACTAAAAAGCTAAGCTGAAACAAAAGAGCACACCTACAATGAGATGAAAAGAGCAATGAATGGAGGACATACACTCCATGTAGACCTGAGTTTAGTTACAGAGCAGCAAGGATGAGCACTAGATCCACTGAAAGTATGTAATTTACCAACCATTGAGGCTTTGTTAATATTCCCGTTTTACAGATTTTTTTTTTCCACTGGCTGATTAGCTAATTAAAATTGTAGGCTGTTTCCTTTCAATCAGAACTGTGAGTGTGTACCAGGTGCCAAACATCATGACATACAGAAAGGCAGACAAGCTAAGAAAGATGTAGGGGTACAGAAAATGCTCAGCCCTACTGGATTACCCTACTGACAACAGGCTAACACATTGGCTTTGCCCATTCATCCTGTTCTGACATGATGTTCACTCTACCTCCTTGTGAAAACAACCCCAAACACCATGAAAATGAGATACAGCATTGGGTGCTACAGTCAGAAAAACAAATATACTACTGAAAAATTTTCACCAGCTTCATGCAAACATGGCTGAGTTAGATGAGAGGAACAACGACCTCTAGATTAGCACCCTTTGGAGCAAACTCATCTCCAACGAGCTTATGTTAGAAGTGCTGGCACATGAGCAGAGAGATGAGCCTGATCCAGCAAGGCACAGCATCTTCTAACCTGAAAATCCTTACTGACATCTTTACCTGGAACTGTTAGAGCATTCATAACAGAAAAGTGGGTTTTCGTTGTTGGCAAGAAACAGTCAATAAGAAACTGATTCACAACCCTTCACAGAGCAAAATCAACACCAAAACAGGTATTATTTTCTGTGGCCATATAATGCTGCCTTCTGCATAAGAGAAGGAAAAAGTCTTGGGAGCTCTTTGGGACCAACTGAATCAATGCTTTGTTTGCTATGCTACCACGTGAAGAAACTGGGTACATCCCCAGTAAAGTGAGACAAATCTTTGTTTTGAGAGATGATTAGAAGGTACTTGGTTAAGATTTAAATGTATTTTATGCATTTGAAAGTACTTGGTAAAGATCTAAATGGAAGATGCATTTTCAAAATCCGTGTTCTCTGGAATTTTACGTCTCAATTCTAAGAAAAGTTTATAGGTAAAGAAATAGCAGCACCTCCAAGATGCATCTGGCTGACTAAAAGAATATAACTGGGGCATAGTCTGTGACAAGGTTAGCTGAGGTGAAAATTCCCCACTCTTCTTCCAAAATCACTGGAAATTGTTGTTTAAATAGAAATTGGCTGAGTTACCAGTTAAAACAATTTGGGTTGAAAAAGGCAATATAGTATAAACCAACTAACTTTGATCCACTGGTAAGATGACCAAAGTACAAGATATCAGAGGTGAATGATGAAGACAAGGCAATCTGAGACTTCCAAATTTAAGGGTAAGCTGTAAAATGCTTTGCAGTGGGACAGAGAAGCCTTTAAATATTTAACTATCATAGTTTAAAATGCAGATTGGACTACATTTTCTTGGCATCACAGAATTCTTTTCCATTTCAAGGCTAGCAAACCTCCTGGAATCTTACCAATAGCCATGAAAGATTTAAAAATTGAGTAACTGTGGTAAGAATGTGCATAGCTGATAAATAGGAAGAAAACATTTGGACTCTCTTACAGTTGGTCCTACTGTTTCACAAATTTCTTTATCTAAAATTATGGCAACTGGAAAAACCGAAGCTAACATTAAAATGTTTAACTAGGAGTTCAGACACATGTATTTTATACAGTAGTAGTAATATTTCTTTTGCCCAACGGAGCTCACAATGTTAGTTTGCTTACAACCAGAGGGATCCAAAAAGAAATAATGCCAACACGCTAAGCATATTTCTAAAATATTTTTTCCGCTAAAATGTGCGTCATTCCAAAAACATGTCTGAGTGGTTATATTTTGGGTGAGGAACAAAATCATAGAGAAAGTGTCAAATACATCTTTGTACTACAATATTTCATGGTCTATTATATATGTAAGATGGTTATTTACACAAACAGAAGCTTAATATATACAAAAAGCAAGGGGAAAAAAAGCTGGTATTCAGGATTTGCTAGAGAAAACCAGCAAAGCTTCAGGTAAACTGGGTAAGTCATTTATGCCAAACCAAGTCATGAGGCTGGCTAAATCCTGAGCTAACATCACACCAGTGTGAGACTTGTTCTTTCACAAAGGCTTCCACATTCATTGGACAGGAATATTTAATTTTTCATGTTTGTTTCAGTTCATCACTTCTGATTTTTAATCAAGACACTGGACACAGGCAACACAACTGCTCCCTCCACAGTTCCTGAAGGTCTTTTGCTTTGATTGCATCAATCAAGCTGCAAAACTATTTGCTGCTTTCAGGCAGAGACAGAGAATGCACATCCCATAGGGATCAATTCACCCTCCCTGCCTCTCCTGAAGGCTGGTAAGATTGTGATGAGGCTGTGCGTGTGACAGGCCCCTGTAAATCCTTGTGCTTCACCTTCAGGGAGGGATGCTTTACAGATCCATATCTACCTGTCAGTGTGCCCAAACTCCACATTTACTCTCTGCCCTAGCAAGGCCTCTAGCCCAGTTGGCAGATCCCTGGTTCCCAACTTACCTGGGATGCTGAGCAATTCCTGCCACCATAAGTTTCTGTGGCTGCAGATTTCCTCATTATTAACTTAGGTCAATAGGTAACGTGACTGCGGGAATTTTGGCAGGAGAGTTAGAAGTCGACATAAGAGAGAGCATAGGGAAAAGGTTACAAGGGCTAATCTAAAGTGATGCTAAAGGTTTTACATGGCTATGACTAACAAGGAACTTGTAAATAGTGGGTTTGATAGTCTTTTCTGAGTACTATAAATGATATTTTCTCTACTTCACCTTACTGAATAACACAGCTTTGCTATACTACATTTTTCTAGAACTGTTGCAGGACACTGAAATCCAGCTATGTGCTATTCATCCTCTCTGCATGCAGAAAAATACGCTCTTGAACTTTTAAAAGTTTTCCATTCGGGGGAGTAGAAGTTTCTCCTCTAAGAACCAATTAATCATTGCATGCTGTGAGGCACCTCTAATGTACAGATTTAACGAGACAAGCCTTCCTGGTTTAGTTTTTTCCACCTTTGAATAAGTACTCCTTGACACATAAAAATCAAATATAAACAGCACCAGGACCAAAACTCATGTTCTTGGAACTGCACCTAATTTAGAACTGTAAGAACTTGGGAATGTTTATATTTCATCCCTAAAGTCTTCATCTGTTTATATCTAAACTGCAATCTGAACATAGACACAACTACAAGGCTCAGTGAAATAGGAGAGTGTTCCCTTGAGCCATAGTCCTGGAAATCCACCATCTTTTTTTCTTCATTAATATCTAATCCCCATTTAGTAAGAATTTAGCTACTTTTATCCTGATGTGAAACTTCAGGGCTGCCTATTTCACTCCACTGCCTGCTGCTTCTAAATACAGCAGTGCTGGTGGCGGAGGTGGTGATTGTGAGTCATAAACACTCTGTCATTGTAACATGTCAGATTTGTCCAAAAGAAACATATTTTTATATCTTAGATTATTTTATTATTAGTTTAAGAAGGTTCGTTTAGCTCCTAGCAAAGCCATGAGGAAGAATTATGCACTTAAGCAGTTCTATCTCTGATGTGTAATGCCTTGCAGTCATTTAACATGCTGAGACAAACAAGAGAATCCCCAGAGTGCTCATCTACTATGAGACTTATTTCATACTGCATCAATAATGTAAATTGAGATGTGAAGATAGCTCCTTGTTTTTGTAAGGTATGATTACACTAGTGCAGACAACATCCACTCAGCTTCACTGGAAACACTGAAGTCAGCTCTTTGATAAAAACCTGGCCTATTCTTTATCTTAACAGAAGAAAAAATTATACTATCAACAGGAAACTGTTGGGAGCAGACTGCCTGTGTAAGATCAGTTGTTTGCTGTGATGTTTTCCAAGCACCGGGTGAAGTGCTGAAAAGCCCAATGCAGGGGTTAATATTTCTCACTAAAATGACTTCTGATACTATTTGCTGATCTTCTCAGTCAACTACATTGGCCTGCATTTAATCACTGTGGTGAATGCTAATTTGCATAAGCAGACCTCATACAAATGAATTTAACTGGATTTTTTGAGTCTATTAGGTCTCACCATGAAAGATTTTTCATCATCTACATTGATGCTTTTGGTGGAAAACAAAAGTCACTAAGAAATACACTTTTTCTCAGTTTGACCTTCCATCTGCCATAGTAAGACACTCAGCATTATGCCTTGTTAATGTACTGGTGTGGAGCCCATATCTACTATTGTACAATACATAGAACAAACATAAAAGCCATCAATCAAAATCCTCAAAATGTCTTTTTCTGCCAAGATGCATAAACGTTTCCTATCTCCCATCAAATTATTTTAATTACAGCTGCTGAGCTTCATAATTATTTTTAGCCAAGCTGGTTTTTCTGTTGTTATTGAACATATGATATGCAATATATTGCATTTATACATCCCACTGGATTTTGTTATAGCAGAGCGACTCCTGTAGTTGAGACGGAGGCTATTTTTCTGTTATTATGAGACCATTTCAAGTCTCACTGGAAATTTGCCATCTTTGGTATCTTGCTAAAATATGAGTTGAGGAGGAAAAGGCAGAGAGAAAGAAAAATTTTGTATGCTCTCTCAGGTTGTTTCCTCCTGTAGCTTTCCTTCTTCTCCCCAAGATATTTCATATGAATGAGGGTTTTTTTATAAAAATTCTATAGCTCCAAACCAAACAAAACTGAAACATGATATGGACAGATTCTTACTGACAAGAGAAGCCAAATCACTTTTTTTCATGACTTGTTGTAATCCAAGATCACAGAACCAGGACCTTTATCTTTTCATGATCTTTGTTTTCAAGTACGCATCCTTAACTTTGCTTCAATTTAGGGTTTCTCCCTTCAGGCAATAAAACATAAGGTAATTACTGAAAGAAATAAAAGAAGGTAAGCTTGGCTTCAGCTGAGTAAAACCAATTGGGTTTCAAATATATACCAGCAAGAAGTCTGTATGTTTGAGTGCTACTGAAACACATGCCATTTATAACACGACAATAGCACTACTCTTCTGAAAGACACTGCTAAATGTGAGAGTCACTTACCCAGGAAGAATTTGTATTTCATTTCTGAAAGCAAAATTACAATAGCTGACAACACATGAAAGTTGCATCATGGTGGATTAGAATGCACACAAGGAATTCAAAGGAATTTATCGTTACTCAACATTTCAGCAAGCTCTCCTTAACGCATCTTTGGGGAGCAGATTTGTCGCTGCATTCTAGAAAATTCGTGCGCATAAAAAGGTTAGATTACAGAAACCTAGTAGATAATATAACAAACAGCTAGTTAGACTGTGCAGCCAGATGAACAAATACGTGTTGCTCCTACACTACTTATCCCAAAGAATATGTGTCTTTCTTTACCTTTAATACAACTGTTTCTTTACCCAGGAACTTCCATGACATGAAGGGATTGGCCGTTGATTTTAAAATTCAAGTAACAGAGTGATTGCAGATATAAAAAACAATGCCCCCTCTGCCTATCAATTAAGAAATGCTCTCAGCATTTACGATCTCTAAAGACCAGTCCAAGAAAGGAAAAGTTCACAGTTGATATTTCTTAGATATAAAAAGTTTGGAAAAATAAACAAACAAAAAAATGTGTTCTTTTGGCTGAAAGAAGACACAATGCCATTTGTTTTTTGGATAAGATCAAGAAAAAAATCCACCAACCTTAATTTATTATTAAGAATTCAGGCACAAAAGAGGAAAGGGAGGACATTCAGTTCTCAGTTAAGTAAATACCAGTTAAAGATACAGCACAAAACCCCTTGTGCTAGCTACAGAATCACAGGATACAAACAAACTTAGGAAAACAAACTGAATGAGCTGCTCTAAGCTCCATCCTGCTGCAGATGGTACCTTATTTAATAGTTTACCTCTAGCTCAGTGACTACCGTACTTCATACTGCAGTGTCATTGTGCCATTGGTCAGTAGACTTTTAATGTCGTTAGCTTTCCTTCTATTGCTCCAAGACACTTTGATAAATAAACCAGAAAAAAAACCATGGCAGTATTTTGTGCAGTCTTGTAGGGAATAGTTTTTGGCTTTGCACCATGTAAAATTAGTACACATTGAAAGAAAACCAATTACTGCTGAAAAGCTCAGAAGTGAAACAAAGTCTAAAAGAGTGATAAATAAAATTGTGGAAGGGTTACTTCATATGAAGTTACACATCTGGTAATTAAAACATACAGACCACACTCTCTAAATCTGGTACTGTTATTCTGAAGAAGACATAGGGATGATCTATTCAACTTTATATACAAGTAATATATATAGCTGCAATCTAAGAACAAACTCATCCTAAGATAATTACATAAGAGTATGCTTAGCAGGCACACTTACATATTTCAGCCTGCTGTTACCTCTGTAAGAATACTGAGTTCTGGATCCACACTTTGAAAACTACATTGAAGAAATTAGGCAATTATAATAGAAAGTCAGGAAACATTAAAGAAATTGAAAAAGATGCTGTATCATGGAAAAGCTCATTTAGCCTAACTCTGATGGGATCACAGAGCAACTTTGTCAGTCTGTAGAATTAGACAGATGCTTTGAAAGAAGTTCCCTGACAGCCAGACCATTCTCCAGCCTCATCTCAGGTTGCGGTGGCTCCTGTCACTAGGAGTTCTTAAACTGACTTCAAAACTGAAACTTCCCTAAGAGTTTAGTCCTTCTTTCTGTTTTTTTCAGCTCCAGGTTGCACAGGAGCTCACAGTGGGTGGTTATGGTGGCCCCCTCTGCCTTTATCTGTGATTTACTGCCCAGCATC
Source organism: Pezoporus flaviventris (assembly GCF_033815535.1). NCBI lineage: Eukaryota > Metazoa > Chordata > Aves > Psittaciformes > Psittacidae > Pezoporus > Pezoporus flaviventris. Next base: position 4,554,536 of record NW_026892569.1, read on the forward strand.
TCCATTGTCACTGATGATCCTGAACATTTTTGACTTGCAAGAACCCTATTAAAAGACCCTGGGCTACAACAGCAACTCACACATCATCCCAGTGACAGCAAATGCTGCACATTGACAATATTCTGTGGGTCAGTCTTACCCTTCTGCAGATGGTCATCTTGTTCTGCTCCCACTGACATGTAAGCAGATGTCTGGGATGTGTTTGCACCAAGAAAGATCTCAAGTCTTTCCTAGATAAGAAAAATCCTCCAGTGATCCCACACTCTCCTGCCCCATGGACAATTATCTTCATAGCATCTCCAAGAAGAATCACTGCACACCTTCCTATCTACCTCTTGGGAGAGCAAACAAATGAGGATGTGGCCCTACTCCCTAATAGCATATATAACACTTTTAATCATCTTACCTATGAAAACTGCTGCATAAGCTTTTTTAGCCTCCTGGCTAGTTTCGTATTAATATATTATCTCCCTGCAACTCGTGACTACTTCCAGCTGGTGCCAGAGAAATAGGAAACTGTTTAGATGCTTTCTCCTGTTCCTATGGCAAAAAGCAAAGAAAGACAAGGAGAAAGTATATTAAAGAGAATTAAAACCAGGTACCTTTTATTAGTGTAGCTGATAGTACTGTACAGTTCACTGTTCTTGTTTAATTTGGCTACATATTGATTCGATTGTTGCAATGAAGCTAGATTAATGTTCCTTAATTACATTTTAAATTCAACTTTCTGCGGCTGAAGGTGCTTTTGAAAATCACATATAGCTGCCAGCCTCACTGCAACACGGGTTGACTTGAAGTTGCACTAATGCTGAGTGGTTATGCCCAATGCTGAACCAGTGCAAAGCCTTCATTAAAATAAAAAGCAGCTCTATAATGATATTTACATGACATTCAAAGTGCTCTTTGTTCTTACAATAAAGTACATTCCGGATAATTCCACACTACCAACCATAGTTCCTATTATTCAATTTTGTGATTTTTCTTATGTAAGCAAAGTTTTTTGTAACATGTCCACTAATTATTACTTTTCTAAGGAAAGGTTCAGAAGTATTTAGACTTCTAGGAGAGTGAAGACAAATGCATTACAGAAATGATGCATTTAGCCTCCAGGAGTAACCCTCAGCTCACTTATAAAAGCTCTTGCCAGTCAAATCTACAGAATATGATTTGATTCAACTCTAGGGGAGGAAAGAGAAACACTTGCCTGGCTCCAAAGTTCAAGCAAAGAGGCTTCAATTGCAGCTACCAAGATGGGAGGTGGCAGAAAATGGAGGACTTGAATCTAAGGGGAGAATAAGTAAAAAAAAATATTTATACATTCTGTCATTCAGCTCTAATTGCTTCAAAGATTATTTATTTTTCATTTTTTTTGGAAAATAGCTTGCAGCTTCTTAACATTTTTCAAAGAAGGAGCTGGAAGGCATAATAAAAAGCAAGCAGGGATATGCTTTCCGAATAGACTGAAATAATTAATGTGAGAATGCTTCCGCTTGAGCATTTTTTATGAACAAAAAATACATTATTTTTGCTTTTAAATTGGAGATAATTTGTTATACGGAAGTGGTGGTTTCTTTAATCTTGAAATAATGCTAATTACAATGGTATCTGGAATCTGAATTTTTGCAAAGCTATTCCCTTGTTTGCTGCTGACAGAACGAAGCTACTTAAAGACTTCAGAGGCTTGTGGCACAGTCCCACCTTGCTTGTTGTCCCTCCTTGACTTCCAGTCCCAGACCTCATTAATCCCCTGATTTGCCTGTGTGTGGGTTTCATCCACTCTAATTCACAGGCACTTCAGAAGCAGCTGGGTAAAATAATCCATGGTCCAAACACAATCATCACATGCTTCCTTCATTAGCTCTTTCCAGAAAGTGACCAAAGCTCAGGTCACAGCTAAGCCTTAAGAAAGAGCAATGTCTCTCCACACCACGCCGCGCCACAGCACATCTTTAGGAGGAAGGTAGGAAGGTTTTGTCCCTTTATTTTCCACTGAAAAGCAGCTTTTACTTATTTTACTTTTGTGTACTGCGGGACTACCAGGATGCTTAACTGTGGAGCTGCACTAGGCACATGCACAAACACAGGCAAAAAGCAAAAAGCTAGTAGTACAGATACATCTCTGCTCAGGTACATGATGCACCTGGACACTCCCTTAGCATCCGTTTGATTTCAAATCAAGGTCAGTTTGATTTAGCACAGAGATGAGTCCTGAGGCTTGAGGTCCTGCACGTTCCCTTTCCATTGCCCTCACCAGTGCAGGGCTCTTCCCAGAGGAGTTTGCCATGCTGCGGGGCAGCAAGGTGGGAATTCAGTGGGTGTATTTACCTCTGGAAAGCAAATGCAGACACTGTTTCTGCAGCCACAGAGTTTCATTTGGCAGAGGAACTGGTGCTTATGCACCAGGCAAGCCTGACACTCCCTCATCTCTAATCAGGGTTGTGTACACAAACAGAAACAACACGCTGCAGGTACATGTACGCACTGTGTTCCTTTCTCCAGGCATCTTTCATTATTCAGCATGTTTTCACTGCTGAACAACAAATTGTTAGTGGTGTAACAAGACAGGAACACGTGTTCGGGTATGGTGTGTTACCTGCAAAGCCTGGCACTTTGCTCTGCTGAGCTGCAGTTGCCTGGTCTGGCAGAGTCAAAACAGCAGCTGAAACAGCAATGCAGCTTATGGTGGTATTGAGAATAGGTAGATGAGAATGCCTGCATCTTTCAAGGCTAGGTAGTAAGATGAAGGTGATGAGAGGCCATATTTTTGAGTCATTTTTCTGGGCCAATATTGCCTCTCCTCTATAAAATACAAATATAGTCTGGAATAGGGAGCCAGGTCAAGTCCCAGGTAAAATGACTTCCAGGTTCTAGGCCCGAGTTTCCAGCAGGCTGACATCAATGTGATCAAAGGAAAAGCAGGGTGCAGAGGAAACTGATTATAATGAGATTTTTTTAGCTGTGCTGAACTTTGAGAGCAAAACATCTGCGATGATACATCAGGAAAACAGGCCAAGCTTTTATTTTGAAGAGTGCTAGCTAGGTCTGAAGTAGGAAGATGGATAGACCTGTGAATCATCAGCATAGAGGTAGTAGTTAAATCTATGTTTTCAGATGAAAGTGGATAAGGCCAAACCTCTAAAAGAAAATCAGAAATAGATTTGAGGGATGAACCAGCAGAAAAGAGTTGTAAAACCAAGAAACAAGTTTTAAGAAGGATGGGGATGAAGTGAAGGGCATTCACAGTTCAAACCAGTAGAGTCACATGCTTTTAGGAGGTCACCTGGTAGCATCCCTCTGCCCTACGGCAGGATCAATTATCCTCCTGTCTTCCCTTTCTGTCTGTCTGCCCTGCTCTGGAAGGGCTCCAACAGTGGAGATCCCACAACCTCCGCAGGCAGTCTACCTTACTGCTTTATTATCCTGATTGTTATGAAAGTTTCCTGATGTCTAACCGGAATTCTTTGCTGTAATTTAAGCCCATTATGTCATGTCCTTTCTATTATGCACAGATTGTTTCTGTCTTCCCTGCCGCTGTTTCTTCTGTAATTACTTTCATGTCCCTACTCAAGCACTTACTATTTAGGCTAAACAACCTCATTCATCCAATCTGGCCTGCCAGGTCTGGGTTTCTAGACTTTGTACACAGCCTCCTCTTCAAACAAGCAACATCTTTTCTTGAAACAAGGACGCTAACCCAGGAAAACTTGATCCAACAGGGTCTGTGACACTGTTGGGAGAAGGGATTACTTCCCATGTTTCACAGGCAATTGGTGTGAACACTGCAACTCCAAAAATACCTTTATGACAGCAGGATGCCCTTTCTGACTCCCAGCCCGGTTGTGGTCAGTGATGATCCCAAATCAGTCGGTTTTTCCTCTGTGTAATTTGGTAGCTTGTTATGCCTAAATACTGACAATTTGCACCCATAAGACTTTCATTTCTGTTCTCAGAGGGAGTCTGCTCAGAAAAATCATCTGGTTGAGGACACAGTGCATCTCTCCTCTGTACTTTTTATATATTGATTCCTGATCTTGCTTCTTTAGAGAAAATTAGGAAAACCTATCAATCTAAAATAAAAGTGTTTTTCCATCAGATTTTAATGCCTTTTGCATCTGGGCCCCAAAGACATTTAAAATTTCCATTATTTGCAACTTCTGTAAACAATACATATTTTTCCTTTTTTTTTCTTTTCCAAATTTCTTGTTTAAAATAGGACATTTCTCTATTTTATATGTATATATTTGTTTAAAGAGTTCAGCCTTGGTGCTTTTAATCTATCAGTCTTTGGACACTTTCCATGACCAAAAGTGAATATTCATGTTTTCTTATATAAATATCCCTTCCACAAAAGATCTACAGAAAAGTATAGATTTCCAGCTCATGCAATGGCCCAGCATGACTTCATGTCTTCCCCAAACCACTTGTCCCATCAGACACTCAGCACAGCAGCCTACTCTATTGGAGCAAAACAGCCTGCATTTACAGTTTCCCTTTTTTTCCTAGCTATTAGCTTTAGAAGTCTACTTGCGCTGGCAACTCTTACTGCTATGTAATAATTTACTAGCTACCAGCACCCCAGCATATCTGCGATGGTATAGCAGCACAATCATTAGTTTCTATTCTGCAGTGGCAGGATGTGACAGAGAGTCTACGATTTTGGATGATTCTGGTGTCAACTAACTGTGACACTCCATCAAACCCTGCATCCTTAATGTCATGAAGAGTTACATCCTTTCATGGGTGATAAAGCATGGGTATTCTGACAGCCCTGGTTTAAGTGTCCTCATTGGCCTCGCTAGGCTCTTGTCACTTCATTGTTTTATAACTTAAATTGTCTTATATTGAAAATGAGGATTCAATTTGAGATTTTATTGTTAACCTTTAAGGGCCTTGGAGCTCAAAGTCTACTCAAGAGCTAAGTGAAGTTTATGCTCCAATTCTTAATCTACCTTCAGTTACAGAGTTCTGCCCATGTACCCCATTGCTTCCTGATAGCTGTCTGAAAACTTTTCATTTTTTTGTGACAAAAAAGAATGAATGTAGATATTCAGGTGTTTCCAGGGAGGTTTTTAAAGATAGGTTCATTTTTTTCTTCTGTTTATTTGAATCTTGCCACTTGTTTCACCTTAGAATTTTTGTTAGGGCTGGGAAGAATTGTTCTTCTTGCCCAGCCTCCTCTTTGAGGAAAATGCTGTTAAAAAAAAACCCAAAAATTCAATGAAGCTTCCAAAGGGCAAATGCTAACTTTTAAACTGAAAATGCTTTAAATTTTAGTTTATAACAGGAGTCTTCTTTGTTCTTCAAGTGGTCATTTTCCTTTTATTAAAACCTGTTATTATCACAGAAAGCACGCTCTTTATGAAATAACATTTCAGTAGTCAAAACCCCAATTTTCCCTAAGGAAATATTTCAAGGGAAAACTTTTTACATGCCCTACTTAGCACCAAGTCTTCCCATTTGAACACCTCCACAAGTGGCCAAAGTTTCAAAAGAGGTGCTTTTCCACTTAGGCACCCGAAGGAAGCGTTTGAATTCTGAGCAGCTTTTGAAACATCAGGCCACCTTGTTTGAGGCATGTGAGAGAAGGATGTGCCCTTTTCAAGATGTAGCTCCAATGACGGGTCCTTAAGAACTTTTGAAAAGTTCCCCTTTAAGAAGAAGAGGATTAGATCAAGGCTTGAATATTCCATACATAAATACAGCCATAACTCTGAAATCCATCTCTGTTGCACATGTTTATACGTTATTACAGCTTGCTTTATCTTTGGTGTTCTCAGTGCAGGTATTTTACATATGGACTTGAATGGATTACAAATAAGCTATCCTCAGAACAGCATGAAGATTATTGCTTGTTGAGAAGGATGTTGGTTTTGTTGCATTGAAACATACCTAATTTCTGTTTGTGTAGATGAGATTTCTTGAGGCCAGGGCTGACATCCAGCATGCCATTAGGTACGGAAAGAGGTACACTGTGCTCCAAACTGGCAGAGAGCTTGCAAAAACTAAGCTTAAAGAGAGGTGGATCCAAGCCAAGCCCACTGTCAGCTCTCGAATCTACTCCCCTGTTATTTCCCTGGAACAAGTAACCTTTTGCCCTTCCCTTTTGTAAGGCATGAAGTAAATTCTTAATTAGGATTTTTTTTTCTTCCCCTGCTGGAAAAAGTATTAACAAAGATTACTGTCAAAGCATAAAACTGCTTCCTCTTTATCTGGCACAATGCTGCTACAGAACAACCAAGAGTTTCACAGACCTCTAAGTCAAGACGCTGTACCGTATTTGCAATAATAGCTCAGAGGATACCATGAAATTGGAAGCTTTCAATCATGCTAAAGAGTGCTCCCCCTTTCTTTGTATCACCCCTCCCTGTTTTAACTATGCTGTATAGATCCATCAGACTCTGTTATCTTTCTTTCTAGTATAATGAGGTCTGGGCACTTCACTGTAAATCAACCTGTTGCTGAGAATATCAGTTTGGATGCACTTCATGGGATGTTAAGAAAATACAAAACTTGAGGAAAGTCTCCTGCCATTTCCACAAGGCTCTGCAGGCAAGTCAACAAAACCTCATTGTCAATAACATCAAGGACTGTTGACAGATCTAATAAAATCAACATAGATTTATCTTCTGTGGCTATTGCCAAGCAGAGATCAGCAAAAGATAACTACCCTCATATAAAACTCATCTAAAGCCGGCACAATAGGGGTGAAGGATGCTTGTCAAAGACATAAACAGCCACCTTCTGCTTGCATCATCCCAGAGATACTAGAGATTAAAAATTTCTGTCAATATACAGGCTAAAATCACCCACTGTGAACAAACTCATGAATTACAAAGAACTGGCCATAGCGTCAACAAACCAGATTTTATCACCAGAGTGCTTTGCTGACTCCTTTCTGCTATAAACTCATCACACCAATCGTGATGAAGGCAATAGCATCAAACAAAAATGCAGCAAGGACACATGTGAAACCAAGAGGGAGATTTTCCCATCCTTCCCTGCTATGAGGGCAAAGAAGCTGGTTTTGTGCCGCACATCAGAAGGGTGATCTGATAAAGCACTTTGCTAAAAGCCCTTCTGGAAAGATAAGCCCATCTGCTGTAGTAACAATACACAAGGAAAAACAAGCACAAACCCCAAACAAACAAACAGGCCCTCATGCATCACAGTGTACTGGTGAGGAGCTTAACAGACTGGATATATTTAGTCTGATTACCAGAATTGTTTTCTCAATAGATATATATTTACATATACATGCACATAATTATGTTCAGATGGTCAGTGCAGATAAGATACTGGACGGAAAGTTAAACTGATTTTCCTGGTGCACCTAGGTGCTGTATTTAAAAATGGCTTTATGTTGGCTACTTTCCAAACTTCTTAGATCTTCCTGAACTAATAACCTATTCTAAATGGAGAAGATAAGTCTGATGATTAAAAGGAAGAGTCCTAACATGTCCTTTTTGATTTTGAGAAGATCAGTTCAGACTAAATTCAGCTGACTCATCCAGATGGCAAAAGGAAGGGTGAAGATGCTTCCAGTATGGGCTGAGAGACAATTTTGTTATAAGCGGAGCTCGCTCTTTTGAAAGTTGCAAAGTATCTGCTAGCAATACATCTACTACTCATCAGTTAAACCATAGTAAACATTGATACAGTGAATTTGAAATTGTTTCCTTGACAGGATAAACAGAGCTAGAGTGTGCTCATATATTTCTTAACAAGAAATAAGGCAAACCCCATGTTTTGTAGTTTGGCTGCTACAAAATTCTGCATAAAAATGAAAGTCTCTACTGATTATATCTAGTTTGGAGAAGCCACTGGAGCATCTTCGAACCAAATTACTAAAAACCCTATGGTGCTGTATATACTATCTCATTGGCATTATCTCAGGACCAAAATTTTGGTGATTGCTTCTGTCCATTGCTCCTGGCAAGCAACATTCAATGTGCTATCATCAAAGGGCACATAGAATAATTTTATTTTTAAAATTAAATTTAATAATGAAAAAATATATAAAATTGATAATTAAAATATTAATAAAATTTTATTTAATAACAAACTAGAATTATTTTTTCCATTAATTTAAATAACTTAAAACTGGCAAACCCAGGCATTTCTTAAGTAAGAACATAAGAAAGGCCATACAAAGTGGTAACAAAAGTCTTTCTAACATGGTATCTTGTTGTCAGGGCTGAGAGGAGAGGCTCTTGGCAAGTGTACCTGAACAGGGCAACCACATAGGGCCCACTGGGGATGCTCCTTTCCTGAACTGCAGCAAAAGAAGTCTCATCAGGAACAGCTTTTCTGTGGCACTTCTGGGACTAACAAATAAAAGTTTTTCTTTTAATTAGACATCTTGGTGTGTGATCTCCTTACTGAAGTAAACGTTGTCTTATGCTACTTCTTTCACTTTGTCTACCTTTATTTCAAATTACTCTCAGTAACTTATATTAAATGATAACACACATCATTTAGAAAATAGCCTGGTTTGGAATGTAGCATCATCTGCCTTCTGGATAAAAACCAATAATGCTTGGTGTCTCAATCTAAATTTTAATTTTGTCTCAGAATTTATTTTCAATTCCTCTGTACTTCTAGATTGCACTTATTATGGGAAGCAAAAATCCTATTTCTATTCTGGCAGCAGTCCAGGAGTACCTGGAGCCTTAAGAAAAGGGATTTCTTCCTCCACATGTGGTCTCCATCCCCTTTTCTAGCCACAAAAGACTGAGCACCTATGAAAGCACAGAAGACCCCCTGGATGGTTCCAGTGAGTGCTGAAAAGCTATAAGGTTTTGAGGCTCATTGGCCACTGGAAATGCAGGACTCCAGTTATGCCTGTGCCCTTTCTCCCTCCTGTGCAGGCAGCTGAAGTGGAGAGCAGATCAAAAGCAAATTTTATTTGAGCAAAGCCAGAGTAAAAATTGGAGTGTAAAAATGGCAGTAAAGTACTCTGCAAATCCAGATTCTCCACTTTAAACTGGTCACTCAAAGGCACCATAATGGTAACAGCAAAAATGCCTGGCTCACTTTCCTTCCATACAGGCATTGCTGGTCTCTCCTATTCTGTGTTTGTCAGGCCTGATCCTATGAGCTCTTTTAGGAAAGAAGAGAAATCTAATTGTAGAGCACTTCTGTGAGGTGTCCAGGGCAGGGACTTCTTTCTACAAGGCTTGTAAACTCTTGAGCACTATCCCAATAGTAAATAAGTCAGTGCAATAAATAATGCTAATACATCAGCCTTCTGCTCTGCAAGTTGTAGGGTAATATTTGTGTGTGGCTAGGAGTTAAAAGCTGCAGCTCTTTTGATGGTCACAAACAGACTGGAAATAGCAGATGTATTTTTTAATAGTAATTACAGTTTATCTGGAAAAAGGCTGCTGAGACAAACAGCAAAGTACAGGTAACATAGCTATGTCTACTAACTAAAAAGGGGCTTAAACACTGTAAAAGCACACACTAGATGTGATTCTCCTCTGCTGTACACTTCTATAACCTCCAATAGAGCCGTGAAAATTCCTTTCCATCAATCATGAAAGCACTTTGGTTGGTACTGTAGAAAGATGTTAAGTAACTGTAGGGGAAAATCCTGATTCTCTGTGGAGAACAAGGTGAGAGCTAATTAAATGGCATTTTGTGAGATGACAGATTTCTTTTCAGAACTTCCTACAGCTCTATGCTTCATGTCTGCACTGTATAGAAGCACCACGTTGGATTAAGATGCTAGGCTGATTTACTTAACTGATTATCACTTCTGAAAAGCAGACTAGTAAGCTGCTGTTGTCCCAGCAGTCAGTGATGTACCTAGAGTGTGGTCAAAGAGGACTTTGGCTTCCAGTAAGCTTAACCCCTCTAAGAGTGTAAATTGATCACTTAACATAAGAAAAAAAAAAGAAAGTCAATTTTGCATCTGACCTGTTCACCTTCATATGACGACATGACATCTTAAAATCATAGTAAGTATTAGAAAAATTATGTTTTAAATATGGGCCTTTGTATCTTTTACCACATTCTCTCCTGCAGTGGTTATTACCTAATAATTTTTGACAGTAGTGATTAAATATAAAAGTTTTACATTTTATGATTCTATTTCAAATACACAATTGCTGGCACATATATCAAGGCAAAAATGAGTCCCTTCTTAAAGAGTCTGTAATTATATTTATGCATTAAAATGTCGAGTATTTAAAATGAATGATTTCAAACAAGATTTTTATGTAATTGTTTTAAAAAGCAAACTATTAATCAGACTTTATTTTCAATCTCAAATAACGGTTTGTGTTTCAGACCTCTCAGAACATTCTTTAATTCGAGAAATCTTTATAAGCAGTTTAAACAATTACTTAAACAACAACCACAACTGAACTGGTGAGCACATCTGGTAAACAAAATGTCCTCAGTGGCAGAACTCAGGCTATAGCATCAGCAAAATCTATCACCGAGAAAGCACTTCATGGCTCACAGTGCTCTGCAGCAGTCAGAATATGAGAGGGAGGAAAAATGAGACCTTTCATGAGGAGTTCAGGAGCAGGAAACTTAAAATTTTATTTCAACAGTGATTATTTTTCTGGCCTCTGTTTCCTAGTTCTTTTTATACACTTGTTTAGGAGGCCAGATCTCCCTCCCAGTCAATAATATATAAACAGAATAATCTTCAAGTACTGTTCTTTCCTAAAATGGTGTTGCTTTTGCCACTTTGTGTATATGACAGAGCCAAGTCGGGTGCCTGAGTCAGGGATGTTGCTGTTTATTCAAATGCCACTGGGTATACGAATTGTATTTGAAGTAATGGATATTTTTAATATCCATTTCCTAGATGATGAGCTCACATTGTGCAATAATCTGAGGCCAACAGCAAATCCCAAAGAATTTAGGATGTGGCAGCCAGCGAGGATGCCTGGCTGGAACACTCTGAGGAGAATGATTTAAAAGAAGGGGAGTTAATTTATAAGTTTTTAAACAGCGTGCCAAGGGAAAAATAAGTCTTCTGTACATCTGCCTACATTTTTTTGAGATCAGATTTCAGTCACTGAATGATAAAACAAAATGGAAAACAAAAAAGGAAAATAAAAAACGCCAACAAAAACCAGATGAGTGGATTTGAATGGGAGGTGATTTATCCTTTAGTTTGCCTGCAGGAAAAAAAATGAAGTGATATTGCAATTTGATAGGTATGTGTTTTCAGATAACACATCTAGCTCAATCACAGATACGGACTTCTGGATCTCAACTGTAGCTTTTAATTCTGTTTTGACAAATTTGCGTAAATAAATAGACCGGGAATGGACAATCATTGGAAGTCTAAATCTCTTTTATGTGATCTTTCTCTGAGCTTCCCTACTGGAGGCTATGTGTTAACTGGATGTGAATTATTGCTCATGCTTGTTTCCCTCAGAAGTAGTACTCCAGGTGACTACAGCTGCTGTTTAAAGGAAGCAACTGTTTTTGTAAGATTCAAAATGTAAACTTGGCTGTGGCATTTTTTCTAATTTTACCAATTATTGGGTATGATTTCTGGAGTTTCTCCAGCTCTTACAAAGGCCCCTACCCTTGGAAGTGATCTTTGTATGGGATTACCCCTGCCATGGGGAATCCAACAATTTGAATTCCTCTCTTTGCTTTGGATTAATAATAGCCAAAAAAAAGTAATCAGTGACTTAGTTACTCTGCCACATTTCTCCTGGTTTCACTCGATTTGAACCCAAAATTATAAATCGGCCCGTATTTGTTCATCACTTGACACTCAGCCCACATTTACCAAAAGATCCATGAATCTCACTGAACCTGACTTAATTTCTGGATTTGTAACAAGAGCTCAAACAAAGCAACTTTCACTCTATTGCAGGTTTTAGGAAGGAAACTTTAGCTTTGCTCTACAAATAACAGGCTACTTGCTTAGAGGTTAACAGAAAGTCATTAAAATAGAAAGTTTGGAACAAACAGTGTGAATTAACCTGCCCAGGACTGAAAGATTGGTAGATGAAAATAAAGGCTTGTAAATACAGTATTTCGGAGACCTTAAACTTTACACTGAGGATGACACTTCTGGCTGGATTGCAATACTTCAACAGAAAGTTGCAGTGGCCCCCTGACAGATATCAAGGGAAAGAAAATTACAAAGGGATTTTTAATTTATGGATCTGGCACGCAGTGAAGTTTGATTGTTTTGATGAATTTGGCTCAGACACTAAAGGCATAGCTGCAGGTAAAACAAAACACACCTTTGTGTTGCACTTTCAAATGTTATTTATTACAGAAGGACTGCAGTAAATAGAAGGGATAACTGCATTTTCTGAGTGTTGATGAGTCCCTTAGCCTCTTACAGTTAAATACAACAGCACCGAAAAATAAAAGAAGGTGTAAGGATGAAAGCAGCAATAGAAAAAGCATCACAAGTTATTCTTATGTACTTCAGTATCAAATAATTTGAGCAGTAATGCTTGCAGTACCTTTTGATTCACTGGACACACAATTCTGCTGGAACTGAACTGCATCTCCTGTTTACCCATAAATGTGCAATACACCAGGAAAGCGTTGTCTTGAATAGCCATCTGATACATAAACGGTTCCCCTGCCTATTACAATGCCAGGTTTGCCTCATATATGACGAGGAGCGTGTTCTTTTTTTGTCCCCACAGTCATGGTAAAGCGTTTGGTATATACTGCAAACATCATTGCTTACCAAAGGTGCAGACAGTTGGCTTTACTAGGCGATTTCCTGACTTTTAAGGCTGCGTTCTTCCAGCCAATCTTGCTGTAGTTTAAACTGCATTGTATGAGTTTCCCTTTCCTTTTTGGAATAGTATAATTTGCTTCATAAATTACATATGGTGGAAGCCTGTTGAATGAATAACCTTGTTGCACAGAAAATTAATTCTTTTGACAGGTTTATTCCTTTAACAGATATTTGGTGGAGGATTTTACTGCATTTTTGTGTATATTGTGGCTTGCTGCACAGAAAATGTTTCACAGTATTTCAGCAGATATATTCCTTTAACAGAAATAACTATTCCTGTCCATTTACCATTTGTTACCTATGAAATAAATTTCTTAGTTACAGATTCTTAAAAGAAGCTCACTTGTTTTGCTCTTGTGTTTCATTTGAGTGCAAAGAAAATACATTTTTCCTTCAATCAGCGTTCATTTAAATGCATGGTAATATATACAGTTGTAATGAATCATATTTTGTTTGATTATGTTAATCTGTAACAGTGTTAATTTCCTTATATATATGTTTATGTGATTTTCTTTTTTTTGCAAATTAACTTTTTACCATGCCTTACCAGAATATCTTGGATTATTTAAGGCTCCATACACAATCTTGGCATAAGAATTACATAGCACAGATAGCACGACAGCAAAGGAAGTCAGATTGAACGCCACATGAACTGATTCAAGCAAGGCTAATTATGTAATTAAGACATTGAAACAGGAGCCAGAATGTTTGAGTGCTGCTTCTAGTTTCGCCAAGAACCTCCAGTGGGACATTTAGCTTTTCTGTTCACAACTTTTCCCTGCTGTGAATGGGGGTAACTGATATTCAAAAAGCATAATATGCAGAATAAAGCTGCTATGGGTGCATTGCCTGCAGCACACCGTGGCTCAGATGTGCAAAGGTTTTGTCGAATAATTCCAGTATTTTGCACTTGTTTTTATGTGTAACTTACACCAGAGTAGGCATTCAGATAAAGATGTAGAGAAAATGTGGTGCTTAAAGCTTACCCATTAAATTTAAGGAAGAATGAGTTGATTATTGTATTTGTTTTTCTTATTTTTAACCTGTCTTCCTTATTTGTATGCTTAATTTAGGGAATGAAAGTTCTGCTGCTTTGAGATTTAGAATTTGGTGTATATTCGGCTTCAGGAAACTGATATTCTGAACTTGTCAGTGATGTCTACCCTACGTTACACTGGAACCCAAGAAATAAGAGACAAAGAAAATAGACATGACAGGAGTTTACGACCGGCTTCTCACAAGATATCAAGACAAAAGACATTTGTGTTGTGTCAGTACAAACATCTGCACAGCCAATAAACTTCTCCAAATAAATGTTTGTAGAGCACTGCCATGAAAGAAAAAGAAAAAAGTCCTATTTTTTTTCTTATAGCATGAATTTTTTTCCAGTATTTCCCTTTCAATGCCTGCATGCTTGACACATCAGAGCTTTCTCACCCAAGACCATAGGCCTTTCCTAAATTAATCAACACCAGTATAGTTTGTACAGATTGGGAAATCAGAATACCAATTTTCCAAAACCAAAAGCAATCACCACAGCTATCCAAGATCAGTCAGAAAACTCTCTCTTCAAAGCTAGAGTAAAACATGTTCAAAATGTAAATACAGATAGATATATAAAGTTGTCTGGAAGTCTCCTGATTAACATTCATGGAGTTCTTACAGAATAGGAGAAAGACAGTAGTATGCATATGAGATCCCAATCATCACAAAAATAGGCTCTATGTAAAAAAGCCATGTTTACTGTGCTTTTTTTAAGCTTAAGTGTAATTTAAGAGTTACATTTGGTTTTACTATCATATTATTTTAAAATGTTTTTAAATGCTCACATTTGGAATATTGTCATGGCTCTGGTGTGAGAAAATTTGCAAAATAATGTGGTGAATGTAAAGTCAGATATATGCCAAGGTGATAAGTGTGATAGGACAGCAGTATGGAGTGGTAGAGAACATGGCATAGACAGCCACCATCTCATACCTGAGAATCTACACCTGTGTAGATACCCATGCTGGACTATTTCACAAAGCCAGCTCAGTCCATTTCCTGCTCTGACCATCAAATGGTGCGCGCAGCTTGCATGTGAAGCACAGGTCTCCTAAGATAATGGTGTCAATGCTTAAACACTGGAGAAACAGACGCTTTTGTAGGCCACATAAATACTTTGGAGGTGGGTGGGTGAGAATGTGTGAGCCACAGTGAGCACTTTGAAGGACTTCCCTACTGTCCTGCCTAATTTAGCAGCATAGTCATCTGTACCAAAACTGTGACCTCTCAGTTTAGACAGCATAGCTCTAAAATAGTACTCATCACAACCTAGAAATAGGTTTCACACTCCTGGTTCAACCTGATTTGGGGCAGAGATCTGTAAAATGATAATTACCCATGGATATAGCAAAAAGGAATATTCTTCTAACAAGTAACTTCTTGCTGTATCAAAATAACTTTGTAAGTCCTACCAACAAGGTAACTTAAAAGGCAGAGCTCTTTCAGAAAAGAAAAGCTACACCAACACAAACATCCCAGCAACTACTCAACGTTATGTTTCATTGAAAAAAACAGAGAACCTGACTCACTGCTTTATAAATACAGAAAGCTGGAGCTATATGCTAGAGAAATCAGCACAAACCTAGGTTAGCATAGCAGTGAATTATTCCCAGGGATACAGACTCACATGGCACTGGGTCACATGGCACTGGCTCAAGTGAATTTCTAGGGGGCAAGGGGAAATAATATGGACAAATACAGACTGGCTAGACTGACGAGAATTATTTCAATTACACTCCTTGTACAAAACTTAAATCTGCAAAACGCATACACAAAAAGATTGTTTTAGTCCCCCCCCCCTCCTCCCCCCCATCATTTCTCCATACCAAGTCTGTACTTGCTGAATTTCCTTGAGATTAATGACCAACTCTGCAAGTGGCCAGCACACACTCCTCATCTTCCAATTTCTGGGGAATACCCTGTCTCAATTGCTGTTGTTTAATTGTAGTCTAGTAAAAAAATATCCCAAAGCTCTCTAAGAAAGGCCAATTGGGATATGGAAAACACATGAATATGTAATTTTAACAGCTGAAACTATATATATCTGGCAGGCCTTACCTAATGGTTGAACCGAATCCCCTTGGCAAGCTTATACCAATGTTATTTTTACTGTTCCACTGGTTTGTTATATATGTAAAAGAGTAATATTCTATCCAAGTTCCAGGGCAGCTGGTCCATTCATGATAGGCCCAAAAGAGAACTTTGAAAAGGACAAAACCAAATTGTTTTGTACAGAGTAGCCAAGCATCCTCTCAGAGACAACTGCTTGTATTTGTCACCTTGAAAATTAAAGGAATTCCTAATCAACAAGTCAACCACGACTGGAATATTTCTCTAGCAGACACATTGGATTTCACAGTAAGATGATTTCTTTTTTCTTAACAGAGGCCAATCCAAATACATAATGTCAGGAAAATATAGAATTATACTTTAAAAGATTTGGAAAAGACTATTTTGCAATCACAGTGGCATTTTGGCATGTGTGTGCCTGCATTTGCATGGCTGTGCAAGCACGACCTCGCATCTCTTCTGTTGGACTTGAATTCATCTGTATCTGCATCCAGCTGTCTTCCTGCATGATAACCAGAACACCGGAAATTTGCTGAGAATGACACACACAATCAATGAGATTTTAGTCATTGCATTAAATTAGAAAATTCTCAATCCTGACTAAGATGCAGCTAGGAAACAAGCTGCCAGCAACACCCTCTGAAGCAGATGGTTCCCACCACTTGGAATGCTCCTTTCCATGCACTCCAGTGACTCCTGAAATAACAGAGCACTACAGACTTGGGAGGGAAGACGAGTGGAAAGTCAAACACTGAGCTCCGCTTAGCAGCCTCTTACTGGTGGTTTGGTCAATGCCTTTCTGCCCACTTGAGAAAAATCACCGGCCGGTCATCACTAATGACACATCTTTCTTTTAGCTGGTGTTTTACAAGCATCTATTGGGCATCTCTCAGTCAGTATGACTCAGATTTCAGAGAAAAAAGAAGACATTGGAGAGGAGGCCACCTGCAGATCTTGGAATAGTTGGAGTGCTAGATGGAAAAGAATATATTGTACGCATTTTCCAGTAAAATAAATTACTTATGAAGTGTCTCAAAACATGCTAGAAAGTTAGGAATTATAGTCAATATCACACTGTGAATAAGGTGTATAGTTGTAGTCGTTTGGATAATTAATGAAGAGCACAGTTTGCTGAGAGTTGTGGAAGGTTATCAGTCACATGACATTTTTTAAATCAAGATCTTATGTCTTTCTAAAAATGTGCTTTCTTTAGGCCACAAGTACTGAGAGCAGCAAAAGTATAGCTAAATGAAATGCTAGGGATTTTGCTCCACAGGATGTCAAATTAGATTATCCATCCTTTAAAGCTATAAATACATGAATTATTACACTTGTTTTACAAATGAGAAAACTGAAGGCATAGACAATATCAAAGGGCTTTATAAATGTGAATGACTCAATAACATTCTGCTATTGTTTATTATCCATATTCCTGTTTTTAAATGACAGAACTGAGGCACATAGAAATGAAATGACTATCTAAAGTCACACCAGTCTCCTTCTTTAACCTGATAAATGGGTAAGTAGGCATGCCATTTTGACATACTAATATATGTGTTAAGGTATTAATTTCCCATACATCTTGAATATATGGATCATTGGGGAGCAGTTTCTGTTGAAAACAGCAACAGTCATTTTCCTCACTTCAAACTTTTTTCTTATTGTGAGACTTCTATTTAACTAGAAAAAGTTCTTGTTTTTCTTTAAACTTGGTAAGAACAAAGAATAAAAAATGTAGTAGTTTAGGTGGCAGAAAAGAGATATTTGGGACCAGAATACACAGTAGTCAGAGCTTAGGGAGCGGAATACCATCTACCCACACTGGCCCACAGAATATCAGTGGTAAAAGCCTCTTGATCCATTCAGGGTGGACTATTTTTGGTGAAAAATTAATCAGCAGTGTTTCAAGGTATTTAGGAGGGCAAAGAAACAATGACTTTCCTTTATGGCTACACTGCAGTGATCAGTGCATCTGCAGGTGTGTAATTTAAGAGGTGCTAGGAGAAAGATGAACATAAACTGGAAAGATACAGGGTGCATGTGAAGGTTACTGTAGAGGTTACAGCTGAATGACTGCAGGGCTGCATAATTCTGTATCAGATAATGCTTGAGTTTATTTGCCTTGATCTGAACTCTGTGCTTAGAACCAGGACACAATGATCAGAGGTTAACAGGGAGATGCCACACAGAACCTGCACAGAGAACTTTCTTATAGAATCAGGCATGACAGTCCAGTTCCTGGCTGCTGTAAATCACTGCAACATCATGTATATTCATGGAAACTTCATGTATTTCAACTATTCAGCCCAGTGCTGAAATACTGCTAAACACTGCAGCTCTTAGATCAATCCCAGCAGAACTAAACTCACCCCCCTAACCCACTAACCACTTGTTTAGTCTGGCTGAGAAATAATTAATAAAGATTTCTTAACAATATTGACCCCTGTCAGAAAGCAAAGTCTTCATACATCAGTTTGCGTATCTACCAGTGCTAATAGTCAGGGATACACCAAAAAGGAAAAGTGACTGACTTATCAACATTATTTTCCTTGTTCTTGATCTAGGTCATCAAGTAGATTAATATGTAGTTGCAAGCTGTTCATTCATTGTAGAGGAGCATGTACATAGCAGGAAATATGTCCCATGGCACTGATAAACTCTCAGAGGCTATAGGCCAAGGTGTTTATGCTCCAATGGAGACATTTGTGCCAAGTACCTGCTCCCAGTGATATAGTTATGAGCATTAAACTCGAAATGTAACTTTAAAAATCTATTACGGTCTATAGCTTTTATTATTTCCAAGACGGACAATTGTGTTGGTTATTATCAATATGTTGTGAAAGGAGCTTTGACACCTGGGATTTGTGGTGGGGGGATGGGGAAAAGGCATGTGGGAACATTTAGACCAAATGTTAACAAACTGATAAAGCATTACAAAAATGTTTGAGAGAAATCTTTTCCTTTTAAGCCCCAGCTTTCAGCACACACCCAGAAAGAGCAGTGCGAGAAACCCCTTGACTGATAACACCTAAACACTTCCTTGCCACGATCCCTCTTTCTAACTAGGATGGCAGCTTTTCTAGTCTCTATTTCTAGGATCTTCCTTCAGTATTCCTCTCCTGAGTCAACCATCTTTTGCCCATATGAATGTCCCATAGCTGGCAGGACTCGATTTACTTCAGTCATCACTGTCTCTGAATTTACTTTATCTGCTATTGAATTCTGCCTTTTTTCCTCTTTGTTCTGTACTTTGTCATGTCCTTCAAGAACAAGCCTTCATCACTTCAGTACTGGGAGCAGTCTGAAATACAAAATTCGCTCTTGGCTTGGATGTTCTCCTCTGTGTTGCTTAGCTCAGCTTTCTGCTAGAAGCATCTCTCATGAGCTCACACTCCCTCTTTCCTTCTTCAGATTTTCCTTCCTGGCTCCAGACCTCACCCTTGGTTGTAGCAGATTAACAGCCCTCTTGGTGTAACAGCGGTAAGAAGGGCTGCTTTTGGCTGGTGGTTCCCTGTCAGGACACTCACTGTCTAACATCATGGCAGGGGAGGGGAAGGAGAAATGGCAAATGCATGGTTGCAGGAATTGTTTCAAAGCCAATGGAAATAAAGAAATTATGCACAGAAACAGCCCATAAATGGTAGATTACAATGTCAAATCACCTTAACAAAAGGAAATTATTTTCAATGTGTCAATATCTTGGCATTCAGAATACAACTAGAAATCTCTCAAGCTAAAATTGTGCTTTAATGGCTTTGAGGACAAGGACACAAAATAGATATTCCAGTAAGAAGTTACTTTTCTGACATATAAAATGTGGAATATCAACAGCAGTGGGTGTTTCAGGCTGCTTACCAGAAAAAAAATTGTTATTGCACCCATTGCCATGTGTATTACACCACTTTAAATGTTGTGAGCTATTTGATGTGAATTCTGAAACAGTAGTACCCACATATGGCTACAGAGAACTTGGCCTTCAAAGTTTTGGAGGCATAACACAGAGCCAAACCCCAAAAAGTTGTGATTTCTTGTCCTGAATAATTAGTTTTACAAGAAGAGCTGTAGCCCACTTCCCCTATGAAAGAAAATAGGCTGTCTCAAAGCTGCATATTTGGATTAGAAAAATATTTACACACATGGCCCTGTTATTGTCAGGTGCTTTTAAGAAAGTAAATCTATGCTGTTAAAGCCAGTAACATAACTTCATTTGGAATGATGGTAAAAAAATAGATGCATTCAAGAAAACATTTGGTTTTTATACAGACCCTGTCAAGTGACGTACATGTGGCCATACAGAAGTTTCCTCTGCAAACTGACATAATGAAATTTTTATACTTATGTTTAAAATCTGTACAGTTTTGGTCTTTTGTATGAAGTTTCCGATTCCTTTCCTTCACCCAGTGATACAATAAGTAAGCATTTATGCAGGCTCAAATGAAATGAGCGAGAATTAGACTTAAGAAAACCACCAAGAAAAACAAATCCTACAAGCAAAAAAAAAGAACCACCAAGTATTAAAGAAATATCATAGACATCAGGGAAATTATTTTCTTACCTTGCTGTGACATCATGAAAAAAAAAAATCAGAATGCAAGTTTTGATTAAAAAAAATCTGTCAGTCGACATGTAATCTAATGACATACACAGCTAAGGGGTATGTTTTAACATTAAAGACCAAAACTCCAATGATTAATATTATGGTGATGACAGAATGGGAGTGCCTTATTTTAATCCCCTGTTTATCTCAACAGGGTAATTTATAGATCACTCGACATGTTTTAATAGCAGGCATAAAAAGGTATCCTCTAATATCCACTTGCTTGCAAGATCTGACATTTGGAGTTACATGTTCAGAAAATATCAGCAATTGCATTTGTTAGACATATATACAAATAACTACTCGTCCTACACACAGTTTATAAAAAGTAATCTATTAATAACAAAACAGCTTCGGAGACATATGGTCTCTTAATATTCAGGTGGAATATCAAGTGTTTAAGTTAAAATAAGGGCAGGAGCACAAAGAGTGGTCAGTGCATTGATTTGGCTGCCAAATATAGTTTTTACCATCATAAATCTCCGGCTGACAACTGCACAAAGGCTGCTTTACCTAAACCCTGCCAAGGAAGGGTGTTTGCTGCCGGATTGCCTGATAGTCACTATGACAACTGATGCCACAATTAGGCAAGTACAATCCCACTTTCAAACAGGCACACAAGTCATTAATTCAGCAGGACTTTTGTTGACAATATGTTATGAGGGAAATATTTAATACAATTCCAAGGCTGATATATTCTCCTGTTATCTATAGCAAAATAAATTGCAAAAAACTGATGAAAACAACCATTTAATTAGTTTAAAGTGAGCTGAGGAAGCTACTCTTTACATTTTGGTTTAATGAACTCACAGGTGCACAAAGCTCCTTAGAGCTGGAGTAGACAATTTGAAGAACATGCTAAGCCAGATACTACATCTGGGGTGGGGGGGAGTCGTCCAGCAAAAGAGAAAGAGAAGAAAATGTTCTAAAAATCAAGCAAATAAATTGTGTCACCAAGTCTCCAGTTCTGTGAAGATATCCATGAGCATCTTGTCCCTTGTGAGAGGAAAAACCTTGCAAGGACTCAACTAGCTGACCTGATCAACTGCAGATGAGTAAGGCTTTATGGTGATCACCACTACAGTGACGTTTTGTCACCTAGGAGAAGTGACTTATTTACAAGGCTGTTTTCCCACTTGATTTGTTCTCTGAGGCCACTGAGAAGTTCAGGGGGAAAATAAAAGAATCATAGGGGGAGGAAAATGCAGAACAAAGTCTCACACAACTGTGAATACTAAACTTAAAGAAATATTTTCAAGGCTTCTGGGACAAAGAGAAAGATCAGTAACATATTGACTCATATATTCACAGTAATGATAGGATGAACTCTGAGATCTCTTGCTACAGAAACACCATGAGACATCCTTGTATGTAACCCATACATTGCTGTAAAGCACTTGCTATGGGCAGGATGACACCAAGGCAAGAAGCATTTGACTTCTGTCAGGCTGACAGGAGGAGAGCAAGTTGACCCTGGCTTGGGAATGGGCATGGACTGGGGTATCTTCTGAGGTCATTCCAGCCTATAAGAAAAAACATACTTGCAGATGTTGATGCTGCATCTGAGTTGAAATAGAGGAGAAGTTTAGTTGATGGGTCCGCTGAAGGCCCTGGGTAGTTAAAGCCTAAGCCAAATCCAACCCATTTCATCCCCACAAAAGCCAAATATGTGAGGCCTGTGTCTTCCTTCCTGTAGGTCCCGGTATGTTCAAAAGCCATATTCATTGCTGCTAGTGAGACTGAGCACACTGACAGGAAATTAAGTTTTCTTCTGTCCTTCTTAACTTGAAAGCAGAGGGCATTCCACCGTACTAGAGGTGGTATCAAAGTCTATTTGACAGATAAACTTTACCTATGACGCCTCTAATAGACCAACTTTTCAGTCAACAGAGAAATCACTATGGAAGTGATCACAAGAGCCTGAGGAAAGCTGTGTTGTACTGCTTAAACTGAAATTATGGATATCTTAAAAAAAATACAAAAATAAATCAGTAATTTGGTGCATGACACAGTCAAAATATCTTTGGACTTAGTTTCCCTGATACCAAAATAGGGTATCTAGATACTTGCAGCTGCTTCTGCGATTCACAAGATAGAGCAGGATTGTACCAGTGCATGCATTATAAAGAAAATCAGATAGAAAACACACTATGATAAATAGCGTTAGTCATACTACTTTCTTCCCCTCATTCCAATGCTGTTAAAAATCAAGCAAATATATATCATTCTCATTTCACACACACACACAAACTGACGTACGGAAGTTAATTTACTCAAGATCAAAATGTACAAGTGAAAGTCTGCTTCTCAGAACCCTCAACTCATTTGCAAGAAATATTACATCCTATGTCTAACCAAAGTATGAATTAGAGCCAGAATAATTGATTCGGTTCAGAAACAATAACATGATTTGTACAGGCAGTTTAAGAACATGAGTGTCATGTGTTACACCAAAAATCAACAGTTTCGTGGAGAATTCAACTTCCTTTCCACACAAAATTCCCCGCATGCCATTCTTCTTCAGGGAAATTTAGTCAGGGTTTAGTCCAACTTCATTACAGGTAATACAGTTCCCTCCTACTTAGAATCAGCCCTAACCATTTTCTCCCTTTGCCTTGATCGCTACTCATACTGAACACTACGAATAATTCAACATCTAATGGTAGAGGAAACATAGAAAGCTTAATCTATTGCACTAAAATAAAATTTCCATGCCTTGTGGTACTACTGGGTGCCTGCCTGTGGGGTTTGTTTTGTCAGTTTCAGTTTTAATTAAGAGCTAACTCTGCAACGTGTCTATTCAACCCTTTTCTTTCCCTACTGAGCTGTATCATGCCTCCTTCCTAAGTCTTCTGGAAGGGCTCTGCACACCAGGCTAGCCTAGTGATAAAGATACCAATTTTCTACCCTGACTCTTTCTCATATTTGATTACATCACCCTCTCCAAGATAAGTACGAGTGTTTGTTAACATAATGACATTACCATTCAATTTAGCAAAGCAATTAAAGATGTGTTTAATTTGAAGAATCGCAGTTTTATTGTCTGCAATTAGGTATATTAACTTCAGTGGGTGTAGTAAATACTAATAAAATGCCTTGCTAAACTGAAGTCTTTCAGAGCAACATACAGACAACAGAGCTGCATGCTTTTATTTTAGAAATTCAGCATGATTTTGATGTATCCAGTTATTAGAGTCACTTATATGCTTGTAACACAGAAAGGATCTTACATTATAGCAATAGACTGCATTTTCACTCCCCACCAACTTGGTTTCAGAAAAACACATGCTTAGTTTGCATGAAAACTTTTTTGTTTCAACAGGCAAATATTAAAGAATAAATCTACTCTGAACGAATGAGGATGCCTGCCCAATACACTGGTAAGTGGCAATATCCACATTTTCTTTCCCATGGGATAAATCTGCTGTTTTTTCAAATGAATGCATGATGGCATTGTTAGTGCCAAATTCTTACGTGAGTTATTAGATGTTTAAACACCAATGTTTGGAAATCCCTTGTACACTTAAATTAGATGGCTGTCAGGTCTTGTAAACTCCAAAGCAAAGCTGAAACATTTATCTGATCTGAAACCCATTTATTGAAACTATATTTTGTGACTTTCAAATGGTACTGCTATTATATAAGAGGAAAGCTGGAACTAACACTACAAAATCCTAATAATCCTCCCCTACCTCACAGACATCCAGTGGACCTGATCCAGAGTTCATCAGAAGTGACAGGCGCCTGTCAATGCCAGCATCAGTGGTCGCTGGGCAGGGAGAAGGGTAAATGACAGTGATGCTGGAATTTCAAATGGATTAGTGGACCCAGGCATAGCTTGATGAGGAAAGAAAGGAGCGACAAGAGTGACAAGAAAGCTCCCCTCCCTGCTCCCTTGTGTGATGTCTCCATTACCTGTGGTTTAGGGCTGCAATATTATGATTTTGCTTGTGGTGGATTTCTGGAGGAGTAATAATAAGGCTTTTATCCTCTGTGTTGGTTGTTCAGTGGCTGTTTATGTCATTAAAGACCAGAGAACTGAGCTGTGGCATGATTTCAGAGTCCCACAGTCTCGGGTGGCCTCTTGGTCAACATCATTGCTTAATGCTGTAAGATCTGTACTTTAACATTTGGGTACTTGAAATTTCCTCAAGGCATTACAGTGCTGCATATTCCAGTATCTACTGAAGGAGTACATCAGTGTTTCTGTACAGCAGCCCAACAAGTAGAGCTATTAAAAAATAATGTTCATGCTGCTTTTATTTTGGTCTATGAATAAATATATTCTGCAACTTCTTTCCAAAACAAATGTCTTCTCTCGCAAGGCCTGCCATGTTACATTGCATCTCTGCACATTAAAAGTTAAAAAATTATTTATCCTGAATTGTTAAAATTTTCATTAATGGCAATTTATGTCACTCAAAGAAGCCTCCTTGGGAAGAACATGGCATACTTGCACAGACCTATTATGAGAGTTGTCAGAAACATTTGTCCTTATGAAATATAAATAGACAGTATGTTAGATGATTTAGTGAGGGATCTCTTATTTATTTAAAAACAAACATACTTTTTTTTTTATTTCTCCTTTCAGGAAACCAGGTCATGTAGCTCAGACAAGGAGGTTCTCAGGCTAATGATAACAGATATGTAAATACTTCTTCAAACAGCTTATCAATCTCTCCAAACACCCCGCATCTGCAGGCTGAGTAGGTCGAGCTGCCATGAGTGTGGGGCTCTGACCTGACCCGGGGCATAAGGCATTGCCTCCTCCTTTCTCCACATCCCATGAGGATATACCACTGACTTAGCAAGGGCTCACTACACCACCTCTCCCTCCTGGGAATTTCTAAAGCAACCGCTGCTATAGCACAGAAACACTTTTGGCCAGTGTACCATTTTCCCAATACTCACAGACCTTGATGCCTTGAGATATCAGGTGAATTTACCCTGCAAAAAAGGGTTGTGCTGCCTTTGAATTAGACCTGGGTGGGTAAACAAAGGTAATCTCTTTGTTCTTACTGATTACAGCTTAACAAATCTTTGTGCAGAGCTTCACAGCGATGAAAAACTTATTTTCTACTGCTGAGGTTCATAGCCAGAATCCATTTCAGGTGGACATAAAAATCCAGCCCAATATTTACTTGCCACTGGATACAAATATTACCTAGTGAAGTCTGCACTAGTGTCAGAGAGGTGGATAAATCCTTCAACTTTGTTAAATGTGGAATAAAGGAGAGAATAACTTGAATTAAATTCCTGTGCCCACTTGAAATGATGTCTGGCTGTGCCTCTGTACCTGTGCCTGATTTTTGCATGAAAATATTCTCTTTGTCCCTATCTGGTGTTCTCCTTCAAAAAGGAATTGAGTTAAAAAAGAAGGCAATAATGTAAGATTTTTAAGCAAACAGTTCAATATTTCCTTTAAATGTTCTCTGTATTCAAGAGCACTTTGATTTCTATCTTTTTTTTTTCCTCCAGGCTTTGAAACTGTACCTCTTTTAAAAAAAGACCATCCCTGATTTTAGTCTTTTGTTCCTTTATGAGCTTTGTCCCCGACTTTTAAATGTGGAGAGAGTTGAGAGGCATGTTGTGAGAGGAGAGAAAATAAAAAAAGTAGGAAAAAAAAAAACTTGCAAACTGTGTTAAATACACCTTTTGTTCATTACGTTTAATATAACATTCGCTATGAGGATTGATATTGAATTATATATTAATTTCAATGCTAAATAACTCTTCTATTTAAAAAAAAATCCCTTAGTTTTCTTATAATGTGCAGTAATTAAAAAGTGAACCAAAAGAGGCAGCAATAAATCAGGGTGCACAATGCAGTAAAAATATTATAATTAATATTTAACATACGTTTTGATTACTTTTAGAATAAGTACAAGAAATATCAATTAGAATATATATTCAAACTTTGCTGCCTTTTCTCCATTATACTCTGGAAAGTGGCTATTTTTAATTCTGGATATTGCATACAAAATAATACATAGTCTCTAATTAAATATAAGGCTGCAATTCAATTGAGAGTTTCTGCTGATGTCATAAATAATAAGAGCACAGCTCGAGGTATCAATGAATGGCAGCCAAAGCCTGAGATTGAATTACAACTTCAGCATTCAGTCTGTGGATCTGTATTGTTATTTGTAATAGATGGAAAATGATTATTATTATTTTTTAAATACAGACAAAAAGAAGGAAATTTGAATTCAAAATCTGTGACTCCGTGGTAGAAGATTAGAAGTCTTGTGATTAGAGAACGCGGCTTATTGGAAATTGAAATGTACAAATGTGCCAGGCAGCAATTCTGTAGTCGAGGCTATATTTGATCTCTTTTTGTTGGTTTTTGAAGCCTGTGGGCAATTTTTTTTTTTTTTTCCAGTGGTATAGTTCATACCTACAAAATCGACCGTGGGATTCAATTTCAAGAGTTTTGCCTCTGCCTCTCCATTCTGTGCCCAAAGCCCATTGCAGAAGATGCCTTGCTCTCTCCCTGGCATGGGGATCCCAGTAGGGAACAGAGATTCCAGAGGTAGATGGTGCTGCAAGGGTGGAAATCAGTGACACCAAGTACTGCACCCTGACCCCACTTGTCCAAGGAGCCTTCCACTCCTGCGGTCTTCTACCCCCTGTGGACTTTCTGCACAAACCCCAATTATTTATCATTTCCATTCAGAATGAATAAGGACTATACACTCATGTGGACTTTTTCCACAAATAATGACTCCTTAATAACCAGAAAAAATTTTATTTATGTAAGATATTGGATTTCAGTTATGTTATGGCAGTAGAAAGAAGGTAGTTAATCAATATGAAGGCTTGCTTTCAACAGATTGCACAGCACTCAGCATGAAAAGATCCCCTTCTGCTACACCACAGGTCACTCATTTGTATTTTAGGGCCATTTTTTCCATGCTTAGCCCATCCATATAGCCATGAAGATGTACAACTCTCCATCTGAGTGTGGCATGCAGAAAGCAAACAGTTTAAAGGCGCTAAAATGTCATGAGTCCTGAGCAAGGACTGATACACAGTTGTAATGCCATAAGTCTAAACTAATTTGTTAGTGGTTCTAAATGAGTTTGTCCAAAATCCCTTCTCACTACTCCTTACCCTGTCCTGGCTCTGTTTGTGCATATTGTTCAAGTTAATATTTCCCCCAATCTAAGAAAAATAATAGTAGTTCTGGCATGGAGTCTTATCTCTTTGCCCTGTACTATTGCCCTCATGGAGGTGGTATAAGGTGCCCCTTCCTCCCTTGGGTAGGTCTGTTGTGAGGGTTAGATCCCAATCTTTCAAGAAGAAAAAAGTTTATGGTTATAGCTGGTAAACATGTGGCTCTCTACATCTCGCTTGCTACAGTCGTTATGCCCTCTGACACAGGCTGTCGCTGCCAAAACCCACAGGTATTTCATTAGAAGCTAAGTACACTGCTGTCTAAGAACAAGTATTTTGTCCCATTTAGGCTAACACGAGCAAAGAGCCAAGATACCCTGAACACATATAATGTAGCTTCTTGAAACAGTGATTTCTCTTCATACAGTAGTTTTTTTCAGTATTTTAAATATCCTGTTGTTCTTAAATATATCGATTTTATGGCCTTTTCCCTGAAAAGAACTGTTTCCTAAACAGTCTTAAACCATACAATAATAATTGTCATGATAACCTGTTTATGCTTTCCAGGTGATTTTTTGAAGGGCAGAACATATATATTTCTTCCAGATATTTTCAGTTAACTCCAAATAACCTGTAGAAATTTTGATGGGTCACCTTCAGAGCACCTGAATAAGCATTTGGGTTTAATAGTGCCTGCAACTGACTATGTAGACATGGTTCCAGTATTTTCCAAAGTGGTTTGCACATGGTATGGAGAAACCTTGAGAGATCTTGTGAAAGTAGACATGCAAGCAGTGAAAAAAAGGTGCAAAATACTGATTGATCCTTCCTGACATAAGATACATCTTACTGCTTTTCATCAAGACCAACACATGCAACATAATTTACTACTGAAATAAGCCTGACATAAACACAGATACTTTAATATTGCAGATAAACAAGTACTTCATTTGTAAAATATATGCTTACATTGGTATGGGGAGATGTTAGTCCCAGGGTGATATTTAGGAAACGCAAACAGCTGTCTCTGTCCCCAGATAAGCATAACACAGTAATAATAATCTTCCTCCATGATAAGCTGCTATAGGTGTCTTAGTTACCTCTCTCCTACATCTCACTTGATTCTGAATTTATCAGGATTGCTTTTTCTTTTTCATCTTTTTTGATTCTGGAGATTATTTCATTTGGGCTCAGAAGGCTAAGTTCTAGGAACTGTTGCACAATTCTTGAATTTAGGCTTTTTTAAGGTTTTTTCAACAGTGAAAGGGAACTCTTTAACAGCCACATCTCTCACTATCTCCTCTTATCCATCAGCTATTCTCTGACATATTGCAGCTCATACCAGCTGCAGCTCAAGTTTAACCCTACCTGCACTCACCTTCAACCTTCACATGCAAGGTGGTGTCTTCAGACACTGCTGCTGACTTCAGTCCAGCCAGGGCTTCATCTGCAAAACACATCAGTAAGAAAGAGGTGTTAGATGATAGATTCTGAGGCTATTTCATCTCCAGATGGAAGTAGCACTTCAAGCAAAATGCAAGCAGAAAAATCAGGCAAAATAACCCAATGGTCTGTCACCCTGCAAATAGTTGGTGCTGCTTCAGGGTGAAATGCATCTGTGCTTGGAGGAGAAAGGGCTTGGAAAAAGCAGTGCTTCTCTCTCTGCAAGATGGATACAGGATAAAGGGAGAGAAGGCAAAGGAGGAGAGCTGGTGCATCTGACTGGGTGTCAAGGAAAGTAGACTTAATCTGAGAGTGGAGAGAAATGTGCACTAATCCAGTGGTGCAAATTCACAGACGAGTTTGGCAATCTAAAGGAAAATCAGCCTGTCAGATACACAGTGAGCTCCTGGGGTTATGATGAGTTTCTCTCTTGCTATTGATTGTTGTCACCAAAATACATCTTCTGCTTTATGCAACTGAGGCTTCCTATGAAATGCATATATAGCCTCAATTATTCTTATAATTACAGGCTGAAAAGAACTTTGCATATTCATGAGTATCACACCATTTGTCACAGCTGTAGACCTCCAGTAAGCAATGCCTGTGATTAGAGTTTTGTTCTTCCCAAGTATATATTTTTCCATGAACCCTTATTGGTTCTGAAAAGTTATGATCTTAACTCTCCACTCTTGTCAAACACAATTTTCTTTCTTTTTACTGCCAGCAATATGAATGAATTCCTGCTCCTATAGCCAACAACCAGACTAGCCGGAACTGAAATTTGCATTGATGAGGCAGTATTTTATTTAACTAATGTAACAACCTACAAAAATCTATAATTGGAGTGACAACGATTTTATTATCCCAAGTAAAGAGCTACCCATTCATTTTGTCCTCTGTGATTTAAGACCACTAACCTCTAGACCATACTGCTCATAAACAAACAGGCTTTGTGGACCTTCTTAGGTTCACAAAAAAGGTCAAATGAAATAATAAAGATCTGGTATGCTACAGGATGTACTAACCATTAAGCAGCAGATTAAAGATTGAAAGTTTTTGAAAGCTAGACAGCCATGTATGAAATCTAACCCACCCCATGGACATTTCAACATAAAATGGCACTAGAAGTGAGAAAAGTAGACTTTTTTCCTTCTGAAGCTATATTTTTCTAACACAGAAGACAGAGAAGTGTAATCAGTCATGGTCAAAACCCTGCCAGTGAGTATTACTTATTTAGCCTCATATTCCAGGTGACTCACTACTTGTCTACCTGCCAACATCTGAAAATAATAAGTTATAGTAAAGTTATTAACTAGAACTATGTGAACTTTGAAGTAGCTAAACCTAAATTAAGTATAAACATACAAAACAGCCTGAGGCTAATTAATGTAATTTGGGCTCAGCCACCTCACTCTGTTCTTGTTTGTTTGCAGTTGTTTTTCTCCTTCCTCCTCATATGTGGTCTGAAGAGAAGGATGATCTAGAAGCTAATCAGAGGCAAAGATTGCATCTTTCTGTTCCTTCGATCAGAAATATGTGGTCACTTTTCCAAGAAGCCACTCTGATCAAAGAACCAGTTTGCAACAAGCCCCACACGCTCATTGCTCCTTATCTGCTGAAAAGGAGGAGATCTGCACGGAGGCAGATGTGTACCAGCTGAGAGCACGTCTCTGGGAAGCCTCATGGCCGGGCAACATGTGTGGCTGGAAAGGGAACACTGTCCTTCTCCTGGCTGTCAGATATAAATTGCGTGCTGGCGGCTTTGATGACAACATGGTGCTCCCTCCAGGAGCTTCCTCTGAAGCTGCTCAGAAAGCTAAGCTTGAAAGCAGCACCAAGGGAATCACCTCTTGCTCATTTTTCTAAAGCACACTGTGCTCTTTTACCACCAGTGGGGCTCCCCTGCTATCTTAGGTAGGATGATAACATGCCCAGAGATTACACAACGCTTCAATGTTTAGAGAGGTTACATTGGCCAGGCCATTTTTAGTATTTTAGAGGTTTGAAACTTAAAAAGTGGAGGGGAAAAAAATGTGCTAAAAATAAGCTCTTGATTAGGTGTGGGAAAAGTGAGGATTTGAGAAAACCTCAGGGCTGCAGCCCCAGCACAAGGTAACAATAGACACAAAACACAAAAAAGCATCAGTGCAGTTAGCTTGTAAAAAGAGGAAAAGCACAATAGCACAACAGTGAGTTCACCTATTATATAATTGGAGGTTGTGTGTACATGTGCAGACAAGACGACAGAATAAAAAGCCTCCTCTAGGAAATCCAAAACTTGGCAGATTGGCCAGGTAGAGTATGAAGCGGGCAGTGTCTAACAACAAAAAGAAACAGTCTGTAACTAAGGTTTGAATCAAGCTACAGCTCTCATTGCTAAACAGCAGCCAGTTTTACTGCTGCAAAAACCATAAAAACAAAGGGAGAATAAGTCTGGCACGAGAAACAAGGCACAGGGAGAGTAAGGCAGAAAAAGAGACGCAGCATTAAATATACCAAGGCTGAGTTGTGCATCTAATTTCATACACGAATAATTTGGACAGCTCTGCAAAAAGCAAGGGGATTTCATTCACACAGAGTTTCCACATGAAGTGCCTTTCCTGGGGAGCCAAAGGAAACCCAATCTGTCTGACAGGAGGAACATGGGCAGCCCCAGTGCACTCATCCACCACCACTTCTGTTCTTTGCTTTGATAGATGGGAAGGCTTCCCAGAGTCCTCCATGCTCCTTCCCCAGGGTAGCCAATGCACTTCAGTGAGTTAGTGGGATCTGTTGTCTCCATGCATTTTGTTAGCAGTATAAAGAATCTTTTATTTGGGGTTGTTTACGGGGATTTTTCTGACCCTTAGAGCTGACTACATCCCAGACATTAGCCAGGTTATGTGAATATTTCACACAGCAATGGACAGTGATTCTGGTGCTTTTATGATAATATGATGAACTATTTCAACCAAAGGATGCCATACTTGGCATATTACTAGAGAGGTGGCTCCAGAAAGATACTATTGGCCATTTTGGTAGAAAGAGTCTCTATGAGCTCTTAACACCACCTGTCAGTCACTTCTACTCCAAAGGTGTCACCACTCTTTTCACACATCTTTGTTAACCCATATTTAAAAAAATAAAATAAATCAGAAATGCTTTCCTTAACACAAGTTGAATATATATAGTAATCCCTTCCTTGTTGTCTCTTACTCCTACTGCTACATCTTCTAAAGCTCCCCATGGTCTAACAAAGGATTTCCACAAGACCCACTTGGTTTAGCTGTTCATAAGTGCACGTAAACTTAATGGAGAGCAGCATGAGCAACTGAAGTGAAAAAACAAAAAGCATAAAAGAGCGATAGAGGAGTCCCTTGTGATGCTTTTGGACAGACAAGATGCCCATTTTGGTGTGATCTCTGAATGTGAGCAGGATTGGGAATGGGCTATTCCCTGTTTTCCAGGGTACTGCTCTCTGCAAACACTAGACCTGTTGAGGTGGCCGTCTTATCATCACTGACATGCAGCTATTTCCGTGGTAAAAACAAATCCGTTGTAACATGCAAACACGAATGTTGCACAACGGTTGAAAAAGGGAGCGACAAATATCTGTGCCACAGAAACAGCAATGGAGGCGGGGTGGTGTCTCTTCACTGTAGTACCAGGCATTTACAAGACTGAATGCATAACTCAGCTTGCAACAGTGAGGATGTCTTCCCTGAACAACCAACCGTAGTGTTCAGCGAACTAATGTAGAACAAGCTGGTTTGAGTAATGATGGCGCAGAGCTCTGCATGGGCTCATTTTCTGCTCCTGCTTTGTGCAATAGGTATAAGCACTCCCTTCCTCTGTGGAAGTGTGTTACCAAGAGTGGTCACCACTTTCTGTAGTTCAAGTCAACTGAAAGTGAAGTTCTTACATATATTCATACAACCCTGGTAGGACTTGGACATCTCCTAAAGTGCCTGTTACAGGAATTTGACAACTACAGCTGAAATGCCAGAAGATATCTAATTTATTGCTGGCCTCATGCACACCAATTTCCAACATGATATGTCATGATCCACATAACAGAACTACAGCCAAACTGATCAACTATCTTGTTTTCCTTTTCCATATTCACCAGTATCAGTTACTTCTCTCTGTCCAAATGTTTTGTATTTCTAGACTGGAAAGTTTTTAGGGGCACTTCTTAGCTGTGTATCGCTTAACATATGAAAAGAATACTAAAAATGCACTAATAGAAACAAAAATGTATCAGTTTTGATTGTTGGGTGGTTTTTTTTTTGACACATTTAATATTGTTCTCTCATCTGCAGGACTTCCTAAGTCATCTGATAGCTGTGCTACTGTGATTTTGACCCTGATCATTTAAACAAGTCAATGGGGAACTGGTCAGCCACAGTGCTCTACCCCATCACTCACTGCACACACAGGTTGTATTTTGAGATGTTACTAGATAATTGTAATGTTCTTTTTGATCAAAGAGAGTATTAACCCCCCAGATTATTAATATATAGAGACAAATGTATCTCATTGTTGATAATGTCATGAATAAAAGATACTTCAAAACTAATAACTTCTTTCTATTTTAAAACATATAATACAGTAAATACCTTACATATGATGTATGTGCTCATAATTGACTCATTAGGTATTTACCCAAACATTAGACATGGGGTAACTAAAAACAACATTTAAATAGTTAATGTTTTGTGGATTGTGGGCTGCGTTTTAGTACCTAAATGATTTCAAAACTTTCCTCCCTTCACCCTGTCTGAGACTCACACTTTTGATGCTGATTTACAAGCCAAGAGGTTGGGTTTGGGGTTTGTTGTTGCTTGTGTTTCAGCCAAACTAGCTGACACAGACACAGCTGCTCCTACCCAGGTTTCTTTTATTTTAATTTCCAAATGGCATAGGAAATTCAGTGCATTATTTTGGGTCTTTTATTTTAGCAGAAGGCTTTGTAGCTACCAGTGTTGAGACAGACCCTCAGGAGTACACAGGTGGGGCTGTAAAGGATAAGGAAAAAAAGGAAGCCCTTTTTTGAAAGACAGAGTCAAACTGACATGACAAGCAAGCTCAGACCACATCCCAGCCAGGACTTTTCTGTAAACTTTTTGTACCATCAGCTAAAATCAGCCACCTGTGAAGTTTGGCCATGTTTAAAATCATAGACCCAAAGATGGCAGTTTAGACCTCTTCTGTAATGTTTACCATTTCAGGCCAGCTCCTAAAGATATGTAAATACTTGTGTGAGCAGTCCACTGGGTACTATTTGCATGCATAAAGGTAAACACACAGCATTGTTTGCAGAATAAGAATATGATTGACAAAGTGCTTACGACCCTAAAAATGCATGAATGTACCAAAGGGCATTAACAGAGAACAGACCAGCAGCTAGGCAGCTAACTTGTTTAGCTTCTATAAATATGACTAGTCATGTGTTCCCATTTTTAATTGCCTAAATACATTTGTAAATCTATCCATTAATAACTGAAGTTTAAGCTTTGGGGGCATATTCTCAAGAACAACTTCCTTCAGATCTTTCTGCAAAGATACTACTGTTTTCAGGAGAGTTATTAAAGTCCTGGCAGGTGCAGAATACAAATCTATACCAGTGAGGGGTAGAAGCCTGTTCATTCCTATTCATGAACTGTGTATTATTTATATGGTGTTTGTGGGCTCAGCAAAGCAGAGGATATTTTTTAAATAAATGTTTATGTTCAAATAACTTTGCTAGTCTTATCTAATCTACCTTCATCATCTTGAGTGCTGTAGGTGATTTTAAAAGTTTGCAAAACATTCTCTCATCTGCTTTTACACATTGATTTGGCAAAAAAAGATATAGTGATTTGAATATTTAGGAATTCTGACACACACACAAAATACCATGATATCATCGAGTATCTGAAATCTTCTGCAGAACAGTGTTTGTAATCTCTCAGTGGAAGGATTTTCCCCTCCCTCTTGTTCCTACTCAGCCCTTGACTCATTCACCTGTACTGTCTTTAACAGACTTGTCCACTCCAGCACTTCAGAGAACAGGTAAATGTTAGGCTTTTCATTTCCCAGATGGAGAGATGGGCAGCACAGAATAAGCCCTTGTCCTTGGAAACTTTCATGCATTTTAAGGTCCCCAGAGACTGCTGAGGGGTAAGTCCTGCCAAGATCTAAGCCTGCTCAACCTCCTCATGACCACAATGAAATGGCATGGCACTTGGGTTTGCTCTCCCAGCTGCGCCCTCACCACTGGAGCATCCTTTCTCTCCTGAATCAAGTTAAGAGTCACTCTCCTAAAAAGAAAATTCATTTCTTACCCTTACTAGTTAATGTTGGCCCTGTAGCAGTGAAGGCTTCTGTCCCTTCCAGAAAACTATGTTGGAAACTTTAGTCACATAACACAGAATGTTTTCGTCCAAGTTCAATATTTTTTTTTAATCTTTTTTTTTTTTTTTTAATTAGAATCACAGAATCGTTAGGGTTGGAATGGACCTTAAGATCATACAGTTCCAACCCCCTGCCTTGGGCAGGGACACTTTACGCTAAATCATATCACCCAAGGCCTCGTCCAACCTGGTCTTGAACACTGCCAGGGATGGAGCATTCACAACCTCCCTGGGCAACCCATTCCAGTGCCTCACCACCCTAACAGGAAAGAATTTCCTTCTTATATCCAACCTAAACTTCCCCTGTTCAAGTTTTAACCCGTTACCCCTTGTCCTGTCACTACAGTTCCTAATGAAGAGTCCCTCCCCAGCATCCCTATAGGCCCCCTTCAGATACTGGAAGGCTGCTATGAGGACTCCACGCAGCCTTCTCTTCTCCAGGCTGAACAGACCCAACTTTCTCAGCCTATCTTCATACAGGAGGTGCTTCAGTTCCCTGATCATCCTCGTGGCCCTTCTCTGGACTTGTTCCAACAGTTCCATGTCCTTTTTATGTTGAGGACACCAGAACTGCACACAATACTCCAGGTGAGGTCTCACAAGAGCAGAGTAGAGAGGCAGGATCACCTCCTTCAACCTGCTGGTCACGCTCCTTTTGATGCAGCCCAGGATACGGTTGGCTTTCAAGCTGCGAGCGCACACTGAAGCCGGCTCATGTTCATTTTCTCATCGACCAACACCCCCAAGTCCTTCTCTACAGGGCTGCTCTGAATCCCTTCTCTGCCCAACCTGTAGCTGTGCCTGGGATTGCTCCGACCCAGGTGTAGGACCTTGCACTTGTCATGGTTAAACTTCATGAGGTTGGCATCAGCCCACCTCACAAGCGTGTAAAGGTCCCTCTGGATGGCATTCCTTCCCTCCAGCATATCAACCGAACCACACAGCTTGGTGTCATCGGCAAACCTGCTAAGGGTGCACTCAATCCCACTGTCCATGTCAGCGACAAAGATGTTAAACAAGACCGGTCCCAACACCAATCCCTGGGTGAGGGACACCACTCGTTACTGGTCTCCAGACGGACATTGAGCCATTGACCACAACTCTTTGTGTGTGCCCATCCAGCCAGTTCTTCATCCACCGAGTGGTCCATCCATCAAATTGATGTCGCTCCAGTTTAGAGACAAGGATGTCGTGTGGGACAGTGTCGAACGCTTTGCACAAGTCCAGGTAGATGACATCAACTGCTCTACCCCGTCCATCAGTTCCGTAGCCCCATCATAGAAGGCCACCACATTGGTCAGGCAGGATTTCCCCTTAGTGAAGCCATGCTGGCTGTCACCAAGCACCTTGTTGATTTTCATGTGCCTTAGCATGCCATCCAGGAGAATCTGCTCCAAGATTTTGCCAGGCACAGAGGTGAGACTGACTGCTCTGTAATTCCCTAGGTCATCCATTCTCCCCTTCTTGAAAATGGGGGTTATATTTCCCGTTTTCCAGTCATCGGGAACTTCACCTGACTGCCATGATTTCTCAAATATGATGGCCAGTGGCTTCGCAACTTCATTTGCCAGCTCCTTCAGGACCCACGGATGGAGCTCATCAGGTCCCATGGACTTGTGCACGTCCAGATTTTTAAGATGGTCTTGAACCAGATCCTCTCCTACAGTGGGCACAAGGTCTTCATTCTCACAGTCCCTGCATCTGCCTTCCAAGACTAAATTCTTGGTCCTGCTCCTCCCTGCTGGTTGCAATGAGCTCTGCAGACCTGCAGGGCACTTTGGCAAAACACGCTGGCAAAGTTCTCTGCCTGTGGATGTGAAATGTGCTGCCAATGCTGAACTTTTACCACTGGAGCTTACTATAGCCCCTCCCAAGGAAAAAGGGCACCCTGGCAAAGTACAGTGTCATTGCCATACTACAGCTACACTTACACTATCATTGAGAGCCCTACAGATCACATCATACTCCCAGGTGACAAAGTGGTATGGTTTAGTGTGCAATGCTGGCAGTACCACTGCACGAAAGTGACACCAAGCACTGTAACAGAAAACCCCGCACCAATGACCAGCACTGCTTGTCTTGATTTCTTTAAACTAAATATCTATATTTTTTTTTAATTCAGAGAAAGGCCCAGGTGCAAAATCAGGTGTAGGCTGGGAAGAGCGGGAGGTGGAGGGGGAAGATCTTAATCCTTTTTTGTAGAGGAGGTCACACATATTTGGGTGTCAATTCATATGAGAAGTTTCACTTGAGATTACCTGATGTGGTCACAACACTTAAACCTACCAGCTGGGGTTTATAATAGAAATGGCCACTCAACCTTAACTCTAGCAACTTAGCTGTAGCAATACAACACATCATCACTGGACCTACTCAAGCTGCATTTTGATGATCTGGCTTACTCTTAACATGCAATCTTTAGCAACTGCCAAGCATCAGGGCTCTCCTGATCGTTAAAATGCTTTGTCTGAGCATGGCTCAGACTTGCTCCCCTCATGAATGCTGTCTTGAGGGCTACTTGGAACAAAAAAAAAAACAACAAAGCCTTTTTATTTAAAGTGATAATACACAGGAAAAAGCATATATAGCTTAAGAATAGCTACAGCGATCATAGTGTTCTTTTTCTTACTGACTGCATGCACAAAAATTGCCCTTCTTGCAGGAAGCCTTTGCTACTCCTTTCAGACCATCCAAACTCTGCACCCATGCTTCCCAGCTGCTGAGAAAAGAGTTGATGACTTGATGCTTATTATGCATTGGAAGGGGGCTGTGGATGTGGAAGGAGCGAAACAGGCCTCTATGGTCTTTGGAAGATGGCCAGGGATGAGGCCACTGGATCTATATTTAGGAGGGGTTTCACTTAATAGGGCTTGCAGCTGTGCATAGGTTGGGGTGTGAATTCGATCTTTCCCGGCATACAAAACCAAATCTTTATTAAAGAAGCAGTGATTTTGATCCCTTCTGAAGTACCCTATCATTTTCACTACACTGTTCATCTGTTATGACATTTATATGACACATATAGGAAATAAAAGCCATCAATAAATCCTGTGTTTTGAGTGCACTGATACAATGACCAATAGTGTTAATAACCTGAAACAATGTGAACAGAAACAATACTTTGTACTTTTTTCACAAATGAATGTTCAAAAGTATGAATCCTCTGACCGCTAGCGTCAGAGCTGGAAATATTATTAACTCCGTTTAATACATAGGAAAACTTGGAACACAGAAAGGCTTTGTGATTACCCAAGAGTCATACACAGCCATATCATACCCTTACGTTCAGATTACAGTGTAATGCCAGGGCAATATCTGTATTTGCGTATGGCTCGATTTAGCGGGACCCTGAGCACAATCTGATGCTCCACTAGCTGCCCAGACAGGAACTGTTAACACCTCAGTTTCTCTCACAATGGTCCAGTCAAAATTCAGTGCCAGAGTAAAAACAGGCAGTTCCCTGTTCTTAAACCAAATGATAACCTGAGAGGAGAGGACTTGCCCAAGTGCAAAGTCTTTATTTTATGGATTTTCAATTTAAAGAAGGCTTCAAAAATTTTTTTGTCTTTTCTCCATGCATTGTTTTTTACTCAATATTTGCACAAGCTTGCAGTTAAAAGTAAGATCTTGTGCTCCATCTTTAATTGAGATTTTTCTCTAAATATTTACATATGGGCCCAGTCTTGCAAAACATTTCTGCATAACAATTCTCAGACATGACCTTTTCTGCTAAGCCACAAAAACACAACCATGAATTGTGGTGCTCAGCACCCTGTCTCCCGTTTCTTCAGCATGCTTTTTCTTGGCCTGGATGAACACACTCTTACTCATTTGTGATATTGCCACAGAGATCATTGCTCTAACACAAAACTTAATCACTTCTCTCTTCTCATTGCCTCTTCTCTTCCAAACTAAAAATAAGTTGTTTGTATTCACTAAAGCCCTTTACAGCTTTAGTTTCTCTTTCCCACTGTCTCTAGCTTGCTGTTAAAATGTACTAAATACTCTTAGTTGCAGCCTCGTTTGCTCTAGTTAAATTTTCCAATATGCATATTTCTGCTTTTCCCCAGTCTATCCCCACAGGGAGAGAACCTCCTCATAAATACCTAAAGAGCAACCTCCTCCACTTAGTTATTTGTTATTCCTCTTCACCAGCTCGGCAGTGACAACAGGACCAAATGAAATCTTTTTTCTCCTCCTGTGTTTGTGGTCTAATAATGGCCGTATGTTTGACCATGACTCATTGGATACCTATGTATTCTCCCTGGCAACGAGCAAAATTGCTCCGTTTTTAAGATCAGACTAGATTGGGTTTACCAAGGACAACATAGAAACAGACCAGACTTTACCCTTCTTAAAACATTTCACTGCTCTAACTGAAAACAAGAGTTGTAAGCACTTTCAGACAAAGACCATCATTGTGTTTGGCATTTCATAATACCAAGCACAGGAGAGTTCTGGCCCTTGCCTAGGACTCCTCGCAATAGAAATAAATAAAATATAAAATAAACCAAACAAACCAATATAAAATAAAATAATAAATTAAAATATCAGCTGTTTGAGTGCCATAAATTTATGCCTTTACATGTACAACTGGAGAAATAGCAGGATACTCCAATACGTACCTATTAGACAAGCACATAGTAATGCAAAGTCATATACACACAATGATCACTATTAAAAGCTTTTCAATTTTCCACTTCCAAAGATGGTTCTATACAGAAATGAAAGCGATGCAAAAATAAAGCTAATTATTCGAAACCAACCTCTCACAATATCACCTAAGTTGTTCAAATTACCTTACTATAACTATTTTTTTTTTCAATTGGCTAAAATATCTATTGTAATATTTAGCTGTGAACAAAGTGCAGAAATGAGGGGCTTTGAATTGCTTCAAATTAATGGCTATAAAGTATGACTTAAATGCTTTTATTCAAAACTAATTATTTGAGAGCAGGTATTCTTATACTTCTTTAACAGCAGGATGCAACATTTTTAGCATTATGAAAAAGAAGCTTTTGCCGTGTAAACTCACGGGGTGAAATCTCATCCTTGATCTTCAAAGTGTGACAAAGAGCTATTGATTGGGAGCATATTGTCATTTAAATTACAATTAGGGATGGGTGAAAGGTGGTTATTCAACAATTCAAATCTTTAAAAAAAATGCTGTCAAGGGCAACTTAACCTTAACCTAAACACACACTTTTAAAAACTTCTGAGAGTTTCAAGTGTTTCAGGAAGCAACATGATGCGTTTAAAGCAACAAATCTGTATATTTCAAGAGTAATATATAGTGCATTTTATTAACGGTGTAATTAAAAAAGCCCTTGTGGAATGCTTTCATTCCCTGCTGCCATGAAGCACACGTT
Organism: Pezoporus flaviventris; assembly: GCF_033815535.1. Taxonomy (NCBI): domain Eukaryota; kingdom Metazoa; phylum Chordata; class Aves; order Psittaciformes; family Psittacidae; genus Pezoporus; species Pezoporus flaviventris. The sequence goes on from NW_026892569.1 coordinate 4,595,288, forward strand.
TGCTCCAAAACTGAGAGAGGGAGGTGGAAGGGGAGGTCTTTGCAAATTTTAATCAAATTGTATCGCTCAGTTCATCTTGCTAGAAGAGCTAATAATGTGATTTAAAATCCAGATCCAATTTCTACTATAATCAATGCAAGTCTTGTTCTCAGAGGAATTTAGTTTTGATCTCAAGAGCCAAGTGGAGAAGAGCACTAGACTAGATCTCGAGAAAGCCAGTGCAATTCGCAATTGCTGCTGACCAACTGGCAGCATTCAACAAGCCACCACTTCTGTCTTCTACCACCTCTCCCCACCTTTCTTCACTGAGAAACCCTATATGGACCACAAGACTATCTGAAGGCACCTGTAGTTGTAGGAATTTTTAGTCACTACTGAAGCTGCCAGGGAGAGAAGCCCATGGTCTATGCTGAAATGTGCAACTCCATGAGATTTTGCCCAAAGGCCAAGAAAATCTAACAACATTCCCTACAAACAACAAGCTCTGGGATACAACCTGCCACAGAAACATTTCAGGCCCTTCTTGGGGGTCTAGGTTCATCATGACACAAATACAAGCCACAGTGACAGCACCCAGCACTGTGTCATCTGGCAGCGCTTTGGCAGGGTGAGGAAAGGGCTGTGCCAGTTTCTGATGGGCTTTTCTTCAATCTCATTAGTCAGTTTGAGTTCAAGTGGCTCTCCCCTTTCAGAGAGGATTACGCTGCCCTGCCAAGTTAGGAAGAGCATTCCTAGCTCTGCAGGACAAACAGCTTCCCAGACCTGTGTTTATTTTCTTGGATGGCATATGTAGCCCATTGTGTGATTAGGTAGCACAGCAGGGTTCAGAAAGTGGTATTTCCCAGGGTGCTCTGGGCTCTGGACGATAGCCAGCACGGGGATCAGGGAGGAATGTTTTCTTTCACTATACACTGGTGAATGTGGCAGAATTCGAAAGAGGTTTTGACTTTCCTCTTTAGCACTCAGGAGATGAAGACTCCTTTTTGCCACATGTAGAGTTGGGAACCTTTTCCTTGCCAACTTACTGCAATCTAAAACAGCAATGAAACCTGTGGATCCCGTTATCTTTAAGTAACTTTGCGTCAGATTCCCTTTGGGCTTTTCTTCCCCTGTTGTATCAGTGCTTCGGTGGAACGAGCAACCAACGTCTCCACCAGGTTGTCTCAGCTATTCATGCTCCTTGGGCAGCCCAGGATGTATGGCACATGGGCATAGGACTGTAGCTAAGGTCAAGCTTCCCGTATTTTGAACTTGCTGGCACAGACCAGCTGTAAGAGGAGGAGGACTTATTTTGAACAAAACCCCTACTGATCTGTTTTGGGAGTGGTGATAATCAGAATATCCTATTTAACTTTTGACCACAGAGCAAGGGAGAAGAGCCAGCAAGGTTTTAGGAAGGAGAGCTTTGATATGTTTCTTTCTTCTGATCTGTTTTCACACTGCTAAGTAGTAGAAAGGAAACTTTCATTAAAATACAGTAATTATAACATTTGAAGCTATTCAGTTGTCCAAAGAATGGTAGGTAGAGTCTACATTTCTGGGTTTCAAAACAGTCGTGACAAGTAGTGTCAGCAACAGAAAAAGACGTTGTATAGATCTCATTCTTAATTTTAATACTATCTCTTTCAAACCCTGCTATACTAAAATCTCTAAGTAAAATAGCCAGTTTTATTGAGAATAGTGACACATGGCTTAAACCACGAGACATGGCAACAAGATTTGTATGGCTTGAAGGGTGAACTGGGCTCAGCTGGCCTTTGTGACAGGGACAGTGTGTTCACTGCTATTGAACTTCATTTCTCCAATTGCATTTTACTATATAAGTAGATGAAATTGGGAAACTTGCTGTCCTTACTGATAGCAGCAATTCTGTGCATGCTAATCGGACTATTTGTCACCAGGAAAGTTGCTTTGCTTTTCTGCACCCACTGCTCTCCTCTCCTATGTTGATGTTTATTGACAGAGTTCAGTATGCATTTAAGCAGAGAAAAGGTAGTAAGACCTAGATCTCAGCAGGCTGAGGTCAAGTTTGCCAAGATAAGAAGTAGCTTTATCTCGTTCACCAACTATGATTGGAGAGGGGGGGAAGTGATGCACACAAACGTTACTTCCATTTGATAACCCAAAGAAATCACATAAACCCAGTTTCTGTAAATTTTAAAACACATAGCTAAGACCAGGAAAGAAAGTAGCAACTGGATATCTATAACAATATTCACAGGTCAATGAAATACTGTGACTTGAAATACTGTGAAGTACGGGAAAAGTACTAAAAGAATAGTGTTTGTCACTGCAAATAGTCAATTTACATTATCATTGCTTTAAACCTCCCAGAACGCATCGTATCTACTGTATAGGAAATTACAGAGGGCTCTTATCAAGGTTAACTCCTATTTTGTTAACCCAGCACTTCGCAGGGTAACACGAAAATTTAGAGGCAGAACAGTTTTTCGATAAAATGTGTGGAAATATAATTCCTAAATGTTTGGAGAATGAGCACCCTAGAGGCAAAGGTAACTCGGGGATGTGAGATCCGTCAGTGCCGCCTTGTGGAGGCTTCAAACTGCGACCAAAACCCTGTTTACTCAGGCTAATGGCTCATTTACAAAAAACTGCCCAATGCAGGGCTCTTTCATAACATTTGTACAAAGCAATTCTGCAGATAATAAATGAAATAAAGGCAAAGGAAAGCTGGATTTAATTCCGGATGTAATCCTTACTTAGGGCACGGTGGTACACTAATTCTCACAGCTACAAGAACCAGATTTTTTCCAGCCATGCAGTTCCAGAGGTCTTTTTTATTTTCCCAGGAAATTGTGTTTCCGGTTGCTATCAATAAAAAAAAAAAAATCAAACCATCAACAAGAAAAACAGTAGGGAAAATTCAGTAGCTTCATTCCCCATCAGTGAGTCCTCTGTGCTCCCCCTTTTTCCTAGGGCACTGCGCATGCTTCACCTGAGCAGGTTTTCATGTCAGCTCTCAAATCTTCTCTAGTTTGGGTTAGCTTAGCAATTGCCCCTCTCAGTATACTTTATTTTTTTTCAGACTCAGCTATAATCTGAATGAGCAGATGTATATGAACTTGCTTTTAAGAAATAACATCCATCCTAATAAAAAAAGAAAATATGTGGGGGGTTTTCAGTCTCTAACAAGATTTAGTTTCAGATAAGGTTTTTTACTAATATCCTATTTGGTCTTTGGTTTACCTGAAATCCCTTCCCTCAGCTCAACACACACAAGTTACGCTGATTAATAAAAAGAAGATATCTTGGCAAGATATTTGCTTTAGATGGGACTTGAGCCTCTCTCATCTAACTCATTTTTAAGGGGTATCTTTTGGCTAGATGAGTTGGGCTACAACTGAAAAATGAGGGTTTTATAGCCCTGAGAGCTTAGATTCCTATTCATAAATATGGCAGCAACAACATGTAACATTTTCAATCACTCATTTTCTTGGGAGCTAGGAAAGTGTTTATATATATATTATGTATATATCTATGTATACATATATATATATTCTTAACCACTGCTGGTTCATTCAAGATTTTTCACAATATGTATTATTCTCATGGGATAAGTAGCTGGATAAGTGGCCACAAGGCTTCTGAATTATCACCCCCCCATGCACAATATATTTTGTTTAAGTTATAACCACATAATTTAAACTGCTAACTCAAATTATTAAATATTCCCAACCCCAAACCCAGTACATTTGCATTAAGTAGCATTAATGCAGGACTGGCTTATGCATTCCAAGCTTCTGTGGTTTCCCAATTAGTCCTCCAGTAACAGTATCATGTTATCATAATTTTAAGGTGTTATAAATATGATATCCAAATTAGAGATCAAATTCCCTATATTATAAGCTTCTTCCTTGAGGGCTTACCAACCAAACACAGACTCAGCAAAGATGGAGATGTGCAAAAATGCTTGTTCTTCATATTCAGCCCTTAGTTTCATAGTGGTAAAGAGTGACTCTAAGAAAGGCAGGTTATGAATAGCCCTTAGATGAACACTTCACAAGGTTATTTCTGGAGAGTAGGAAACCTCTAGAAGCAATCTTTAATTACCAGAAGTTCTCAAGTGGTAAATTTTCAATAATTTCGCCAACATCAGCTTATACAACTGAGATTTACTCAATTCATTACTAGCTTACATACGATACCAATTTCACTTGCAAACTAACCCCCAGTGCAAAGCCTAAGTCAATGGAAACTGTAGAGTTTCATTTACTTTTGCACTGGAAATGCAATGCTATGACACAGAGCCATGCAAATAAAGCCTTCTTCACCTCAAGATTGGAGAATATTACTGAAACTTTCATCAAACAGAATAATGATTTCCATCTGTAACCTAATTCATATGGAGCCTCTCCCAGTTCCTGGTAACTTGCTTTCAAGACACCGAATACTGTAAATGTTTGGATTTTTTGGCTGCCCAAACTTTAAAAGGAAGAGAAAAGAGCTTGAGTTAGCATGTCAGCCCAAAACAGCAGAGGCTAGAGTTTTCAAAAGGTATATAACATATCACTGAAATGAAATAGAATACAGCTGTATGCTAGAAACATATACCTGCATTCATTGAGTAAAAACTCACACAACAAATCAAGCTACATGTAATCTCAGAATGCCTCTGGTCACACTCCAGCATGTATGTACTGCACAGGTGAAAAAGGAACGTGATATGATCCTTTTTCCAGAACCACCACCTATTTTTGCAGCGAGACTTCTTGTGCACAGCTACGCAGCTCAAAATTTTAGGTAGTAAGATGGTTTCACTTTATCCAAACACCAAGATGCTTCATCTAGACGCTCCTTCCTTGCAGCAAAAAATACAAAGTAACAAGTACCAGCCTCATCTGACAATATTTAATTGAACTTGGCGTTGGTTTAAAGATTGATTAGGTAGGTAGAACATCAGAGAGTAAACCTCAGAGAATGAAAATGAACAATGGCATTATTTTCTTACAGTGGGTTTAAGAATAGGTTGTATTTACAGAATATTTATGACTCATATAAGTACTCATCCAAACACAAGGGTTTGTGTCCATTCAAGAAAAAAATACAGGCAAAATTTTAAGTCTAGAATATTCCATTAAGCTCATTTCCAGATGTGTGATTTCACTCCTAATTTCTTTCTCAAATACACACATAATTTACAAAAAACCCTAATGTTGCCCTATTTCAATCTTTTCAGACTAACTGAAGAAAAATATCCCTGCAAAATTAAAAATGATAATTTAAAGAAAACTAATTTTTTTTTTCCCTTAACAAAAGAAGGTTCAGCCCATCAGACTCCTGTGTTCAGGATCATGCAGGCTCCTATAGCTCACTGGAGCATTAACAGCAGCAGCTTTGAGCAGTCTGGCACAAATACGCAGTATTTTTAATGCGGCATGGTTTAAGGAGGGAAAACAACTTTGCAGAAGTGCTGGCATCTGAGAAAAATGCTATCGTTTTCCAGTGATATCTGAGTTTACAAGTTGTCATAATACAGTTCCTATTAGAAAATTGTCTTTCTGATGGTTTGCCTGCCAGCTTCCCACAAATTGGTTTGAACTGGTCATTTCCAGAAAGCCGCTATAGACTTTGCCCCTGCAGAGTCTCAAACACAGTTTTTTAATTCAGTAGGTATACAGAGAAAAAGGAAATATAGTGTGAAAAGCTTTTTTTTTTTCTTTTAGACCTCTTGCTCTTTTTCCTTTTATTATGTATTAATATTATTATTAAATATCAATCACTCAAGTTAACCTGTACATTGAAGGAGGTTAACCTGTATTTGAAATGTCAGTCAACAAACTGCATGGCTAGCACCACAAAAAAGTAACTCATTACAAAGCTCCCTCCTTTATTTGCTCTTAGGTCATGCATTTCTACAAACCCCAAACCCCATCATGGCTACCAGGTTTATATTAAGGGGATCACACCTTTCACCTTCCTGATAAAGCCAGTATTTACATGAGAAATGGAACCAGCAGCCCCAACCTCTGCCAGCAGAAGCCCAGCACAGAAATTGACCATGAACCCCATCTCTGCTACTGGTTAGGTATAATCCCTACTAAATATATTCACCCTGTTTCCTATCTGCACCAGGACTAAAGATGACTCCTGAGGGAAACTCAGCAGCTGAAGGACCAGGTGCTCACTGCTTGGATAATTGTTTTGTAGCTGTCACAACTGGCTGTTAAAACTTCTCTTGGCCTTCCAGCTCTGTGTACAGTTGACTGCACTGTTTTATTCTCTTAGATGTATTTCTTTTTTTTTTGATTTCTAGCCCACAGTTCTCCATGATGGGGAACACCGGTTCTTGGAGGGCTGTATATACAATGCTCTTTTAAGGTTCAGAAAGCCTTCCCAGATGGCTGTATCATATTTGAAGACTGTATGAAAATACGTATAAGATAAAAACCAGCATGCATCTTTATTTTTCACATTCGGTTTACCTTAAGGTCAAAGAAATTTTGCAGGAGATTCTCTTTTGGAGAATCTATTCACCAACTCACATGCTTAAACAGGGGGCCTAAAAAGTTTGGCCCCATAATTTCCATCTTTATTCTCTATGTAATCAGTAGCACTGTTAATAACAAGCCAATCACTTGTGTATCTCATATTGTACTCAGGGTTAATTTTTTGTCAGGCAGTAAGCTAAAATGACATGGTAGTTATTAGCTGGCTCCAAAAGAAAAAAAAACAAACAACCCCCCCAAATCAAACACCACCCCTACCCCCCCCAAAAAAAAAACCAAAACTCCCCAAAAATATAAATAGAATATTTAGAAAGCTAATGATTCTGAACAAAATTAATACCAGCCAACCCACAAAATACAGAATACTGGCTTTACTCTCTTCCCAGTGCTTTCCACACAAACTTGCATGAATAGGTCAAAAAGACAGCTGCAAACTTGAAAGCAGAAAGGAGATCGTCAACTTCTGATAGATCCTCTTGTAATCAACAGGTTTTGGGGATTTTTTTTTTTAACATGAAGAAATATTGGCTCAATTTGCTTTTTAACATAACTCAAGCTTCCTTCAGTTTGGTAGCATAAAAAGGTTTAGCAAATTCAACACTCAGGCAGTGATGGTTTCTGCAATGCCCCAACATAATGTCATTAAGTGCTCAACAATGACTTTAAATAAGTAGCTTTTGGAAGTTATATGTCTTTGAAGTTTCATTAATTAGTCATATCATCGGGAATGTATGGCTAAAGTAAATTACACTGTTTAAAATATCTACTCTTTCAATGTGAAAAATGAAAGGATCCAGCTACCTTGTCTTTATACTAATGAAGATATTATTAATTGGTTTAGCAAAAACATAGATCTAACCATAATGTGCAACAGTTATTAAAGATAATTAACTACAGATCATTGGTTTGAAACATCTAGTCCAAAATGATTTCTGAAGGGCACATTATTCTATGAGATAAAATAATTAAATTTCTAACAGCTGCATAAGACAACTGTGGCATATCTAGTGTTTTAATTTCTTTTGTTCTATCCTCATGGTACTCCTCTGGTTTAGGTTTTGAAAATGCTATGAGTGTTTCACCGTGAACAGTCTGTACAGCGTGTTAGACTGAAATATTTCATGTCTGAGAAAAAATGATGATTGAAAGAAAAGGATTAAAAATGACAGCACAGCTAATAATACACACACGCACGTGTGCACGTGCACACACACAAAGTCAGCTACTTCGAAGGAGAAAAGGAGATGATAAGAATCAAACAAAGCACAGGGTTAAATATGTTTCCATTCTAACATTAGCTGCACAAGTCCTGCTCAAACTAAAACAGCACATTTGCAAATTAAAGAGAACCTCAAAAATGAAGCAATGCCAAATACTTGTAGGTTAATTAATAATGGAATCATACACAGGCACAGAAAATTAAGCAAGTACAGTAAAAAAAAAAGGGGGGGGGGAAGCAACGGAGGAGCTGGAATAGAAATCTGTTTATTAAAACCCATATGTTCCAGTGTTCCAGGTCCTGAATTTCTGAGCTTGTGTCTGTTCCGGTACCATTCCCAAAAATGTTTGTGGTCAGTATTTATTATACATGCCAGTACTGGGTTCATCATCAATCTCTTGATCTCTCTTTTCTTGAGAGCAGTAACCTACAAATGCTTTCAATAGCCTGGATCTTCATTAATTAGAGCACTGTTTGCTTACAGCATTAGATTTCTCTCCATGTTTTGTAAGAAAATTTGTGTCCCAAAATATTCCTCATTTGCAGCAAATTTAGCTGCTTCAGCAGAGAGTGAGATTTAGACAGGAAAGGCAAGGAGGCAGGAAATAACACAGTTCAGTCAAGATCAGGTGCGTTGCTAGCTAATGTTGATTTAGCAGAAGAAAGACTGAAGAAAAAAAAAGACATTACCCAGTGCCCCAGAATTCATACAGTGCAAACAACAACAGTCTGACTTTGTATTATATTTTGTTTGATATTCCATATTTTACTTTTATTGGAAGAATTTTATTTATTGGGATCAACTCCTTCCTCTGTGGCTTGAGAGGAAGAAGCAGCTACGGGGACCACTTAGGCTTTAAAAATATTCTTTTGAAAAGTCTCTATAACAGTGGCATCATTTACCTCAACTGTACATTAACCCTAATCTGGGATAGGAGCTGCAAAAGTAAATAGAACTGGGGGTAAAACAAGCTTAGAAGGGTTACCAGTGGTATAAAATTAAAATCAGGCCATGACATTTTAAAATAGAGATATTTGGAGGATCATTTTGGATGTTCCTTGCCATGAGGAACAATCCTATCCTGCAAGTGCTTGAGGAGATAAAAAACACACGCATTACTTTCTACAATTTTGGGGTCTTCTATGGGGCCAGTTCCCTCTGCTTTGTCAGCACTGGGTTTATGCGAATGCTGCAAAGTGCTCCCAAATAGACAGCATTTTGTGTTCATTTGTGGACGGTAAGAAAAAGCAGAGGAAAACAGGGAAGGAGGTCCCTCCCCTCATGATGGTTAGGGCAGGTAAAGTGCAACTGTGGAGCACTGAGATGCAGGTGCCCAAAACCCTTAAGTGTGGGATGTGCGCACAGGGACCTGCCTGTGCTGCCTGTTGTTGCAGATCTCCTGCTTCCAACCCAGAAATACATTTCCCCTGAATATCTTGTGTGTTGGGCTTTTTTTCCTTTTTTTTTTAATTAAAGACTCCCAGACTAACACATTTCCCAGTGATCTTAGTTAAAAAGCCTACAGAGGATTGTAGAAGAAAATGTTACTGCAAAAAGGAAGACTTTTCTTGGCAGGGTCCCCTCTCGCTCTCATAACAGCGCTGCGGTGTGAGGCATGCTTCTTCAATCTTAGCTGACCTATTTGTTGATATATTTCAGGTAGCCAGATGTCCTGGCACTTTAGGAATTCAGAAGAAAATGATATTCGACTGTTGGTCCTGGTTTCGGAGCAATCAGCCAGCTGGCTATCCACTGCTCGCTTCCAGTCCTCCCTCCCCCACCAAAAGCCTCCAGGTCAATTGCTGACCCATAGCACATCTCTCCCTACCTTCAGAGATGAACCTGGGGTCCAGCTACATCTGTGCTGAGGCCTCTCGTTGTGTGTCTGGCACACAATGAATGCGAGGCTCTCCAAATGTCAGAGCATGCCAGCTGATGCACATTGAGATTTAGAGCATCACAGATTTCATTGCACAAACAAACGCTCAAGAACTTGACAGGGGAGTTACCGTCTTTGTAAGGGAAGGAAAACTTGCCAAGGGTGATTTAGCTACAGGTTAGGAGACCATTGAGGAGAGGACTAATGAGGAAGGCTGACCAGGCACCGGGTGTAGGGGGAAACAGAAACACAAGCAAGCAGCCTGCAACCAGGTAGATCTCCTTTCTCACTCTCCAAAGGCTCCAGCTTTCTGGCATTCCTCTTCCCAGAGGAAGAAGTGCCCCAGTCCTGCTTTCAGCTGCCAAAACGTTCTACCAGTGTGAGTTCACCCAGCTAATGAGGCACTGTGCCTTGCAATCAGACAGCTCGTCTGCACCTAAGCATGATGGCAAAATCAGTCAAAAAATCTTTCTTGAAAATCATTTCCTTCATCAGGGAAAACATTTGGTTAGGTTAAATGATTCATATCCCAAAAAGAACCACCAGCCCAACACATTCCAGCAAAATTCATGCTGTTCTCTGCTCACTGCTATACCCTCCACCCTTTCCCCGTCACTGTCCTTCAGACCACCTACCCACACAATCCTCTGCCTCTTGCGCATGTTTTGGCTATTGGTATCTGCAGTCCCACGGCAGCAGCATTGCTCCAGAGCCTTGCCCTTGCCAGGGCAGCGTCTCTCAGTGCCAGGAGTGGTGGGATGAGCAAAGTGGGGAGCACCTTCTTGGAGACTGATGGTCTCCCAGCACCCAAGTCTTGTATGCAGAACACAGGGTTTGGCTAAACTGTGTGTTTCCCTTTTTAACATAAAGCTCCATCCTGCCCCAAGCTACCTCAGGAGACCAGAGAGAAGCAGCAATGAGGATGTGAGGATGCTTGGTGAAACAGTCTGGGCTTCAAGTGGGGCTTAGCCCCTCTTGTCTCTCCACTACTTTCCCTGCCAGAGGGTCAAATTAAAGACAATATGGTCTGGCAAGAGCAAAGCCCTGTTTTCTGCAAAGGAAAGGAACAGCTGCTGAATACCTGGAACAGCAAATGTCAACAAGGGCTCCATTAGCGTTCATTCAGCTACAGGGCTGGGTTTCCCTTCCCCCCAGTTGTATAACTCTAATTTCACTGACTACAGTGATTCCACCAGTCTAATTAGGCCCCTAGATAATAGTCAAAGTACTTATTATGTTATCTTTTCACTGATTTTATATTATACACATTTGTCTGTTAAATATAATGATTCGATTTCCCAGATTTACAAACTTCGGCTGGCAACCCGCTTAAAAATCACAAGCTACCTGCCATTGGTCTGGTATGTTCTCTATTTACTGCAAGCCCAAATGTTTGCTTTATGCTGTCAACGAAGAGAAACTGTTTAGAAAGAGAAAAAAAATAATAAAAATAATTGAACATCAGCCACTGAACCAGCGGGAACGCAAAATATTTCCATGAAAGGGAATCCAACAGGACCAGCGATCTGTAGGGTAACTATTCTCAGTGTGAGGAGGAAAAGTGAGCCAAGTGCAGAAGCCAGGCTTGTTTTCTCTCTCCCCATAGTGTGTCCTATCCCAGTACTGTCTGAAAGCAGGGTACACGAAGTTCCTAGGCATGGCCATACTATTCCACCCCCTACCGGGAAGCTATTTATTTGAACAGCAGCAGAATCTTTTCATTGTGTTCTTGGTCTAAACAGTTGGCTGTGCATGCAAGAGATGTACAGCTGCTCTTTTACTGGGAACTGTGGGAGCAAGAGAGGAGGTGTCAGGAAGGAGCAATGTGTCTCCGGTGCTCTGCCCTCCTCCCCTCGCTTCCAACAACCAAGATATAAACAAAGTTACTAAAACAAAGGAACAACATCGAGTTCCTAGGTTGAAAATAGCCCTACACTCATTCAGGAAAAATTCCCTTTCCAGTTAGCAGCCATCCTTAGGTCATTGATGGATGGCACTGCTGTTGGTGTGGGGGTTCTCCTTCCCCAAGGTGGCTGAGTATCTCCAACCTAGAACCCACAGCTTTCCCAGATTTGGTGCCTAAACCCTTTCCAAAACAGTTCCTGCTGTCGCTGTTTTCTGAAATGCTGCTGGAGGATTATCCAGGAATATACTTGTGTAATAGGGATTCTGACTTGTGGCAATTTGAGCATCAGTTACTGCTAGGAAATAAAACAACAAACCAAAAAGTAGCAGTAGTCATCTCCATGGGAGAAACAGCACCTTCTCTCTCCTTGGCCTTAGTGCTGCTTTGCCTGCCAGCAGACCTGCAGGTATTACTAAACCTTTCTGATTAAAGCAAGAATACCACTCTCCCATTGCCCAGAATTTAGATTTAGGTTGTGAATTTTATGCTGGTTAGAAAAAGACACATTGGCTCACTGATATTTCAAAGACGTTATTCTTCCCTGTGTGCTTAAAACAGGTTAGGATGATAAGACCTCATTTCCACATATCTCTCTGTCACTGGCTTAATAGTGGGTGAAATATTACAAATGTTTGTCATTTATTCAGAGAACCACAGTGGCACACCTGTTTCCAAACCTGCATGCTACCCCTCTTATTAGGTGCTGTTCCTAATGCAGGTGGGCTTAGCTCCCAGAAATAAATAGGGCTTGGAGAGCCAAGGTGCAAGTGATGGCTGCTTCCCATGGCATCCCCTGGTGTCAGCGGGCTCCCAAGCCCATCCCTGTCCCTTCTGGGCACCATCCCCACTGCTAGAAAGCAAGCTCAGTGCGAGGATTTAGCCAAGGATTTCACCCCTGGTCATAGGGGAGGAGAAAGAGATGTTTGCATATGTGCTGCACAATCTCAGGCTGCCGTAAGAGATGTTACTTAAAAGCCTGAAAGATATTATTTATTTTAAATTGAAAGCAAACAAAGCAAACATTACTTAACTGTGTCTATTTTCCTGGTATCCTGTTAGACTTGCCAAGGGACCCTGTAACTACGGCAGGCATTTTATCTTTCCCTCTTCTAAATAGCAAGTTAAAAATTAACTGCTTCGTCTTCACATTGCCCACTCCTTAAGTAGTTTAAACTTACTTTTAACTGTTACATGCCAACAAAACAGGTTGCTTAATTGATTTGACCTTTCACAGTATTTTTTAATTTTCAATCTTAGTTTCATTGTTCCATCTGGCACTTTAAAACGGCATCTGGTTAACTGTACTTAACCAGCTGATCACTGTACAGTTATTTTTAAATGTAATGTATGCTTAAACAGATGTTATTTTTATAGATGTAGATCTAAACTGCACTTGTATACGTGCTATGTCTGCATAAGCTCTTTCTGCAATTCAAATGTTGACACCAAAAATTACAAGCCAGAATGCTTATGAACTTCACTATTATGTTACTGCACTTTTTTGCAGCTTGTTAGGTAAACATCAATTCAGTTCTTTTTTCTCTGTTCATTGCACATAAATAAAACATTAGCGTTTAGTTTATAAAGTGATGAACATTTTGCTGTGTTGGATTTAGCTTTATAAATACAACTGCTGTCAGCAAGAAAAAAGGATTTATTGAATAAATAATAAGAAAGCTAGAGGAAAATGAAAGTATATATACTACGCAAAACACGGTGTCTGTCCACAGGTCACATAAGGGTCTTCCGACATATAGACATCCCATGTGAGAATATTTAATAACAGTGCATTTTTGTAAGATATGGCTAGTCTCCTGAAGCAAGAGCAGATTGGTAAAATGCAGTACAACACTGATAGCTGTAATTGTTAGCAGTAACCGGGGGGCTCCATTTTTAACACTGTATACTGGAAAGCTCAAGTTCAAAGGTCTTCTGAAGTCTTACAGAAGGGATAAAAATGGAGAGTAAGATATGACCAGTCTAATAGAACCAGCACTGGCAATCTGTTAAATAAATACATTCATATAATAATTGTTAAATTCTACAGACTATTACCTGATTTTACACTTTCAAGCAAATTCATCTTTATTCCCTATTAGTAAGACCTCATTCTTCCAAACACCCTACTGATATTAGTGTTAATTACCAAGGTTTGGGCAGAGGCTAGCTGAGAATACATGGGGTTTTTTATTCAGTTAATGTTCATAATTTTTTGGGGAGATTACATTTTTTGAATCCATGTATTCATTAATAGGTCTGTGAAACACAAAACGTAGTATACGAGAACCCAATCTCGAAAACCCAGCTTGATTTTGAGAACAGCAAATAGTAAAAGTTTTCCAGTCAGGACACTGGTTTGTTTTTTCTGGGGGAATGATAAGTTCTACAAAATGTAATATATTTTCTTCAAAAGAACTTAAAATGCAATCTTAAAAAGAATTTGTCCAATATGCAAGGGCGTATGCTACTTTGCACAAAGGAAGTGGTCGCGGCACTGAATATTTCACAGAGAACTTTTTTCTCAAGGTTAAAAATTGCTGTTATACATAATACCTCAGTAATTGATAGACATTTTCTCTCTCCAGAGCCCATTTTCTGTGAAAAACACCACATAACATCTGTTCATAAACAGTCCTTCTGTGAGAACACTGACACAGGTCTTGAGCTTCTACTGGCTCAATTCCCCTGCCATACACAGATGGCACGAGGTATTTATACAGCTGAATTCTTTGTAATACAAGCTCAACTATATCTTCAGGTAAGACTATGGGCAAACATGTGCTTATACTATTCCGCTGACTTACCTCAAGTCATTTAAACAGTTCCCTCTGACACAAAGACAAATTGTATCATACCATTATGCAAGTGTTTTGTCTCAAAATCACCTTCAGCAATCAGCACGAAGCTCTGCAGAGATAAGGACATTTTGGGACGCACAAAACCCGCCAAGTTTCATGTTAATGAGCTAAGAGTTATATTAAGATTCAAGACTCAGGGCTGTTCTCCTTGATTTTGATGTATGTGTTTTCCTTGTATGGAAAATATTTGTTTTGATGGTATAATATCTTGGTTTTTGCATGCAAAATGTTAAATAAAGAGACAAACCCTGGCATTCAACTTTCACATACACAGCATGGAGCTCATAGGTTAACCACAGTTTTCTATATGCTATGTTGGCTATTCCCTGTAAGCAATTCTGAGTGAATAACACTTTAGAATGCTTTCAGAATTTGCTTTCCTATTTATCTCCATGAAATTGTGGAAAGCTTCAGTTGACTTCTGAAGAAATCTAGGTACCATGACACCATCTGCCAGACGACATCCTAGTCCTACGCACACATATGCCCATGCTTTGACTGTGGTCTGTATACACTTAAAGATTAAAGCACATATGTGGAGATTTGCAAGGTGAGAGCCTTGAAAACTAGAAGCTCCAAAACCAAGGACAGCCTGTTGGTGTTTTGAAGTGTGTGGGGGGAAAAGTAAACTTTGCCCAAATTTCAAACGTACTTAAACGAATCTCTTCGATTTTTGTTACCATACCTCCACTCCTAGCAAGCTACTGAAGTCCATGTTGGTGACTTAGGAGAATATCATCTACATAAAGACATGGGGGGGGGGGATCTTGACAAGACAACCTTTTAATGAGGATACATACTGATAAAACTTTGAAAAGAAAGATATATTTTAGGGCATCCTTTCAAGCAGAAGTAGTATGTATCTGCAGGGGGCTGGCAACCAGCAGTTAAACTATACGTGGATTCTTATTTTACCTATGGAACATTAACTAAAAAGGTTTTCCTAGGGACTGCTTATCGAGCAGAATAAATCAAAACGTACATTTCCTGTTCAGGGAAAGTATGGAATGTGTTTTAAGTAAGCTATGTCTGTGTGCTTCTGGGGTGACCCCATGAAGGTGGGCTTACATCATGAGCAAGAAAGGTAAAGAAATGGTGCTAGTGAAGAACAACAAAGCTCCTGATGTGTGAAATGAGAAAGGCAAAACACAACTTTTCTATTCCCAGAGCTCCATCGGCAGTTACATCACCCTTGGTGCTGTCTTTAAATACTGAAGAGGAGGGTGTATTTGTCTGTTGGTGTCTAGATGGATAGAAAGGTTTAACAGGGAAAGAGGCCCCATTAATAGAGGACAAAAAATGGTTAAAAATTACTGGTTTAACTGCCACTCTTAAAAAAGAAATCTGGTTCTGTTTTCAGCTGCACCACAGATTCCCGGCATGTCACCAAATGGCACTGCATGTCTTTGGTTGCTGTCTGTAAATGGGAATATTACTAATGCTTCCTGATCTCAGGAAGCTGTGAAATAAGCCTGTTTGTGTTTGTGAAGTGCTTAAAGGTTATAGCCGTCAAAAAGCCGATAAATAGCCTGTACTCACTAAAAGTTTTTGTAATACCCTTTTTAAATTTGGTGGCTTCTCAGTTATACTTGCTTTTTTCAAGCTGACGAGAAAAATGCAGTTAAAGAGATAAGTTTAAAGAGCGATTATGTGGAAATGGATGTTACTTGTCTTTTTTTATACTTTGTTATATAAGAATTAACTCAGAATGCTACAAGATGCATCATTCAATTTAAATATCATGCTTGCGTATGGCCTGTAATACGATCTGATGCATTGCAAGCAGTGTCTTGACACTGTATATGTGATGAATACAACCCAGTGTATCAAGTACCAACTGTACTAAATCCACAGTAATGCTTCCTTTTTGTGAGTTCTTTATGCTCCAGTAGTTTCCATTTTTATGATAAGCATGAACCAAACCAGCTCAGAATATGTTCCACCAAGCACTTTTTCTTTTGCAAGAATCAGTCACCTAATATTTGTCAATTAAGACTTGTAAAATAAATAACACAGAATATTTTTATGATGTTGATATTAAGAAAACAATTCTCCAAATATAATTGGACCTGTTTCTCTTAGCACTGAATAGTTTTGATTTCTCTTTCCCTCTAAGTTCTCCTCCCTGCTACCAAACATGATTCTACTCAAATGGTGTTTCAGCTCCACTTAATGCACATTATAATGATCATGTCTTTAGCATTTTTCTTTTGAAGTTCTTTTTAATTACAAAATAATATCCTGTTTGAAGAACACAGCTTTGATATCTCCCTTTGCATTTAGTAATTATAAACTTGTTTTCATTATCCATATATTTTGCATGTTGTTAGTTTGTTGTGTTTTCCTATTTTTTTTGTTTGTTTGTTTTTGTTTTAAATACAGGAAACATAACTTGGGTTTTGATTGTGCATATGGGAAGTCCATTTCAAATCCCTGATGTCCACAGCCAGGATTCAGTAGTCCATGAGTCATCAGGATAAAAAGCCTGGGTCAAACATGTGAGAAACATACCAGTAGCTGGATGACAAAACTGTGGGAGAACTAGCAAGAAAACTAGGTAGAAAACTAGCAAGAGACTTATCCAAAGCTAAACCAAAAACTAACAAGAAAGACTTGATTTACATCTCTCTCTCAACAGCATCTGAAAATGGATTGGCAATCTCTAAGCTTCATATGTCCAAAACTGAGAGATTTAAGTTATTCACATTTGCTAGCATCTTTGGGACTTCTGAAAAAAGATGTTTCACAAATGAAAGCTTTTATGACATCCAACAACATGCAACAAAACCATACGTTTTTAGGCAATGCAAATTAACAGAACTGCCACACTTGTATTGAAATCTGCTGAATAATTTTACTGAGAAGTTATCTGCTGATATCTTCTGATAAATTTACTGCAGATAACAAGACACCAGCTCCTGCTCTGCTAGACCTCAGCATTACAGCCAGTAATGCTGGTGGTGCTCTGCAAGTTCTCCTTGATATACATTAGTACAAAACCAGAAGGGTTAAAAGAGTGAGGTCTTAGGGAGGTCTGGGCAAAACTTATTTGAGTTTGGATTTAGACCAGAATTTGACATTTGAATAACCCTAACATATACATGACAGAGTATAATGTATGTCCTTATTCTGAGCTGGTTTACATAACTGCCTCTGTAGACTATGGTCCAATGGCAGTGCCTTTCGGGAATTTCACTGTGGTCAGTAAGATCTTTGTTTTAGTAAAACTGCATAACAAAATACAGTTTTTACTGGCTGTAAAATATTAAGTGGAAAATACAGTGTAGGGAAATAAGACACACATATTGAAAAGGGGTGGCATTTTCTTAAATGAAACTTCCATATATCATAAGGCACTGGACGAGTTCGATCATTTCCCCTTTATGTATGCACACTCTCTGATGCAGAGGAGAAATGTTGAGTTTAATTAGTGCTGCAGACCCTTCAGGAATGTCTTGTACATAAGAAAAAGAATCTCTTATATATGTGAGCTAGAAAGATTTCATGCGTATATAGCTAGTCATATAGTTAAGTGTTTGCAAGATCACCCCAGAGATTGAAGCCACTCCGGGACAAGGACCTCATCTTCATACTGACGTCTAATGCACCCAGCACACTGTTAGTGCTATAATAAATAATAATAATATGCTAGCATTAAGTGAGCATCTCTCGCATGATCAATTTCCTGCTGTTGCAGGAGGGTGAATGTTGGTGGACTTTGATCCTTCTGAGATTTTATGTTTCTATCATAAGAGAATCATAGCACATAAGCACATTTTTTACTAATGCAGTAAGTAAGGTGGCAATATATATTGCACTGACATTAAATGAATATTAAAAGGGATTGGAACCATTTCCACATCATGAGGGGAAAAAACCTCAAAAGAATTAGTTATACAGTAGCTATTCAACAAAGATATCACTTTGAACCTTCTTCATAGATAAAAAAGTCAAATCCATTAGAAAGAAAATCTAGTATTAAAAGTATACACTAAAGCATCTTGAAATACAATTGTTGTTGCTGTTTCTAAGTCTGTTTTGCCTCCTGCCAAATCTCCCTCTTTGCCTCTTATACATAAACAACCCTGCTACCCCCCCATTGCTTCTCTGTTCTCCACTCTCATCTCATTGTAATATCTCAATAGTGTATTACAATACAAATCCTAAATGCTCAAGGACTTAGTCTGAAGAAAAAAGTGAAATACAGCACTTCTGTGTATAAATAATAAAGGCAGATAGCAAAACATCTTATTTGTTGCAGAGCATCAGTTTTGTGTACACTGCATACTTGTAAGTTAAGTTAGTTTCTTATTTTTGTAATATCTCCACACAGCTGAGTATTAAATTAGAGATTTCAAACTCGACTGAACAGTCCTCTTTTTACCCCTATTTTGTTGTATCTTGCCAATTCAATGTTTTATTATGTTTTCTGTCATAATATTGCTCTTGTCCTCAGAAAACATGTATTTATTCCCACTTGGAATATAGTGTAACTACTGTAAAGCACTGCTCAAAAGATGACTGCAAATTCTGTCTGAGAATAGAAAACTTGAACTCTTCTATTATCCAAATATTTTTCAAAGATTCCGCTTTTGTATGCATGTCTATTGCTGACACACATAATGAGATCATGGGAAAAGCCACACAGCTGACCTGAACTTTTGGGTATAGAAGTATAAAACTGTGAGATCTAATAAACCCAGTGCATGACCCCGTGCAGTTTTTGGACTTAAAGAACTAAATGCTATTGTGAGAGGAATGCAAGCCTACATATTTTTTCCTGTAGCTTGGCAGAGTTCAGATGTATTATATTTACAGTTGTCAATAAATGTAATGATATAGCATGAAGCATATAGACAACCCTGGTCTCCAGCCTCACCAGGAGAATATCCTGACACCTTCTTGTCACACGCAAGCAAGGCAGATATTATTTTTATGCACCAAACAGTAGGCAGGATGCAGCAACAGACTGACTCTGTGCTACCACAGTGTGTCTGAGAGGCTGTCAGCACATACTTTGCCTACTTGATGTAGCTCTTTCAAATAATTTAGAAACACTTTGGGCTTCGATTTTCCACCTAGCTCTTGATGTGCTTGGCTAGTAAACAGGGAGCCAAAATTTGGTGCAGCATTTGAAAAATAGCTCATATGCAGAAATGCTCCTCCAGAAGACAGAGTTACATATCTCAGCTGTTGAGCTCTGCATACAGGACTGGTTATTATATTTTAGGGAAAAATTAAGATCTCCTAAAGATTATGGAACTTACCTTAATTAACCCCCATGGATCCCATCAACACTGGAATGAGCATGCCTAAATGAAAGACATCTCTGTATATAAGCCGGAAGCTATGGAAATCAGAACTTAAGCATATAAGTATATAGGACTAACTCTGTCCTCTGAGACTCAGGGATTATTTTGGTATTTAGGATTTAAGTGAGCACTTCAGAAGAGAACTAAATTCTGAGGGAAATGCAGAAGCCTATTACTGTTTGAAAACTAGATTCTTTCAAGCATACGTAGACAGAAAAATCCTTTCTCCCCAGTAGTACAAGAGATGTTAACTTAGAAAGGATGCATTCTCATTAAAAGGATAGAATCAAGTATCAAAACTTATAAACGGCAACAATCTAAGGCATGACTATTCCAGTAAGACTAAAAGGGAATTTTTAATTATTTTAATATTTAAATATTTTTCTTTGCATTTGTTAATCTCTTAAAAAAAACCCAAATATTCCATTAGTTTTCTATTTAACTATAAAAAAGGAGGAGTTAATGGTTGGTAATGCAAACGCGTTACAGTTTAATCTAAGTGTTTATTTCTTTTAAAGTCTTCCCCCTGTATACCTGGCTTCAATTAAATAAATGTTGGAGTGTGAAATCACAAAATATAAATACCTGCCTAAATTATAAGCTACATATTCATTTTAAATCATGGAAAATTCTTCTCAGCCCTGCATTAGCTAGTAGCTATACTCAACATTCTAACATTGTTTATTCTTTACTAACTAATCATCCTTCATGGTCTTTCAAAAGTTCCTGGCATTTCACTAGTTTACACATTGATTGAATACTGTTCCCAGAACTGCTTGTGGCACTGTGCCAAATGCTGTGATAATCAGCTGGAAGATTTATTCCAGTTGAGGAGTGTTATAAACATAAGGATTCATAAGGCTCAGCATTGAAAATGAATACTGATGCTTTCTTTGAGATGGCTGAAAACTTTCTGTGAACCTCAAATAAGACGCAATGATAGTCTTTACAATCTCCTTCTATATACAGGCTTTGATTTGAAAAATATATTTGTTTAACTTGATTTTATTAATAACTATCAGAGGTTTCAACAACTT
Source organism: Pezoporus flaviventris (assembly GCF_033815535.1). NCBI lineage: Eukaryota > Metazoa > Chordata > Aves > Psittaciformes > Psittacidae > Pezoporus > Pezoporus flaviventris. The sequence goes on from NW_026892569.1 coordinate 4,615,967, forward strand.
AAAATATAATTTTACAGTGGCATCTGTAGATCAAATTGTACATGAAAAAAACCTTAAAGAAATTCATGGATTAACTACTGCACATAGGATCAGATGCATCTGTTGCAACAGGATATATTATTATGCTGGTAGATGGGTGGAGAAGGAATACAAAGGAAGCTCAAAAAAACTCAAAGGGAAGCAGCTGGCAGGTAGATGCACTGAGCCAGAAAGAAATAATAAGGAGAAAGGCAGTGTGTGGAAAACGGAAAGGGTAGTAATTTCTTAAATAAAGAAACAAGAAGCAGAGAGAAATGTGAGCTAGAGATAGGAGCACTGAAAAAAACACAGAACAGCAAATATTCCCTCTTAGAAAGGGGGAAATGCAGTTTGCTTACTGGACTAACTGTAACAGTAAACTAATATTAAAGAGACTGAAAAGACTACTGGAAGTCTATCAGCTTAATTAAGAACCAGTTAAACTATGCAGCCTGGCTGAATGGCATGTCCAGCGTTTAAAAGGCTGAAAAGAGCTTACATAGAAATTAAAAGTAGCAGTAAAATGAATGAAGCAACTTCATTGCTTTGTATGGCTCCTGGAGTTAGTGAAATGATACTGGCATCAGCTTAGGTCACTGCAAATATCAAAGCCAAGATGTTCAAAACTTGTCATTAAGGGTGTCCAATATGATGCATCGGAAGGCACATTATGGTCTTGCAAATTTCTTCCCCAAATAAAAAAAGATGTCACTTAGTGCATGCAGCTGTGATAAACAACCCATTGATCAATTCCTCAACAACATCTTCCAAACTCTTGCTAGATGCACAGTCTTTTGAGCAATAAGGTATCCCCCTGTACCCTATAAAAACATCGCCTCTTGCACACATGTTCACAGTCAGCCTTATATAACATTCAAGTAACAGTGCACTGGATTAAACTAAAACCAAACCAAACAAGTACTGAAGATGAATGACTGAAAACCAGTGTCCCTCCAAAAGAGGTACCACACGTAGGCTAAAAAAAAAAAAAAAAAGAGAAATCAGACATTTTTATGTGTGAAGGAGAATTAAGATTGTGTATCTGCTTTCTGATGCATTGATGAGGACTATTTCTAGTGTGAAAGCCCTGTAGACATACATATGTGTCCAAAAACACAGGCTAAAAAAAGTTGCATCAACTCTCATGTCTCTGCTTGGAATATTATGAGTATTCCCCATCCTCTTTGAAGCATGGATCCCGGAACAGGATGCGTTACACTGTTAAGTGTTCTTGATGCTGAAATGGGGCAAGACAAGTTCTTTTCTACTAGTCTACTATTTTATATTCCTCTTTTCCTAATTTGCATTGGTGCTTTTTTCTCTACATCATCTTTCACATAGTTTAGGGAAAATACTACTGAAGACTTGATCCTGGGTTGTGAGTGTAATATATACATTAAAGAGGGGGGAATATGATTCCTATTCTTACATAAGACTAATGAGATCAGGGGCTAGTTAGGGAAGAAGAGGAGAAGAGGGGAGAAATCTCTTGCATGGTGACCTCCTCTACATGAAGGAAAAATTGCAAGGCATAAGACTGAAAATCACTCAAGAAATGTATAGAGACATTATGCTACAAATTAAAAATCCCCTCATGCTTTAGGCAGCACTGTGGTGGTCCATTTGAATGGCAAGAGTTTCAAGAGCAAATGTGAACACTTCAAATCATGTTAATGGGTAGCCACTCGGTAAACGAAAGCTTGTGATCCCCAGAGCCTGCTACCTATCTTTTGCAGTCAGGGACCATACAGACATGAGACAGATGCAATACAGGACTTTTAAACCTTAAAGTAAACATCTCTACCTTTACCATACTTGACACCTATACTGATATTGAGATTTAGGCTACCTAACTTTATACTTTTACCAGTTAAAGCACCTTAAACTGAAATGACTAACACCCAATCATTACCAAAAAAATTGATGATAAAGTTATAATGTCTAAAACCCCCAGTTTGTATTTGTTTCATATTTGAAATATTGATTACACTAAAGAGAGAGGAACTGTCAATGTCAACAAGAAGATTGTTCAGCAAATGAGATCTCCAGAATGGAACAACACAAATAGATTTGTTTTCTGATGCCAGAAAAGGGGTATCAGATTCTATTTGCATTGCTTATGTAATTTATTAATCTAATTCTCTTGGAGCATATCACGGTGCCTGTATTGATATTGTTCAGTGCTTTGCTAGGAAACAGATCAGAAACTGTTTGAAGATCCTTAGTAAACATTCACAGGTCATTATGCTTGAAGATGTTAGATATTACTAAAATACTCTTTGTCTGAAGTACCATAAACTAGGAGTGCCAAGTTAATCAATACATTCTTAGTTTAAAAACTAAGATAGGACAAAGCTTTCTGTGAACAATGTACCATAGATATAATAAAACCAATGCTGTCTAGTTCTTCCCTGCAGTTGTACTTTAAGGTAGCTGAAAGGATCAGCTTCATTAAAATAGATATCCCCCCCCCCCCCATCAAACGGTTTAATGCACAGTATAAAAGCCCTGCCTTGTTATCATTTACAAATTCATGAAATACGCCATTCTAAATTAAAGATGAAGACTTGTCTGTTTCTAAGTGAGAGACTGCAAATATCCATCATGATGGCTCTGAGCCCATAGGTAATGCTGTCTGGGGTAGGTGGCTTCTTGACCCTTATTCCATCACGCAGCACATTGTGGCCTGAGACCATTTTGCCTCTTCTGCAGCTGAAAAGGTCAACATTTTTACTTCTCAAGCCTCCTCTCCTTTCTTCTCCACGTTTCTGCAGAGATTGCCACAGAAAGGGGAATAGTCCAATTTCTGTGCTTTGTTCAGTCTTTTCCCCAGTTTATCTTTTGGGCAAAATAGCATATATATTAAAAGTGAGCTAGATCAGATTAGGCAAGTTTATATTTTGATAAAAGTGCAGAGGTTTTGTTTTGCTATAAACAAACCAAGGCTATCTGGTAGGTATTCTTGTTGCTGAATAGCAATGGTTCCTGCTCCAAAAGTATCCTTGACAGGATGAAATAGCCTATTATTTAGTTACCTATAGTCAAAAGTACAGATTAGTAAGATTTTTTGGCTTTGCAGCATTTTGAAAGAGAGAAACTGGGACCTCCATCAGAACCAAAATCACAAATATGCAGAGGCCAACGCTGGTCCTATCTGAAAGGTGTTGTCCTTCCCCTTTACTAATACTCCTGTATTTTCCAAACTGACATTTAGCTAAATAATCCCTTGCATGCACTGAGAGCCGCAGTTTCCACAGGAGGTGAAGGACGTATATTGCTGAGAGCAATTGTGAGCTGCTAGCCTACAAGGACTCCGCATCTGACAATCAATCCATAAACATTGGAGAGAGAGCTCAAAATTGGACCCTTTAAGTTATTTCCCTACATTTCAAATCTATTTGACAACAAATCTGAAAGTCAACTGTAATTTTAATCATCCAGTAGTGTTTTATGTTAGCCAATTACAGGGCTCCAAGAGATTAGCTGAATGTTTCATGTCTGATAAATATGTGACTGGGACTGATTCACTGGACCCCTCTCTAACCTGAGTTAGGTATAAATGAGTAGAGCTTCACTAAAATCAATCGAGCTGTATCCACTTATACTGTCACAGAAATTGGTGCTATAGACTTAGGATAATTTTCCTAATAAAAATAAATTTTAACCAGTAGATTTTTGATGCATACTTGTAATCTAATATTTCAGGCAATATACAGACCTACTAAATCATCCACTTTCCTTGCATGCATTCCAGATGCGCTTTGCTTTTTACATCTCTACCTACTAGCAAGAATGCTCATGAAACAACCCATAATTCAATTATAAGTACCTCTAGGAACCTTCTAATTATATGTTAGGCAGGTCAGAAATGAAATAGCCATGCTACCCTTTAGTCTTGGATAACAGACTTGAAACGGTGAAAAGAAAAGTTCATCTGTTCATTAAGAGGCCAATTGTAACACAGTTAATGGCTTCAGCAAGCTGTTTTGTTGAGATCTGAATATCCGTGAAACAAGCCCCTCCAAAGCTGGAAGTTTAGTGAGTCTTGCCTTTCAGCCACTGCATCAGCAAAGAATGGGGAGCTAGTCTGAAGAGTAGGTACTGTTCATTAGCCATTTGTTTTCTCTTACACTGAATTCGGTTGTAGGAGTTCACAGGATCTGAATAAAAAACTACAGGTACTTAAAGGTGCTATTCTTTTCTTAGAGATTTCTGCACTGGTCTTCATTAAATCTCCCATAGGATTGCAGGGCTTTAAAAAAAATTAGTACAAAACAAGAACATGTCCATCAGGCAGGTTTTTTTAAGCTTTGACAGCTCTAAATGTAGGCAGCTGCAATACAAGCTTGTCCTCAAATCCTTGACAATGACCTTAACCTCAGGGTGAAAGATAATGTAGTTGCTATGCTCATTCTGTGTGGAGTGTCTACTGATCAAAGGCTTGTGGCAAAATATGTATATCTTTTTCTTATGATATAGAGTATTGTTCACTGGCAACTCCAGTGATACTGCAACATTATCTCTATGACAGTTTATTATTTTTTATTTATTTTTAAATATGAAGGAATGGCACCAATTCAGAGAGACTTCCACTTCAGCAGCTAGACAAATGACTTTGTAATGCCTTCCAAATTAACCCTTCCACAGACACACTGCTGAAGGTGAAAGAAAAATTAAGCAAACAAGCAATCCAATCCCAGGTACTTTTACAAGGACTTGACACAGACACCTAGACTAACAACAGGGAGATTTCCCATATAGAGTGGTTCCTGTTACACTTAGCACAGTGTTATTTAAGAGCAGTATTCTCCAGTGGTGAAAATTATCACTTAACTGACTTCCTTGGAATAATGGCAATTTACATCCTAAGGATCTGCTTCAAACTGAGAATCTGCAATTCACTATTTCAAGGCAGATAAATTTTGAACTAAGAAGAGAGATAGCCATGCAGGAACACTGTAAACCAAGGTGCCTACCTTAAATGACAAAGGGAAATTCCTCCAGTAAATCTTTACTATTAATATTGTTATTATTAACATCACATACTCATTATTTAATTATTACTGTGATTTCAATAATAAATAAGTTTAGGAACAGCTATGGGAATGTATTCTGATTTACTCTGGGTTGCCATTGCCCCAATGCTGTTGGTGGGGGGGAACTGCTAAGGGGAAGGGTGCATTCAGGGGCTCGGCTGCAGCTCCTGCTCTGCCGAGAGGCTTGACTTCACTCCTCAATGACAGAACATATGGAAATTGGAGCTGCTAAATATCAAAGTCTTTGTCGTTTAAGTGCAAACCACAGTTTCTGTCAGTGTATAACCTGGCGAGATTTTGAAGGTTTTCACAATAAAAGGCACTTTATGACATAAAGGCTGTACCCTCAACCAACCTTCAAGTCCCTGCTCTGAAGCCTGGGCATAGCAGACCTGTTCAAAAAGAGCAGCACGATTGAGCTACTTGCAAATATTTCTCATAGGAGCATATAAAAATAGTAATTTCAAGTGACACTTGTTAAGCACGGTGATTCTCACAAAGAGGAAAACCTTTTTCCAAAGGCATTCTGAACGAAAATAGGAAGAGACGTGGATAGCACAGAATGCGCTTACACTATGCATACCTTTTGGTGGGTGTGCACGCTGTGAACATGTCTCTTCTTATTCAAAGAGCTGGGTTTTTTTTACATTACATTAGTCAGCTAAGAAATTAAGGGGGGAAAAACAAAGGCAATTTCATGTGGGGGTCAAAAGTAAATAATTTAATGCTTAAATGAAAACATGAGAAGAAAATTCCTTTGGATTTAATGAAGTATTTTACCATAGGAAGGTTTGATTTTAACACAAGATTCTTAAAAAAATATTAATGTAAACTAAATTCAGCCTTGGAAAAACTACATATGATTAAAAAAAAAATTTTGTATATCAAATCAGACATGATATTAAAATGGTCGAAAATAGCTTATCAATTTTGACCCAGATGCATATAGAGATCTAATTGCTTTGTTGCAGCTGAATATTTTGGCCCAAATCAGTCCAACCTGACTTTATCACCAGTGGGATTTTGACAGTCAACCAGATGTTACCATAATCTTTGAACTGATTTCACAAATGATTATCAGCCTACAAAACGTTTGACCGAGCCCAATAACTTGAGCTTGATTTTACATGTAACAAGCACCCAAAGATCTGATTGTTTCTTTTCTTATGAGAAGACAAGAGGCAGAGACACAGCTGATGTGCGCACAGGGAAATTTTGTGCACAAACCATCAAAGTTCCTTGGAAAATTGATCCAGTAATGAAATTGTTGCCAATAATCACAAGCACTGGTGTGCAATATTAATTATTGTTATCAATTCCTTTCTCTTGGTTGTCAGTACCTACTGGAAAAAGGTTGGCCTTCCCAACATGAAGGGAAATAAATGGGAGATACAGTCCTAGTGTTCACTCATTTTCTGTCCACGCCTATTTCAGATGAATAACGTCACACAGATCAGTAATCCCTGCCTGTGGAATCTGCTTGTTACATTAAAATAATCCTGCAGAAATCTATAGCTCACCATTTCTCAGATAGCTCATGTTTTTTCATGTCATCTTTCTACTTTGAGAATGTGTTTCTGCTTTTTTCCAAGATGCTATTTACTGTTGGTTACCATTCTGTTTATTTTTAATGATTTCTTGAAAACATGGCTCACTAGATCCTACCAAGATATTTCTTGCCCTGAGTTCCATTAAATTCACTGCCAAACAATTAAAGATTTTAGTTTTCAGTTTTATCTTTTTTTCCTATGAAATGTAAATCTCTCATTAAAATAGGAGGAAAAATAAAATAGAGGCTATTAGCAATTTATAAGTAGAAAGGTATATTGAGAATGTGTTAGCATGATATTGTCAGACATTCATAAACTTCTTCCAATGAACTTTGAATTACCCTGGTCCTTTCATATTTTCAGTTAACATACATACAGCTGCTCTGCCATGTAATCAACTGATTGTTACACAAGCATTTGCTAAAGCTATGACAAACTCAGATTTATGAGGTCAGAAAGTTCAAACTTAATCCATTCAATAGCTGCAATTTATCGTCTGATGATAATTGTATACACAAACATTGTAATGATTTAGATGACACAGTGTAAAGATGAAATCCGTTTATTTTAAAAGGGTTTCTAACCCCTAAAATATGTTGCCATGAACACCTTTCTAGGTCTGCTTTTAACAACATAGTTATTATTGTTTTATTGATCAGGATTTTATTACTGATTTGACACTTATATTTCACACTAATCGAAAAAGGTGTAATTTTTCTACAAGAATAAGACTGTAATTAATTATATCATTATTGTGTTTTCAATTCCTTCCATTTAAAGGGGCCTAGAAAAGAGTGCTTAATTTATCATACATGTATTATAAAGAATATGTAAACCTCTTTAAACAGACAGAGAGCATGATCCTTTTGGAGATGATGGGATATGACATAGGCACTATATTAATAGGTTCTTACCTCTGTAGTGACCTGATTTTATAGTGGCAGCTATTGTGGAATGGGATAGTAAATTAGCAACTTAGAAAGCTCAAGCATCTAAAACTACTACTATTCATTACTTTTATAACACTTATTAGTGACCATTCTCTAACACCTTGAACAGATAAGCACACAACATACAGAAAGCAGAGAACTGTATGGCAGAACAACAGTGTTGGGTATACTATATCATAGGTGCAATTTTATATCTCATACTCTCAGCTCACAAATTTAGGAAACAATTGCTACAAATGGACAGCATCTGTATTCATCTATTTCTTCTAAACATAAAACATGTTAGTGATTGTAAATTTCAGAGAGACTCTAAAACAAGTAGCTAAATGTGAAATTTAAATTGATCTTTGGTTTATTACCATTGATTTTGTCAATTTTCTAAATGTAACGGTGTTCACCACTGGGAACAGAAACCTGTATATATATCAGCAAAATTTATGCTTTCAACCAACATAAACTTCACAGGAGGAATTACTGTCCTTGCTGTATGAAATAAAATACATGTGAAGTGAAGGATATTCTTCTCTAATTAGATACTGTATTTATTTTTAACATCATGTGAGTAAATTTACCACATAAATTTAAATGCTGTTAGCAATATTGGTTGACCATATTCAGTTCAGTATCTTTACTATAGATTTTCACAAGTACTTTGTGATAATGGTGTTAACCCATATGCCTAATTCACACACACAAAACCCGTTATCAGTACTCACAGAAATAAGCTTCTAAAGTGTTTTATAAAAATGTTAGTACAAGCATTACCTAACCTGGCAGATACTTGCATAACTCTAATGCTAATTATTGTTTTCACAATTAAATGCAACAAGTTTACATTTTCATACTGTAGTACCCACTCAGACCATGAGTCCCCAAACACTGTGCCTGTCTGCAACTTCCACTTGCGAGTGGGGGTTGCTAAAACTGATGTAAGAGAAAATATCCTGCATTTTCCAGGCTGCTTGTCTGAGTGACAAGTGTGGGATGTTGCTCACTGATGTAGCAGAAGTGCTGTTTCAGTCAACATTAGGAACCCGCCCTCATCAAACCCAGCTTGATCAGTTGGGGAAAATAACACAACTGTCGCAGAATGGCATCCTGAGTGTATTTTTATTAGGATTCAAACCAAACCACTTGAAAACTTGTTTCATGATCAAATATAGGGTGGGTGGAAGAAAACATGCGACTATTTTAAAGTACTAAATGAAACAAAATCAATGGCTGAGCTCATTTTGTATTAATAGTCTTCAAATGCCTCCATTGTTTCACTATTCTTAAGCAACACTCAAGACAGAGACATGTATAAAGCTTGATGTTACCAGCCTCAAAAAAGGAAAATTTCTTTTTTTGGTATAACATCTCATAAAGTATTAGTACACACAAAAAATTGTGTTAAAAGATAATTATCTTGGTATTGTAATTCAGTAACAGATATTAACATATCTGCTACATACGCACATTGAGTCATCCATGGGACAGCATGTTTGTTTCCTCAAAAAGTGATTTTTAAAGAGCATTCTGAGCCTTACTGTGTTTTAAGAGCATCGTGAGCCAGCCTGCAACATGAGCACAAAAGGAAGCAAAGAACCAGTAACACTTTTTGTTGCTCATATGCACATAACAACAGAATGAGCCTCCAATAAGGGGACCGCAGCAGGAGCCACTGCTCATCACTGCCACCTCCCAGAACTGCTCCAGGGACACAGACCAAGCACCTCACTTGGGGACCCAGCAGCACTCACCCCCCAGACCTTCACTCAGGGGTACACCAGTTCCCCCTGAAAAACTCTGTTTGTTCCCTAAAAATGTGAGACAAGGCGAAGAGAAGTTAGTGCTGCCCCACAGCATTTCCCTGCTCCCTCCTGCATGGGAGATGAGGAGGGGATGTACATCCCAACACTGCCCAGGGGTAACCTGTCCCTGTCCCACCTCCCTCACCATTTGCCAGCCACCATACCAAGGATCTGAGGAGCTTGAGGCGGGGGGGGATGACTGGAGTGCAGTTCCTCCAGGCAAAGGAGACGTTTCCTGGGCGTAACTCATTAGCAAAGAGGGGTTTTGCCAGTGCCAGCTTGTGGCATGACTCACTGCTCTGCTCTCCTGACTCGAGAAAATCATTTGCAAACAAATGCTTACAGCTATGATAATAAATCAAATGCAATTCCAAACTACCTAGCAAGGAGAGACTTTTCTAGCTGTGCCATTGACAGTGCCTGCCTCACCATCCTGGCATTCATCCTGGGAGCACACATGGAAATGATTAGCACCATCAAGGCTGGGTCAGCTCTTGGCAGCTGCAGAAGCAAAACTTGCTCTTCACAGCCACTAGCTTTCTCTGCCTCTTGCATTAGGCAGAAGGTGAGTAGGATTTTCAGAGTTATAATGCTTTAAACTCCCGCTTCCATTGCATGTAAGTACTCGAGCCCATTACTGGATGCAACTCACGGATTACCTCAAATGTAGTAGTTTTTCCACCTTTGGCCACACATCAAAGGCAAGCAGCACAGCTCACTCCAACCCAGCCTTTGGATGAGGGCTGCTTTTCCAAATGGATTTAAAAAAACCCAACCAACCCTGGTTTCAAAATTCTCAAAGTAGAAACTGCTTTGTGATGCAACCAGGTACAAACCATTCATTTGGCCTCACCAAGGAGCAGAGAACAGCCCCCCAGATAAATGCACTTGTGTTTGGGAAGACCAACAGACAATACCATTATCTCTAATTCTCCCTGGGTGGGCCACAGCACCTTGCCTGCACTTCTTGATGCACATATTTCCCTTAAACACAAACCCACCCCATGTTTTACACGGTGGCTGCTAGCAGAGCCTGTCTTACTCAAGCCCTTCGATCTTTGTGTTTCAGAAGGGATGGTTACAATGCAACGAGGAGATAAACAAACTATAATATCTTGGCTTTGCTACTGAACTCATGTTATCAGCAGTGACTTTGACATTTGGCAAGAGCTCTCGTTTTCATGCACTCCAGTTCTATTGTGCTTTTTCTGATAAGAAACCTCAGTAACAGAAGTGTACATTTGAGAATGACAAGAAAAAACTACTTCTGCAGCAGTCTGGCTGTTTCCCACTTCCACCAGCGCTACAACAGCTTAGGTGCTGCTTCCAATTTGCATTGGAAACTGGGAGGATCAGGGTCAGTCTCCCAGTATCTAAATAAAGTCAGTTTGAAGAATTTAGCAGAAACATCAGTGATGGAGTTTTCTTTTTACTAGAGCAAAATGAACCTACTTATTTTCTACTTCCTAAAGAAAATATGGAGTTTATCTGATTGGGTAAAATCTCTTCGCACCTGCTCTGCAGCGCATGTGGTCACCTTTGGCTTCAAAAGGACACACTCATCCTAACAGCAAAATGCTGCTCTGTCAATTTTAAGTACATACAACAAATCCCTCCACTTTGAGTAAGGGTGAGGTAGTGGGACCATGATCCAGACTTCTGCAGCAGTGGGACTGAAAGGAAAATCTACAGCAGGAAGAGCTTGCATTGCTTTTGTTTTCTACTCTCCCACTCTCCAGCTTTTGAAAGAACTTGTTTTCTAAAGATTTGCTAACAAACTCCTGTCTCACTTCCTAGATCCCACATCTCCAGGGGTATTATTCACCTTTCCCGCTGTGGTCAGTGTTTCTGGGGACTCAGGTAGAGCACCAAGTGTCTGCCACCAAAGCATGCAGGCATCCTGGAGTTTGGCAGCCTGCAGAACAGCAGTAAAGGGGTTTTCCTTCTCCCAGCTTGCTTTATGGAGGCAATAGCAGTTGCAAGGATTTCTCAGAAACTGAATGCAGTAGAAAGAGCCCAGCGAGGTACCTGGGGGAGAATGCAGTGTTATCTTAGAGTAAAAAGCTACTGAGGGGTGTTTTGCCTGGTGGCACACAACCAGGAGATGTACCTAGTCTCTTCGCTGCAGCGTGGCCCAGCCACTCTCACCAGGCCAGCCAGAACAGAGGAAGGGTTTGAGATGGCAACAGGGCTGAGGCATTCCCAATGCATGCCAGGGCAGGCAGGGTGCTGAGCTCTGCTTTCTCCTGGTTCACAGGTACAAATCACAGCTCCTTGGCTCTTTTTTTTTCATCCTCTCCTCCCTGGAGGCTTGTCTGATGAGGTCAATTTTGAGCTGTGCTTACCTGGAACTTATGCTAGCAGAAGGGAAAATGCCAATTACTTGTATTTAAAAATAGACTGAGCAAACGTGCTTTTCTCTTTTCTTTTTTCCCCTTGATGATTGCCTGGTGGTACTTATGGCTAAGAGAAAAATCAAAACTCCATCACTGATTAGGCATTCAAGACTTGTTTTCATTTGGGTAGTAATCTAGAGGCAGACTGAGATGCTATCTGGTGTCAAAGGGAAAGTACATACTACCTCACCTCAGACAGAAGGCATGCTGCTCCCTTCCAAGAGCAAGACTTGATAAAGCACCAGGTTTTATCATATTACTGGGAAGTTTCCATATGCTGAAATCCACAGATTTCCCCTATGCCAGTGAAGACTGGGTGACCTTACTGCAAGAAACAAGAACAAAATAGAGCCCACAGTATCACAGTGAGCTGTTCCACAGCTCTTCATGGTGAAGTAACCTTCAGTTGTCTGGAGGGAGACTAAAATGCCTTAAAGCTACTATACAAAACATAGAAGTGACTGTGTCATTGGCTACCAGTAAGCAAACAAGAAGAATTTAGAAACATCCAACAATTCATTTCAAAGTTTCACTTTGATGAGAGAAACATCCTTTTCCATATGAAGGATGTTGCATCTGCCTCAGAGGCAACTGCTTGGAGAATGTGGCTGAGCTCCTTGGCTCATATTCACTGGAAACCCTTTGGACTTTAAACACTTCATCTATTAGAATTAGGTGCCTCTGAGAAAAGTCTAGCTTCCTTTTAATTTTGTTTCAGCTTTTGAAGCACATTAGAGCATTTAGAGAAGAGTGCTAGGACAGAGCCATGCTTGCTAAATTATCTCCATGTCTTCAGTTATATTTTAAGGTAACAGGAATTTTAGGAAGGAATTCATAATTATACAAAAGAAAGACTTATGGGTTTTGCAGCCAGTGTGTTAGGGTTATTAAAATATGCTTTGTTATCTTCACACATGGTAGAAGCTTTATGAATTATTCTCATGGAGATGATTCCTTGTTTTAGTGTCTGAAAAGCCTTAAAGTTAGATGACACTTTGATTGCTGCTTTCACTGGGTAAGTACTAACAATATCTCTGCCTCTCAGGAAAATGAATATTACCATATTTTCCCCTAACCAATCATGGAGCAACCCTGGACTTGCTGCGCATACACCAAACAAGAAAAGAACTGCTGTCCAAATAGAATGAACAAAACTGTAACCAGAAAATAAATCCTTCAGCATGTTAATATACCTTCTGGAGATGTTTGTGCTTTGCTTCCCAGTCTGTTCAGGGTACAGAAGAACAGGAAGAGCAAACGGATACATCCTTGCCCTTCTGAATCAGGAGACTTTTAAAAGCTCTATTATTGAGGACTCAACTGGCATCTTGCAACACTTCTTGAGATTTAAGGGGTATCTGCAGTGCTCTTGAGTGGCAATGGAAGATTGCTGAGCTCAAGTGTATGCCTTGAGCCTCTACAGAGATAATTGGTAAAACTGTTAGTGGTGTTAGCTCAGCTCTACAGAGGGAAAGAAGAGATGGAAATAAGGGACCTCCCTCCTCAGGGGCCACCAATATGTCTTGTCTGATCTTAAGGGATTTCAAAATAAAGGAAGATAGTTTGGGGTTTGCTTTTTCCCTTCTAATCTATTCTTCCTGAAAAGCCAGTAAGAGCATCAGCATGCACATCTGGGGCACACAGACTACAGGGAATTTTTCCAATTTCTTTTTAAATGTTTGTGTGTCACAGTGGGTACTTGATGCTCATATGGACCCTTTCAGAAACTGTAGTCATTCAGAAAAAAAAAAAAAAAAAGAAAAGAGGTTTTTGGGAGACAAAACCACATTTATGTTAATATCTATAACAGATCCTGAAGAATTTAGTATGTGAAAAATCAGGTATAAGACTTTGAATATATGTGCTTGATGCTCGATTTTTAATGTATAGAAAACTTTTTTTTTCTTAGATTAATAGGAACAAATGACTTTGTAGCACATAGAGGTATTAGTTACAAAGTGTTTGTAAAGTGGCTGATACGGACGTTGTGTCACCAGTGCTCATACACGGCATTAGTAAAGTCAAACTTTATTTTTCCAGACACTTTCAGAGCAAGTGCAAATTTAAACAATAAGTAAGCTGTTCTCAATACATTATGCAGTGCCTAACCACCGGACAGAGCTGACAGATGCATGCGTACACTGGATGATTTCAAGAGATAAAAGCGCATGTTTGGGGGTTTGGTTTGAAACATACTTTCCACAGGATGAGATCTCTGATACTCATTGTTTGTTTTGCTCTTGCCAAGATAGAGAGGTTTCAAGCATGATAACAATATTTAGAGTTTACTCTGTTAAAACATTTACTTAAATTAGCAATACAGAATGCTACTTGCAGACTGTTCCTAACACAAAAGCCTATATTTCCTGTAAGAATTATGTAAGTTTCATTTGTCATTTTAGACAAATATAATTAAGAAAGTTATTTAGCTAGTCATCTACTCATCCGCCCATGTAACTAATGCAAAACACAGTATTTAGGTCCAACCTACACCAGTACCAGCCAGGTCCTGACATGTGAAGCCCCCTTCAATACTTCATGAGCTTCGTTCTTGATTGCACCACACAGCTTTACACTGCAAAAGTGGTTGCTGAGACCATACACAGTGAAGTATTCAGTGGCATTGACCTACTGGTTTCTTCGTTACTGTCTTTCCAGTCCTGACACGTATGAATCCAGGGAGCAGCCTCAGAACACAGGGTGGTGGGATTGTGGGGATTTTTACTGTTTTGTGGTTTTGTTTTGTGGCTGGTATTTTGTTTTTTTTTTCCAAATTCTTATTAACTGCCTTTTAAAAACCCCTAAATCTATGGATTTTATGAGGATATATTTATCCAAGGTGTTATGGCAATGGTACGTTAGAAATCAAATGAAATATTTGTTGGCGTGACAAAATTAATTGTTGCCTAGGGTTTGGAACAAACACAACAGGAGAGATAACATGCCACTAATATGGCTTGTTTGAAGTAACAATACTGTATCAATTAAATTGGTTCTAAGCTACGCAGCCTCCCTAAGCTACTTAGCTGGTGCTTTGGGATGTGAAAACTTACAGTCTATGTCAGGGGAAAATGGCTGGGCTTACTGTGCTAATGAGTAGCTGGAATTTATCATCTTCTGTAATACACATTCACTTTCTTATCCAGTGTTTTGTAGTGTTGCATCCTTCTTGAACTGGGAACATATAGTATTTCTGTGCCTCCCATAGCAGCAGTATTATGGGAGTTGATTTATTTATATTTGTTTCAGGTAGATTGTGGAGTAAATAAAGTTTTGAAGGAACTTAAGACAAGCTTAAAATAGTGTTCCAACATTCAGGCATCACCTTGCAGGAATGTCTGGAGCTACTGAGTTGCAGGACATTGCCTAAAGCCCTTGTTTTAGGTTTCCTGTCTCCAATTTGGTGCTTCTAATACTCAATAATTTGTTGCAGGGTGATCTCCTGAGGGAGACAGAAAGACTGAAATTCAACTCTGTAAAGAGAAAACAAAGGCCAGGACAGCCCTCTTTTGGAGGGACTTGGTGTATTAGTTTTGGCACAGATCCTTGGAGAGGAATTAGTTTCATCCCCAGTACATCACATAAATCTCTCTGTAAGGATCATCACAAACACAACACATAGATGCTATGGAAGCTTTTAACCCTTTGCACTCAACATAATCTACGGACAAACTCGAGTCTCAAATCTTGTGAGGCAAATTGTGCTTCTCAGGTGAAGCTCATGACTTGGGGGAAGTCAGATCTGTCTGATAGAGTTTCCAGGCCAGGTTTGTGAATATGGGATCTGGAAAATAACAGCTAACAGACCAGTACACTACCAGTCCTATGTCTATCCAGGATCCTACCCTAAAGCATACATCTTAGGGAGCAAACAAATGCAAACTATGATGCTCTGTGAAGCAGCACATCCTCCTCATACCTGTGTGCTACAGAACTGAGACTTCAGGTAAAGCCACCAAGTTCTGGGAGGCTTCACAGGCCTTCCAAGTTCATCACAGAAACTCCACAATCACTTCAGGAAAAGGAATGCAGTGCCCAGAAATCCCTCTTATCTACAGCCCCTGCTCTCCAACCATATTGGAAAGACTTTATCTGTACTTCTCTGTGTGACAGGAGGGTCTGGCAGCATAAGCCACATCTACAGGAGAGCACATTTCAGTGAAAGTCCCACTTTCCCTGCGTTTTAACCCTTGGTCCTGTAAAGGCATATACGTGACCCTTGCATGCGTTATAGTGCGCTATCTTAGATGACTGACAGATGTTGACATGAGATGCATTTTGATACGAAACCACCAAGGCTCTTATCTGTTGCCCAGGGAAAACACCTTTTACTTGCAAAATTCTTCTTTTTGTTGGAGGTACATCTGAACCTCCTGAAAGAAGGGATTTTTTAAAACATAGGAATTCAAAAATCAGAAAATAGCCATTTGCAAAAGGACTAGAATATATGGTACAAATGACTCTGTCCCACAAGTATGCTAAAAAAAGAATAATCAGAATTGCTGTACACAATTGTGTTTCATCCAGTCCTAGCAAAATACATGTTTCATCTAGATTATGTTGTATGCAGCCAATTTTCCATACAGTTGTATTTACAGCATAATGCAGCCACTGAATGCAACTATGATACCATATAGAAACCTTTAATAAGACACCATAACTTTTGTGTTCATCCACCAGGAATGTGCTGCCAGGAGATATCATATTTACTATATAAAAGGGGACATATTTTAGATTTGTCCCAATTAACCTTGTAACGAGATGTATTGGAGTGCTTATTAATGACAGTAATGAGATGCAGACAAGACAATGTATAAAACATCATCGGCATATAAATTAAATTCATATACACAGATACCTTTATGCACTGGACATGAAGAGAAATTATTAAGAGGCAATTTTGCAGGGAAAAAAAAGGCTAATTAGAAAAAAATTCAATACTTTTCCTAGCTTGTATCCATCAATGTTAGAAAACCTGTTTGCTCACTGATTGAGGAGTTGTTCCCACTGCTTTTACTACTCAAGTTACAGAACTAATTTCTGTAGTTCTGGGAGACTACAGACTTCAAGAACTTGAAGTATTGCTACAGACAGCTACTTATCTGTTATCCTTTGACTATGTATTGCTTTGTTCAACTTGCTTTGATATGGACACACAGTTAGAACCACAGAATGGTTTGGGTTGGAAAGAACCTTCAGATCATCCAGTTCCAACCCTCCTGCCAGGGGCAGGGACACTCACACAAGACCATGTTGCCCAAGGCTGAAAGAAAAGTTTCTTCATCTTTTGAAGGTTCTCTAGATGTAAATTTGTTTCTCATTGATGTAAGTTACAATCACCTTATTTACAAAGATCCCACAAGTCTTAGATTTTATAAGACAGCATAAAGGCCCCAATTCCCAGTGTAAAAACATACATGCTTTAAAGACTAAGTGGGAATTCTCAATGTAAAACTTGAGCATCTACTCTCACATGAGTGAAGTTATGCACACACTCAAGTGCTTTGTTGAACTATGGCCTAGTTTACCTCTTCTACCATCACAGATCTTCATTAAAATTACGGCTAAATCCCATCCAACTTGGAAAAATTTAAGGTGTGCCATTAGAGAGATTTTAAAATGGTTGTCATGACCAGCAATAACAACAAACTGATTACCATGCTGAGATTTATAATAGCATTTCACTTTCTTTTCATTATTAGAATTATAATAAACAGATAAATTACATCCACACATACACAAACAGCTATGTAAGCATGGCTGAAAGAGTCAGAAAATCACTTTATCAGAGGAGTGATTGGATCTCAAAGGATACTAGAAATTACGTACTGTAAAAGTAATAGCTCATGCATGACTTATAGCGATCAGGAGAGGCAGGAGGCGAAGGAATAAAGCTTCAGATACCTCAGAGTTGTTCATATTATTACAATTGTATCCTGCCGTGTTACTTATTACTTCTTTTAAAATACTAAATGAAGGGAATGTACTTTTTTTCAGTGTTGTTTAACTCTGAAAACCACCACACCTCCCAAATAACTTTAATGTCCTATATTTTTTAAAGTTAATTGGGAAAGGAGGAGGAATGAATCCAAAGCAAGCAAAGAATGAACGGGAAGAGAAGGGGAAGGCAGGAAAAGCCTCGCTTTGAGTATGACAGGTTGCAGAGAGGGTGAAAGACTGTCTTTGATAACATCAGAACCTGTCCTTAGCCTCAGCTCTCTGTGACCATGCAGAGGGAAGGGGCAGATTTGGATATCAGTGCTGTGATGGGAGATGAGTCCATTCCCAAAAACCTCTTACCTCAGACTGGTGCCTCTTCTAAACTGCTATGGAGTTTTTAAAGCCTACAAAACTTAGCACATGATCACAAAAGGTTCAGTGCGACACCCTGCACTGCTTGTTTCAAGTTCACATTTTGAGTCACCGCAGACAGGTTTAGTGAAAAAGCTGGCTGGGTTTTACACTCCTAGAAGGTTTTACTGTGCATTCACTTAGGGCTTTAAACATGGGCTGATATCTGCTGTGCACAGTATCTTAGCTACTCCATTTTATTATACAATATTGCACTGGTGGAACGATAAATACAAAGCAAGGAATGGCTGAATGGCCTAAGTGCTCAGTTGGAACTACCTAGGGCTGCCAGGAGCCACAGCATTGTATCTCAGCAGAGTCAAGACAGCTCTTTTCCCTCAACTTAAACATATTAAATCCCACGTAAAGTACTCTGTGGGGTCTTTCACGCAAGTCCTTAGAAAGAACTTGTGCAAATATTTATTTTGGTGTTCTTGCTTCACGTGTCACAGCCATATGTCATTCTGCAGAAAGTTGTGGGGTTCCCGTTATCTGGACTGCTACACACCTGCACTCGGCACCTTGACATACAGCAGCCAAGAGCCTGGCCCTGTGCTGAAAATCAAGTGGGAACTAACATCTACTGATATTTCCCTAGCTGTATACTTTGGATTTGTAGAAGTTTCACTCAGTTTCAACTCATCTAGTAAAACAGAAAGCTCTGACTACCATCACCACCTCCCCTTAATATGTAGTTATGACAGAAAACAGGAGATCCAGTAAAGCAATTAGCAAGCAGTCTAGTTGCAACTGACATATTAAATGCCAGGAGATGGGTGGCATCAGGACTCAAAATATGTTTCATAAGTGCTATTTTATAATTTAGGGATTCGTTTTTTCATTACTTAGCTTTTGAAAATCACAGCTACCAGGTGAACTAAGCACAATTTTGCTACTGAACAACAAAAAAGCTAAATTAGTTATTCAGTACCCATTGCCAAGGGCAACACATTCAACAGAGGATATGATTATGACAGACAAATCCTCACTAAATTCTCTCTCTACAAAATAAGTGCACGATGTCTTAGATATTTTCACTGTTGCTCGAGTCACCTTCCTTCCACAGCAGCTGCTTGCAGCTCTGTCAGGGAAAGCAAATAGAGGTATGGTTTCCTGTCATTAATATGACAGAATCGCACCAATTTTCAGCTGACAGCACTGGATTTTTATGGCTGCTCATGCTTTTTTCTTTCCTGCTCCTCCTTTATATTTATTTTTTTCCCTGGGAATTTTGTTCTCTTCCTTTCTCTGTTTCCCCTATTACTGTCCCTTGAGCCAACACAGATTCCTACACCTTCTACATTCCCTTTTCACCTTTCATAGAGGTTGTTTTTTTGTTCCAGACAACAACAGAAATGAAGCAATGACAGCACAAGGTGACTTCATTTAGTCCAGTCTTTCAAACAGATCCAGAACAATCTGGTGAGAATCTACACAGTCTCAGCTCTAAGTAAAAAGAAAAGATTGCTCCGGTAGGGGTAGGACTCATTTCTGAGTGTTTAAAAGCCTAGCAGGAGGGTAAATTTGTGGCCCATATGGTGGTGGATCCTCCAGGAAGAGCTGATCTTCCATGACCGGAGAAGATCAGGTAACTCATAACAGCACTAACTGACCCTCAAACAGAATTTCTGCTGTCAACGCTTGTTGACAGGGATCCAGCATGGTGCCACTATCAGCTAAAATTGGTGTCTGCTATGTACACTAAGGGAACATAAACTGAACTCATCTCCATGCTTTTCTCAGGACTTACAAGTCCTGGAGCTGCTCATTAACCTGGCACAAGGACTAGCTAGAACTACACAAATTTGAATTCCTACTCATGCAGCCACAAATCTTGGTGATTTTCTTTCAACTGCAGCTATGCCAGCATGTAACAATTACCCACTGAACCCCAAGATGCAAATTAAACCTTCCCTTTAAGTTAAGCAGGCATGTTCTTAACATAGGCATCAACCTCATCAAAACACTTAATTATTAGGAAATAAAACCATGGTCCATGCTCCCAGGTTTCTGAAATTACTGGAGGCCAATAAGCAATGTCTAGCAGGAAGCACATGAAAATACCTTTGTTAACATCCTTTTTATTCCTTCATCAAATTCATTTTGTTTAGAAAAAATTTTTCTCCTTATTTTCTTTTTGCCAGATAAGCCCAGAACTGGGGAGCTTTTGTAACAAGGGATAGGAAACAATGTGGAGCATTGGAAAGAAACCATGTTTAGACAGGCAAACCATGGATAACAGTGATATTGTGTGTCAGGCAAGAGAATGGAGAGACTGCAAACTAATAATGACAGGGCTATTTATTACTGAATAACCAGCCTCTAATTTTAGAAACATAAGATCTCCTATTTTCTATTGTTCATTTTAATTAGTATTTTCCCTAAATAGTCTCACTCTTCCTATATGCTATTTATACAATCACAAAGAAGATATAAAGTACATGCAATGTTAGCAGAATGCCAACAAAACATTCTGTAAGTGGTATGTTAGCTATGCATTGTCTGGACAACCTAGGGAACAATTTTTGTCTTTTGCAACAGGATATTCCTTTTAGATGAAATATTCTGTCTTTAGTATTCCACCCTATCAGTGCATCCCATAGAGAGTTTCAAGCTGTACACTGAACCCTGTAAATAAGACAAAACAGACAAATAATTCTATGAAGAGCAGCCTTTAACAGCTGGAAGAATCCAGCCCTGAATTAGGTTCTCTCTCTTAAAAAAGCTTTACTTGTATTCCCCCCCCCCCCCCATGGAGCTGACAAAACGCTTGGCAATGGCTCAGAAGCTGGTGCACTGCAAAATACCCTGTCTTGCTGTTTCCTTGCACTTCCCTCATCTGCTGTAACCACTTGCTTCTTGACATAAGTAGGCGAGAAACCTGTGATTTAGTATGCAGGGCCCCTCAGCTACACCCTTGCACTCACACAACAAAGGCATTTGGGAAAGGGATATTTTCATCATGGGCATACAGGGCTCACTTACCCTCTGAGTGCCTAAACATGCTATACGGAATGGGGTCGCACCTCTCCTTCCTTTTCCTGTTAGATGGCACAAAACTTTTGTGTCTTGTGGCAAGAAAGTCAAACAATCATAAAAACAGCTGCATTGGGCAAAAGTCCTTCTCACCCTGGGCCTTGCCTCCAGCACCAGACGCAAGCAGATGCCTGGGCAGGACTGTAATGACAGGTCAAGCATATATAAAACATCCCCTCTTAAATACTTCGTAGCTCTGTTTTTTTTTTTCTTAGTCATGTGTTATTTCTTTCTGTTAAATAGCACCCTGTGGATTCCTCTTCTAAGATCTTGTCCAGTCTCCACCTGGACTCATGGCATTTAGCATTTGGCATTGAACTCATGGAGTTTAGCATTAATGGTGTTCTTCTGCAAGGAGCTTCTCATACATAAAAATTCTACAATATTTTGTGTGCTTGAACTCAGCTCCTACTAAATTAATTTGCTATTCACCTCTCATGCACTTACATTCAGGGTTCTGAGAGCAGATTTTCTTCTGACTACAGCAACATATTTTCCATTCACTCTCCAAAAATACCAATGCCCTCATTCTTATTACTGCTAACTTCAAGCCAAAATACAGGAAAATAGAGGAAACAGAGCTGGCAAATCTGAAGGTGAACATAAATAAGTCCAGTCTGGCCTCCTGTCCTTTCCTTTTGAGATTGTCCTATACTAATGAGTTTTTAAAGAAATAGCTAAATGATGCTGCAGGACTTAGGTGCTTCAGGTCATTTCTGCCAGCACAGCACCCCCCACAACATTTCCATAAGGACTGTATGCGTAACAGTTTTGATGTTATCAACTCTTACAAATAGGTATGGGAAAGGTGAATTTGGTTCCCAACACGGGAGCTCTGAAAAGAGGGACCACCTAAAACCACATTATACAGATCAATGTAAAATGCTGTTTGTTTCTGAAAAGAATCTAAACTCAGGTATTTAAATGCAGTTCATTTAGTCTTATAAAGGTACACCCCAGGAAGGGAAAATAACTAAATAACACATGGACGAAAAGCATGGATTTCGGCATAAAGCAGTCCCTGGGCTGCTCAGACCCCCTGTCTGCCTGCACTCCTCAGGGTTTGCAGGAGAGCAATTCCCCATTGCCAGGACCAACTACAGTTGGCTGCTTGTCCCGAAGTGGCAAGAAAGCAGAGAAAGGCAGTAGTACATCATGGGATGTTTACCCCTTGGGCAGGGCTGAAACTTGTGTAAGGACTCAAGCGCCTTCCTTCATTGACAGACTCGCTTCAGCAGTCGCCAGAACTGCGCTGCTTCTCTGTGAGAGCTGGCAAAACCCAGCTGAATATTCAGTTTCTGTTGTGTTGAGCCATGATCCTCTACGAACTGTTGGTGCCAAGTTTTAAGCAGCTCCATGTGCAGCGTTTTGTAAATCACTTCCAGATATGCAAATAGCATCATTAAAACATTTGCATATACTCGTAAGTTTCTACTTCAGGTCCATATGCCCAGGCTGTAGAACAGGGCAGAAAATAACGCCTCAGCACAGCATGAGGCAGGTACATGTGCGGAGGGTAGGGAGCAATGGGAGCGGGGAGGTGCAGAGCACCTCTGGCTGCCTGGTGACAGATGCTGCAGGAGCCACTGGGGGCTAAAACCTATTTTGCAAGGGAGCAAAATGCAGAACATAGCCTCTCTATGCAAGGAGCAACTGGCATGAGTGAACAGTATGTAACATCTCCAGAGATGGGGCAACCTGTCCGCAGATATGCACAAAAGTGTAGCTTTTTACCCACTCATCCCACTGACGTTACTACTCTGCAAGACTTTGTCACATCAAGGCTTCCTTAGCTACATAAAATACACCACAGAAACTTGAGAAATATATTTGGAGTAAGATGCACACCACTCATGCAATCTGAAGAGTCATTGCAGGGCTAGAAGCCATAAGGACCTCTGAGGAAAGGAAAAAACTGTGGCAGCTTAGTTTTAAGAAGACAAGTTGGACAGAGCATAGGAGGGCAGCCTTCAAACACATGAAAAAGCTGCTGCAAAGAAGCAGGAAGGAATCTATTTTCCGTGCCCATGGCAGATAGGAGAAGCAGTAATGGGATTAAATTGCAGTAAGAAAGATTAAGGTTGAACATTAGGGAAAATTACTGAACAATGAAGCTAGTGAAGCACTAGAAAAGATTGCTTGAGGAGGCTGGAGAGCCTCTGTCATTGCAGGTCTTAAAGAATAGATTAGACAAGTGTCCATCAGATATGACAGATACAGGTGGTCTCGCCTTAAGGTGGAGAGACGAGGAAGATGGCTCCTTGGGACCAACAGCTGCAGCCCAGGGAATTATGCAACATAATATGACTCATATCTATACAGGCTCACAAACTGCAAAGATATTTTAAATAAAATTCTGAAACTACTAAAAAAGGTAGTCAAAACTGTAGCTCTCTTGGAAGGAAAAAAATACATCACATACACTTTTACTTGTAATGTTTCACAGCCCTGATTTTCATTTTCACTGGTTTAGGCTATTGGATCATCAGTTGTGCTCTGATGAAATCATTGGGATTTCTCAAAGCTATAAGGAGTCAATTTGAAAGATTCCACTTTCATTATTATTTTTCCTAAAAGGCAAAGCATCAGGAATGACCAAATATAATGGGGAGAATTTGTTTTTTTATTTCATGTTTCCCTCAATCATTCACTGAAGTATTAAAACAGAAAACCAAGCCAAAACTGTCAAATTATTTGTTGAAAAACTCTCAGGCAATCTCTACAGTGAAATGTATAAATTAATACTGTAGGCCCTTCAACACATGAAGTCCATAATTACATTGATTAATTGATCATAATGCCTTATTCCTAAACTTCCTATAACATGTATATTTGATACAATAAAATGGCCAAAGCCATTATCGAGAAAAGGCAAAACAAACTGCACTGCACATGTCAATATAAAAAAATAAGTTAAATACTTTTTTCAGCTTTTTATTCTCTCAGGATCCAGAGCTGTTACAGAACTGAGTATTACTAGCCATATTTTTGAAGGATAAACCAAGCCTGTGCAGCTCACCCCGTCCCACACAAGGAATCTGAGTCTGGAGAAGAAGCTGTCAGAGATTTGGATGTGTTTAATTCAATGAGAATTTTCCACCCATTCCCATGAAGCCAAGTTTTCTGCCCAGATCTGCTGTTGCTCCAACAAGTGAGGCATGCTGTCATGTGGCTTCCCTTAGTCAGACATACAGACCTAACACAGATGAGTCTATTTATGGATGATTAGAGATAAGTCTACAGAACAGAGTCCTAGCGAAAAGTACATGAGAGATTTGCCAGTGCAATCATGGGTAGAACGTAACCTGGAGGGGGGAACCTGCACAGCAAAATTAAGCACTTCACAGGGCAGCATTTGAGATAACAGTGTAAAATAGTTTTAGACCAATGATCAAAGGAACTTAAGCAGGCTAGTGGAGCTAATTAGTGGCTTGGACATTCATGTGGAAAAGACTGTCAGGTTTACTGCAGTGCTTATTAAACAAGAGCAGTGACTAATGTGGCTTTTGCAGACCACCTCTCCTGCCTCTGCAGAAAGGACTAGTTCTTTTACACAAAACCACATGCTTTTATTGTCCTGTTATGGCACCTGAACAAATAAGGTAAAACAGACCCAAACTTAACACCACTGACTTTATAAACATCTTTAAGCCTCGTCCACAAAGCACCCACAAAAGGAGCACTCCTGCCTGGCACTGACTCATCCATATCAACCCACTGAAGAAAATACACCTTTCTACTAGCTTGCACTAAAGAATATCTGCTTCAGCAACTCACCTCGGAAACAAACCACTGCCCTCAGAATAATAAACCCACAACTGTCAAGATGAAGACACCAACCCACTAGCTCCTGGCAGTATCTCTGCCCAGAAGGCACACTCTGTAAGACAGGCACATTTCTTAGGAGTCCTGGACAGCAGGAAGGTGCATAGGTGACAAGCCTAAAAAGATAAAGCTGAATTCTGGAAGAAGGGATTTCAGAGAGGTGGACATTCCCCTCCTCCATCCCTGCAAGAATGAAAATCTGCAGAGCCCAGCGGCTGACCTGGCATACTTTCCTTTTTAATCAGAGTGAAATATTTAAATAAGAGCATCATAAAAGCAGCAAGGCACACTAGTTCTTGAGCAAAAATATGTACTTCATAATGAATGTTACTGATTTGTCAATGACTTCAAATTCCTAATACCCCAAATTCTCTGTGAGCCATGTCCTATATGACAGGCTCAATATGACACATCCCTGCAGGTCAACACAATCTTCTGCCTGCGCTAACAGGTCTAGTGGATAAGCAAAAGGGATTTAGGATTGGCCTTTTGAAAGAAAACACGATTCAGATTACTCATCTAAGAGCACTAGTTATGCAAGTTTCTGTGTCAAAAGAGTTTCTGGAGAAAGAGTGATCTGTGAAAACAACATTGGAATTTGTTCTCCAATTAAAGTAACTGTAGGAGTAAGCATGTTCTCTAAAAGTTGGGGTTTGGTAGGAAACATGGTCAGCTGGTTGTGGTGGTCTCACCAAGCCATTGCAGAGCTGGTACGTGTGTGCAAATGCTCCAAGTGTAACTTATAAACACACAGATTCAGTGACTGATTCCTTTACCAAGAAGTCAACACTCAGAGCCTGAAGCATTTGCTAGCATCTGGCAAGGAAAAGTATAAGAGTTACTCTGGTTTTAAAAGGAGAAGCAGATTTTTGTTGTGTGCAGAGCAGGTCCACCGCTGCCTGCAAGAGGAGCTGGGCTGGCTGGATCTCTGTGGTGGGACTGGTCACAGTATGGGCTAGCTTTGGTGCTGTTTGCCTTTGCTTGAAAAGTTTTGGAGGAAGAAAAGTTGGTCTTTGAAAGCAATAAAGTGATAAAAATGAAAGGGAATGAATCACCAAAGACGGTGCAGAAAAAGATACCAGAACAAGAGGCCGTCCAAAGCTATGGGAAGATGAATTTCCAGTGTGGTAAAAAGTGCTAAAGGAAGCTTAACTACACCAGGAAAAGCATCTTATTACTAACAGAATTTTTAAAAACAACTCTAATTTTAAAAAGCAGTTTTCAGCAGTGCTGCAAACTTCTCAAAAGTTTGAAAGATGCCTTCTAATTCTCCAAATCCATATATTACCATATCATTTAGCACAGGATAAAGACCCATCAGCTTAATTATACAGCTAAAGACAGGTGGTTGTTGTTGTTTTCTTTGATGATGATGCACTGCAACAATAAACAGGCCTGTTATTTTTAAATTAGCATATGAGTTCTTTCTTTGATGATACAACACCTGTGGTTGGAGTGTATGTTGAACCAGAGAAAATACCTCCTGGAAACATCTCCACAGACTTAAGATTTCGAATTTAGAACAACAAAAGCTCACCTGAATCCCCTGTTGTTGGAAGGAACAGCAATTAATTATTAAAAAGGAACCAAAACATTACCATCAATCCTGCTGACAAGAGGTGCTGGTGGTTACAGTGGACAGGGACAATTATGCACATATCACAGGGCTACAGACAACTTCTGAATTACAATTACACCAAGAAACTCACTACAAATACCACAGATGAATACCACAGAACAACATTATCAGGACTGCCTTGAAACATATGCTGCATTAGTGCTGGGGGAAAATAAAGCATGCACCAACTTCAGAAGAGATGTGTTTCCAGGCAAACATTTGTAACTTAAAAAATTCTGCAATTCTGGAGTCTGTGCAAAAAAATTACCAAAAATAAAATAAAATAAAATAATAAAAAAAAAATCTTGTACTGCATTAGCTATTTTTACAAATGTAAGAAAGTGCCCAGTGAGGAATTTTTCAAGTGCAAGTAGAAGAAATGTGCACTTGCAGGTTCTTTTTCTCTGATGATGAGAGTCGTGACCATTCTGATGAATGCGTGCAAGAGGATGACTGAAGAAGATGACCAAGGGTTATGCTGCAACTTACACAAGCATTGCTACTGGAGATAAGATATCTTGGCCTTCCCATTATCTGTATTATTCTCAGGCTATCATCTCACTGGCAATGCCATTTGCAGAGCACTGTCCTTATTCAAGTCCAGTGCAAAATGGGGCTATAGAAAAACAAGATAAAAAAAAAAAGAAATCTAAGTATAGAAATTATAAACCAAGTGGGGAAAAAAATCCAGACATACTTTGAAAGAGATTCTGGAATGAGACACTGCTTGATATTTTAATATCAATTCTTAAATATTTATCAAACTGGATAAAGGCCTTAGGTATCTGCTATAATGGGTTAAACTGTGTTTAGTAAGAGGTAGAGGATGTAGTAAGCTCAAATTGAACACACCTGTAATACCAACTGAAATGACCTGGCCCTTCTTTGTGTTAGCAAAACCCTGGGTGAACAGAAAAATGACTAAACCACCATCTGTACATAAAAAATGGGGAAAAAATAGGAATAAAATTGGAAGGCGATAATTAAGGAGATGTGAAGAAATCCTATAAATATAGATTCAAAGATGGAAAATTCAGCAAACAAACTTCAATAGATGGCATTTTTTATTCTCAGTCCAGGTTTCCTTCCATCAGTGGATCTCAAAGCAGTTTACAAATATTAGCTGATGAAATTTGTTCTTCTGCCAAGTTCCCATTGACAAAAATCACATCTGTTAATGCAACCAAGTACTGGAATAGAGTTTAGTAATGAAGATTTGAAAAGCTTTGGGGTGTTCAGTTTCAAAATATTGTCTCTAAAGCTCCCTAAAGTAGCTGACCTGGGAAAGGAAGCTTTGCAGGCTGCTCTTAAAAAGTACACATTCCCATCTGCAGGGAGTTTGTATCAATCCTCTGGTGTCCCAGTAAAATATCAAAGTGCTGATCATTAAGAATAACTCACATACAATATCATAAGCCTAGTGATCCTCCAATTCAGTTGTTACCAATTAGATGTGATATAGCTCAGCTTGCAATTACAGAATGCTTCAGGTTAGGTGGTCAGATCCTCTTACGCTGTAAATTGGTATCCTCATACTGATATTACTTTACAGTGCTATTACTTTATTCCAGTTGAATAGCAGGACAAGTGTCACTTATGAATGTCTCCAACTACAGAATTTTTGTCTCCTAGCACACACAGTTTAAAACTCACTCTTTCACCAAACTATTTGAGATAGCCAGTGTTAAGACAAAATAAAAAAGAAAAGATGCAATATAGCCTGAAGTGGCATAACAGTATTCTGTGATTGTGCTATCTTGACATCATTTACCACTTTTACTACAACCTCTTTTTTGCCATGTTCCCATTCTTCCAGAAAATAAAATCTATAATATGTAATAATTTAGAATTAATATCTTGATTCCCTAGATCCTTTAATGAATTCAGATGCACCTAGGGAATCTAACCAAAGACATCTGTTCATGAATAGTGAGAATTATTACCAAGTCCTGGTGGAGACAGCAAGATGCCATCTCTTCCCAAAGTACCTCCCAGCTGAGAAATCAACTGTCTCCTGGCTGAATTTTCTTGTGTCAAGGTTTTACGGTGTTATGTCTCTTGGGTTTACTTACTAACAAGAGCTCCCTCCCAAACTTTTACAGCCCCCAGAAAGGAGGAAGATGAGCCTGGCATTGTTTGGTGTCCAACTACACATGCATACTACCTTTATCATATAAAATAATGATGGTGTCAATTAATACTAATTATGACTCCAAAGTTTCACAAATCCCTTTTTAATCATCTTTGGGTTTAACTGATTTACCCTAACCCCCTCTGACTGCCAAAAAATTAACATTTCATTAGACAAATCATAACCTACTCCCTATTCTCCAAAATCCAACCCATCTGGAAATATTCTACCTCATCAAATGTCAGACTTGTACACTATAATGGAAAACTATTTTTATTATAAAACCACACATACACACACATAGGGAGTGTGATATATCTATACTTAGAGATGCAGATCTAGAAATATCACCATACCCACCCTCCCACCCACCACTCACTATACTCCAGAAGATGTCCAGTGTCTTCACCAGTTACAGCTTTACTTCTTCCTCGTTCTTTGCAAATCTTCTCTCTCCCTTCCAAACATCCATCACAGATTAATTTACCTCTACTGTCAGAAATGTAAACCATCAGCAGCTTGTTACATTGAAGAGGTTAAATGAAACTTTTGACATGACTTGTGTTTAAAATCCATCTTTAGCTGATGGCATGTCATCAGCTAGAAAATGTGTAATCAGGAGAGCAGACCTGAAAGTCTGAAAAGTCAGAGAATGCAAAGTTCTGCTGAAGATTTTTCTTTCTTCCTGCCCTCCCCCCCCCCCCCTTTTTTTTTTCTTTTTTAATTTAACAAGTTCTAAAATATATTTTCTATTTTTGGCTTCAAGTGTGGCTATGGTCTGAACAGTGACTGTGTAAAAGTGGCACCTTCCTACTCAAAAGATCTGCTTCCTGGATGCATTCTGAGAAAAAAAAAAGACAAACAAAAACCAAGCTGCTTCAGAAAAACTATGGACCTGATCTCCAGCTGGTTAACCAAGGTACAGGAATTCCACATCAGTTCAACACCTGTCCTGTGGTTTTCCTGTTTTGCAATTTGTTAGGTGCATGTAAATACTACCCAAGCAGATGTGGATGTAGTAACCCTTCTCTAAACTGTCATTTTGTCTTCTGTTGTTTGCTTGGGTTTTTTGGTTGGTTGGTTTTGTTTTTTCTTTTTACAAGTTCCCATTGTGCAGCTCTCAACAGCACATGGTAGCGCATGGCAGGATGGGACAATTACAACACAGGCCTACGTCTTGTTCACACACATTCAGCACTACATGCCAATGTAAGGAGTATCTCTTGTTGCCTTCCAGCACCCAGAGCACTTGGACTCCTGCAGCTAAAGGGATTTTTACCTAAATTCTGCTTGATCTCATTACCTGAACACGAACCTTGGCTGTGCCTTTATGTCCCAAATGCCTCTCTCAGATCAGTCTTACTGACAAAAGATCAAAGTACAAATTATAGTCAACCTCTCTTTACCTTCAGAATGCAGTCCAAACAGTAAAACACGACCACCTAACTCCCTCTGCCCTTCTGCAGGAGCTTTTTCCAACACCCTTCTGCCTTCCTCACACTGACAATGTCGTATATGAAGAAAGATGATTTATCCAGGGCACCGCAGGTCCACAGGGACAAATACATCTGTTTTACCCTCAATGTGCAAAGCCACTTATTTTAGCTCAGCCCACAGTGGTTCGTATTAAGATACTGAGGACATTCTTTCAGCCTCCAGAGCCGGCAGCACAATAAGCATATGGGCTCACGCTTACAAAACACATCTCCACATCTGCCCACTCCAGGAGCTATCCCCACAAGCTTCCTACTGAACCAGCAAGATACAGCAACCGCAGAACCCCAAAAGACCTGTTCCCATCGATTCCCAAACTTCATCCGCTATTTAACTCTCTCACCACTTCCTCCCTGACCCTGCTGATGAGTAGCCAGATCACCTCTAATTCATCCCTTTACCTATGAAGCGCAGATTAAGGATGTTCAACTTTTATTTGATATTATACATGTTCTGGTACATTTGGTGTTTTTCATGCTTTTCAAGTCACTTTTACGCATAATACTTTCATTCCCTACTAAATTATCCCAATGCATTTCATTAAAATATCTCATCATCAGACATATTATTCTCCACTTTCTACATTTTTTTTTACTTCGTGAGGATTGATTAAATCAGCATGATGGTAGCTGAGCAGTGTTTAGGACTCAGTGTGACCACATCTGATTTGTTCATAAAGGATTTTCCTTTCTCTGGATGCCAGAGGGGTGCAACTTGATGTTCACTTATGAGTGCCTTTTCTATTTAGAAAATCAGCTACTGAAATTGTTCCAGATTAGTTTGTTTAATCAAAAGCACCAGATAAAATTAACACAATATCAACAGAAAGAGAACTTTAAACTCTGCAGCTGTGCCAGAATTAGGTGCTCCAAGGTAATTCTTACAGTCTCATTGCAACTTGCAGCAAACTTACAATAATAATACCTTAATAATAATAATACCTTAAGTTTATACAGCAGTTGTTCTCCAGAACTATCTGAAGGCACTTTAGTGACTATATATAGTCATTATTTCACCTACCACCAAACTGTGGCTACCTTAGGGATGGAACAAAACAGCTTTCAGCTCTCTGCATCTTTTAAAATGTGATTAGAAAGGAAAAAGAAATTCTCCACAGTTTCAGGTGAGCAGCTAAATACACAGAGGGCTGATCTCCAGGAGAACATTGACAGGACAGCACGCCCTAGTCCTGGTCAGAGTTTCCATGCTTAGCTAGGTGTCCCAGGTGCCTGGGATTACTGTATTTTCTGTGTACATAAATACCAGTTGTCTCTCTTAGTGGAGATGTCTCAACCTGCAGCAAACCTATGAAGTGAGGATAGAGCCCACAAACCCCTTAGAGTGAATATCTTTTCCATTTTGTCAGTCCAAAAAGCCATGGCTTCCTGATATTTGCAATTCCAAGATTTCTGCGTGCTCTGTTATTTTCATGATAATTTGCACCAGAATTTGAGCTTTTCACCATGTGCTTGTCACTAACTGCCTCGCTGATAAAAGTGGGAAGATTTCATCTTGTTCCTAAGTCCCCGCTTGCAAAAATACCTCTTTTTCTGCATGCAAACAGCAGAATTTGTTGAGTGAGAAGCCTTATTTCTACATGTGCTCTCTCTCTCCCGCCCGCCACAGTCCCTACATGGCTACTCAGTTTCTTGGCTACAGCAGCCACCAGCAAGTTAACAACATGTCCCCCTACA
The DNA here is from genome assembly GCF_033815535.1 of Pezoporus flaviventris. Classification (NCBI taxonomy): domain Eukaryota; kingdom Metazoa; phylum Chordata; class Aves; order Psittaciformes; family Psittacidae; genus Pezoporus; species Pezoporus flaviventris. The sequence continues at coordinate 4,647,859 of NW_026892569.1, forward strand.
TGCTTGGCGAGGATCCACAACGTATCTGCTGGCCCATTCTCTTGCTTGAGAAATGCTAAATAGCATTGCTGGCATTTACATGTCTCTCATCACTGCAATGCCATCGGCCCAAACACTCCTCCTTTCTTCCCCATCAGTTACCGAAGCGGCAGTAGCACCCGAGGATCATCATGCCCCCAGTTCATGTGGCAATTCAAGCCTCAGGCTTGAATGACCATGCTTTCTGGAAGCCTGTTTCACCAGATGATTTGCAGAGCAGAAGAGTGGCCTTTGCTGCAGAGACCCATGGCAAAAATATCAAATGCACCATGATTTACAGCGCTTGCAACTGGTGATCTGCCACAAGAAGCTGCTTCAACCGTATGGTCTCTCTCCAGCAATAAATGGATTGCACTAGCTAAATCCTGTTTCTGAGCACAGTGAAAGCATTTGCCCTCTAGAGAGGGACAATGCGCCCCAGCACATGACAAGAGCCCTGGATCAGATGACCCAGCTGCTCCTACATGTGCTGCAGTGTCACACAGAGCATGTCCATGTAAACTCTCCAGCTCCTTGCTGACTCAGCTTTAATTCAGTTTTGGTGTGTGCAACCAATGGAGTTGGAGTAAGGCCGTATTTAGACTTTTATGGTTAGACTAAACCAAAAAATTGCACACTTGGGGCATCCTTCCCCACGACTGAGGTACATGCAATTAGATGACAGCAACAATATTACAGCATTGGGAAAATGCTTGCTTCAGAGCTCATGTACTTGTTGGAACAAAGTCCCAAGGAGATGTTTGCAACTCGTCTGTCAAAACAGAGCCCTAACTATGTATGTTGTACCTGTTGGAGACACCATTCACACCAGTTAAGGACCTACTGCATTTGTAAACACACTGGTTTTATGCTTCATGTTCTGCAGAGGGGATGAGGTGGCACCAGATGCTGACGGCATTAGGTTCCATGGATGTGCCACGAGCAGGTCAGGACACCCAACTTTACCCCTCCGTGAACAGAGAGCCGTGTCACAGGAGGGCTAGCTCTACCTCCAAATGGAGTGAGACCTCTGTGATTAACTCTTAAAGTAAGGCTGCATTGTGCTCAAAGGTAATTTTGCTCTGGCATTGATTTGAGGTGCAATTTGAAATTCATGACAATCTATGTAAATGTGCTTGTGACACTGAAGAGAGACACAGTGAGGATTATGCGCGACATCTTAAGAGCACACAGATTTTTCATAAATACTCATACAGTGTCTGCTTTTTAGACATTCTGGACACACTCTGCTCTCAGGTTACATCCGTCACATTTATTATAACTCATATGATTATATCAATACAAAAGAATTTAGTTTGGTCTCTAATTCTATCTGCAGATTTAATAATCTTCTCTGTGTAAATGTAACAGAGAATAAGAAATGTAAGGGTCACAGGTACTGATCATTTAAACTGGGAAATAAAAGAAGGAATGGAAATAGGGAGGAGGGGAAAGGGAATAACAGAGAAAGAAGGAAGTGACATTCCCTCCTCATCACTGCTTTTCTCAGCCTTAGTTTTCCCTATGCATTGATAAGACTGCTTGACCACAAACAGGACAGTGATAATATAATGCTGATCTTGATTATTTATATTTATTCCTTTACACAGTGTGGCCTTCCAAATGTCAATAGAACATCAGTAAAGAGTTAGGGACAGACACTGGCATCCTAAAGCATACGCTGTGCTGACACAGTAGATAACCTTAAAGGGGTTAAATCTGAAGCGAGTTACAGAAAGAGGCTCTTTCATGAGTGAGATAAATATGACTAATGTACTTTTACTAGAGACAGTTAAAAATAAAACCTTAAAGAAGAAAAAAACCGCATTCATTTTACACAACAGACACTATTATTTCTACAGATTTCAGATTCATTTGCAAGTTAGGAAGATTGTGACTGGAAAAAAAAATGTTAGCAATCACATTTACAAGCAGAAATTCTACTGTGTTGAGTCATAAACTGCCCCCTTGCCTCAGCTATATAATGCTCCAGAGCTAAATCTATTCTTGAGCTTTTTCTTCACCTCATTTAGCAGTGGGTATATCTTTTGGATTAATTAGAGCAATCCTCTCATTCAATAACAGTCAATTGTTTTCTGTTCAGCCATTATGTGTAATTGTTTTCTTTGATCCATACGAACGCTGGCTATTTTTCATGCCTAATTAAAGCAGCCCTCCCTTCCACCCTCCTGCGCGGCAGGGAGCGGAGCTCTGCGCGGGGCGCTGCGCGGACAGATCCCGATGCCGGGGCTCTGCACAGTTCGGGAATGCCGGCAGAGGGCAGCCAAGCAAGAATAATCCCGGCCGAGCAGCGCGGCTGCCTGCAGGTACTTCTCACATCAAACAATTGGCCTCAAAACCCTGTTTTTTTCCTTCTTTTCCCCTATATTCCCCCTCCTCTCTCCTTCCTGACAAGCGTATCCTTGACAGGGCAGCTCAATGCTTACTTCACCAGCTCTCTACACCTGAACAGGAGGCACTGTGATACCCAGATAACTGATATTTAATAGACACGTCTATCAGAGAAAAAAACAAAAAACAAACCCAAAACCAACCACCAAACCAGAGAAAATGACGAAGAGAGTGGTAACTGGTGTTTGCGCAAGCTTCCAGTCTTACTTTATGATCTAGTTCTAATAAACGGAGGAAATAAAAGTCATGCTTTTTATCTCTAAATTAGAATAGCAAACAAAGAGGAATGTATTTTGGCGGCAGAAGAGCTGGTAGTTAAATCCTCACAGGAGGGCTGAGAGCTTGGGCTCAGTCTTGAAAACATTCATCTGCATGGAGATTGATGCTTCTGTGGCTACCCTTCGTAAGGTTACATATGTATATGTTTCTGTAGATACTTATAAACACATACTTACAATATTATAGGATGGTTTGGGCTGGAAGGGGCTTTAAAGCTCATCCAATTCCAACCCCCCTGCCAGACAGGGACACCTTCCACTAGAGCAGGTTGCTCCAAGCCCCATCCAACCTGGCCTTGAACATTGCCAGCAATGGAGCAGCCACAGCTTCTCTGGGCAACCTGACTTGTATATATCTTTTTAAGGAAAAATTACCATTTAAAGTAAGGTTTCAGCCATCAGAAATGAATGCGATATGCACAACAGCAAAGTAACACTAAAGCACCAACTTGTGAAAAAGCATGCAGACAAAACCTAGAAAGTTACAGAGACCAAACCAAAATGTTCTCTGAGCTATTGTGGATGTTCAGCTCAGAAGTAGTCAGTGGGTCTTCCCGCATATATGACTATTACGGAATGACTACTGATAAAATTATCTTATTCTCCCCACCTCTGATTTAAAAGGAAAAAAAAAAAAACAAAGTTGGTTTGAGCAACCAAATGCGTCAGCTAACAGTACAAACCTTGCTCAAAGTGAACACCTTAAGCTGCATATTTCACTCTCTTCCCACAACAATTTCTACAGCCATGGTAAGTATGGAAGCGACAACGGGGGTACTGCCAGATCTACCTCTTCTCTGAAGCCAGATCCTGCTCCCCCAAATCAGGGAAGCAGAGCAGGGCTAGGATGCCTCCCATGCCCAGCAGCCCTGGTTTGTGTCCATCCAAACAGCCTCCACCTTTCCCAAATACTTCTGCTCCCCAGGCTTCTGTCCCTTTGCTTTTACTACACCATTTTTTCTTTAGGCTCCCAAGCCCAGTCCTTGGCTCTGTTTGTGCTGTGTTTAAAAGTACCAAGGGCTTCCTGGATACAGCAAAATCACTTCTAGCCCTGTTTTAAAAGCATCACCTACAGGGATAAATTGAGACAATCCACAACCTTCTTGAGACCCAGTGCCATCCCACCACACCCCTCCAATAGCCAAAGCAGCAGAAATGGGCCATCACCACTCCTCTAATAGCAGCCATGCTGAAAGCTTTGCTTACACAGTACCACAAAGTTATTCCAAATTTTGTCCAGTTTTAGAAAGGAAATCTGCTAGGTTTAGGTTTTTTTTTTCTTTTCATTTATTTGTTATTTTACGGGTCCAACACATGGTGCATCCCCCTCTATCAACTCACAAAGGATGGTGGGTTTTGTCTTTCTTTTCTTTTCACAGAAACCTCTAAGCAGCAGACAAAGCTACTGTTGAAAGAATGTTTTTACAGCAGTGGAAATAATCAGTGCAAGGCTAGTTTTTAAAACCTGCTCCTAAAGTGCTTGGAACATTAAACAATTATTTATGAACACTTGAAACATTAGCTGTTCCACTTGAAGCCATTGGCAGGGCTTTAATAACAGCCCAAGCAATGCTCTGGAAGCAACACCAAGGACTCTCGCTAGTCACAAACCCTTTATTTCATTTTTAAAGCCGCTGATGCTCTGCACCAAAATTAAAAGGTTTATCACTATGATTAAAATAAAATCTCATCACTAGCATGAGCATCTATTCCCTTCAATGCTCCACTGAGACATTCCCCTCACTTTTTGACCGTTTGGCATGCTGTTGCTTCTTCCTAAAACAAGTTATTCCTTCAGAAAGCTTGACTGAGGCCCTGCCTGCCCTCTCTCCCAGGACTCTGGAGTATTTTCACATCAAGGAGGCCAATTGACACCAGGTTAAATGGATTTCCTAATCAGGACTGCAAACTCTTTGATAATGCAAGTACCCTAAACTTGTGTTATTTATTAAAAAACCTTTGTGGCAGGAAAGGGGAATTCAATGACATAGGTTTCTCAATGACAGGAAAAGACCATGTTTAGCGAAGTCTGCAGGTGCGCTTTCTCCTGCAGTCCACTTTTCCCAAGGAACCAAAAGCCTTCAACCTTTTAAATTTATTTTTATTTACTTATATATCAAGGTGTTCCAACCCAAAGCAGAATGCTATAACATGGGGTGCAGCACAGGCACACAGTGCTGTCCCAGAGATGGTACATTTGAAGAGATGGTACATTGAAGGAGAGGAAAAGGTTTGCCCGTTTTGCAGCAAGGAAAGCATGATAAGCATGATATGGAAAGGCTGAGACCCAGGTATGGAAGCAGGTGCCTGTACCCTGGAAGGGAAACCCAGTCCTTCAGCGATCTGCCTGTGCTCCTGGTCTGGTACTTCCAAGCAAAACACAATCAAAAATCCAGGCCTTTCAGTATCCAGCAGCATAAACCTGCTCTGCAAAGACCCAAGAAGGAAAATGTTTCACAATCCCCTTTAAAACTGTAACACATTTTTAGTTAAATGTTTTTTTTTTTGCACAGGAAGTTAGAAAGCACTGACTCTGCTCCTGTCTTGGGAGGACACAAACCTACATCACTCAGCCATAACCAGCTACCAATCAGGGTTCATTTGCCATTCTTCAGCTTGTGATTATGCTATGGCGCACAATTTATTGTTTTGGGGTTTATTTCCACAGGTGGATGGCAGAGAGGTGTTGCTCACCTTGGTAGTAAGTGCTGTTGGCCATGCCTTTACGGAGTCAAGCAGTGGTCACTGGAGCATGTATGCTAAAACCAAGGTTAACAAGAAAGGCCATATTTCACTGGGCCAAAGGAAAAGCAGTCAGCATTGTGTTAAGAAATAACTGAGGCAGAAAAAGCAGCATAAAGGATCTGAAAGACATGAACGCCTGAGGAAATGCAGATTTTGGGGAATCTGTGAGTAAACAGGCATATGACTGACTGAGCCAAAATATATACAGGATTTCACAATATTTAAATCATGTATCTTTGTGTTCTTAAAAATAAATTAAAACCATACCAATGCTCACACATGGGGAACTGACGCATGCTGGGTGCTACTAAACCTGAAACCAATGGCCTCATCCTGCAGCCTCCCATCAGCAGACCTGGGAGCCCACACACAGCCCCCAAGGCACTGAACCACTGACACCAGTGGGGGCAAAGGCAAGCCAGCTGTGAGTGGTTTTAAGCTCCCACATCAAGAGCCCCAACAGCATTTGAGAATCACACAATAGAACGTGCATTATCTGTTGTGGACCTTGTGCTCTCTTTTTAAGATGGCTGTTAACTTGCAAAAGTTACTGTGGCAAAGGAGCGGAAAAACGATTTGATCATATTCAGTGATATTACTGAGAGCAACAGGGAAAGACATTTGAAAAAGTGGCTTGCAGTCATTTATATACCTTTTTCCACATGTTAACCATTTTTACTTTCAATAACTATGCATCAGTGCTCTTGCTGCATTACCTTATAACTCCTTTTCTTCTTTATGGTCCTTTGTGGACACATTTTCACCTGCTTAAATCTCAGCATATCTACTAGGAAAAAAAAAATGTGAGACATACGCACAGGTGCTCTGTCCTAAGTTATAAATATATTAGGGACATACAAATGTCATCATAGCCCTCAAATGCAGCTTCACTGGTTCCTGCTAGAGATGCATTTTGACTAGCTAGATGTGCACCAGCCAGAATCTGGGAAGGTTTCTAGGACTGGTGCTCCTCTCTCATCCGGGTGATTTGTTACTTAGAGTATGCTGATCTTATTAAAAGAGCTATTCTTTCCTTTATAACTGTTTGCTGCTGTGCTAGTTTTCCCTAAAGAGATGTAAAGCCCACTTTGCTTGTATTGACAAAGTGAGAGTAATTGTCTTGTTGCAGCTCTGGAACTGAAACCCTGACTGACAAGGCTGTCAGCAGCTGTGTAAAGCATCTACTCAGAATTTACCAGAATAAGTTTGGCCACCTAGAACAGGGGCAATGTTCCTGTAAAACATGAATTTGCAAACAAAAGACAGATAGCTACCTGCATTTCCTCTTCTAGTTTAAGTACATTCACTCCTCTCTAAACTTCTCAGTCACTTCCTGGAGGTGCTGGTCCCAACCTATCTTGTTCTTTCCTGACATAGCTGCATGAATAACAGAAGTCTCTCAAAACCTCTCAGGCTCTGAGTCACCTACCATTACTCCTGCTGACCTGGAAGAGGTTTTGAATCCTCCCGTAATGATGTTTTCAGAATGATGTTGGCCCTTCTCTAGACACCAGTGACCACCATGTGTTCAGGAGGGCCCAGCATTTGGAAAGGTAGGCTCATTGGGAGTCTGCCACCCCTGGAGATGCTGGCCTCAACTCTCATGTAAATCCCAACCCCAAATTTAGACATAAAAAATTGATAAATCTGAAATAGGTTCAGATTGAAAAGGCAGCTCATGTAGGGCTTTTCTCAGGTGCCTTTACAAGCTCCCTTGTACAAAGCTCTTACACAAGACACTTCTGAATTTAAAGATACTCCTTTTAGCACAGCAAACAGCATGCACACTCCATTTCCATGGTGTCTCTCTGTGGTGGTATTAGTCACATTCTCACACTGGATAGAAACATTGCTTCAGATTTCAGGAGGATTTGGGGGAAACACACTGCAGCAAGGGGTTGGATTCTTTATCGGTTCTGCATCCTTTCTGATACAATTCTTGCAAGCAGATGAAGCTGGGAAATCCTTGCACCTACAAGCAGCCCAGTGAGCTGAGATCTGTGCAGAAATGGTTGAAAATGTTGGGTAAAGAATTTACACAGCAGCCAGAACTTCCTTCTGCCAATTTGCATTGTGCATCCTTAATGACTGCACCCAGTAAAAGATTTTCCTAAAGGGATGGACTGAAAATGCATATGAGGAGCTGTGCAGCAAACAGCTTTGTCAATGATATCATTTGCAGTCCAGAAATACCAAAGGGTTTCACAATTCAAAATGTTAACACAATCTTAGGCCCAGGGAACTTACCACTTAGAACTGAAAGTGTATGGAAAACAAAAGGAATAAGAGGCATATGGTGAAGATGTATAGAATAAATTAAAATGAATTTATCATAATTTAGGACACTGAGCTCTAGTTATGGTTCATTTCTTTCCCAGTTATTGATTAAGTTGTAACTTACTAGTTCATTATGAAGGGGGCAAGGCCATTATATTACTACGTATGTTTGAGAAATCAAAATATAACCAGCATATGAAGTAGTTGGATTTCCAGTTATGAAACATGCACTTGACTCTTAAGAATGCTGGAGGCTGAATAAAGGTTAAAAACTCAGAAATAATATTGTTCCTGCAACTTTTGCAGAAATCTTTGAGAGATGAATTTAGCAATATGTGGCTTTTAATGGTGTTACATTAAACAGCAGGATTTCCATATGGCGTGAATCTGCTGAATTGTATCGAAGATGGGGATTTTGTTCCAAATTTCTATGGCATTCTGTGATTGTGTCATTAGATACCCGCAAGCCTTTGCTACAATGAAGAGTACAGAATGTGCCAAGTAAAACAATCTTGAGCGTGCCTTCCAAGGGAAAATACTGAGACTAATGTTTAAAATTTCCTAGACCCATTTTCTTTGAAATGCAGTGAGCTCTTTCTGTTAGAAAAGGGTTAAATGGAAATGTGTCATTTCCATGATAATAATGTGTTTTATACTGAAATTTGTTCTTTGTGTCTTTTCTTTTCAGTATAAGTGTTGGTGTGTATGAGTGATACGAGGATAAGTTTGTGAGGGCAATTACCCATTATTGTTGAGTAGCTGAGTAGTCCCCTGAGCAAACTCATGCATAATTTGTTTGTTCATAAGATACTGTAGAGCTGAGGCTGCAGTATCTTCTATGCCCCAGCTTATGGGAAAAATGGAAGCTTCTTCCCACTACTCTGCGTTTCTTACCCTATTGTTTGAACTCTGATCATCCTTCTTGCCCCTCCATTATGGGCACCTTTGCTGAATAGGAATCGCATATCAAGTGGGTGAAGGTCAGAAATACATTATATAAAAGGGGAAACAGTGAATTCCTTTTACAAGATTCATTATGATAATCATGTCCAAATACATTATTAGGAGCATTAAAGAAATCCTTTTCTAATTTATTTTTGTGCCTCTTACTATCTGCATACCCTTGTTATCTTGGAGAAACAGTGTGGTCTGCAAAGTTGAGGTTACAAACATGGAATGGTCTTGGGAGAGAAGACTGGCTTGAGATACAACTTCAATGTTAAATAATTTTCCACTTTTTAAAAAAACCTGTAATCTTTCTTCACATGGTTTTCCCTCCTCACAGCTCTCTCTTCCCTTATCTGTAAGAGGACTTGCCCTTTTCCTCAGGTAGCAGCATCCCTATTACCTTTTTCCCTTACACACACTGGAGCAGTGATTTCTTGCTTTACTGATCAGCTCTTCTGTAGCTTCACCCTGGAGAAGCCCCACAATTTAAATATTAGTGTCTGCAGCCCTTCTCCTCTAAAGAATAGCACACATTTAACATCATGCTGTGTGGGCAATATATTTTGTTATTAAAGTTACTGTAATAGGAATGTGAGCATTTCAAAATGATTCATATATGCACTCCGATACACATACAACTGTATGCCTTGATTTGCAAGGGTTTTCCTCCCTTCCTCCATTTTTTGTTTTTAAGCCAAGGCAGTTCTATGCTATACCACAAGGAGGAAAACAACCTGATAAACAAGATATCTGCATCCGGAGATACAGTTATCAATAACAAGACATCAGTTTCTTACATGAGTTAATATTTACTGTTACCCAGAAAACACTTATTTTTGCAGAAGGGTTCACTATATTTTACCAGTAGTAGTAGCTCAGAAGCTGGAGGCAGCACCAGAAGCAGTAAAAGGGACCTACCAAACTGTGTGTGCCTATTTGGCATGGCTGCCATGCCATAATCTGGAAAATTTTGTTTTAGGGTACAGATATTAAAAGGGTTTCTGCCAATACTTTTATATATGTATTACATATGTAATACAATTACATGTAAGAAACATACATACAATTCTTCTAGTATGGCAATATTTCTCTAACTGATTTGGGGTAAGATTTTCACAGAAGATTAACTTTATAAAACCTGCAGAAAAGTTAGCCCTAATTTTATCCTTCCATAACAACAGTGCTAAGCCAACACAGAACCTTAGGCAATCCCAGCATTATTATCTGGAATGAATTATGTTTGTGTTCCACCTGTACCTGGCATATTTATCATGACAAAATGCTTCTTTCTGAAAGTAATAATACAAATGGGAGGATGAATATTAATTGATACCCAGATGTCAAAACTTTTTATTTTTTAAACAAAACAAATGTTTGAGGAAGATCCTTATTTCTTTTTTAAATATTGCATTCTCTCCTGTTGGCAAAGTAGGTAAGAATTTAGTTGAAACAATAATAGGATAACTGCTGTAATTTGCATCAAGTCTTAATGCTTCAGTATGGAAGAAATGCTATACCAACACATGTATCTGTCCCTATATAGCTCTCCTTGAGGGACTCCAGAAAAAGGCATTTGTCAAAGCAGCCCCAAAACTCACTTGTACCTAACCAGAATGAGCAGAACATTCAACAAAACTCCATACAAGGAAGAAAGAAAACAAACCCAAAGTTCCTGAGTTGTTATCAGCCTCTAGTTCCACAGAAAAGAGATATTGTTATTAAGTCCCAACGTAACACTCTCAGACTAGCTTTTTCCTGATGAAGTTTCTGTATAAATACATTAGGGTTCCAGACTGATTTAAATGACAAAGCCAGTTATTAATTTCGGTACAAACTTTGGATGGTCCTTCCAAGTCTTTATGACACCTTCCTGCACACGTGGAACTCTGCCACCAGTGCTTTTATCTCCTCTTTTGCTCTGGCTGATGTTATCATCATCAGAAATGCTGTTTGGATAGAAAGAGGAAATGGAGATATAGCTAATTTCTTAAAAGGTGGGGCCATTAATCCTGTCAAAGGAATATTTGGATCTTAAGAAAGTAGATACTCTCAATCTGGTAGCTGTCAGTTACAGATGAGCCTGAGCACACTGTCTCCAAAGCCAGTGACATCACTGTAAAACCTTCAGGCGCAAGGTGAAGAGTCATTGTGTAAAGGATAAAAAAAAATATGCTGGGAAAACATGGCACACCCACTACTAGTCTAAGAGCAACTTTTTCACCACCATAAACAGTGAAGGAACTGGTGAAGAAAATAACAGATCTTTGGACCTGATATATTTGAAGAAACGTATCAGTGGTAGTATGATCTCCTGGGGTCAGGATAGCCCCCCTGCAGATCAAGAGGAACAGGGCTGCTTGTGAAGAACTTCTTCACTTTGGGGTCTGCTTCATCAGCTGATGATGAGCTGCCAATACCAAATGTAAACATAGCTATGGGTGGGCAAATCTTTATAAAATGCTTCGGTTACTTACAACAATGCGACTTGTGCCAAAAACAAAGAGATCTATTGAGGTCATGAGCAAGGGACAGGAAAATGGTGGAAAAAACAGGAGAAATAAATACTGAGAAAATGTGCATTTTTGCCATGCATCCTCTGGTGACCCTAAAAGGATTCTATGAACAGACTGATGCAATCTTCAAAAAAGAGTGAAAGCTCTGGAAGATGTGTGCTGTCCATGGATCTCTAGGACTTTATATTTCCTGCAACAGCCAAAATTTAGTGGCAGTAAGAATAAGTTCTGAGGTGCAATGAGATCTTCCCTGTTACTGTTGACTGTCTTTTCACTCTAACACAGCTTTTATTTAGAAAAAAAAATGCTTCACAGTCTAAAACCAGATATGGTATTAATTATGATAGTCCTAAGGTATTGGTATATTTCTTTTTCATAACTAAATCACAATATATGATCACTGTCTCTCTTACAGATGAGGAAAATGACAGTGATTTACCCAGATCACTCCCCACGCATACAACAGAATAAAGAAATGACCCTGTATTTTCAAAGTCTTTAACTAATAGCTGGTACTTGTAATACCACAGCTGTAAGCTATCATTAGTTACTTGAATTTTTATTAGTGTATATTAGTGTATCTTTATTGCTGTGAATCGCAAATAGTGGCCATGCTCTGAAAGATGATCCAGGAAGACTTGCTACTGGGAAAAATATTTAGCTCACAAAGTCATATCTATTGACTAGAAATTTCTGTGTGGTGGCTATGTGAGCTAAACAGCAACAGGAACACCCTGACATCTAAGGTATTATATCTGAAAACTTGAAAGTAGTTCTTGATGTCCAAGACAGTTTCGTTCCTCAGCAAGAACTCATAAAAGCTGAGAAGACACTGGGGAATCACTTGGAAAATATGACTTGCAGTTAAGCTCTTGATCAATCAGTGTAGTGAAAGGAGCAGTATCACTCTTCGGAAGTTAATTAGACACTAAGAGTAATACTCTAGAAAGCTTTGAGAGCAGATTGTGTAAAGACAGCTCCCCATATAAATCATTACTATACCTCAATTCTGAATTTCCATTAATTATTAAAGCTTTCTAGGCAAGCAAAGCAGATATTCTAAGATGCATATTTCAGAAATTTCCACATGTTAAAAATTAAGTACTGTTGAACAAGCTGGGCCAGGCAATGAGAACCTTCAGAGGCCCCCATTACAATGTACTCACGTCACTCATCATCATCTCCAAGGGCTGTATCAGGCCCTGTGCTGATGCACAGTGCAGCCCCAAACCAACCAGCTCCCTCCATGCACCTCACCCCCCTATCCAACCAATAGGTTTGGGTCTTTTTAACATGTATTTGGGACACATCTGGTGATACAAGTGTATCTGAGCATGTTCAGAAGTGCTCCTGGGTTCTTCAGTGTATTTGGTGTCAGCAGGGTTTTGGATCATGACACAAACTAAAGGAAATATGGGCATGAAATAAAGGATTGGGCATAAGGGAGGCTATGGAGAGCAGCTTGTGTGAAGAGCCAAGACATGGCTGGATAGTAAGAATGAGGTTCTTCCACCCCCTTCTTCAAGTTTGCCAGTGATGTTTTCCTTGATTTTGTGATCAGACATGGAAAGAAACAGATCTGGACCAAAGACAATTTGAACAAACCCTCTGGCATTCTCAATCACAAAACAAGTGGGACTTCACTGACCCTTGGCTTTGTTTTGGAGTTTAATTAGAAACAGAAGTCCACTAAAGTGCTCCCATTTGGGATGACGGCATTAGGCACCTCTCAAGTTTAAGTTCCTAAGAAAGTACTAAGAGCAGGGTCTTGTTGCTGTTTTTAATGAGATTTTTTTAGTATTTCCAGCTAAGACTAAGGAAAGTGCAGCTTAAAATATTCTGAAACAGATATACAAAGGTAGATATTTCTCATATTCCTGCAGTAAAACTAAAGAAAAATCACTTGCAAAAACATAGGAAGATAAGCCCCCATTCTATTTTATGGGTCATCTTTTTTTACATTAATACAAGAGGAGTTAACTTTTCATAAATAACATGTAAACTTGTCCTTTTGTTGGAAGAGACAAACCAAAAAAGATCAGCAATGAAAACATTCAAAGAATTGGAGGGAATGGCAGACTTTAGATTTGCATGTAAAGCTTTCAATGTGATGAAATGTACCCAAATAAAGTGTCTCAATTTGCGATTATTCAAATCAAGATCCTGCAATATTTTTGGACACTCAAGACCGAGTGGTTTATTTATTCATTTTCTTTCTTTACTGCCTTTGTCCCCTGAGAAACCTAACAACTGAAATATAGCAACAGCACAGAATATTTATTGGAGAAAACAAGCACTTAATAGGATTGCAAAATTCCAGGTTCTCAAGAAGAAAAAGCAACAGGCATTAGAACAAAAACTGCTGATACAGTACTACTTTTTAGTGTTACAGGTAACAGAGACATCTTTTGCTTTCAAGAGGAAAACAAAGCGCAGTTGAATAAATCTTAAACTGCTTTTCATCCAAACTGCACAGTAGAAGGAGACCTTTGAGGAAAAAAACCCAACCAAACAAGCAAAACCAAAACAAAACCCCAGACAAAGCCCATGTTTTACCACCTAGAAGCATTTGAAAATACAGTCACTACTGGATTAGTTAAAAACAAGCTGGTTTGCTAACTAGGTAGCAAAGCAGTTGAGGAAATAGAACAGTGATGGTCACTGGTTTGAAACATTTTAGACAATGACATCAGCAGTATTTTCAATTGCAATTTCAACAAGGACAGATGATGGTTTAAGGGTAAACCAAGATGAAGACTCCCCAGAAGTCAGTGGATACCCGTTTGGTCAGCGAGATGCTGCCCAGTGTGAGAATCTGACCTAACGAAACAGGTAAGTAGGGCTATGGGTAAAGAGGCTGGGCTGCCCGGGTAACCCTTTGTGAGGGTGAAATGTTGTCCCAAGAATGCAGAGAGTGTTCATGCTGGGACCTTACAGGCGAGCAGCTCTCAAAGGAGATTTCATTCACATTTGACAGGTTATTTGCTCAGAATGGCCACATATCTCCTGCTCCTCATTTTCAGCAAACCATGCACAGTATTTGAAAAACTCTGAAACCCTGTCCCTGGGCTCTCCATGGCTGGACAAGCTGTGTTGCACAAATCCTTGTCTATAACAAAGATATGGCCTAAACTAAAAATTAGTAGCTTCAATTATATGATCATCTAGTATGCCAATGAATGAGGGAATAGAAAAAAAGGTTGCCTGAGCAACCCCAGTTCTGGCATTGCTTAGTATCAGAGTACTTGGCTAAGCATCCAGAACCATTTTCTTTTACTATCAAGAGGGTTTCTTGCACAGATCTAGAGAGCACATTGCCTTCACACGCTACTAGAAGGACAGGTACAAACATAGACATCCCACTTCTGCTACTTCAGCAAGCTTGCAAAGGATCATCCCAGTTTAGGGTCTGAGGTTGCCCACAGTGCAAAGCAGCATGGCTAAGGTGCTGCCTGAACTTACACCAGGGCAAACTTGTTCCCCAAGATAGCTCTCTAAAGAACATTTCCATTCTGCTCTTTCCCTTTGTTGGTTTGTCTCATCATGAGCCGACCAAACCTCATAGAGCATCAGAGCAGGCTTGGCCTGTGAGATAGAAACTCTCCATCACTTGCATACTGCTTGAACTGATGGCAATTTATTACCTATGTTCAGGTCTAGGGTTGATTGCAGATATAATTTTGCTATATTCTCATCTGTATGCTTTCTATATTTAGAACTACTATTTTTTAATTCCTTTCCAGCAACTTTGACAAATTCTTTCAAGCTCAGGATGGAAAGAAATGCTGTCCTCAAGACAGGTAAAAAGAGCCTGATTCAAATGAAAATATGAATTTGATATCCTTTCACCTGTGACACACCTTCCCCATTCTCCTCCAGCCTGCAATACATTTGAAAGAATTTTCTACTTAAAAATACAATAAATACAAATAATTTCAAGCCCTATGATTGTTTGAGGTGTTGTGCAACACTGAATCAAACAATTCTCCTCTTTCATCTACAGTCCAGAGACCTGCACTTGTTTCCTGAAATTCTATAGCATTTGAAAATAAATGGTTCCAGTTTAGAGTGGTAGCGCTCCAAACAGTTCCTCTGTTTTCTATTAATTTTCAGTTGTATTGGTATTCTGTTCCAATTAGTCTCTGTTAGTGCTTCAAAGCTCTATCTTATCTGCAGATAACATCAAAGATGAGCTTCCAGTTTTAAATTTGGTTTGTAGTCATTTTAAAAGGTACAAAGGCATCATTTGTGAATAGCTGATCAAATAGAATAAACACTTCGTTTTGGGTCCAAAAGGGTCAGAAAACTACTTTTCTTTTTTGAAGTTCAATTTCATTTAAACACCAGGCCCTATTTTCAGGGTACTGAACTCTAAGAGCTCACACTGACTTTAGTTGCAGTTATTTGTGCTCAAGAAGGAAATGTATTTCCTCCTCCACAAACTTTAACACTTCACAATTTTTCTTATTTTGCTAGTCCAAATCACAAACCCTACAAAGCATCTCATAGAAGCATTAGCAAGAAAGATCCCAAGTAACTCCCACAGCCACCAACCTATCAGTTCCTTTAGGGTGACTTCTTGATCTCTCCTGTTAGACCTGTTTTGCTCCTGCTAGAAGCTAACATAATCATTCAGAAGGAGCTTGGCCTTCTAGAAATCTCCTTGATAAGGAGATTTCTTGTACCCCAGGGAGACCCTACCTAAGAGAAAAGTTGCTGTTTTCTCTCTACTGCTGAATTCTCTCTGGCCTGACAAGGATTTATAAGAAGGCAAACAAATTTAGCAAAAGAAGGAGACACTCATTTCAGTAGCAGTCAGATGAGAAATAGTGCTGAGCTCAAGGCAGCTACAAGTTCCCTTGACATCTTCCTGTAGGTAGAGGTCTAATTTCATCTTTTTCTTCTAAGAGTAATTTAGACAAAACCCCTCCCTCTCACCTCCGAGAAGACAGCCACATCTCAACCACTGTTGGGAAGCAGCTTACTTAAAAGCATGACGGAAAAACACTTAAGTCAGTTTTCTCTGTTTAAAAACCATATTGCTTGCACTGACATCTTGTCTGGGATAGTGCTGTTCAGGGAGGTGCTGTCAAGCTTTGCCAGTCGGCAAAGCAGTCCATAAATGCTCAGATTCCTCTTCATTAAAAAATACTTGCCAACAGCTTTTTACCTGTGACTGAAGATGAAGCAAATCACTGTTGCACCTACCTGGCTTGCAAATAGTGTTAAAGACAGCACAGTCAGATCTTCATACACCAGGGAGAAGATTGGGATAAAGTTTAGGAAGCCCAGCTGCACAATCCTATGCCTAGGTATAGGTATGAATAATCAGTTGCATATAAAAAGAACGTCGCTGTGCAGCACAACAGAATCTGGGGAACAGGACAGATTATAAACCAAATACAAGTCAACAGTTTTATGCTGTCATGAAATAAGATAATCATATGGGGATATATAAATAGGAAGAAAGCTTGTAAGTCATTCCAGTAACCTCACTGCTCTAATCCACATTGGCAAAGTCCTGGAAGGAATGATTTCATGATTAAGTGATTTAATGATTTTAAACATTTCATGATTTTAAACACTTTAATGACTTAATGATTTTAAACAACATGTTACCAGAAAGTTGCAGCTCCAACAAAGATCAGAAGATTTACCATAGGCTAATGAATGTGATCTAAATATGTGTTGAAAAAAGCTGAGGGAACATGTGATAACATTCCTTTATCTGCTGAAAGGATTGTCACAAAGGGATAGAGAACTTAGCTGTGCACAAGCACAATGGAAAGGACAAGAGGTGATCAGTTGAATCTACAGCAAAGGAAGAGTTAGGCTAGACATCAAGAAATGCTTTTGTATTTGTTATCAGGATAGAAGAACACTGGAGTAGACTCCTGGACGCGGCATGTACTTATGTATCTTCATGGGACTTCAAGAGTAGGTTGTCCAAGTATCAGCAAGGAGATGTAAGTCAACCCTGCATTAAGCTAAACAAGGAGTAAATGGTCTCCTGATATTCTGTAAAATTCCTGTAAAAATACCGAACTAGGGGCCTTATAATAAGCCAAGATGCCAGTTTCTAGAAAGTTGCAATGAAGATACTATCTTTATTTTTTTATACCTGTTACACAAACTCCTGTAAACTCCCATAAAAGTCATATAACTACTGTCTGTTACACCCATGTGCCAAAGGAAATATTTTTTCTATGAGATGGTTACGTCCCTGTCTCCCTTATACCAGTAGACACTGTGATATTGAAGCAATTATTCTGCTATTTTCCATGCATCAACTCTTTCCTGATTTTTGTTGTAATGCCCAAGAGGTTTTAAAATATTTGTCTAGAAACATCTCCTGCAGCAAGTGCCTGGAGGGGTCCACCCCTGGGACCTCTGCAACCCACCTTTCCAAATGCATCAAACGGACCTTAAAAGGGCAAATTGTCCCATAACATAATATATATCAACTTTTTAAAAAGCTCTCGGGTTTAGGTACTTCCCACTCAAATGCACCCACCTAAATGGCAAGGAAATACAGAGTCATCTATAAAAACAGCACACACAGAGGTAATGGAGAACTTGGCCCATGATGGACAGAATGAAACAGCATGGGAGATTTTCTGCTTGAAGCCAGAATATATAAAAGCACACATAGTTTGTAGGTTACTGTAAAACCATTATAAAGTCTAGGCTTTAATTTTGACTGGGGCCTTTAAGTTTTCTGCTGGTAGGAGGGAAGATGGCCAAATCATACGGCTGCATTCAGAGGCCCTTTCCCAGCTTGGATGGGGCTTCTGTGGCTCCAGGTTTAGAGGCTGTGTCCTTCTGCCTTCCCCATCCCAGCACCATACTATTATCCTTTCAACTTCATTTCACACTTGCCTTTCACCCTAACGTTGTCCCCATCATCACTTTTTAGCACAGACACCAAGTAACCCCCCTCTTACCCTCTTGGAAGATTAAAGACACTAAGACTCCCTTTTTACTGTTCAGTGGAAATATCGAGCATTCTTAATCTACTACTTATTGATAAGCTCTATTCTAACCTGCCTTTGCAACTCTTTTCAAGCTTTATTCCATTCTCGAGTTTAAGCATGTTCCCAGACATTCGCTGACCTACAGTGGCACTGAGTGGAAAAGTGAAATAAAGCCTCATGCCTCCCTTTGCAGGACACAGTCACTGGAAAATTATCTAGAGTGCCTAAGAGGCAGAACAATGGGGAACAAAACCCTACTGTCTCAGTACTGCTCAGAGCCTCTGCAGCATATAGATCATTTGTCAGTGCTGGTTTGAGGTAGTCTCTATAAACAGACTATTTTGCATTTGAAGCACTCACAGGACATGACTGTTCGGCTAAAAAACCATGCATTTTACATGCAATCACCAGAATAATTTGGCTGTATATCATGTTCCCACAACTTAATATTCTACCTACAGATACATGATCAAGAAGAGATTCCTTAACTTTGACAGGGCACATCACATTATACTCACTTTATTATTGGAAATGATCACCCCAGGGTGTAAAAGGAAGCAAAGGCATAGTTTCATCATAGGATTATTTTTTTCCTTAAGCCACATTTACTGCAGTGTGGGGTATTCCAAAGGTACAGAGCGCCACTTGCCAGTGGACACGTGGCTACATTTTACCTGGGTTGTGCAAGAAAGAAATAACTGCTTAATGTAATGCTGTGCTGTGGAAAATTCAACTTCTGGGCACACAGTTCACATCCTCAGTAAGTCACTTTTGGTAGTGAAGTATCATGCTGTAAATACTATACCCATAAATGTACCCAAAACCTCTCCTAGCTATGGTTACACATCCTCCTTGAGACTCAGGAGAGGGTCTGATTCTGGACTCCTGACCTAACATTAAGTACATGAGGAAGCCTTGACAGTTTAGATGCTTGCTAGGAGCAATAAGAAGTTTTTCCCCTGCTTTGATGGTTATTACAGTCTATTAATGTTTCCTATTCTCTAACTCTGCAAAGACTTGAATGCACTCCCAGTTGAGCAGACCAGAAAAATATACTCCTGAATCTCAACAAGCACTTGATACAGTACATTTATCTGGCAACTGATTGATATCACATCTATTTTGGCATTATGATTATTTTTTGTTATCCTCCATATAAATACCCTATTTCACAATCTGGAAGGAAAATGAGCAAGTGATAGCCCATAGCTATTTAACAGCTATAAAGAAAACCTATAAAATAAAAGTGAAATGAATTATCAAACCATAAACTAAAGTTCGGTGTTTAAAATGGGCCAGGGCTTTAAAAATTCAATTATAGCTTTAATAGAAACAAGTTTACTCAATATATTAATGACCTTCTCTCATAACATCTTTTTTCTTGCTTTGCAACACCTGGCATTACTAAGAATGCATGGCAAGCCTGCCTTTCCTCTAACTGCTTTAAGATTGATTAGGAAACAGAAATATTGATGCATTTATCCAAAATAACTTAATTAAAAGAGGCAAAAAATAGCACACGGGAACACATCTCAGTAGAAAACTGAAGTTGATCAAGATTAAGAAAGGTTACATTTAATGTCCCTGGATTTAAGACATTAGGACCGTTAATTGAATATCAGCAATGATGAATACTCCAACTAGGAAAGTTGGTTATTGTTTTCTTAACCAAATGGTGGGCTATTTCCCAAGGTTGAGGTTAGGTAACTTCTGCACTTAGGCTTCCTACCAACACTCAGAGGGGTCCTACAGGGCATCTCGGCTGAGAATATCAGATGAAGTAGTCATCTCAATAGTAATCTGCATTATCTTTGTTGAAGCGCAGATATAAAGCCAGGCTTCTGTTTGCTTGGGTTTGGGGATACATTTAGCAATGGGCTGCCAGCAAAGCTGGTTTCTTATACTCGTTGAGGCTGAATCTACCTCAGTCCTAGCTCTTTCTAGTTTCAAGGAGAGTTTAAGTGAGAAAAACCCTAAAGAACAAGACTGAAGGGGAAGTTATTTCAAGCAACAGCAGCTTTCAGAGCTCTGGGTTTGGAGGGAGTTTTCTTGTCTATTTTACTTTCTTTGGGAGAAATTAGGATTCTGACAAATTCTCTAGAAAAACAGGGAGGTGGGGCCAAATGAACTAGAGAAAGATGGTTTTTTTGCTAGTTTGTTTTGAAAACAACCCATATCTTCATTTTAAACAGCGCTTCTGAAGTGCACAGTAGCACCAGGTCCAAGTCACAATCACATACGTCTAGATGGATCTATGTGGAGCCTAGCTGATTTTATTAGGACACAGCAGGAGCTCTATAGCCTGCCCTGACAAATCCAGCTGAAGAATCAACACCAAAGATTAAATTTAAAGCATTGCAGGTGTAACAACATGGAAAAAAATAAGTGTTTCTGGGAAAAGAGAGGAGCTGCAATTGAAGATACACAATTCTCAAAGCTACATCCAAGGGGAATGGAAAAAAGGTCTTAAAATATTACCCCTAGACGTTTTCCCCCTGTGGTTGCAATTATTCCCAAAGTACCCTGCTTAAAATAGGTTTTCAAACCATGCAAGACTAATCATTGCAATTTGGAGATGTAAGTAGGCACTTACCATGCAATTCACAATTAGCTAAAGATGGTAGAAGAATCTCAGTTATGTTGGCACAGGAGATTAAAAAAAAAAGAGAAAAACATTTCTTTCTTGCAAGAATGACATGTGATGGGAGAGTAGACGAAGATAATTGTCATAACAGAGGGAGTATGTTATTATTTATTGGCCACACTTAAGCACTGGGATCTTGGATTATAGTATCTAGTGACAAATGCTGCTTGAAATTTTGTAAATATTGCTTAAAAAGTAAGATAACGGAGTAATTCTGTATGTGCTCTGCAACCACCATTTTCAAAATCCAGTTCTGGGAAGCAGAGTGTTATTTTCCTCTTGCCCTATAGAAAAAGTAAGATGCAACATTTGAACATCCTAAAATCTTGCTCTCTTTAGGCTTCACCCTACTCCTACTAACTTTGCAGCGATAGTGCTGCTAACTACAGCAAGAGAATTTTTAATGCCAACTACTAACCTTAAATTTTTGGTGCCTTCAATGTATGGAGTACTCTGGACTTTCCCCTTGCCCTCTGTGCTGCTTACTGACAAGCCCACCCAGCACAAGGGCTTGTCTCCACTATGGACCACCCAACCTTGTCGCAAGGGAGATAATGACTGTTCATCTCTGCAGACCTGCCCTCCTAGGTGATGATGAATTTCACCCTGCTGAGCTCAGAAGCATCACAGCACTGAGCTCCTCACAGGATGAGACCATTTCTTTGTCAAAGTGCCAGCTGTAAATAGGCATTCAGGGTATAATTTTCTACATACTTTCTAATAACTTCAGTATTTTAAACTTAAATTTAGCCAAAACATTGACACATTTTACTGATTTGTTGCTATTAATTTCCTGGTTCCCTTTTTACTTTCTTCCTCTTCTTGCAGATTCACTGGGTTATGAACTGCAGTAATAACCTTTCTAAACCGATTTCTCTTCTTGCAAAGCTTTGGAAGGTTTTTTTTAATCCCTCCACTAATGTTAGAATGCTGATTACCCCCCTCCTTTCCTACCCGACACAGCAAACAAAAAGGGGAAAAAAAAAGAAAACCCTCAGCAATAAGTTGTCTGATTCTGGCAGCAAGACAAATCTAGCACCACACAGCAGGCAGGCAGAGAGTGCACTGCTCATCCTTTCAGTTTTGTCAGTGTATGGGAATGCTGGACATCAACACACAGCGAGGGATTCGGCCGAAAGCACTCCTCCTTGGCGTCTGATCCCTGCTGCTTTCACCCCTGGTTGGGAGATACAGGTAAAAATAGAGGAATGCTTTTGCTAACTGGATTCAATGAAAATATAAAGCAGTTAGAAGAAGCCTGGACAGTCTAATCTTATTCTTAGCAGGCAATGGAAGTAAACCACAGTGTACGGGCTGATAGCTACTGTATACATAATACCCTCAGGTACTGTAACTTGCATGAGATTCTTTGCATTACAGCAAATAAATTGTCACAAGTGGCAGTAAAGATCTCTTTTTTGGATACACTTTGTTCAAGTTATCTTTATAAATATTTACCATTATTTATATAATTATACCTCTCTGACAGCAGGCTTTACAGCACCTTTGAACCACAATAAACAGCAGCCTGGATGGCTCTTTTTTTTTTTAGCCAGACTGAATCTATGTGTTATATGTACATCTATTACCAGCATTCTATAAGCATATCACTCATTCATTTCATAAGGTAAATTATGGTTACATTACAAAAGAATCTGTCTGCAAACAGCAACATTGTAATATTGATAAAGCATTTAGGAACAGAACATAAATTTAATGACTCAGATATTACCTAGTATCAATAATCTGCAGGAAAAAGTGTGTCTGTATAAGTAAGCACGATTTATAATAGCTGAAACCTAAAGAGAGAACATATACATTTCTTCATCAGAAACTTTCTTTAAAACAACTTGTCATCCCAAAATTCTTTTCTCCCCCATAGATGTCAGAAGCCAATACAGACAAGGTAAAAATCAAACCAGCAGAAAGTTTTGAACATGACAAGCAAAATATTTCTTGGCTGAAGAAAGGTAAGTTGCATTCCTTGGTTCTTAGTTATTGGTTTGAGTTCAGAGATATTTCTCATTTATTAAAAATTCTTATTTGAAGAAAAAGGCTTATAAGAATACCTTAAAGCTTAAATATGGCCAGGAATTCCTACCACACAAATTCCATAACTTGACTTCTATGAAACAAGCATGTACATTTGCTTACAGTGCAGGAAGGCCTAAATGACCAAATTTTAAAGTAATGTGAAAGCTCATTTTTCTGATATTCTTGCATTCCTGGGAAAGCTTTATTTACCTGAACTACAAACCACTAGAAAGTATGGATCATCTTAATTTTGATGGAAAATTTTTATTAAGTCAGGCTATTACTGACTTGGATTATTTGTTTGATTTTCTCAAACACAAATAAAGATCAACCCTGAATCTATGGATTTGGTAGTGTATTATCCTAGAATAAACCAGCATCCATCAGTTGTCAGCAGTTTATGAAGTACAGACCCTCAGAGGTAGAGAAGTTCTAGAAAACATGCATAGAGTTTTAAAGGCTGAAAAATGACAGGTATTAAGTAACTCATTTGCACCAAAATACTGGTATTTCAAATATTACATTCCATTGATTAAAATACTTTAGAAGAGAAAGACATACGATTGTAAGGGCTTTCTTAGTGCATATCCCTGTGCACATAAAGAGGAAAGGTTCTTAAATATATCTCTCTCTAAAAAAAAATCATTTAATGAGTTAGTACACAGATTATTACACCTTTATGTTTGCTCATCATAGCAGTCACTTTACTGTATTTCATACACACACAAAAAAACAACATGAATTAGAGGCTTAAAGCACAGACTTCCAAGATGCACATGATAAAAACTGAGTATCTGTGATTAAATGTAAATTATAGTTTTTAATGAGAACAGCTATATTCTAATCCTAACAAAAGTATTTTGGGAAGATTCAACAAGTGACCTCATATTATGAAAACATTCAGTAGCGGGGTATTGCGAAAGAGGCCCATTTATAGCTACTATTATGTCATCTGTAAGATGTGCATCACTATTTTAAGCTCATGTAGTACGTTAGATCTTTTAGTTGCAAAAGAGTTTGCAATAAAGTAGATCTAAATTAATGTCTCTGCCTTGCAGTCTTCATTGTTTATGCAGCATTTCCGCAGAATGGAAATCATGCTCAGGCAGAGCTGACTGGCCAACATGCAGACTTTGTTTGGCTGACCACCCAAAATCCTCTGCTTGCAAGGTGTCAGCTAACCTCAGTAAAAACTCTGCAAGCGGATGATTTGCAGTTTGAGCATTACAGAGGGTGATACAACTGAGTGAGATCCAGGTTTGATCCTACAGTATAACATTGCACTTTAACTTGTAAATAGCAAACACCTAACTGAACTGCATCTTTACCCCATCAGAAGAGAGACAAGAGATTTTTGCCTTAGAAAAGGGGTGTAAATGTAGGGAGGATTTTAACTGGTCCACGTCTCTGGGCAGGATAAGACCGATGACATGGGCCCTCAGAGCCCCATATGGTTATTTATCGCCTGGTCCAGACCTACTCCAATAGCCAGGTGGCATCTCTCACACCTGCAAGTTCCTGAGTTCATCTCCCTTAGTGATGCTAATCCACAAAGTTTTCTTTCTCCCCTTCCTAAGGAGAGACACTATCCAGAGTTTCTGCATCATTAGTAATGTTTTGATTGTTTTCTTCTTGGAGCAGCCATAATCTCTTTCAGAAAGAGCCAAACATTGTCTGTTGGCATTTCTTCTCTCTAAAGTACCACAGAGCAGAATTGGGCCTTGAAGGTTTAGTACAGCAGCTGAGTCAATAAATAGCTGAATGTGTCTCATAAGTATATTTTCCTTGAGATAAGAATATTGACATTGTTTTATCATATATTGAAGTTTGCTTTTAAAAAAAAATTGTTATTGTTTCTTTGCTTGAAGCACTTCTGTGGTACACAGTGGATTTCTAGAATATGGTGAACCAAATTGTCTGGAACAGAAGCTTAACTTCTATGTTTAAATATTTTAAAAATACCTCATGTATAGATTTCAGGCATTCCAATAAACAACGAATTGTGGAGAACAGACTTGTACTGTTTCCATCAGGCACAGTAAGAAGACTATATGTTCTTTTAGCATCCAGTGTTAAAGAAAAGTTATTTTTATTCATGGTTTTGTATTGATTATTTGTTCCTTCTAAAAGAAAGAACGATGAACCACATAGTATCAGAAATAAACAAAAAATATAGACTAGGCTGCAGCTTTAGTACCTTTCCTAGACTTCACTTTTTTTAACCAATGCATTGCTAAGTAATAGGTCATGGACTGGTAGTGCAATGGGTCAACATCAAAATAATGTGCCTATTACTACTTTTTTGGTTTTCAATGGTAGAAGCTGTTTAATCATGGCAGGGAGAGGGGATTTTAATCTGGCTGCCAGTTATTTATCTTTCGGAAGAAGATGTTTTGCTTCTGTCTCAAAGCCTCTAAAAGCAGAAAGCAAAGCCTCATTCTGAGGGAAATTTTTTTCCACAAAGCAAAACAGAAAACAAACCAGCCTTGTGGTAAGTATTACAGAAAAACTTGAGGCTGCATGTATAGGATTGTATCTTATTGTGTCAGCAGGAAGAGCATAAGTAGTCCTACTCATGCCTCTACCTCTCAGTAAGTCATTTGCACCCACTGCCACTCTCCCACACCCTGCCATGAGTGCACCAGAAGACTGAGGAGTGTTAAAGGAAAATGGGAAAAAATAATGTTGCATAAGCCAGTACAGTCTTGGAGAGAAAAATCTACATAATCATGGCCCTAGACTCTGTATTTTTTTTAAATGAGCAACAGCATATTTGTCCTCTCCTTTTATTTCTTGCATATCCCACAAGCTTTTTGTTTGGTGAAGGGCCTGAGTTCCTCCACAGCACCTAACAGATTGTAGAACTATAATGGCATAAACAAAATGTAAACAGGGAAGCAGACTAGTAAATGCGTGCTCCAGGTTTGCTAGACTTTAAGTTCTAAACATCTCTGTACCTCCTAAGGCACTTCACACTTAAGTGTGGACAGTGAGATATACCCTGTGCTGAGAGAGTGAACAAGGATGGTAAATCATCACAGACCTATCCCAAGATGTGTCAAGGTGAAGGATATATACCAGCAATCTTTTCTGATAGTATAGCATGTTTCTCAGGACTATTATCTCTAAAGATCACACTACAGAAGAGAAAATCCGTGTTTGGAGGGTATGCATCCGACCATCAAGCGCAAATGAACCAGAACTGGTATGAACGACCACTAGGAAAAGGTAGTTCCGTTTTTCTGACCTTAGCATTGATGAGAACCAACTCAAGGGAAGCCAGGGACATAGGAGTAAAGCCAGACAATGACTCCTATTTTGTGTAGGAGTGGAGCCAGTTATCTCAGCTTGTTTCTTCCCATGGGAACAAGCTTGTCTTTGGAGATGGGAGGCAGTTTTGGATGGAGATAGACTGATCTCCATGCCAAAGTCTACAAAATATTTTGCAAAGAAATTAACCTTGCAGATGATGATGCAGAATCTTCATTTCTGCCCTAAAACACTAAAGCAGAAATCCCCAGCACATGCACTATCCCCACCTATATACCTTTGGCTGACATGCACAAAATGACATAAGTGACAAAGTATATAAAATATGAATATACGTGTATAAGAACGACCAATGCAGCTTGAAGGTAATAAAGAAATGTCCTCTTCGTGGGCATGTGTTCTCACTTGTTTCATGTATTTGCAAGATGTGCAAAAGCAGACCGTCACACCCCAAACGAGAAATCTCTCCAGGCTCCTAACCAAGCATAATTATTAAGAAGGTACTGTGAAATCTGGAAGCTACACAAGTCAAGCCTTTAGAAATGCAGAACCCTGTGATGAGGAACACTCCCAAGGGCTGACTCAGAGATGCTCCCACCTTACACAGACAGCTACCAGCACAAAGCTGCTTCTTCCACATGGACCAGGGCCTCTTTCCACCATGGTGGTGATTTAGTGCCAGATTAGCAGCCATCTGGAGGGAAGAGAGGTCAAAGCAGAGCTAAATTCACACCAGCCTCAGCATGTGGCTTTTGGAGTTCCCTACAAACGAATCTCTTGGTATCACTTGATGATTACAGCCATATGGATACGTGGGAGCAGGCAGGAGCTTATCTGACTGACATAAAGCTGTAAAAGGTGACACTGATTTTGCACAGGGACCAGCAGTGGTCTGTTCACTATTTCTACATCAACTGCAAAAGAAAATGTGTGAGGGCCTAACACTGCCCTCCTACGGCTTCATCCAAAACCAGCCACAGCAGCCCAGGAACTGCAGATCCAAGTTGCACAGAAATGAAATTTCATTTCAGGATATTTTCACACAAAGCCCTCCTGTTTTATGCTGCCCAGCTGTGTACACAAATGCCCTCCATATATAACTTCCAGTGAAAAGTTAATGAAATGCCTTCCTTGCTCTCCTGCCAAAAATATAACTGAAATTCTAATCTCAAGACTTTCTCCGAAGTAGCCCCTTTCTGCAGTAAAATTCTCATAAATTAGAAACATTTTTTTGTCTAAAATAAGCATGTTTTCATTGTCTTGAAAATAGTAAAAAGTCTAGCCCCAATTTCTTCAATCCACTGCTCTAGCCAGCAGATTTTTGCTGTAGGGTGAAATTCAGCCCTGTACTGAGGGTCAATACAAGGTCAGCATTTAAACCATAAAATAGGGCTTAAGTGGTAAATAGAGCCTCTGTTCAGGATTATATTTCTCCATTTCAGTTCATACGAAAAGGAAGATCTACTCGTATCATAGAGCTGGCCATAGTGACATTATTCACATTACTCAATATCTCATTCCAGAAGTAATTCCATTGGGTGAGGTTGTGCCACATTTCTTAGTGGCACCTCCCAGAAATCCAATACAGGGGGCTATTCCTAACTGCACCATACCAAAACATCCCACCGCTTGGTTCTTCAGTTATATTCTCGGGGGTAATGGCAAAACCTGTACTTCAGCACTCAGAAATGTCTTTTCCCCAATACGCCCCTCTCACTGGTTACTCAGGGGCTTTAAGATACTTTTACAAGTAGTAATAAAACAGGAAGGACATGATGCCGTGAGGCTGGTTTTGCAGGAGAGTTGTCCTGGAGACACGCAGGGCATTTCCCAGTTCTCACAACCTGACAGTGTTTTACCCGGTTTGTAGATGCTGATGTAAAAGTACAAGGCTTGTACTTATGAGATTATTCTCAGGTGAGAGTTCTGATCCAGCTTTCAGCCCTACATTAAGGGAGCTAAATGCCATTTTTAGAATTCCTTTGTAAAAACTCCAAAGGCAGTGAATGCAGTTTTACATACACATTTGGACACTTGCTTCCTGAATTTTGCTTTTTTCACTGTTTTTCCAGCCTGAAATAAGTCATTGGATTGAAATGCTTTATAGAGGACTGATAACAAAGAAATACCTCTCAGCTTCATGTAACAGAAAATGCCAAAATGCTTTTAAGATGAATGCTGAAATCCAAGCAGACTGCTTCCAGATAAGAACACCACACACACATACAAAAAAAAAAAAACATTCAAAAACTGATGACAAGGATCCCAGGGGGCTCAAATTCCTGGAAGATGCCCTGTCAGCTTCAGGACTATGACCAAATGAATTAATCAAGACAACCCTTCCTTTAAGTTGTAAACCAGCAGATTTAAAGACTCTCTTCCAATGCAGAGGGAGTATATGAAATCTGCAATGGTCCCAGCTCACCACTCCTAATTATAGTTTTATAAGCTGAGTGGTCCTTGATCTTTGAACTGGAGGGCCCTTGGAGATATAAGACTTTGAATACTGCCACAAAAGTGGAATGGATGTACAGTAAAGACAGTGATACTTCTCTGGGTGATAGGGTTAAGTTTAAAGTTATACTTCTCTGCTAGATATCGACTGCAAAAATTTAAGTGAAGGTTTATTTAGCTTTGATTGCCTTAAGTAAATTTGTTCCGCAAAGGAAGAAGAAAGTCTATTTCATTCAAGTGCCAATGCTGGGGAAGACCTGTTTCATTCACCCCTGGAAGCATTCCAGACCAATTCTATTCTTTACTGTAGTTGGGCAAAAATTCAGAAATTTGCCCTCAGTTGCATCAGTAGAGAAAAGATGGAACAACAGTATAGACCCTCATTAGTAGTTGACTTTCACAGCAATAGACATGCTAGAACAGAATATACATATCCAAGGGCTTCCACAACTGTTCCTACTTATGATGGCAAACTGTGGTGCACAGAAAATCTTAGCCTAAGGGTCAGTATCAAAGCAGTGATTAATTCCATTAAAGCTTAATTAACAGAGCTGCATTGGCTTGCAAAAGGTTTCATTTGTCCCACTATGTTTAAGAGAGATACCTGTAATCATCTTAGGGCATCAATGAGGCAGAAGCAATGAAACCACATGCCTTATTTTAACCACTTCAATTCATAAAGGGAAGGGTCAAATGCCAAATTGGTCTCCTAGATATAAGGTGTCACAAGCCAGAAAGCTGCCTGTACTGAATAGAATAAAGTAACCTGGATGGTAAAGAAAATTCAGTACTAATAAAAGCTATTAAGTATTTCAGAAGCTTCATAGTTTTCAATGTTTGACTGTATGTATAACTGCTCCCCATTAAGGCTGTTGTTGGCTTTAGATTCCAACACATGTATTCCCTTCTCAGAGTGGTTTACCTGTCTTCAAGGTAAATGGAGCCCAACATTGTTTTTTTTTTAGTGAACTTTACCCTGAATTTCTGGAAGCTCAAAAAAATTTGTTATTATTAGTATTCTGTCTAATCTGGAGTAGTAATACAAATGTCCTCTGTGTTATAACCAGTTTCTTCTGGAGGGAGACAGTAAGACCTTTGTGTCTAATTTTGTATTAGATATTTAAAAACTATGAAAAAACAGACATTAAAAACCCATTAATGAGCATTTAGGTCATTTATAAAACTTAATTCCTTGATAGAAATCCCATCAAGACCACCACTGTGCAGGCCTGATTTACCCTGAGCTTGAAGGCAGGATAAAGATGGGTGTGAGCAGTTCAGTGCCATTTTCATGACATTTTCAGAAGGTGTTTTATAGGCCTGTAAGATTATATATACACTGATACACATATCCAGACTGACAGTCACAGAGGTGTGAGAAAGCCCTTACTATTGAAGAGGTTCAATTAAATATTTAGACTAAGAATAATTAAGTTATGAAAAAATAGGCATCCCCTCATCTCATTGAATATTTGCCATCATTCTCCAAAATACAACTGCTTATAAGTACTCAAAACAAAACACAGTGGGATGGGCTAAACCCTGGCCATGCTGGTTGTCTATTGCTGATGGAAGATATTACAGGAAAAGTTGAGAGGAAGATCAAAAGTGGAATTAGTTTTAATGTTCATTGTTAGCTGAGATTCAAAGGAATTATTTTTCCATCTATTTTTGAAATAACTGTTTAGAATTAAATCCAAATGAGAGGACATTTAGACATTAGGAGTGACTACCCTAAATGTCTAATAATAAAATACTGGACATAAACTCCTTATCAGAACAGTTTAGTGATTAGTAAGTAGTTCTTGTGACTTCGTATCTGTGCTGAGAACAAATGGTTGCTTGAAAAGACTCCAATTCACACCTTCCAGAAGGAAACTCTCAACCCCAGCTATCAGATACTCTATGTAATATTGTGGTTAGGAGATTCCTAAATGCCTATGGGTGGACTACTTAAAGCTGGTTGGTCCAGAGAGAAAAAAGCACACTATAGCCCAACAGGCAAGACACCTGCATGAAGGGCAGGAAATTGGCTCTAGCTCCTGCTAGAGATTCAACTATCCAGTAAAAGGTAGAAACCCTTTGACAAGTGGTCTCAACACACTGCTGAGAGCAGCCAGAGAGGGTTTTGAGACTGGGCTATGCTCAATCCACCAGCTGCTCCCACCAGCAGCTATCTCGCTCAGAGGCAGGAAAAGACTAGAGCATCTCCTGCTCTGCCTCAGGAGCAGCTGTTGGAAGTCCCCAATGCAAGTGGGAAAGCCATACGTACATTGGGGTGGTCCCTTCTCCCTATTTCATCTAATAGTTTTCCCACTTAAATTCTTCATGTTTCCTCAACTCTTCCATTAGCTTATTGCTCCTAGTTACCCAATCCTCTACATGGGCTATACAGAAAGTTGGATCTGGGAGTCTGGTGCCTGATGGGCAGAAGGGCATATGCAAAAATTAGGTGCTGAAGCCCTCAATGTCACATGAGTTTCTTGATGGCTCTTTCTACAACTGAGATTCATCTCTTTGAAGAGAATTGCACAAGGCCTCTTTACCATCTAAGCGACATTTAAGTGTTGCAGAGATCTTTGCTATCCCCCTAAACTAAATTAATTTTTATTTTATGGGAATCACACAGTCTCTTAAGGTCTCTTAATTATATAGTCTCATTCTAATTTCAGTCTTTAATCTGAATAAACATGTTAGAAAAACACAGACAATTAACTTAATCATAAATTCAGATGGATTGTTTATTATCTGTCTACTTAATGTGCTTATGATTGTAGCAGTTAAACATGATAATATTTTCTTCTCTCACACATAAACGAATATACACAGTACTGAAATATGTGCAGGAAAAAATTCTGCCTGAAAACATCAGTAGGATCCAGAGATAGAGAAATAGATGCACTGCTGACTGTTGTGCTCTACAGAAAAACACAAACATTGCCATCGTAGTGTTGAGACATCCGAGAACTGATTACTGACAAATTATGTTCTTCTTGCTGAAATATGTTTGCATGCAGTATTGAAAGAAAGAAAATGTTATTGCATTAGAGATGCAGATAGGAATACAATTTGGCTATACCACTGCACCTGTAATTTAAAAGCAGAAGCGCATATTTTGAGTAAATAAGATCACTTGAGTTTTTTAAATGCAGGTCAAATCAATATCTTCCTACCGAAGCAAAATCATCAGGCAGCAGATTTACAGAGAAGAGTTTTCAGCTGTGTGATTGTAAAGATAGTTGTCTTTAAAAAGGGGTTAAGCCCTTTTAACACCTAATTGTCTGTTTTGATACATGACCACGGCAACTAACATGTTGCTATCATGTATCCACAAATACTTTGATGCCAAAATTAGAGTTGGATTATGATTTTTCCTGTTTCCACAACGTATTGAAAATAAATATAATTTCAAGCGTGCATTCAGTTAGAAGAGTGATTATTACTCAGACATTTCTCTTTCATTAGACTAATTTTTTTTTTATGGCCATATATTATGGCATGATGAAGTTATATTTGGCTTTGAAATAATCAAGTTTCAGCTAAATTTAAAATGTACTTCACTCCCCCCCCCCAAACAGGAATCATTTATTTTTGTTGCCTCGCTCTTGGTTCTCAGATAAAGAAGCCCCAACCACATGTTCTTATTATGCACCATTAAAGCTAAATTCAGACTGATATTTCCTATCTCTAGCCTTCCTAGGGTTTCAGAGTTGTGTGTCGACAGTCAGAAAAATGGTCTTCAAGGTTAACTTTACTCTCTTAACCCACACTTCATGCTCGCTTTCTGCATGAGACTCACTCTTACTAAATAGGCCTTAGGAATAAATTTAGAGGAAAAACACCAGAGTACATCCTCAGATAATTTCAGTTTTGTAGGGCTTCTTCATGTAACACACTTCTATCAGATGCTGATCCTGCAGCCTTCCACCCTGCTGCATTTGCTCTGTACACTCATTGAATCCAAAGTAGTAAATACTAAACCAAATCACAACTTCTCTCTTATTGGTTAACAGAAGCTTAATAAGCTGGGCAATACATGCTATTACATGTATATCAATTCTGAATTTGACTCAAATCAAGCTGAATCTTAATGCTTCTTAGGACTATCATATAGACATGTCATCTGTGTCAACTGCTGGTCCTAAACTTACATCATGGCTGACAAATTAGTCAGTATTCCTGACAGAAAAGAGTTCACAGCAAAGAGAAAGAAGGGAAAGATAAAAGAATGGAAATCCAAAAGTCAATTTGAGCTCCGTTTCGCTTTGCTTCTCAACAATTTCCCTCACATACTACGAAGCTAAATAAAATTATGCAATAACCTTCCCCCCCCCCCCCCCCATTAAAAGAAAAATAGAGGTTGTATGTTACTGGAATTTTAAATCTCTGAAATACACGTTTATATTCCAAGAGTGGGCAAAACAATAGATGAGATAGTGAGGGGCAGAAGTCAGTAGAAACATAATAAAAGCAACTATGGCACCTGGTAGTCATTCTGATTAGATGAAGTTGCGACCAAATGCATTGCCTTCAGATAGTTTAAATGCTTATTATTTAAAACAAATACTATTGCTATTATGAGACATTTTAAAAAAATCTAGCATAAGGTATTTGAAATACACCCATTTCAGCTTTCAGTAAGCAATGATTTTTTTTTCTAGTTTATTTATGATTTAAATAGTCTGTGAGCTTCAGGTAGATATTCACTTGACTCACACACTTGGTCCTAACTTTGTTATCAGCCATGCTATGTCACTGAACAAAGAGTCCAAACACCAGAGGAAGCTGCCCCACCTCTCACTTGGAGAAATCACCAACAGTTGTAGAGGGATAGAACAGTCTCCATGCCTTTTTTTTTCCATGAAAAATAAATAAAATATAAAACTAAGCAGCAGTTTTTACAGCATGACACAGCAGTATTACTTGCATTAGGCCAATTTACCACTTATGATAGCAGTAATAGCACTAAAAGGCAATAAAAGCGGTCTGTTCGTTCAGAGATTGGCTTTTATGGCTTATTCTAAATATTATCAAGTGAATCAAAAGCTGTCATTATAGTGTCTAAAAAGCCTTCGTACCTTGTAAGCAAACAGTGTGACTTTGACAAATAATCATTAATATGCCTGTGTGAGACCAGGCTAAAAGAGAAAAAAAAGGAAAACCCAACATTTCACTTTACATAAATCATTAAGATCATTTCAGTTAAATTTCACACAAAATAAAACAGTTTTATATGTAAAATGTCATAGTTTTCCCAATTTGTTTTTCTTTTAATCTGTGAACATTTTCATAAAACAAAATCTTGTCAGATAAGTGAGCAACGAATGACTGAACTGTAATAGTAGATTCTTATCAACATTCTGAAAACAAAATGCACGTGTCTTGGTAGCTCCTTTTGGACCAGGATCTAACCTGATCTTCCCTTGGCTTCCATCTGCCTTCCAGAAGCCTCAGCAAACACAGCACCACTCCTCCACTTCTTCACCAAAGGTATGTTCCTATAGAGCTAGAAAGGCGTAATTATCTTCTGTCTTATGCCTGGCCAGTTACTCTTACAAGAAGCTCAGGGGAGAAGATCCAAGGCTCTGGCAGATTTTAGTTGTACTCCACCTACCTCCTGCCCACTTGGATGTGGAGTGTCCAGAAAGAGACCTGTACTCTCTATTGTATGCAGGGCAGACACTGGATACATAGGATTTTCCTCTTCCCAGCATTTCTTATTGCTGACCAGCAATACTAGGGCAAGTCCTCTTCAAAGTTGCACAGACCAAGTCACTACCATTTGCCATTTCTTATCTTTGAACACCTTTAACAGCACCGGCCAGAGTGCAGTCACCCAAAGAGGTTCAGGTTGAAGATTTGGGTCTACTGCTGGCTAAGACAACTACTACTGGAAACACTGGAGTGATTCACATGCAACTTTCTGAAGCTGAGTTTGAGGAAGGGCAGAGGCAAAGGGACAGACAGGAGAGCACATCCTTATTTGTATCCTAGTACTGATGTAAATCAGTGTCCAACATTTCTTCTTCCTGCTTTCCTGCTTCATAACCTGGTGAACCTTACAGAAGTGTTGGTCAAGTGTTACACCTCCCACAGCTAGATAGCTCTCCTGGCTCTATAGAAGGGCCCTCATCTGGTTTTTATCACTGTGGGTAGGTATTACCTGGGCTACCTAGTGACAGGGTAAGATGGACAAGGTAGAAACACAGCAGGAGCTTCAGGATGTCATGCGGCATGGGACATCACATGTGGGCAGGGTGAGCTCACACCACCACGTAGGAGGGTAGGTACTGGGAAGGTTGAGCATGGATCATACAACAGTTCTGACTAGGTAGTCATGGCTTTTCTCAATTAAAGAGTTTGGGCCATTAAAACTTTATCAGAACTAACAATAAAACCTTCACTGTGCACGCAGTACATCCCTTCAGCCTGTAGAGAGATCTTTCAGTGCAATGTCAGAAAGAGGATTTGGGAACCCCAATTGTTCTCAGCACATTGCAAAGAGCCTGGCCTTAGGTCTGCAGGATGCAGCACTTCTTCAGCCCCCACATAAGCCGCAGCAACCTCTTAGCCATGATGGCAGACATTCAGGCTCTCGGCTCAAGACCAGGCTATGCAATAACAGCAAAAGCCTGAGACAAACCAAGTGCCCTGGGCCAGGCATGGCCACCTGTCAAGTTTCCTGCACTGACTGCAAGGCTTGGGCAGTTGGCTCCAGCATTCATGGTCCCACAGAGAGTGCTGTGTCTCAGGGAGTTTTCTTGCCTATTGCTATTTACATTTTTGGGAGCCCCACTGGAATGGCAAGCTAGTGTGCTTGCAGTTGACGGTGTTATGTGATACATCGTGCAGCTGCACAGAGTGCATGGGCTAGCAGAAACATGTGGTGCTGTGTTGCCAGGGGAATTATTCCCACAACACAGCCCTTTAAGGGCCAAGTGTGTTTTGCAGGTAATTTATGTGAGCAGAAAACCAACAGACCTCCCATTCCAAGTTTATAATTTCTTTGGCTATTTTTTTTCCAGAGATTAAAGAACTTTCCAGAAACACTACATTAATAGTGAGGTAAAAAGATCCCAGGTAGACTGAATGGTAGGAAACCTGCTTGGATCCTCCACATGCTTGCATTTATCAAAAAAAAAAAAAGGTGTATACAATTCTATAAATCTACACCCAGTAGAGCTGCTTTCATAAAAAAAAAAAATCCCACTGAATTATGGTTTTGATTATTTCAGCCCAAGGAGTGAAAGAGTAGATAAAAGTTGTTTATTTACTCACAAGAATGAAAGGACTTTGGTTCTCTTGGATCTCCTCTTTTAGGCAGAGTGTATAGCAACTACCAAGCTCCCTCCTAGACCCAGTATACAAACCGAACATCTGCTTTTCTGTGTCCAAGCATAAGATGGTTCAAGAGAGGGTGAGCATTGAAGACAGAGAGAGCATAAGCTGCTCACTGAAATCAACAATGCCAGTGTTTCTCTTCCATTTACACCAATGGTATTTTGCAGTATTAATTTCTCTCTCAAGCATTCCTATAAAACGGTAAGAAAAGATTATGTCACACAAAGGTTCGAGTGGTTCAGCCTGTTTGCTTTCCATGTCATGGGTCTGCAATGCATGTATTCATCACATACTGTTTTCCTGTATTATTTTTCCCAAGGGTTCAATCCCCCCATATTTTAGCCCCACCTTCATCTCTTGTCACACACAAGTTATTACTGTTGAAGAAAATCAGAGCACAAAACTTTATGGGTTGCTGTGCAACCTGAAACAACCTGTGCAACACTGACAAAAGAAAACCCTTGGATATGATTCTTTTGACCAAGATTTCAAGAACAAAGTCACTAGAATTACTCATATGCTTGAAGTTAGGCCTGTGCTTAGGCATATTGCTGAATCTGCTTCTGATAGAAGAGAAAGATGAAGTATCCTTTGGCCTAGATTAGAGGCCACATCTTGGATATAGTGTTGCCTTGCTTCTAATTGCTAGTGTAGCCAAGAAACTTTATCCTTCCCTCCACTTGAGACACCACCTGGAGAAATACATTTTTCCCCTCAAACTTTGCACAAGAGCCCAAAACTTGGCTTTAATACGATACATATTTTCCATTCTCCCCCCTCTTTTTAATGAGATGCACTGATTTTTACCTGCATGTACTGTGTTTTGTTAATGGGAAATGTTTCAAACACTGTGTGGTAATGGACTGTGGGATATGGGATTATATAGTTATTAATCTCAAGAGCACCATGTATACTGTACCAGTATGTTACAAGCAGACTGGCAGAACAGGGTTTGAATTCTGGCAGGAGATCTCTTCCAAGTTTGCCTGTGCTTTAAAACTTTATACTGAGCTATAGTTACTTTGGTAAAAAGTGCTACAAACAGGCTGTGCTGAGCACCCTGCTGGTCACACATGTCAAAACTAGGTGACCTGGCAGCCAAGAAGATGTGCCTTGTGCAGCTGACCACTGCTATTTGTTGCACAATACAGAGAACACTGTTATACCCTGACATAACAGCAAGAAGCATTAGGGGGAAAAAGCCCTCTCCATCCATGGAGATCATATTTATACACAGTAATGTCTAAATCTATTGTATGCAAGTTTACACAAGCATGCTACAAGTTAAATACACCCTCACCTTCTCTCCTGCCACAATAAGTCAGACTAGATTTTACAATGTGGTGGCTTTTATAGAAATGAAAGGCAGTTTTTGCACAACTGAAAAACTGTCATTTTAAGATGAAAAAGTCTGCTTTACTCCTTGAGGGAAAGTTGGGAAAAGTTTCATGGATTTGCCCTTTGTAATATTCTGGTCTGTCTGCAGCAAGAGGAGGAAATAAAAACTAATGGAAAGAGACAATTCGTCTTGGATCAAAGCTGAACACTTCCAAGAATGCATTCTCAGACTATACTCAAATACTTAGAGGAAACAGTTGCTAGATCAAATAATTCACAATGTCCAGCTCTGCTCAGGCGCTTTATCAGGTTAAAAAATATCTGACAATTTTTACTTTATTTGGGAATCTCAAAACCCTTTCAGCCATTAACCACTAAACTGGAACCTATTTGCTCCATGAAAGGGATTTTTAAACTTCGGAACAGTTCAGTTCCCAACTTTCCAGGTTTGCTTCATCTTCCCCTACACCATCACTTACCCTGAGGAACTGAGGCAGATTGAGACAGTAACAAAGCAAACTTCTATACCCAATGCTAAATTAGATATACACATTAGATATATCTCATGATCAGATATTCAGCTTTCCCACTAGCTGAGACCCTTGACTGCAATTGCCAGTGCCCAGCACTTAATGAAGATGAGCTCTGCAGCTTTCCAAGAAATAAACAGAAGTAACTGTAGTACCCAAAATTAGTAGCTGTAGATGAGGTAAAGATCATAAAGGGCTGCCATTGATTTTAATGACAGAAAGGTTGAGCCCTTGATAAAAATGCCAGAACTGAATTATTGGAATCTGTCTTTCCCTGATTCTCATTTTCTAGTATTTGTTTTATTACTCTTCCAATTCTCTTACAAAAAAAAAAAAAGAAAAACAACTGGAAGCACCTTCTTTTTGGCCTTTGATAACCTAGTTTGTACAATGCCAGCCTGCTCAAAATCTT
This sequence comes from Pezoporus flaviventris, assembly GCF_033815535.1. Lineage (NCBI taxonomy): Eukaryota > Metazoa > Chordata > Aves > Psittaciformes > Psittacidae > Pezoporus > Pezoporus flaviventris. Next base: position 4,686,047 of record NW_026892569.1, read on the forward strand.
CCATTTAATTTTATGAGCTCTGGACTGTGGCCCTAGAGTTGGCTTTAAAACAACTAAACTTTCCCTCCAGAAAACACAACATTTTTGAGACAGCAATGCTTACAGCCTCGTACATCAGATTTAAGAGGTCTTTTTGGCCACACCGACCTCCTTCTCCCATTGGTGTCCCACTGGAATGCAAGTTGCATGTAAAATTAGAACCAGATCCTGCAAATATCTCTGAGTCCTCAACTCCCTTGACTGCCAGGAAAATGACATTAGTGATCATCAGCCAGGTACAACACTTGAGGTATTAACATGGAACTAGCCTTGAAATGTATGTAAATTTACTCTAAAGTTATTTAGACAACTTATTTGCAGCTAATTTCTTTATCTACATTGTTCATAACGTACATAATAAAATCTTTCTTTGCCCTGTTGTGAACAGTACCTAAACTATGGCTGGATAAGAAGTCTGTTTGCTTTGTCTAAATAGTGAAAGCTCTCCCACATCCAATGCCTATTGGAATTATCCTGTGATCTTTCAGCTTCTAATACATATTAATTTGTATTATACAAAACCATTCAAATAAATAATCGTGAAGACTGAATAAAAAAGCAATTTAAACTCCCCCCCCCCCCCCCCCCCCCCGAACTGGAGACATTTTTTACAAATAGTTCTTTTAAGTAGTCTGAATAGTATCTCTTTAATATTGCCATTAAAATTCACCAGAGTTCAAGAGCAGAGCAAATTTACATCTGTTAAAATAATGGAATTGACACTGATATTACATCATTGCTATTTTAAATAATCATTCTTCATAATTCTAACCTACTTGCTTTAGGTTGTAAAAAAGGGCTTGTTCCTACTTTCATCAAAGTCGGTGGCAAAACTCCCTTTAGCTTTCAGGGAGCAGCACCTATCTTTAAAGATTGGGTGCCACTCCTGATATGCAGTGGCTTTTGACTGCATTCAGTAATGCAGCAGAGAATAAATCCCTCTGAAAGAACAATTACTGACGGCTGTTCTATGAGCTCCAGTCAGACAGGATAATTGTACTGGACAAGCCTGTTCTCCAAAATCACAAAACTCTATAGACTATTCTGAATACCAAAGTAGTTACAATTCTTCTGCTTACTTTCACGAGAACGCAACATTTTATATAGGTGGGTTTTGCCAGTTTAGTGCAATTTTGTGGTTTTCCTTCCTTAATATTTTGGGAGAGATTGTTTGAAGAGACGCATAATGGCAACCCTCACAAATTCACCTTCTCTTGGGAGAAGGTTAGAAGTTTCACTAAAATTACTAAGTGTTATTTCATGAACAATTCAAACTGAGCCTAAAGGACTTAAAGAGATACACTATACACAGCTGGAAAGCCACCTAGAAAGTGAATCAATGCAGTTATCTCCCTGGTTACAGAAGAAAACAAAACAAGGATTTTTAAGACATAGAAGTGATAAAGGTTAAAACTAAGACTATTTAAAACTGGAGAAAAATACTTTTTTTACTATCCATCTAATACTCAAAAGAGCAAAGCTTGGTACCTGGCTATTCCTAGGCTTCCTCTTCAGAAAAAAAAAACAAACCAACCCAAAAAGCCATGTCCACACAGCAGCTTATCATCCATAAAATCACCTTGATTCAGCTACCTACACAGACCTCAAGTTTTCAGGGACAGGAACACTTCAACTCTATCTGCACTGAGCATCTAGTTTGACAGATTTATGGTCAGGTCAGAAATCACCAGTCACTACAGTTAACTTTTGACTAACATGCTACTAAAATACGTTGGATGCTTACTGGACAATAACCACCAGCTGAGTCTTAACCATAATTGTAGTGCAGTATAGGGCCTGTTAGATGTTATCTGGGAGCCAGAGAACTTTATTAGTGCTGTCATAAAAGCTAAAGCAGAATTTATCCCTTGTTCTATCACTGACACTACCTATTATAAATAAAATGTCTATCAAATCTTAGCAAATTTAGATGCTAACTAAAATGGCAGTTACTGTGGTGTCTTTAAGAGCAATTTGACTTTAGAAAAACACAACGTAGAATGAAATGCTATCCTGTACTGTGAAGAAAAGCGTAAATAAGCAGCACGACCAAGACTGGGTGGGAAGCAAATTATTCCACAAAAAAATCAAGTTTTGAAGAACCTGCAGTGCTAACTGCTTTACTTCACTTGGAATTACCCTATTACGTATCTTTCCACTTCCACAGCAGGACACCTGCCCTCATACTTACTTGGGAAAAGAAAAAAAACATAACTTGGATGGTAGGGAAATATCTTCCAAGCAAGGATGATTAGGCAATGCTCTGCCTCAGGAAACGTTTCAGGCACTGTCACTTGATGGTGTCTAAGAAGAAATGAGAGGGAAAACACCTAAGGGGTTAGCCTACAGAGATATTCTTGTTATGCAGGCTGGGACTAGTTGAATTAGGAGGTCTTTTCCAGATGCATCATCTGTAATCCTTTCTGGCACCGTTCCTTCTCTTTAAAAGATTTCATCTTCCCCCATGCTAGTGGCACTAAAACAACATGATATCTAGTGCAACTAAGCCTTCAGGATAGCCTTGAATCACACAGCAAACTAGTGCTATGCAATTAAATAAGCTACAAATACGGCTTTTGTAAGCAATTTACTGTTTTGTAGCTTTCCAACCACACTAAAAGAAGGAAACAGCATATACCTACCATGAAGGATCAGTTGCTGGTACATGTTTTCATCACTCAGGGAATGATGATTATTCAGATATGTCTATCTATCCCTTTCTAATCAAACATATACATTAGACTATTTTTCTATTATAGTCTAGATTCTTCATTCCAACACTATTCATTTCTAACATTAGAACCTGCTTATCTGAAGACTTCACATAGCTGCAGAAATCTTCATGGGAATAAATACATTATCATGTCATCTATTTTTGGCTTTCCATGCCATGACAACAGAGGCTGGCCTGGTGTTTCTATATATGAATGCCTTTCAGGTAGCAGAACAGTTACTGCAGATTGATTGGCACCTGCTCGAGGATGAGGTGAATGGAAAGTAAAGCAAAAGTATTTTTATTTCATCAAGAACATCTTGGCCAAGCCCTTTTAGTAGAAGGTGAAAACTGAGAAAACTGCAAACCAAAGGTACTGTTATCTTAATATTTTGGGAGCATGAAATAGTGAAATCAGAGTTCTGAACTTGAAAAGGTTTAAGATGGAGTGTAACAAAAATAGCCTTCTCAGAATAAGCATTTTCAAGACCTGGTAGTTACATTTTGTTAGTTCTAATCTTCTTTTAGTAAAATAACTTCTGAAAAGAGAATATAAAAATCAGGAACCTGAGTGCCAATAGAAACATATTGTAAGTATGATACATCACCAACAAGTCTACCGTTGCTGGGTTAAGAAAAAGCCTGATGCACTTAAAAGTATCTTCTTTTGCTTTCTAATATAATTTTTGGAAGATCTCAGCTTTTTTTTTTTTTTAATAAAGCTGCTATTAAGAGAAACTAATTATGATTTGATTTTTGAGGGCCTGGATTTTCTCTCACATGTATCATTCTAACTCAGGAGTAAGCCCATTCAAGCAAATGAGATGAGGTTGGTGTGAACAAATTTAAATGCGATCAGACACAGGCCCCAAGATATTTATGGATAGAATGAGTCATTCCTGTTCTGGTTGGGTGATTACATCAGTGGAGAATTTCATCACACAGGGCCTGAGCCTCCTTTCTTACATCACCATACATCAAGCAGCACTGTGTGGAGCTCATCAGTATTTCACTAGCCTAAAAATCAACAAGATGAAAGAACTGAGCCCACAGACCCAGTCCCCTGTACTAGTTTTGCATCGGCTACAAAGACATTGTCCCCGTTTAAATCAGCAGATCATCTGGTCTTTCTTCCTTGGTCTGCTTACCTACTAAAGCTTTCATACAAGTTATTTTAAGACCTGTTTCTCATTTAAAATATTAAGTAACTGTGGTCATAAAAGAGCACATATTCTTTTTCTGGCAACATATTCAAGGAGTAACTTCTCTTCCATTGGTCTCCAGTGACACATCTATAGGGATGGTAAGGAGAAATTGAGCAGATAATGTAAATTTGACTACTCAGACTCCCTCTACACCAAATGCAGTTCTGTGAGAAATCTTTAGCAGTTCAAGTCTGACAGAAATTCCTGCAAAATGCTCAAAGTAAAACAACTATGCCAGACCTGACAGTAATATTCCATTTTTAGGCACACAACAGGTTTGGTGGTGCTAGAACAGCATGTGATCAACCTCTCTTATTCTAAGAATAGGCAATACCAGCTATTAAAGAAGCTAGCTCAGGAAATGCTGTGGTGGACTGCTGTATCCAGAACAGATTAGGGGGATGGGGGGGCGAAGCTGGAATGCCTCCAGCAACCTTTGGAGTATCTGGGAAGTTTTTCCCTCATGGCAATGACTTTAAGGCTAAGTAGAGGCAGAAAACCAAAACGGCAGCCTAAAAAATCCCCAGACATCAGGTGTTTACCAGAAAAATCTGTTCCCCAGCCACACACTGTCCCTGATCTCAATGGTTTCATGGGCTTCTTCCTTCTGCCTTCCCAGTACATCTGCACAATGTCTCACTTCTGGGAAATCGGGGGGATTAAAACCACCTTCGAAGTGGAGAAAACCCAAGTGTGATCGCTTCTTGGATGCGGCTCAGCAACCCCAGAAACTGAGAACCACAATGATGCTTTACACCAGCTTCTCCATTCGTAGGCAACTGCAGAGCATTATGTTTTGCTGCTATCCCATCCCTGGCCAGTCAGTGGCCCACCAAGGACACTAAGCTGGAGAATACTGGGTTTAATTAATTTCCAGTGCAGTTTTACTTCCTACCATTACACCTTTTTCTCAAGATATTTAAGCAGCATTTCAGGCATCACGGTTTCATATTCATGTTATACTTTGCTAATACCATGTAGAATTTCTCTGCATCAAGTGGTGTAATTTATCTTTTCCCACAAATGAGAAATGTCTGCACCATAACATATCCTATCTGCAGCTCTTTCATACCTAAATCCCAAGGATTTGGGGGCAAAAAAAAGAAGATTATGTATTTATTCAGAAATTAAATGAGATTAATAATTTTGAAAGTAATTTACAAATAGCAATCAGCCTCTGCAATGAAGGTCAAAAGAAAAAGGACACATTAGCAATTAAACATTTTCCCTCCCTTTAAAGTTTTAATACTGCCTACCTGTTAATAATGGGAAATACCCTTTCTCAAGAGTAGCATTTTCAAAAATTGTTAGGTTCCTTTAGCTAATTCTAATCTTCTTTTAATAAAATAATTTGTTAAAAAGGATTATAAAAAAAGCATGAAAATGGAATGCCAATAGAAATGCACTATCTATACAATAAATAGATCATGTATTTTCTAAATGAATGATTAAAAATAGCTATTAAAGTAAAGAGAATGAGCTTATGTTTCTAGTAATGACTTCTTTGCCTCAGAATGAAATCTGTAAATCCCTGATTGCAATTTCACATCCCAAAAGAACAAGCAGTCCTGGGACCGATGCTTATTGCCCTTACCACTGATACTAGCATACCATATATGTGATTTTTATATCACTGGTTTGAGTATTTAGATTTAAAATATGAAGCATGTACAAGTAGAAGTCTCATGCAGCTATTCTGTCACAAAAATAAAGCTCTCCAACAAGGCTTTTTTGTAGGTACATGCATACATGTATACACAGACTTTCAGTATAACTACAATTTTATTCATAAGAGTGCATAATGATTCAGGCTGTGATTGTTAATAAAAATGCATTTCTAACCATCAAATTTGAGTCTATTATTCTAAGTTAATTGCATTTGCCCTAAAGAGACTTGCGACTGGCTGTCAGCCTATTTGTGTCAGTTCCATTTTATTCATCAGTCAATCTTGTCTCCTCTTTTTTCACATCCCATATATTGATCAAATAGATTTGTTAGCATGCCTCTGCAGCTTTAAAAAAGTTTTTTGTTATTTGTCAGGTTTATTTGATTACTATATTAGTTTGTGTGTTATCTTAATTGTTATTTCAATAGAAAATAAATGCCCTTTGATAGTCCCACAAGATTCCCATTAAATATAACCCATATAACAAGTCAGTGGATGGAGTAAATGTGGTAAGAAAATAAACACATTAAACATATTTTAAAAGGTGATACTAGTCTGCAGCTGTATTGTACTTGATCCAAAAGACAGGAATAGAAATAAGTACAGTGTGAAACAATTTTGATAAACATCAGTGCCGTATCATTGCATATTATGCTATGTATAAAATACTTTAAGGAAAAGACATGCAATATAAAATAAACTGAGGTCATATCTGGAAGAATGAGGTTTGTGGTTAAGTGTGAAATGGAACCATATTATATATGGCTTTAGACACTAAAAATTCTGCTAGAGAGGCAGCAAGCAGAGGTTGATGGAAATGCTGTTACATGGGCAAATTTCTGATAGGGACAAACGCCAGCTTTTACAAAAGTATTTATTGGAGCAAAAGATACACACCTAAGCAGCCAGCTTCTTCCTCTGTAAAGCTATGATACACTGTTTAGTGAAATAAATAAGAGTTTAGCTAGATTTAAAAATTGAAACAGCATCCTGCGCACATTTGTTTTTATAATTATTTCATGAAAACACATTTTCTACCTCTACCTTCTCAAAAGAGAAGATGGTGCAACCCGTTTTTCCATACCTGCCTGATATCTTCATTATCAGCAAGACTACATAACCCTGGCTCCTTGCTTAACACTGAATCTGGGATCTCCCCAGTGAGTTCTTGAGCTTACTTAGCATCAGAAATAAGATCTGTGGGAAATCAGCAATCATGTGCTTACCATCTCATAAAGATATGAGAAGTCCATGTGTCCTAAGATAGGCACTCAAGACAGAAGCATTGGTTTAACGAAAATTTTATGAAACAAAATACACTGACCAACCCCAGTGCTTTCTGGGACTGAAATGTGAAATCTCCAGCTTGCTTTTTTTTTTTTTGCAGATTTTGAGGGGAAAGTGAATTTCTTTCTATTTTTTGGGCTTAAACTCTTCTGTCAAGATGGGCTGACTTGCCAGCAGGGCAGGTTTATCTCTGCCATTGATTATTGTCATTGTTCAGGCCAGGCTGAACACCTATCATACCAGCTATGGCTGATATGATGACCACCCTAAGGGAGACTTATTATAACCGGAGCATCTTTAAATGCTTATATCTAGCTGTGGACACTTGAAATGTCCAACTCCTAAATTGCTGTTTTTCATCTGGAACCTCTTTAACTGTATTTCATACTAAGCAACCATGCTAAAGCTTCAGATACCCTAAAATAAAGCTCAAATTTGCAATTGTCCTAGAGCAGTTTGCAACACTCCTGCGGTTCAGAAGCACACGGCATGATGATAGTTTCAAGCTAAACTGTTATGACCAGCTAGTATGGAATATAAACAGAAACAGATGAGAAGAATACAGCCTCAACATTTGAGGCAACAAAGAAAGAGTGAAATGATTGCTACATAAAAGACATTTCAAAGACCTCCCAGAAAAGCAGGCATAAAAATCCCCAATAAAAAGGCTCAGCAAGAAAACTGTCACACCCCCTAATCCTCAGCAGACTTTAACAAGATGTTCGCATGAGCCAGAGATTGTCTCCTTCCCCAGAAGACAAAAGGCACAGAAAACAATACTGTCTAGCATAGGATTAGGAGGCAAGAGATAGATAAAAAGGATTCCTTCACCTTACAATTAGAAATCCTAACTCTCCAGCCAAAAGGATAATCAGAAACAGACTGCAAACCTGTGTCACAATAATTGCTGCATCTTTCTTTACTCTTTGAAAACTGATATTTTCTGAAGATTTGTTTTAATTTACTGCCACCCCCAGAAAGGTTTTGATGGCCACTTAACTACAAGACAACGGCTGCTACCAAACCACAATTCAGCACACATGGCAATAGCCTTATTTCCCCATTGTTGTTATTTCCACCACCTCCAAACAAAAATCAGATTACCAATGTTCATATCAACCTCCTAGTAAATTGTATAACTAAAGGCAAATTTATATGTAATGCACTAACAAATGATCAGCTTAGCATGCCCCAATCAGACACACATACACAGATTCCTCATGCCAACTCTGGCATAAGCATATGCTCTGATTAAAAAATAAACAACTACCTTGTTATAACAAGGATCTTTAGCTTTATTTGTTATCATTAATGCCTTTGAACAGAAGGCAAGGCACTGGCAAGAGTAGAAAATGGACATGGGAGGGGGAAACCTATAGGCTGTAAAGAAACTACAGCCTCCAAAGTTTGACCTTCCTACTGTAGCTAACTAGAGACATCAGCTGTAATAACTGCAGAAGTTTGCATAAACATTTAAGACTTCTCCTGAAGCTGAAGAAGGTGACCCTAAGACATTGCAAACTCCATTTACAGAGCACATATTAACTTATAGACCTGAATTCAGCACAGAAACAATCATATGGTTAGGAACTATACATGCTCCCACTTTACAGGAGATTGAGGCACACAAGAATTAAATGGTTAGAGCAAGAACTGATTGAGGGACAAGCAGGATTTAAGCAGCCACTACCTCCAATAGGCAGTTGGTGTTGCTAGCCTTTTCCAGTCTTACTGGTACCATCAGAAAAGGTAAAGTCAAACAATTTCTTTTTCTCTTCAGATGCAGCACACTCAAAACTATTACTCCATGCTCTTGTGATTCTACTGTCTAGTGGACCTTAATTTTTCCACCTTAAGCTAATGTTCTGTGGACTTAAGTGTGCAAGCTAGACACTACTTCTGAGCTGCGTCATATTCTGTGACAGCCTAAATAATCCCTCTTTAAGTAAACTATTTGAAACTACTTAGAAAGAGGTTGGCAGAGATGCAGCCTTAACCATTTTAATTTGTTTTGGAAACACATAAACAAATCACACTTCCCAGAAGAATCATGGCTTGAAATAAACACATAGAAAAAGGCATATATTTCTGTTCTCTTTCTGGTAAAGCTCAAAGGAAGCAGAAAGCTTCACTTACTCATACTTGTACGAGATAAAGGAGAAAAGTTAGCTATAAACAGCTAAGTAAACTTTCTGGACCTTGGTCCAGATGAGAACTAGTGATTCACAAAGTATGACCCCAAAGCATACAGCTAGCAGCATACCAGAGCACTACAAGGCGTGAATCACTGCAGGTTAGAGGCAGTCTGCATGGTGGCATAAGCACATTAATCCCTTCTCAGACAGTGCTCCAGGGACTCCAGACCTTGCTTGTGGTATAGCATCAAAAGACAAAAGCCTTCTCCTACGGGCACACTTGTTCCCATGCCATGAGGAGATCATTGATCTACTGCTGAAGGGCAGCTATGCTTGAATCAGGAGCATTGAAACAAGTCCATGCACCCTGTCTGTTGTCTGAAAATTATTTCCAGATGATAATTTCCTCATTTTATAAACAAACAAGCTTCTAGTTGCCGCTATTACAAACACAACTTGTGCTAAAATACTAGCCTGCCATATAAACCTCAACTTGCATTCAGATCCGGATGCACAGAACAAAACATGCAGAATATTATTTCTTTGAGTGATCCCTGTGTGGCACAAAATCCCACATCCACTGGGATCACAATACCACCCAAGTACTCAGTCATTTAGATGAGACCTCTATCTTCCCCTCCCAGGAGGGGAGAAATGCACGTGCTGCAAATACCATGAAGTTTTTTTTTCCACTGATTTTGAGACACTCAGATACTATGGTGGTGAAAGGCAGTGCAAAACCTTAATATATGTAAAAGCATAGGAAACATTGCCATGCTGAAACAGAAAAATAAAGACAGCTGAACCCTCACCATATCCTAAAACCATGGTTCAGAAAACTAGCCTGAAAGTATTACAGTGGTTATGTTTAATAATTTACATTGATAGCTTCACAAACTTGAAGTCCAGCATCTTCATATGTAGGCTAGGAACAGGGATAGGAACAGGGATGCGATGAAGCACACAGTGATGAGGTCTGTATTCAGGTTCATTACCATTGTTTTCCTCAGTTATAATCGCTTTAATGAATATTTTGACTAATCTAGACTTTCATAGGAAACAGATACAACACCTGATAATATAGTATGCTGTGAAGCCAGATATTTCCATCAGCTTTAATGGGCATTAGGATGGTGCCTTATGGATCAAGACAGAGCGATTTCACTAGCCAGATGTCTTCATGCATCTGACAGGATGCATCAGACAGGAGCCACCAAAAAGAAATAGCAAACGCCAAAGTTTACTCACTCAGAAGTTCAGGGATGAACACTGCATTAGTGAGTCAGGGTCCTCAGGCAGCCTCTGCTCCTGTGGGTAAGACGCGTTGTGTTGATCATATGAAAATTGTGTCCCCTAGGGAAAAAAAGTCATCTCAGTGAGAGGCCAGAGGACACTGGATCCTTAAAGGGAAGAGGCATCTCTCAACTTCTACTAAGAGTAGTTTTTCCATACTTGTGAAGTCAATCAGGGGATTAAGTCTTCAGTTCCAGTCACTTTTCTCTTTGCTCTCATAACAATAATTTTGAGGCATTTATGAAACACTAGATCCTATGGGGGATAACAAAGCCACTTCACCAGCTGAGGAGATTTTCCTGCTTAGTGAAGTCTTCCTTTCCCACTCTTGTTTTCCAGAGCTGAACAACCCCATCCTACAGCCCCTTGGAGACTCAGGTAAGTCCCCTACCTTCTCCCCACAGTGTCCACCTAGGGCATGGCACTGCATTTGTGCAGCTACTGAAATACCACATTTCATGGAAGAAAGCAAACACAATTATTCTAACTCCATGGGGGATGTGAGCAACATTTTTTGCCTTAATATTGACTCATCATCTGTTTGAGCCCATCTTTAAAATGGGACTATTATTTGTATTAATAGCTTAAACATTTTAAGGCTTACTCAAAACAGGAGAACAAGCCTAGAAGATCTGTGAGCTAAACCTGCAAGCTTTTGAGTAGGAGAATAAAAAGCTCTTAGCCCCATAACCATTGTCTTCTCAAAATTAAGAAAGAACCCCAAAAGGGTCAGCCTATGAGCCGCACAAAGTCTGCTTGTCTCACTAAGATCTCAGTAGATTACTTTGGGACCAAGCAACCCCCAAACTGACACCTTACAAGGGCTGCTAATTCTGCACCTTACCTAGAGAACATCTGCAACTTTCCTCTCTTCCTCTTACCTGTATTTGTCTGCCAAAGAAGGTGGATGGTCCATAGGGCCCTCCCTTTGCAGCTGAGGCTGCTTTCCCTGAGTGGGGGCTCCCAAATCAATCTGTGCTACCTAGAAACCTCTAGAACAGGGAGAGATGCCAATTTATCTGCTTTCCACTCTGCCACAGCAGAAGTGGGTGATGCTTATCTGCTCCCTTGACTTCTGATGATGATCCTTAATTGGAGCCTGCTGAAGCCAGTCTGAGAAACCTCTCAGATCTTGGCAGTGGCCCTCAGCAGTCCTCACCATGACCATTAATTGGGGTGTCATTGATCAGCAGATGAGCGCACCCACCTGGATGTGCGGAATCCACAGGCTTCCAATAGGCATGCACAGGCTTCCAATAACCATGAACTGGCTGTGTCAGAGACCACATCACCCAAGATAAAGTTTAGAAAGCACCATGCCCTCCATTATGATCTTTCTTCATGGGGCACCCAAGACCCTGTTGTTGCAAGCAAAATGCCTGCACCCAACAGCTCTGCTTTTGTACTGTAAACACACATGATGCAAACTTTCTCTGCTAGTTAGGGGACAGTGCTGGGGCTTTGGTAGGCAAGGTAGACAACATTAGTCTGCTCTGATAAAGCATGAGGAGGTAAATTATTCTATGCAACTCAGAAGTCATTCAGATGGTACTTTTGGCATTTCCTCCCCCCCCTCCTTGCTTTTGTTCTGTCAGTCTGAAGAGAACAGCTCGTGTGATGTAATTTAGAATGGAGCTTTTTTAAAGCTTTCACTCAGGAAAAGCTTTGGGAGCTCTGGGGGTATAGCTTAGCTTCAAGAAATAGAAAGAAAGCAAGTTTGCATTGACAGCTTGATCCCAGAGAGAGGTGGCTGCCTGCTTGTCTAACAGGTCCTCTGGGTCTGGATGAGGCAGAGACAGAGGAGCAGTCATATTAAGTGAACGTGCGCTGCCAATGTTAAAGGAACAATTACCATTATTCTGCATAGTTCACTGTTTGCTACTGCTATTTCCTTCAATAAAACCTCTTTTCACTTGCCAATTGGAGCTTGTCATGTAACAATATTTCTTATGCACAATACACATACTAAAATGCCCCTGTGTTTTTAATACATTTATAGTTGTTAACAATAGTGGTATAGTGACAGAAAAAATGTACTTGCTTTGAATACAGAACAGATTGCAAAAAGAGCAAACCAGAGGCCCTGCTCTAAAGGATTAATGGGGGTTAGATTTTGCCTAATCTCTGTTGAAACAGTGACACCTCTTCCATTTCTCTCACTCGCACTTTTTCCTCTCAGAGCCTGGACTGTGACCTCCTTGCTTGGAAGGGTTTATATACCGAAGCCTTAAGCAAAGGCTTCAGTGGAAGTTTTGATGTGAGGAACTGGTGAGCCCTCCTACCCTTAATGCTCAGCATGCCTCTTCTGGGGCTTTGGTGAGCTCAGTGTGCTGAAGGTTGCCCAGCCAACCCTTTGATCCTTGTGCATGGTCCACAGACAGGCAGGAATGTGTTGACCAACCATCGAGCAACACCTGAAACTTCTGGTGTTCACATCAGGCACTAGCACAACTCCTTAGCATTGCAGTTCCTTCTAAAGCAGGACCAACAGCAGGCGCTGGGGAGAGGATGGTGTTTCACTGAGGTTGCAGGAGCTCTGCAGCTCTCCTCTGAAAATCTGTACAATGAAGACATTGTGCTAGTATGGCACTTGCCAGCATCACAAAACCAGGTGGAAATGACCACAGAGAAGGTGCCACAGTGAGAAGAAATTAAGTGTTTGTGCTTGTGAGCAGGCTGAACCTAATATTTCATGCACCCAAATGAACAAGCAGCTGCTTGGAAACCCTTGTAGCACACCCATGAAAGAAACTTTCTTCTGCCATAAGATTCTTGTTTTCTAAGAACACTATTTTGTTCTGAACAAGTTAATATACACAGGAAAAGACATCTTGAGTGTTCCTGGACTCTCCTACACTATCCAGGAATAGTGATAGACTGTGAGTTTAAACACATCCTTCCACTGCACAGCAAGAAAAGTGTATTTAATACTGTGAGCAGAACAGTTACCATGCTTGCCTTTGCCAGAGCTGGCAAGAATACACTGTCCTAAAAGTACTTGTTACATAATTAAGAAACAGTGGATGTCATCTGTGTGCCCCCAGAATAGGTGTTCTGAATCTTTGGTGTCCCCTGAGAAGACAAATGTTTTGTGAAGATGTATAGCATGATACATCCTCTGCTTCAGATATTGCTGATTGCTTTGGCTATGACTTTCTGAGAAAAAGAGCAAAGAAACCCAGAGAAGGCTATTGGAGGTTATTGCAGGTTGTTTTGGAGCCTGATCTGCTGAGCTCCCTGGAAGTCTTTCCATAGACACCTGGTGATACTGGATCAGGCCCTTGCAGAGCTAAATAAATGGTTTCCCATCACAGTCCAGCAAAGGCTTCTCCACAGCACCTCGGGAGGTACTCACATAGCAATAAGATTCCTAATGTTTGCTATAGAGGAGAAGTCCGGCTCCCAGTTGTGTTCCAGTATGGCATTGAGAGATTGAAAAATCTAAGTGTTTGCTTGGAAGGTCTTTAGAAGATGTAAGACTCACAGATTGCCACTTATCATTGGATTTGAATCAAAGAAAAGCTTTTATAATTTACTAGAAGACATGGGGTTTTGTAGTCATACATTATCACTTGCCAATTTACCACAAGCAGATCTTTAAGGACCATCTCTGAGAAATGCTGCATCTTCTGTGATTTGCAGCTCTATTTGACAGCGTTTAAAATGTTTGGACATATTTTAAGGAAATAGGTGGTTTTGGTGGTGTTTCCCCCCACCAAATCAGAATTCTGACAGCCTCAGAGTTCCTCTAGCATTAATGTTGTGCAAGGATGTATTTGTGACCATAACCATGTGTAATACCTGCTTTGGGAATAAGCTCTCTACATAACTTCAGTGTCAGTCAGAAAGCAGCACAATTGCCAAAGACCTTGGAACATGAAAGGAAGACACTGTGCTGTCTTTTCATTGGAATGTTCACAAATTCTGCCTAGTGATCCCTCTGATATTTTCACTTTTCAATAGATAGTGCTTACCAAAAATAAAACAGAATTTTAAGTGCCTTCCAGATTAAATGAGAGAGTTTTATGTAGGAAAAAAAAAAATCTTTTGTAATAAACTCAGTGTTTTCTGTTTTACATTACCTATAAAATTCACAAACTGAGCAGTGAGCAATTACACACACAAGCATGTCCGCAGGTGAGCCCCACCATCAGTTACCGTGTCAGCATCTTAAATAAAGCCCTGTCCACTTCTGGCTACTCTGTTCTGATTAGGATTTTATTTCTGAAACTTGATCATATTGGCAGACAATCTTAACCTCAGTGATGGGGTGAGTAATTAACTGTGAGAGGAAGGAAGGAAGACTGAATTAATGCACCAGGGCTGTTGAGAAAAGGACTATAATAATACTAAAGCTTTTTTTTCCTTTAATTTGAAAACAACACAATCAAATCAGAAAAGCTAATGCATCGAAATCTCCAGCTTCACACTCTGCAGCCAGGAATAAAGAAAGTTTAAGAGCTCTGAGTTATCCCTGCAGTACAATAAGCAGCTGCCTGTGAGTGTTGGGATGGACCTGCCTCAGCACATGGTGCAGGGCATCCATGCAGCTCCAGCAGATGTGTGTGGCGTTGTGCATCCCAAATCCCCACAGCCAGGGACTGGCGCAGCTCTGTGGTGGCTGGAGTGGCCTACTGACATTAATGAAAATAAATAGATGTTTAGTTTTCCACTTGGAGGGGGAAGGACAGGGCTGTGTGCTTTAGGTTCAGGTTCAGTTTGAAAATGACTTGCTTTGAGTTTAATTATCTCTTAGCAAAATGTCAGGAGTGCAGCTTTGAAACAGAAAGAAGTAAACAAAAGAATATGGAGCTTTATTTTTCTTTGCAAAAGCTTTTCAGGGTTGGTTCATGTGATAGAGCTGCCACAGCACCTGGAAGATCCAAAAACCCAACCTGAGGCTTGAATTCAACTTCAGAAATAGCCACTCCTCCCAGAGAAGACGATCTCTTTCAAGAGCTGCCGGAGTAACAACAGGGTGCCAGGATGCCCCGGAGGAAATTAATTCAAAACAGGAAAAAGATAAAAAAATTACCCGTCAGCAAGCAATATGTGAAATGCTGGGAGAGCCTGCTGCTCTCTGGACTATCCCCAGTTACTACAGTGAATTTATTTCACAGAGGCCGTTTCATACAGTCACAACAGCCAGGACAGAAATACAGACCTGAAGAAAACCTTTGAGGAAAGAAAACAGTGGGTGAAGGAGAATTTGGAAGATCTGATCTAGAAACAAACCATGGTGGCTCCAGCATGGCTTTCTTGGAGGATGCACAGCTGTAACCTGCACCTTGACCCGTGGATTTCAGTGACAGCACTGCCTGTTGACCAGCTGTGGTTATGTTTCTGCTGCAGTTGACACTTAATACCAAAGCTGCGAAGTTCCTGTGAAAATCTGGTGATTTATCTTGGTGCTTATCAGCCCAGGGCTCCTGAGGACCAGGCACCAAGTTCTGACACAGAGCAATGGGAAGTGCAGGTCTCTTGGCAAGCACCTGTAAACTGAACGTCCACTGAACATGCTACAAAAGCAGTTGTGAATTTTGTTATTGTGTTCATTGAAAGCATGAATTACATGCAGTGTCTAAATGCAGATGATGATGTCTGATGCAATAGGGACGTTAGAATTAGCGTATAAAAACCTTTTTTTTAAGCATTTGGTCCCACTTCTTGCAAAGTCCATTGCAACTCTGAAGTGTAAGTGACAACATAAAATTCACACCGATCCTTTCAATACTTTTTTAAGCATCCTTAAATCCAGCTTTTTTTTCTGCTGTACATCTTACTTTTTATAGTTAAAAGTAATTTTAAAGCAAAAAAGAACATAAACAATATACACTGACTCTTGACACTCCATTGCTTTCTTAAAGTAGAATAATAAAAATTTGCAAATGAACAAAAGAGTGGGAGGAAGATATCTGATTTACAATGTTTTTGAGATAAAGAACACTATAAAAAAAGATCAATGTGAATAATAAAGCATTGTTAACTGAGTCATGACATTTCTATTCTCAGTGAAGATTTGAACAGTAGAGCTCTGCAAATGAGCACCTTGTGCCATTTTCAAAGTGGGAGGAAGACATATAATTATAATTTTTAAAGTGAAGAGAATTTAAGAAAAAAATCTCTCTGAAAAAGTTTATTGAAAAACATATCGACATATCAATATGACATAAATTACTTTGATTTTATTAAACTAGGAGGGGGGGAAACCTCTTTTTGAAGACTGGCTGCAGAAAGCATTCCTTGAAAAGAATTGTCTTTATTAAAAACTCTTTTGCTAAGATGAAACAGCACTGAATGTCAGCACTACCGTATATTTATTCTGTAACTCTTCCAACAGCTGAGATCTATAAAAGAAACATATTTTCAAAACAGTTTTAACCTCCATTGTCTTGATCGTTCGTATTAACATTTTTCATGTCACCTATTGAAATCCCTTAAAGGAACCGTTTATTCAGTCAAAATTAATGAAGCCATCTCCTTAAACATCCTCCAAAAAGTAAAAAGGACATAATGTTGTGCATTTTATTTGACATAAGTTTTCTGCCATTTCACTTATTCCTGTGATGAGAGCAAAACTTCATATTTATGCTATCAAATCTGCAGAGTAAAGTGATTTTGAGAGAGAAGAAAACTAACTCTGCTCTTGCTGTGTGTGCAATTTAAATCCACGGTGAAAATACAGCATTGATCAGATTACTCCAATTGAGTCATTTAGTGCTTTGGCATTCCTGAAGTGAGGACCCAGCTGTGAAATCATACTTGGGGCCAAACTTTCCTGCTAGGTGAGTGCACATGGCTCCCATTTTCTTCAAAGGGAATGACACACATGGCCAATATTTAACTTTCACCTCTCCCATTCTTCAGCTAGCAAAGCCAGAATCAATGGACTATATGCAGGCAATTTAATAGAATTAAGAATATAATCAAGATTTTCCAGGACTTACTAGTGATTTGGGCTATATAACTCCATACATCTCAAAGCACAGATGCTCAGCATATTCTGAAAATCAAGCCATCTCAAATGTCTTAGTTTAAGCAGGTAAAATCATAAATCACTTTGAGTATTTTGGCTATTGGCTCCTAACAAACAGGGTGTAGGATACTTTTTCAAAATCCTAAGTTTCAATTTCTGGGTTGGCTGGGATGCCAGGGAGACTTACCGCATCCCAACACATTTTGGGTACTGCATTTGCACACATTTATCCCCCACCATTACCATTATGGGACTTAAGCAAAGTGCAGGCACCCTTCTGTAGCAGCCATCCCCTTGAGAAAATCCCAATTCTAGTTCTGCACATCCCCTGGGATGGTCTGGACTGCTGGGATGGCCCACAGGACTTTGAGGCATAAGTGCCACAGAAAAAAAAAAAGCTGCGTCCCAAAATCTTGCTGCCCCATGGTGTATGCAAATCTTCAACTCAAGGTCAAGTGGAAAACTTTCCTACCATCCTTGCTGACTCTCCGCTTCACTTTCCCCCGATTCCATCTGTTCCTCACCCATCTCCTTCATTCCGCACTTGCCTCCCTCTTCTTCCTGTGTCCATCTGTTCCCTCCTTCCTCAACACAAGTCGGGGAAGGGAAGTAAATTCAGTCATTCACTGAACAGATTTCAAGATGAACCCCCTCCCTCTCCAGTTCTAACTTCATTCATCATGGTAAAAATTATAATGAATAGAAATGTTGAAGGTGAAAATTTATTAGGGATTTTGTTGCTTTCTTACATCAAAAGCAGTTAAAGCTGCGTATAAACATTGGCTTCATTCATTTTTCTTAATATATGGTATAATTAGCGAGAAATATTAGTGGAAGTGTTTGCTATGCAGTCCATCAACACATGCCTGTCAGAGTTTAGGATCTGGGCCAAAATTTTTTGCCAGTCCTGTGATAGATTTATAATAAGCATATAGAAGGCTTTACAGTCAGCTGGGTCACTAATTCATAAAGTTAAAATGCATGCAATGAGGTCAAAAATTCACTATTGATAAAATACCCCCTCCCGGGATTGCACCATTAGATTTGTTACTGCAACAGTAAAATAAAATAAACCCAAAGCTCCTGTGAATTGCCAGTCCATCATCATAAATCAAAAAAGAAGCACTTGCACAAGTTCATGATGTCATATGAAGCCGAATATATATTTATAGTCTTGTGTACTATTTCCTGTTTCCTTACAACAAAAATAAAGTCTCTAAATCCCCTGTATCCTTATGCCTGTGCTCAGCAAAATGTAATGGGCACGAAACTATGAAAGCATTCATGATATATTAGCCTAGGCCAGCTTGCTTCAGGTCGGCTGTGACACCCTCTCTCCCTCTGGCCTCTCCTACGTGGATGGCAGCAGTTCCCATGGAGTTTGCTCCACCTGTTGCACTCACCATAGGGATAGTCCTACACCTCTTCCTACTTTGCCTCCCTGACCTTGGGAGAGAGAGGAAGGTTTAAGCCTCCAAGCCCTACATGTGGAGTGGATTGCCTGGCAAGCACAGCAGAAGTGCAGGAGCTCAGCACCCATGTGGGGACCTGGGATTGCCACAACATGGACCCTGGACATCTTGTCTGTCAAGGTGGCTAAACCACAGAAGTTTTAGCTTGGGCTGCAATTTCCTCTCTCCTCCTTTGCTTATGATTTGGGAACCTCATTTAAGGTTTCTGGGGTGTTTGGTATGGATGATTCCCCGCATTTCAACGCAGACCTCCCAGCCCTCACATTCTCTGTACCTACCTGAAAGAGGAAATTCTGTGTTTGCCAGCGATCTTCTTCCCCTCTTCTCAGATGAAACTTTCTTAGGAATTTGTTTTATTTTGGGCTTCCTTTCCAGAAATGAGACAGAGGGTAACAGAAACAGTGCACCATCCCATGTAATTTCTATCTGCAAGGAATCACACTTGTTTCTATTTACACCCAAAGCAACAACTCTTGAAGTCAATGACTAAGTGTCTGGGGTGATACACATGTCAAACCACATTTATTTACAGTGTTCTTCTGCAATGTTGTTTTGTTCTTCCACCAAGACAGCTGCACCAGCTCCCTGCCTCTCCCGGTGCTCCCTGGGGTGACTCCAAGCAGTGAGGACCAGCCAGGTAAGCAAGATTCGGGCCCCACACGTATTTCACACCATGCAGAAATACCCCTGACATCCCTTCCCATTGCTGTTGGCAGACAATAATGTCCTTTAGAATGGCAAAAAAAAGGTTTTTTTTGTTTTCTTTTTACTTTTTCTTCTTTGAAACATGGTCACTGAAACTTGGGTTTTGGGTTTCATTTTACTATGAGTCTTTTCAAACCAAATGAGTTCTGTTCAAGCCTTTATACTTACAAGTTATCATCCATCAGGTCTGATGTAACTCTGCCTGCTTCATCTTAGGACTGAATGGACATGGCACACAGCTCTTTCAGTGATGACTATGTGATATATTAAACAGACAGGTAGCGACGGCAGTGCAAGGGATAACAAATGGCAGGGAGATCAGCCAGGAGTTCCTTTGGTTCTTTCACTACACTGATACGTGAAGATGTCTCATGGTGAAATGAAAAAGTTACACATTCTAGACTGATAGAGTTTTCCACAGCTCACCATTAACCCTTGGGACTCCTTGCCACTGGGATGAGAGGCAAAGGGCCACTGCCAGGATGGATTGGGAACAAATGCCACCAGCCACAGGCTCCCTTCTTCTTTGCTTGCAAGATGCGTATGAGATCTACATAGGGTGATAAATCAGTTCTCCTCCTTCTCTTTTAGTGGCAGCTCTCCCTAACCACTTGCTCTGAACAGATCTTTAGTGTTACCCATGTTGCTGCAGTCCTCGTCCAGCAGAACAAAGCAGAGCAGTCAGAACAGAGCAGAACAGTCCCTTGCCAAAAACAGACTTAGAGCGTTTATATGCCACTATATAAATTTGCTTTCTAAAGTTTGCTAGGAAACTCTAGCCATCCATTCTCCAGGGCTGCAAGACCCTGGGTTGTGCCTAAATCAATGAAGAGAACCAGAGGTCAGGGGGCCTACTGTAAAATGCCAGTCCTGGTATCACTGTTCCTCACTATTAACCAGAGGGATCTGGGGCAGGTATCAGTGGAAAGTAAGTGATTTACTTTGTGCTTTCATGAATTTAGACACTATAGTCAGCCACCTGAGTCACCCAACTAAAAAAAGAATTTTGTGTGAGTCTTGAGACTATGTCTATCTTTAATACAACCATGGGTGAACGATTCCAGTCCTACTGCAACAGCCAAGGCAAGCCCAGCTTTCTTGTATGAGAAAGCTGCTACTTCATGATACCCTTTAAAAATGGCACATTGTGGGGGTTTACCTCTAGCTGCCTTTGATAACAGTTTAACACTGAATAATCTGAGCTTTCTTCATCATGATACACTTATTTTCCCCTTTTAATTCACTTCAGTGGATGATTTCTACACATTAAAAACACAGACATTAGTGCATAGTTGGGGCTGAACATAGGATCTTACAAAACAGTAACAAAGTTTGACCTTCTGCCCATCTCTAATTGTAATTTAGGGGGTTTTGTTACATTCTCATTTAGCAGTAATCTTAAATAATATCAGTTGTGCATAATATATTCTTAAAGCTTATTTTCTGCACTTATTTGTTTCTAACTCTCAACCTATATGTTCCATACAGAAACAAACTATAAAAGAGAAAAAAGTGCTAACTACTTTTTTTTATGCTCATCTAGCATAATCTTTATTACTTTAGACACTTTGTGCAAACATTAAATTGATAAAAGACATAATGTAGATGGACCCACAGCTGAACTGAAGGTAATTGTATAAAAATGAAATGGAGACCTATAATTGTACAATACTTTAGCCTCTATCGCACTGTTTTCTGGATGCAAGGATCTCGCTTGTCATAGCAAGTTGCTTGTTATGGTGATTGCATGAAGACTTGATCTAGCTGTACAAGACAAGTATAACATTACTGAAAGGGAGCTTTTCAAACTAAGAGTCTGACACTAAAATGTACTGTATTTTCAAAGATGTAGTATGCTTTAACAAACAGAAGAGTCCTTGAATGACAGCTTTTGTTACCCTTTTGTTTGATGGTGCTGCATTGAAAAATTCAGGTTATGTCTGTGCCTTTCTATTTCTGGTTTTGATTTCTCTTCAATAGCACTTCAAGAATAAAAATTGACTCGAAGCATGAATAGTAGAAGTCAGTGGATACAGTAAATGTTAGTCTGGCATTTACTGATTACTTCCGTCTGATTTTTTTCAGTCTCGTCTTTTGAATGCTTAAATGCATTCTGTGGGCTATTATATTGTTGCAGAAATGGGGAACTCAACAGATACATTGCAATTTAAAATGTACCCAGTTTAGACCCTTGGGCCAATTTTGAAAGTGGAAAATTATAGAAACCATCATTCTTGCCTAGGTCTTTCAATCTGATCTGTTGTATTCAATGGCTCAGCCTGTGTGTAGCTCTCAACCTGGACAAACAAGATCCATTGTAAGATTAGCACCTGAATAACAGGTGGGGCATGTGTCTTTTGGGCTCAAAAATCGATTATTATCCAACAAATCCAATGCATAAGCAGGACACTGCTTCCTCTAGAGCTCTGCTACTTCAATTAGCATAATCTTTATTACAACTTTTTCTGCAGACACTATGTTGATGAATGAAAGTGCAGGAAAAAATGTGGTATGTCATTGACTTAGAAACACTGGAAAACAGTGGTTACTGTGCATGTAAGTACATCCAAAATGCAAGATTTTCCACAATTTGGTCTCAAAAGGCCAGCCAGGATGTATGGGCAGGGGTGGGGGAAGCTTCATTTACTTACTCTGGAGAGAAAACCATCAACAAATTATCACAGATAGGTAAAATCAGACTTAGCTTGCCAAGGATGCTGGTTTCCTGCGACCCAGTGTATAATCTGCAGGCAAGCACTACTGCACTTTGCACTGCTGGTTCACACCCGGAGGAGCCATCACTTCTCCTGCCTTTTCCAAGTCTTGCCTGTGGCTTTCTTTCATTGTAATGCTCACAAAACTTGACAGGTATGGGTTTCTGAGACCCCTCTGTGTGCCACTGCTTTTTCCTTCCTTCCACTTCCCTCTATCTCGCCGGTCGCTCTCTGCCTATGGCCAACCTGTAAAGTCTCCAGGACAGGGAAGATTCACATTTCCCTCCTAGTAGACTTAGTCAGTATTGCAAGTTCTAAATCAAGCCCAAACCTCTGCCAACGCACATTTTAAAAGCAGTGATTTAAAGATAAAATGAATACGATAGCTTAGTATTTCTTATTATCCTCTCCCAACATCTTACTCGGCTAAATTTTAAGCGGCTTTTCTGCTACTACATATTTCACCACATGAAGATGATCTAAAATGGCATGAAATCTGACTATGAGTAAAAATTTAAATGAATTGCTGACTCACTGTGTAAGTAAATAGAATCATAGAAATTATAGAGAAATTAGCTTGGAAGGGACCTCATCTGGCCTTTCCTTCAAAGCATGGCTAACTCTGCAGTAAGAGCAGTTACTGGAATCCATACCCAGCTGAGCTCTCCACGCTTCTTCAGCCTTGCTGGGGGCTGCCCAGGTGCTTTACACCTCCCATGATGAAGAATTTGTACCTGTATACAATCCCAATTGCCCTGGATGCAGCTTGTGACAGTGGCCTCTTGTCCTTTTACCTCTGTGCACTGCTGGGGAGAGCTGGGGTCTGGCTTCTCCACTACCCTGGTTATTAAGTAGAAGACAGCACCCAGCCCACTCTTTGCCTTCTCTTCTCCAGGCCAACCAAGCCTAGCTCCTTCAGCCTCTCCTGATAGATCAGATGCCCCAAGACCTGTCACCACCTTGGTGGCTTTCACTGGACACCAGTTAGACCTCAAATCCTTGCTTTCCTCCACTGTGAACCCTACGGTCGCAGTGTTTTTTCACCTGTCTTGCAATCCACCCATCTCATCCACATTTCCTCCTTTTTCCTACAAGGATACTGGGGGCACAACTGCAGCCTCGTCAAGATTTCACTCTCCAACAACCTTTTCTTGGCTTTCCTTTAATATACGTTAGGGGTCAAAGGTACCTGAAAAACAAGAGATATGCAGGCCTCTCTCCCAGCTCCTTGCAGGAGAGCACGCACTAACTACTTTAGAGCATTCGTTATTCCTCTCAGAAAATAGTGTTTGCAAAACTGAGGTGTTTGTAAAGATTGATTTTCTGTATATAGCTCAAGAGCAAGCATATCACACGATTTAAGTAAGATAAAAAGTGAGGCTGTGCTTGATGTGAGGTACAGGAGTTAATCAGCTGTAGATAAGAATTGATGAGGTTTTATCACCCCACCCATAGAGAGAATGACTGTATTTCTTGGCCTCTTGATCACTTCAGAGAGTAAGTGAAACTATATATCAGTCCGTGTTTATCTGTGCCTGAGAAGTTCTTCAAGAATAAATTGAGCTCAGAACTATTCTTAACCTTTCCCCTAGTTGGGGCTTAAAATTAAGCTCTCCCTCTGGTTTCTGAGCTGCCTCTCTGGCACGCTGACAGCATGTGAAGTATCCCATCTTCTAGTTGACTTCCAGGCCAGCGGCACAAGTGCAGATGAAGTTACGAAATAATGAATCTGGATGTTAAAAAGAGACCATCTGGCTTTCTTTGCTACAAGCTTATGAGCCATGGAGAGCTGGCACATCTGCATCTAGATACCACCTACACGCACATTGTTGGCTGTAAATTCAGGGAAACAGAGCTGCTGTTGAAAAATAACAAGATAATTGTTTTGTCTTCTTTCTTATCACAAACAGAAGTTAGGATATCACACTCAAAAGAGATGTCAACTGAGGCAATAGTTCTGTTCTCTTTCCATCCTGATCCCACCCACTGGAAGTGAATTATTACTTCGCCTCTAAATCCACTGGGATTAAGAGAAAAGCTTAGAATGCAAGTTCACAAATACCTACGCTATGAATAAACTTTACTTGCCCAAAGAGACTGAAATCATTAGGTAAGAAAGGTTAGGCCTTGGAAGTAAACAATTGTAGGCTTGGAGATTCTGCATGTTATTCTTTCAGATCTCTGTCTTGGTATCACAAACAAGTCTTTTCTTTTTTTGCTTAATCCCACCAGATAACCATTTTACAAATGAAAAACATACAGATGAAAAGCCTATGAAAGACATGGTTATGAGCTCTGTCACAGAATTCAGCATCACAGGTGCCTCATCAAAGGGTACCAAAAATGAGAAGAAATTCTCAGATGCCAGCACATCATCCATTGCTTCCCTGGAGAAATGCAGAGAATTCACTTACATTGAAGATGACGCATCAGTACATCAGAGAGACAGTGATGGTATGTTTTATAAAACAGATCATATTTAAGCTGATTTCTAAATAATGCCCATTGCAAAAAGCACTATGTGTATCTAACTTAAAATAATTGCTTACGTGCTGAACAGGAGGTTCAAGAACATAGCCAAAAGCAGCATTAAGTTGCCCTGCAATCACTTTTGTGATTGATGAGAATCTGCAGAGGATGACTTTAAATTATCAGTGATATTAAAGTCGTAGAAGAGAAGCTTAGACACAACAGTACATTTGTACTTATATAGTGAGTGTTTGCACAGAGGTACTAATGTCAGTATCAGATAAACAGATGGACACATTTCTCCCCAGTAGCAGAAGCTCCTGCTTTTGCTGTTGGTAGTACTGTGGTTGCTGAACAGATGCTGTGTTTGGTGGTCAACGTATTACTTCTACAGACTTGTGTGTGCAGTTCCTTTATGGACCCTTACATGGAACCCTGCCATTCTGTTGACCCATCACCAAATCCTCCCTCTGCTGACTATACTGCAAAACTCACATGGATCAGGGTGAGGAACTCTCTTCATACTCTGCTCTGCTTCTGCAGAAAACTCTGATGACTGGGCCAGGTGGATACACATGAATAGGACTTCTAGTTAGCTCAGTATGCTCTGTGTTTTGAAGAAGCATATTTGAAAACAAAGTGTTGTGAAAGGTAATTGTAAACCATGACTGCAGCAGATGCCCAGTAGTTCAAGTGCATTTTCACAAATCAACATTGCTAAAACATAACCTGCTCTGGGGCTAATGATCAAAGTGTCTTACCTTTTCTGTAAAGGAGCTGATCCTTTTTATCATGTAAAAGCACAAGTTAGAGCTGGATACCTGCACTATTTTTTGAAAGGGTTTCAGAGGCAAGAGTATAACCAAGAGCCAAGGAGTAGAACAGGCTGTGGACACTCATTACAGACCAAGGGGTGTGACTCCTGTTGATCTAAATTATATAACACCCCTGATTTTAGTGGAATTGTGCTGAGAACCAGCTATTCCTTGTTATGTAACACTGGATGTGATAAAAGGGGCTTCTGCGAAGCATTTTTGAAGTTTCTTATGTGTGCCTTTTACAATAATGGACTAGTGTGCTATACCAAATGGAACTGGGATCTATCGTGTCTATCATTTAACAATTCCTAAATAAAGAATTTCTATATAGATAATCACAATAAACCACCATCCTCTTCAGGAACCATTATCATCTCTATTATATTACCGATCCTGTAATAAAAGGGATGTCTCTGATACATCTATTAGAATGCATTTAATTTCAATGAAGGGTCTGAAATATTTATTTTAATTAGGGGACTCGTTTTCTAGTCCAGACACTCACTATTTTCTCAGTTTGCTGACTATCTGATCAGGCCCTCAACCATTACTGGCACACAGGTATGTACCATGTGATGCAAATAACAGATTTCATACTCCTTAAAAAAGCTAAAAGTGAAGGAAATTAACAAAGAAACCCCAAACAATCTGTGCTCAATTAAGAATGTTAAAGGCTGGAAGGAAGCCAAGGAAACCAAAGGAAGCCAGATTTGTGGCTGTCACTGCATGCTCTGCTCACTCTACTCTGACAAGTTACTGCTTGTTCCACATACATGAGGCCAAATCCTGTTTGCTGGTGCATGGAGAACCTCTGAAGGCAGAGAGGTAGCTGAGGAAATCAGCAATTATTTTGTTCTCTGTACTTAGAGAGGAGCAGATCCAAAGCTCACAGATCTCACCAACAGTGATCGTCCTGGGTTCAGCGAGCTTTGGGCCAGGTTTGTTCAGGGCATCCTCTACACAAGCAGAGGGTAAGCTGGCAGGCATCAAACCAGAGCAGGAAAACTGAGAGATGAGGCAGACTAGCAAAATTGTTAGAAGTTCTTCTTTTGTGCTAATTACTCTACTAATGTAGAGAATGAGAGCTGAGGTCATTGTTCTCACCGAGATAAATGCAGTAATGCCGCTTCACAAACAGCAGGGAAAACAGAGGAGAAAACAGGAGATTGCATCTTCTTTTATGCAGTTTGTGGCTAATTTATTTTCAAATATATAAATGAATGCATAGGAATGGATGTTTAATTGCTAATATCTATTATTTATATACATTACCCCATTTAAAACAGGACAAAAAAGTCTCACACATGCAGATTTTTCGAAATGTGTTACATCCATTATCACAGTTCATGGTGTGTGCTCTGATGGGAATTTAAAAGCATCTTTACTGCACATAACAGACTCTGTGCTGAAACATTACTTTATTATGAAAATCTTGTGCTTTTTGTGTGCTCTTTCCTGGATGAAGCCCTACGACTCAGATCTATTCTCTCCAGATTACATAAGCACCATTATGGTTAACACATTCAGGAGAAAAATACATTATAAGAAAACAGATCTTTGGAGAGAGGAAAAATATTAAAAGATCCTTAATTGGTATATAATTTTGAATTTCATCCCTCGCATCTATGTATAGGAAGGAAATGTCATAAACATAAGATACCTAACAAGAATAATCTTAATTACACCAAGGACTACTGGATAAAATGATTACATTTTCTACAGCGTAAATTTCATACAATTAAATGCAGCAGTGTCACCTTATTAAATGTTTCAATTTTATAATTATTTCAGTTCATTTAGCTAGAAAAAAATATAAGCATGAATTTACTAAGTATCACCAAAATCTAGTCACTCTCATTCTACAGAACTGACTTGGAAGTTAGTTGTGCCTGTCTGAACTTAAATAGATTCTGACATATCTAAAAAAGTATTAAAACTGATAACATCGGTGGTGCTACTTAGACACAAGTTCAACCACATGTTATTTATTCTTGCTACCTGCTTTAACTGCTTCTTTTTTTATATGTATAAAGAAGCTGGAATGATTCTTTAATTTTGTTTTTCATCAAGAAAGCTTTCTTCAAAAGAAAAAAAAAAAGGCATAATTCTGGAAAGTTCCTGGCAGTGAACTTTATGTTACGTGAGATAGAAAATGCCACAACAGAACCAATGCAGTTGAATGAGTTCACAGTTAGTCATCCTAGGGCAAGAAACGTGGTTATAACCATATGCTTTCCTGAAAGAACCAATGAAAAGGCATTCATATTGTTGAAGGCATTTTTCCTTTCCAAAAACAAGGAGGGAAAAAAAATACAAATTGAAAGGTCTGGGTCTTTGCACTCCAACTGGATTCACACAGTCAGAATCTCACACCTGCTCTGAGCCCTGCTGCACCCGGAGGCAGCTTCCCCAGATGCTGTAACTCAAACGGTTGGGAGTTGATTAGTTGTTTTTTGAGGGAAACAAATATAACACAAAGTTTTTGTCACAGTGAGCAAGTTTTCAGGAATATTTACTGGCTCCAGACACACATCCGGGATGATTCCAGTTTCCAAACTTTTCTCTCTGTTCAAAAATTTACAAGTCTGTGAATGAAGAGGTGAGAAACCCATTTTGGTCAGGAAGTGGAAGGACTCTGGGCTGAGAATCAATCAGCGCACTGCCCACTGTAAATGCTCTTCTCCTGACTTGCTTCTCCTGCCTGTCTTTGTCTAGGTAATCTATCTGTCATTTAGATGACAATCATGTCATCAGAAACATGTGGGCCGATCCAAAGGAGTCAGTTCTGAACCCTATGTATGCAGGCAAAAATGCCCTTAAAAGCTATTTGTTTGGAGTTTTTTCTGCTGACTTTTTTTCTTTCCTAGAATAGCATGACCATGCTGATGATTTTTATCTTTAATTGCAAATTCTTGTGAAAAAGAAAATAAGCTCCAGTGTCATGTGCATTAGTGTCCTGATTTAACCCCAGGTGGCAACTAAGCACCACACAGCAGGATGGGGGTGAGAATCAAAAGAGTAAAATTAAGAAAACTCATGGGTTAAGACAAAGACAGTTTAACAGGATAGAAAAGAAATAAAATAATAACAATAATAATAATAAATATTAGGATATACACAATAAGTGATGCAAAATGCAACTGCTTACCAGCCCCTCCAGCCTTCTTTCTGTCGGCATGAGAAGTTGAAAAGTCCTTGACTTGGTATAAACACCTCTTAGCAACAACTAAAAACATCAGTGTGTTATCAGCACTTTTCTCATACTAAATCAAAACACAGCACTGCACCAGCTACTGGGAAGCAAATTAACTCTGTCCCAGGTGAAACCAGGAAGCTTGGTCAGGTAGCACATGTGGCACCATGAAACAGAAGCACTTGTTCACTCCTGGAAGGCTGCAACCCCCTCCACAGAGCATCTCTGATTCATGAGGGTCACTCTTGTAATGAAATTTACAGCCCAAACACTTTAAGAACATAAAATCATAGAATCATTTAGGTTGGAAAAGACCTGTCAGAACAACCATAAAGGTGGTTAGAGTACTTGTTCCTCTGAATTTTACTGCCACGGAATATTTTCATCCAAATCAATTTCATGCCACTGTTGTTTTTCCAGAGCAAACAACATAAAAAATAAATCCTTTCATTTGACTCAATGGAAGTACTTATCATCAATGTATTTTTTGCCTGCCCTTTGTGCTGCCTTGCATCTCATTTCTGTGTAGTGGCAGTCACCTAAACCTAGGTAACCAAGCATGCCCTTTTTCTTATGTCTCGCTGCTTTTCCTTTCTCTTAGATGAATGTGCGACACTTATCCTGGCCTGCTTGTTCTGCCAGTTTTGGGACTTTCTTATAATGCTGCCTGATACCTGTGAACATTGGCTGATAGATACCTGTTGTCCATCCAATAGATACTACCAGACCTCAGATGAAGACCACGCCAACAATGACTGCAACTGTGACTGTGACATTGATTGCAGCCTTTTTGAGTCCTGCCACGAGACTGGTGAATGCCTGGAACTTGCCATGGAGATTTCTGAAGTCTGCTATCGCTAATAGGGAAATAATTGGCAAAATCCCTCAAAACTACCTGAAAGTAAACTGACAGAGTACAAAGGAGGGTTTGTTGGGGTTTTTTTTAGAGATAACAATAATAACTAGAGTGTTTGCCAACCAGGACTATGTGCATCAGGCTGCTCCCACCCTGGAGGTCTGTATACATGTACTATTTTGGTTGTGTGATTTCACAAACTGCTGAAACCAATAAAGGGTTTAAAGAAGACCAAAAAGGGTCTTCTCCTTTGCTGTAGACAACAACAGAATTCCTAAGTGCCAAGAGTGCTCAATGCTTTACCCACTGTCAGTCCAAGGCTTTTATAAACCTCCAATTGCTTTAAACATGGATTTCCCCATTCATAAACACAGGACAAATTAGGATGTTATTTTAGGACTGATATATATTAGTTCATCTTCCTAATGGATTCATACCTAAACATATATTACACATTGTTGGTTATTATTAATAATGTATGATATAGCATCATTTTGTAATTAAAAATTTATTTATTCAATCTCTTAAAACACACTTATACACTCAGTTTAGGTAGAAAAGAAAATTAAATGAATTAGAAACCATGCTAGCAGTAATTACAGCAAATGTCTCTAAAAATCTCCAGTGAATTTTGTAGAGGAAGCATTTTAACAGGGTAGTGCAATTCGACAGTGTATTAATGTGCGTGCCTATGGTTATGTAATAACAGGTTATGCCTATTGTTCATTAGTTATAGGAAAGGGCTCCTTAAGTGTAATTAGCCTAAATGGGAATTGACTGCACGCTTCCAGAGGATAATTACCCCGTGGATAGCCAGTAACTCCTTTGCCTGATTTTCATTTGTAAGAATTCTGCAAGCAGCAGAATATTGCCACCCATTCTAGCGGAAACAGGCATCTCCACCTGCGCACAAAAGATTGCAAAATGACAGTATCTATCCTGGCTGTGCATTCAAAACTCCCTCTATTTCTTTTCTGATGGCAGGTCTGATTAATAAAATGGAAATACATATTTCACATTACACATATGACAACAAAAGCATGTAAATTCAGCTGCCTGAGGGTGCAGAATGCACGTACTAAGCACAGAGGAAAACACAGTGTTGCTTGCTCACATTAGATATTAATAGACTAACACCAAAGACAGTGTTTGCTTTGTATAGGCACTGAAACTTCTTCCTAAACCCCACTGATCTCAGTGCATAAGTGTGTGAGGAATCCCAGACAAGAATCCTGAATAAGATGCTGGGGTACTCAGCATTGTTAAAATCATTGGACTCACTTGTTTAATAATCCGAGTTTCAAATCTGTGTTCCTAACAAATGAATATTTAATTGAAACACAAATTTATGTGAATTTCCTGCTTTTTTCCCCCCAAGTTCTGGAAAATTCATGTTTTCAAAAAGTCAGTAAGTAAGAAGTAGGTAGAACTACTAATGATCTTATCTTACAAAGGTTAGCGACACAAGGCCAACAAACATTAGAAATGCAAAGAGAAGGTCAGCACACCTTGTTTCTGTGCTCCTTCCAGAACATCAATGGGGATTCCTAGTTTTAACTGAGATACAACATTATGAGTTGTAGTCACCTGAAGGAACAAAGTCATTAGTCTTTAATTGCCGCACCCGTGCTAGCTGGCCTGCTCTGTCTGGACCCAGCCCCAGAAAGCACTAACCATTCCTATCCCAGAGGATCTGGTTTTGCACACCCTGGGCTGGGAAATGCTGAGTGTTAATGCTCCAGTTTGCACTCTCCCACAGATTTTGACCTTAAATTTCTCAACAGTGAGTCTCACGACTAAACTCTCAGCACAATTTATCAGGACATCTTATCAGAGGCTTGGTTAATTCCACTTTCCGTCATAGCTTGCTCTCAACAAAGTGGCAACAGGGCACCTATGAATAAAGACACTAACCCAAAGCATTTTAGAGTGAGAAAAGGGGGAAATTTGCACCACATACCATTTCATAGAGAAGTACCAATAGAAATGCATGCTGGCCATTCTTGTTCTTGATGCTGCTGTCTAAAAGGGTAGATTTCGTATACAAATGGCTGGAAGGAGCCCAAGAGAGGAAACCAGAGGGTGGCATATTTCAGAATGCTGCCACTGAGGGATGCGGAGATAGGGAATTTGTCTTGCAAACCAGAATGTCTCCTTCCAGCTCTGAGCCTTTAAGGTAATACATACTGACCACTCTGGGATCAACCATGGCAAGTGAGGTCTCCATATATCAGCTATGCAGCTGAATTAAGGAATCCTGGCACAAACATCTGGGGGGGGGGGGGGGGGGGGGGGTGGGAGGTGTTCAATTCTTTTCCTAGGAATCATTATTCAAAAGAGCTTTTTTCCATGCCATAATCCATAGGCTGGCAAACAGAGGTCATGTCTACTATAGGGCATGGTAAGGTTGAAAAGAGAATTACAATGGTCACGGCCATAGCCGTGGCTAGACAGGATGTCCCAACAATACAAACTGAATCATGCTGTGGGATATATTGAGAGCTGCTGTTGTAGGGAATGATGGTGTTCTAAATAATGCAGCAATATCTTCTTGCCTGAAGTGTACAATGGCACATTGCTCTGTTTCCTGTTTTAGGAAGGAGATTTTGAGAGGCCTTCTGTATGAACAATGAAACCTACAATGTAGGAGAAGCAGAGCTTATGATGACTTTGTTTTCTGTCACAAAACTGTTGATTTCAACATTGCATTTTCATGGCACACAGGAACCCTTTAAAACATTGACACAGAAAAAGCCAGTCAGACCTTTCCATTAACTATTCTAGAAACTTGGTTTCCTCTTTGTAGAGCCATCCTATTCCCACACTAAACTGACTTCCTGGGCCAGATAAATACCCATTTATCAGATTTGAACATGGGTAGACATTCCAGTGAAACAGAAATGATTTGAAACAATTCAAGTCTGTCTCTGTATTTTCTATTTACCGGGAAGGAAGGAAGGAAGGTCTGAGCGCTTGAGTGGGAGGCGTTTGGGTGGATGGCTGTTCCGAACATGTTGGACTCAGCTGTGCTCCCGGAGAGATGTCAGCTCCACAGTGTGTGAAACCAGCTCCCCAGAACAACAAATAGAAGTTACCATTTTGCAAACGGGAACATCGCTCCGACACGACGCCTCTCCTCAGCACCATAAATGCGCTGACAGATTGGCTGGGGGAAGAGAGAGACGGAGATCATAATGAAGAGCTACATTGCTACCTTTTACAGGAAGGGACCATGGGATGCTCTCTAAGGATCTCCTCTTGGAAATGACCCAGCAGTCTTATCCTTGAAAGGAAAATGTCTGTTTACCTGCTTTCACTGGGCTCTCAGGACACAGGACAGATCAGGACATAAACTCTTTACAGCAGAAATTTTCATTCGCTAAATATTGTACTGCACACACAGGACTGAATACAAATGGCCTCAGGGTGCTTCCAAAAGTTTAAAGACCAGTTATCTCTAAGAAATGCAATTCTCTGACTGAACATGAGCCCTTCCATGAGGCTGTTCTGGTGTCTTACACTCCATGCACATTATGAGTTATTTTAGATACGGGGCTAACAAAAATTAGCCCATGTACCCCCCAATTACAGGGATGGAACATACTATATTGCCTGCTTTGACTTTCCTCTGCTTCCTAGAGCATTTTGATCATTCATACTCATCTAAGCAATCACAACCAGAATGACCAAGACCTTCGAAATGTCAAAACATACAGCTCTGCCTTAACTCCATTGCTTAAGGATTCAGGCTGAGTGCTACACCTGAGCTCTGGAAGAGTTTGGTTCTCAGGAAGAAAGCAAAATACGGGAACAATTAAGATGTTTGCAATTGTATTTCTCATATTGTTATGCTTGTACAGTACCAAAAAAAAAGTTCAACAGTAATGGACTAAGAATGTATGTATCTATTAAATTTTCCTTTTAGTTACATGAAATGGGTGGTTCCGTTGCTTTAATCTTCCTCTATGTCAAGATATATATGAGGTGTCTTAAATACAAAAAAAGTTCCCTATTATGCAAGGAAAGAAGTTTACCAAACAGACTGGGATTTCCAGGCACTGCTCCACTATAATTCACAGTAACTGAGTATTAATCATGATTAATAATCTATCATTCCTGTGGTTTGGAAAAAAAAAAAAAAAAGAAGGAGGGAATTATTGAGAAACTGCACTTTCTCTTAGCATACTTCACATAATTGCACAATGGAACAGTTCTATGAAGCTCATTGTTCCACTGGCAACAATCTAGTCTTCCCTAACATTGCTCACCAATGGGAATTGTTGCCATCTGATGCATGTTCCATGGCCTGTGAAAAATGAGTTGGTGGGTGCAAGCCAAGTCATAATGGATGTGTGCCCCTATCACAAAAAACACCATTATAATTGGTACCTTAGGAAAAATGCCAAGGTCTGAGTATAAACTGAGCACTTTCTGTCCTAAGAGCTAGCTCTTCCATGGTAAAAGTTGAAGCAAAGCACAATAGAATGATGCTGAACTGCATCTGCTGCTTCTGTAAAGGGCTTCACCCTCCTGAGGTGGTAACTGGCATCTCATATCTCCTTTAAAATAAGGAGAAAACTCACTCATTGTGGCTCTTGTCCCACACACCTATTAAAGTAATCATGGAGGTTGTGCAAGCATAAAATGAAACAGAACCAGTAGCTGTTATTGTCTTGTCTCTATATTCCAAGAAACAAGAAAGGATGGAGAGTGGTAGATACCTTATTAAGTATATAATTTGTCCTCTTTCAAGCTATATGCAGAAAAAAATAATGTATTGTCACTAAATAAAAATTATCTATTTGCCGATTGCCATTTGAAATACAAGGAATCAACAAATCAGAGAATGGTGAGAATACCTGACCTGGTACTTTCCAGTGGTGAGCCCACAATGTCTTTGTATTGAAGAGTGACCAGTTCACAGGCCACTAGACCATCTTACTAATAAAATAAAAAGCAAACAATGAAGATGTCTGATGGATATTCTGCTGATGTCAGTTTAAGTTACAAAGTGTATTGGAAAAATCTGTTTCCTTTTTATAGAATCTTGCAACTGAAGTCATTCACTTGCTCATGCCACAGTACATTAAAATGACCATGGTACAAAAAGAGAAAAATGAAAACCTACCTTATGCAAGTGCACAGGAAAATCACCATCAATATCATTAAAATGCAGACTCAATTTATATTGTTAGTTTTGCCATGATTTCTATAAAGTAAAAAATAATGCCAGAGAGCACTGAAGAAATATTATTAGATCAACTGTATAAAAAGCATGAGTGATTCCATTAGCAAGCACAGCTGAGAGAAGACAGGATTTAGATCAAATCTAAATATGATGAGATTATACACCCAAAGTGACATGTCCATTTTAGAAAACATTCTGAGTAGGGACAGAGGAAGAAAAACAAAAGTAGAATGTTGGTTTTATGTTGTGAAACATTCCATCTTACACAGCATTTAAAAATCTGATGGAAACATCCTATTAGCTTATCAGTTTTATACTGTACTTCTTCTAGGTAAATAACAAGTGTGCAGTTAATTTCCAGGGACACCCTTTGTTCATCTTTATTGCAGTGTATTTGCATCATTCATCCTCTCAGAGAGTCAATGTGCCTAATCACTCGATACAGCCATCATACACACAAGCTCTTCTACTCAGGAAACAGCAAAGCTACACACAGAACCACAGTTTCAGGTGCTAAAAACCTCTGGGGTGTGTTGTACTATGTTTTTGCTCTACATGGAGGGTGAACCAAAATGTGCCAAAGGCTGGTGTTAAATGGGATGGTCAATCGTTTAAAATAAAGGGATCAGTTTTTTCTAATCTGTTCTCTTTTGGAACAGGAAAGCTCACCCTGCACTTCAAGAGACTTTTCATCAAAAATATAGTCAGAAAAATGTCCCTCCAATAAGTGTTTTTTGCATAGTGCAGTGTCTTAAAAAGTCATAAATAGAGATATGTAAAGGACTAAGAAGCAGAAAGAGATGGGATAACTTTGGGTAATG
The DNA here is from genome assembly GCF_033815535.1 of Pezoporus flaviventris. Classification (NCBI taxonomy): domain Eukaryota; kingdom Metazoa; phylum Chordata; class Aves; order Psittaciformes; family Psittacidae; genus Pezoporus; species Pezoporus flaviventris. The sequence goes on from NW_026892569.1 coordinate 4,721,598, forward strand.
TAACTGATGGTAGTTGTTACTAGCTCATGATCTTCAGTGGCTCCCTATTCTTTGTGATTTCTGCTGCACCAGAGGCAACGAGTAGGAAAGCAGGACAAGCAGCAGTGGGGCCTTTGCCCCAGCTCTTGGAGATTTCTGCTCCATCACACACTGCCCACTCCTGTCCTCATTTAAATCCATATGGTCTCACTGAAATAAGTTTCATTTGTAAGGGATTTCAACTCTGTTCAAAATGAGGAGTGGAGAAGGACAGGCATCAATATTAATCTTCTCAAAGATATAATCAAATATTAATTAATTTTAAACCCCTTGATCTTACTATGCATTTCAATTTTTCCTATAATCAATAACCCATACACGCCATAAAGTCATCACTGAGAGGGAAAGCTGGAAAAATCCAGCTACCTTTCCAAATGGAAATCAGGAGATATATTTTTAGCTACATTAAGCCAACTGTATGCAGCTCTGCACACTTATGTAATTCCAACATAAAAATAATCCATAATATTCCAGAGGAACAAATCCAATTCTTAGTCATATAAATTTTCATGTAAGTCCATCAAAACCTATTCCAAAAATGTCTCAGTCTCTCTGAGCCCTAGAGTTGGAGCAAAAGAACAAGTCCTTTAAAATGCCTTTGGAGATTCCAGGGAAGTTAAATCTAATTGTCCTTAGCATAGCACTGGTCCACAAAGGTTTAAGTCATGGAAAATGTATGTTACCTTTATACAAGACACACTAAGCAAAGTTTATCATGGCACAGTAAAGTCAGATCTAGCATACTTCGTGCAAATTTCAGACAGAAAGAAGTTAACCTTCGATGCTTCACTTTGACTAATAAGGATGGAAGACTGTGTCTTCTCATTGCAGACATGCAACATTATATGAAGTTATATGACATATTATGGTATGATGTGATGAAACACCCATTTGTGCACTTGAGCGTTTATGTGTATGTGGAAATCCACGTTTAGACTCACAGACATTTATAGCAATGTTTCTATGTTCCAAGAAGCAAGAAAGGATAGAGAGTGGGCAAAGATTAATTGTGATAGATACCTTCTTAAGACAAAGCCAGACCCAACATTCTCTGTTAACACCTTTAGAAGCTGTATAATTATCAGAGCTAAAGTTAAGCAGAAATTCACCAGTAATACTGTTGCTCATGTCAGAGTGATCATTCACTAAAGCAGACCTTGCAGCATCACAGGCAAGGCAGTGCTTGGCACTGCTTATTTCCCTGAAGGGCTCCATGGGGCTTTGGCAGCCCACAGAAAGAAGAATGACCCAGGAACTTGCCTGGGAGACTAAGAAGTCCTTGAGACTCAGGTCAACTATCTGATCCATTTCATTAAAATATGAAATAGGAACTAGAATAGAAAAATTACATTTGTTTGTTTGTTTGTTTTTTCCAGAATGAGTTTTCTTTGACAATCCTACATGAGTTCTTTCATTTTCTATCTGAACTGGTGTTTTTCCCCAAACTCCAGAATCTCTGGTAGAATAAACCCCCAATCTTTGTCTGTAATGGCTCTGTCGTGACCGGTGTTTTATGGGAGGAGACTATTTCTGACTCAGAGAGCTCCTAATTTTAAAGACAAAAGAGGGAGAAGTATAAGACTATACACCCTGCAAACAGGAAAGCAGAATAAAGGGAACAAGGGTGGATTTTTTTCCTCCAAGAACTTTATTTCTCAGCTAGAAATCTAATCGGGGATGGGGGAGAGGGGGGCAAGGGACAAGCTGTGTTTATAACACAGCCAAGGACGCTGTTCCCTTGGTTCAGTCCCCTGGCATACTGAACACCGCTAAACTGTGTCTAATCTATAAAGGCCCAAGGAAACTTAAACAGCCTTAAAAGAAAAAAAAAAGAAAAAAAAAGAAAAAAGAAAAAAAAAGAATCTGCAATGGCACGTCTTCTTAACCAACATCATGGAAAAGTCACGCTGCTCTGCATATAGCCTTCAGGATTGTGTCTGTAACACTTGAAATCCTGCCCAAGTCTGGCTTCGCTCACACTAACAGGTACTCTGTGTGCTTCTGCATCTTTTCCTACAAGCAAATGTTGCAACTTTCCTATTGCGACAGCTGTAATAGGCATTCACTTTACTCTGTTTTTCCTTAACACTCCTGATTCCTTTTATATCTAGTTGGGAATACACTCAAGCGCTAATGGCACTTGTTCAGCCATCCAGAGAAGGCACAGCGTCGCCTTTCTAGCTATTTGTATTTCTTCATTTTGGAAATCTGAACTTTGCCAAGATCCAAATGCCTGATATTTAACTTAGATTCATCCCTCTTAAGGTCAGAAGGCACCATTAAAATTACCTGGCAACACAAGATCAGCACCTACTTGGAGAAAGAAGGCTTTAAATCAGTCATTCCTTTTACTTCTGTTTGGGCAGTAAGAGGATTCCAGGTGCCAGATAATTAAGTCACCGCTGACAGATGAGGCAGGTGATAGACCTGCATCCATATGCTATCACTTCAAGTTTGGTAACCTCGAGGGATGTGGCTCATGCTGCATGATACTGATCTGCAGCTGCTGGTGTTTGCTAATCGGTCAGCACAGACGCCTTCTGCCACCACCTTATGGGAAAGTCTTAAGGGGCTGAGCAGAAATGTAGCTTTTAAGGCCCCAAGGACATCATTTCATGGAAAAGGACCTGCTCTGGTGTTTCAGACCGTAAACACTTTCTGCTGTCAGCCCTACAGTGTGTAGGGAACAGCATCAGTGCAGTCCTGCCCAACAACACATGGTCCGAATTGACTTTCAAGCCACTTCCAAACCTTTGAATCCATGTGTGGAAGATGGCTTGAATGGTATAAGAAGAAATGTCATTATTAAGCCCTATGGAACCCATTGGTAAGGCAAAGGGAGAAGATCAGTAAGGGAGCTAAGAGAGTGTGGTGACAGCCAAAAAATACAGAAACTCCTTCAACAAACAGGGAGAGAGACGTACCACCACCCAGGCAGGTCTGACATAAGGGTTTTGAGCAGGAGCCTTCAAAGTTTTATTACTAGGCTCCTTTTTGTAAGGCAGGGCACAGCAAATACTCCATTTAAGGCTTCTGTGGAGTAGAACCAGAAATATCCAGCCTTGCAAATATCCTCACCAGCCAAACGCGGAGCCGAGACATGCAAAATGAGCGCCCGTCATCTCGGTGCCAGCACAACAGAAGGCAGAAGTGCTTCAAGGAACTTGTGACAGGTTCTCTGGATGCACCAATTCGAGACGGGCCAATCCCTGCTTGAAATGTGCAAACTCTCACACTCCTTGGCATGACCGCGCAGCCAAAATGCACATTTTTTAAAGGATTCAGAGAAAACACGACCAAAGGGACAGGAACGCAGAAGAATTTGGCAACGGGAAGCAGATGCTTCCTAGGGAGGAGACAGGACTTCATTTGAAAAAGGTTCGAGGGAAACTTTATATATAGCAATGAAGTTGCTGGAGTCTATTTTACTGCAGAGTATCTAACTTGCAGGGAGGACAGTGCTCTAAACAGTCACACCTAGAGAAACAACTCTGGGGAGATTCACTCATGGAAGTAAGGCAACTTGAGTGATATAAATGTCAGTGCTCTGGTTTACCTACAGCAGCTACTGCTGGCAGGCACTGCAGCCGTCCATCCACAACCCAGGTTACCCAGGTTTTGTCACTCTCTATCAACCCCTCTGAAACCCTAGAGGTGACGTACCAAGGATGCCAACAGCGAGAGGATGAGCTGGTGTGCAGGGTTGGAGCAGGAAAGAGAGAGGGGATCAAAACGCACAAAAGGCACAAACCAGAAGTACAGAGACTCAAAATGAACTCCAAAGTTGCTGGCAAGAAAGAGTAACATGAGCATCAGTTTCAAGAAAGGAGGTGGTACAATCCAGGCTTGTTCCTGTCTGGTGGGATACAGGCTTTTGTTGAACTTTGTCTGTGAACTGCAATGAAACAGAAAGAAAAGGAAGGACAGGCTGACTTGTGAGGGATGGAGTAACCTATCTAAAAGAGAGAGAAATGACAGGTCTGAGGGGAAAAGGCCCAGGACAGGGTATAAAGTGCTACAAGAGAAGGAAGAGAAAGAACATTTTCTCCTTTATTGTACTAAAAAAAGGTCTTGCATCCATCTAAAGGGACCTTAACATTACTTTCTACTCATAGGCAAGCATGAAATACATTATCCCAAATGGACCTCAGTTACATCTTGAGCTGAGCCTTTGCATCCTTCAGTTAAAAGCATAAGGCACTTGCGGTTCTCTGGGCTTCAGTCCTTTTCATACTGGTGTTAATTTTATTTTTCAGGCTGAACAAGATCACTCCTCATTCACATCTTAGGGCCTCCTCATAAAAGAAGCCTGGGAAAGCCAGACAATTGGGCTGAAAGTATTTTGCCTTGCCTTGGCTTTGGAACACTCCTGAACCCCTTGTGTTTCCTTGGAAATACTCTCCCTTTGACCAGACGAAACCTGCTCTATTTCCACTAAGTGTCACAAGATCGTACATCCCTCCAGCGGGACCAGAGAGGTTTCCTTCCTATAAAGCTAGGTTTAAAGGCCAGCTGCTCTCCCAAGGCTTCAGCAACAGCCTGCAGTCTCCAGCACTCCACATGCCAGAAACCAGCATCTATACGGGCTCACAAAGGCTGTAAAACATCTTGTGCAAAGTGGGGAAAAATCAAATGAAAAATGCCAAGGAGCTTTGCCAAACGCTTTCTGCTTGTTTGCACCTATGCCAAATGCTCTGCAGGCTTTCGCAGGGGGCATCAGCAGCGGCCCTGGGAAGCAGGGGTGTCCCTTCTCCAGTGCCCTTGGAGAAGGGCTGGAGCAGAGCTCGTGCTCCCAAGGAACTGAAGTAGTTTTGAGATGGCTGCATCTCAAGGAGATGAGATTAGGCTGTCTGATGCCCTAAGGGGAAAAACTTTCATCTGAGGTGCAATTTAATTCCAGTCCTGCCACAGAATCTATTTGCAACCCTGCTGACACACACATGACTCCTGCCTCAGTTTCCCCATCTGGAAAAAATGTTAAAGTGTCTTTTACACAGCTGCCTTGGGCTCTGAAGGGACATCCACTTCTGAATCACGTAGTTTGGAAACCAAGAAACAGAGAAACAGGGAAACACAGGATATGAGCTGCTTTCATTTTGAAGAGGACTGGAGCTTTGCACCAGTTTGGCATTGCTGCCCACACTGTCCTGTATGGATCTATGAGACAAGCACTTCTCCACACCTAAAAAGAATCTTTGCCTTCAGGAGAAACAGCTTTTCCCAGTCTGAGATGTAGGAGGAGGTCCTAGAGATAAGACATTTGTTCTTGCCCAGAATGAGCAAAGCTTGGAGAGAAAGTGAACCAAGGAGGGAGCTCCATTGGGCTGTGCTCTTTTTTGTTTGAAAGGAGCTTCATTTGCCTGTTGCAGAGAGAGAAGAAACAATTTTAAACACAATGATCTTTAAGCAGTAGAGGAAAGCCATTGTCCTGGCTGGAATGGTGATGGGAGCATCCTGTACCATGCATGGAGCAAAAGAGACAGCAAGGCACCAGCCAGCCATTGGTCAGAGCAAGGGTGGTGAGGATAAGCACTTTGCAGATTAACAGACACCCCAGTTAATTTTTCCCCCTCTGTATTTTGTTTCCTTTACTCATGGTCATTCCCCACCGGCTGGTCCTGGCAGCCTGTGGTGAAGCACCGGGTGCTTTTGCCTTAGCAGCTCTTCCCCTGGCTACAAGGCAGGCCCAGCTCCTGGTGCTGCACTGAAGCCTTTTATCATGAAAAACAGTAATTTCTGCAACTGGGGAAACATTCAAATCCACAGGGAGCCACACAGACATCCAGGAAGGCATAAGCCTGTTTGAAGAGCTTACAACATATTAAGGTAACAAAAACAACACAAGAGTAATGATGGGAGAAGTCACAAACAGAGGGATGCAGGATGCTCTAGGGTTCAGGCAGCCAGTCATTAACTCCTTACTTCAGTGTGGTTTTACTATTTCTCTGTCTAGTTATTTGCTTAACCAGCCTCAAGTCTCCAACTGTTAGCTCCCCTTCCAACTTGAGATAGTGTTTTGAAGGGGAAACACAAAGCACAAAGGTACCTTCATATCTCTGAGTGACCTTAGCTTCCTGTCAGAAAAAAACAGGCAAAGGCAAGTCCCAGATTGCTGCTTTCAGAGGTCAGCCTACATCTATCCTTTGCAAAGGACAGCTGATTTTGATTTAAGCACAGCTGTGCCTTATCCTTGCCTCCTGCAACTTGGCATCCACACACTGGAGTGAGGGTCTCTGCTAACTGCTGCTGGGGAGGACCTGGTCTTCCACATCCATGGGTGTTGCAGAGGATGCAGAAGCATCCTGAAGGCACAGGACAGATGCTCCTTGCCACCCCACCACCAAAGGGACATCCCTCCCTGGGTGCCTACCATCACCCCTCACATCACCTCCCTCTTGCTGTGCAGGCACCAGAGCAGAATCTGCCCCAATACTGAGATCTGGGACCGTCACTTCCGACATGGGGCTGACTCTTGTCAAAACCTATCATTAGAACTCTGTTTTCCCACTGTTTTGAACCTTCTTACATACAACATTGAAGCCTCAGATTTGTCAAAACATGCAAAGGTGCTGCCAGAGGCTGAGCAACTCATTTTAGTCCCTTTACAAAGCCATTTTAAGGAAAGAAACAACATGTCAGGGCGATGCCAACAACTGACTGTACCAACAAGGAGAGATTTGACGTACTTTTCTATGCTGCGGTGACTGTTATAATAAAAGACAGCAGTGCATTAGTGAAAGATTTATGCTAGTATTTCAACAATGGAAAACATGAGCTTTGCTGTATTCTCATTCACACTGAGACAGGCAGCGAGGGCATGTCATGTAACACTATTTCCAGGAATGATGTTACAGTTGAAGAAACGCTGATTTGCTGGTACAATAAGACAATTCCTGGAAGCAGGACGGACCCTTGTATTATTATCATTGCAGAGGGAGAATTTGACTGCACAGCCTCTTATCCTGAGCTGTTTAGGAAAGACAGATCTCCTGCTCCTGAAGGGCAGGAAGAAGAGGTGAGGCAGAAAGCCTGGGAGAGATGCTGCTCTGCCGTGGCCCCCTCTGCATGGCAGCAGCCTCCCTGGCACCGTCAGAGCCCTCCATGCCAGCAAGCCCGAGTGCCAGCTAATTGAATTTGCTAATGATACATTCTCTCAAAACCCTTCGCGCTGCACCCACCATTTTGTGCTTGCAATTAAATTACAAGCAAAGGAAAAAAAAAAAAAAAGGAAAAAGAAAAGAAAAAGAAAATGCCATGTGGTGTCATTTGACATTTAGATGTCAAAGTAACTGATTGACAGGGAAAAAATCAACAGCGAAAGGCCTGTTCCTGCCAAAGCCAGCGGGGAGGTTGCCAGCGGCATTGGGAAGAGCGGGATCAGGACCCTCGCAGGCCAATGGGATGAGACAAGGTGGTGGGAGAACTGACAATCAAGCCCTGTGCCAGGTTATCCTGGTCCTGAGAGGTGCAGGAGGATGGAATCAGCCACCCCTGGGAGCATCCATCTCCACTCCCCATCCTCCAGCATGGGGGTTTGGTACCCATGGAGGGAGGGAGGGAGGGAGGGAGGGAGGGAGGGAGTAGAGACCCCAGCACCTTCCCAGGAGGGTTGTTCAGTGGAGAGCCTGGGAAGATGGAGCTGTTCCACCTTGTTAAAGGTTGTGACATGTCAGTATTTATCTCTGCCTCTGTTCAGGATAAAGAAAGGAGAGATTAAAAAAATTAAACCTTTTTTGAGCTGACCTTTGGGAAAAAAAGCAGACTTAAAACAAATCACTCATTTCAGTTTGAAACCTTTACTTCAGTTTTTTACCTTACAGAATTTCTACCACTGTGAGCACAAGGAATAAAGAAAGGAAAATTTTAAAGGAAAAGGAAAATTTTAAAATGTCAAAACCTGGTCAGTTTTCCTCATTCAAATAAAACTTTTTTACTCAAAACCTTTTCAAACTGTAGAGACTCACCACGACAGGCCCCTTCCTGCAAAAAAGCCTCAGCAATGGTAAATATGACATTTTTCCAAGGGGATTAAAGGCTCATACCAAGTTTCCAGGTGACCCAAAGGAGGGAGTCCTGCCTCAGGGTCTGTGAGGTGGGAAAGGGGCTATGGGGTTGGGGCCTGCTCTTCACACACATGCACACCCACATGCTCAGCCCCACAGCCTCCATCAGCATCTCCACATGGTCCAGGAGTGCAGAGCACAGCTATAGCTGCAGGCCTCTGGCTTGACAGATGAAAAGAAAGTAGGAAAAGAGGGGAAAAAAAGGGAAAAAAAGGGAAAAGAAAAAGAGTTGCAGTTACATGTTTTATATATCACAGACCTCACATGCAGGTTGAGTAAGTAAGTGAGATCTTGGGTCATCCACTGCAGGCAGCCCCAGATCCACTCGCATGGTACTCAACTGCTGGAGGGATGCGGAGGTACAAATTCCTGTAAGGGGAGAAGAATATTAATAATACAAAATTAAAAGCTTTCTCTCCCTCAAGCTCTTTACATACTTTCTGTAGGAAACAAGGTACAACAGTGAGCATCCATGCCTGTACCATCCCTGCCTGCAGCCGTGGTCTCTTGCAGACCCCATGGCTCACCAATGCCCCACAGAGTGAACTGGGATTTGTGTGTTGTAATGGAATGGACGAGGTATGTACATGGAGTTAAAAATAAAGCTCTGGGGCTTTTTTCCTTCTCTCAAATGCAGGTGGGGCTATAAAACCCTGCTAGCATGAGTCAGAGAGCCAGACTTGGCAAAGCTTGGCTTGCCACTTTAAAAACAGAGCACTAATTAAATCAAGTAACAACAAGGAAAAAAAAAAAATCTCTTTTTTTCCAATAACTAATCCAGTCTGAAATGAATTAAAAATATTTTACCTGGACTCTATTCACGTACAGAATAAAGCAAAAAAACATGCCCGGAAAAAAAAAGATATCTTGGCAAAAACCTAATGCAAATTGCTCTAGTATGAAAGTGCAGACTCTTTTTTAAGTAGTTTGGGTAGATTTAATCGCAACACTGAAAGACTCCTTCTTCTCTGAAGAGAGGCCAAATGAATAGCCCTCTCTTGGGTAATCGCTGTAAGGGTGAAAAGGATGGGACCATCCGAGTCATGCTGACTACCCCATTACAAACTGCTACTAACAGCCAAAAGTGTAGCCTTTGTTTCCAATGTGTATATTACATCTTACTGCCACTCTAAGAAAGGCTGTGAGTGGGTTCATTGAGGTGATGTTATGGCAGAAGTTTAGGCTTTGGTCTGCTCCTGTATCCCCTGCACAGAGATGTATCCTCACTGGGAAATGCTGTTCTCTGCCTCAGAACTGTCCCTGACATGAAGATGCTGAACTGATCCTTGCAGAACGTCTTAGGGGCACAATCAGCCTGAGAGATTTTAATAGCCATTACAGTGATTTCATTCCTCTGCGTTCCTCCTTTATACACACATTTCAGGAAAATGAGATCCAGTTTGAACCAGCACCAATGCGGAAAAACGTTCCTACTTCCAGTGCTCCAGAGCTCCTGGCACTATCCATACAGATTTTCTTCCAGGGTTTCTCTTTTTTTCAATCGTATGTTGTTTATAAAAAAAAAAAAATAAATCTTCAGAAATGTTGGTATCAGTGAGACAGGAAATTAGTGCGAAAAACACTCAGTAAAAATACTGGAATGCCATGGGAAGTAATCTATTTTTAAAAAGCAGCTAATTCCTCCTGTGCACACCACTTGCAGAATTAGCAACAGACTTCACTCAGGAGTCACAGGGCAATGCTATACAGTTTGCATCGTGCAGGACATCTGATCAGCTCATCAGGGGAGTCACTTGCCTATAAGATTACTTGGGGCAAAGCAATGCAAAAATCCAGCTCACTGTACATGACAGTCATGCCCTTAACTCACTCTAGTAGAAATCTGCTCGCCTGAATAAAACAAGACTTGCCGGGGAATTTCTATCAGCGCAGTGAGCAGTAATAGATACAAAGCACACAGCCTGGAGTTATTCATTCTGGTGACTTACTTTTATTGGGAGCTATTTACAGAAGTATCTGCAGCTGCACTTTGTGGATGCTCTGGCCACCCTGGACCATGGAGCGTTTCCCCAGGCATGATTGTGAGCACAGCAGAAGCACACTGCTGGCTCCTCTCCCTGTCATTATCTGCTGTAGCCGATGCTCTGCACATTATGTGCATGCTTATACCTGCACCCCAATCTGCCATTAACTTCAGGGACAAATCTGGCTGCCGAATAAAAGCGATGCTTGGTCTGTTTGGCTGAATAGGTGGAGTACACATCGTGTGCTACTGCAGGGTCTGCCTTACCCTTGAAACCTATGCATAAATCCCATTAACAGTCGTTAAAATTCCTGGCTGGCATTGGAAGGAAAATAGACATTGATTGGTATGCAGGGGAGTTCAGAGGGAGGGAGGAGGCATTGGGGAATTGTGCAGCTCATGCTTAGGCTCCTGATCTGCGGCGGGGTGTTGCAGGGGTCAGACCTGGTTTGGGTACAGCTCACCAAAGCATGGGACCCACAGCCACAGCAACTCTGGTGGGCATGATGCCAAGCACCATTACAAGTTGTCCTCACCCTGTCCCAGGCACCTCGTGAGAACGTGGCTCCATGATATTTCTGCAAGGAACAGAAAACTCAAGGACTGCGTCTGAAATTACAGGGGAAAAGCAGTGCTGAGGCTTTCCAATTCCCATCCCTTGCATCTTTTCACTGAAGGCATCTTTGGGATTTTTTTCTGAGTGCTCGTTTAAATTACATTTAATAAGATAGGCACGTCAGACTTTGTTTACTGAAGTTTACTGTTCAAGTCAGTAGGGAAAACAAAAATCTATCGACTGTGGCTTTTAAACAATAAGAACACAGATTTTTTTTATTAGCACTTTATTTCAGTGCAGACAGAAACATCACTGACTATCACTGTTGTTTACTGTTAAAGGCACAGCTCCTACTGCCTTTCCACACATAGAATATTCCCATGGCAATCAATGGAAGTTTAGCATAAAAAGCAAAATATACTCCATCATGTTGTCTCTCTATATAGTAAATGCTAATTTCTTGCCAACTATAAACTTGAAAATTTCTTGCAGTACATTGCAACATAAACCTATTCTCAGTGTGTAATTTAAATCTTCAAGATGTGTACGTTCCCAGCGGAGAGTCATTTGTGTGTGTGTGTGAGTATATGTATAGAAGAAATGAAATGTTAATGACTTCTCCATCTACGTTTCTATACTTGTTAGCTTTCCCTACTAGTTTTCTTCTGCCCTTCAGAGTGCTAACTGTGCCTGTAAAAGTCCAGGAAATTTGTGTCATAAATAGTTTCAGCCTATTATAGCCAATGAAACACATACTGAGACAAATATATTGGACTGAATCACAAGTTATTTCACTGAAGTCAATGGGGTTACTCTTCATTTTGCTTTCGATTTGGCAAAGCATGTGGTCTAAAGTTGGTCTTGGAGACGGGAATAAAATTAAGCACATGCATACATACTTGTCTGGGGCTTTTTTAAAAATTGATTCCGTACAGGGAACAGAATTTAGCTAAATATATTAAATACAGATTCCTTCTGATTTCCTTCACTATAGATAATAGCTTATATTAGAAATAGTGTACCATAAATATCACACGTTTGCCAGAGAATGGGGGAGTAGGAAATACCGATACTGCACTTGAATCAGTAGCAGCGCTGATTTTTACGGCCAGGTTATTGTCATCTGGCCATTACTTACACTAGTCAGTAGGAAAATAATGTGCATTTCTGTGTTAACAAATTAATTTTGCAACAAAAAATCCTTTGGTTTCTCAGGTGTTCAGAAATACCATAATTTTTTGGCCATTGTCTATTCTCCAGTATTTTAGGGGTGTCACCCTCTTGGGTGGGTATATACAACCCTTAAAACTTAGCTGCTCTTTTTTTTTTTCTCATGTGGTATAGAATTGTGTGCATGTGTGTTTTTAAACAAGGGCACCTGCATTAAAAATGTCTGTCCTCATTAGATCCATTTTCTCAATTAAATTCAAGTTTCTATGTCCAAAAGGCATAAATCTGGGTATCGATTTAGTCGTAAAATAATGAAACTCCCAGCAGTCTTCTAAACCCATTTTACTTGGATGAGCGTATAAGCTTTTAAAATATCAAGTTATTCCAGTATTTAATACACATAACTGCTTCCAGAGGTCTGAAGGCAATAAGGCATATCTTCCCCACGCCATTTGAAGCAGTGCAGTTAGATCTAGCCAGTCCCTCACTACTGGTTTTAAGGCTTTTGACAATTTTATTCAGTGTAAGTTTGGTGCTTTCTCAATAGGGGCTATATCCCCCAAAGCCAAAATCAGTAACCTATCAAATCAAAGCTCTATAAAATACCAATGGGCTTGTGGTGTTTTGCTCCCATAAATACAATTCAGTTTAACTCTACGCTTCCAAAACAGCCTGATTCTACGTTTGTTGGCCTATTCCAACAACTGTACTGTCAACATGTGCTTTCAAAAATCTCTTTTTAGAAAGCAAATAATCATCTATTCCTTGTGAAGTAAAGAATTAAAACCAGTTCCACTTACCTGTATCCATGAAATAACTCTGTTTCAAGTGGGACAGTATTTTTCTGTGCCAGTGTGTCCTTTGCCTTGTTCAAAGAATGTACCCAGCTGAGCAAGTATAACCTCTGCATGGAGACAGCAGGTAAATCATTGAAATTTCTTGTAGTCCTGTTTCAGGTTAAACTGGATTTCATAGTGCACAGATCAGTGTTGGTAAACAAGCTTTAAAGTACATTGGCCTCTTACTCAGCCCTATCCATGCTCAGGGTAGTTTGAAAATAGAGAACGAAGAGTAAATTGAAGCCAATTTTTTTAAGTGTTCATGTGTTTTATTTGAATGCTTTCCACTCCTCACACACATGCTGAAGTTGCTGCTTGATAAAAGAAAATGTCATAGAGATGAGCATTTTATGAGTGAAGAAACCTTCTCTTCTACCGCAAAGTCAAGTGCAACAGTGCAAGGAGTAACTTACCTTGCTAAATCAAAACAAATTCCACATACAATGTTTTTCCACAGCTGGCAGAGTTTAGCAAACAAACCTGCCCTGCATAATATAACAAACATTCTTCTGATAACTAGGGGCAGCATTTCAAATTCAGTGGGCTTGTGAGGTGTTTGATCTGCTGATGCAAGCTGCAGTTTCTTTCCTTTCCTTGCTTGCCTTTAGCACCAGAAAGCTCAGTTCACTACTGTGTTATTGCGCGATTTGCACTGCTACACAAGTGGAGCAAAGGACCTTTACTGCTGGCTGCTTTCAAATTATTTCAAAGAATCAAATTGTCAGGTTGCACTGAAATTGCACACACAGAAAATTCAAGTAACCTGGGATGAATTATCCTCCAAATATAAATATTTTTAGTATTAATCAAAAATTGGTTAAAAAAAGTCAATTTTTGATTGATCTATTGATTAATTTGTTAATAACGAATGTGAGCTACAATTACTCCTAACAGTTGCTTACAATCTTCAGTCCTGTACGGCAGCAGGACTAGTTTCTGAATATAGCTTTCAGGTCAGCAAGTAAAAAATGTAACGGTGGCCATATTTCAAATGCAGTTGCATATCATAAATCAAAATTAATGCCAAAGCCTTTCATCCAAATCAGTATCTTCTGGTTTTGCCACTCCTCTCTTCTCTCTGATTAACTCCTCTCCCATAAATATAGTGAGGTAGTTGCTAATTTTTTTCTCTGGATGGCATTTACATAGTTCCCATACAGAAAACATCACAGGAACTTATTTGTATATTGAACTCTCTAATGTCCTCCAAAAAGCCCAGTTCTCTAATACTACATTATTCCAGATGGGTCTTTATATTCTTGGCTTTGTTCTACAAAATTAGTAAACACATTTTCTTTTATGTTAATAAAGATGAAAATTTAGAGTGATTGTTCTGACCCAGTAAGATCATCTGGAATAATCTCCTTCCACTATTAATTTCATGTCTGTAGCTAGCAAGGACGATGTCCAGATTTAGAGGGCTGAACAGCTGCCGAGTAGGACCACAACCTTTGTTTCATGACATCTCATGTTTTGACCCCTGCTTTCTGGTCACCAGAGAGATGATTGACTAAGTGCGCAGGGAAGTCCATTTTTAGTACGGTGGACTGGAGCACGGCATGACAAACTGTGATGTCTGAGTTTTGTGTTACACCATCTGGCCTGCCATTTCCAGAGCCTCACATCAGAGTCCTGATGATGTATGTTTAAGCTTGGCACTATCATCTATCTCGTATCTTGTGTTTAAACAGATGCAAGCTGAATATAACAGAAAAGGAGACCTTGATGCAGGAGTCATTGCAGAAAGTGATGCTCTTGAGCTGCTTATAGACTCCAAGATTAAGTGTAAAATCTGTCAGGGAGGATGTGTATTAAAAAAAAATATGTGTTGACACAATGATTTGACTAATATTTTAAAGGCAAAACATCAACTGCATTTCCATATCATTTATAATGTTAGTGAAGAAGGTACTACAAAGCAGGCTACCCCCCTCTGTCACCATCATCTTATTCACAACTTTATTTTACAGATCAAGAATGTTTTAATAAAAGGTAGCTCAGCTGCTGTAAATCAACACAGCTACACTGATAGCATTGGGGTAGCCACATAATGGAGTGATGCCGATTTACATCAGCTGAAGATCTGAGTCCTAATTCTGGTACAGGTTCTTGTACACAGAGAATACAAGACCCTGATGATTAAAATGAGCCCTCAAAATGCCATGGGTGGGAATGCATGACTGCATGGTATGAATGAGATGACTCCATCAGACCAGGAAGAGAGGAAAGGAGAAGGGCTCACCCTGTGCCATGGGGCCAAGCGGTAATGCTGAGTATAGGGTCCCCACTGTCCCAGTGGTGCTCAGAGCTCTTTTCCTTCATTATACATTAAAATACATGCTTCCTTCTAGATCTAGCTCACATAAATCAGCAAATCCAACGGTGGAATGACATTTCACACCAGCTTTGGATACAGCCCCTGAAACTTCAATTAAGATCACCAAACTGTAGAAATTCAACTAATTGCAACATTTAAATTAGCAGCCCAGGTCTGCACTTGTAATCACAGAAAGAGGTAGGCACAACCAAAAGGGGATGAAACCCTTCTAAGATATGAAACATGTTAAACAAGAGATGCAAGTCTCATTTCACTGACAGCAAAGGGAGTGTTCAGCAACTGCATTGTATCTTGGACTCCTGCATCCCGACATCCGAAAGAGAAAATATCCCAGAGCAAACAAACTATTTGATGAAAGCAAATGGGAACTTCTGGGGGAGAAACTGGAGGTTGGAAGTGAAAGAAAACATGATGAACTGAATAACAGAAGAAGGTAATTGAAATGTGAACAGTTTTAAAAGACTGAACTGTACAAATCCTAGATATGTCACCCTCTTACTCCCTCAACATTGCTGTGACAGCAGCACTTCCACGATGTTCATGGGACATCCTGGTGCTGAAGCTGGGCTAGAAGCAGCCACGGTGCTTGGGGGATGAGGCAGCAGCCCCTGAATGACATATATCCTGCAGCAGGTCCTCAGCAGACAATTTTCAGCACTTATTAAAACATTAGCACTTTATTTTGTGAATGGAGTGATACTTTTATTGCATGCACAATTAGCCTTTTCGTATTAGCAACTTCCTAGCAACTCTGTTTCTTAAAATAGGGACTTACAGTGCAAGCTTTTATCTTATATAATCCCTTAGAAAAAGATAGCTCAGACACCTTTTGGGGGTTTTAAACATCAAACCTTCAGCTTGAGACCTGTCTTTATCAAAGGAACTAGCAGCTCTATCTAGGGTTTATGTTCTTTAGAGGAATTCCAAATTGCCTGTTTTTTATAGACTACCTACATAACAACCTCCTACAGTATTTAAATTTTTGTAATTTTCTACTCCTAATGTGATCTTCACATTGAAATGCACACAGATTATTTTACATTTATCTATTTAATATCATAGTTATGTCTTTCTTTAAATGCCTGTTATTCAACAACTTATTAATAGTGAATTTTTTTTTTTTTTAACAGAAGCCATTTAAACTTAGTTAGTTTATGGTGATTTCTTGTATATTTTCAGCCTGGAGAAAAGCCTTAAAAGTCTTGAAGACTGTATTTATAAAACATGTTTGTCTATTTAACCTCAGATGCATCATCATTATGAGAGGACTAAAGCATTTTCCTTGACTTTTCACAGCTCTTTCATTGCTATGCATTAATAAATGTGACTCCTCTGAAGCAGACTTGCTGTTTATCACCGATCCTTAAAAGTTGTTTTGGCATGAAAAAACAAATAAGTTTTCCCCACACAATGTTTAAAGTCTTCTCGGGAAGCTGTCCAAAGATAAAGGTCACAGCAGAGCTGTGCTTACCTTGGCTGTCACACTGCTATGGGGTTCCAATGGAATAGTCTCTAAGCTATGAGCTGACAGACGTGACCTCATCCATGATGGTACAGAGCATGCTGATACCTGGGCAATGCTCATGGAGTGAGCAGGCTGAATATGGCTCAAAGAAATGTCATCTTGTTAGCAAAAAGTATCTACCACCTCTTGGCAGGAAAAGATAAGGGAGGAGAAACCAAGTGTAGTATCATTTAGCACCACATTCCTGCAACCTTCTTACTCTTGTGGACTTACACTTGGATGCACAGGTGAGCCATAATCCAGAGGAAAGCTTTTGCATATGCTGTACCTGAAAAGCAGAAAGGCTCACAGGGTTTCAAGCATGTCCTTGGCCACTGCTCTGGGTTCTCCAGGGGTACACAGCAGAAAAATGTGTGTTTTCCTGACAGGCTCTGGCACACACAGAGAGAAAGAAATGAGAGCTGAGAGAGAAATAGGTTCAGCTGAAGTGTTATTTGTAATGACCTGATCGTCAGCAGTAGCTCCAGTCAACGGTGTCATTGACTTCACTCACACAGCTGTCTCTAGAGCATCCCCCTCAGGCAACAGGGGGGCGGTCCACTCACTTCTGATGGGTGCCTGAACATCATTACTCTAAAACAGATGGAGCAGGAGGAAATGGAGGGTTCCCAAAGAGTGGGGACAAACCAGCTCCCTGCATTCCCACTGGGCCCACAACATCAAGTGATATCTGAGAAACATTTGTCTGTAGAGGTAGCCCTGAGTGCAGGGAAGGCCTTGAACGAACTTGGAGCACCTCACCCCTCTCTTAGGGTCATCCTCTTCCCTGCAGACCTGAGTGTTTCACAGGTCATGCAGCTCCTGCCCTCCTCCCTTGCTAAGGGTACCTAACAGCAAAGCTTCAGGAAGTCCTTTTCCTCCTTTTTATTTATCCACCAGGCGTGCTTTGTAAGGGCTAATTTATATTTGAGCAGCAGTGTGTATGAAGGTCTATGCAAAGCAGCTCAGCCACCAGAAAAGTTAATATGTGCTTTGCATTTGCTGTCTCTAATTACAGGAGGGAAGGAGTGGAGGTACAGCTATGCCTGCCTGTGCATGAACCACTTCGACTACTCCAAAGCTAATTAAATATGTCTCCTGTATATAAAATATATCATCTCCAGATAACAGCATACTGTTAAATTCTTCATCTTATTAAAAGCTTGCATTAATGCTTTTCCAACATAAATTTTAACTGTGGACAGGTACTATTTGAGGAGCCTGACAATAGGACTGACCTAGATTAGGCTGACAGTGCCAAAAGATATATCACCTCTAACTGTCTGGGAGAGAAGAAGGATGAGGAATACATTCTCCATTATTGCCTAATGCTGATGTGCAGGCATTATCTCCAGAAACCCGCTGTTGCTTCACCTTCTGCTCTTTTGGTACAGTAGATGGCTATACCATGCCGAGGAATGATATTCTCTGCTTGCCGACTCTTATTTCCCATCTTATAACTCAGCTGCAGGGAGAATTAATGGGGCATTGGATAATGATTTTAAGGCCATTGATAAGTCCCCTTATAGTTTACAAAATTATGGGAGAAGTCAGATAATTCCAGGTGATTGGGTTTATGCATTAAGTTATTGCAAGCATTTAGGTCAGGCTGGTGTCTGTGCAGGAGCAGAGAGAAGTCTGCCTGCACCAGCACTCAAGCTTTTTCAAATTGGTCCAAGGTTGCTCTTCTGCTAGGCCCAAGCAAGCAAGAGGCGGCGATGACAAGTTCAGAAACCACAGGGAGTTTCACCACAGAGGGAACATTTTGTTCTTTTAATATACATGCACAGAGCTGATCAGAGATCTTTTCAAGGCACCCTTGTGCAAAAAGGAGACAGCAAGTGGGTTCATAAAAAACTGTTACTGTCACACAAGTTCTAATGCAGAAAACAAGACTGCAGAAGAGCAGCAATATTTCTCACATGCATTAATGAATATTCAAAAGATATGAAAATAGCATTAAGAGGCTAAGAAAATAGAGATTCCAAATATTAATAGGAACTCAGCCACTGATTTTCTCACAGAGCTTGCATTGACGTTGTGAGATTGCTCAGTCTTAGACACTTGACTGACACAGTGATGGCTCATTCAAAGTATATGCAAAGTCAGTGCAACTGTATTAAGCTTTTCTCTCAACTTCAAGTTTTTTAACTTTTTCCATTGTCATCCCAAAGGCCATTTTATTGACAAAATCACACTTCTTTTGCAATTCTGGTTTATGAGACTTTCCTTTTTGAAACGGAGGAAGGGAGGACTCTTCCACCACTGTCCTCCTGGACAAAAAGCTTAAGATATAATGACTGAGGTGCAGCTACAGAGTCTGCAGCCCATGAAATTCTTTTTGGACTGACTGGTGGGATAAAGACTCAAAACTTCAGTGAAAACCAGTGGGAGCTGCCTTTACAAACCAGCACCTCAGAAAATGAGACTTTGTGCATAGTCTGCTATGGGGCAATAAGGCCAAGGATCAATTCTGAAACCTCTTTAGGAGCTGATTGTACTGTTTCTCAGAGCCAGCTCGAACCTCCTCAGCAGGATGGAAGGAAACCAACATTGCCTTCTCCCAAAAGAGGACAAAACTGCTTCCCCAGGACAAAGGTGCCATGTGGCATGTTTCCCTCTCATGTACCCAGCTAGTCATCTGCTGTAGCACTGCCTTTCCCCAGGCAGTGAGCTCATGGCCTCTGGCAGGGGCTCATTTACTAAGATACCAATGCAGGCACTAGTGGCCTATTGCAGAGGGGAATAAATACTTCATTTGCCAGCTGCTTTTGCTATACAGCTGGCTGAAAAACAAAGAAAAGGAAGAAAAATTGATAGAGGAAAGGCTTCCTCAGGGGAAAAGTTATCCCTTGAGCACTAGAACAATAAGGTAAAACGCACTGCATCTAGGGATTCTGTCTAAATAAAAGAAAATTCAGTGCCAAAGCAAAACTGAGGATTAGAAACTCAAGAAGTAAGAACTGGAAGGGTCTCGGGATCACTTCCTCTGCAGGAGTAAACAGCTGTAACTGTACTGGGTTTGATACTAGACAAGAGCATGCCAGGGATCTATCAAAAATGTCCTACAGAAACAGATGTTTCCACCTACTCAGAGATAAGGACAAGAGTCTCAGTTACCCTAAATCCCTCTCATGCTCTTCTTAATATACATCCATCATATGCCCTTTAAAGTGTGCAAATGATGCAAGCAGTGATGCTTCATGTGCATGAAAATCTTATCCTGGATTTTTACAGAGAAAAGCATAATTTATCATTAAACTTTTTCCCACCAATTCCACCAGCACTGGAAATTCACCTCCTCATTTTGGAAGGTACATATGGAAATGTGTCTAAGGACACAAGGAAGGAAAATGAAAACTGACAATAAACCACCATAATCTGCTTGATCAGCTGAAGCACAGAAATAAAAATGCTACCTCTTAAAAGAGCAGTCTGAATTATCTTGATTTGTACATAGAAATAAGTGACAACAACTTCTAGATAGCACCACTTCTTAACCACATATTTAAATGTACAAGTCAAGGTTGAGTGAAAAAATATTGCTGCTTTGAAAGATATTGCTGCTTTGAAAGATAAATATATTACTTATATTAGCTGTAACAGGAATATGTGCTACTGCATAAATGTTTAAATTCTGATTTGGAAACTATATATTTTGAAGAAACCAAGGCCAACAAATATTGGATTAAAAGTTCATATTTACAATTTCCTTAAAGAAAATAAAAACAAAACCAAAAGAAGACCCAACTTACTATTTGTGTTTCACTGACCTGGGGTAATAATTTGTCTGTGTTTAATAAGTGCTTGATTTGTGCTCAGCTCTCCAAGCTAATGCTTCCCATTTCATTTTAACTACCAGAAACATGAAAACATTGCCCTAAAATATTTCCACTTAAATTTCCTAGACTAAATCATATGCTTTTAAACCTCACTCTATGATGAGGACACTTATCCTGCAGCATTCCAACCCAACTAGTTGAGAGGGAGGAAAAACAATATTGTTGCGTTAATAGAGCAGTGCTAGTTTGGAATAAAACAGAAACACTGCATAGTAGGCAGCTGACAAAGCCCATTGCCAAAAGACATCCCTGAAAGAAAGATCTTAGCAAATTATTTTAAAAGAGAGGTGGGAGGAAGAGACCATTGTACATAATTAGAGCAGAAAGTGCTTGAAATATCTTAAAATATAAGACATGCGCCAGCCCGTAAAGAACACGAGCAAGGAGGAGGTATTTCCTTTGGCCTGCTTTCTTGGTTTGACCTACTGTAAAGATTACTGCATGTAGCTCCACGGCAGCTCTTACAGGTCATTTTGACTCACAAAATTAGGCCTCCATAGCCTGGGGTCTTTTATGATCTGATGGTTTCTACATTAATTACTGAAGACCGGGTTCTTCCCTTCTTGCTCTGATAAGTGGCTGTTGGTCTCTAATAGGGCAGACTTTGAAACAGAGGACTTGTAGCTGTGCCAGGGCAGGGGCTGGGAAATGTTAAGGCAGGAGTAAACAAAGACAAAACTGAAAATTAACTTGGCAAGTGCCATGATACTAAAAGTTCAAGGTATGCAGAGGATGTTTTTATAAAGTTTAGGAAGGATATAAACTCCAGTCACATAGATTCCATAGGACACAATGTTTAAGTGAGGCTAACAGTAAAACAGTCAAGGGAGAAAATCATGCGGTCTCCCAACCCTGTAAACCTACTCCTACAAGTGTTCAGGCTGGATAAGATCCCAGAGGGGTGAAGAATCATGTCAGTGATTCATAAAGTCCTGGCCACTTATGTGGGACCCCATGTTACTTCTGGGGGGGGGGGGAGGAGTGGGAGTTGGGGTGTGGGCAGCACCTCCATGCAGGCATTAGAGGAATGCTAAAGCCCATCCTAGCACGACTGATGGTATGAACTGCACACTGCTCTGAATCTCAGAAAAGGATTTCTGGGTTTAGTTGCTCTTTTTGGGTGGCTGCCCAAGAGAATTGATTGCCAGAGAGCAAAGGCTTGGGCTCACTGTGAATCAGGAGCTAATAAAGCGTCCCAAAGGACAGGTGAGGGCATGCCAATTGTTTCTGAAAGTGTAGGATCTTAAACATGACATGACTACCAAAAAAAAAGAAAAAAAATAGAAAAAGAAACAAGTTTTGCTCATAACCAGCACAATAAAAAAACCAGCTTTTTTTCAAAATCGCACTGGAAAATTATGTCATTTTTAAGCACCTATAACGCTGACTCAAATACATTAGACTTTTTTTTAACTTAGTTACCTTTTACATTCCTCTCCTTTTCATTCTACAACTGACTGTTGCCACAATGTAGTGTATCTCACTCCCATTGCTGGATCATCAATGATTGTGCCAAAAAAAATGCTGTGTATTGTTAGTGCCTTAATCCAAAGGGGAGCACAAGAAAGAAGTTTGAAGAAGCCTTGAGATAAATTCAGTTTTCACTAATTTAAGCTACTTTACCACTCTTTCAAGCAAGCCTACCTCAGCACTGACCACGCACTGCATTCACATGAAGAGTTGACGTCATGTCCGTAACTGTACAATGAACTTTCACAGCACACCTGGCTCTCTCGGATGCTGCAGCCTGACCACTGGGTTTTCAAATCTTCCCCTTCTCGGGAAGTTTTCACACTTGCTCATTAATACTTAGTTTAAAGGGCAATTTGCTGCCCACTGCTGTGTGCGCAGCATTTTTAATAAATAATGCATAATGTGTAATGAGGACAATAAAGGCCAAGGTAAGAAATGTAAAACTCCTTAACGGGATGTCCTGATGAAAGCTTCCCATCACCTTCTCTAAATACTTTACTGATAAACTTCTATCTTGAGGAGGATTTTTTCTTAGAAACAAGTTCATAATGTACAAATAATATGCTGCTATTTGTTGAAGTACCAAAGTTCAGGTGTGTTATTCCAGCCGTTCTCACTGAGTAAATGTGCTTATGACACACTCTGAAAGCTTCAACAGGGTGTAAGTGGCATAAGTGATGCATGTATAGGGTCTTCTTCAGGTCTGTGCTGCCTGGGAGAACTTCAGCCTCTCAGCACTAGGGAGGATTTCCAGTTCTCAGGGGTGGAAAAATGAAGTGAAATAATAGCATTAACCAATACCTAATTAACACACAATCTATTTAATTTCCAGCTCCGCCATTAGGTTACTATTAAAGTATACTTAGTTGGCCTGTGTAAAACCACATTATGGCAGCTTTTCAGAGCCAGGCTATTCACAGGCCATTTGCAATTTTCATTACTCTTCTCTTTTTAATGTCATAGACTTAACTTCATGAAGGTCTAGAGCAGGTTAGATTGACGATTACAGCCTAATAGGTTTTTTTTCTTGCCCCCCCGCCCCCAGCATGTGAATTCACAGATTCACAGCAGCGATGTGCCTGCCTTCTCCTGGCCTAGAAGGTAAGGGGAAGCTGCGTTTTAGGTATAAGGAACTGGGATTTCAGGCAGAGCTATCCTGCTCTGGCTCTCTGCTAAGCCAGAAGTGTTTAATATATTTGGATACTCAGGCAGGTAAACAGGGCCAGTGTCTTTAAACCTAGTGCCATGGAACTAACAGTGTCTCAGCTACTGTGTGAGGACTTTCCATTCAATGCAATGCGCAATGTGTTACATCTGTCTTGCATTCCTACCTCAGCTCCAGTTAGGGTTGTGGCCAAAGGCATACTTGTCCACGAACTGTACAGCTCCAGTTCTGCATCCTACTGGGTCAAAAGACTGTGCTTCCTCCTGGTCGAGAAGATAGTTGCATGCAAGCTTCTGCTAGTGCTCAGGGACCAGCACAGTTCATCTGCCACCCATGCTCTGAGCAGCAGGGATGGAGCAGCACAAGCAGGTCCAGCACTGCAGTGAGCACCAAGGGGAAGAGTCCGTGCTTGCAGCCCTGGATTTCAGACCAGGTGGGTGCTGAGGCCAGGGTTCAAGCCAATGGATCAGTCCATCAGCATGTATTCCCTCACGGTAAGGACTGGGTCATGTGCATTCACAATTAAACTACTACATCTACACCAAGCCTGGCTATGGTCACAGATATTATGGTCAGTGGCTGAGAACTTGTGGAGTCACGGTCTCCTGTTTCTCCCTGTCAAGAGACCCTGCAGTAATGATCCATATACTTATTTGCTAACTTAAATACATCATTCAAAATACTGCCTAGCCCACAATATAAAGGACAGCTGTGATTTAGTAAAGCTCTCAGGCTGAGACAGAGCTGTCTGTGTTACCTCAAGCTAGAAAAGGTTGAGTTTTCAACAGACCTCCTCAGGATATTTTAATTTGTGTAAGTGCATTCAAAGCATGAAAGCAGATGGACAATATGTGAATTATGAACTAATTGGGGGAAGATGGAAATGAGAAGGTAAATTTCATTTACATTATCTCCCTTTTTATGCTTGCTAAGGTCTAAGGTAAAGGCTTGGTCTCTTTCTGGTCCATAAAATATGGATTGCTATTTTCAAACTACATCAACACTGCTAATAGCCATTCCCATTAGTCAGCCGTATAATAGCATTATGATGCTATGAAATATTGACATGATAAAACAATGTAAGCCAGAGGTTACTGACAGTGCACACTCTGATATTGACAAATAAATGCAGATTTTTTTCTATGCACTCCTTTTGCCACCTTTCTACCTGGCTGACAGTATATAAAACACATTTTTTCAGATCCTTCACTCACTACTGCTAATACCAGAGGGCTGAAACTAATGCTACTATTCCCACTGATGTTTTCCAGCATGGAAAAAGAATTTAGAGATTTGGCTAAAACAGAGCCAGTGCTGAAGATTTTCTATCTCAGCTGGTGTGGTGCGAGGGAGGAAAGACAGAGGTAGAAGTGCAAGAAACCAAGTTGACGTAAACTTGCTGGACAATTCCCAGTGTTTTGGAAATGGGATCTCACAGGAATGATCAGAGGAGGACAAAGTGATAGACCTGGTTGCTCCAGCACCTCTTTCTCGCACCCACACACGTTGACTGGAAGGGAGCTGCCCTGTACTCTGCGTCCTTCATCAGCTAGCTGCAAAGCCATCTTTCTGCAAAACAAATACACATAAACATATATCCAGCTACCCAAAGGGAGTATTCTATTCCATTGGGCATTTTTAAATATTTAACTTATTTATAACACCTGCTGTTTTCCAGTCACTCAAAAGATGCATTTACAGCTCTAAAAAAGGGCAGACACAGGGATAGAGATTCCTGCCAGGCAATGGTGCACTGTTCACTGGTGTTTGCAGAGCAATTGGATGTTCACAGGTGTTACAGTCCAGAAGCACGTGTCTCTGCTGCCTCTGTACCCAAGAGGAGCCTAGCGTAGTTTTGTGCTTCTCCTGGAGAACGTCTGCTGGACTCATTCTTCATCTCCCAGGAGTCTACCCTAAGACTGAATTCCCCTTGTCATTCCTCTAACCCATCTGTTTTAATGATGACTAATTTCCACCACACATAAATCATCAGCTCCCCCTTGTTTTCTTGGAAGAATCCTCATTCTGTGGTACATACCTCCTTATCTGTTCCTGTAACCAGCTGTCCTCCCTTTGATGGTTTCTACCACGATTGCTACACAACGTCCCCAGATTGTGTAAATCCCATTCTGTGGAAATGTGGTGATTTTGCCACCAGGGTATCCAGCCCACTCCTGAGATGACAGGACCCGAGGAAGGGTCTGTTACAAGCACTTGCTTTGATGTTATCTTCCCACATGCTCTGTCGCCTCATGTCTGAGGCTGTACATACCGCAGGAGGGTACAACAATGGCAGCCTGAGGAGAGCTTGTCTGGTGGGGCTCGTTCCAGGAAGATGTGTGTTTCTGGTCTCCATTATCTGCAGGAGTCAAACAGAGGACGTGTCAGTGTGAGCTGATGGGTAGTGCTGAGCTAAGGAGAACACAGCCGCCTCTGAACAAATACAGGTCCTGTGTGCCTTTAACAACTCACACTTCACAGGCAAGGTCTGGATAACACAGGAAATTTCACTGCCAGACGCTGTACCTGCAGACATAGACCACACAAGGGTTGGAGGAGCACAGGGTGAAGAATGGAAGGAGGGAAAGACGAGGTCACTGCTCAACTCCTACGTCCTGGCACTGTTGAGATAATGAAGTCTCTTCTTGCTTCCCACCAGTGCTTAAGATACAAAGCGTAGCTCTTGGTTATGGAGGCACATGGATACTCTGGACTGCTGTGCAACTAAAACAAGAAAGAAACAGTGAAATAAGAGAAATGAAGGAAGCAATAAAAAGAGAAAGGAGAAACTCAAGTTGGGAGGGAATGTGTTTCCTCCCTGGCTATTGACAATGAGGCTGTGAAGTGGGTCCATTTGCTGTGCTCACATTATGGGGTGTCACTGCCATTCCCACCTGCCAGACAGGACTTGGCCTCCAAACGGGAGAGACAGAGACCTAACAGCACAGTGAGCCAGTGAGTGGGCCTGAAGTAGAGTAACACGATAGGTGAATGATTCACCTGACAGGCACACGTGCTTGCTAGAAATGTCATTCTGCCTCCACGGAGGCCCCACTTCCAAACAGGCTCTCCAGTTAGCCGAGGCTTCCTGAGGGTACAAGCAACAGTTTGCAACTGTGACTGTTGTAGTGCTGTAAGGCTGACAGAAATCCTGGAGAAAGCTTACATCACTGCTAACCACAGCTATTTTCCTTGGTCTTACTCAGGAGATAGCTCATGAGGACGAGCACTCAAAAATAGACCTTCCTGTAAGACTTAACATCACTGGATTTTAGCACGGGTTTGAAACCTTGCTCAGACTGGGATACAGTGCTTGGAATATGCTCTCCTGAGCTAACACTTTGGTGTGCTGACCTGGCTTCTTACCTGAGCAATGCTTAATAAAGCCATAAAAAGCCATAAAGAAGCAGAAAGCATTCCAAGTTTTGTGCTATGTTGCTGAGCTGGTGCGTGAAGCATGGACAATAAAAATGTAGTCAGAAATAAGTTTTCAGCTACAGTAGATAAGAGAAGAGATATACAAAGCAGTTGCTTGTCCTTACTGTTTAGCTTAGTTTCGAAACTGATGGCAACTCTCCAAAGAAATGAGTTTAAACTGAACACTGAACTCAGTTTAATTAGTTTTAAGGTATTGACACCACAACAAGAACCATCAGACAGAACTTCAGTGCTTGATCAAGCATATGGCTTTATCTGTGTCCGATGTGAGGCTTTTGCTGCCTAAACTTGAAAACTTCTTATCGCTTAATGGCTTGTCATGAAAGAAAGCTAATTTGGGATGGTAAGTGGATTGACTGACCAATTTGTGCATTAAGACTAATCCACATGTGCTGTACTTCACAGTGCTCTTTGGTGAACTCCTCACCCTGCTCTGAAGCTTTCTGTATAAGCTATCTTCTGTGACAAGTGCAGGGAGATGCAGTGAAGAGTTAAAAGTGAATCTCCTGCCTCTTTGAACTGTTTTCTCAGTACTTCGTGTACACAGATACACTTTTGATGTGTTAACTAGAAAATCTGACTGAAAAAGAACAAAGCAGCTGTCACTGAAAGGAAGACACTGACGAAGAACCACACAGCCTTTTATTGAAGAACTGTCAAGATTGATCCTACAGCACTCAGTTTGTCTGTAGTATTTATCAAAGACCCAGATCAGATGAAGGAAATTAAAAAAATAATAAAATTCTATCCACTGGACATTTATAAATGGTATCAGGAAATGCATTACATTTAAAACACCTATGAGAATGTGGGGTTTTAACAGTTCAGGGGCTGGAATATAAACGCAGTGGCATGTTTCACAAGTCTTGGAAAATAGTCATTTGCCATTGCTGAGCAAACCCACTTAATTGCCTGCAAAGTTTTAAGTAGCAGATTTGATTAAAAGCCATTCTGTGCTAATAAACAAATGAACTCATCGAAAATTCAAAATCTCTTCCATTTAAAACAAAAGCAAAGCACTCAATGCATCTTTGTAAATCCTGACATTCATGTTACAGTTGCACCACAAGAGCTTAAAACAAGATCAAGGCACAAGTATGCCAGAACATCCCCAAACATCTGGGTAGGATGCAGATGGACACATGAGCAGAGGAATTAAGGCATTTGCCCAAGGTCACAGAAGAAGGCCTTTGGACAGTCAAATCTGTAGCCCTGAGGGTTTCAATCCAATACACTACCAGAAAGCCAACCTCTAATCGAACATCTTTGCTGGCCTAGGGAGGAAGCATGTGTTATGATGATGTGACCAAGGGTGATACATGTCTCACAGGACTCACAGTGATTGCTATTGAAAGGATATTAAAAGCCAAAAGCCTCTCTGGATTCATACCACAGTTCTTGATCCTACACTGAGCTCCTTGAGGGAACCAAGGTGCTACCACCACAAAACCTGTGGTTATCTCTTGGCAAATGCTAACAATTCAATGATGAAGTAGATATCTCCAACACAGAGCCCGTAAAACAAGTTCTTCTTCATCAGTCTGTCTTTAAAAGTAACAAAAACACTGTCCATTCTTCCAAAGAGGAAATTGCTGCAAAAAGAGCTCTGAAGTACTATGTAAGTCTTGATTAACGTTCAAATTCTGCTCATCTACATATGCATACTTTGGGAGGGGAGGACAGATGAGGGCTTCTGTCAGAGATGGAAATGGAATTTGCACGAAAGATCATGGAAACCACGTAAAAAACTGCTTTGTGCCATTGCCCTTTGTGGAAAAGTACCAGTAAATCCCGGAAATGCTGGTATGCTATTCTGCATCCTGGGCTATTTCAGGCACTGTTTCATGCAGACTTCCAGGGTGGTGGTTGACCTTTTTTAGCCAAGGCTCCTCTGACGAAATCAAGAAGAAATCTGCACCTCACTGGATCCTGATTGTTACACCACACTCATACGTTTTCACCCATGATAGTTAATACCTCCTAGCTATTGAGGCTGCCAACATTTCCACCTCTCTTTCCAGCACAGTAAAACTGTGTCCCTGAAAAGGATAGGGCACATGGCCAAGAAAGGTGTATATAGGCTACATCGAAGAACTGTCCAGAGGGGGTTCATGCACACTTTCTTTGCACTGGCAAACAAGATACTTGCTAATAAGCTACTCAGGCCTTTATAATTAATTCATGTGCCTACTGATGAGCACAGCACTGGCCTGCCTCTCCCATAAGAAACAACCTTGGGAGATGTGGCAGGGGGCTAGGCAAAGCAGGGGTTAAGGAGTTGGATTGGGAATAGACGTGTGTCTCAGTTTGACAGTCATACGCTAACTGGGGATGGCTGAACAGATGCTCTCCGAATGCTAATGTCACTCATGGTGTTCTACTTTGGGCAGAGTTTTCTCCACCAGCACAAGTCATCTGGGAAACGGCTGAGCTTGGAGGGGCTGGTGGCCCTTCTCCTGCGGCACTGGGGCTCTGTCCAGCCAGAGCTCACCCCAGCACACATGGCCAGGCTAAAACCCTTTGCTCAAACATTATTTAAGAGCCTTAAGCCAGCATTGCCCCTTTTTGCCAGCATCCTGGTAAGGTGTGGGTTTCTATAAATCACCTAAGGATTGGGCCTTAGCCATTCAGGTACTCAGAGGAATTAGAAAAGTACATTGGACTTGCCATGTACACTGTAAAAGACATTTAGCAAGTCTTTAGCCAGCATATCTTCATCAATTTAAACATCAGTTCTGTATTCAGATCGGCTTCTACTCAGACTCCTATTTCTGAAGCACCTTTTGAAGCTGAAGGGTCTGTGCTATCAAAGCCAGTGCATGGTCAAGACCTCAAATAACAGGCTGCTCAGACTGAGGATGCATGCAGTGCCATGGGGATCTGTGACACTATATAGTGATTGTTAACAAGGCTTACTCAAACCGCACTTGCAGAAAACATATACTTATATAAACTACAAGCAGAAGACACATGAATTTCAAAATCACACTGGAACTGTCAATTCTAAACAAAATAACAGAGCTCTTCCTTAGCTCTACCCATGTAAACTTTCTCTGGCATTAATCAGTAATTTGTGCAGGTGTTTACAGAGATCTGGGACTCTGGGTGTACCAGCAGAAGCTTGCTCACATGGAATGCTCTAAGTAAAGCAAACTGATTTACACCACTGAGAATATGTCCCAGAGATTTTACTTTTTTCTGAAAAACACTTCCCGCTGTGGCAGACATAACGCCGTATCAAAGGCATGTGCTGTAATACACAATAAAGATATAGCTTTCATAATTTTCAATTACACTTCCTCTGCAATGATGTTAGTGAATCTCACCCAAAAGTAAATTATTCAGTGCAGATGATATAGAAATCATTTGATGAGTGTCACTTTTCCATTTAAAGTTTTACCAAGATCTGCTTGGATAACGGGCTCTTTTTTTTCACATGACACATTTTAGATTTTGTTTCTGTCCCTCACCTTTATCCAGCAGGCTGTTTCAACTTTTTAATATACTTCCCTAACATAACACTGAGTAGCCATTCAAATAAGTCTATTCAGGGGAAGTGCTCATTCATTCAGCCAGAAATACTGATATATATGTTTTATTTAGTTTTAAGAATACTTTCTTCTAATTTTGAGAACGTTGAAAGCTAGAGCCAAATATGAAAAGGCAACCTTCTTTCAAGGCAGGCTTGGAGGGAAAAGTATTGTGGGCTGCACTGGGAATCCTTTTCTTTCATGTAAATAAATAGTTCATTTACAAGAGCTTTTTAAATGGAAAAACATATCCAATACATCAATACATTTAAACTCAATCATATGGTAAAATATAGCAAACTGAAAAGCTGAATTCCAGAATGTTTTTATCTTTCTTTTCATGAAGTTACAGATACATCAGAATCTAATTAAAAAGGAAAAAAATGTCCCTTTAACTTCACTGTTATTTTTTTACTTACTGTGCTTCAGATATGTGCAATTAATCATTTCATTTTTCCATCTACTATTCTACCAAGCTATTCAGAGTCCTGCCCATGTGACATGGCCTGTAAATTATGTCCAAGTTTATTTTTATACGATGCAAACTCCTACTTTTATGTCTGGATCACTAATACATACCTTATTCCCCCAGCCATACTGGTCAAGAAGCACCAGATATCAGTGCTGTTTAATGTGTCAACTGTTCCTGTTTGGAAATGAGTGGGTAACATCTAACTCCAGCCATAGCTATTCTTGCAAGCATTGAAGGAAAGGAAGGAGCTGGAGGGAAAATGGGGCTTGCACATTGTTACGAAGCGTTCAACCAAAAAGCCTTTACACCATTATACGAAGATGCCACAGAAAAATCCCCATCTCTGCTGGAGAGAGAATGGCAAAATTTCACCAATGAATACATATTTCAAGATAGACCAAGAAGGGTCTTGAATAGGAACTTCAGCAGCTTGTGTCTAAGACTAAAATATGCAGCAGCAAAGGAGATACTATATGATGGAAGTCCAGATGAAAGAGATTTAAGTATAGTTAATGTACAGGGATGTAAGCGGCGAGGAGAAGCAGACAGGCCAACCCAATATGGGTGATAAGCAACTTCTACTTTATTTGTGACGCAGTTCACACATATATAGGAGTGGTATTCAGCCACTCCTTCTTGGCATAACAGTATTGGTTAGCCCCCACAGCTTCCTCCACATTCTCCTCCCAGGTCCGGTCTCCGGCTACCTGTGGGGGCCACCCCCTGCCTTGCTTGCACAGTCCTCCAGAACTCTGTGGTTCTGCTCTTAGAGTCATTCTGCAACACAGGGATGGCTGCATCAGCCACAATAGGAGGAGAGACAACATTTTTCACTGTTTTTCTCATTCTGCTTTAAGAGTGCTGCACTTACCTGCATTTCCTTGATTCTCTAAAGAAGGCCTGGATCTATCTGCAGCTTATGATAGGCAACATATAGCCACGCAAAAGCCAAGCTTCAGCGTCTGTCACAGAATACATCGAAAGCATCACAAAGTACACCTGTTTGTCCTGGCATTTATCCTGGCCTTGCCTTGGTTTTGACACTGCTCAGGCAGTGCAGTTCAAATCTGATTCCAGCTTGTTGTAAGTAGCCCACAAACAAAGGTCAAAGGAAGTCTTTAGCCCTTGTGTTTCATATACTAACAGTATTTTTATTGACACTCTAGAATATCTTCTAGAAGATTAAGACTCCCCACTAGTGCACAGACACAACATTTTTGTCTTCTGTTAGCAGTAATGGAGAAACAGAGACATGCAACACTATCTGAAAAAAAACAGGGAATTTTCCAGTGGGAAAACACACCAATGCGTTATATCTCTGAGGTCTGTCAGTCCAGCTGAAGTTTACATCTGCAACTGATGCACAATCTCTGGGAGAAGAAACCACAAAATTTGGTGAATTACAGTTCTAGCGTATGGACCAGAACCTGTGTTATAGGCTAACACATCAGTGTTACTCGGAAGTATTCCATAGGCAAGAGAAAGAATAATCAAAGCCGTGGAAAGATCCTTATATGAAGAGCAGGAAATGACTCAAGATTGTTCACCCTAAAGAAAAGGGCATACAAGAGAAGCGGGATGGTAGAGAACAACTAGGACCTTCTTGTCTCCCTGACCCAAAACATAAGGGGAACAGTAAAAGATGGCAAATTAAAAACTGATGGTTACTCATATTCTCCCAGTTGCTCAAGTGCAACAGAAAGTCCTTGAAGCCTACAGCCTTGCAAGATTCTACTATCCAGAGAAGCTCTAGCTCTCTTAACAGCCATTTGGTAAACACGTCATGATTTTACCCATTCTTAGATTTTGATATGGCAGATCATTGTGGAAACCAAAAAGTTTGTATCTCCTTATTGTTGGGGTTTACATTACAAATGTTAGACTTCTCAGAATTCTGGGGCTTATGGACCACCATAAATCCACTGATGCTCTTATTGAGTCCCACCCTAGCAATGAAGAACTGATAGGCTTACTAATGTTGGCATCTAACACAGATGCATACATCTAGCTACAGATCATATACCCTAACCATATAATCAGCTTGACAGCCCATGCTGGGAAAGCTGGTACAAATTTTGACTACTGCTGGTGTGCTCCCTGTATAGACTTCAATTCAAATGTACACAGGACTCAGAGAACCAAGACCAAGGCAAAAGAGACAACAGGACACTCCTTTTTGCAACCCAGCTTGGAGAGATAAGCCAATGATCTACCAAGAACATGATTCTTCCCTACCACAACCACTCATCTCTGAGAGAAAATTTGTAGTTCCCGTTCTTTATTTCCTTTCAACCTGTTCCTCTAAAACAATCTTCCCCTCAGGCAACGTGAGTCTCCAGCCTTTGTTTGGCTGAAGATGTAAATATTTGGGCACTTACAGATTTTATATGTATATACATATTTGTTGGAACATTTACCACCTGCTATTCAAAGTTAAATCCATAGATTACAGAAAACAAGTTCTTTATCGCTTTTTGTCTAATGTAAAATTAAAGACAGCTGAAAGCCTACAAGCTTTCTCTTGCTTGTGAGTCAGTTGTGGCATAATTACCCCTCTAAGGCTTGAATAGCAGTGAGGAGCCAGATCTTTGCAAAGGCCCATCATCCCAGCAAGAGCTCCAGGATCTTCTGTGCTCTTGAGGATGTTAAATCAGATCTCGTTAAGGCAGAAGCCGCAAACTAATGAAACTCTTCAGCTGTACTCAGCATGAGCTCTCATCTGCTGGTGATAAAGGATCTCTTGGCTCCTCAAGTATGGGGACCCAAGGTCTCCATAGAGCATCACGTGCCTCCTGAGGCAAATGCAGGTAACACTGTACTGATGCATTTGTATGGGGTTTACCCAGCCCCATTCCCAAAGTTAAAAGTGGTCTGTGAGATCTTTACACAGCCAGATCCTTCCAGTACATGAGGTCATGTCTACTAAACTTGCACTGCTTTCCCAGGATGGCTTTTCTTCCATAAGACACTGAAGCAGTACTAGGAACAAGGTCCAGAACATGGCTATGGGCAGGTTTTCCTCTCTTCATGCATCTCAGAAACTTCTTCAGACTCAAAACCAGATGAAGCATCTGAGTGCCAGGCTACAGTCATTGAAGCGAAGTTCTGCCAGCACCCAAAAACCCAAACCCAAACCACCACAAAAAAAAACCCAACACCAACCAAAACCGGAAAAAATACCCAAACAAATCTACCAAAATATCAAGGACATGTGTTTGCCAAGAGAGTTGTGCTGCATTCTCATGCTTATTGTTTTCATTAGGTTTTTCAGGGGTAGTATGAGCAAAGGAGAGCAAACTGTAGGATCAGGACATGCGTGTGAAGGGTGTACAGTGGTACAGTAAAACTGGTATAAATAGTGATGCAGACTGCAGCAATGCCATGACCGCCAGTATCAAACCTCAGTAGTATGCACAGCCTCTTTAGGTTTATTTCACTCTGTGAGCTTTCAAAATATGCTTGAATAAAAAAATTCCCTCTCTAAAAGAGATGAGGCTTGCTTTAAACATTTCAGAAATGCCCAGTCCCTTGTGACTACTCTCAGTAAATGGGTACCAGTACAGTTTCAATGCCTATGTCCACTACTGGCACCCAAAGCACAAACTGTTCACCTGGTAACTGCTTTCTGCACTTAATTGTTTACGTGCAAGTATTTTTGAATACCCAGCTACGCATATGGGACTTAGCATGACGTAAACCTAACGACGCACAAAGCAGTATAAGCAATATCCTCCAACCAAGGT
This sequence comes from Pezoporus flaviventris, assembly GCF_033815535.1. Classification (NCBI taxonomy): domain Eukaryota; kingdom Metazoa; phylum Chordata; class Aves; order Psittaciformes; family Psittacidae; genus Pezoporus; species Pezoporus flaviventris. The sequence continues at coordinate 4,755,754 of NW_026892569.1, forward strand.
TTGAAAGCTGAGAAGCAGAAGCACTGATGGCTGGTCATTAAACTGACTGTTATAGGAGAGGAAAGGTATGTCTCTGCTCCCTAATGAAAAGGATAGACATATATTGAAGACGACTAAGTTGGACATTAATTACTGTTTTTGATGTCCGATCTATAACTCTCTAAAAGTTTTGTACAGGAGTAATATGGAAGCATCAGAAAATTCCACTGGGATATACAAGAAGTCCAGTTTGCAAAAATATCCTCTTCATAAAGAAGCTCAATGCCCTCTTTTGCTTGGCAAACCATCATGATTTTATGATGCATTGCATTTGGAAGGCAACAAGGCGCACAGCTGAGGCAAGTTACTGAATCGCAGGGAGAGTAAAAGCAAAATGTTCTGAGAGTGAGGGTGCATATGGGGATGTATTTGAAAAAAATTATACATATATAAATATACACACACATTTGCTAGAGAAAATGTATATGTATTTATAAAAAAATCTAAACTTCTCACCAGTCAAAAGTTAGAAATGATGCAAAACGCATCTGCTTTGATAAAGTCTGCTATAAATCTCACAGCTTGAAGCTTTTAACTGACCCCTTCCAGTTCATGAATATTTTAAGCGAACCCAGTTTAATTTAAAACAACTCTGGATCAATATGTGCACTTATTCTGGCACTGTCCAAATTTCAGGTCCTTGTGTTATCAAAAATTGTATCATACATCTCCAGTTTGACTCCACGTCTAGGGTTTATTCAAGGTTGGAGCTCAAATTAGAGGTAAACTTACATGGATTGAAACCTAAAAATGCCTGTACAGAAACCAGCCAAGCATGACAATTTGGCTAACTATATTTAGAGCAATCCCATGACATAAAGTCTCTCCTTATTGCCCAAAGCTGATGCTCAAAGAAGCACACAAATGCCCTGGGGAAATCGCGGTTTCCAATATCACTATCTGATGGCACTCAGTGCAGGGTATCAGCAAGGAGACATGTCTGCAGGCCAGGTAAATCCATGCTACCTAGCTTCAGAAAACCCACCTGCTTGTTCCCCAGAGCACTGGTGGGGAGAAGGGATGCCCACCACCCCAAGAACTGACACCTCCAACCTAGATGGGGGGACCTTCCACACAAAAATAGTTTCAACAACCCAGAGGAGTTTCAACGACCCAAAACTGCTACTGTCCTGAACACCTTTTAGAAGAAAGACACCCTCTTGCCTGTGTGACACTCTTCTTCATCCAGGTGTTCAGAGAGAGCTGGAGGCTGGGAACTGCGAGGCTGACAAACTATTCTTTGAAGATTTTTAGAGTCTTGGAGCACTTATACGACTCTGCAAGACTTGCAAAAAGCAGCTATTTATAAGAATAACGCCAAACCTACTGTCCAGTTTAAATATTAATGACATTAAAAACTATCCCACAGATCAGTGGTTTTTGCCTCTCATCTTCATGTCAGTGAGAGGCATTTCTTAACTACAGTGAAAATTAAATCCTGCCTTCCTCTTAGAGTCAATGTGAGCTTTTCTCTGAGTCATAATTTATTATGTACTTCTATTTTTCCTTCCTGATACTGTTCATTTTTTTTATAAAGTTCTCTTGAAAGACACTAGCATATATTCTACTGCACTAAACATGGTTTTCATTTTAAAACTCCTCTTTCCATACATCTCCAGCCACTGTAAAATTCATTTGGTGCCACTAACACAACACAGATCCTGTATTAATCCACGCAGCATACTTCTATCGTGGTTAAATTCTGCAGCAGTGACAGCCTGGCAGTCATCTTCTCACCTGCTATCAGGAGCAGCAGCCAGCTCCCTGGCTGTGGTCCCTTGGGTGTGCTGGGACACCCTTGTGAACACAGCACCCTTCAGAGACTTCCTGAAGGCATGGACACAGATTTATAGGTGTCCATGGGAAGAGATGTGGAGTTTCTAATTTCTCAGGCACAATGTTAGTGCCTGAAAAACATCCATTTCCATAGGGAGGACAGCCTAAATCAGCTGACATATGCTTTGGTAAAGAGAAAAGCTATTGGTCATTTTAAATGCAATGAATAACAGATATTAAGCTAAGACTGCATCATGACACCAACTTTGATACTGAATCACACATGCTAGCGGTAATAAAAAGGCAGAAATGTGCACTAGGTTTACACTTGAGGTGCAGTTGTGGGGGCTTATTTGGTGCATAGATTGTATAAGCAATCTCTAAGGAAATACCTGCATAAACATCCAGGCTGTGACTTCATTGAGATGCTCACTGACTCTATGGGAAGTCCATAATAATCTCTATAGAAAGAAAGCGATCAATATGCTATCAAGAAGATAAGTCAGTGTCAACGCTAATGTTTAAATATTCATCTACTTGTACCAACATCTTGTCTGTTACTGAAACAACAGGAATATTCAAAGATTAACTCTACATAAAAGACTCGGTAATTTTTTTCTCCAATTCCTTGTTTTTCTCTCGTCAGTTCTACGAACAGTTGTTAAGTAGAACAGGTTGGCATTTTTTCATCAAAACGTTACTTATTTGAAAAATGGGTCTTGGAACAAACCAAGACTTTTGCAGAAAATTTTCATTTGGGGAAATTTTTCAGCTTGTTGTCAAGAAAAGTGAAAACTGAAAAGAACTCATTTTCCAGGATACACAATAGTTCTGAATATATAATCAAAGAGCTAAAAGAACCAGACGGTATTTGTTTTAATCCAAAGAATTTGAAGGGAGAGAATATAAAAGGACTCATATTAACTGCAAGCACATTTATGAGGAGCTTCGGAAGAGGGAAGATTTGCTTCTTCATTCAGGACCACTAGACTAACTCTAGGAAGTACCAGAGGAGAGAAAGAGGGAGGACAACTTCCTAGCATTTGCGACCCACTCAAGCCATTTCTGTCACTCAGAAGAGACTTCCCAACATTTCTGCAGTGAAAGATCCATTTAAAATTAGAAATAAAGAAAAAACCCTTATGTAGAAGATTAAGGAGCGCGTGAAATGTTTGGACAGAGAGATGCTGAAGTTCACTGAAGCTTGTGTTCTGCGTGGCACTGCTTGGAGGCTCTAAATATAACCAGCATTTCTTCCACCAGAGGCAACAGTCCCCTGCAAAAGGGGACAAAACTGATTTCCCAGATGATCACACTGCCCTGAGAAATCCTGCTGAAAGGCATTAACGCAGTTTTGTGCAAGATGGTGAGTACATCTACTTCAGATCTGGAAAAAGTAATATGTGGTAGTGAACCTAGACCCACAACTAATTCATCTATTCCAGCGTAGGCACTGTGCAGTGTATCAAAAGTAAATCAACATTTCCAACACTTTATTCACAGGTAAGCACTGAAGTAAAGCCTGTTACCATTTCTTAGGTGGGATTTGAACATCAGAATTGGATGAGTGATATGACAATAAGAGAAGCAACAGAGACAAACCACACCGTCATCAAGAGAGGTTTGTAATGGAATAGCACCGTATTTGCCATTTTGCTACTTACCAAAAGCCTTGTTTTAATCAGGGCTGTAATTAAAGCCCTTAATCATCCTGAAGAGTTTCAAGTGAATGGCTTCTCTCATGTGTTAACATATCATTTATGCCACAACTGTACATGCAAGGTAGTGTCAGTAGTCTGTCCAGACATAGGAAGTAGCCTATGGAAACAAATCTATTTGTCGGTATTCTAATACAGATCTGAAAATGCTAGTTTACACATTGAAGAAGCTGTTGCAAACTGTCAAGCAAAAAAAAAAGTATGTATCTTGTGAATTAATGAGGCTTCCTAAAGACACAAACTGTGTCTGCACACAGCATGCTATGCTGCTGAAAGGGGAGCAAATAAAGCATGGAAGAAAGCACTTGCAGCTGCAGTGTGGGGTTGTGTCCCAAAGGACATCCTCCAGGGGAGGACATGTCTCCACACCCAAGCCAGCAAGGGCTGAATTAGTTCAGGAAAGGACCCTTAACAAAAGTGGGAATAGGATCTACAGCCTTCCCTTATGCCTGGATACATTTTCAGGCCAGCCCTAGATTTAACAACACGTTCACATATCCAAATGGGAAGGGATTGAGATGGGAATTACTTGTACTCACCCATGAACAAAAGTCTTCCTGCGTTTACTATCGTCAGCAGAGTCCTGGTATCAGAAGCTTCATGGGTTGTGATGGAGCAAGTAAATGAAAGCTAAATCCAGGCCTGGGTATTGAGGGGTATTTCTTGGTAGTGAGTGTGCAGTGTCAGCATACTCTGTTTGGTCCTTTTCCACCCTTTTCTATTAGCTTTGGTGCAATAGGGCAACAGGAGGAACGCTGGCAGGAGAGGTCAGATAGGGCAGGTGGGGAAGGGAGAGCTCTAGAGAAAGAGGAAAGAGGCACTGAATGGAGAAAAGGCACAGGGTAGGTGAAAATCTAGCAGCGAACACTCACTGTGATCTGAGAGTTTTGAAGAATTTCAACCTGTTCTGGTGAGAAGGCATATGCTGTAAGACTGCATTGGGGTTCTCCAAGGAAGAGCATGTATTTTCCTTCCCTGCTTTAAAGAATTAAAACAGTGTGGAAATTAATATATAATCAGATTCATAATCACAGTGTAAAACACATACGGTATTAGGCAAGGCTGTGAAAGGTATCCAATTTTCAGTCTTCAGCTTCTTGCATTTCCCCTCACAACAACTGTTTTAAGTCTCTCTCGAAGATCATAAACCTCTTGTTCCCAGGTGCTACCTCTCCCTTCTGTTCCCGCATCAGCTGGCCAGAAAGGCAGCAAGAGCTGCCCAGCTTCTTGCTCCCTGAAGGAGTGAGAAAGGCAATCCCTTTCTACTTTGCTAGCCAAAGGTGCAGGAATTTGCCACAAAACTTTTTGCCCTAAGGGAACTGCTGATTTCTATACGAAAATGATCCAAAATGGGGTTTGGTGAACTTCCAGCAAAATATTGGCATGTTTCTGGAGAAATCATGGTGCTGTGGTGGACTCCACAGGGAGCCCCTGCAAGAGGGATGGAAGTCTTCAGCAGGGCACGTCAGAGCCAGGGCCTCCCAAAAAGCAGCAAACCACGAGGACTTGTGTCCTCACTGCATCTGGTAGGTCCAGTTTCCTCCAGCTGCAGCAGAGAGCCCCAAGAACCACATCCCACAGTTTCCTCTCCTTCTCCACACTGGAAATTTGAATGGTTCCCCCCGTGCATTTGCTCCAGTTCTGTGCTGAAACAGGTAAGCAAAACTCACCTTCCTGTATGAAACACGTTCCTGCCCTGCTGCCCTTGGTTTTGCACACCTGCATACTGGAGACACCTACCTCCCAGGTGTCCTCCAGCATGAGAAATGTGTGTGCACTTCAGGGCTGCAGAGTGCACATATTCCATGTCGCTGGTCTGGGGTCCCTAGATGTCAGCTACAGCACCTATGTCTTTGGAGGTGTCACCTCAAAACCTTTCTTTCAGGGTAACCAGTGACGGATGGATAAGCTAAAGTTATAAAATCCTTTTTAACTCTCAGAGGCCACGATAACGTGCAGTCCCACTTCCATGTCAAGCTTAGGCCTGCATTTTAACACCCACATGGAGGAGGCTGTGCTAAAAAAAAAAAAAAAATCTAATATTATGCTTTTGAATAGAGAATTTACCTAAGTAAATAATTATTTTTAAACCTGAGATTTAAGCAGCTTTAGTATTCCACATTATGCTAATGTTTGACAATTACTAAGTGTGGGTATCAGCCAGCATATTTTTTTTTAAGTTTAATTTAAAGCAATTTGACATGGAAAGGTTATTACTTTAGTTGCCAATAAAAGCTGTACTTTTAACATAAGTGTACACCAAGCCCTAGGGTATGTGACTATTATCTTTTCTGCAATTATGTGGTGTTCTACATAAATGTTTAAAAAAAAAAAAAAGAAAGAAAAAAAAAGAAGAAATAACTTAGAAAAATCAGAAGTACGAACTTAGCCGCGATGGGGAAGTTGAGCGGCAGCGCCGGCAAGCCCGGCTCCCGCAGACACAACACAGGTTGAGGTTTCCTCCTAGAGGTACCGCTGGGAACGGCTCCTCCGCCCGCAGCCGCCCCTTGCGCGTCCTCACCGCACCGCATCCCCCCGCGGCTGAGAGCCGCATGCTGCCCTCAGCACCCTCACTGCGCACAGCTGCTGCCGTTTCACAGCTACACCCGCAACCCTCAGAAAAATGCGGTTTTCCAAATTGTTTCCTTATTTTCCACCTTTTCCTCAGGTCTTCTGTGCTTAGAGGGGGAAAAGGCTTTTCTTGCATCCCTCTTGAATCTCAGTCATAGGATCATGCAATCATAGAATGGTTTGGGTTGGAAGGGACCTTAAAGCTCGTCCAGTCCCAACCCCTGCCACGGACAGCAATGCCTTCCACTAGAGCGGGTTGCTCATAGCCCCATCCAGCTTGCTCATGAACTCTGGCAGGGACTGGGAATCCATCTTGAGCTTTGTTTTTCCCTTACACGGGGAAATTGCTGCTTCAGGGATGTTTTGTCCAGAATAGACCCCACAGCTGCAGCAATGACCACTCCTTTCTGCATGAGGCAGGATGTGATCCTGCACCCAGCAGTAGCCCTGTGCCCAGGGAGCCACTGCCATGTAGCAAGGCACAGATCCCAACCCAAATGCAAAGCTTGGTCTTATCAGAGAGAAGCACCTCTGCATGTTCAGCCCTGCCTTTGAGTGGAAATCAGTTTTTTCCTCCAGGAAATTACAGGGGAGACCATAAAAACCCACAATGCCATTGCCGAAGCCCCTGGATGGATGAAGCCCTGAATACAGGCATGTGAAGGAGACAGGCCGGCTTACACATAAGTCAGGAGAGGCATTTTCTTCCTGGCACCTGCTCTTTTCCTGTGAATCCTCAAAGGATTCATTTCTTCGACCAGTGAGGATGCCATGCAAACCAAAAGTGCCATGAGGGTGTTAGCCCATAACCCCAGCAACTGCCCTACTCCCTTGGGTTGCTTAGTCTTGAGCTCCTCCTCCAAAACAGTGAGAGACAGGCTCTCCCACCGACCTCTTCACGCCACCAAGAGGCAGAGCTGGGGTCCACTTGCACACCTGGCCATGCCTCCATAGTCCAAGCCCCACGTCATCCTGTGTCAGAAAGCTCACTCCTCTGCTCTGCCCCATCAGCCCTTCAAAGGCAGAGCCTGAGGGCAAACAGATCCCAGTGAGACAAGCTCTAGTCTAAACACTGAAGGCTGCTTAGTTAAGAGATCATTTTAAGTCTGGGTGGGTTTTTTTTCCTGTCTATGTTTTGTTTTTAAAGTTAATTTGAAGCTTGTGAAAGTCACAGCATGGCCCTTGCTGGCTGAAAAACCTTCTTCGCAAAAATACCCCACACCAGGGCAATGAACTTCAGCTTCCTGCACTGCCCTGCCAGTGCCTTTAGTGCTAACCTGGAAGCATCTTCAGACAGGCAAAGGGAGCTGGAGACCAGCAGCGAGATCAGCCCTTTGTCTTTCTACTGAGCAAGTGAGAGCACTGGTTACAGCACCAGTGCCAGCTGCAGTTCATGTTTCAAATTAACTAAAGTTTGTTATTTTACACTTTAGGTAGGAGCTGCAACAAACTGCTCACCAGCAGTCCAAGCGATAGTATACAAGCCCCGCTAGGATCCCTTGGAAGAGCTCCTGATGAGTTCACCAATGTTTGCACATTAACCTCTGGGTAAAAAGCCAGCCAGAGGGATGTGAGAACTCCACCGAGCCCTCCAGAGCATGACACAAAATGATGCAAGTGTGGGAGCTGGGAGAGAAAAGGTTTTGTGAGCCCAGAAAAAACAATAAAACACTTAAATCCTTAATTGTTTTTCTTGAAGATTTATCCAAAACTGAGCTCTTCTGAAGTCTGTGAGTTTGCAGAGCATTGTCAATAAATTAGATCATGCACACAAGGCAAGGATTTCAAGCCAAAAAGCTCTAGCCCTGAATCGTTTAACAGCAACACTCCCCAGAAAAACGACTCAAGATGAAACATGAGATATGTATTAATTATCAATGGTCTAATAGAAAATTTAATGAAGACGAGTATCTTCTTGCACTTTATCCATGATAACGATGATGATACGTCAGCGAGACGCATACCTTACAACGTGGCGGTGAATGTCAAGTCTGAAGCCATTATAGCAATTCACCACAATAATGGCTAGCCAATGTATGGACTTGTAGCACTTAATCAAAGTAATGACGTTCATCCACAATTATTTATGTTATGGTAACAAAGAGCTGCCAAATGCAAAACAAATGACATGAGGATTTGCAAGTGAATTCCTTCCCGTAAATTCTCTTTAGGTTATGCTTAAAGGCCCTCAGGATGGAAGTCTATATAAATTCAGTGTGTTATCAAAACGGTGGTGTTATTTTGCCATGTTTTACTGCCTGCAAGCAATGAACCCAGTGCTGTTGCTGAAATGAGCTCTTCAGCCAACAGAACTGTATTGATATCATTTGAGCTGGCCCTGATTTACACCTGAGAGCTGTCTTCAGAATTTTACAGGAGGAAGAAAAAAATGTGGAAGACAACCTTTGCTTACATCTACCTATCAAGGAAAACAAAGACCTGGTTGTATCAACACCTATACATGCATTTAACTTAAAGTGTATGAGCAGTCCCTACTTACCTCAACGGGCTTTGGATTAGAGCCATTATAATCACCAACCATGACTCTCTATTAAGTGCAGTACTTTTCTTTCAGGGCCATTTATGTGGGTGTTTGTATAAAAACACTGTCAAAAACTAAGAACACCAGTAAAGATAAAATGGCAACATTCAGGTTCAAATGCAATGAACTAATTTATTTTTTTTAACACTACAGCCAACTGTTTTTCACCACTCACAGATGTCACTGGAACAACTTGAATACAAAGAAATCGCCTAAGAACAATACACTGCACAGACCAGCTAATATTGATTGCTATAAAAATCCCCCCTGTTAAACTAAATAATAGCCAAATCTCACTGCAGTAAATGTGCCTTTATATCATTAAATACTAATTTAACAGAAATCTGAATGCATAGTGAAAAATATGAAAATGTTGGAAATGAAAGATTGCTTTTCCTTTTTTTTCTTTTTTTTTTTCATTATATAAGTCTCCAAAGCAACACCTGAAAGAAGAAAACAATTATATCATATTAACTAGCCACTAGCTCAAGCCAAAACTAGGACTTGGCTAAATTCTAATAAGCACATTCCAAAGTGACCTATATCCCTGAGAGGGGAGGTTGGAGGATACCCCTCACCACAGACTCTGGCCACCCTCAATGACCAGATTATGGCCAGTCATATAGTCGGAGGCTTCAGAGGCCAAATAGACGACAGCAGCCTGCAGGTCGGTGGCCTGCGCCAGCCTCCCAGCAGGGATGCCCGATAGCCAGCCCTGCACCAGTGGCTGCAGGTCCTTGGAGCGGATGAGCGGTGTGTCAACGATGCCCCTGCAACAAGCACACACACTGATAGTTTAGGATCAGGTTTGGCCCAGAAGAAAAGGCAGTATTTATAGGTGTTCAAGATGCTGATTCAGAAGGAAAACTGTGGAATGGCACAGAGGGGATGCACAAGTCAGACCTGCTCTGCCTTTGCTAGAAGTCACAGTGTAAACTTCTTTCCATATGTCTTTTGCTGCCAATGGACAGGCTTAGAGGTTTTCTTTAAACACATACTATCTTCTTAGCTAACAGCAGTACCCCCTTGCTTTTAGCTTACTGATTCTAATCACCAGTTTAATGTTTTTCATAGAGAACAAGCATGGCATTGGAATCAAAAGCACCTTGAACCTGGTCTGTCATGTCTCTTGGGAACTGTCATCCTACTGATGTCTCTTCTCACTGCTTTTCAGCGTAACGTCACACAGCGTATTTGTGTACAGCCCAGAAACTGAAAACAGCCTGACTTTCCATATGCCAAAAAAAGGGGGAAACAAAAGCCAGCGCCCTTCTGGGCACCAGAGCCTTTCCACACACACAAAAAAAGAGACAAAGATAAGCACAGCACACCCAGCACAATTCCTTTTAAACCAACACCCCAACAAATCCCACTGCATTTACCTGCCTTGCCTCTTTCACAGTAATGAGTGACTACACCATTTATTAAAACTCTGCAAAGTTCATTTTCTTCAGGTCCCCTAAAATTGAGTGATGCTCCAGAAAGCACAATGCAGGGCGAACATTTGGCTGGCTTTCATGACTATAACTACAACTGATTTGTCATACTCCTCCTTAACAACATATTTGTATTTTGCAAAATGTATAATTTTTTCAGCCCCTGAACAAATATATTTACATAACTGTGTCTAACGAGAAATTACATTTAACTTCTCAGAAATGACAATAACTAAAACCTGAACTGCCAATTCCACTTCATTAGTGTGGTAGAAATGCATTCCAAATGTTAATAAAAATTCCAACATGCTGATAAATTAGCGCTTCTAAGGAGCATGTGACACCTTGGTTAACATATTCAACCTCAATTATATTTCTCTTCAGCACCCTGTTATCTGGAACCTTTGCTGGCAATCAGAGGTGCTGTTTTTCAGCGGCCAATTTTCTAGATAATGTAGCTTATCAACACTGTGGGTAAACTTGCCAATGAAATCAGGCTGCACTGAACCACACACACGCTAATTGCATCTCTTTTTTATGCATATTTACAGACTGTCACTTCAAAGAAATCAGTGGCCCATTGAGGCAGCCAGTTAGCTGGAAGAATTGCCTCTTGCAAATGAAAATTAGCAAACAAGCTAGTGATAAATATGAAATGAACAAAGTATAAAAATGCCCGTTTTGTTCTGAAACTTCGTCGGCATCCCAATTTATACTTCCAAGGAAATAATTTCTTGAGACACATTGGATTCTGGGTATGAGATTTACCTTTTGTTTCAAATGAAGGTTGAAAACTGCTATTTACTCAGTTACGAAGTGGAACTAATTCAGACTTTCCCCCAAACATTTCTGTTTTCACTAATCGGGCAGGATTTAAATATCAGCTTTATTTTTTATTGTAATCGCCAATAAACACCAGAGCGGTTCAGAAACCAAGCAATGCAACTCTGGCAGCATAATAAAATCAAATGCATTCCAGTATAGGACTGCAGACGGTTTACTTATTTCCCCCAAGTACAGCTCCCCACTCTCCCTCCTTATTCTCCCAAACTCCTTGAGAACTGGTTTTCTTCAGAGAGAAACATGCTTTGAGCAGCAGATGTGAAATATATTGGACTCCTTTCCCTTACGTGCCTCTCACAGTGCTCACAAAGCCATCAACATAATCATTCTGGCTTTACACTATCAGAGACCAGAATAAGATCCATATGATTTTGTTGGGTTTTTGTTAATTTACATATATGTTTTAACCCCAAGGGAATGCAGATTAGGAAACACGACACATAGTTCTCCAGCACAACAGATTTTGCTAAAAAGAGGACATTATTCAAGCTGTTCAGAAAAAAAATGATCTTTGGTCTGATCACTGTAACCTGCAAATCACAGCGCCGTGCCTCTTGCTGGACCTTCCCTCAGGTTCACTTCAAGTAGCAAAAATTTAGATGTGTAACAAAACTTAATTACAAATTTTTTGTTACATAAATGAGAAAGGAATATAGCACAAAACTTAAAAGTTGCAAACACACATACTGATGGCACTATAAATATTAGGCATGTCATTGATACTACACATCTTCTGGGAAAGCTTTGGTGCCAAGTTGGGCAATTTAATGTTGTCGAACCCTTTTAGGCAGATTTTAGTTGGCTTCTAACCAGTTCCAGCAAAGACAACTGCCAATGCATTAATTCCCTACCTCATCTTGTATGCAGTGCTGAGCCTATCAGTACTTTCTGTTGCATGTCAATGTAATATCAAACTGCTGGTTTCTTAATGTTAGATATGAGCATCAATATTTCATTATTGATACGCAGGACAATTTGAGACATTAGGGGGAAAAAAAAAACAACAAAACCCAACAGGAAAAAAAAAAATTGCCTAAAACATTTCCACTTCAAGAGACACATTAGGAAAAATATCACTTACCAGATACTTAACTGGAATTGTTACGTGTGCTCAATCCCCAAATGAGAGCAAAAAAAAAAAGATTCCATCTGTGTGTAACTTGATTTCTTTCAGATGAGTTATTAATTTGAATGAGTTAAGTACACTCCACTTAATCAGGAAATGTTTAATCACGAGATCCACTTAATTGGGACATCTCCCAAGGAATTAAGATTTAAGTCCAAAGATACTTACTAGCAATGACTGCTGCTTAATGGGGAAAGCTATGCTGCTTAATTGGGATGCCTTCAGGTGATGCTGGGGTGCTGCTTCTCCTGCCAGCTCCACCTCACCTTCCCCCATGATGGGGTACACCCAAAACCTGTGATGAGCTTGCCATACCTGCTTTCTTATTCCTCATACCCACCATGCTAAAAGCCTGGTACAGCACTGCACAGCTGCCTCTGCACTGTCCCAGGAGAGCAAGGTGGGCATGCAGGGGACAAAGCCTCTGCCCATCGCAGACCAAACCCAAATTCCTGCAGCTCAGCAGTGGGTAACATGGTTCAGCCGCTGGGGCTGCTGAGTTTCACTGAGTCTCCAGCAAACTGGGCTGGCTGTGGCACTAGGTTAAGCTGAAGATCAACTTCCAGCTGCCCATCCCAAAGGTCAATATGCCAATACGGCATTTTATGCCTTGCAAGTCAAGCAGGGAGATGCAATTAGCCCCCAACATGGACACCGATTCAGTGCAATGGGTGCAAAAATGAAGCATTCCAATGTTGCATGTGCCACAAACCAGAGATTCTCAAGATACTCCTGCTCCATCACACCCAGGGATCAGCAAAGGGACTAACACTATAGGCAGACAGGCATCAGTGTTGTATAAATGTCCCTATTAACACCCAGGTCCCCTCTTCATCCCACCCTCCAAATCTCTTTCGGGAAGACTCCAGCACCTTCTTAATTTTGCAGAGCCTCAGCTGTGTAGCAGGCTGTAAGGCGATTGCACTTGATGGTGGCAGAAGGGCTGAGCATAGTTTCCACAATACCCAGAAATGCTTCCCTTTGCATAGAGCAAGGGCCTAAGCCAGCCAAAGCACCCAGGGAGTTTTGGCCACCTCCTCCCCATGGGCGTGAGGCTTGTCTGGCCAGCAGGAGAAACCTCAATCTTCAATTTTATAAATGCAGTAAATTATCCTGAGGACTCTGCCATAACATTTTATGCATTGATAACTTTTATGCATTGCTCTGCATAAGTTTTATGCACTCATTAAGAAATTAACTTGATAAAAAGTGACCAAATAGGAAGAGGGAAAAAGGCCAGAAGGTTTGCATGGTGAAATAATATTTAAAACCAGACTGGAGTGTTTGGAGCTACAGAGGTACGCTGACAGTGCCTGAAAGCATTAATGCAACCATGAGTAGGAGGGGGAAAGTACTTAAGGACACACTTACAATTTTACTTATTCAGCGATAATCTTGGTTACCATCATGTCCTATATCTACCTCTGAGCTCCTCAAAATCCCCTCCTCTTAAGATAACTACATGCCAGGTTGGACATCTGTGCTCAGAAAGACTTGTTCATTTGGGACATTTTTCAACCCTTCATAGTACTCTGATGGCACTGAGGCTATTGCCTGGTAAAAAATGCTGCTGTGCCTTGGTGAGTCGTGTCTAGAAACACAGTGAGACCAGTGGGCCCTGTGGTTCTGGGAATGGGTCTAAATCTGCACTGCAAAGCAGGTTGACATCTCGTACATGCAGAAGTGTGAGGATTTATTCACTCTCAAGCATATGTAGCTTTTGCTCGTGGTGAGGACGGATCTGAGCTGTATGAAGGCTAATTCCTCTGAATGATACCCAGAGTTCTGTCAGTGGCCCCAACACAAGGGGCTCAGCCAATTCTTTGAACTGCTTGGGGGAAAACTCTGCCTGGCTCCCGGAGCTGCTCAGTCCAGGTTCCAGCAGCATAAGGGGGAACTGCCTTGTCCAGAACCAAAAGCCTTAAAGACAGCAAAACTTTAGTCCTCTGTGCACCCTTTCTGCCTATTCCTGCACAAAGAACCCCCCCTTCATGTTGTAGGACTTTGAGCTCAGAGCTGCTGTAGGGATGATCAAAATGCAGCCCCGTTTTAGCATGAAAGCAGAAACAGAGAAGCGTGACTGTTTTTTCTCTATGCCCTGACAAATGCCTCCAGAAACATAACTTCTTCAGCTATAAGTATATGCTCCCAACTTACACAAAACAATGAGTTTTTATCATTCAGTGGATATTTTTTAAATTCATGTAAGCCCCCTAGAAATGGGTAATTCCTCATCTAAGAGCCTTCTCATCTGTGATTGCTGTGAATGTGGCACTACAATCTCACCTCTGTTGGTTCAGATTACCTGTGTGTTTTCAGACACAATTTCTGCCAGGTCCTGCTGAGCTTCCTTAATTCCCTTCATCTCCCCTGGCTCCCGAAAGCTGGTGTAAACTCACAGGCACTAGTTGTGGGAACACTATTGCAGTCTTGCTAGCATTCGCATGGGGAAAATCCCATATGAAGATGCTGTTTAAAGAATCTGTGGATCACATAGAGCGACGGCTGGAGCCCCTGATATAATTAGTAATAAATAATCATAAGGAAGACAGCTAGCACAAGCAAGCGGAGAGCAGACCGACAGTAAAAACAGAGACATTTGCCATTGGGCTCTCTGATTATTTTTTTTTACTCCACTTTGTGAATTAAAATATTGCATTTGTTTTCCTAATTTGATGTACATTATATCTTCATTATTACGATTTAACTCCAGGGTTAAAATCCTGCACTTCTTATTTACTCTAATTGACTTCAATGGTCTACAGTATTTGACCACTTCCAATTAACACTATCCACTTGGGTTTCTGCTGAGCACTAACATGCACTGTTAACTGTTTTATACAATGACTGTGTTGAGTGTGTGACTGAGACACAGGGAGTGAAAAAGTGTATGTGGTACAAAAACTTTTCTTTGTGAATAAATGCCATAAAACATACAGCTTTAAACATCTAAAAATAAGGAAAATGTAATTTGTAATAAATATATATATATTTACAAAATTACACCTGGCCTCCTGTGATTGTCAGAGCTGAACAGTAGCTCAATTACAGCAGTACAATGTGGCTTTTAAAGTGCCTATATATTTGTCTCAAGTAAAAAGGGGAAAGAAGTATTGTCTATTAAGTGTCAAAAGCCTTTTCTTTAACTGCAGAAGGCTTGGACAGACTAAGGAAATATTTCATCTGGAAGAGAAATGCTAAAAACTACCCTTCACATCATTGGAAAACCTATTATCAAATGCTAAAACCTCTTCTTAAATCCCTGAGTATACACAGCAACAGAGCAGGCTTGGTTCTAAGTATTTAAACCTTTGTTAAAGAAAAGACAACATAAAAAGGGATGCAATCCACCTGCTAATTAGAAACTTTATTTGCTGAGATACTGTTCGTTTGAGCTTTTTAGAACATTTCATTCTCTTTGTACTTTCAAAATGAGACTACATATTACTTACGGGGAAATGCAGTTGACTTTTACTCCTCTGTCAATCCACTCGGTTCCTAATGTCTGTGTTAATTTTACGACCCCGGCTTTTGAGGTGTTGTATGCCACCTGCTTCTGTGGGTGCGGGACTAGAAGGGATTCAGAAATAGAAAATGATTTATTCTGCACAAATTCAGATAGCTGAGGCACTAACATGGGCAAGTCGCTGCACTGAGATGAACCATTTTCCCTGATACTAGGCAAGGAGCAACAAGAATTTAGCCACCCACAACAGAAAACTCTAAATCTGTATTTTGCCATCTAACACTTTTGCCTCAGCAGCTGGGCTACTGGGAAAAAAAAAAAAAAAATGAAAAAGAAGGAAAGAAAGAAAATAATAAATTTAATAGGTACCATGTTTTGGCAAAGCCAAACCCAATGTATTAAAAATACATCTGCAATATTTGACTATTCCCAAGCAAAGTAAATAATCATATACACACATGCACATTCATATATTATACATATATATGTATTTATATATGAAATGCTTGTACACTTTAATACTAATAAAATATAATGTAGCATAATGGTATGATGTAAGTGCATAATAGATTTTATATAACATATTATATGATATTATATAAAGCTTTTTGGAACAAATTATTCTCCGTGATTTTTATCCTATCCATCGTCTGAAGCAAACACATCACATTATCTAATCAGTGTTTGTGTGGATGTGAGCGCAGGTGCGCCCCAAAAATGCAGAACACCCACCACTTTCAAAATGTGAGGCTTTTGAAAGTGTTTCAGAGATGTCACATGTCAGTCAGAGAGGGAAAATGATCGGCTTGCTAATTACAATGTTCAAGCTTGTTAGTGCTGCGTGCTCAGGTGGCTCTGCCCCTCCACCAGCTCTCACGCTTGCAGCGTTCCCGGGAAAGCTACTTAAGGACAAATCCCCAGGGGGTGTAAAGTGCTTTAAACCCACGGGAGTCGGGCTGGTTGGGCTGCTGGGATTTACACCCACAAAGTGTCTCTCCTTGGACTTTTTTGGCTTCCATTAGGACATCATTAAACAAATCAAGTGCAAAGCACTGATCCATAATTAGTGCTGTACCAGTACTGAGCACCACTGACTCTTTCATGGAGGAAGAGTGGGGAAAATCAGTGCAAAATATCAGTAATCACAAAGGCAAGCAATTGTAGCCTGCAGGGTTAGGTAACGCTGAACCCTGGAAGAAAGTGAATCGTTGCCTTTGTGTAAGGTAAGCAGGCAAACCCCAGTGCATTTTGATAGAAGCACGTAAGCAGCATCAGTAGATGGCATTAAATTGGTCTTAATTTATTAAGTTAAACTGGTGCATCAGCTCTAGATCACTACCATCCCTGGTATGCCAACACATCCACTACTGCTTTTATTGACTAAAACTATTGGTTTTGAGTATGTCAGTTTAAAGGGTGAAAAGAAGATGATAACAAATTGAGTTAATCCAAACTCTGAAAGAGCCAAAAACCTTGCTGCAAATTACTAAGCCTGTGAATAAGGAGTTTCACCTGGAACACAAACGTTTGTGAATAGATTTATATCACACACATGATGGAAGCAACTCTTAGTGTTTCTTTTTACTTCATGTGCAGAAGGTTTGCTCAGAATTTGGAGGCTTTTTACTTGCTACAGAGAGCATTCCATACCATGTAACCCTTTTACAGCACATAATTTGCACTCATTTTTTGTGCAATATGAAATAGTTCCCATTTCAACCAGCAGAACCACTTTGCCCTCTGCATGTGACTATTGCCCCCCAAAGCAGCGCGCTGTGTGTGCTATCAAATAGATGTGGAACATCATTTCTTGATTAATTGCCGTGCATCAGCTCCAAGTTACATACAACTTCGGTAGTTAACCTTGTAACCTCCCAAAAGCAGTTCTTTGCTAAACTTTCTAAACATGTCTGTCTGTGATAAATCATTCGCCATTTGCTAAGAGGATAAGAGTTTTGGCACAGGCTCTGCACCTCTAGAGCGTGATGGTGAGAACAGCAAGTTGCTGCAAGCTATCAGAATTAGCTTTCCAATTAGGGGTGGGTGCTGAGACTGGGTTTTCAAGAGTCTTTCCATGCAAATCCTTCTGTCTTCAGAAGAATATCTAAGCAAGGTAATGCAGAAGATGGAATTTCCCCTTCCTGAGACACTTAGACCATCTCAATTGGAAGAGCTCAAGAAGCCAAAGGGTGCTGCAAAGGTCTGACACCCATGGGTGGGTTTTCTGAGACTCAGACCCCACGCCACCTTCTCTTCCCTTACCTAAGGTGGTCTCTTACACACAGAAGAAACCTGCATTCCCTCAAACTCATACAAAACAGGGTCTTTCAGCAATACCACCAAAACAGTCTGAATTTGAAAGGCTTCTGGGAAGGGAGAACACTCACTTCTGTTTCAGACAAACATAGGAGGAAAGCAGATAAAAATGCTGCCAACATCAAGTGCGTTACATTTTAAACACCTGTGTCCTGATTTCAGCTGGGACAGAGTTAATTTTATTCCTAGTAGCTGGTTTTGGATTTAGGATAAGAGTCATGTTGATAGCACACCGATGTTTTCAGTTGTTCCTGAGCAGTGCTTACACAAAGTCAAGGACTTTCCAGCTTTTCATGCTGCCCTGCAAGCCAGGAGACTGCGGGTGGGCACAAGAAGCTGGGAGGGGACACAGAGGGAACAGCTGACCCAAGGGATATTCCATAACATATAATGTCATAATGAACAATAAAACTGGGGGGAATTGGCTGGGAGGGGTTGACCGCTGCCTTAGGGATGGGACAGGCATCAGTCAGCAGGTGGTGAGCAATTGCATTGTGCATCACTTGTTTCGTAAATTCTTTAATGATTCTTATTATTATTTCCCCTTCTTTTTGTGTCCTAGTAAACAGCCTTTATCTCAACCCATAAGTTTTACCTGTTTTCCCATTCTCTCCCTCATCCCTCTGGGGCAGCGAGTGAATGGCTGTGTGGTGTTTAGCTGCCTGACAGGTTAAACCACAACAACCTGACACTATGTTTTTGCAACGTTCTTTAGCACATAAGGCTTCTAGCCTGACCTTGAAGCAGGCGTGTAATGTTAATGAGAGGTGCACAGAGATAGAGAAGACCAGACCACTTACCACTAAAGATATGCACTGTAAAGATTACAGATCCGAGTTACACCTGCACAAACCGCAGAGCCGCAGCAGCCTCGTCTCCACTGCTGAAGCATACGTCTGGAATAACTCCAGTGAAATACCAGAATCAAAATGCACATATGCAAAATGTATGCGGCTCATCTTCAATTAATTAAAACTGATTCTGAGCAGTGTATCTGGGAAAAAGAATCACAAACAAAACCCTCCCTATCCTGCTAAGTGTCTCCTCATTTTCCTGTATCTCTGAGGAAGGACTCAACCTACAACAACAACAAAAAAAATATCCCCTAACTATTTCTAGAAACATTTTATACTATGCCAGTTGGCCAACATACTTAAATAACCAACCAACCAACATATTTATTTAACATTCAGCAGATGGACATGATATGAACATCGTGGTTTTCAGTTGTAGTTTTATAACTACTAGATTTTTTCAATGCCAAGATTCAAACAGGTTCAGAAGGTAAACACATCTCTTCATCTCTTAACTCCTGGCCTAGCATGCATTGACTTTCAGTGACATTTAAACACATCTTGCATTGACCCTTCCAGGCTGCTCTCAGGGCTGCTTTCCAGCTTTCATTCCTGCTCTAGGACTAATATGGCCTCAAACATGACCCCATGGGGGTCTCGGCGGTCTTGGCATGCCAACCAAGGAGGTGCAGCTGGGGCTGGGATGGATGCTGTGGTGGAATGGCATCGCCTGCTGGCTCAGCAGAGCTGTGCCAGGGCATGATGAAGAAATAGGGAAATGCTTCTTAAGCCACAGAGAGCAATTCTGGGCTGCAAGAGGGAGTGTGGGAGCTGTGTGCCAAACCAGCAGACCCCAGCTGGTGCCAGTTTCCAGAGCTTTGTAACTTTCTGTAGGGTGCAATACCTCCCAGAAACTTTTGCTTTGTGGCAATGATGTGGACAGTCACAGCCCGAGCCCAGACCAGGATTTCACAGTGCAAAACAAAGCATGAAAGGTCTGGGGCATTTGAAATTTAAAGCTCTAAATTCTTTTCAATACTATTTCTCTTGGGGAGACTTTGCGACTCCACAAAGGTGGGGTAAAGGGATGGTGCCTGCGTTTTAAGTGTAAGTAAAACAGCTGGTAAAGGCACTTGAAAAAAAGAAGAAAAGATTAACAACAACATTATAAATGTAGTTTTGAAGAAGCATTGAAAGTTACTGTGCAATAAACTGAGCAGAATGTCACAGAATGTCAAACTGGGCACAGTAAAAATAAATGTTATTCTGAAGGAAAATAAAAAGACTGCATATTTATATAACATTCAGCAGATGGACATGATATTAATACAGGGGTTTTCGGTTGTACTTTTATAGCTACTAGATTTTCTTGCCTAACTTGGCAACCCAAGGCACCATTTGATTTTTGGATTTGGACAATACTGCAACAGATGTCCAGACCAATAAAATAAATTCCTAAAGGGCTATGCTTAATTTGTGTAATTGATCAATTTTTGTTACATGGGCTTCAGTTCACCAGCATGTAACTGCCTTCCAGATTAGCTCAGCAGTAGGGATTTCATTCCATATGTTACAATGGTTTATTGGCGCTTTTGACGATGCTGCTGATTCAGCAGCGTTGGTGGAGACACCTGTTGGCAAGGATAATGAAATAAAACCCCGGGTACCGGGGAGAAAACCAGTGCAAAAAGCTTTTGGGTTGCTTGTAAACATGACAGGGGCACAGCTTCCCATACTCAACCACATCTGCCTGAAATCACTGGGGAGTGCACCAGCACCTCTCCTGTGCCATCAGTGCCTTGGAATCAGGGAAGGTGACTCCACCTCTTCTATAAAAAGTAATAAGTGCTCTAAAACACAGAGGACAGGCAAATGTTGAAAAATGATATCAATAAAAATTTTGTAGTACATTTCCTCTAATACAAAATGTCAGTGATTTACTCCTTCCCAATACAGGTTTAATTGATTCAAATAGCATCAGTAGTAATTAAAATATGGATTCTGAAGCACAACTGTTAGCTCTCATCACTCACCTATTAAACTTGCCATAGATGCTGTGTTAATTATCTTCCCATATCCTTGATTCAGCATAATGCGGCCTGCAGCCTGTGACAGAAATTAAAGGAAAGACCAGTGACCCTTTCTGTGATTGTGCTAATAATGACATGATAATAAATTAGTCTTCACTTTTCAGAAGAGTTTATGTGCTAACACGTTTCTTTGAAGCACTTGATATAAAAACTTGGTATAAAAATGGCTGATGCAGGAAAAATCCCATTGCCATTTCAGACTCTCTTCACTGTGGGCAGTATTTTCTCAAAGTAATCACTAATGTTGGGAACGGACCCCAAAAGCTTTTTGGTTTTCAGGATGTGGCAAATAACCACCCTCCAAAAAATCTGGCCATTCTTAAATGCTTGGCCTTGGGCAGCCAGTGAGTACCAACTGCTTTTGAAAATATTGACCAAAATCTGTAATTGCTATAAAGCAAATCTCTCTAACTCTACCAAATCTAGGATTGATTTTATTGTGATTATTAGTAATAAAGCGTTATTAACTATTGGTAAAGTAAATGCTTATGAACTGATTACCTATTTGTAAAACAAACCAGTACAGCATCTCACACTTACTTGGCAGCACAAAAACAATCCTCGTAAATTAACATTAAAAGTTTTGTCCCATTCTTCTAGGGAAGTATCTTCACTTGCAGAGTTCATATTGATTCCTGCATTGTTGCATGCAATGTGAACTGTGCCCCAGCAAGCTACGATCATATCCACAATCCTTTGCACATCCTCGGGTTTGCTTACATCTGCTGCAATGGCAATGCTTTTAATCCCTGTGTTAATATAAGAGTGATGAAGTCAGTACAGGAATTCACAGAGAAATAAAAGTATTCTGGTTTATGATTATCTATTCATTCCTATATGTATTATTTATATGCCACTTTAATTTATTGCTCCACAAATTATAGCAAAATGTGCGTTTGTTATTTTGAATACTGCCATTATAACGTTGCTCACTGGTGCGAGGTTTGCTTGTTGGAGGCCAACGCAAAACTCAGGTGGGAGCCGAGCGTGCCACTCCACCAGGACGAAGCTTTGAACACTGCACCATCTTCTGTCCAAACCCTCAACTGCAGCTTCCCCATCCCTGAGCAGCTCCAGAGAGATCACTCGGGACTGGATGGTAGCCACTCAGCAGCAAGAGAAAGCCAAGGACTCTTAAATTTGCTCAAATTTAGATGTTTTTTATGCCAGTTCCCCCCAAGATGCTGCAAAAGGTCAAGCTTATTTGTCCGGAAAGTCCTCTCTGGTTGAACTACAGCATCCAGACACAGCTGGGAGCCTCAGACAAAACCAAACCATTTTTAGGAGGGAGCTAATTGGGCATACCTGCAGGTTCACAGGTGCAGTAGTCATGGCATCTGGCCTTATTTATTGCAAATCACACTACTATAATAACACAAACGTTCAGAAATTAAGACATCTACTCATTTTGAATCATGCATTTTTTCCCTAGAAAACTCCAAGTATTGACTTTTGCACTAGTGCTGATCTGTAAATAGCATAACTTAACTTACTATCAAAATCTGCTTTAAATGCTATTATTATTAAACAAAAGAAGCACCTTTTGCCAATGGGATTATACTCATCCTGAAAGTTAAGCAAGGCTGTGGTGAAGTGGGCCTTCACTCACAAGGAGGGAGGCAGCCACCAGGGATGGACTGTAGGTCAGCAGTCTGCAGGCAGAAAGTGCAGAGGGAGGAAGTTACAGCTGTTAAAGCAAGAGTTTTCTACTTCTGTTTAAACAGAAAATTTATTACCCACTGGTCCATCTTTTAGATCACTCTAATAAAAAATTTAAAAGAAGGCTTAAACTTATCCTAGGAGAAAAGGAGAAGACTCCCCCTTTGAGATGGAGGCTTCCATGAAAGCAAGGCAAAGCAATAACTGCCCAGCAATGTTGAAGAAAATGACAAGAAAGAGGCTTTTGTATGGAAAAGCTGCTCTTGATCTCCAGTGCCTCCAGGAGCTTGCCAGAGAGCTCGCCCTGAGATGATGCTGGTCTGGGATGCTCCCCATGCCAGGTCATGGGACCTAATGTCCCCTCTGGCCTTCAGCTATGGTCCAAGGCAGAGAAAAAGGCATACCCATAACACAGGCACCTACAAAAATGAGTGCGTCTTCAGCCACAAAACAAGACCTGTTATTTTATAGGAGGCTTTATGCTAAATATGCTGAAAGAATAAGAATAGCCAGACAGCTCCCATTGCTCCTCCTGATTGTTATCAGGACACACAATGTACAGGGAGCTGTTGCAATCTTTCGTATTCGATTTACAGACAAAAAGGGTGCAAGCGTGTTATTAACAGTAACAGAATGAGGCTCTTCACCTGCCCTCCAACTTTCACCCCATTTATGTCTTCATGTTATATGATAGTTCATAAAAACAAGACAGAAGGTGCCACACGTGAGTGTCTAGTGAAGAAGCAGGGAAGGCACGCTCACTTCAAACCAGAGTCCCACACTTGACCTTAATCAATTCAGCTGATATCCCTGCACTCTGAGAGAGGGGGGAAAACCCACTTTCTGTCTCTCCACTGTCCCCCCAAAACCATCTGTTAAAAATGAAAACTAAACTATGGAAAAATAGCTTAAAAATCCGTAGTCCTGACCAGAGGTAAGAAACCCAACACATGGCTGCGCCGTTACATGTATGATGGTGTCAGTGCATCTCTACAGTACACAGTTTAGTTTTGTGATGAGATGGGCAGGAGAGGAGCCTAGTGGCTCTGTGCTGGAGGGACATCAATGTGCTGAATCTGCCTGAGGTGCCCTTGCCCTTCTTCAGGGGACATGTACACAGCCCCCTGCCTCAGGCTTCATCTCTGGTCTCTCAGTGTAAGTGGAAGTAATACATCGCATATAGACAAGAAGATCAGAAGTGACATTGTGTGGAAGGCATTTGCATAGTTTATGGTGAAAATGCACTTTTTAAAAATCCCTTCAGACTAATTCTTCCCTTAAGGTACAGGCAGTGATTCCCCCTGAAGACAAGGGCATATGTAGTGGAAGGTAACCCTTAGGATTTTTTGGTTACGTTTCATCATTTTTGGTTCTTCTGTCAGGATCCATTAGCAACTGCTGAAAAAGGTATTCACACAGGATCTAAAAACAAAGACCCCAGTAGCCAAGGGACATACACATGAGCTGTCTAACAAATCAGAAACTGAGATCACAGCAGTTCTGATGTTTAAAACTCATCGCCAAATGACGGCACCATCCTAAAAGGCAGTAAAGGGCTCCTTGGTATAAGCAGCAAAGAGGGTTTAAGCAAGCTGAGCAAAATGTTTTGGAAAAGCATCAATATGGGAATGACTTTCTTTCCTGTTAGGGTGGTGAGGCACTGGAATAGGTTGCCCAGGGAAGCTGTGAATGCTCCATCCTTGGCAGTGTTCAAGGCCAGGTTGGACAGAGCCTTGGGTGACATGGTTTAGTGTGAGGTGTCCCTGCCCATGGCAGGGGGGTTGGAACTTGATGATCTTAAGGTCCTTTCCAACCCTAACTATTCTATGATTCTATGCCTTGGGGCACTGCGTTTCCAACTTCCCCCCACAACCAAGGTGGGGGGAAGGGGGAATCACAGCTACTTTGTGTGTATTATAGCAGGAAAAATATGTATCAATACTACGATTGCTTCAATTTACTCATGTGAATATTTCAAGAGTAAGGCTAGTTGAAGCTTTTCATCAAAATTTTTTTCCAACAGAGTGTGTTACTTCTTTGAAGCCAAATGTTTCATGGAAACATAATGATTTCAACAAAAATTTTCAAGGGAATGCTTCTGAGGTCCAGGCTAGACTCTGTAGTTACCTTTGGAGAGAAAGAGATTGAAAACCTGACCTTTTCAGATCCTGTCCAAAAACGGGCATTTGGATATAATTCCCTTTCACAAAAGCATTACAAAGTTTGGGTTTTGTTCCAACAAGGAATGACAATAAATTTGAAACCTCAAAAAACATCATGAGATGGAATAGCTGTGCCCTGACCAGCTGCACTGGTCAAGTTGATAGAGAGTATTTGACCTCAAAGGATAAAGATGTGAAAAGACTGAGAAGTGAGATTTTCTTTACTTTAGACTGCAATAATATTTGCTATGCCTCGTGACCTCTCTGACTGCACTTTGTATCACTCCCCCACCTCCTCTGGGCTTGCAGCCCACCAGTAAAGGAGCAGAGATGTAGGGCAGCCATTGAAAGATGGATGATCAAACTTCTACTGAAAATGCCCTGGAGATAGCTTAAGTTAGTTTTCAAATAGACTGTTGGCATCCACAGTCTCATGGCTCTATCAAGGAACCCATTTCTATCTGAATAGCCCTACTTGATATGCAGGATCTCACTGAGAAAAAATGTCCAAAAGGCAAGTTAACTTGTAGGGCACAGCTACTTTGTGCCAAGACCATATGGCTTCAGTGCATAAGAAAATGAAAAGCTTCAGGGAAGGAGGGACTGGATGACTCAAGAATTTGTAATAGGAGCTGGACATACTCTGCTCTGGGTTGTTATTTGGGATCAGACCAGCAATGAAAGCTTTAACCAATAAAACCAAAGCTTTAATGCTGATACTCAGTGTAAAGTGTCTCTGCTTACTAAAGCTGGGATCATACAGACTGAGACTTTTTGTTTAAGATGTTCTCTGGGGAAGCTAAGGATGGTGTCAAAACCAGAACGGAACCATTCCTCAACCCTTCCTAAGGATGTTGTTTGAGACGAGGGATAGAAATACATCTGCAAGGGATGGTTTTGCTGGAGAATATGGTTAATAATGGCCCAATCCCTTTCTGAAGTCAGAGTGGAAACAAATACCAGTGACTTTATTCAAATAAGAATGTGAAAATTTTCTGGGTAAAGCTCTATCCTTAGAGGAAATGAAGTACTGATCTCTGAAGAAGGCTCAGTTGTGATCTCACAAAAGGAATTATAAAATGAGAAACACTTCCTTTCTTTCCTCATTAAAATTATATTTCCAGTTTTCTTTTTCCCCTTTACAACTGCATTTAGCACGACTCCAGGGGGAAATTCAGTTTTATGTTACATTTTCTGTTTTTACTGTTAAAATAGAAGTGGCTTGTAGAGATTTTACCTCTTTGAGGGGGATTTTAGTTATTATGTCTATTAGTATTTTGTTCCTATATCTGACCTTGTATGCATGCTTGAAAGAACTATAGCTGAGGGTTTCAAAAGTGCCTTTGCTTCAATATGAGGGCACAATGAGAGATTAAGGCTGATAACGCCTCTAACTTGTTTTGGTGTTTTGGTTTTTGGTCCAGACATTAGGCATTGAAGAGGTGCCAGGGAAGGGATATGTGCTAATGAGCTCATAGACCATGTCTGTCACACATCCTTAGGGAAGACTGAGGTGCCTTGGCTGCTGCATGGTTTAATCTGAGGAATACCATGTTCATTCAATGCAGGTTATACAGATCTCTTTGGCAAGAGGTGGCCCTTCTTTGTCCCTGTCAGTCATGTTTCACTGCTGTGTTTCCTTTGGGCATTCTTGGCAAGGAATTTTAGTTTTGCTTCTCTGGTTGAATTCATGTTGATAAGTAACTCACAGACGATGTGATATCTATGACTGCTGTGACAATGCTGACATACAGCTTAGTGACCATACAGCAGGACCCATGCTTACCTTTGAGGCTGAGCTCACAAGCCACTGCTTTTGCCTTTGCAAGGACCAGATCCACAACAGCCACTTTAGCACCAGCTTCCCCCAGTGCATGAGCAAAGGCTCTTCCAATTCCCTGCCCTCCGCCTGTGACATAGGCCACTTTGCCATCCAAACGCAGCCGGTCCAGGATGCGGTGCCTGTTATAACCCCAGAAGACATCATCCCTCACCACTTCTTTCTAAAACAAAAACATATATACATTGCACAGTAAGATGGAAAGGTCAGTAAGTGATAGCTATGAAGGACTCTGCCTGTAAGAATGAGGTGGGAGCACAAACAGAGATCCATGCCTCGTTGTCCCACTATTTAATACAATTCTAATACTAATTCAAGCCAAAAAGCACCTTTACCCCTCCAGATACTAGTCTCATCAGGAGCTCTAATGTGCAAGACAATGCAGCAGAAGGGCTGTGATCTGAGGAGCTGCACCGATCATTCTCCATACATGAGGGTAGGGTATGGTATTTCCTGATTCAGCTTCCCACGGGAGATAGGTCAGGTACAGTGTCTTAGAAAATGACTGATTAAGTCTTCCAGTTATTTCACCCCCAGGGCCCAATCCTGCCCTGAGGCTCAGCTGGATCCAGGAAGGCCCGGAGGCTAAGAACACATTTCCAAAGGCAAGATTTGGCTCAAGTGTAGTGCAATCAAAATATCTTCACAAGGCTGATGCGCAAATAAAGATATCAGCCAATATCTCAAACCAAG
Source organism: Pezoporus flaviventris (assembly GCF_033815535.1). NCBI lineage: Eukaryota > Metazoa > Chordata > Aves > Psittaciformes > Psittacidae > Pezoporus > Pezoporus flaviventris. The sequence goes on from NW_026892569.1 coordinate 4,782,825, forward strand.
CTGTCATCTGATCAGCTGCCATGCATCATTTCCCCCTGACTGGAATCAAGATGGAAAATACAAGATGTTTAAAATATTGAGTTTGAAATGCCAGGAATTACCAGTGGGTGTAGCTTTGGGAGCACTCAGGAACTGCAAAACAATCAGGATGTTTGGGTCTGGATTTACTGAGATAGGCCGTTATGATTCCAGATGGGAATTTCATTATAGCTGAATGATGTCCACTATATAAAATGGAGACAGATAAAAGGAGCATCTTTTCCACAGGACAAACAAAACCTAAAGCCATGAAAATATGCAGTTCAGAGACCACAGGAGGGCACCATGTGCTGCCTTTAGGCAGAAATAGAGCTACTTCAGCTCTATTGCATGAGTTCATTACCGCTGGCCCCTAGCTCCATATGCCCACACTCCCCTGTACAGGAAGGACTGGAGAGCACTGGGCATGGATACCCAGTGAGCAGCTTGCCAGCATGGCTGAGCCAAAAATCTTTGCAAGGAATCAGCATTTAATAGGCTTAGTGTAACCTTGGACTAGTGTGGCTAGTATTTGCCAAGCCCTAAGCTGGTAAACCCATGCTGCACAGCACCATGGCACAATAGAACACGAGTTTGGGCTCTTGACACCAAACCCGTGCAAATCATTTTGTCATTGACATCAGCTTTCCCCAGAAGTTCTCACAGAAAGGAAATACACACCTTGGATTCAACCACTGCGTCTGGAGGCACAGGGCTCCTTCGAATGATGCTCAGTCCACTCTGCACAGGTAAAATTACCTGCAAATGGAACACATACACACACAATTCTCAACTGCTTTGTACTTAGCTTTCTATCACCCAGATCCCACTGATATGAAGGATAGTCCGTCCTTCCTTAGGCCACAGTAGCTTTTCTCCTATGCTTTAACTGAAATTCCTTCCAACGTAAATATGTCAGGCATTTGTATTCACTCACATTCCTCTTCCAAACTCACGGCTTCCACAAATGCCAGCAAGAGAAAAAATGCAATTTTGTCTCTCTGTTTTCTAAATCAGTGTCAGCTACAGCAATTTCTGGGTTTCCACAGCCTGGTTAATGCTGTCATGAGGGTATTCCAGTCTTATGCTTGCAGGTCAGCAAATCATAATTACCAACACTTTGGCGTTCCTCAACATTTGCTAGAACATCTGTCCTGCACATATAGATGAGCATCAGTGGGTTTGCCACATACCTTCTCTGGCACCATTAACACACTTCAGTGAAAACTGCACTGTGCTGGAGATTCAACACCAATATCAAATATTAGATGTGAAACCCCACATGGTTTACCTGCATTGGATAGCTAACAGTAAGATTCAGGGCATGGAAAATTGTTGTTAATCTTTCCTAGGGAGGTGGAAGACGTCAGTTCTCCCACCATGGGACCAGCCTCACAGTGCAGAGAAGGAGGCAGGGATCCAGCTATCCTCTGTGGCTACCCCAGCCCCAGCAGCCCCTCTGCCACACTGGTGTGGCTATGGCATGTAAACAAGCTTTGCAGGCTGATAGCTACTGCCCTGGGGTAGCATCATGCAACCCTGCTTTTAAAACCTTGGAGGATATGCGTCTACTTTTGCCTCTCAAACCACAATATGTTGTTTATACATCCTATTACTTCATTTTTTCTCCTGCTGGAGTAGGACTTTGTTGGCTCCTGTTGTGCTCATGATGCCCTACAGCCTCCAGAGTTTTTAAAGCAGAGCAGCAGTTCCTTGGTTATACTGTAGAGCTGATTATTCACTCTTAAGTGCTCCACTTTTATCTTGCCTTTCATACATTGTATGATGCAGACAGGAAGTAGGGGCCATTTCTGAATACGGAAACTCATACACAGAGCTCAAGTGAGGTGAATGATAATAAAATTTGAGTTCAGTTTAGGTCCTCTGGATAATGGCACCAACAAAAGAAACATTTTAAAGAGTACTTTGCAAAATCCATAGGTACAGTACCACAGGCACCTTAACCAATTGCATTGCACTAACCTGCTCAACACGAGGATCTGAATTAATCACTGTGTTTAATTTTCTGACAGCTAGTACATTTTCATCAGATACATTCTCCAGGTAGACTTGTCCTTTCATGAGTGTATTCTCTACACAGATCACTGCATCCATTCTCAGCAAGTGGTTATCCATGACAAAGGTGTAGTAGCTAACAGCGTTCCTTTGATCAGCATCAATAAAGACTATATCAAAGTCTTCATCCTCAGCATGTAATGCCTGGAAAAAAAATATGTTGGAGAAAACACTCATTATTTACTTGACAATTTTAAGTTTTTTCATTACAATGTCCTTTATATAAAGCCCAGACCAGAGGGAACCCTCTTATTTTAAGGTAAAATTGCTAGAATTACTTCTGGAATTTTCCATCCTTTGCAAAGAATTTTTCAGAAATGCAGATGCCCCAAACTCTGAAACTATCAAAGAAAATCAGGATACAAAAGAGGATGGTTCATCCCAGCTTGTGGTGTTGAAAGTCACAGCAGAAACATCTGCATATTTACAGTCAAAGTGAATTGATCCATCAGGGTAACGGAGAGGACTGGCATCAAACCCTGCAGCTGAGGTGCTGCAATAAGTTATCTCTTCTCAGAAGAGTAGCTATCAACAAATTGAAGAGTGGCAATTATATCAGTCTGCGATAAAGAAGCATAAGGCTGATCCTGGGAATTGCAAACTAGCGAGTCCCACTTCAGTAGCAGGAAAATGGTTGAAATCCCAATTAATAATAGAATTATAAAGCACATAAAAGAACAGGTCATGATAGAGATAAAGCAGCACAGCTCATATGAAGGAAAATGATGTTTCTTTAATCTAAAAAAATGCTTTGGATGGCTCAGCAACAGAGAGGATAAAAGAGAACTGGCTGCTATCATCTAATTGGATTTTCAGAAATGTGGCACACCTTCCCTCCAAGCAGGCTGCTGATGATAATGTATAAAAGTGTTGATGGATGACCAGATGGGAGCCTTTACAGCCTTCTCCTGTGGCAGTTAATGCACTCGCTGCCCAAGAGGCTGCTATGGAATATTTCAGATTCCATCTGGGACTATTTAACTGCATCTGTGTGCGTTGCAGTGAAACAACGGCTCATCCACCTATCTCGGCAAGCAGAAATGCTTTAAAGTCTTGGCATTTCAAGTGAAAAGAGAAACAATTATGTTTTCCAGAACTCACTGTTTCTACCACAACTTTTAACAGTACTTCTTGCGTCCAGATTTCCCTTTTGTGTTTGGAGACATTGCTCCCAATGAGTGATGAGCGATCTCCCGAGACGTTAAAGCATCAATAACAAATGGCAACAGAATGTGAAAAACTAATTTGTTTTCAAGAGTGAGTTTGATGGCTCCCAAACAGAGATTTCAGGAGCCTTTCTGAAGCAGGGAATGTGTCAATCAGACAAGGAAATAGTGGGAAGTGGATCACTGAAGTTCTGAATTACTCCACTGTGCAAACTGGTTTCACTGTGAGCTTGCTAGTGGTTAAGAAATTAACCCTGCCTGAGAGCCTGGACAGGCTTGACAGGTAAGTCACACTTTACTACAGATGCTTGATAACACAGAAGCTCTGCCAGAAGCATTCACAAATCCACATTTAGGACACCTTTGGATACTACACTATAATGAAAGAAGACCAGGCCAAATATATGCTCATTTACAGTGAACGTAGCAGAAACTGAGACATCTGGTTTCCTACAATTCATCTTTTCATTTCATAACCAATAAGAAAATTTTGCCCCTGTTCTCTCTTGATCTGTATTGGGGGAAAGCAGCAGGAACATTTTTGCTACTGTAGAAGAGCATCTTACATCAGGGTGCAACTCAGCCAGTCTGTCCAATGTAGAAACTTCAGGAAGGGTCAGAAGATAAAAGCTGGGAGGAGTTCATCAGGAAGAGGGATTAGAGGCCTCATTCCCCAGAGAGAAGAGCCAAAGCAAAAGTCAAGTAATTATCATGAGTTATCACTACTTTCTGACTTGTAACCTTCCCAAGCAGAGGAGATGGGGGGCAGACATTCAGAGGCAGATGTGGCCATCTCTGAACATATGTTATGACTGCTGCATGGTATGGCTCCCTAATGAAAAAGAATCTCACTTTTATGCACTGACTTCATTAGGTCCATATGGAGTTGTGCAGCTCTTTGGATATTAGCTGGACTTCTCATTTCAGCCTTCCTTCTGTACTGTCTACCTGCTGATAGCTTATCTCCTTCTTATCTATCTTCTGATACAGATAAACCACCTTTTAACTTCACAGCTTTCATCCCAGGAGGGTGCCTGTGTTGTTTATGTATCCAGCACATGCCTGTCTCGTCCTTGCACTGCCTGGATATGCAAGGCCACTGATTAGAAGGCATTTCTATTTTGCCAGTTCAAGTCCTGAACAGTCAGCCATGAAGGAACCTTTCATTTCTTCTACATACCCAGTACTAGATACCTCTGTGGAAATGCCTGAGACACTGCACTGGAGTTTGTACTGGGATCTTGCCATCACTTGGGCTTCTTGTTTCCACAGCTTCAAGACTGCTGTAGGGTTTTCCATATTTAACTGGAAACAGCTCCAGGCCTATAAGGGGAATCCATTAGTTTCTTTGAACCAGCTTTGCCTTTAAAGCAGCCTCTACACAAGAAGATAACAGCCACAGGAACGGGTGGGCACCATGGCCAGGGTACCACACTGGAGAGGGTTTCTTCACTGCTAACACCCACTGCTGAACTAAGACAGCCAGGAGGGAAAAAAGCTGCTTTACTGGTAGCTCTGACTGCAGAGGTAAGCAGTGGAACTATCAGTGCAGTGAGGAAGAGGAGAACACACTGCTGTCCCTCTCAAAACGGATGAGGGGGTTTAAGAGGAGGGATTGACAACCCCTGTCCTCCCAGAACAGACTGGGTCAGGACCTGCCTGGGACCTCACAGAACGCTGGAGATGCCTTTGTCCTCTGCTAGGAGAGAGGCAGAGCCAAAACTTCTCCAACTGTGAGGAAAGTTGAGATCCAGAACGAAATAATCTGCCTGCAAAATATCCTGCTGAAACTAATTTCCTGAATGTTTACAGTGCAGTCCCTGCTCCTTGCTACAGAGGCATCATAGATGGTAACATATGGCAACAAGAAGTGTCTTAATTCAGAGCAAACTTGGCTGAAATTAATGCTTTTACTTACAGCAAGTCATTGACTTCCTTTTGGATTAAAACAAAAACCCCAAAATGTTATCACTGCATTCCATCAAAGAGATAAACCAAAAGCGAGCATGAGGAAGGGCACAGCAACACTGTTGATGGATACGGCAAAAGATCAGGGAGAGGACATCCCAAATAAAAACATGACAGAATCTTCTGCCAAAGCTCAGAGAAAACCTGATTGGAGTCCTGATGAGAGACCACTCCCTCATAAGGCACATACAAACTCAGTCTGAAAAAAACGACTGTCCGGTTCCTTTGATATGGATCATACAGTCAGCATATTTGTAATAGAGATGTACTCAAAACTTATTACCTTCCCTTTGCCTTGTTCTTGACCTAAATGTAATAGCAATCCATCCTTAGGGTACACAGAATACATGAAAACGTACAGCTTCCTTTTAAAACACCATTAGAATATTTTACTGTATGTGGACATACACTCTTGTTACTCCTAAATGCTATTCTATTGAGTACAGTTTATATTCACCGGCAAAGCTTAATCTCTAGGGAAGCTAGAGAGGGAATGCAATTTCTAGTAATAACAGCTCACAACAGTGAATACTATCCACTTATCCCCACAATTTCCAGCTATTTTGGACTCCTTTCTGAATTAACCTTTCATATCAAAAGGAGCAATTCTAGAGCACACTAGAGACTCCGACACAATTTCATGCATAATTTATTCACTCAGTTCAACATTAAACGCAGAGTCCTTGACTTTGTCAAGGTGGATTCTGTTGGCAGACTTCACAAGCAGCAAAACAGGAGAAATGAGATCTGCAGCTCAACCTCTTCACCTATTCTGCCTGGTAAAAGGAGGGGAAAAAAGGAAAAAGAAAGCCCCGACATGCTTACACAATGCCCTGCAATCAGCAGAATCTGCCATAAACATGGTGTTATTTTTTGCCTTGCCTTTTCGGTTTTAAAACGGAAGGATCAAAATCATGGATGGGAATAATTTCCTGGTAGTTTGCACTCCCTCTGGACTCAATCCTGCATTCATTGTTCAACCAAAGGCCCACTGGGAATTAAAGGAAGCTCTTTGTGCAGGATCAGGCCTCTTGCTCACAGCTGATGCGTGGCAAGGTTCATTATTCAGGCACAGCACGGCAGAGTTTAGGTTTAAGGAGCTTGTTGGGACATGTTTTTAAACCCTGGCCCATCACACATCGAAGAGGTAGCCAATTCCCACTGAAAGCACCTGTATCAAAGACTGACGCAGGGAAATACTTGAATTTAACTTAAAAGTATTGTGCAAAAATTACAGAGGTCATTTGGCACAGGGGCTTGTGCCATGGTGTCCGTGAGCTACATGCTTTGGTGGAGACCTAACTTAGCTTGACAGTGTCTGTCCTTCATGCATGGGTTTTTTTCCATCATGCCATCAGGTACCAAAATGCACCCCCGCTTGTGTACCAGAGCTCTACAGCTCCTGTCTGCTATTTAGCATCCTTTCACAGCTCAAAACCCCAGATTTTTTGCAGCTGGCTCTGATCTTGGACAAGAGACACAGAACCTGGCTGACCTCACCAACTCTGTGATAAAGGAAAGGAGCAGCAAGAGGCTTCAGGAAGCCTGGCCAAAGTGCTGCCATGGACTGCTGTGCTGTGTTTGCATAGCTCTCCATTTGCTCACAGCCCTGATGGGTCACTGTTATAGGTGGAAAAGACAGAGCCATGTGGGTGCCACAATGGCCCTGCTGTCTGAGGTGTGCTGGCACAAATAGGTCTATCCTTGTGGCAACCACTGCAACATCTGGCAGCTTTCCTTGTAAAGGACATCAGTGAGAGGTGTGGATACAGCAGCGGATGGTATCCTTTACCTGAGGTTAGGATGTAACTCTTGGGTGGACTAGTTTTACACCAGAAGTGAGAGTACATCATATGCCTTTTGCCAGTCTGGGCTTTCTGAATCATAGCTTCATGCAGCAGAAAAGGACTTCCCTGCCAGGCAGGGTTATCTATGTATCATATGACATTTTTGTGCTTTGAAGGAGCCAGTGCAGCGAGGCAAATCCACTGCTCCCAGGAGCTTGCACTGCTGCAAAAATCTGAGCTGCGGCAGGTAAGTGGAAATCCTGCCCTACTGCACTCAGCTTGGAAGGAAAATGCAGCCAGCTGCAGCAGGCACCTCCAAAGAGCAAGGGCTGGTGACCATCTCTGCCCTCTAATTTCTCCAAGGGGACTAGGATGAAACCTAGGGCTGCAGGCACCATAGACAACAAAGACAATACTTGCCAGAGCTTGTTCCAGCTTTCCTGAAAATCACCAGGCTTTTCAACAACTGTTAGCCTGCTCTGCTCTAGAACAGCCTTCCTGCAGATGATGGAGGACAGAAACACTTGTTCTCTATCTCCTCCATTAAGCTGAGCTTGGCTGTGCCATCCATGGTCCATGTCCCACCTGTGACTGCCTCATCCTTTCAGCATGCCCATGTGGCAGTGGAGGAAGTCAGCATGGTCTCCAGTCTAAACTGGTCTTCTCTAAGAGGGAAAAGACAGCACACTGTTCACAGCTTGAGTCTCTTCCATGCATCCAGGAGTGTGTTTCACACACAGCTGCCCCACTCCAGCTGGGCAAACTTCAAAGAGCCCAAAATTCAAAGGCATCAGACAGGCCACCAGATGCACTGCTTCATCATTTACTGCCATTGTGGGCTGGGACCATTGTGTATTAAGACCTGAAGGACAATCCTGATTACCCTGATACCAACGACAATATATCTGCCAGGCTGAGCAATAGCAGTTCAGAACCCAGTGAAAAAACCCTGCATAGACAGGGGTCTCCAGAGCTAGGATCTCTCCTGCCAAACACAAGCAACCTCCGCTCCTACCAGCTCCAAGAGCTATCTGAAGTCCTGAGTACCTGCAGAACTGGGGTCAGGATGTGCCTTTACATTGCAAGCGGAGGGTATAAAATCAATTGCAACATTCTGTTTTAAGGATTTAATTTTCATGTCTTTGCTCCCCTCTTTAATCTCTACGCAGCATGTACTCTGCCTGCCTCTAGATATTTTAATTCAGTCACAGTAAGTCAGTTGCACAGAATGGGCACTAGAGAGCAACAGCAATTCAATTAATTTCACACTCACTGCGGGGAGCTGGGATTTTAAATGCTGCACATTGCAGGTGATCTGTAACGTTTCGTTTGTTCAGATACCTGGCAAAGCTCTCTGTTGATTTCTTATCAGACTTGGAGTTCATGCGAGCCAGAGGTCAGAAAGCTCCTGGCCATTTCATTTTAGAAATAAATATGGTACTTGTTAATGCAAATAAAATTACAATCAAGTTCACACTGACACATCCAGATTGAAAACAGAATCAGATCAAATTGGTTTGCGTTAATAATAGAAAGGCTATTTATGTAATGGACGTGGCACGGGCATCACCTGTTAGTGTGCTGGACCTCCAGCAACTTCATGGAGATGGGTAAACTGGAATTAAACATGAGACTCCTCTAGCTGCATGAAATCATAAGCTTTTCTCTTTCCTGGAACAAAGTCAGTAGGGAGAACGAAACAAATAGAGCTCACACATTTCCTTGTCTGAAGCTTATCACATTGCTCTGGAGGTGAGAAGCTTCGGGTCTAATTGCCCGCAATGTTTTCAGTGGGGGAAAATGAGAGGTTGTGGTTGAATTACAAACTAACTTCTTTGGGACTTTCCTGATTCTTGTGAACACTGGGAGAAAGCTGTCCTCAAGAGCTGCCTCCAAAGGGCACAGATACGCTCTTCCAGCTTGTTATACTTGGAATTAGAGACCCTGAAACAAAGTCCATGCACATAAAGTAAACCTCTGCCATCGAAGCCTACTGACCCACACTTAAAGCTTTTGATTCCTCTGATCAAAAAGCTACAGTATTTTAGTTAAAAAGGAAAAAAAAACTATCTTGCATGAAAGCTGTCCCATCACACCTTATCATGAATAAGAAATAACTATAATGCAAGACCATGTTCACTTAATTTGCAAGTAAACTAAGGTCATCGTATAGCATTTTGGGTGCAGGAGATTGGACCTGCCTGAAACTCTTTAATCTGCTCTGTACAAGAGCTCCCAAACTCCCCTTCCAACTGACTTTACCTCCAAAGTGTCTGCAATTGGTCCCACTCGCATGCTTATCTTTTTGCCATCTGAGGAGTAATCAAATGCTTCTTGGCTGTTCACTCCGAGATACGGCGCTTCAGCACATGCAAAGATCTTGCCATCATCTGGCAATTCTTCTGCGATAGCAAGGATACTGTAACCTTTAAGCTTGCCAATTAATAAAATCTTTCTGGCTCTGATCATATGAACAAGCATCCTAAAAATGTGGCCTGTTGAAAGACAAGAATGAACATGTAAAAATAAAGCCATAGGAACGGCTGTACTTTGTTCACAATGAGAATTAGATGTACCTTATAAGTGATCATTTAAAAAATTATTTATATAATTTAAAACACTTTAAAATAAGGGTTTAACCACAGAATCTGAGAAATTTTCACCTAAAATGCAGCTAAAACGACAACAGAATAAAGGGACTGGTTTTAAATGCAGAACCTTTATCATCAATGCTGCTATTGTTCAAGCGCTTGTTAAATAGTGCTTGAAATATTGCATACTTTAACATTCCCCCCATATGAAAATGGCTTTAAGATGTCTCCATATTCTTGCTGGAACCCGGTAAAAAGAAAGAAATCACTACATTACCTTGCATTTGCTCTTAGAGTCATTATCCTTAGACAGCACCATCATTTAATAAATTTATCATCAGTGGTGTCCTTCGAACAATGTATTAGTGTAATACATTATAAGAGTACTTCACTGTGATGATATATTACTCAAAAGATGGGAACATCTGGGAAGAATGAATCTGGGAATAGATTTAGTGTAATAGGCTTTATATGGGGATACAAGCCTGGGTATTGCTACTTAAAAAAGTATGGTGCCTTGCCACAGGCCATCTCAACCACAAAAGCACATGAATGCCTATCAGACACACCAAACCAGCATGATTTTTCCCTTCCTTCCTCTTCTGGTGAGGGTGATGATCGATGTGCTGATCCCCACTGAGGGATGGGGCTGGCACTGTGAATTAAAGCACTCACAAACATGTGCATGAGCACAAGGACACAGGAGGTGGGGAACAAGGAAAATTCATGCAAAAGGAAGATCAAAGCCTACATGAAGTTCTTATGTTTCGTTTTAAATAATTTTCCACATTTTCTGAGCACCTCTATGCTATTCACCCTTTCCCCACTCAATACTGAGCAGAGAAGGATGAAGTTCACTGACGACCTTTACACCAATCCAGTGCAATTTTACCCTCTTGGTTGACCAACTTGCCATTCAAAGATCCAAAGGCACGTTCTTCCTGCAGCTTAACTCTGGTTCCAGTTCCTCCAGCATTCCCTGGGCCATGGTCAGGTGAAGTTTTTCTAGGAAAAGAAGTAAATTTCAACATTATGACAAAACCCAAAATCTGAGCATTATTCATAAATCCAGCAATCAAGAGCAAATACCTCAAAAAGGTCCATCTGTGCATGAGCATGAGAAATTAACTTAGAAGCATCACAAATAACCCTAAATAACAGTCCGAAGAGGGACCTCATTTGGCAATAGGCCTGCCTCAGTGCTGGCAGCCCCTCCAGCCATAGGGATTGGGAAGAACAAGGGGTCGTGAGACTGCAGGAGAGCATTCCCCACTGCTCAACCCCAAATCTTTCCCATTTCCAGTTGGCCCAATTGCTGGTTTGGAATAAATGGCTCCAGCTGCACTGGCCAGGTTCTGTTCAGCTCTAGGGTGATATTTTTCTTTTTTCAGGGAAAAAAAAAAAAGATAAGATTTCATTGCAAATTATGAAAAGATGGAAAAATCTAAAATTTTTTGAAAGACAAGAAAAAATTGGTTTTCCTCACAAACTGCTGAGAAAAGCAGGGTATCTTCAGGTGCTATTTCACAGAAGCCAGGCTTGTGACAATGTCTCTGAATGAAGTGAGATGCTACCTATTACAAAGAGGAGGGAACAAGCACCTGGAAGAAGTCCATAGTCTCCAGACAGATTAGATTACCTTATGTGAAGAAAGTAACAACCAGAAATTGCTGGTGAGACTTCTGCAGGCCAGAATTTAGAGCCATTTCAGCTTTTATTTTCCATAGCTCCCCCCTAACTCCTCAGTAAAATGAGAAAGAATTCATAACCCATGTCAGCCACACTCAGATAATCCAAGACTTAGAGAGAACATTTCATATAACCTCTTTTCTGCCCCTCACAAATGCTTTAACAACTTTAATAAGGTAATGTATAGCTATTATCGTACAGCAAGTGTAAGTCAAACAACTATCAGCTATTATTTTGGCAACAGAACGAACGCTCAGGGTTCCTGCAATCCACAGCCTGGAACAGTTTACACATTGTCAATTTTAGACAGAACTGGCTTTTTCCACATATCAAAATGTACACTGATAAATGGGAATTGTTCAGCGGACCCCATGTGGCTGGGTAATATACTGTAGCTCAAGAAAAGAATAATGAGGGTATCAGTTGGACTTCTGAATTAATGATACCTTAAATTAGTTTAATTAATTAGTTTAGTTACTAGAGTCATTTAGTTAGCAGATTAATTAATGTTTGTTGAGTGCTTGCAGATAAAAGCTGCATATAAAGGCTGTTATTATAGGGTAGATTCAGAGGTGGGTTTTCTTCACGCTTTATTTGTCAGAGCACCAGTTTGATCCGGGGGCTCATTCTCTGAGTGCGTCAGAGGGCACTGTATGGAGGTTGGATTGCTGATATTTTACAGGACATGGCCACAGTCAGTAGACAGCTGGTACCATATCTTACAAAACTGAGAGTTAGGACTTTTTGATCTCATCTCATCTCCTCTCCTCCAGGCCGTAGGCACACACAGACACAAAACCACACATCTGTGCACACTCTGCTGTATGGGTTCAGTTAACTCTCATTTTTCTTCCTTCCACTGACCCCTTTTTATGGTGTATTCTGAACAGAAAATCTAAGAACATATTCATACAACCACAAAAAAAAACACAAGATTGCCAAGGAGTATCCATACCTCTTTGAAGTTGCCATTGCATCCAGGTAGGGGTCTAGCCCAAGAGCAACATCGAGAGCTTTTTGTAAGTAATTCTTGAGCTGCTCAGGAACACGAGAGTCACTGAGGGCTATTTCTTTGGCTTTGAGAAGGTTCTCAGCAATGAGTCCAGTTGGGGTTTCTGAAATGGAGGATAAAAAGAAGAACAACGATTTTGTAGCTGCTCAAATCAGCCAAAGAGGAATTTAGACTGCAAAAAGCAAGGGCTATATTTTTTTTTTCATACAAAATGCAGGTTTTTGAAGGACTATGAAAAGAATCAAAATTAAATAAAAATATATTATACTTCTAATTCATTTTCTGTTACAGGAATTCTCCTTTTTTCCCCCCTCCTAGCTGATTTTTTTTCTGAGAGGAAAGGATAAGAATGTTTCAAAACCATGAATTTTCACTTTTGAAGTGCTGAGACAATCACTGACCAAACAACTCCATATGAAGCCCACTCTTATAGGTAGCTTTTCCCATGGAGAAAACAGGGTGTTTCTTAAACTGCTCTTGCAAAACCAGACAGATCTTCTCTGCCAGGCCATGCAGGCATAGGGTCTGGTTTTGTAAAAAGGACGATCTACACTATCCATGGGCCAATAGGGTGCATGAGTGCCTCCAAAACCTGTGCACCACTCGATCTGTGCCAAAGAGTCTGCAGAGCAACCCATGATGCTCATGCCTAAAATACAACTACACCCATCCTAATGCAATCGAACTGGAAAACACTTCAATGAAAAACTACTGTGCCAAATCCATGATGGCATAAAATCAAAGGTACTCTTCAGCTAATGATTTTAAGCAGGTGATGCAGCAAATCGCCCTGGCAGGAATGCAACCTCCTAAGCCTTCTTCTGCCTTCAACCTGCCATAACAGCTTACAGTGGTGATGCACCACCCTGAACCCTCTGTTTCCCAGGTCACAAAAAATAACTACGATTGAACCTCCCAACACCTTCTCACAAGTCAGACCCTGCCACCGGCTGATTGTTTAGGTAAAGAGAAACAGTCACACACAACACAACATGTTAGCATTTCAAAGGCTGTGGAAACATCTCCAGGGTCAAGATCACCCTGTCCTAGGGGCAAAGCCAATGTTGCCCATGGCAATGTACTTGCCCTGAGACCCAGAAAACCCATATGGCAGCAACACAATGATGGACCTCAGCAAGCTATGCCCCACAGAACAAGACATGGTTTAGAACTGTCCTCAAGTGTAACAGAACATGATGGGCTATGAAAGCACTGAGGAGCCCAGATTTCAAAGACACAGGGCAAGTAGCTTGTGAGTATAACTGAGGTGGAGCAGATTGCCCCTGGCAGGATTTTATTCTCCACAAAAGAGGACATGCTTCCTCTGGAGGACTAGCCCGAACAAGCTCAGCAGCAATGGGATAAAGGCTTGTCCATGTGGAACCGCTGTTGTTGCAGGCACCATGTCCCCGTCCCAGGATGGGTTTCTGGTGGGGTCCTGGACGCTGAGGAGGCATCCAACTGCCCCAGAGCCTGCAGGCAGAGCTTTGGTATAAAGCCACCGAGGACATCAAAGTATTACCTCATACAGGCAACTCCCCCATAGCCCACCACTGAGAAAGACTGTAGGAAGGCAAATGCAACAGGAGATACATAAATGCCTCTGACTTCTCTGTTTTCCATTTCTCTCCTATCTACTTAAAATGTCAGCTTGGATATATTCCCCAAACACTGGGTCTGATGGTGTTTTAACCCACTCTTGGTTAAAACCCATCCTCAACACAGGATGTGAGAAATCTCAAGTCTCCTCCTTGTGGAGATGACCACTTTGAGTGTCTCTTTTTACACCCCCCCCCCCAGTACACCAAGATGACTTCATCAGAAGAGCACCAGGGTTTCCGGGTGCTGGGGACTGCTCCTTCCCTTGGTACCAAGGGGTACCACATGAATAAACTCATGTCTTTGGGAACAGAAAAAGGTCTAAACTTCCCCAAAGGTCTGTTTCTCAGAACAGCATTTCTCAGCTTTCTGGAGTTACTACAGTGACAACTCTGTTGGGTTTTGAGACAACTTCACTGGGTTTCGTTATCCAGATTACAAAAAAATTATGGAAGCAGACAAGGAACATAAAACATATGTGCATTTTACATGGCAATTACAGCTTAGACCAGATTTAGGGGTCATCTAAACAGCATCATGCTCTTCTCAGTAGCCCAGTCTGATGCAGGAGGAAGGCAGATTGAGGCTGGCTATAGCAGCCCCTGGTTTACATCTCATGCCAATCTCTCACCATCAGGGGCAGCTTACACCTCTTTCAGTAGTTTTATAATTAATTGCAGGAATAATGTTTATAAATAATGCAGGAATAACCGTCCCTTCCCAGATCATGTCAGTCTGTTGACCTCAGCCCAGCTACATGTGGTGTGAAGACACACTGTGTGTGTTTACATGAGCGAGCATCTCCAGCTCCTGCTGTACAGCTGCAGGACGCTGGAGGCTGGGATCTGCTCGTCCTCCTGCCAAGCACTTGAGGCTTTTTGTTAAAGGGTAAAAACGTGTTTATAATCCATGTCGGATTTTAGTAATCATCATGTTATGCTTCTGAATGAGTAACAGACAAGATTCCGCTGGCATGCAAAGGGGAGGAAAACAAGGTTTACCTCCAGCTGTTTTGTAACCTGTGTTATAACACCAGCATCAAGAAGTGCTAGCAGGGAGGGAGAGCATGCAGTGCCTGCTAAGAGCAACTCCATCTCTAACATTACACAACCTCTTCAGGAAATGCTGTGCTTTTTGCAGCCTGGTGATGCTTTGCGCCAACAGCAGAGGTCAGAATTGGCTTCATTTATGCAAGCACCAGACAAGACGGAGCAGAGCTCATGGCCAGGCTGCGCTCAAGGCTCTGAGCACTAACGTGAGAGGAAATTTATGTAACTACTATCTTTTTATGTTCCTGCAGGAGATAGGGTTCATTTCAGTGCATACTTTTGCACAACCCCAGCAAAGTTTCTGGACTATATTAAGCACTAAACTAGATCACCTGGCTGCCTCTCTATGGCTCTGTCTATGCACAGACGTGTCTTTCCTTTCCCCATCTACTCGTGCATTATCTTTTCCATACATACAAGGGGGAAAAACAGTAAGAAAAGAAAAGAAAGAAAGAAAGAAAAAATGCCAGTAAAACTAAAGGAGAGCTCACCCAGAAGAGGAAAATGCTGCCAAGTGCAAAGCAGAGGGGTTCAAGTCCCACTATGAAAGAGTATGAAAGAATTGCTCAAAGCCTCCAGCAGCTTCTTGAAATGAGCCCCAGTTGCCAGCAAGATGGTTCCCAGCATCTTCCCTTGCAGATGCCAAGGGCAGTCAGCCTGTTTTACAGCTAAGCTGAATAGCAGTTTGCAGCTTCTACTGATTCTGAAATCACGCACTTGTGGTTCATACTAAAGTCAGGAGTCAGGATTGCAGGTGGGGGCAAAGTTGTATGCGGGGACATCAGCGTTCCCTGAGCAGTGCAGCACCATGGATGGACATGCTGCTCCACAAGGGAAATTAAACTCTGAGCCTTGGGCTTAGATGGCATTTTTTGGGTGGGGGAGCCAGGAAAGCCAACAACAGGGTCCGATTTGTAGGGTGCTGCCCAGGGGATGGCACAGAGGCAGTCTGGATTTGGCAAAATCAAAGCAAAGATGCAGGACCAGATCTTTGGTTCCCATTTTGGGGCTTTTGGTTCCCATTTCACCTTCCAGCCTCTAGGTCAATATTGCAGCCCCAGAAGAGCTTCACTTCCCAGCCAGGGCAGAGCACTGATCCTGATCCACTCAAACACCATGCTGCCAGACAGCTCTATGCTCAGGTACCGAGTGCTCAGGCAGGAGATGCTCAGTGCTAAACCATCCCGAGCAATTCCAGCCATCTCATTCACCAAGGCACCTCAGGCATTGACAACAGCTTATCACAACACTCACCACTTTGTTTTAGCCTGCAAATACACCTCAGCTATTGCATTATACCAGGCCACCCTGTTTATGAAACCTACAATAAAATGCTCAAACTATGTCCTTACCCACCAGAACCCTGCACACAAAATCGCAGCCTCTTAGTAGAACCTATGATACTTTTTGACCCAAACACATTAAACCCAGCTGTGATGTATGCCCACCATATGGATGGAGCGGTAGCAGGATGTGGTTGTGGCACATCTGGGGCTGCTCAGTGGCTCCAAACCCACCACCCATTAGCCCAGGCAAGGCCATGCACTTGGGCACAGACTTGTCATGGCCCACAAGGGGAAAAAAGCCAGGCAGCATGGGCCAAACCCAACTGCTTGGCTGTTAAACATTGCAGAGCATCCTGAGCAGAGCCGAAGTAGCTGAGGCGGGGAAGCTGCTGCTCATGGGAGGAACCAGGGTGCTAAACTCTACCTGAACTTCAGGGGAAGGCAAGGAAAACATGTGCAGACTGGTGCATTTTCTATAGGCTCCACTGCTGAAAAAGCAGTAGAAAAGCAGGATGCTGCCCTGTGCTCCCCTGCTTGCACTGGGGAGGCTCTGGAGTCACTGGCAGACAGCATGCAAAGTACACCTTTAATACATACTAAAGGACAGTGCATGAGGCAGGGGTAAGTGGTACACACCTGAAAAGCCCAAGGCAGTCAAGGGGAGTCTTTGACAGCTCCAGTGGGCTTTACATGAAGCTGTGAGAGAGCAAAGTCCCTCTGTTCAGAGCAGCCTGTATTCCCACCCTCAACTGTTGATTTCAGAAATGGGACAAGAAAGGAAGCAAATACCTCATGTGTGTGTCACGCCAGGCACACAGGGCTAGCATCGGAAGCACCAAGGCAAGGTTAAAGCTGAAGAAAAAATACTTATACAAGCATCCCAATCCATCAGAAAGCAGTTACAGCCAAAGCTTTCTTGGTACTGCGAGTGCCCACCTTCCCACCCATTGATTCCCCCTGGGAGCATCCTCCTCCCTCCACTTCAGATTCCTGCAGACACGTCTCCCTTGCTCAGCCTCAAACTCCTCTCCACATTAAGCCCTTTGTTTGCTCCTTTCTGCCAAGCCACAGAGCTTGCAGGTCACATCTCTGCAGGTACTGGGTGACCCAGGACTGCGGCATCACAGGGTCCCCTCCTGTCACGCCATCTGTCCTTGGAGGTCCCCACCCCACACGGGGAGTTTACCTGCAGGGTTGTGCATGTTGCTTCTTGTCCTCCGGCCGCAGAGGGTGCTGCTGTGGCTTTGCTGCCCTGGGCTTGCTGCCCTGGAGAACAGCACGGCGGCGCTCAGTGTTAGTCGAGGGGATGGGCTTCACCCGCAATCACCTGAGCAGAGGATGCGCAGGGAGGATGGCCCCAGGCTGGGGCTGCACCCATTCCAGCTGCACCCGTCTGCCCCCACCCAGAGCACAGGAGCAAGCGAGATCCAACCCCACCTCACATGAAAAGAGACAAAAGACTCTCAGTGCCTTCACTTTACGTAAGAGCAATGCTCACATCCTGACCCCAGGAAGCTACTGGGTCTCAAGGAGGTAATCAGCAGTTTCATAACCTTCTGGTTACATAGACATGTGTCCCAGCTAAAGCATCAGGTATGAGGCCAAAAAGTCCCAAGATTTTGAACCCCAGATTACCTACAAGTGATCCATAATTATGAGATCAGCATCGCCCTGCACAGCTGAACATCAGAGATGCTCTGGGTCCAGCTCAGAGGCCAGATCTCTGCACGGGCAGGAGGAGGTTGTCACACAGGTACCAGTTGACCTGCACCCCCAGAAAGGGTCCCAGGAATGCACTGGCTGGAGGAAGCATCAGGAGAAGCAAGTGGGAACATTCAAAGTATTCAAAAGCCTAAGTTGGCTGGCAGGAGAGCTGGAGCAGAAAAGGCTGGTGAGGAATTAAAGCAAAGTAACTGAAGAGCATGTGATGGACCCGAGGTCAGCCAGCCGTCTCCTCTTCACACGGATGAAACACAAACTGAAGTTAATGAGGAAACATGGACTACCCCATAACCAGAGTAGCATCTTTCACCTCTGGGATGTATCACCCTTGGCTTCTTCAGTCAAGGACCAGCCCAATGTTCCTGCAAAGTGTGGCTAGAGTCCATGGGTGGGCAGAGGAGGTGAACAAGCTGTGAGGAGCAGGTCTTTGCTTCAAGGCTCTTGGCATCCATTCCACACGACCAATGGTACAAAGACGTAGCAGGTCTTGGCCACAGCAAGCAAATGGACATTGGAAAGTCACTTTGTAAATGTCTAGAATGAAACTGAAGGTATTTCAGTGCCCCCAGAATAGAATAGGGAAGTATAAATGGAAAATAAGTAAATGCACAGGACAAAAGAGTGAAAGAAAAGCAAATAAAGTCCCAGTGCTCAGTGGATTGCTATTAATCAGAACAAATAAACAAGGCAAAGAGGACAGACCTCCTTGAATGCATAAGATTATTCCATTTTATGAGTTAGTAAACAAACTGCATTAGACCTGTAGTCCCTGCAGAAAGCAATCCAAATTGTGTTTGGATTGGGAGGTAAAAATTCAGAATAGAATTTGATAAACTGGCTAAAAGCCTTAGTACGACATCTAATCCACCCTCCACTAGCTTTGGAGGTGATTTTGAGCAAGTTCTTTCTATTCCAGTGACTCTATATTCCTCTTCTGTAAAATGGAGATAACAACCTTCCCTCTTTGCAATCCAGAGATGAAGGTAGCAGTGAGATCTAGATGTTAGGAATTATTATCCTTCCTGAAGCAAGGCTACATTGCTTTAAAGTTTATGCTTATAGCTCTTTCCCAAAATAATTTTGAGGTAAATGTAGGTTCCTAAGTGAGTTTGGCTGTAGTTACATCTATCTGCAATGAAGTGGTCTTGTCCTGATGGGCTCTTGAAGAACCACTTTTTCCAGCCTCTGCTTTTACGTCTAGTTTTGTTTTTCTTAATCTCTGTTTCTGGATAGCTTTTAGAAACATGGCCAAGAAGATGGTGAAGACAGGTTTGTACCTCTGGGCAGTGCTGGTGAAATCAAAGGAAGATCTCCCCTGTGCTCAGCACACAGAGCTGGATGCCAAGGGAATGTTTGGTGTGGCAAGCTGAGCCCAGGGCCCTCTGAAAGCCCCAGCTGGAAGATGAACTGTGCATCCCTTGGTCACTCCACCACGCCATTGCTTCCTAGAGAAGGCGAATTCATCCCTCTGGCTGACTCCACCCCCGCCAGAACCAAGGTGCCTTTGGGGCAGGGCGATGGGGTCTCAAAACTCAGCTCATCCCTCAAAGAGCCCTTCTATTTGTTTTCATAACCATAAAAACTAAAAACAACATCAAATAAAGAAAAATCAGTTCCTCAATGCAAGAGATTGCCAGGAATGTGAGCCCAAAAGAGGTTTAACCAGCTGGTATTGACCCCAGCCCCATGCTCCTGCCTCACCTCACAAGGGAGGCTTAAAGCCGCAGCCAGACCAGAGGCTCCACACAGCAAAGTGGAGAACGTTGTGGCGAATCACACAGATTGTCTTTCATAACTTTAAATTTGCTGTAGGGCATCGTGTTGGAAGTTAATGTATGCACTCTACTGTACTTCTTACGCATTATAAAATCAGCCGATTATACAACCCCATCCTGGTACCTGCACGTGTCTTCAAAAGCTCCTGCCATCCCTAACATGTATCCCGCATTAGGTAAGCTTAGTTTTGTAATTAGTTTCCTCCATGGAGACAAGACCTCCCCTCCCAACAACTGATCACCTGCAGCCTTTAAAAGGCACCTCAAAGCCACCCACCAAGTTACAGGAGATCTCTTGACAGGGAGATTTTACCTTCTGGAAGCATGCCGGTGTCCAAAGAGGCCTCTGCTACTGCAGCCCTGGTCACTGTGCCACGGGAGCCCCGGCAGACAGACTTCCAACTGGTGCGAGTCAAGAGCACGTGGTGCCGGATCAAGAAAGGAGAAGCCCTTTCTGGCTGCGAGGACAAGATAACTCTCTCCGAAGCAAAAATGTAAGTATCAGAGCTCATGTTGGTCATGAACGACTGCTCTGGCTAGCCAGACTGTGTGGTCTCTCCATGGAGGGATGCATCTCAGATGGAAGAACCTTAAACCCACCATTATGTGTAAAACTATGGGAGAGTGGGCTTCAAGGTGCAACATGGCAGCACAGCTATTTGTTGTTCTTGGCATGACTTAGCCAAGTTACGGAGGGACTTTTATCAACAGCCTCAATTTTTATAGATGAGAAGTTTACTTTAAACTTGTGGAAAGCTCAGGCAGGGATTTCTGAATGCTGCACATGGGCTCCATTTCCCTCCTGTATGTACATGAAATCTTTGTGTACAAACGTTCATGTAGAGGCATGGGAGAGAGATGCATTTCTAGAGACAGCTGTAGATAAATGAAATGCCTAGATGGGAAAAATAAACACAGTAGGTCACTGACAGGAGCAAAACCCATACATAACACATCTCTCAGTCACCTAATGCTGCTTCAGACAGAGGACAGAGACAAATTTTCCCCGGGGATGCATACAGCTCTTTGCTGATATTACTTCCTTCCAGTGAATTATCCTTTAATTACAGGATACTCCTTGTCATGAGCACATGGAGCCCCATTTTGATGCGAGTCTTCTTTAATACAGCTACGTTTTTCATGACAGTTTTCTAGCATTTCTCATACTCAGGTTTTAATGTCACAAATCTAACCCTTTATTCAGGCAGGTTGGAAGGATCTTCAACAGTGCTGGCAATGGGCTGTGGATGCCCACAAGCATTGCTCAGAGGGAGCTGCAGCAGATGTAATAGGATCTCAGCAGACTCAAAGGCAGTCTACTGGACCTCGGTCAATAGCAGAATGAGCCTAAGGCCTAGGTTGCAATGGATGCTAGCTGTGCCATGTGGCATCCAAATCTGATTCCACCAACTAACATTCAAAATCATCCTGTCTCTTAGAAGGGTAACATACCAGAGATAAGGTGCACAAGCAGATAAAGCAGAGCTAAAAGGTGTATGTTTGGTGCATTAAAATGCACACAATGATGTTTTTTCTAATACTGCATTTTAAAAGCCCAGAAGACATTTTCTGGGAGATATAAATCCTCACTGTTTTTCTTTAACACTTTGAAGTTTCACTTAGAGGCAATTTGGTAAAGAAAACAGAGAAGCATCTATTTGGACCTGTAAGAGAAATTTCAGTCATGTGGAAAGAAATTGGGCATGTAGGGAAATCTGATTATCCAATGAGCCATCTGCTCATTCAAAACACAGAACAAAGGTTCACAGAAACCGTCAGGTTTTACCCAAACGCAGCTCAAAGAAGAGGTCTTAAATAAGATAGATTTTGCAGTTTCCTTCTCTCCTTTTTTTGTTTCTCTTTCTTGATTCCAAACAAACTAAAACAGCCACTTCTTTTCCCCTTGCTCCCCCTGTCCCACAGAAGTAATAAGTGAGTCATAGGGCTTTGTTCACTGTTTTAAGATACTACATGTTGGCTTTGTAGGCTTTTGTCTATCCTTTAAAACTCCAGTATGGAAATCTTTCCCAACCCTCAAATCACTATTTTCCCATTTGGGATAAATTTCTATCATACCTCTGTCAAGGTAAAGAGATCCAGGGCTCCATTTGGAGCATTGCAGAAACACTATTTGGTAAGGAGGTGTGTGGCTGTGTGTAGAGACAGGAATAAATCGACTCTTATCACCCACATATATTGGGCAAAGGATGTTTGCTCCATAAATACTTTGGAAAATTTTGACAATCTTTTCCCCGCTCACATCTTGGAAGCTGAAATGACTGGTCTGGGGTTTTCTGCTGAGGTTTTCAACTCCCAGCATGAATAACATGCTCCAGCCCTGTCTGATCACTACCACATAGAAATTCAGACATTTGACTGTACACTAAGACATGGGAGGTTTCTCCAGTACTAAAGCAGTTGAGCCCTGACACCCAGGAGAGCCATCCCACCCTCACAGCCCTGCATTTTGCAGTGCACAGGCAGAAGACTCCACATTCCCCACCTCCCAGCTACATCCTTAAACTTAGTTCAGACATGCAAAGTACAAAAGAAGAACATACTGATTTCAAGCCATGTTTTCTGACCCTTGCCAGAGGTGAATGCATCTCCGAAGGTGGGATTTCCTGGACAATTGAAGCTCCAATCTATTTTTGCTACAAAGTGGTAGAAACATACAATATACTGGATCCTGCTAACGTGACTCTGCTCTGGGGTCACATTACTGACCCAAAGCAACTAGAGCTAGCCACTAGTGGCAATAAGAAGCTGAGGCGCTTTATTGTCATAGATGAAGTCGTTGATGAACTTTATGGCTCCAAAGTCAGAGAATACTTTGAAGAGAATAATGTTCAGCACAAAATCCTTGCCTTGCCTACCACTGAGGAGACAAAATCCATGGACTTGGTCTTGAACATCTTACAAGAAGTCCAGAACTTCAGCATTGACAGGCGAACCGAGCCCATCATTGCCATTGGAGGAGGCGTCTGCCTGGACATCGTAGGGCTGGCTGCATCTCTCTATAGAAGACGTACCCCTTACATTCGGGTCCCAACCACCCTCCTCTCGTACGTTGATGCCAGTGTGGGGGCAAAGACTGGGGTGAATTTTCTGCAGTGTAAGAACAAGCTCGGGGGCTACACCCCCCCTGTAGCCAGTTTCCTGGATAGATCCTTCATCCAGAGCATTCCTCGGCGACACATCTCCAACGGCCTTGGTGAAATTTTAAAGGTATGAAATTTTGCAACTGCAGTTTTCCAAAGCTGAAATCATAGAACGATAGTTTGGGTTGGAAGGGATTACTGAAGGTCATCTAGTCCAACCCCCCCGCAACAGGCAGGGACATCTTCAACTAGATCGGATGGCTCACTGCCCCGTCCAACCTGATGTTCAGTATTTTCAGGGATGAGTCATCTAGCCCTTCTCTGGGCAAGTGTTCCAGTGTTTCACCACACTCATCATAAAAAATTCTTTATATCTAGTCTGAATCTACCCTCTTTTAGTTTAAACCATTACCCCTTGTCCACAACAGGGCCTACTAAAAAAATCTGTTCCCATCTTTCTTATAAATTCTTTTTAAGTATCAAAAGGCCACAGTGCTGTTAAAATGTTCATCAGCATTCATGGCATTGTATAAACCATCTTATAGAAACAAAGATTGGCCATTAGGCTGCATGGGGACTTATAACTCTCATTGAGCAGATATATATATTTTTACAGCTGCTAAACTTGTTAGAACCCCCTTACACACAGTGCCTGGTACTAACCCTGTGGAGTAAACCCCAGCACTCAAGGCCAGACACAGACACAGCACAACCAGGGAAAAAAAAGCATCTTCCCATTGAGGCTGATCTATAGCACTCAAATGAACTGCTGGCAGAGAACCCGAGGCTCATTATACTGGGGATTAATAACAATCTGCCAGATCATTTGCACCTACCTCGCTAGCTATGTCGAGTGTGGTCAACCCATCCACCGTGAGATAAAGTCTACATCTAAAATTACCTGGAAAGTGCACAGTAAATGGTTTTATGCCTGAAGAGCTCTGAAAACTTTTGATAAAGCAAAGGTTCAGGCTATTAAAGTGTATTAGAGATGAGTTCGTCAGTAGCATTTTTCAGTGCTTGCACAGTGGGAATTCCCCAGGACACCTGGAGGTTTCTGGCAGTCACTGGGAAAGCCACAGGTTACCATTCCCCACTGCAAGACAGTGCAAATGCCTGAGTCAGAGGGCAAAAAATTACACACTTGTAAAACAAAAGCACTTCTGAACCCTCAGAGGCTCTATACTGCAATGCTTTCCCATCTTCCCCTGCTCAAAGAGCAATCCCAAGTGCTCCCATCATCTCTGCCATTTTAACAGAGCCCCACTGGTCATTTCCATGCCACCTTTTGCACACATCTTCACTTACCATAGCTGAGAAGATGTGTAACAGGTCACATTCCCTAGGGACCTGTTGAATATTCACCAAATAAACACATGCTAACCAGGAGCTGTGTCTACAGAAATACAGAAACACTTTTTCAGGTTGTAGAGGTAGAAATTGCCCATGTACCAAGTGCTCAGGTACTGGAGGGTTGGAAATAGATGATGCTTAAGGTCACTTCCAACCCAAATCATTCTATGATTCTGTGATTTCTTTGCTAGTGTATAATATGATAATGTGGTATTATAGTTCAATCTATTGAAACTCACATTTTCAACAGCACATACAGGGATCACACAGTTATCTTTTAATTACCTCTCCCATTCTTTGTCCTAGATGGCACTCATGAAACACAAAGGGCTGTTCGACCTGCTCAAAAGACATGGAAAATACCTGCTGGACACCAAGTTCCAGTCCTGCAGTGGCTGTGCTGACCACGGGGATGCAGCACTGCAGACTACTAGGATTGCTATTGAAACCATGTTGGAAGAACTGGCTCCCAACCTCTGGGAGGATGACCTGGACAGACTGGTTGATTTTGGTCACCTTATAAGCCCAGAGCTGGAAATGGTGAGTGACAGATTTTATATTGCAACATCCATTGAACAAAAATATTAAAAAAAAGAAAGAAAGATGTTTTCAGTCAGCAGCATGAAAACTTTGTGGAAAAGTAGCTAAACTCCAGGTTTGTGCATGCTACCTCAGGTCACCCAATGCACCCAGCCTGGTCCTATTGGATAAAGAGACCCATGCCCTTTTCTCCCACACTTCCACCTGTGTTTCCAATTCAGACCACAGGCCAGTTATTGCTTCTTACCAGGCACTTACCAAAGCACAAAGACAACCAGAAATTGCCAGTAAGGAATGAAGGGGGAAGATTAGACCTTAGGCAACATTCAGAGCTCTTCCCTCCATGCCATAGTGCTCTTTATTAGCAATTTGAATGGGAGGAAAATTAGATCCTGGAACCCTATGAGAGATTTTACATGTAATTAATCACATATAAACCAGATCATCCTCTGCAGCCCATAAATATCAAGATGCTAACATCCAACAAACCTGTACTGCTGCGAGTTGAATGTCAATTTTCACGAGTACTTTTAGAAAGGAAAGAACTACGTATTTACTATTTGCCAACCCAGACCTTTCCTCCCACACGCCTTTGCTCCATTCCAGAGGGTTTTGCCAGCACTGATGCATGGAGAAGCTGTGAACATCGACATGGCATTCATGACATACGTTGCCCACACACGCGGGCTCATCACCGCCGAGGAGAAGGAGCAGATCATCCAGTGCATGAGAGGCCTGGAGCTGCCCGTGTGGCACAGGGGCTGCAGCTGGCCCCTCATCCAGACAGCTCTCATGGAGCGCCTGAAACACAGTGGGGGACAGCCCCGGATGCCTCTCCCCACCGGCCTCGGTGTAGCAGGTACTGCAAAGAGGGACATCAACGGGGGCCCAGGAGCGGGTGCTTGGGTGGCAATGGGCATCCAGCACAGTGACATGCTGGAAAACATGCCCTTAGCTCTGCAGTTGTGCATTCCTGCTTTTACTTGTGCTTTCCTTAACATCTCAATACACCCACTGAGAGACAGGATCCTTCTCTTGTGTGTAACCACTCAGTTAAGGACTGAGTATAATTTATTATAGTATGATCAACCAATTCGCTTTACAAAGGTGTTTGCAAATGGACAGTCTAAATGTAGTACTCTGGCAGACAAACCAACAATGTCATAAGGGAAAAACAATTCCTCTGTAAGACTTGAGAATATTTGTTAAATAATCCTTAGCAAAAGGAATTAAACATGTTAGTGTGCCTAGAAACAATACTTGAAAACTAAATAGTATCTGTCAATAGCTGGGATTAAACACTCATAAGATTTAGAAGTAAAACCCAAAACAACCAACCCCTGGCATAGAAGCAATGCATGGGACCAGGTTGCGATCTCTTGCATCAGTATCCATCCAGACTATTTGCATGAAGCTCAGTCCCTACACACTCACAAGAAAACAGACTCTCATAAACTATTTGGAGCTACTCTCCCCCATAACAAGTTAGCACAGAAAAGCAGGAAAAGCTTCTCTGGTGTTCTCTTAACTACAAGTCTTATTTCACAGAGATATTTAATGACACTAGTGAAGAGACCCTGGAAAAAGCATACAAGCTGTGGATCAGGGACTGCAAGACGGAGCTGGAAGAAAAGCCAGCTGCTCTCTGAGACCTGTGATCCTGAGCTGATGGTCCTGTCCCACACCTGAAGCTGTTCACATCGTAACTTAGTGGGCAGGATTACACCCCAGAGCTGCGTGGACCAAGAAGAATATAGGTATTCTCTGACCTGATTTACCTCGTTCAGTTGCTCTATTTAAAATGAATTCATTAGTGCTCAAGAAGTGGTGGCTCAGATGTGAAACCACCAAGTGCCCATAGCATAGTTCATAGCAAACTGTCTCCTTTGAGGTAGTGAGCAATATTTATTCATTCACTCAATCCAACCTGGGCCTGCCAGAGCTTTTCCCAGCTCCCATTGTCACACCAATGCTTGTTGTTGGACCCCCGAAGCCAGGAGGTTTATGTCACTCATATAGCATGTAAAAAGAAGTGGGGCATCTCCATGGCACCATGAAAAGCCTCCATGCTATAGAAAATATTTGAAGTGGGTTATGTCCTTCATTGGTTTTGGCATTCTGGGTTGTTCTTGATTTTCAGCTCACTGAAACTAGCTAAAAAAGTAACTCAGGAACCAGCCTTTACTCCTGGTATAAGGGAATGACACACTTGGATTATAGGCACCGTTACATAGCCACAGATCAGCAGATATCACTGCTGTTGAAGCACAATGGGAGCTGTATCTTGACAGCATGGTAGCCCTATGTCTTGGGACTCTTGAGACGCTGAGGACATGCTGGCAAGACTCATCTTGCTGCCAAAATGTATAGCAGTGGTTTTACTGCACACCCCCTACAAGTGGTGTGACAAATAGGGTAGGATTTGCATTGGTGTTGCCTATGAACAAAGCTGAGCTACCAGGCTATCGCACAGAACCCCATGGGCATCGCTATGGAGCATGTGCCATGGGTCTCCTCATACCTGGCTGGGGCTGCTTCCCCATTGTGGTGCCTTCTGGGTAGATAAGGTGAGCTGTGGAAAGCCAAGAGAAAGAGGACTCCAAGTGAGTTCATCATCTTCAGGCAGCCTTGGCGTCACGTCTCAGGATGCTGACAGACTCACAGCAGATTGTACGTCAGATGCTAGCTGAAAAATGTAAAGGTAATGTCATCCTTCTCCCTGGAGGGTAAATCAAATGGATCACAATCAGCAAACAACCTTTGAATTATTTACAGCATTATTTTTTCCCCTTATGCCATACCTGTTTGTGCTGCTGTGCTGAAGTAATAAAAGCTATTAAAACTGGAAAACTTCTAAAATAATGATTTCATTACTGCACTCATTGTGTGCCTGTGGACATTTGCACGAGCTCGAGAGACAGACACTGGGGGGATGAGGAATAGAGCTGACATAATAAATCCATTTTCCTCTTTAGCCTGGAGAAGATGTGCCTAAAGATACACAAAAATACTTCCTCGTCCCTCCTTCAGAGCCACACGTAGCTCTAGCTTCAGAATGGGTTTTCACACAGATGGTACCACTTTACCATGCAGAGCTTGCGTAGTGCCCTCACAGCAAACAATAAAAGCACATCCTCAGAGCCACATCTTCCCATAGAAATAATCCCTTAATGCCCTGAGTTAAGTAAGCCAGTGGCTCAGGATATAAATGAAGTTCTTTCCTGTTACCACGCCATCAAACAGGTTCATTCAGCCAGGTCCAAACTGCAGCCATCAGGAGGACAAAGCGTCGCTACCACTCACAGGGAAGCCATCTGCACCATCAGCCTTTCACTGGAACAGAAGGGACAGTGCAACAGGGGGCTAGGTGAGGGCCTGAACTTTTTAGGAGTGTGAGGGAGCCCCAAGGACAGCAGTGCTGAGGGGCAATGTGCTGACAGCCTCCAACTGGGGAGCTGCTTGTTCCCCACCTTATCTGGTGCTGGCCGCCTCTTGAATATGATCTAAGACCGGAGACCTGTATCTTCAGTGCTCCTCCCCTGGAGTTTATAGTGATCACCTGGGTACGCTCGCAAGTGGTTTGTATCCTTTCCAGCGGCTGGAAGGGCCATTTTCAACATAAGATTATCTAGAAATGAATGAGGTGCAGGAAATGTTCAAGGTCAGTTTGGACAGGGCTTTGAGCAACCTGGTACAGTGGAAGGTGTCCCTGCCTGGGGTGAGTGTTGGAACTGGATGAGATTTAAGGTCCCTCCCAAACCATTCTAGGATTATGAGCTGCCCAATAGTCATTGTCCTTCAGTGCTGCAGTCCCACTCCTGCCTACCCACATGGAGGAGGTACCAAACATCAACTTGAGTTGCCTATTTTAAATGTCCAGGGAGAGACTCTCGGATCCCAAACGCATTTAGCACTCCAGTCCCATGGAAAGCCAAGCAGCAGCTTGGCGGGGTCCAGCCAAACTGAGCCCAGAAGTGTCCCAAACCACACATACACATTAAGAGCCAACATCTAGGACTGATGTGCTCTTGCTGACAGTGATGTGGCTGCAGGTCACCTGCCGTTCCCACACGTTGGCTTTGCCTCCATCTTCAGGAGCCGGTGTGTGTGTGTCTAAGAGCACATCAAAGGAGCTGAAGCACAATTAAGACTGAAAAGTGAACACATGATTATTACTTTTTACCCTCCCTTCTGCTGCGGGTGACAGAACGCAATCAACCCTGACGTGCTTGGTTGCTTAGTAGCAGCCAGCCACATTTTTAATTATATACTAAAATATGCTAAAGAACATAAAACGGCTGTGTGACTAATACGTGGATATCAAGAAAGGCATGTGACAGCAGCTAAATTGCTTCAGTGTCTGATAAAGAGTGGCCCTGCCAGGCTTGTCATCGGAAGATCAAGGGAAGGAGGTGGAAATTATTATTAATAAAAAAAATGACTTTTTGAAATACACCTTATTGTTTGCAGTGCATTTTTGTTACTGTCTAGCATGAATTTAATTCTTTTCCATTTATTCAGCTTTGATTTAATTCCTGCTTTTTCAAACAGAACTATTATCATTAGACCTAAAATCTTTGCTTATTTTCTTATTACCTCCGATCTCGTATTACTTCAAAATAGAAAAGTAGGAAGCCACACAGGACAAAGCTGGGCTCTCCTCAGCACAAGTTCTTCATAGATTTGTTTGATCAAAATTACTTTAGTGGTCAGAGAACAAGAAATTATTTTGTTACTTACAAGTTCTGAAGTAATTTCTATTGCAAAAACCTGCTCCAGGAACTGCTTTTCAGCAGGGAAAAAGAAGAATAAAAGAGGAAGAATACGAGCTCTAATTTCAATAAGATCCCTTCCAATGCAAACCATTCTGTGATTAATAAAGGAGTATCTAAGCAGTTGCTGTTCACATGGCCAGCCAAAAGCATTCAGTGCGACCAGTGTAAAACCCGGAGCAGGCCAGAGACCTCGAAGGCACTAAAAGGTTTGACTGAATGTGTTTGAAGTGGCTAAACAAACAGCGCTGAACCTAACAGCAACTGCTCTGTTCCTCCTGCGGTGCAACACGTGCTCAACCTTTCCACGCTTGTCTGGCTGGAGCCGGCGCCCCCAGTACAAATTGCACGCTGTGTTCGGAGAAACAGCTTGTGAACGGCAGTGTTAAATCACGGCTCGGCTCAGAGCGACGCGAGTTCGCTGCGGGTGCCGGGATAGAGCTAACGTGGTACCGCAGGGAATGCCACCGGCCAGTGACGCCGAGATCATCACTACGGCAGGCGTGATCAGCGAGGGCAGCCTGCCCACGTTAAAGCCTCGCAGCAGGAAGGATGCAGCCCCACAAGAGTGTGCTGTTCCCTGCCTTTGTAACTGGTGTCTAGCTGGCTGCTATCAAAGGCAGACAGGAGGAAAGCCAGCGGGAGCAGGGAGTGCTGGAGAGGCGCTGCTGAATGGTGGGAGACGGAGGAAAGCGTCTGAGAGAGACCAGAGCACCCAGGCTCTGTGCCCCACCTACCAAACCCTGCTCAGCGCCCAGAGCACATCTCGGCCACCCAGTGCACCTTTACCAGCACCAGCCTCATTCCCGTAGGATGAGCACCACACTCAGGCAATGGATTTCATGCTAGAGCCAGGCACTTGCCTTCCTTCCCAAAGGATTGCAGCTGCCCAGCCTGCCGGTGGCTATAGAGAGGTGACCACTGACAGGCTGTGCCCAGCTCCCAAAGCCTCTGACAGGGGGTCCTGCCCTCAGCAGATAAATCAGGCATTGAGGATTTCTCCCATAGCTCCTTTGAGACAGCATCCACGATATGCAGTGTTGTACATCAACCCCATGGTGATCTCTATAAATACATTAAAAGAGAAATCAATGTTTAGATGTTTTGCATGCCCTGTCTTGTCCTACTCACTTAGCAGCCTCCCCATTGCCTTGCACAACTCTTAGGGCCAGCATTAATATAGAGGCCTGTCACAAGAAACATCATTTCCCTTTATGACCATAGAGCACAAAGGTGCCTCAGCCCCAGAAAGCGCAGGGATGGGGTAGAAGAATGGCAGCACAAGGGGCTGGGAGCTGCTTCTCCTCCTTCAGACATGCATCTGTCCATGTTCAGTGCTGAAAGAGCTGAATCCTTCTCAGCCTTTGCAACCTTTGAATCCTTTGCAACCTAGATGAGAAAGTTGAAACAAGGAAGAAGCTGCAGCCTTAGGCCTTGGAGAAGATCAGCATGAGCTGCTGTGAAGAGAGTCACACAACCCTGCTTAAAAATTAAGCAGTTTCAGGGAAGGGTGCACTTTGGCTCACAGGGAAAGACAACAGTGATGGGCAGTGCATGTGCATGTAACCCATGAGCCAGCATCTTGCAAGTCTTACTGATTCTAGTAAGTCAGGATAGGGTTGTACAATCAGCTGGTTTTATAACACGCAGTAAGTACAATAGGTGCATACATTAACTTCCAACATGATGCCCTACAGCAAATTTAAAGTCATGAAAGGCAATTTGTGTGATTCTCCACAACTTCAGGAACCCCCTTTGCTGCGTGGAGCCTCTGATCTGGCTGTGGCTCCAACCCTGTGGCTGTGCAATCCCCACCTCCTTCCTGGCACTGGGAGCTGCCAAGCTCCCAGCTGCACCTTCTCATAAGGAAAGCACAATGCTTTCCTTATGATGTGATATGGTGACACTGCCATTGGTGTGACAGGGTCCTGCTGTGCTGCCTCACCATGCAGTTGAGCAATACAGCATCCACAGCATCCACAGCCCTTCCCAGCAATCCATACCCCTCCAGGTATGGAAGCCTTATCTTTCACACCCGCTTTCTTACCCTGCACAGCATTTCCCAGGCTTGTCCAAAGGAACTAAAAGGCTCCCGAACAGACCTGCAGCCACCTCTGCTGACACACATCAAGCAACTGCTTACAGCCACTACCCCTACGATGGGTTTTCTTCCTGCTCCTACTGGGTTCTGCAACCCAAGCAAAACCTGAGGCTGCTCCCAACAGCAAGGAATTCACTTCCAAAATGCAGTGTAGCACAACTGACCACCAACAGGAATGACAAAATACATCTAAAACCTCTTAATTATATTCTAGGCTGATGATAAATACATTTCCTATTGCAGTACTACGATGTCACATTCTAACACTGTGCTGAATCTCTAAGAAACAGCATTACAAAACCTGCTGGGAACACTCACAAGCTTTAACTCAAATGTATTCTACAAAGAGGGAGCAGGGCTTTTCTGCTGCAGTCCTAACAAAGTCAGGTAGCTTCACCCAGTATTTTGTTTGGTTGGTTTTTAAACTGAATGATGCAGGACAGCCAGTCATTTTTAACTGCAACTGAATTAAATACTCTGTACTCCAAAGAGGTATCAGATTTTCAAGACACAAATAGGCCAAATTCAAAACTTCTGTGGTTGGTATTCAGGGTTTAAACCCGGTGAGACAATACACATTAACCACCACCACTGCAGCAATGTCCACAGAGATAGTGAGGACCCCATGCACAGTAAGCGACAGCCTGTGGAAGAACAAGATGAGGAGGGATGAAAGCAACAGAGAGACAGGGAAAGATGATGAAGATGGGAAGACAAGACTCCAGCTGGTTCCTCACCAGCACAAGCCAGGAGCTGCTGTTTGCATGTTGGGTGAGTGGAGGGTTCAGAGAAGCAACCCGGGGTGAGCAGTGGAGGACTGGGGTCTCTCCGTACACAGGTCAGTAGTGCCTTTGCACGAGCGACAGCAGAGCAAAGAGGTGCAGCACCCCAAGGCCTCACTGAGCTCGTGCCTGAGACAAGGGTATGGCAAAAGGCAATGGAGCTGGGGCGGTTTTGGCAGACACCTCTTTGAGAAGGGCAAGAGACTGGTGTGGTTTAAGCCCAAACCAAGACAGAGGCAATAGGGATGGGAGAGCCCATAGGAGGGCAGAAAAGCAATGATGTTTTGCTGTGTTCCTCATGCTGGACCATAAGCTTTAGGTCTATCCACTTGGATGTGTATTTGCAGAGCACAAGTAGGGCCTGATCCGTAGCTCTGTCCCCACGACGCTACCACCATGCAAATACAACCGGACAGCAGTGGTGCAACTGGAGCTCTTGACTGACAGCAGGTCAGGAACACAGACACATCCACCACCAGGTCACAAACACAGGAGCGCTGCCGAGACTTCAGATGCATGGAAAAACAAAGATTCACTTACACTGAAAACGAGTGGCTTACACAGACATATGTGAAAAACCAAAATGCTTTAATCCATCTATCAAGAACAACAGTTCAAATTATTTCATTGGATACATTAATATTGATCCATAATTTACAGTGCTATGGACCATACACAAATTATTGCTGCAGTCAACAGCAGATGAATATCAACATTACAGTACCAAGCATCATAGCAAGAGGCAGTAATTAATGTCACTTTTTCAAGAAATATAGGTATTTATACTATTATCAACATCAGCTTCCCCCCCAGTGCATTTTATGTCAAACAACATAAATGTAAGTGCATTATTTTGTGCTTTGTGCTTTCCTTACGTACCTTCTTTTTGCTTTTACAGGTTGTAAGAGTTAAATATTGCTTTATAGGCCAAAAGCAGTAAGGAAGAACTTCATGGTACTCTGCATGTTCCTGCTTGTTGCATGGCTTTGGCGAAGGAGCATTGGTTGATATTCTGTCCACCCGCCCAGGGAAGCCCAGTGTCACACCAGACATTCATGTCATCAAACTGGGCAACAACTCCTGACTATCTTACTGCACCTAGTTCATGCCAAACCCTGCCTGCAATTGCTGTCTCTGTCCCCCTGCCACTGATCCCCTGTAAAACATCACAGCCACACATCCCACAATGCTCAAAGGGGCAGACATCTCCACTTAGCACCCGCCTGGAGGTCCATGTCTCCTAGAGATGTCCCTCCCCACTGCAGTGTCAACGTGCTGCTATTCAAAGTATGGCCAAACTCAGAGGAGGGCTGTAACCTAAGGAAACGCAGGGTGAACAGTGAGCAGGTCACAGCTGAGTTACATGTTACCCCAGCGCAACCCAACATACAGGGAACGCACCACACAGCTGCTGGGACCATAGCAACTTGCATCAAGAAATCCAGCTCTTGATGTAACTGTTCTTGAATCTTAACTCATTTCCACACACCATGTGGCCAAAATATCAGAAATCACGGCTGTCAGCAAGTACCAGTGGTTTCACATAAGCTTTAAAAATAGTTATATACCACAGTCTAGACTTCCGTTCCTGAATGCCCATCATAGGAGTCAAACCAAAAAGTCAATGTATTCAGTGGTTCTCAGTAACTACGCTCCAGCGTGCACACCTGATTTTGTTGTACAAGGCTGTAGAGCTGTCCCACTGTAATGGAGAACGGTAATGCAGTCCCGTGTTACAGCTACAAGCATTTTGCAGCCCTGATTTCCTTTACCTGCCACCCTGACCAAACAGCAGCACCAGAAGCCTATATTCACATCCTCAAGTCAGAGTGAGCTGCCTTGCTGTGAACTGGAACATTTCCTGCCTGGGGACCACAGTGGCCACAGAGCATCCTGCAGGCTCCTGGACCACAGCTTCTCTACCCTAGGAAAGACACATTCCCAAAAGCAGTCTGAGGTGGGGGGGAGAGGCATCATTATAATCTAAATCCAGCTCCTCCTTCAAGAAAACAAAAACAAAACCCTAAAAGAAAGAAAAAAGCCACAACCTGGTGGTTGCATCAATGCTAACACATAGCTCGCTGCTCAAGCGGAAACGGAGACGGCTGAACACAGCCAGCAGCAGCCACAGAAAGAGCAACATGAATGCAGACCCCAGAGTACTGTAACAGCAAGCTGTGCCCCCACCGAGCCCTTCGCCACTAGGGCCAGGCAGGGGACACTTCAAGAACCATCCGTGGGGAAACGTTTGGGTGAAAGCTCAGCGAGCCACGCCACAGGCCAGGGAATCCCTGATGCTGTCCCCCACTGTCCCATCGCTACCCAATTCACATTTGATTGCTGACCACTAACTGCTGAGACCACGGTTTCCTTATAAATCCTGCCAAACTGGTGCTCGAGTCACTAACCATTTCATTTATCCTATGTCATTCCCAGTGTAGCACGAAGGAGAACGGGAAGCTCTTTGTTTTCTATACGTAGGCACCATGCTACACTTCAACGTCCTATAAAACATCACCCTAAAGCTCTCTCCTATGCCACACTTCAGTCAGTGCTAGTCGAGGAAGACTACAACTAGAGTTTAAGGCACTTCATTCTGAACAAGATACACTTGCCTGCCGCTTGCGAGTCAGCTGTAGGCTGCCATTGGAAATCCATTCGATCCCCCTAGCTTGGAACACCACGCGTCACCTCTGTAAAACACCTAGGCTTGATATAATACGAGTAGAACTACCGTTATTGCATAGGACTACACTTGAGTAGATAATGCACCAACTACTTTTACAACATGGTTGCATGTTAAAAATTAATAACATTGTTATCAAGTAACAGTTATTTGCAGATACAGTAAATTTACTCTTTTTTTTTGTTTTTTTTTCCTTATGTCAGCGCCAGTGCTGAAATAAAACACAAATTGCTATAACGGGTATATTAACTACATAGTTATGTTTCCAAGCATAGTACTACTTTTTTTTCCTGTATCACTAAAAATAAATATGTAAGTTCAGTTTCTCTACAGAGTCGTTTTATTACCTAATCTAAATTTGTATTCTACCTTAAATGCGTTTAAAAACATCTTCAAAGTGAGACTGTAATATACAAAATATTCTCAAAATCTCTCTTAAAACACAGAACCCTGCAGAAAAGCTTCCTTTCAAGTGTTTACAAAGAACGCAGAAAACTTCCAATGAGTTTTAAAAATGTCAAAAAATCGTTGCAATATTAAGAGGCAAAAAACCTTACAAATGAAATACAAATATATTTAAAACAAAAAGTTGAGGGTAACTAAGGAATCCATGCAAATCAAAAGTAACTGTACAATGCAATTTAAAAAGAAAACAGAAAGCCAATTAGATATGTACAACACAATGTGCCCAGCTGATAAAACGCACTGATTTTTGCCCAAAGAGTTGATACCAACTTACAGTGTTCCTGCCTGGGTTACTGTTGGCAAGTCATCATTGTGTTACAAACCAAAATGAAAATCTAAGAGAAAAAACTTGAACCATGATCAAAAGGAAAACCCAAATCAGCTCAGAGTAAAATTAAAGGGCACTCTGAGAAAGAGACTCTCATCTCCCTGCAATTTTCAGCAACAGCTTTTTCTAGCACAATCGACACAATCAGGATGTCTCAACACTTTTGGTTTTTGTTTGGATTATGAGTGGAATAGGGTGGGGATTTCTCCTCCCTAAACACTTGTCATGTAAAGACCAACATTTGAGGGACACTGTATCTTTAAGGCAGCACTATTCAATTCATACAATTACAAATCGGACTTTGTGGTTGTTGTTTCTTTACATTCTTTAACTTTACATTTTGTTTCCAAGTAAATAGGTTGCATTTACAGTTCTATGATTCCCCCCTCCCTCCCCCTGTAGAAACAGACTCTTCATTTATAATTCTATTGCTTTGAGTAGATTTGACCAGTTCAAAGTTCTTGGCGAATCCAGTTCACAGATACTGTACATATGCTGTACAATATTTTGGAGGCATTGGTAGTTTTAAAATAGAATATACAAGTTTCTTCACAAAAATGCTAAAAAACTCCTATATATATAATATATACACACACACTCACACACACTGGGCTACTGATGAAGCACAAGGAAGGAAAATCAAAAAAAAATCTACAAAAGGTAAATTATTTCATCTACTGATCAAGAAACAAAAAGCAGTTTATGAAAGATGTGCCAAGTATATGCTAACAAGCATGGTCGGTGTCCTCCATGCTCACGCTGCTCCGCCTGCTACTTGTCTTCGATGCTCCAGGAGACACAGAGGACAGTAGTGGGTCAGTCACTCCGACAGGGGAGAGGGTATCGTCCATCAAGATATCTTCCAGTTTGGATCCCATTTTGGCAGGAACACCGTAAGTGCCAGTTGGTTCAGTCACATTTCCAAGGTTGTCACTGAAGGTGATGGTACCATCAGTGAGATCGAGGGTGGTAGTGCAAGACAGGTCTGTGTGGTGCGGCATGATGTCTTGGTTGCAGTTGTCCAGCACCGGCTCTTGTTTGATGACCCTGTTGACCATATCAGGGGAACAGAGGCCTGTAGATGGAACAAGGGACAGTCCGTGTGCCCGAGCTTGCATCTCAAGTTCCTGTGAAGGAGGAGAAGGGACAAATTAAGAGAGAAATCCGAAAACAAAACGTGTCATCCTACACTCTTGCGTACTGCAACTTAACAGTCTCCTTCTGCTGTACGCAAACTGTTTCCTCCCTTTCCAGCAGCAAAAAGTGCTTGCACCTTGAGCACTTCCACCCTGCAAAAGTTCACTTGACCATTAGTCTCTTGAAGAGGTGGGTGAACATGTTCCCACAGAGGTTCTTCACACTTCCATTCAGAACCTACATCAGATCCAAAACCCCAAGCCCTGTAGAACAGACATGTTTCCCCTTGGGCCCCTTTCCAAACCAGTGCCACAGCAGGTAAGTCTGGCATCAGGTCAGGAAAGCATTTAAAAGGGGGTGGTGGGGGGGAAATGTGTGGAAACAGCAGAAGCACATGTTTAGTAATTTTTAAAAGTCATATGTGAAAACACAGCATGTCTCTGTGATGCTCATAGTTTTCTGCTGAGACACTGGCAGGGATATTTCTCATTCTACAAGTCTGGCAGAACTGTAAGTAAGGAGGTCAGCCAAAACTGAGCAACGCTATTCTGCAAATCATGTGGCCTTAGACTTCACACAGAGCCTGGATTCTTTCAATCTTCATCAAAAGTTTAAATTCCACCATCACATTTAAACATACAGATGCACTTGACTGAAGACGAATAATAGAAGAATTCACTCAAACGCCCTTTCTCAAATGCAGCAGCAAAAGAGACGTTTTGCTTCTACTTATGTATTATATTAGGCAATCACATCACTGCTATGATTGTACTGTTTCTGGATATTCCTAACACTAAGGTTGATTTATACCCTTTTTTTTCCATTTTCAAGCTAAAACAACAAGCTTGTAATGGCACACTGTAAGATCAGCAGAGAAAGTGGAACAAGACAGCACTTCTTTCATCAGCTAACATGCCGAAATTAGAAGTTCCTTATCCTTTGCTCAATCAGAATCAAGATAAAAAGGGAAAATACAGACATCAGATTATTTGCTGCCTGGTCAATTTGCCATTATTCAAGGGTCTGATTTTTATGTTATTTTGACTGAAGAAGAGGTTTTTTACCCCCAGAAAAATCTTGGCAGACATCTCAGCATTGGTCACCATGAATTAGACCGGTGGCTCCTTCTAACCCACATTCCTACAAACAAGCTTCAGTTACCATTACTTGCAGTCACACACTGCAACATCAAGAGCATTTGCAGCTTATTTATCAGCAAACCTGTATTCTGAGCAGCAGATGCCTATTGGCATGTTCCAACTTCTTCTGTCTGTTCTCAAGCTCCTTCGTGCGCTGCTGCTCTCTTTGCAGCTTACGAATGTAGTCCACTGATGCTTTTAGAATAGTTCCCTTATTCCAGCGCATATCCCTTTGAAATCAGCACAAAAAGAAAAGTTAACACTATCAAGAAGGCTTTATTTTACAGGCACCACCTTCACCATTGGCAGCTATGATTACACCTCACATATACGTAACTCCTGGGAAATATTTATTCCAGGTTTACGAATACAGAGCATCTGAAATGCACTAGAGGGGGCCCGAGTGCAGCTATTGTGAAGCAGCCTGCAGGACCCTGCAGCTCTCCAGCCCCTGCCTTCTGCATGGTTTGGGACCAGCACTGTGCAGAGAAACTGAAGATGAGGGGCTCCTTTCATTGCCTCATGACAAGGCTGAAAGACAACAAAACCCCCCAGGACTTCTCAAACACTGAACAATTTACAGGACTTCTCAAACATTGAACTCTTTACTATCTGGGTGATGCCCGATTTCAGCTGAGGAATTAGGACCATATGTAACCTGGTGCTTCTGTGCTAAATCACCTGAGGCGATGCCTAAAGGCTCCCAAGCAGTAGCAAGCAATAGTCATGGTAGCACTGCCATCACAGCTGTGTTACGGTAGGAAGAGAAAAGCTCAACATAGCAGCATATCTGCAGTATTGTCTTGCATGCCTTAGAGGAAGCTACAGAGCTTCTCTGGATAGTAGCTATGAGTTACTCCATAGCCTTAAAATAATGGAAACTCTCCCAAAAATCACAGGGCATTGATTCAGATTTCAGTGAGACTTTCAGGCTCCAGAGCAAGGGTGCCGGGCACTCCTTGCTTCTGAATCAGCATTAGGAAAGCACTAAGACAAGTTAATAACAGTAAAATCACCTAAAAGAACTACTGAGAAATTACCACAGACACTGACAAGTTATCGGTGAACAGACACAGTTATGCTTTGTATTTTAATTCCTTTTTCTTGGAGGGAAGGGGAATAGGATGACTTCCCAGATGAGCTACCCTCCATTTTCAAAGAAAGAAGGGTTGGCTCTGTCTTGCCAAGATATGGCATCTAATAAATTAAAAGAATCATTTAGCAAGACAAGCAGCCAGCTAGAGCAGTGAGATCACTCAGACTAAGGTTTTGCATCCTGACAACTCTACCTCTGGTAAGGCAGTCACTACCAGCATCAACCCCAGCCCTGCCAAAGCACAGGGTCCAGCTGGATGCTGAGCTGCTGCACAACAGTATGATGACTGTTTTATGACAAAAATCATCAAATTAATTTAAACTTAAGCAAGTTCCAAAGGGAAAAATAAACCCCAAGGCTATCTTTAAAAAGTATAAAGCATTTCTACAGTCATGGAATGCCAAGATCATACAAGAAAGCCCAGGAATTTTGTTTTGGTAAATTCTTTTTCTCCCCTAAGGTTTTTTTTTTGTCTTTAAATATCTCCCTCCCACAGTCTCCTTGGCACGTTATACTTACGGGTCATTTGACTTGGGTATCAAAGTGCCTAGTTCTTTTATACGATCATTAATATTAAATCTTCTTCTTCGTTCAACTTTAGGAAAAACAGCACAAGCGTTACAAGTAGTATTCATACTTAATTACAACATATAAAGTGCTTCATCAAAGATTTCTTTAAGCGCCTTTGAAATATTTGCCTGAAGCTTAAAATCCAGTGAGAGAGTAACTTGATTTTGCTCTCCTACACATGGACACACTAAAAGACAGATATTTTGTCTATACCGTAAAAACGTGGAACTGCTGAAGTGGCAAAGTTAAGCAGAGGCTCTAAAAACGAATGTGTTAGCATAGGACCCAACCAAGGAGCAAACGTTGCACAAATTCAGAGACAAAAATGTAGATGCTCAAGGCATCTACATTTCCCAAAGCAGGAAAAGGGACAAAACATACAATCTCTTTTTGAAAGTAATCTTCCAGATGCAACATTTTGAGGATCCAAAAGTCAAATGTAAATACCAATTTTCCTGTGTGAACTCTTCATGCTATGGAAAAGGCTTCTGAACTGCTCAAGGCATGAAACAGTTCCTTTTTTCTACTTATACAAAATATTCAAGGACAACTTAAGGATCCTTTAAGTCATATGATGCTCTTTATTTTAAAATGTTCTTTTCCAACATGGAAATATGCATTCCCTTCAAAAATGGAACTTGAAAAATCACCACGCTGAGGGTGCACACTGATGTTGGAAGTCACAAACTGATCACACAGCTAAGATTTTAGATAAATTAAAAAAGGGGGGCCAAACAGTGCAAAGTGGACTTGTTAAAAGCAACTGGATCAACTGTTGTTCCAAATAATTCTATTGATGATAACCACCCTGGCTTATTGAAAAGAAACCAAAACAGAGTTTAAAATTCAATACTAGATTTAAGCACGTTTCACAAGAATTTGAGATATTTAATCTATGGGCATAACATAATTAACTGGTACTATGTATTACATGCAGTGTCTCATTCAGATTTAAATCACCAGCATTCAAACACTTATGTCTAAAATCATTACTAGAATTGGTGCAAAATGCAAAGAATCAAAACTTACTCAAGTTGTGATTGTCCTTCTTTTGCCTCTCCTTAGCCAACGCTCTCGCTTCCGACTCTGTAGGAAAAATACATGCTGTGCATGTGAATGAAGTAATTAGAATTAAAGTAATTCAAACCCAGTGTTTCAGTGTGTGAAGTATTTGCGCAGGAAGCCTGACTGATACTTGTCAAACCAATTATTACACCCATTCCAGTGAGTGAGAAAGGCCTGTGATTGCCACAACACAGCACTGGTGTTGAACTTCACCTGCAGAGCATCTCTTCCCACACTTCCCATACTGACTTCCATGATGAGAATGTTTCCCACGGAGGCCCTGATTCAGCAAGGTATTGAGGACAGCGCACTGCTCAAATCCAACATACCTTCTCCTATGATTATACACGGCAGGCATGCTTATGCAGCACACAGAAGCTGAACCAGAGGAACAGCATGCTTACTGCATTGCTACCTGCACAGGATATGAAGCAGCCAGGAGCCAGAGATTCTACTCACCGGAATTAAGGTTACGTCCCTTAGTGGCACATGCATGCACATCACCACAAGACTTGAGGTGTAACTTAAGTGACCTATTAAAAATATTGTATTTTCCAGCTACACTAGCTGCTCTCATTAGATGAAAAAAAGATGAAAAATTCAACACCTTCATTAGGAGTAACACTAGAAAACAATGGTCCTTGCTTTGGGCAAAGCAAACATTAAAATGACAACAACCATTCTGCACATCAGTTGTCTCCTCAACTCAGCACTGCTCTTAACCTTTCCCCACACATTTGTAATCAGACTTCAGCATGCAACAGTTCAGGCAAAAGCAAAACTGTATTTGTTATTTAGAGCTCTCATTTGATCTTACGTTTCTCAAGCAATTTTAAGTATTTTCATATGTTTGCTCTACCCCTTTTAATTTCTGAAATAGGTAATGTCATTAATCCTTGCCCTGTTGCACTGAAATCCCAAAACCAGAAAGCATTACTTGGCTTCACAGCAGGCCAGCGAGAAGGAACGAGTGTATGATCTATTATCCCATGTTCCATTATGGAAACAAAACCCCTCAGTGACTCCAACACGTTTCTTCCCTGCATTATTTTATTTTTAAGGAAAACGGATTATGGCCCACCCAGTTAAAAGTAACAGGTGATAAGGGCTCCCCTGGACTACTGAAAGCTTACTACTTCACTGCTTAGAATACAGGGCTACTGCCGTATTACGCACAGTGTAACAAGTCATATCCTCTTCCAGGCTCCCAAAGGATTCCCAGAAAGCTCAAAAGATCACTGCATGTGTTAATGAAATTTGGGCTTAATCTGACCTTGCCTTATGAAACAAGTATGAGGTTTGTAAGGTGAAAACCGATACAAACAGCACTGTTGGGTGAGCAGGATTCCCATTAAATGCTTCAGTAACTACAGTTGAGAATTCAACAACCATTATGAACACCACATGATGGGATGAAAGATTTGATTTGGGGGAGGGGGTGTCTTCATCATTTTGATATTTATACAGCAGGATGAAGAAAAGTTTCTGACAAGTGCTAGATTTAAGTATTGCAAGCTCTCTCCAGCCTAGCTCCAAGAGTAAAGATCAGGAAATGGAGAACCAAAAGGCTCCTGCCTGCAATAACATGCTGATTTTAAAATCGCTGGCTGTCAAAAAGCACAATCAAATAGTGCTTTCTGCAGAAAGGCTTGGCCAGATCAATGTCCAAATGACTGCTGTTAAATCTGAGTTTAATTCCTAAACCTCTCATAAATTGCATGCAATCTGCTAGTATATATTTTGAACAGAAAAAGCACTTGCCTAAATCATGTCTATGTACAGGTAAACATAGCATATAGACATTAAACTTAGGTCTATTCTGATGCACTGGGGACCTCCATAAGACTGCTTCACTCACTGACTTCCCTTCTCTTTCCGCTTTCTTCGCCTGGAGTCTTACACAACCATCTGCAGTGAATCCAGCAGCCTGGGCATCCAACAAGTTGGATTTGCAGTCTACAGCTACCTTTAACTTTCTATAACTGGGGCAATGAAACTATCTGTAATGCAGAACTCGGAACAGTTCTCATCCCCTCCCACCCTCCTCTTTACATAGTACAAGCTTTTCTTTTTCTAGCAGCCACAAATCATTGTGCAGTTTGTGTGTCTTCATTTGGTGCCTAACTCAAATTTTGTGCCATCATATAAATGCAAAAATATCCGCCAGCTCAGAGATTTGGCATTTCCTCCTGAGAAGCTGACTCCTGGGCTATTAAAACTGCTCTACTTAAACTAATTCCTGCCCAGAACCTGCTTTGCAACTGAGTCAGCCTGAGAGTTTTCACAACAGAAACACAGAAAGATGGGAGACAAGAAAGAAACTCTGCCTCTACCATACTACATACAGTATGAGTCCTTGTTGGGCTTAAGAATAGCCATTTCTGGGGGTTATGATAACTTCGTCATTAGTTATATCCTTTAAAGTGAAGGAGAACAGCAAAAATAAAACATGCTTGAGAATATGAAACTTATTTCTTCCTTCCAACTATTTAGCTTCTGTACACATGTGCTTAGAGAAAGAGGATTTTAATGCCCCTCTTCCCTCCACCTGCTTCTCAGGGCTTATTCACAGCACTGCTGGAAGAACCAACGTGACAAGAAATCTACTTCATTTTCATCTTAAGAGATACGTATTCTCCAGTGTCTAATTCTACATTTTGCAGGATCTAGGTGTCCAGATTTCATATTACAACAGGTTATCTGTTCATTACTGCCCTGCCCTACTAGAGTGAGGCCTCAACATGCAGCATTCCTCAACAACAATCCCACAGAAACTCCGGATATGAAATTTTTGAAGTTTGGTGTTGACAGAGCAAACAATGAGCCCAAACTAAAAAACAACTCTGCAGGAGATGCACAGAAGCTTCCAGTGACACAATGCTTTCAGGGTGCAGATCTGACTATAACAACTAGGGACTTTAACTTATCATGTCACAGTGAACACATCCATGCCCACACAGAAACACAACTGCACAGCACGATAATACATCTGCTAAAAAATGGTCTGCAAAGCAAAAGGTAACTGTTCATCCATATATTCTTTCTCATAAC
This sequence comes from Pezoporus flaviventris, assembly GCF_033815535.1. Classification (NCBI taxonomy): domain Eukaryota; kingdom Metazoa; phylum Chordata; class Aves; order Psittaciformes; family Psittacidae; genus Pezoporus; species Pezoporus flaviventris. Next base: position 4,826,749 of record NW_026892569.1, read on the forward strand.
AGAACTTATGTCCAATATCACCTGAATTCAAAACAATTACGCTATTACTCCAAGGTGGTATTTTAGACATATTTACCTGTGAGCTCCCTTTTTATATTAGGAAGATTAGCTGGACAGGAATTGCTGATGTTTAGTCCTGGAGGAGGCATGCTTTGGTTGCCATAAAGGTCAATCAAATTGCCAGACACAGGCAACTGGAAAAGATAAACAAAGAAAAATATCATTTTGTTTGTCCTTATGAAAGGCTTTGGACAGAAGAACAGTTAGGATCTGCTAAGAAATCTGTGCTCTTCTCCTGCAAACAGAGTGTGCAGTAAGGTCAGCAAAAGGTATGTGCAGGCATGAGGAATAAAACACCTACATTGGGAAAATTTTGTTCTTTCTCATCACAAATACACAGAGGATATGCAGAAGACGTAACATGCTGACAATACTGCTGTATTGTGGCTCCTTATTCTTCTGTGAAGCTATTCTATCTGTACCCCCATCACTTCTCTAACTCAAAATATCTGAAAGAGCCTACAGAGCTCTCCTGGAGGAAGCCCCCCTTCTTCTAGGAATATGTGAGTGAAAGTACTTAGCAAGTTGTCACATGCTTTAGGAAGAACACTGTATTTTCATGTGTTTGAAAGCTACCTACACAGAAAACATTTAAGCTTACTTTAACTTGTTTTTTGCCTTACATAACAAGAATGTGCACCAGTAGGAGGAAGTTATTTTTATATTAAGTTTTCTCAATTACTTGCTCATTTGCTATTCTTATTTAGGTATGCTTAAGCAAGGAGATTTATAGAGAAATAGGTTAGTATTCCAACAAGACTTACCAAAGCTATCCCTTTAAATTGTAATGTATTTAAAGACGTTTACATTTGTCCTGAGTGGATTATTTTACCCATCTCTTATTTGTTTTCAAACCAGGTTTTGAAGAGACAGGTATAAAACACTTTGATATCTTATCTGAGTGGCAATACTTCTTACCATTGTTGCTGCAAAGAAAACCCATCCCTCCAAGACACTGATCCTGCAGAGATTAGAGTAAGTATTAAACTTTACACCCATGTAAATAATGTTGTTGAATACAATGGAGTGAGTCACAGCCTAGGCTGGTCCTTGCCAGACTGAGACCTAACAAAATTTATCTGCCATCTGGAGCTACTCAAGAAGCAAAGCTGATATGCAGCCATTAAAATACTGACAGCTAGAAGCCATGCTGATACTTCAACAGAGAGTGGCCAACAACTAAAACAAAGTCCCTCAATCAATCTTTCTGTGAGAGAGGAAGAATGTAACTGAAACTGAATTCCGAGTTCTCACCAAGATTCAGCCTTACAAATCCTTGCCCTCCCTTTCGCTCTTGAGCGCAATATATTAAAAATGAAAGGAGAAAAAAGGAACATCTATCATAAAGCTAAGGTCACAGTTGTTCGTCACAGACTATGGACCCAGTTGTGACCTACCCACATTAATGTCAGGGTGACCACGGCTCTACAAGTTGCCCCTTGTATCTTTTGGCCCGTCGAACGCATCCATGACACAGGCACAGCAATAGCGTCATACACCCTTCTGACTTGGATGTGCTTTTTCTATTCATGCTCCTAAGCATGGGGAGAGCACAAAGACTTTGTTTGTAGCTCGGGGACTTGAAGTTCAAAACCAGACATGTGAAATCTAATTAGGAATTTCAGGGAAATGAAATATGGAGAACAGTTAAGGTCACCAAGCTGTGTTCCCTGCTGCAAGATGAATCCTGCTTGTTACAAGTTCATGGGTTTTATTTCTTTTTCCAAAGGAACACAAATTTCCATGTAAACAAACAGGACCCGTGTAAGCAGTCACAACAGAAGGGGGCAGTAACACGGACAGTTGCTGGCTGAATGGCCACACTGAAGTCCTGCAGAACTTGCATGCACCAGAGGAACCCAACCAGGAGCTGTGCACCAATCTGAGCGCAGGCACTGCCAATGTAGCATCAGCTAAATAAAGGAAGATGAAGGGAGAAATCTGCGCTGCTGCTAAATGTTGCAGGCTTGTATGCGCACATGAATGCTTATCAAGGAAGCCTACATTAGATGTAGACACCAACAATCTCGATTTGAACTCCACAGGTCAAAGCTTCAGTTGTAACTTCTACTACAAGCGTGACTACACATGGTCCACGCTCAGCAGGATCCTCTCAGAGGCCTCTTCTCCAGGATGGCTACAAATCACATCTTTGGGATTTATTAATATAATTAATACATTAATTTATACATTTATTTATATTTATAAATTTACACAACTCCTTTCAAATTAGAAACATAAAGTGTATCCAACACATCAACTCACCTCAAAAGGCTAAAACACAGTTAAGGGTAAGTTAAAACGGAGGTGTATCCTATTATATTCACTATTATATTTCAGGTCCCAGAGGGATAAAATTAGTTAACTTATAAGGTAAAGCCAACAATCATTAGTGCAGAGTTTAGAGAACTGGAAAGGGGAGAGGATCCCTATGCTGTGGGCATCGGTTTGAGATGGACAAGTCATCAGAGCTGTGAGCACACAAAAGCAGCCACTAACCTCAAATGGGGCCAAAAAACTGCCCAAAGAAACAAAAGGATCTTATAACATGCATAATGCAGCAACACCCAGAATTTATTTCAAATGCTTCCTACTGGAAGAAACTGGATAAACTTAAATGTTGTTTGCCAACATTTCAGCTCTAATCTGCCTTCCGATCACTTTGCATCTGCTTTTCTTTCTTTATGAATAGCTGCTTTTACATACAGAAATTACAAATATGGTAATTATTACTGCAGATTCATCATAGTGTGCATTCAGGGGAGTCTGAGGCTTTCCTTTCTCCACTACTCCAACAAAACAAGCACTGACATTCAGGCCATTTGGGCTCTGTATAAAATCAATGAGACCTTGATTGTGTGATCAGCAAGACTGTTTCTAAGGTATCAGTGCATACTGAAATGGGTTTGGTTCCCCAGCTCGTGCAGCCTACAACGTATTGTGCTGTTCCTTTATTTATAAGCACACGCTCCTCAACAATCCCTGAAGTAAGACTCCTCTCTGGAGTTAACTTCCACAGGGAAGTCACATTAAGAAGTGGAGATGCATGAACTCACACAGCTTTCCATGTCAGGCTCTTGCTAGGATTGATTAGCTGGATGAATCAATTGTACTCTTGTATGCCAAGTTGAGGTGACTTTACACACAATACCTACCTGTTCAATCACTAGGTCCTATCTATGCAGAAAACCCTCTGGACAAACTAGTGACCATTCTGTGATACCCTTCACCACAGAAGCAAAGCCAGTTAACTTGTGACCCAATACCAAAGTTTACAAACACTTCTGCAAGCAGTTGAGTGCAATGAGCCCTTTTCTATTAAGAGGTTCTTGGGAGCTTCCCTTAGCTCACTCTACACAGAAATCCCTGATTTTGCTTATCAATTAAGTACTGTTAACAAATGCAACAAACTAGTCCTTTTGTTCTCTGCTGGTTACGGAACAACGCAGCCTTTGTCGCAGTCTCAGCACGGCTATTTATAGGCTGCATCTCTTTAAAGACCATTTCCTCTCGATTCCTTCCACCTCTACTTAACTCAGTCTAGAGACATTAATTCCTTATTAGTAAAATGCTGAGTGTTTTAAGAATTAAACCCTGTTCCAAAAGGAAAGTGTTACATCAGGTTCATTTTTTTACCAAACCAACTGTTGGGAAATACGGTTCAATTTTCAACTCTTCAGGTTAATTCCGAGACTAAAATATGTTTGTTTTTTTTGCCTCTAGCAATTTAAATGTGTTAGTTTAAAGTCTTAATTCTACTATTTCATATCCTTATTTCACAGACTTCACCACACACAGTATCTAAAATTTCACAGTGAATGTGGATCACGGAGCCTTTACAAGGCTTCTTGTCACGCATCAAACAGGAGGGATGCAGACTACCCTAAATATTGACTACATGTATTCCTTGCACCAAAAGAGTGCAGAGTACCACTACGTCTGGAAGCAAAGAGCCTCTGCAGGGGTCCCTGTGGAATGCGAAAGCACAAAGAAATCCAAGCCCCCTCTGATTTAACAGGTCCCAATCCAATGCAACTTCAGACAAAGGACTCAGAAGAACCTGGTTCCTCAATAAAAATAAGATTTTTACTAAAGACTATTTTAGGTTTTCCTCTCCTGTTCCGGGACAGCTGCACTTTTCCAGTCACCCTGGATTAAAGATTAAATTAAAATTAAAAATTCATTCTTTCAGTAGGACTCTGCAGTGATTTCTCCATCTTCTCAAAGGGCACCACTCAGAAAGGGATGCTGATGGGCCATTCCCTGCAGCATGCACCTTGTCTCAGAGGGCTGTGGGAATCTGTGGGAGCGTAGGACTGGGTTAACATGACATCAGACGACTACTGTCAACGTGAACCTATGCTACAAAATGGCTCCTGTGTGGTAAAAGCTGTAACTTTTGGCACTAGATAAAAAAGAAACAGACACCAGCACTGGCAGACATTTACCCAGCCAGATCTAACAGCTCTTAAGCCCAAGGCAAAAAATTCACTGGAGCTACCCTCCACAAAAGATCAAAACAAGATTATGCCAGAAGTACGATTATACTAATGCTCACAGCAATGTGAACCAGCACACAGAAACAGCGACTTGCTCATAACCTGTGCCTTCCCTCACTCACCAATTTTCACACCTCTGTGCTCTTGTCTGCTGTCACAGGCTTCCTACTTCCTCTACCCCGGTTCAGTTTCTTAAGCTTCTTTATCCCTTCCCTTTTTGTTTGTTTTGAAGGTTGCTTTTTAAGTTTTTCTTTTGTTTGTTCAGTTTTGTAACATCACTGCTGCCATCTAGCTAGGGGCTTCTGCACATTTGTAATGAGGTTAAGCTAAAGCTCTGATGTTAAACTAGAGCATCTCTGGACAGGGATACTAACACATCCTTAAGCATGGCGTATTTCTTACTTGAACATGAAAAGATACAGGAATCTGCAGTGCTGGGAGGTTCCTTCTAGGCTGTGTCCAAGTATAATGTCCATGGTGATCTTTAACATCGACGGGTATGAGCTCACTCCTGGCAGCCCAGTTCATTCCTCTCTTACAATCCTCTCATGTACTAACTTGACTTTGAAATAAGAAAAGCAAAATTGTCCTTTGCATTCCCTCAACCTGATTCCAGCTTGCATTTTTACATTCGTATTTTTCATTGCAACTGCATACCTTAAGCTCTTCAAAGAAAAACTAATTGTGCTCTATGGGACAACACAGTAACTACTTAATTGCTTGGAAAAAACAGTCGTGCTAATGTTTAGCATTCTCTCAATTAGAGAATTAGCAGGGAAACCAGAAGGAAAGGAGCATTGTACCGTATTTGCCATTTGCAGGGCTGGGTCCACCAAGCCAAGGATTTCTTCATTGTAACTTGACTCCAGACTAATTATGTCATCGATCACATCATCCATCTGCAGCAGAAAAGGTGGACAAAGGAAAACAAAACAGTTATTGGAACACTAGGATACAGAGGCCTGACAAAGCACCTGAACCACACACAAGCTCTCTGCAGCACAGGCCCAGGCACGCTCCAATCCCCCAGCTATGACTCCTGCTATTCAGGCAGGACAGTCAGGTCACGACAAAGCTGAAGCTTCATGGTCTAACCTAACCCATTCTTGCCATTACAAATTACCCTGCACTTCCTGCCTCAACACACTGTTCCTCCCAGGAACACAGGAAGAGATAGCTCTGCATAAAATGAGCTATGCTAATGATGTGAATCCCTTTCCCCTGTCCAGCTCTGCCTGCCTACCCTCCACCTCTTTATTCTAGTTGTGGGGTCAAAGCCTGAGTACAGATAGCAATCCCAAGCCTCTGCCACCTGCAGGGGAAGGAGAGGGAATAAAGGCTTGCTGCTAGGTGATAGGCTACCCACCTCAACAACAGAATCCATTGGATTCAAGTCCCTCATACACCCTCCCACGAAGCACTACCCAAGAGCAGCTTGGAGGTGATTTTAGGTGGTGCAAGCAATCTCTTTTCTGGGGCTGGGATGGAAGGTGCCTCCATAAGCTCCTGCACTGTTAGGATAAACAGAGCCCTTCAAAACACCCATGCAGGTGCTCCAAACTGTCCTGAAGGACTGACTACATCCCTTTTGCTAGCTAGAAAAAAAGGAGATTAAATGACAATCACCTATAAAAATCAATGCGTAATGTTGGTGGTAGAAACAGTGGTATATAGTATTTTTGTATCAGCCCCAGAAATCGTGATCAGAATGAATTAACTTGTTCAAAGTGAGCGCAAAAAAGGAACTAACGGTTACACAGCCCATACGTGAAGTCTTGTTACCAGAAATAGAAACCCCTTAGTTTAAAAAAATAAAAAATAAAAATTAAAAAAATGAAAGAAAAAAAAAAGAAAGATGACTCCTGAGGATGAATCAGCACGGATGGATTAAAGTCTTCTCATATCATTATTTTAAACACAAGTGCGATATGTACAGAAACATGATCTTAGAAACTATTCCTTTTTTTTAAAGGCAAGTGTGATGTGCAGAGACATGATCTTAGGAACTATCAGGACAAGGAGACATACATGCAGTCTTGGGAAAACTGCATTACGAAAGATTTTCTTCAGTGAGACCTTACTGCACGATCGATATGTTCTTCCGCTCTAGCATCACAGTGCTACAAAAGCTCTGCCCCTCTTTAGATACCTTTATGTGCTTTTGACATCAATGCTAACAAATGCTGTTGTTTTGTTCTTTAAATATATCTGATATTCAACTTCTGAAAGGCACTACAGGGCAAGTTTATTCTTCAACATAACTTCTAACATGCTGTGCTCCAACTCCTGTGTCATCCAGTACCTGCATGCATGATGCTCGTGAGTGTGTATTCAGAGCCGGGCACTCACTCTCAACCCTGCTTTGCTCTTCAAATTTATAAAATCCCTGCAGAAATAAAAAGAAAAAAAAAAGAAAAAAACAAAAAAAAAAAAAAAGAAAAAGAAAAAGCAAAGCATGGATCTGAGTTCACGGCACAGTCTCAGTTCCAAAAAGAGCACAATTTAAACAAGTCATGCACACATGTGCCCGATGACACAGCAAAGTGAAGCTGTAAATATCTTTGGGGTGGGGGGGAAATACTTGGGTACAGCTAGGACAACAGGATGGAACGATCTGATTTTCACTTCTTTCATTGCTATGGAGCACAAGTAATTTCTCTTGTACACTCAAAATATGTTCTGTAATAATTGTTTCTCAAAGCTGCAGAACATTTTACTCATGGAGTACACCTATATTAAAGACCTGGCACAAAGGCTTGAGGGGGATGCATGAAGGGATGCAAGGGGTTCAACAACTGTCTCTCATCTGTCATGTTACAAAGTTATTGATGTGATTTTTAGGCTTGTTAACGTCTTTCAAACCATCTTCCTTCAGCATCTGAACACAGAAAGTTTTTGCCAGCAAAGATTAACACAAGGTTATAGAGGACTTCCAGGCATACACTAGAGAAGTCTTCTATTTGCAGCACCGAACTCGCCCTGTTCAGTAATCAGTAACACGGGCTATATTAGCTGGGATAATCTGGCCTTCCAGCTAAGCATGAGACTCGCTCAAATTTTACTGTAAAAATGCCTACCATATCTCAAAAAGCTTTGTGTTTTTCAGTTATTTTTGCTATGCTCTTTGCTCTTTTTACACGAATGAGCCATAAATAACATTATTTCAGAAAGCTACAGCTTACAAAACAGCTTTGTATTCTCCAAAGGTCAATTGTTCAGTGCATGCACCAGGCAAGGGGGGTGAAAGAAAAGTAGTTTTGATAAACTAGCTACAATAGTTCAAAACGGAGGAAGTTAGAGGGACACAGGTTTTCTGCCAAAATATTCTATGTAAATGTGTATTAGGCAGGCAGACACAGAGGTAGTAGCTGCACTTTCAAACTGAACAGTTCAGAAAAGAACAAACACAGCATCTCAAGAATGAGAAATACAGTGTGAAACAGAAAGAAAGCAGACTGCCATTTCCTTTTACTGAAGAATACGAACAGGGAGAGCATATTACCTCTTTCTCACAGTTGGAGTTAAGGGTAAGCATAGCCATTGGGCTGTTGGGCGCGCTGCTTCCAGTTCCAGGCGGCATGACATGATCTCCGGGCTGGTTTGGACATGGCAAGCTCAGGGCTTGGTTGGCATGTTTGTTTGCTAGAGTGGTAGAGAGGTACTGCTTTACCTGCTGCCTCTGGGCTTGCTGAATGTGGTACTTGGTTGGATTCTCAAGGTGAGTCTGCACCTGTATGACACAATTGAAGAAGTGCTTTATTGTTGTACATCCATATCAACTGTAGCATGATACATACACACAATCAACTTGAGCTATAAACTTGTGACATATAGACCAGCTAAGCATTTGACTTAAGTACAAACCTGTGCAGCTCCAAGGAAGGCAACAGCGCTTCGGTAATCCACATTCAGAGGCAAGAAATCAGTTTGACTTAGTATTTCAATAACTGACTTAAGGGTAAACCAAAAAGTCCACTTATTTTTCTACCCCACGAGATTTCACACTTAAGACCAACGCTCAGGTTCTCCAGTTTATACAGATGCTCCCTAACAGACAGTTCTGCATTCAGATCTTCAGGCGACATTTAGTTTTCACTAAAATATGAAGAAACGAGGTACTGCAGGAGTTCGTTTGTTAGTAGCTACATTAAAACCAAGTGTTATGGAGTGCAATCCTTCATCGGCTATCAACTAACAGAGAGATCAAAATATTCATTGTTGGTTTTTTAGGTTTTGGTTATTTGTTTTTTTTTTAAAGTAACACATAAGGTTAAGAATTAAAAATAAGAGGAACAAACTATCATTGTGCCTACAATTTATTTATATCTGAGATACAGCCTAAATCATATACAAATAAGACAGCCTGTTTATAAACACATTATGCAAATAAGATGCAAGAAGAGAAAGAAGTGTTTCAGTTCAGATCAATCACTGTCCTCGGCAACAGCTATTTTTGTATTTAAGATAAGCTTTTCAGTACACAGATTATTTTTCATATATACAAAATAGGAAGAACTCTTACCCAACTATTCTCACGCACCATAAATAAGCAAGAGAAGAAAGGTGATTTTTTCCTATACAAAATTTCCACCATATCCTGGAAACACTTTGTCACCATCCTTCAATCATTTATGTTTTTATCAGAAAGCGGAAAGCAAATCTAATTATAATGATACTTTGAAAAGTTTTTTTTGCTTTAGAACAGCTCTGTTAAAGTGACTTTCACTGTTACAAAGGACCATGTATGTCCTCCACTTCTTATTGTGGAAGAAATTAAATAAAGCGCACTAGATGCTAGAGGAAAAGGATTTAATGTATACTGTAAGCCTTCTTACCAATAGGTTTTAAAAGAAGTCTGCAATAACAACTCACCTGATAATGATTATACTCAAGCATTTCCAGCATATTACTAAGAGGTTGCAAGAGAAGAGACTGCAATATCCTTCGCTCTATGCTACTCCGGTTTGAGGGATTCACATATGGAAGGAGGCACCATAAACAATCTACCCGAAACAGCAGAAGGAACTTGAACACCACTGCTCAGACTTATAGTAACGTAGGCTAATTAGCCACGCATGCAGAGAAACAAACAGTTCACACAGGGGCTCCTCTTGGAAGCTATGCAAGTTTAGCCCTAAGTATTGGTATTATCTTTTTCCCCCTGGCTTTGATGTCATGGTTTTTCACAAACATAAAAGAATCTTTTAAGTGATGAGCTATCAAAGTCAGATTGACAGTTTGCTCAAGGCTAATTCGCTATTCATCTTTCGTTCCAGTCGTACTAACAGACAATGGTATTTTTCTTTAGCAGTAAGGTTAAAAGTTTTTAAGTACAGAGTAAGGAATAATTGAACAAATGCCCCATGAGCGTAATGCGCATCCCCTGGCAGTGGGGTGCACTAGATAAAGCCATGGGGCTATGCAGTCCTGTCATCAGCTTCCTGGTGCCCCACCAGTCTACAAGGGACCTGCAGCTGAACACAGAGGATATGAAGAAGCTCTACCACATCCTCAGCCTCCTTGGTGCTTCAGAGTCCGTTATTTCTGTCTCAGTGTACAGCTAGAAGTTTTCTAGTTCAGGCATGGTTGACAATGGGCTAAAGCATGTCTCAGATGCACTTATTTGCACTTATGCACAGTCATGGTACTGTGCAGAGCCCCTACACCTTCCAGAACTTACTTCTTTCTATCCAGCTCCTCAACAAAAGCCTGTACTCAGGCACAGGCATCAAAAGCTGCTCAACTTGTATTTTCCAAAGTCTCTGCTGCATAGGGAGGCGAACTTGAGACTGCATTTCTAGAGAGTTTAATCTGATTTGTTGCACTAAATTGCAAGACAACACAGTACAAGAAGTCTGCTGTGATTAGTACAGCACTCGCTTTGTCAGTCCCAAACTGCGTTATCAATTTTCCTACCACCAGTGGCAAGACTTACGCTACCCAGGTAAGTCTATTTTTCTCTTACATTTTCATCTTCTGAGCAAATGAAGTTATCAGTAATCATGTTACACTCATCTTGGAATATGTTACTTTAAAAGCAAGCCCTATTTATCTGACAGAATTTGCACATTCCCTTTCCTCTGCAGTCATCAGATACGACGACTGTTCTCCAGGCTCCATGGGATGGAGCAAAGCCTCTCCTCTCTGCACCCATCTCCTACCCACCCTCTGCACTCCCAGGAGAGAAACTAGCAAAATTCCAAGATCCACAGCTCTGTGTCATCAAATGTTATAGTATTTTAAGTATATACTAATACACTGAACTGACTCTACTACATACCAAGTTTAAAACATGCACTGCTGATACAGGACTTTTGTTGGAAAAAAGCATGCGTATTTCACAAGAACTTATGTTCCCCAAGACTTTGTTGCGCTATCCTACATTAGATTATCCTGTGTCATTTTGCTACTCCACAATTCCTCTGTCTCTCTTTGGCCTAGAGCATCCTTTTCTGCAGTCTCCACCTCAAAGAGAAGCCAAGTATGTCTACTTGGGCAAGGGTCCCAAGATGCACCAGTCATGGTCAGCCTGTAGATAAGCCATAAAAGAGTCTTACTTTATGACAAAATGTCTGACAAGCAAAGAGCTGCAAAACAAACCCTACAATTAAATGCCATTACCACAGATTTGAAACAGTGAATAAAAACTTTAACTTAAATAAGATCTAATTTTGGTCCTCAGCCCTTTCTTGACTTTGGGGTGAAGAATAGCTCTTGTTGTTCTTCCAAGTTCACAAGACACAAAGTACAAGATGACTGCTGGTTTGGATACATGCCCTTAGAAATGTGAAGCAGCTTGAAACTGAATCCTCTGGATCTCCAAGCCATCTATCTTCAGGGATCTCAACCCAAGCTTTGCTGTAACATTACTGAAATGAGGAGAACATTGGGTTTTGGGCATTTGGGTACTGGCAAGTAAGAAGTAATGGAAATATCATCTTCAGACCTTTGGAAATCATTTAAGACAAGATGGCAAAACCAGCTAAATTTAATCATGCCACAGTAAAAGAAGAATTTGGCTACAAGGAACTACAGATCAAGGATGGCCAAGTGCCAGCCTACAGCCTGGATTCAAAGAAACACCTGGAAGAAGGCTGTACTTCCAATTTGTGCATATTTTAAGTTATTTGATTATCAAGGTTCTGCATTACACAGGTAATGCAGAAGAGCGCTGCCTCAGAAGTAGAGGGCTAGAACTGGTTTCATGCTAGAACAGCCTTTGATGGCACCCCAGAAGCATCTCCACTCATCTCCATGGGCTGGCTCCAAGCACAGTTAGAGCTATCACTGCATCAGGTACTCCTGCACTATGAGTCTCACAGGTTCAGTGGTTCAAGCTCCATCCATTCTTTCCATGATGACGCTGAGCTAGTATGTTTCTTCTTGAGCTGAAGCACTAAGAAAAGCAGTATAAAAAAATCAGGTTGACTGCACCCATATGTAACCCAGCCTAGGCCCTACAAGACTCAGCTGCGCTAGAAATGTTTGGAATGGAGCCATGCTGATTACTCAGCACTCTTTGCTCTTCGGACATACCCCGGAGAACAACGTTATCTCAAGCAGGGAAAAAGCTTTCTGATATCTTCACTAATCTAGACATCTGATGCTAATTCCAGTGTATACACCCAGCTCAAGTACCTGAGTAAGGGAAAAACACTCCCTGAGAAGCTGCCTATACTCTTCCACATCACAGAAACAACAGTAAGAACCCATATTCATAGAGCAGACTTTTCCCAGACCTTGCATCTAGCATCAATCAAGCAAGCAATCAATGGCTTTGGTTAGCTTTAAGGATACACACCATATAGGTGGGAATTTTAGGTGTACTTCAGACTACATTCTTCAAAACCCTTGTATTACATTACACATCAGTGACAGGACTCCTGAGTAGACCCACATACTTCCTTCAGTCTGAACAACTAAAACTGTTTCCTGTTCAGGTGATCAGGGGCTCAGGAATTTAAATACAAAGCATAAAGCTCAAATAGTTCCTCTGTATGAATCTAGCACAAGCAATTCAAACGTTACTTCTGACACTTGCTTCTCCTGTCAAGTTTTGCTGGGTATCACACAGACTCAATTTGCTAGTAACTTGCTAATAATGGCAAGAACTTGGAAGAGGCCAACCAGGAAAACCATCAGGAGCAAAACATTAAATGAATTTGAGGAGAACAAAGCTACATTTGAAACCCAGATGTCGGAAAAGGACTTGTCCACCCTGAGGACAGGATCTCATCCTGCACCAGGAAGCCGTGCCTGAACAAGTCTCCTTCCTCCACCAGCTCTTGGGCTTCCCCACTTTTCATCTCCCCCTGTTTCATGGCAGGTATCACACCTCCATCTCCCTCGCCCCCTGTGGCAAAGGCCATCACCACTCCAGAGCCCCTGGCCATCCCCACATTGGGGATTCTCCATAGGTACTGCCCAGAGCCAGTACCGTGCTCAGGTCTAACTGCTCAGATGGGAGCCATCGTGCAGCCAAAACAGCTCCCCATGCCTTCCTCCTCCCACTGAGTTTACAGGACACAAAACCCATTTCCTAGCAAAAAGCAAACAGCTAAGAACCATGACATGGAGTTAAGCAGGGGAGCCCTCACGCCTATGTATGCAATGCTGAAGATGCCCCAAATCTTCTGCTAGCACAACACAAGTGACAAAAGGCCATGCCGATGCCAGCAGCTCTGGGCTGCCTCTCTCCCTTGGCCCCCTCCAGCTGGGAAGGAGCATATTCCCGTTCCCCAGACCACATGTAAGGAGATTTTTCTCACCAAAAGCATCCCTGAACTAAACTACTTGATGCTTCATTTAAGCAGAGATAGGCGTGGGCACAGGGACATACCAGAGATCTACAGAAGACAGCTAACCAAGGGGGAGGAAGACTTCTCCCCCAGCCCCACTTTTTTTTAATTAAAAAGACCATTTGTTTCAAGTAAATTGCCTTAGGACTTACAGTTTATAATCACAAATAAAACACTTTTTGTCAGTTTTCTCAGCTCAATGGAACTTTTTGTTGCTTAGACAGCTAAATGTCATGGGATTTTTATGAAAGGTTAAAATTCTGTATCTTTTAACAGTTAATGGTACCCAAAGAAAAACGATACAAAACCACATCCACTTCAGTGTTCTGCAAAGTCTACAGGCTTCGGTTGGGTCTTCTGCAGTAGAAAGCCTCTTCAACACGCTAGTCCAGGGCTTTTTCAAGCTGCTTTGACCCATCACTTTCAAGGATAAAAATCCAAAACCAGCAGCAACAAATTGTTTCCTAGGACTCTGAATAAAACCAGAAAGCTGCATAAATAGGTGTCTATCCCTTGACATGGGAGAATTGGGGAAATCTCTGAATGACATACAAGATAATTACTGCCTCTACAGTAAGATTTATTCTCCTTAAGTTTTCAAATCCAGGTTCAAGATCCTGCAACTCATACTCACCACAGCTAGACTGAATAAATCTGAAAATCCTAAAGATCATAAAAGAACTTCATATTTCATTGAAATATTGATCCCGCGTTTCACTGCAGTGCCAGAAAGAATCCTACTACCACCCAACTTCGAGCAATCCAAATAACCAACCAGACAATGGCTTACCTCAAAGACATTTTCTACATGCTGCATTTAAATATGAAGCAACAGCATCACATTTTTTCCCCTAAGGACATCAGTGGCCTGAAGTAGCTTTGCCAGAGTTCAGCGCTCTTGCTTTCTGAAACCTTTCCAGTTCAAGAACAAGCAGCTACTGCCTTCAAAATATAACCAAAATTAGATTGATTGGTATGTGATAGATCATTCCCCATAGGCCACTGTGACTTTAGTGATAGATAAACCTATTCATTAACTTCTCCAGCTGCCATTCTCCCCTTCTCACCATCTTTTCTAGCGCATATTTGCTCTACTTTCATTTAGTCCCTAACCCAAGAAAAGTGGCCAGAAGAACACTGACCAGAAAGCCAAGAGCAGGAAAAAGGTGAAGAGTTACTTGTATTGACTACAGAATGACAAACAGGATGAGCTGATCCCAGCATTTTATCTTAGAACACTGCCAATAAATGACACAAATTAGCACAATAAAACCCCCTGGTTATTTAATTCATAAAAAAAAAAAAAAACAACCCAAAACCCTCTGAACTTGAAAATCATGGCAGGTACAAGAAAGTCATCTGGAATCATGGCTGCAGTGTAAGTGAACCCAACAGTCATCTTCAAGCACCAACGGTTCCAAAAAAGAAAAGGCACATTGTACAGAATGAAGATCACTTATACAACTACATGTTGTTTTGCCCATCACCAAAAATTCCTCTGTGTAATGTGACTCTTTATCCAAATGAAAGACATGAAACAGACAAAAAAGACCCAAGCTTTTGTAGATTAATATTTAGAAACTACACTTTAGCTACAGAAGCACAGGACAACAGCATGTAAGGAAATTCAAGAGAGGTTAGCCAGATATGCTTACAGAGACAGGAACTGGTGTCATTTGCAGGTCAGTAGCATGCTAGCTGCTATTCCACAAGTGCAGCTTTCAGACAGGACTCAGTCCTTTGAAGTCCTGCATTTATTTTATTAGGAAACCAGCATTTCAGCTGTTTACTTCCCAAGACACATGCCATAAATTTCTATTTTATACAGTTACTGAGAGGATACCAAAAAGCATTCCAACATTTAAGGACAGACAAGTAACTGACTGCATAAAATGTCAGACACAAATCTTCTGCTATGATTTCACCTACCCCAGGTGCTTCAGAGCATAAATATTTTATGACTAACAGGCAACAATATCAGCCACAACACTACATCTGACAGGCAAGCCTGAATTATGGTACTGCCATGGTAAAAAGCTTAATTGAAGCACCTTGCATTGACGTCCACTTCTGTCACCCTCTCCTGCAAGGAAGCTCCTTCATCAGCACTAGAAGGTTTGAGATTGCCCACAGCAGATACAAATGACTCCCCCTTACAGGAACCATCAAAGACAGACATGAAGTGTCTTCCAAAAAGTTCTCTTGCAAGACCTGGCATAGAGATGTGAACTCAAGAGGGAGCCCAAAGCCAGCAGAGATGATCTGAAGCCATCTTCCCCTTGCAAAGCCTTTCATAGTCTAACTACAATTATCTGCCCTTCCTCCAGCCCGAGCAACACCAACACAAGAATTACCAGACTCTAACGCAGCTCACTATCAATGTGAAAGAGTCACATTGGAGTAAAAGTATTTGTCTAACCTTATCTTCCTCCTAAGGTTGCCAAGCATGGTGTTAGCCAGTGCCAGCTTTGACTTGCAATCACATACTTAGAGCCTGAGCAGGACTATCAGTTACATTTCACAGGGTTTACTAATCCAGCCACTGTTCCAGCCCTCTGTAACCCCTGCTAGACCTGTGCAATGGAGTATTTCACTTCCAGGTCTATAATTCACAGCAAGCCTGCTGGAAAAATTGGCGTCTTAATGCCTTCACTCTACTGCATCACCCATGGCAAAGAAGAGGTGCAGAATAACAGCCCTTCTTTCAAGCAGGGCCTGCTGCTTAAATCACACAAACCTTCACATGTGCAAAGGATTTAGAGATTCTGGGTATATTTCTAGAGCCCACACCCAAGACAGCATGCACTTTGCTATACAAACAGAGGAACATGGGGTTTTGCACAAGTCCTGCCTTGTTTCCACAGGTGAGAAGAGGTATCCTTTCTCCACACCTGGTTTCACTCAGGTTGCTCATCATGGCTCATTTGTCAAATGTGAAGAACGTAAATGGGACTGGGTAAAAAGAATGGTATCCTTCTCAGAAAATGAACAAAGGAGAAAACAGGAATCGGTTTCATACAAGATGCTTTGTAACAAGTAACCAGAGCTAAACTTAAAACACACATGCATATGCTAACTTTAAAATAACAAACCTTACTACCAAGTTCCTAGAGATGTGGAGTTACCCACGCTCAGAATGGGGCAGGTTGTTTACTTGTCCAAACTTTACTGAAGAAAACTTGAGAAGCTTCAGGTGTCTACGTCAAAAGCAGATTTTAATGCAGTAAATCTACTTTGCCCCTGCAAGGACTTGTCTTACTGTGTGTCATGCCACACTGACTTTCATAAATGAAATAAAAGCAAAAATAGGCTGTTTTGCCCAAACTGTAAGTAAAAAGTGTAAGAACGGGAAAACTCCAACCTGTTCCTCTCATAAATTTTAAAAACGCATACCTTCAAATCTGGTCTTATCTGTCACTATGACACTTGTGAAACATTGGTCAATTTTATAGCATATGAAACAGCTTTGACCCAAGATAACTTCAAATATTGAGGAACGCGTTTTTCAGCACTTTAGGGCTGAGAAAGAAGCGAGTTTGATTTAAAAGCCTTTCAAATACACAGTGGTAGCTTGTGAGAAAGAACTGGTGTTCAGAATATTGCCTGTGGGCAGCTACTGAAGTAGCTATTTACAAATTTTCAACATTCAGTACTAAAACACAAGACAGGAAGAGAGACATAAAGATGCCACTAGGTCAAAATATATCAAAAACCCAAAAGCCACAAGCAGAAACAGTTGTATCTTCTTTCTTAAATCAAAGCTATTTGTAAATTCAAATGCAACTTGTGGATTATTATATTAAAAGGAAAAGAAGTTCCCATTTTGGAGGCACACTGCACATAAGGACATCATAAAATCATAGAATAATTTGAGTTGGAAGGGACCTTTGAAAGTTCATCTAGTCCAACCTCTACATCT
The DNA here is from genome assembly GCF_033815535.1 of Pezoporus flaviventris. Classification (NCBI taxonomy): domain Eukaryota; kingdom Metazoa; phylum Chordata; class Aves; order Psittaciformes; family Psittacidae; genus Pezoporus; species Pezoporus flaviventris. The sequence goes on from NW_026892569.1 coordinate 4,844,025, forward strand.
TGTTGAACGCCTAAAAATGATGCAGGTGAAAGACTGCTGCACTCACTGTCCACATAATTACACGGGGACTGGGAGGCTGGCAGCGTGCTCTCAAGGTCACTTACAAAACACATATCAAGAACATGCCCTCTAATCACAACGCAAACGTGAAAACATAAATACACCAAGGCCAACCAGAGCCACGCAGTGTGTGTGCTGGAACAGCTTGGCCTGTGCATCTACTGAAAAGCCTTCCTACTGATACTTTTAAAGAAGCATCCAAAAATAAGAGTGAAAATTATTTAGAAAAGACCATTTATTTTAACAAACCACTTGGCAATGCACTGTCTAAGAGCACAAAGGACACTTGTTCTGGAACATGCCTGTTTTGAGGCTCTCTGCTTTACAACAAATACACAGCACCATGAGAAGAAGTTAGCAAGAGAATGAAGATTTTGTTAATTCAGAAGAGTTTTATGCTGTTAACATGCCCCGAGCTTCTACATGTCACAGTTAATAAAGAACTAGTAAGACTTAGCTGGGCTTTATACCACTCTGGCTATAGACAATGTCCCATGTCGGCCCCAATATGAAAGGCTTGAATAAGCAGAAGAATAAAGCAGTCTAGATATACCCAATTTATGCACAGTACTAATACGATCATTAGACACGGCCTAAAATAATAATAAATCGCTGACTTCATCTAAGTGAAAGAAATGCAAGCTGGCTTACCACTGAACTCCTTGATTTTTATCCTTCTGCTCAACGAGCTGTGATGTTATTTATGACTGTATTAAAACCTGCTCAGTTATAATAAAACAGTTTCAGTACCTCAGAGTGCTTGATCATCATGTTCGCTAATGTAAAATAATCCAAGTCACCTTCATGCAAACTCAACTGGCTGTGATCTGAAGCATTCTGCTAAATACCAGTATTGGCATCTTTTGGAGGGACTCAGGCAAACCACAAAGGTGGGTACACTCCTTGAGCAGGGTGGCAAGCCACCGCTCTGAAGGAGAATTTACCCAGGCAGCATCAAAACTGAAAGCCAAGGCTGTCGGGGTTAGTTCTGAATGGTAGTGGCTCTTCCTAGGGAGTGGAGTGCTATTGTCTGACACTTCTTCTAAGCAACACTGCATCTTTTATTTCCTGGTATCTCACTTACAAAGTAGGTGTTATGACAGACATCACAGTAGCCACAAGAGATTAAAGGTAACGACAGTAAGAAATTAAGTGTGTTTATTCCACTCTAATTTTAAACCCAGAACCCACAAGAGAACTTAGTGGTTTAGTTATTTCTTAGCTAAAGGAACATTGCCACAATACTACTGTAACAGCAATTAGGTTGCACGGCCTCACCTCTAAACCCCATGGAGCATATTCCCATGCAATGAGACAGTAGCTACCGTCTGGCTCCCACGAAAAATAAGCCTACCATCAGCTCATTTATTAAACACGGATGCCAACATTTCAGCCCTTTTAAGATCTCACGCCTTACATACATAGTAACATAGCATCACAATCTATTTTATACTGACAAAAACAACAACCAGCCACTTGGCCATTTTTGTAACCTTCCCTGCACCTGCCTCTCCATGTCTTCCAGAGATGAGCTGTTGAAAACCCTTCTCCTAGTGTTATTTCACATATGGTAGGCAGATAATCAGTTACGTTGTGAAATGAGAAGTGCCTGCCCACATAAATGGCCCTTGATCAGACAAGAGGATGGGGCTCTTGCAGGACCATCACCTGAATCAGTGACAAAAAGCAAGTTAGATGGCAGTAGCCAGGTTTATATCACAGTTGTTAACACAAACCGGCAGTCAGCATCATTACTTCAATAGATAATGCACAACCATGTTCCTCATCACAAAAATTTAAAGACTGTGAAAAACAAGTTATATAAAAGGATGGTCTAAGCTTCTGCTGTGATGCTCTTCCAGCACACACACATACCCTGCAGCAGCAGCATTTTCAACATGTGAGCATAAATCAGACCTCCAGCCTGCAAAGGGACTGCAAGCTACTGATTCTCTACTGTGTGAAGTCCAACCAAGGTCGGGGTTCAGGCTCTTTCTGCAGGACTGGAATCACATTTTTTCTTACACGACACCATAAGAATGTCACCTTCCCGAAGAGCTCACAGAAAACTCTTTTCAGTGGTTTCATCTGAACTTCAAAAAAGCACAAGCCAACGGCTCACCAGGAGCGGCACATTCACAAAACACAAAGACGAGTGTGTGTTGTCATTCCTCTTCTCCAAAGGTTAGCTGCAAACACAAATCGCCAAGAAACTCAGAAATAATAGTTTTGTCAGAAGATCAAAACGTCTTTTGAGAGAGAAATTCAGGGCCTCCAGGCTTGGTCTCAGAAGAATCCTATTCTAAACCGCACTTGACTCACGCCAACATAACCTTTCAAATGCTATTACAAGAACAGGACTATGTTCACAAAGGGAAATAGGCACAGGAGCTTCCACTAAAGCCATATTTATTTATGCAAAAAATCATGTATCTCCTTTTAACACTGAAAAAGTACAAACAACACGACAAGTACTTTGTAACACACCTCTCATCATGGACTGACAACATACACAAAGTTTTAGCTACTCAAGAATTAACTTGGGTAACTAAATTAACGTGGATTAACAAGATCCTAACTCAACCTTCCCCACCCTTTTCTAAACTTCAAACATAAACCCACTTCAGCATGTCACTACTTTACAGGATGGAATAAGTATTTTTAGCGATCTTAATGCTTCAAAAAATACAAAGAAGCTCATAATAAATAGAGTTTGTTTTAAATGAAATAAGAGGAAAAGGGAAAGCTGGGGAGGGTTTAACATCTGCTAGGAGCCAGAGAAGATGCCAGTACATCCATGATAACCAACAGTTAGGTTTGACGACGGCAGATGTGTTTAACAATTGCAGCTGGTCCCAAGGACACCACAGCTAGCTGTCCATCCTCAAGCAGCGCGTGCAAGATGTGGGACCCCCTAGAGGAACAGTTCAGAACACTGTGTGCCCTTCAAGCCATTGATGTCAGGCTGATTCTCGTCTGCTCTCACAGACTGACCTCCCAGCAGCGGCTGGATAACACAAGGTCTCCTTATTTAATTTTCTGTGACAAGAATCTAGTCAGTAATCATCAACAGCACTGGGCAAAAATAAGCTAACATGTAATAAGTGGGGGTAACTGGGAATCTACATCAAAATCACATTGCTGCTCCACTCTATAGGCAGAGTTGGCCTGAGAGGGTGCCAATGCTGATGTTTAACTGCTTGTTCTTTCCCTACCACACACACACACACCACCTTGTTGCTCTTACCCCTCAGCTATGCAGGTACCACTGTTTGCAGGGCTACACTGACCCAGGCAATCAAAACCACTAAGCTGATTAAAAAAAAAATCATAAAACAAAAGTCACCTTTCCAAAAACCAGGCCTTTTTTTAGATCTCAAACTGCCTCAGCAGTCCCACGTAATTTTTAGCGTGGCTCCACAAACACACATGTTGGTGCAGCCATGTGTATCATGGACCCATAATCCTCCTCCCCCAATAAAACGGGCACAAATAAGGAACTGACTAACAGCCAAAGCTGCTTCTGCTTTACCCCATCTGGTGGCCTACTGCTTTATAGACAGCTGGTAGCAACAGCCATTTATGAATGTTATCAGGAGCTAGAGAAGAAAACACAAAGTTGGATTAACTGTGTTCCTCTAATAGTTATTCCCTGGGTCCAGTAACAGTCAGCACATTCCTCACTTCACATCCAAAGCAGAGCATCTAGATGCTGTGCGCTCAGACCACGTAGAGTCATCAAACCCTGAACTCAGCCGAACGCCTTTAAACACAGGAAACGGAATTCAACTTTTCTTGGGAAGTGCAGGTTCAGAGAGCAGGGTTTTCTCAGGACAAGTCCTGTGAGCAGGCAGAAGCCCTGGCTGGAAGCTTTTTCCTCATTACTCACATTAAACACTGCAGGGAAAGGCAGAAGGCCGTTCTGAACAGTGACCCACATAGGAAGCGGCATTTCACATAGAGCAACCACTTACTGAATAAGCAGCACTCTAAAGCAGAAGGCACCACTTTTCTTCCCTCAAAAGGCAATGTATATTACCAAAGGATAAACTCTTTTGACAAGCTGCAGTAGCACGATTAAATAGTGTTTTTCCTTTTACACAGCAAACCACGCAGGGCTGAACCCTTAAGGAATATATGAACTTTCATGTGAATGAAGCCCATTAACTACTGTGCAATGAATGGGGCCTGTGGTACGAATTCATTTCCTTTTAGAGAGCAAAGAGGACAGAAAGCTTACAATTGCTACACGCAAATGCTGACTCATTCAAGGTCATTTTACTCCCTCCCTGAACAAATCGTTTCTTTGAGACCCAGGCTACGGTGGTATTTCAGAAGAGTATAGTTTTTGTGGAAGACAAGAAGCAGAATGGTAATATAGCCAAATTAATACTACAGTAAAAAGCTATTTGACTGCTCAAAGGATGACTTTTCAATTAGGAAGTTGGGATAATATAACTGATTGCCATTTTTTTTAACAGAGGTCTCACTTCTCAGAATTTTCTGTTTAACAGGACAAGAATTAACTTTAAAGCACTGTTTAACAAGGCAGAAATTAACACCAAGGCAGTTCCTGAAATGCTAACATCACTTCACCAGAACAGCCCTACTTTGCACAAGGCTGTACCAGCACTAAAAGCAGCTCTGCCCCACCAGCACAAATCAGATGTATCACTAAAAACAGGCTTATCAGGCAGCTGCTATCAGGACAGTGATTCTGGTTGAGGGAAATGGCTCTCTGGATTGCTGGTGTAGGTAAAGTGGAATAAGTCTTTCCTGAGAGTATCACCTCCCCTGAGCCAGGGCTCCCCAAACCCAGAAGAAACAAAAGAGAATTTCCATTAATTGCCTGTTTATATTTTCCTCTGAAAAGAGCAGAAAGTTTTAAGTCATAGCCAACCATGAAGTCCATAAACTGAATTTTGATGGTTTCAACTAGGATGATGTTCCTGGTGTTTTTAGGAAAGAACCTTGCAATACAAAGCTTGATGCACATCCAGTGACATATAAACTTCCTCTCAAATAATTTTTGATTCCAGGTCAGAATAACTTCTGGATTGATACCACTCCCAGCATGTTTTAATATAACAGTTTACTGGCAAGGTCTTTCATTGTAACAAGAAAGGAGCAGCAACTGAAACTCACTCTCAGGGTTTTTCTGCATCCTGTGGCAATGAACCCTTACCCCAGCCCTTTTAAAGATGCTTAGGTGCCTGGCTGCTGCTGAGACTCCAAGCTCAGCTTCAGCAACAGCTCCCAGTGTTCAGCATCCATTGCACTCTCATGAACTGTACCACCTTCTGGCAAGCAGATCCAATGCACTCTGTGTTCAGATGACAGATAGTCAGACAGATAGACAGATAGAGGGATAAAGGATTACACTGCTCCAAAACAGCTCTTTGAAACACGAGTTTCTTTAATGCACCAGACACATTCCTGCTGATGTCAATGTGTTCATTTGGAGAAATTACACAGATTCCAGCCAAGTCGGGAACACTTATGCTGTCCTCAGAAGCCAGGGCTTCAAGTAGGTGGGTTGCTTGAAACACCTAAAGGCTCTGGGTTGTGTAAGCCCCATTAATTCAGAAATACAGTAATATTTACTACTTTTTTTTTTCCCAGAAAGACATCATTTACTACTTCAAATGATTTTTCTTTCTCACATTGTCTTCAAAAATCAGGATTTACAGCACAAAGCAGGAAGGGTGGTATAATTTAATACAACACAGTTGTGTCTTACATAGCTTTGAGCATCGGGAAGGTTAAAGGGAAAACATGCTCCAGTTTTACCACTTCAGTGTTTTTATCACTTCAGTTTATTACTTCTACTGGATGCCAGTGGCAGGTGTATTTAAAAGAAGCAGCCTGCCTCTCACAGACCTTCTAGCAGTAATTTGTTTTCACATGTAATAACTATTGCATACAGCATTTAACTGGGTAATGGCTTAAAGGTACCTCTGGGACATTAGCTGGTAAAAATAAAATACAATAACACAAGCAAACAACACGATTAATGTGCCCAAATAGTTTTTAAGCCTCCACTGGTGAAAGGAATAGTCTAGAAAGACAAGTTCCCAGCAACTGAGAGCTTTCCCAATACATACAGGCGCTCTTGGAAACTGTAATGCCATCTGCTGAGAGACTATGGAAGTGCAGCGCCATGAATGACATACTGAATGAGCTCTCGGCACTTCTGACCATTTCATGCACAGTTTAATTGCTGTAACGCTGGTGTTGAAATACATCCTGCTCGTGATCAGGGTCAAAAGGGGGAAAAAAAGTGCTTGAATTGTATAAATTAACGAAGAATTTCAGAGAACTATTGGAACTTCAACTACCGATACGCAGCAAGACGAGGACACTTAAGTCACAGAGCTCTATAATGCAATACTGTTCCAGTGCGTTAAAAAGATAAGAATACGATGTGAAAAACCAAACTATGAATTTGGCACGAACACACTAACGGCAAAACCAGTGATGTTAAATGGAGTTGTGTTTGTTGAGGGGATTTTTGGTTTGCTTTTTGGGTTTTTGATTTGGTTGGTTACTTTGGGGTTTGTTTTAGATACTGAATTTTCTGCTCCACATCATTGCAAGCTGGAAAAAATGTTCCTCAGTTCTAAGTCAATTTAAATTATAAAAGTTTATTAACAAGTCCCAATGAACAAGTGGGTAAATGGCAGCCAATGGAAGCACTTCTAGTGAAGCACACACACACAGGGTTGAGCTGTTACCCCAATACCCAGAGCTCTGTCTGTTTGAAGGCAGATAGCTATTTCTTTAGGTGGTAACAAAAGAATCGCTATAAAGACTGTCACAGCAACATTTCCAAGGATTTGCTTTCTTTTCTTGCACTGAAACACTATATCCAACTCTGTCCCAAACAATACTGAAGAGTTAAAGGAGAGGGTCAGAAAAAGTCTTCTAAAGGATCCAAAATCTGGCAAGCTGACCCTAAGTGGAAGCTAAGCTAGCACAGCCTGCTTTTCCTCTAGGCAACAACAGATCCAGAAGTGTTGCAATCCAAGTCTGACACTCATTATTAAAGGAAGATTCACAGTAATAGTAACTTAATTCCTTAATTCAGACAGACAGACCCAACCAGATCTGCTGGCCAGCAACTGTTCATGTTACAAATTCAAACTGGAAGCTGCCATATAGATATATTCTCCCAAAAAAGTGCAAAGGCAGCAGTGTATTGATCCGGTTACAGTCTGATCCTCTCATTTAATTTCTGAGTAATGCTATTGCTATCTATAAGAAAAAGAAAGAACTCTGCATGAATATTTCCCTAAGCAAACATAAAGCAGATGAGTTCAGTCCTCAATACAGGGACAAAGTTCTACTACAAGCACCAAGGAGATGCATAACTAAAAGGGCTCATTTTGTGCCTAGAACAAGACACGTAGCTGGCACTCATTTCTGAGAGATAAAGGGTTAAAGCAGTTAGCCACTCCTCAGCTGGACAACTACTACTATTGTAACGTCCATATTCAGCTGAATTCCATCAGGCCATGCTTTCTTAACACAATCTGACATGTACTCTTCAGGATCTTGGAATTTTTTTCCCCTCCTCTATGCCTCTCAATAGTAGACACTAGAAATAAATACACCCAAGTCATAACATGGCAATCCAAATAAGCTGATATATAATTATCAAGTGGGGGAGACTGATGGTGGGACTGTTAACGATTTCTGGGTTTAAAACATACAAAACAAAACACATTTTCCAGGTCCTTTGCAGACAGCACAATACTGGGTTTTGTTTCAAGTTCATAACTTGGCTCTTAAAGTAGTTGATAATGAACCAGCAGGCATTATTTTAAATCAACCAGTTTTATTAAATGAGCCAGAAAGGAAAGAGGCAGGGCTAATTACCAACATTCCTCGATGAATTACCTAGCGGTGTGTGGTAAATCTCCAGGCGTCTTTGTCTTTATCCCCAAATTTATCCCTTACTTATTTCTCAAGAGGTTAAAGGACACGGGGCTAATTAAGGAACCAATCCAATGACAGACAGAATCATTCAAGGTAAGGCTGTTTTTTACTCTTTCAAGCTTTTGCATCTCTGCCTGGTACTTCTTAATCTAATTTAGAAAGAGAAAAAATTATTACTGCAGGGGAGGGGGAGGAAAAGCACTAATCTTGTCACGGTCAGGCAGGTTGAAATTGCCATGCAGTGCTGGGCAAAATGCTACATATTTGTAATTTAGCCAATAAGAAATTCCTTAAGCCTCTCTTGAATGGCAGGAATGTCTCCAGCTTGTCACTTTGAATTCGTTCACTGCACAGGTTCAACATCTCAGAGAATAATGCTGCCAAAGTAGCTGAAGAACTGAAATACTTGTGAGTGTACATAATACCACAGGATTACTTTAAGCAGATCGAAGTTTTCACATTTAAAATGTAATGTCTGTCAAAAGTGTCAGCAGAGGCCTCCCTAGACCCTCACTTAACCCTGCTGCTCTCCAGCACCATGTGTGGCTCTGCGCAGCGGTTTCTGCATTATTAAGCTCTGGACTCAACAAACACAACTGCAATGACCAGAACTGCAATCACCCTCTTCGTAACATCCTTGACTCAACTGGGAAAGTGGAATAAGGTGGGGTTTGAATGAACATTTACTGGAAGAGATCTTAATACAAGCTGTTGAAACCTGGTAGCTGGTGGGCTGCAGAGCCTCATCAATATGTTTAATACCCATGAACATGGGCACCTACAAATCTTTAGGCAGATTAACTCATCTTCTGCAGATCCAAAACAGCCACTGACACGTGGTGAACCACCATTTTCCCAAGGTCTGGTAATTCAGCCATCAGATAATATGTCTAGACCGTTGAAAAGAAGCACTTTGAAGCCGTAACAAAACAAACTTAGCAAGCTGTCCTTAACTTTGTGGCTGTTATCATGCCAGTGAACCCTCAAGACCACCAACCAGGACATAAACCACCAAGAACCTTCTACAAGACGATCAGAGCTTGGACTTCCAGATGCCTACATCATTCTGTGTGAATACATCCTTACTTCCTCCACATCAAAAATGTTATTTCAAACTACCAGGCAACTACTCTGTGAACTTGCATGGCAACTGCTCTCTCGTAAGAAGCACTTCTTCAGCTACCTTCCCACTCTGCTCTCAAGCATTATATGACCAGGAAATTCCTCAGCAGCACAACTCAGCAGCAGCACGGTTTGTGCTACAACTTCAGGAGCTGTATTTTGTGCCACAGTGACCATAGCTGAAGAGCTACGATAGAAAGATCAGACATCTTCATTAGGAACAACACTTCTACCAAAAGCTAAACAACACACATACCTGCATCCATAGGTAAAGGACTTTCAGGATGAAGGGTGAAAGCAGCGTTCTGCAGTAGCAGTCAAGCAGTCAGATACCTGCACACAGAAGTATGTTGCCCCCTTGAATTCCATGCATTTTTAACATCTAATAACCTAGGGGTTAAGCAACAGTTTACATTTTACCTCTATTACTAACCACAGACATCAAGCACTCAGTGCTTGTTTTGGAACAGCTTTAAACCCACTAAGCAAGCAAAAGATTGAAGGCCTAAAAGATACTTTTACTTATGTGAAGGCTAAGGAGACAAGGCAGGCTTCAGTGGCTCTGTAGTTAAATGCAAGTTTTTCTTCATGAAGAATTTGCTGTAGGCTGAAGTTAAGTATACAACAGCCACTGAGTGTAAATAATCTTAGTTAAATGTTCTATCTGTAGTTCACCAATCCTGGCAAATCACTTATCTAAGTTCTCAACTGCAAATACAAGACACACTTACTTAACATAGGGGCACACACTACTGTCTGCCATTGTCAGGTTAGATTAAATTAGCTCTTCATCAGATAAGAGTGTCCACAAACACACATTTGCTGCAGCAGATGCTACCACATGTTTATCTTGGCATCCCATTGTTCCTGTTCTTCAGAACTTTGAGATAAGTCCCCCATAGAATGAAGTTTTATGGTAATTATTACACCAAGAATACTACTGCTAACGGCACAGCCTTCCCTGCTCAGCAGGGCTGCATTACCACCACAGGTCACTCTCTGTAATAAGCACATGGAAAAGAAGTAGGAGGAGGTATTTTTTTGATACATGTCCATAGTCATTACCACCACCCAGAAGGCATGCTTGGCATTTCAAAACCGAACAAATACAGGGTATTTGATGCAAAGAGCTTATCGTGGTGGTGCATTTAAGTCTGAGTGAACAATGACATAAGGGTGAAGGCAAGAGGCCAGCCTGGTCGCCTGCACCCTCCCAAGCAGCGCTGCACATCTGTCCACTCAGAAAATGTTGCTTTGAGGGAAAATATGATCACAAACTACAGCAATGGGACAGCATTAAAGAAGAGAAAAACAGACCTGCTCTGCTATCAGTGATCAGCCCACAACACTGCCATGAGATGGGCAAAAAGTTCCTGGAAAATAAAGCAAGAATGGAAAGCCAGTAAGCAGTACCTGGTTCTAAGGCTTTGAAAAGAAGAGCTTTCAGCTTGGTTAGGACCCCAGGTGAAAGAAGAAAAGCCACAATGACAAGACACAGCAGTAAAGTGCTGCAGTTCTAGCACCAAAAGAGCAGTTAACATCTACCACAAAGTTATCCACTGTAGTCAGTGTGGCAGGGGGAATGCTAAGTGGGGTTCTTCTGGAAAAACAGATTTTTAAATATCCAGCATATGATAAACACTGTTGTATGCAACTACACTATTAGCAATCTGTTAATAACAAATATTAAAACTGGTGTTGCAGCCTATAGTTTCATACATATGTTTTTATATACGTGTCACATCTCGGGGTGAACTGTCCCATTAGCAAGGGCAGGGACTATGCAGGAGCACAGATTCTATGTCCAGAGAGAAGAGATCTCAAACCGTGGATCACCAAAGCAGGACCCAGAACCCTCCAGATCCTCTGGAACAAGAGAACTGTTTGCTCAGTCTCCAGGAACAGGGATAAAAGGGATGCTGGCATCCTGAAACAGATCCATTATATAATCTGCTGGCCAGGAAACCTGCTTTTATCTTATTACATGCCCAGCATTTATATGGTGTCCAAAAGACAACTGCATCACTGCAGGAACATGCCAGTTCATGCTGCAAACACCCACTGCAGGTTCTCACCCCAGCCCTCGAGCCTGTTCTTTGCAGCAGCATTCAATGTAGTGCTCTCAGGCAAGCATCTCCCACCTCAATGCCTGTCCGAAATAGGAGTTGCATTCTTAAATCCCTGTGACAGACAAATAGGGAGGAAGAGACATGAGAGGTCCAGCGGATTTCTTATTGTGTTGTTCATTTGGTACGGTGACACTCCAGAGGATGGGGATGTACACCAACCGCATCCTCAGAAGCATTAGTATGCAACAGCAGGGACAGACTGAGGCAGACAGGCACCATACCATTTCACCACAATACATCCAGTTTAGGCTTCCATCAGCTCTTGTACTGTGACCTGGTGTAGCACATTACAACCATGGCAGCACAAGTGTCACATCCATGCACCAACTGAAGAATGCCAGCAAACAACATGCGGAGACAGAGGAGAAAGTGTTCACCTCAATTTTCCACCTTCCAACTGCCTAGTGAGACGTGCAGAGGGCTGGATGTCAGCTGCCCACCGGTAACATTTTCAATCCTGAAAGAACTGGTAATGTTCCCAAAGGAAGCGATTTGCAGTTCTGTGGGCTGATGTGGGATTCTGGGTCTCCTTTCCTGACTCCTGTGATGCTCCAGTGCTTCCCTTCCTAAGAAGGTCACAAGCCTGCTCACACCAGTCTCAGTTTCTGCAGTGCCACACTGTGTTTTGGGCAGGCAGGTCCAAAGTACTTAGAGGTTTGTGTTATGCTTGCTCTGAACTGTAACGTTTACCCAGAAATCAGGCAAAGCAACATAAACCACACAGCACAGCTACTACTCAAGTTTTTGTCACGTCTCTCAAGTAGCAAACAGGTGAGTCTACTCCTCCTTCAGCCTTCTCCGAATTTCTGAAGCAAATCAGTGTTTCTGCCTGCTGATCAAAAAATTCCTATCATCAGCTTCCTGGACGGACACAGAAGACTCAAAACTACCCTACAGACCAGGCTATAGAAAGGCAAGGAGCTGTCCTGCTGCCACCAGTAACTCAGCAGGCAGGAGATCATTCACTTTACAGGAAACCTGCAAGTTCCTTGACAGGAAAGGAGGCTGGGAGCAGGCAAGAGGGCACAAAAGGCATGAAAAGCAGAACCAAGCAACTCTATCACACCAACAGGAGATGCTCTCTAAATAACTGTCAACAGACAGCTGCTAGGACTACAGGAGACCAGCTAATTCCACAATACCAAGCAGGAAGACAGTAACACATGAGGTCCAAAATAACTATGGGGAAGCAGGTTAACAGACCAGCTTCACCACAAACCAAGCGTGTATTCTCTTGATTTCTAATAGCCAAGGATTTCACCACCTTTAACAAATTTAACTCCACAAATTGTGGGATTAGTAGCAGTGGTGTTTTGCAAATGGATGATTGAAGAGCAAAAGGACTAACCCATTACCAGGTCTCACTGACTACAGACAGGGACCTGACGCATGACCTCCGTCCAGTCCTGGGCTACCCCTGCTTAGAGAAATGCAGCAATCAGTTCCCAAACATCAGCTCTGGGATACTGAAGTCGAGATCTGCAGTGGTGCTTCTGCTCCCATAGGTAAGGACTCATACCAGACAAGAGAATAACTGCAATCAACAACAACAAAAAGAACAGCTTCTTAACACCAATTAAGTATACAAGGCTAAAATATACCTGCATGGAAGAAGCACCTCCATAAAACAACTGAAGACATCTTAAGCTGAACTCTTTGAAAATAATTTAACCCTTACAAAAATATAAACTTACTTTGTACCTCAGGAACAGATCCTCATCCAACATTGCTAGAGCTCAGAACTGCTCCAACGACCAATATTTTATGTTATACGCTCCTATTTCTAAGGCAGAGCAAGAAGCTGAATTGAAGCAGAAGCGAAGAAACTCTTGTGACATCCCTGTAGTGGTGGTCCTCAACTACCAACACGAGATGGATGAGAAGGTGCTTAGAGATAAACCAGCCTGTACATCTGTGAAGCTAACATCAACTCTGCAGAATGATAACTGAAAGCAGTACCAATCTTCCTTTGGCTATTAGATTCAAAGAGATACTGTTCCAAATGACTTAGACCTAGCCCACCTTCTAATTAGGGTGCACAAAGCAACACAAAATTTGAATTCCAACAGGTCATTTCCTACCTTGCCAAGCGACATTACGTGGCAGACGACTGATGCAATAAGTCATTACTCAAGAAAATTAAATCCTATTTATGCATATGTCTTTAAACGTACCACATTATGTAATTTGGAGATTCCTGTTCAATGTGACAGAGATTCATATGTATTTCTCTTTCTTTCTGCATTATTTCTGAATGATTATTTGGAAAACAAATATAAAAAACCAAGCTCATTAACACCTTTGGCTCCTTTTTAAACTATTTATTCCAAACTACCAGCTTCAGCCATGCAAGTATTATTCTCCTCACATTCAGAGGCAGGGGAGAAAGGCAAGTCACACAATGTAATTAAAAAACACTAAATGATGACAAATTCAAGAGCCTTGGTATGGGCTTTTTTTGATGCTAAATGCCAAGCAAGCAAAAACAACAACAAAAACAGCTATTACATTTGGTCTTAGGTGTTTGCGAAGTACGACTGATTCAAACAGACCTTTTCAAAAGAGAGTTGCCTTGCAGATTAACATTTCTCAAAGTGTAAAAATGCCCTTTTTGTGTCTCTCATTCTTTAAGGTCACTAAATCCAGACCATCTGGATAATAAAGTTACCAACTTAGTTCCCTATTTATCTAATTAAAACTTCTCTACAGCTCATACGGAAAATTTGTCTACAGCTAAAAAACAACTGAAGTGTGAAAAGCAGCTGCAGGGAAATGATGTCACTTGTACTTTGTTACTGGAGGGAGAGCCGGCTGTCAGCGCATCGGCACCAGGAGGACCCTGATTTATTGTTAATCTCATCTTTTGAGCCAAATAACCTATTTAAAATGAACAAAACCAAAGAAAAACAAAGCAAAACAAAACTAAACAAAACCCACCAAACAAAATTACATGGATCCCTTAGCCAAATCCTGCTCTTGCTGGTCAATTTACAGTAAGATCATGACTTCATCCCTGGTATTTTGTACTACCTATTTTTTTGTACAGAACTGGTCCACTTTTATCAACGAAAGGATGAATCTTCACCTGCTTTCTCCCACCAAAACCACAAGCAGCGAACCTATGCAAAGCAGTCTCTCTTCCATGAGCAGAGACCAAGAGAACTTGTTTTAGCTGATTTTGACTGTTACTTATGTAAATACAGACAAGCATTATTCTGTTCCAGTAGGAAGCTCGCATTTCCACAACCATCACCTTCAATGCAAAACTCTCTGTCAACAAAAGGTAGTAGTTACCAGTTATTACTTTTAATTTACATGCCAGTTAAGCACACATTCTCTTACATTTTTGCTCTACGGGGTCATTTGGACTAAAGTCAAATGCAGGGGAGGTGTCCTCGCTCTTTCCAGGAGACCCTTCTCCACCAGGAGGAAATGGGACAGATGCTTCTTTTGCAGTCCTAAAGAGCATTCAGGTTCAAGTCCTTCCCATGAAGTTCCCTCCCCATGCTCTAGCAGGTCAGAGATTTGCATACAAATTGTACAAGCAAGTTCCTAGTAACCCCATTTGTAATAACCAAGCATCACCTTTATTTCAACCCTCAGAAATAAAGGCTGCCTCCCCTCTTCCCACATATAAAGAGGCAACAGACAACTGCTGATGCTTCTTCAAGACATTACATTTCTTCTTTAATAGTAAAATATCACAGAAAATAAAGACTTTCCTACAAGTGCTCAGAGGGGCTTAAAAAAAAACAACCTAAAATTGACATCATAAGGTATTAGGATGAAAGGATGTAAAAAATGTAACATATGCTTCTTTAACCGAGTGCATTACAAATTAAAACTATTCCACAGCACCTACACATCTGCTGGATTTGAAGTAGTGTAACTACAGTGGCACAACCTAGAAACGAGCTTAATAAATTGTCATACACAAACATAGTGTGTATGCATAAACATTACACAAAATAGCTCTTCCCAGTCAATTTCAGACTCCTTACTATACGCATATCACACACACTCATTTGATTTTTAATGGAGATGTATATATAGGGAGAGAATTCAAAATTCAACTGTTGCCTTTTTGCTCCTTGATCATAGACCACACTTGAGCATGGCCCCCGCATCTCAACTAAGTATTAGTTTCGCCACTGTCAAGACAATACCATAATGCAGATTCAAGAAATAAAGGCTCCCTACATTTCCTCCATACACCCAGCTCACAAACTGCCTCGCAATCCTGTGTCTGCAAGTCTATTTTAAACCAGTTCTTTGAATACGCATCACTGATACATAACAGCCATGAGCAAACTACAAGTGGGTTGTAACCAAGCTCAATTAACTTACCCAGTAAGAATATGTTTACTGACTAAAAGCGGTCACTAAACATCAGAATGTAATAAAAGGATTCAACAATAATGCAGAGCAAGCAGGTAACTCTTTAGAGCTAAGAGTTATTTATTTTCATTAAATATGTTAGAAAATTTCTCCAAAACGTTTTGCATTCTTTTACTACCACATTCCACGTTGCTTTACTCTACTCAGACTTAACCAGTGCATTAAGCGATCTGTTTTCTTATAGCTGTTCACCTTTCCTCCGAGTAATTAGCAAGCTACATCCCTTTTGACAGAGGGATACTAACAAGCTCCTACGGTTTCCAGTTGGACAAGGAATCCAAAGCTACTAATAGCAAACAAGTCGTTTAAGCAAAAAAGGATTACAAAGGCTCATTGCAAGGGGCTGGAAACTCACCCATATTTCAGATTAAGGCTTTTTGCAAGGCTCTTTTGCCTATAGTTTTGACACCATTTTACAAAAATATTTCAATGTTTTGTTTTAAAAAACAAAATACTGATTTGAACATCTATTAACAGTTTCTTCTTTTGGAAAATTATTTAAGGACTAGAAAGATGGAGAAGCGTTTTCCAAAGGGAAAATGATGGAAACCTTAGTTTTGTAACAACACCTCCCTCCCGGGATCTCAAAGTTTAAACAAAACCAAAAGTTACACACACTTTTTCACAAGTTTTCCCATTCTTCACTCTCAGGACACCAAAATAAGTTGCAAACGAAGCCAGAGCGGAGCTTATCTGGAAACTTTAATCGCCAAAACTCCCTATAACCATGTCCCTGTTGCATAAACTAGGTTGAGCGAGAGCTCCTGAACAGAAAGGCAGAGACTGGCGTACCTTGAGGACCTCCATGGGCACCTGGGTGGCGGGGGGCAGGCTGGTGGGGACGCTGACGTTGATGGCAGGTGTCTGGCTGACGGGTACCCGCTGCTGCATGAACTGGGCTGCTTGCTGCTTCTGCTGCTGCTCCCGACGCTCCTGCTCCTGCATCTGCTCACGCATGAGCTGCTGTCGTAGCAGGATTCGTGAGGTCATGCTGGAGGAGCTTAAGGGAGGCTTGGAAGCGCCAGGATGCTCGGAATTGCTGTGGGAAGACCAAAAGAAAGATAGCTCAGCTTCACAAGCGGGATCGCGGCTCCGGCACTCACAGCTTGCAGAATTTACACCGGAACGTGGGGCGGGATGGGTGAGGATATGCTGCACAATGCAAGGGGGAACGCGGAGCCGACCTACTTCAGGTACTTAGCAGCCACATTAGGCTGCCTTAACTTGACTGCAGCTATCCACTTCCAAACACCAATATCCAGCGGTAAAGAGCTATTTGCTCTTTCAATTTTTACAGCAACCACCCACAAGAAAAAGTAATGCTTTTACAGACAGCAGCAAACACTCATATTTCTTTTCTTACAAAGCAATAAAAGGCTGTAGCAAGTCTAATGATAGGTATAGATAACACTGCAGGTCTAATGATCTCGCTCAAAACCAGATAGCTAAAATAAAACACAACATAACCAATTTCAGTTGGTTTCTGCACAACACTACCTCAGGGCTGGATTTCTGGTGGGAACACTCTTCACAGTCAGAAACCAGACACCCACTAAAAATCCCCAACTCCCACTTCAGGCCTACCAGCACCTTCTAAGCACAGCAAGGTACAAGAACAGGCAGAATAAACAACAATAATGGCTTTATTTCAGTCATACTTTAGAAAGCTGGCTGGCCCAAGCTGCACGGCTTCACAACCTAAGAGGCATTTCTAAGCCACTGGCAAGCAGAGCTTCATACCAAACAGCAAGGGACAAACCATGGGACTTCACCTGAAGCAACACACCATTTTGTTAGCCCTCAGAACTAAAATCTATTTATGATGCATTTCTGTAGCATGAAGCAACCAGAGTATTCAAATACCAAGCTACACAGCCTTCGTGGGAAGGATGTTGGAATTGGTCAAGAATATGTGACTCCATATAAGACAGTGCTACAGTGCGTGTAATTCCGGGTATTTGGGTTCTGATTCTGATTGCAGCAGTGGATTGCCATCAGCCCATGGAAGGAGCAGGCTCATTAGGATATAATGATGCAGGGCCATGCCTGGGGAAGGCAGCACTAACCCCACCTATGGCTCCAGTGTTCAGGTGCTACCTGCAGGATGCTGACAGGACAGCTTGCAATGGAGCCCCAGGAGCCAGCATCCCTCCCAGGCCTCGCAGGTGCCTGCAGGCACCAACTTGTGCTTCAGCAACCAAAGCCAGTGCCACTGGAAGCTTTCCAGCTTTGTTTAGGGCTGATGCTGAAAACAGTTCAGAGTAGAAACGAAAAAGAGAACCCACACTTACTCCCCCAAGAGATCAAACTCTGCTTTTCCAGAGCACACATTCTGGGGGCAGGGAGGCAGGGGACCATCTTGCTATTTAAGACCTGTCAGGTTGAAGCATTCACAGAGACACTGATCCTTTTGATAAAACAAGAGAAAACCTTTGTGGTGAAACTAATGCAGCTGTGGAATAATCGTACTAATTAGCTGCTCAAGACAAGTCATTGACTGTGATACTTGCGAAAAACACCGCCCTTTCAATTAAGGGCAAAGCATTCTCACATCTAAACCCAGCAGCGTTGTTTCCTGGCTTGCACGTTTGCAAACCAAGGAGATGCTTTATTTCCATCACCGCAATAGTTAGAGTTAATCACGCACCCACACCAGAAAAATAATGTTGGAACATGCATCCCCAATACATGTATATTGATTTATTTATGAGTTATATCCATGTATTACTGAAGTGCTCATGTTTTTTGTTGCCCACCAATATTGCTGTGCACCCCACTTAGGAGACAGGTGTAATAGACGAGTGAAAAAAGGCACTCAAATGCTGCTTCTAAGGAAGGATTCATTCTCCTTGCACTGAGGAAAAGCTGATTTTGTATCACGCTAAGCAGGATTCTCATTTGTGCGCTACTGGCATTTTGTACAGATACCTAATGCTGCAAAGTTGGTAACCCAGCAGTTCCTCCCACCTTCTTTCATCCTGAACTGTTTCTCCGCCTACCAAAGACAAGCGTGATGAAAACCATCTCAAAAGAGCCTTCCCATACACTAAACCGCTAGGGAATGAAAGGAGAAGAAAGAAGAAATTATTTCCACGGCATTTCAAACAGGCCCTGCCAGCGACCCTATCTATTACTGCACCTACCCACACCAACAGCCATCCTTACAGCTTCCTGCAGGTGATTCAGGGCTCTCCTGTTCATTCAAAATTGTCAACAAGAGCTTCAAGCATTGTGGCTTTCAAAGAAAGTCCTGGGGTAATGGTTGGACTCAATGATCTTAAAGGTCTTTTCCAACCTAGCTGATTCTATGAGTCTACAAAACAAGTTCCAAAAAAATGCTGTTCTGCCAAATTCTTTCCCAATGGGCAGAGGCACTTCCAGGCTTTATTTCTTTCGCAGTTCTGCCCAATATTTTTATTATTTACTGGGAAAACTGGCTTAGCTGTAATTTGGAAGAGAATGCAAGGTCAGGCAATGCACTTTTTAAACAAATATCAAAAAAGGAGACATCAGTAAGGGGAAGAAGAGTCTGATCTTCTTCACATCCATCCAGAACACCAGATTTATGGTGGTCAGATCAGAGGGAAGAAAAAGCTTGAGACTACTGAATGTCCTCTTCATCCTTATTTCAGAGCAGAAGCTGGAAACCAGTGTAGCTACAAAAGAGCTGTGAGCTCAACAGACACACCGTTCTCTATTTGTGCACATTATAATCTCACACAGTTATAGAGGTGCTAAAGCCCTGAATGGAGGCAGAGCTCGCAGCACCACAGCTACTGCCACCAACCCATTTGAGTCCAAATAACGCTTTCATCTGGGATAAAAGCTGCTGCACAACACCTGCCTGCCTGGCCAGATGCTTCTGTCACAAGTGCTGCAAAGGAAACTGAACAAACACAGGACAGCTCCTGCCACAAAGCTTTCCTGTTATTTATCCCCTGGGAACTGTAAAACTTATCCCATGGGCAGGGCGGTCTCACCATACCAGCACTCGTACAGTCACCATGAGCAGCACTGATCAAATGTGCGAAACTGGAACTCATTCTCTGTAACACAGGACATCCTCCCGCCCAGCTTCCCTTCCCCACCATGTCTGCTCCTGTCTCCCATGCAAAGCTCCAAGGTGGAATGGAAGATGGTTTGGGTTTTGTTACCACATACCATCCTGAGAGCAAACGGAAGGTTTGCCAGAAAGTCAGTTTTCCAATCAAAAAAGGCAACTCAAGAATTGCTCTATCAAAGGCCTCATCAGAAGAGCTTTGAAAATAGTATGTTTAAAGGTTCTTGACCTTTATGTGCTGCTTCACCCACAATCCAGGTCGGTGCCATGCACCGCAGTACAATCCAGGACCTGGACATGTGGATTCAGAACTCCCATACATGAGCTGATTCACCCCCAGATTATGTAGTCAGTAGAGCCCACACACACAACTGATACACGATGCGATTTAGATACTTCCTGCAAACACGCTTTATGGATACCATTTAATTGCAATAAATGAAACCGACTCATCCTTTTAATTGCCGTATGATTAAACCGGTTATCCATTAGCAGTCTAATAAGCACAGTGTAATACAAACTGAGGGTTATTAGTTGTGAGTGTCATGTGCCGATCCAATTAATCATGAAGTGATAACGTTTTATTAAATAAGTTTAAATTACATATCCTGTGCACAGATGCCTGGGAAATGTTAGTTACTGCATACACAGCTTATAATGCAGATGGTCATTGCATAATAAAAGGCAACCGATCAGATTAAAATCAAGTTTGATTTTGTTGCCAGCAACTCAAGAGACTACAGACATCATCCCTTGTAGAGCCTAATCTACCTTCCCAGATGTGTACTGATTACTTTATCTCTGTTTCCTTGGGCAAAAAGGCAAACTCATCTGTGTTGGTCAGTTTGTTTTCAGGCTCTTATAAATTGATCAGCCAAGTTCTCTGGTTCACATGCCTTATTTACAGGGGTTGTCTGGTTTACAAACATCACTTCCCATTAGCTGTGTATTTATTAAGAAACTTCTCTGCAGATTTTGAATTGGGAAATGTTCTTTAATTCAGCTTTGCTTTTTAATTACTGATATAGATTTAAGAAAAGAAGAAAAGCCTCCAATGTAAGGTTTCACAAATGACAGTAACTAAAACCACAGATCAACTCCTCAACTCCAAAGCTGCTTCAAACCCCGAAGATGAACAAGAATAAAATAAAATGCATTAAAAATAAATAAAGAGCTTTCAAAACCACTTGCCCTGGGCAGGATCAATTACTCTGCTCTAGGCAAAGAAATGGCACAAAAGATGGATGCTGTTCCTCTCCTCCATTCATGACAACTGGTTGTTAATGGATTAGTCCACAGAAAAATCAGCCAAGAAAAGCAGATTTTGCACCTCAAGAAATCCAGAGCTGCACCAGATCTCAGAGGTAAGAAATAACACAGGATTTAAATGCTTGCTTTATGTCTTACCCTTATCCCATACATAATCATTTAGAGAAAAGCAAGACATGTAAGTACCTGACATTAGCACAGAACTATCCTGATCTTTGAAAAATGCAGATGAGAAGTTGCCAATGTTACAACTCAAATGCTTGGTTTGACCTCCAGAAGGTATTATCAGAGGAGACCACAGCTCAGCTCCCATTCCAACACCCCTCCTGTTCAATGACCACAAGAGTTCCTTCAAAACTAAAGTTTACCTGTCCAGATTCTGTTTTCAGTCTCTACCAAGCAATAAAACCTCAAGAAACTTTTTGTTGCCAGTATCACGTATGTGAGTGAAGCAACAGCACTCTTAACAGCATCTAACCTGCCAGCCAGCATCACTGATTGCTACAGAGGGGTGACAGAAAAGAGAATACCACCAAAGGGAAAAAGAAATATAAATAAACACAAGAAGGAACCAACCAAATCCAAACCCCTCAAAAATCCACAAACAACAAAATGATCCCCTGCACAGTCTCTTCTCCCCCATCATCAGCCAAGGTAAGGGATTCCAACTGGTACAGCATTTTCCCTGGAGCACTTGGTACTTCATTCCTAAAATGTAATAATTGATTGTGGGTTACAGCAGCCCTCTGCTCACTGCACCAACTGCCTGGCACTGCTTAAAGTATCAATGTAAAAAAAGCCCAACGCCAACAGCTGGCACCCTCCTATGTCCTTACATGCCAAGGAAAGAGCAATTGCATAAACGGTGTGGGGACCTTTATCAGCCTTTATAACAAAGCAAGTACGACAGTTCAGGCTTCTTTGTGAATGAAGGCTTCTGCGGTTGAAGGTTACATGTTTAAAGAGACACACTGCCTGCTGCTGCATCTGCTCCAGCATCAAGGTAAGCATCGTGTTCCTCCTGTGCTCATGTACCCTGACCTGCACCAGCACCGCTTTGCCCTGCACAACGGGATTCACCCACAGAACAACTCGCAGCCCAGAGGGCATCCATCCATCTACCTGAATGCCTCGTGTGCACCTGGTCTGCAGAAGGAAGAAAATGTCCGCTGTGCAGATCTACTCCCCAGGAGCTAAAGGGTGAATTACAAACCCAATGAATGCAGTGGATGCACTTGTCTTTGGGGCAAAGAAGAAAAAAAAGCCAAACCCCAACAAAACCCAACCACACAAACAAAACCATTTAATCCTCAGCTAAGAATTTTTTAAGTAGCTGTACACCATTTAGTAGTTTTCCATTTTTCTTTCTGTCTTTAAAGCCCACGTTCACAAGCGGCTGAACATAATGCTTTGAGAACTTAATGAAAACCTCTCTCATGACCCAGGAGCACTCAGTAAATAATTATTAAGCTCTGGAGGTGGCTTTTGCATGAGTGTTGACTTAATAAAATGCCATAAGTTGATCTGCTTGAATGCCCATTTACTTGGGGACACAGCCTGCAGTATAGCTTGGAAGGAAAGCTTGGTAACCAACAGATTAAGGAACAAGGTAAAACTAAAGAGGTTCAACCTAGAAGCTGCAAAGGTCACATTTTACAATCCTTTACTACCACTCCTGTTAAAAGGGAGATGAATAATTGCAAACCTGGAGTATCTTCAGAGTTCCATATAATAATCGCTGCAATGCACCAAGGCTTTTTACGCCTAACCTGAACTCCATTAGCCCAAATATATGTTTAACATGAAGTTTCAGGAGATAGATATATATATATATATATATATATCCTATCTGAGTGTATGGGATATATATATATCTTCTTCTGATAAATACATATATATCTATATAAAAGATAATATATATAATAATATATACTTAAATGGTCTGGGGTTTGTTTCTTTTTAAACATGGAGAATTTTACAAGTCTCCTTCTCCTGAAAGTCCCCATCATTCCCTCAGCTGCTCTGCCACAGCTGCTGCGGCTGTGCAGAAGGCAGTGGCCAGCTCCCAGACATGGAATTGTTAGCTCCCAAACACAACCTCCATCACAACAAGTCGATCACACAATCTGCTCACAGTGCCATCGCTCTGTGAAAACGCCACTTAGAAGCTGTAAGAGGAGCAGGGCATGAACATCTCAACTCTAACAGCTTCCACCTGCCCCTGAATCTTGTGTCCAAGGGCTTTTGCTGAGCACCCTCCAGCTAAAGTCAAGCAGCCTCCAGGCAGGCTGTCTCTAGGAGTGGCTCCAGATAAGGAGCTGGCAAATCCAATCCCCATGGAGCAGCAACACCGGCAGCAGCACCCAGTGGCTGCCAGCACTGCAGACCTGTGCAATCCAGCACCTACCAAGGAGGGATTGAGGCAGCCACACACAAGGTCTTCAGGTACCACAAAGACTCCAAACCAGCCCAGAAGCTCAGTGTCCGCATCTCGCTACATCTTGTCTCACCTGCATCAGATTATTGCACAAAGTCCTGATGAAGACAGCCGGGAGCAAGGTGTGGGTCTGTGACAAGCCTTGAGGTCACTTCCAACCTGGTATCCTATGATAAATGCTCAGCACTCGCATGGGGTTGAGTGTGATGCTCAGACCCGTGCCCAGGTGCTGAACCACCCTCACTGTACCTCCTGCAGACAGCCCCCCGAAAGACATGGGGTGGTGTTGAAAGCACTTCTCCCATTCATTAATTAAAAGGGGTGTAAACAGGCCATTAATGCCATCAGAGAAGCGGATAAGGGCTGTCTGTAACAGCACAGTTTTCTCACGATCTTTATCACCAAAAAGACCAAAGGTGGGTGCACAACTAATTTGTTTTCTGGGACTTAACTCCTTCACATACAAGGTTAACCTAGGTGAACCTCCAACTAGGAACCATTAGAGGTGCATCTCAAGACCTAGACATGCAATCGTAACGGTACAGAGACTCAGTATGATGGTGCACACACAATTTCACTCTGCAAACACAGACTGAATCCCTTGGGCAGAAAGGAGCAGGCAGGTAAAAGACACCTACACACACAAATACCTCAAACTCCTCAAAACGTTCAATGAAGGGTTAAAAGGAATTTAAAAGGTAGCTGTCTACACCACCCAGTACTGGTTTGTGCTCTTCCTTAAACTTTCAAAGCCATCACGGGCTTAAAAAAAATAATAAAAGGAAAAAAAAAAAAGGCAGGCATAGGCAGATTCCTTTCACTTGAAAAGCTGACCTTGTCAAAGGCTTTTTGAACATTTTTCAGACACCACATCTATGGGTACTTCCCTCTCTAAAGAGCTCCATGCACACTTGCGAAACAAAGAGCCAGATAGCTAAAGCAACCAAGAGGTGATAAAAGGGAGGAGATAACACTTCACCAACAACCTCTGTAGTTCATGGTTTTGTAATATGGAATTTACCTCCTTTCAGCTGGGTCAATAGAGAAGATAATGCTGTCTCTGAGAGGGAAGATGATGTATGATCACCACACTTCAGTACTTTGCAACTACAAAGTAGCCACATCTGACTCCACATCACCTTTACAACGTACCTTGGTTTAGAAATTATCTGTCACTTACATAGTTGGATAGCAAGTTTATTCACAGAGGCAGCCCTGCAGAAAACAAGACCCAACATATTGTGTTCACAGCTTGTGAATCCATCATTCACATGTTCAGATTCCCTCCCAGCCAAAGAGCCACCACACTCCTCGAGGCTTACTGTGACCCAGCAATTCCCATAAAATCATAGAATCGTTAGGGTTGGACAGGACCTTAAGATCATCCAGTTCCAACCCCCCTGCCATGGGCAGGGACACCTCACACTAAACCATCTCACCCAAGGCTTTGTCCAACCTGGCCTTGAACACTGCCAGGGATGGAGCATTCACAACCTTCCTGGGCAACCCATTCCAGTGCCTCACCACCCTTACAGGAAAGAATTTCTTCCTTATATCCAATCTAAACTTCCCCTGTTTAAGTTTTAACCCGTTACCCCTTATCCTATCACTACAGTCCCTAAAGAAGAGTCCCTCCCCAGCATCCCTATAGGCCCCCTTCAGATACTGGAAGGCTGCTATGAGGTCTCCATGCAGCCTTCTCTTCTCCAAGCTGAACAGCCCCAACTTTCTCAGACGGGAGGTGCTCCAGTCCCCTGATCATCCTCGTGGCCCTTCTCTGGACTTGTTCCAACAGTTCCATGTCCTTTTTATGTTGAGAACACCAGAACTGCACACAATACTCCAGGTGAGGTCTCATGAGAGCAGAGTAGAGGGGCAGGATCACCTCCTTCGACCTGCTGGTCACGCTCCTTTTGATGCAGCCCAGGATACAGCTGGCTTTCTGGGCTGCAAGCGCACACTGCCTGCTCATGTTCATTTTCCCAGCCTAAAACCTTCTCTTCCCCCGAGGTTTTCTGCTTTCTGACTTCGCTGTTAAAACACTGTTCAATGCTTCCCAAAGACAAGGAGACAGCTCAAAGTCTCATCTCCTACAGATGACATCCTGGCTCTGGTATACTCAGCAAACAGGATCTGAAGCAGAAAAGGGAAAGTGTTTATGGAAGATTTGCTCTAAATGATTAAGAACCCCAAACAGTCATAATGAAAACCACCAAGTGAATTCAGTGCTCGGCACGTGATGGGTCAGTGTTATCAGTGTGTAGGACTTGCTCCTTACAGTGACTACTTACGTGCAAGGGAACCAACCAACCCCTAACACTTTACTGCAAGAACTCAAACATTAAAATAATCTCAGACAGATATTATGCAAACTCTCACTTTGATCTCTAGCCACAGTGCAAGCTGTTCATTACAGGACCTGATCACATCAGGGAGTGTCTCTAGCAACTTTTCTTTCTAACAAAGCAACTATCCAGACTGCAGAAATCAATTCCTCAGCATCCATGTTTTAAACAACCTTCAGTAGCAGAGTCCTTAAGGACTGCTCATAGTTCTTCAACATTTTTTGCTGTTTGTGGAAGAGTTATTGGGGCAAAGAGGATTGTTTTACTGTGCAGGCTGAACAGCTGAGGGTGGGGGTAAAGCCTTTATTCAGCAACAAGTTACTTCACCAACCTCTTGGACATTTATGCTGCAATTGCAGGACAGATATACCAGTCTTGCTGCCCAGGGTATTCATGGCACAGACAGAAGGTGGGATAAATTTCAGCTTCCACTGCTGCAGCTCTAGAAAACAACTATTTTAGAGTAAAACTGTTCAGCATGGTCTATGTTTTGCACAGCTTAATGACAACTGAGACACGCTGCCCATGCAACTTGCTGCAGGAATACCACTTCTTACTTGTCAAAATACATTACAGCTATTGGTTTATATTTGGGGGAAAAAAAAAAAAGCACTCAAAAGCAGCCAACTCAAAACTATTTACAAGCCTTTTTCTTAGACCCTCTTAATCTGTTCTGCACTGCCAGAAGCATAGCACTTGAATGGCTATTTCTGTTCAAAGCTATATTTGTTGTGGAACTACTGCAGACTCCTGAATCATGTAAACAGAAGCAAGAGCCAAAAAATGTTTCACTGGACTTGAAGTTCACATCTGCCTTAGTTACTAGGACAAAAAATAAAAGCAGGGGCTTAGTTTATAACGAATAAATCCTGCAAAGACTATAGTTAATCATGAATTCTCCCAACAGGGTTTTGTTTAATCTGGTTTATTTAACATTTGTGACCTTGGCAAGGTACCTGCGGAGCACCCACCATTACTGTGGAGCAGCAGTTCACACCTCCTGTTATTTTAGGCTACAGCAGAGGACTATACAGTGCTATAATAGTCAACCAGGCTTTGAAACCTGCAGCAACCGTCACCTGAAAACGATGTATAGTTCTAGACTTGCTGGAGCCCAGCAGCCAACAGTATTGCTGTCCCTAAAAAGTTGTATTATAATGGCTCAGCTGCGTGCTCCTGCAAAATGAATCCTTGACAAACATGCTGCTGGGAGCAAAATGACCCTCCCATTTCTTCTAACTTCTTGGTTCAGAAAGGTCAGCACCAGAAACCATCCCCTCACCTTGACCTACTGCTTTGGATGCACACTTCACCTCCTCTTCATTCTCCTTCTTCAATTCCTCCTGATCCTCCTCCAGAAGAAGGATCCCCAATATTCCCAACATGCTGGAAATCATGGAAAGCCCCAAAACGAGTAGCTTAAGATTGTACAAAGAAGTCAGATATTCTACCTTAAAAGTGTTCACCTTATACAATCATTATACAATCATTATACTCCTGTGTCCCTTTGCTTCACAGAACTATAACCTGGCTATACAATTCCTAATCTTAATAGAAGGACACATATTTAATTTTCCCTATAATTACAGATTACTTACAACTGTATTAAAGCCAATATTAACCTCTCTACACGTCAGGGTACCCAAAATGAGCATTAGCTATCAGAATGCCAAACTTACTCAATTGACACTTGCACAGTCAAAGTGCAATCCTATTCACAGGTTACCAAAAAAAGCCAAAACACAACAAAACTTCCGTTAACACTGGCTATGGAAAGCCATCTTCTGCAGGGCATCATCTTATTTTGCTAGCTCCCAGACCTCTCCCTTTACACACTAGATGGAGCTTTGTTCCGTGCTTCCCCAGCCAGCTGGCTGGCACTGCACTGTTAGGGCTAAAAATGGTGAGGAGGCAAAGGGTGAAACATCAACATCACCCCACACAACAGTGTCAGGAGTGGTGCGACAGTGGGTGAGTGGGGGGACTCACACCATACCCTCCTGGTCCTGCTCTCCCCCTGCTCCCATTAATCTCTTGGTTGATCACTGCTTTGTCATTTTCAAAAAAGCAAAGCGTTCAACAACTCCAGATCCCCAATCACGCTCCAACTCTTATCAGCATTTACTATAGCCATGAGGCACCTTCTTCAGCTCACACCACATTAGGATTATACTGCTTTTTCTTCCCTTATAAAGAGACGGCATTTAACGTTATTACCAGATTACATACCTAAATGGCTCACGGGCTTTCCTGGATCCCTCTTCATATTCCCGCATATTTTTTTTCAAAATCAGCACTTTGGTCTCCTCTCTAGGGACCCAAAACCTCTGTACTTAATGCTTCTGCTACGGCTCTGTTCTTGGATCCATTGACACTTTTGGGAAATAACCCCTTTAATCACAGCAAAATTCTCCTTGACTTGTATCTGCTGGATTTGCTCTGTATTGTTTCAAAACACAGCTCAGGAAAAACAGCTCATCCTTCTGGGGAGCTGCCACAACTCCATTAGGATCTTTCAAAGCACAACAGGATATGGTCCATCATATGGTATTTCTATGATGAATTTAAACTCAATGGGACAGAGAAGAGCCCAGGGGAATGAGTCACTCCTAATGTCCCAAGTGGCCAGCACTGCAGAAAAGCAGCAGCCTCAGCCTGTATCAGACAAGGTAACACCAGAGAGGATGGAGAACTGCTGGTGTCCGCTGTAGAAGACACCTGTGTAAGACCTTGTGGGTAAAGAGGTCCTGACTGGGCACCTCTGCTCAAGAAGGAGCTGAAATTGAGGTGACAAGAGAAAACAAGAGCCCGCTTTATAGCGGGAAGCTAAAGAAAAGTTTGACATTTTAATCTCACAAAATGGAGGTTGACAGGGATGAGTGCTGCTGTCTATAAATACAGCAGAGAAACAAACACCCAGGAGAGAACAACTCTGGCATTTCATCAAGTGACATAAACCAGCTATGAACAACACTAAATTGGTACCAACAGTCTTATTCTGAGAAGTCCAGTCCTGAAACCAGTTCCAACTGGAGGACTGGCAATGGAACAACTTGCTGCTTTTCAGATGAAGACTTGTTGCCTAATCAAAGTAGGTCACTGTGAACGAACCAGCCGGTAATGAATTACATCCCACAGAAGATGCCCTCCAGCTCCTACAGGACAGATGCAGGACAAAGCAAACCCTTTGGCAGAACATATGGATCTGAAGTAGTGCTGGAATTCAGTATTGCACACAAGAGGTGCTCCACATGCATTAGCATGGCCAAACTCCGAAGGTGACCGTGCTAGCCTGGGCAGGCTTCTCAGTGGGTCCCTGCAAAACAAAGACGCTCTTCTAGAGCTACCAGCCCATATGGACCCTAATGAAACACTCCTCCTATCATCTGCCACACTTGGTCAGCTGGAAAGCGAGTATTAGCAGCCATTGTACTGAAATTTCTTGGAAGTCCTCTCTTCTCTCTCACTCCCACCTTTGGGAATACCATTGCCCGTATCCTCTCCCACATTAGCCCAGCTGAGTGAGCCAGAGTTCACAAGTGTTGAACTGAAGCAGTAAATAACACCTCAACAACGCAACCCCTTCTTTCTAACTAATTTAGAAATCACTTCAGTGCCTATGTCACCACTCTACAAGCAAGGCACAACAGTTTAGCTGACCCCACTTTTTGTGCCTGGCTCCTACACTATTCCCCAGATGTCTGCACTGATCCATGCAGAGACCAGAGGGTTCCAGTGCCTCCTTAATCTGGGGCAGCCACATGTTCAAACAGAGTAAGCCTAACTTAAAGCACTAGTATTAGGAAAAGGTCTAAAAATAGGCTCCAAATAAAGGTCATTTTGTCATGCAAGGGTTCCTCCTTTTAAGTCTTTCTTAAATAGGCAGAAACTCCCATCGAGTAGTACAAATAACTGACCAGTCATTATAGCGCAGTTATTAAATAGTTATTAATATTAGTATAGTAATAAAATAGTAATAGTTATTAAATAGTAAAATAGTAAAAATAATAATAGTTATTAAATAGCACAGAAAGAAAGCTAGAGCTGGAAACTAAGAGCAGGTCATGAAAAGAAGCAGCTGTTATTTGTTCACATCAATACAATCAGCCTCAGTCCCTATTTGCTTTCTGTTGACCACACCAAGTTTAACTGGCCTGCAGAGTCAGCATTACGAAGTTTTTGCCTAAATCAAACGTTCAAGTAGGTCACCAGTTTCAAGCAAAAACACTTGCTTGCTTATTCAGTGGAGGAACAAAATAAAACCAGGAAAATAAAAAGCACACCTACCACAATTTCTTTTCTTAGAAGGCCTCCTGTGGTTTGCAGGCAGTGGCTTTCTGATCAGGCTGCAGGTACTTTCACCAGTCCAGACTGGACAGCCAAAACTGGTCAGTCAGTGTATTTTTTCAGGTCAAGATGCTTACAAGCAGCATATACTTTACAGCAGACTTTGATAGAGGAAGGAAACTCACATTCCCTTCCAGGGAGTTTGACGTTGTAAGGAGAGCTAAGTCAATTCACCTTCAAGAGTCTTAACAGCACACCTTCATCTGCCCACCACTGTCTGCCATCCTAGAAAACTGGAGTGGAGCTCTCATGTTTTAAACTACGGGGCTATATGGGCTAAACTGTGGAAGCTCATCTACCTCTCCCAGTCAAAAACTGATAACCCAAAGATTAGGCATCCCCCCAAAACAAACATAAAACCAACAAATACCTACTACAAAAAGAGACAAAAGTAGACAAAATGCGTGCACAGAGGTTTTTTTAAAAGAGATTTAATCCAGATTAGATTTAAGAGGGACACCTTTCAAAGACACAAGACAGCAGCTGAAGGGTCCAGTAGGCACCCATCATCTGACAAAGATGTCATCACCTGTAATGACTTTCAACACAAGGATCTTGAGCAGAACCTCTTGGGGACACAAAGCCTTGCGAGTACAGACAAGTTGAAGCCACATCTCTAAATCCCACTGTCACCCATCCTCTGTAGCCAAGAGTCATGTGTCTTATTATGCCACCTAGCACTAACAAGCAACACAAGACATAACTGAAGTTGAACCTGCCAGGCTCTTGTAACACCTCCTTGCAAGTTTAGTGAAGAAAACCCCTTTCAGTCCATTACAGCAGCACAAAAACCCCAACCCTGGTATCCCATTACTATCCAACATCCTGAACTTACCATCCAGAATTTCCACTGTTCCAAAGTGGAACAGAATGAAAACACTTTCCTTGGGCATGTTATTCCCAGCCTGGGAACAAAGAACATCAGCCTCCAGTGCTCCTTTAATACAGACTCATTTATTCTGAAAAAAAAGTAATAAGTACCCAAAACCAAAGTATGGAACCTGAAAAACACCCTCCTGTCTGGCAGAGTAAGCACTTTCTAAAGGCACATTAGCACATGTTGCTAAAATTGGGTTATAAAGATAACTGGGGGAAAGCAGAGGTGATCTACAAAATACACAACTGAAAATGTTGATGTTGAAAAAGAAAAAACAAAGCAGATTAAATCCATACACAAGTTCTTTGAAATGAAAGTCTTAATATTTTAACAATTATGCATGAGTTTAAGACTCTAACAAGTGTTCAGTACTCCTAAAAAGCCAGCACATTAAGTCTTTCCAGACTGTGATGCAAAAATTCCCTGAAACAAGAGCAAAAAAGCCCTAGGCAAAAAAAAAACCAACAAACAAAAACCAACATAATAAAATTCACATTTCACCACCCACCACGAGTCTGCAGAACGAGCACCAGGTAAAGTGGAGACTGCAGAGTCAGCCAGGACAATGCAGTTCCCAGGCCAAAGGCACACAAGACTGATACCAGCCTTGAAGTTATTAGTTCAGGTAAGTTGCAGCATCCTTCCTTATTCAAGAAAAACCTCCATATACTGCCATGGAAAAAGTCAGTAAGAGGCTACTGCAATGCCAGTGAAAGCAGAAGATCACAGTTTGAGAGGCTTTGAGGCTGTAATGCCCTCTCCATGCCCACATGCAAGTAACAGGCTGAAGCTGGTAGAAATGATCTGATTCCCCTGTAGAACACCATGGCACTTCCAAAATAGTTCAAGGAAAATAAGCTGAGAGTAGTGTCCAATCCCTAAACCACTCACTGAACCACGGCAACTGCTAACTGCAAGGATGCATTACTACAGGGATAGCTCATGGGTAACACCCATTTTCCAACATCACTCTCTTGTGCCAATACTCTCCCACCCTGAACAAAAAGGTGCTCCACACAATCTGGCTTCCCAGAAACCTTGCTCCAAAAAAACCTGAAGTCAGTTTTGTTAGAAATTGTCCAGCATGTTCTAGATTTACCTGCAACAGTTTTAAAACCCCAGTTTCTGATTATTTATCATTCCTTCACTGCAGTATTCCACAGCACCCTTTGATCAACTGTCCAATTGCTACCCTCTAAACAGCAACACACAATTGTTGTATTCTGTAATAATGTTTCCATTGCAACTAGAGCAGAAAACCAAAAATTTATATTGGCAGAAATCTCTTAGATTTTCTATAGTAAAGTCCATCTTTTTTTAATGTTCATTTGAGATCAAATTCAGTGAAACTCTTTGGAACTGATAAACCAACTATGCAAACAAAAGGTGGGACCCACCCTGCATGAATTTTTGCACTGGTTAACATTTCGTATGCATAAGAATTTAAACAGTGAACTTCAAGCCAGAATGGTCAAATGACATACTTCTCTTGTTCCAATTAAAAACAGGAATATTACTATTTCCAGTGGGGCTGGAAACCTATAAATGCATGAGAAGAAGACAAGGAAATGGAAAAAAACTAACAAAAAAATCCTCAATGTACCTACAGAAAACAGATTTAAAACTACATTTCCGCATAGCAATGAAAAGCATGCTGCTTTGGAAACATCCTTCCATTCCCATTAATGGTGGTATGAATTACTGCCAAAGTAAACTGCAAAAAACTGTTTGCTATGGAAGAAACCCAAGCAAGCTAAAGTTTTCTGTGCAGAATCCTGTTTCAAGAGTGTGAAGGTCTCTTTGTTCTCCAGGTCAGTTCAAACTTTTATGTCTACATATTCTATTGCCCTCGCAAAACCTTTATTCAAAACAATAGAAAACTGGATGATTAAAAATTTAAACCCCAAAAAAGCCCTGCTAAATGCCCTGGGTAAAAATGTCACCACGTGTAACATTTTTCCTATTCTATCAGACTATTCCCCAAAGTTTGGCATCTGAAAGCAAACTATTATTTCATGTAACATAGAGAAGGTATTGGGTATTGAAAAAATTGTTTGTATAAAATCCAGGTAAAAAGATGTATTCACAATCTTCATACACATTGCTAAATCTACCCTTTCAAATGGCAGTTTCTGACCATTAACAACCGTAAATACAGATAAGACTTTTATTCAACTATCATGCTAAATTTCATGTTTCTGCAAGCAGCCCGATAAAGCAGCTCAATTACTTCTCCCTTGCTAATCTGTTATCTAAAAACCACAAAGAATATCATTTCAGACACTAGAAAAACACTTGGAACTTTCTGCACTGTGACTCAGCCACCCCAACAGATCTCTGTGCACAAAACAAGAGTTTTCCTCTTCTAACTCCATGTTCCATTTAGCTCTTCTGTATATCCACAGTTTTAAGTCCGTATCTTCAGCATACAGACATCTAAGCAACACTAAAGTTACATCAAAGAGTTTATGTTTCTTATTCAAAATACTCCTCGTGGTATTTGTCCTAGTAACCTAGGACTGAAACTCAAATTGCAAGGTCAGACTCTTAAGTGCTGCAGGACTAGGGAGAAAGAGAGGCTGGTTTTAATGAGATTATTAGACAGCAACTTTCACTGAGCATTTAATTACAGCATTGAACTCAAGCATACATTCAGTGCATAGTAACTAAATTTAGCAAGGATGTGGGTCCAAACCTAAGGAAATCGGAGTATTTCATTCACTTCCCATAGGCTAATGCTCGTTCGGTACAGAGGGTATTTGACTACAATACTGTTAGCTGAACACTCGCTCACCCTCACCGCATCCGATCACGCAGCGGCATCGACCCCACCACGCACATCAGCTCTGCACTCCACAGCACCTGCAACCATGAACCAGCTGGCTGAACATTAAAGCACATACAAAGGTCTTGTGCATGCTTGTTAGGCTGTTTTGTAGAGGAGACAGAAACAAGCAAGGAAATATTCACCACCTTGTGTGGGGTTTGGGGGTTTTGTGTTGCACATCAGGTAAATTCTCAATGTTATTCCTACCTGGCCAGGATGGGAGGGGGAGAAACAGAATACAATGATCACATAACACTGCTTGTTCTCCAACTCCTGCAAGCCAGCTGCAGGAGTTGACACGCAGACGCAGCCCCATGCCGGCCCCACAAGCGACAATTGCTCTGTATAACTCTGCTGCAGCTTAGAGTAGAAAAAGGACCGAGAACTTACCCGGGGAATTCATTCTTTCCACGTTTTGATCCAGCAAGGCAAGAGCTCGCTGGGAACTGCGCTCCTGATGGCCACAAAACCAAGACTAGACAGAAAGGTCTTAGTAAGCACAGGCTTCCAGAAACTGTACTTCCACTCCTACCATCCACCTCCTAACCCCGCCGCTGCATTTGTGGCTGCCTTTGTTAGAATACTTCTGCAAATGAAAACAGATGAGTAACTATTGCTGCTTTAGCAAACTCCCAAGCCCATGGTCACTAATAATAGCTTTGTTCCTTTTATTACTAAACAAAACCAAAACAACAACAACACAAAAAAAAAGTTTAAATGCTTGTATAAAATGCACATTGCTGAATGCTTTCTTTCATTGATCCAGTTGCCGTTTCCCATAGGAGCTTAGGCCCAGGACTCTCGAACAATTTATGTGGATCAACATGATGTGGAGTAATCTGAGGCTTTTTGAAGGGGCTGTCCCTCACAAAACTCCCCAAAACAACCAGGTTTTGTGCTACTTCACTTTAGATATCAAGAGTTCAATTAAAAATCTGAGCAGAGACATTCCCACTTTATGCACACGCTTCACTGCAGATGCCAATCTGAGCTCTCTGGAATGCGGCGTCCCGGAGCTCATGGATTCAGGCAGGGAAAGGTGCTTTGGCAGGCTGTTCTCCCGGTTCCCGCGGCACCCTGGCACACTGCCGCCAGCTCCAACTGCTCCAGGAGCAAACAGGTGGGACGGGAAGGAAAGGGCAGCGCACCGGGAGGAGAAAGTGGAGAAGGGCAAGAGGAGAGGAAGAAAACGGAGAGGGTATGAAGCCACTGCTGTGAAATGGCAGGGGAAGAACGATGACATGGAAGCCTTGCCTTGCACAGGCCCTGACCTGGTTCACCGACGGCAAGAAAAATAACAAACCAACCAAAAGACAACACAAAAACCACTTTTGTTTAAAAATTCTGATTTTTCTCCCTGGAATAAAATAAATTATAGGAACACATAAAAGCTGTAAAAAACTGGGTGCAACTCATCCCCTTTTATCAGAAACTCTGCCCATTCTACCTGACCTTTCCTTCAAGATTCTCCTCTAACAGCCCATGGCCAAGCTGTGGTTGTCCCTCTCGGCTTCTGCTCTCACATGCAGATTTTCACCAATCTCAGATCAAATCATAGCACTCCCAAGCCCAGGGCCTCTGTTAGCCCATGTATCTTCCTGGGAAATGACTTGGAGCTGCTGGGCACTGGCCACCCATGCCGGCAGGCAAGCAGACATCAAGGAAAAACGAGATACTGCATCTTCAAAAGTCAGGCCACAGCATCTCCATGTTGTTAACATCCTGCAGCTTTCAGGGGGTTTTAACTTATTAATTACTATTCTTGGGTTGACTGCTGCTGAACAATCCCAAGAATCGAATGGCAAGTGGCTTTGTTGTTTTTACAGGAAGTAACCAAGCCAAAAGCAGCAAAAGCATCCTCTTGTTCTTGTGTGAGCCCCTTTTCACTTTTTTTTCTCATTTTATTTTTTCTGGTTTATTTGAACAATGGCACCATGAACCAGCTTTACAATAATGACTGTTACAAAATAGGAAGCCGTATTATTAGGCAAGCTTTGTCTGCGTAACTCAATCAGCCCAGGGAGGATATGACATGCACGACTAAGACAAAGGACTGGACTGGGTGACCCTGGGCATCTCTTTCAGGACTCTGTTTCTGCAGCTGAGTTACTTAATAGCTGACGTTTGCTTTTGCTGCTTTATTGGATGTACCATTCCAGTAACTGACACAGCAAAGCACCCGTGTTTCCTAAGGAAGCAGATCACCAAGCGTGTATGCAAAAAGTAAACACCTTGGAGAAGCTGTGATGAGAACTTTACCTGAAAATAGGTTCCAGAATGGAAAAGGGAAGTTTCGCATTTAATCCTTTTAGTTTACAAGAGTTGACACAGCAGGACAGGTCAGCCTTTCAGCAAACAACCGTGCACACCTTTCACAGACCAACACAAAACAACTTTAAAGTTGTCTTTAAGCAGCTGCAGGGTTCAAAGGCACTGATTTTCTACAAGCTTGCCGAGAGTATCACTGGGACCAGCTCTGGAGTGATACACTTCAGACCAGATGATTAGTAAATCGAAGGCAGACACCTGCCACCCTGTCATTACAGCAACACTACTGAAACTATGAAAATCAGGTCTAAGTGCTCATCTGAGCAATACTTCTGCAGAGAACAGCAACACAAGTGACTGAGCAACAGCAGTACAGGAACCTGTAAGTGAATCATTAACGAGCAATGACTTCTCCATTACTCACCATGGCTATAGAGTTACTAAGGGTAAGATTTGTTTCTAAAAAAAGGGAACAGCCAGCAGTGAGTACTAACACATTCATCAAAGCTCAACACGACGTAGAAAGGTAAGAGGAAGGCATGGCTATTGGTCAGCCTTTGTCCAGAATTGCTGTGCACTGAGGAAGGCTTCATGGAGCAGAGCAACAGCACTGGGAGCAGTGCTGCACACCATCTCTGTCCATGGGAGTCACGTTCAGGGGCTCAGGTCAACTCACTGTTGATTTTGCATTACACCAAGAAATTATTAACTCATGCTACAATAGCTATACATCTGTCAGACTGGTGATACAGATCAATAGCCAGCCACCTAACTGTCAACAGTTTGACCTCTAGGCCTAGCTTTCCATAGCCCTCTACTCACATTCTACCCCAAATACTTCCAGTATGCTTTCTTGAAGCATTTGTGGTCTATGCTACTCAAACTAAGCAACAGGAGAACCGAGCTGACATTCTCAGCCAATCTTTAGGCAGGATTAGCAAGCAATTAAGGCTGTTGTATGAGGAATTTTAAGTGCTCTACGACTTCATGCCAAACAAGAGCTAGTCAAGCTCTGGAATTTATTTTTTTACAGTTCTGTTCTATACAGAAACAGAAGACTGATTTTAAGAAAAGATTCTTGAAGCAAGGATTCGACTGATTACCAAAACATCTATTGTTGCTTAAATACTAATATATGCTGAAAGAAATCCTGCATCAAAAAAGGACATGCAAAGCAATCTGACTGCTTCCTACCGAAAAGTTAACATATTCCTACAAAACATTTCAATTTCAAACAAACTGGGGAGTTTAAATATCTTTTCATTGTTTTGTTGGCAGAACTTCATTAACTGCAGCCCAGCCAGTTTGGGTGCAGCACATCCTGGGAAGACTTTTAAAGCCGGAACCAAATCTCAGACCCAAACGCACTGTCTACAGCCAGATCCATCAGAACAGGTAGCAGAGAATATGGCTTTTGTCCTGGGAGCTGGTCATTTAGTCCCAGCTCCACTTCTTCCTTAAGTCAGACAGAATTAACAGAGAAAGCCATGCATTTCATGAGGGGAAGATTTACAAGATGTTCAAATGGAAAAGCTTGGGTTTAAGTACAACAGAAAACGAAGCAGATTTTGTGAACTGTCACCCACAGCTTGCATGGGTTTGATAATATGGGTTGAAAATAATTATTTTCATAAACACACCAACTGGAGCAGAAAAGAGAATGCCACAAAGCGAGTAAATGCAGTTAAATAAGGCAAATGAAGCCTGAGCTACAGTTTCAGACTGATCTCCTGTTCATATAAAGAACGCTCTACTTGGAGATCAGGGGTGAGAAATAAGAAGTCATTAGCTCTTCTTCAGGGTTCATGATTCAATACTGACAAAACACACACTTCAGTGTTTCCAAGCTTAAAGAAAATTCCAGCAGGGTCATGGAAGATGCTATTTATAGCCGGCTTAATCTCTGTGCACTCAAACACAGCTTTTGTACATACACATATTTTGTTAGCACTTTAAAGAAAGAAAAACGCTGTTGCTGGAAATTTATTATCCACAACTTCTGAAAATTAGATTAGTTTTTCCTCTTAATATTAGCTGCTCCTGACTGAATGGCACCCAACATAGCCTACAGTTTTTCCAATCAAAACTGTTACAGGAAGAAAACAGGTCCTGGAAAATATTCAGTGACAAAACCGAGAAAGAAGAATGTGAGAAGCCACTAGCAATTAATTTTTTCAACAGGAAACAAACTCTTCCCGATTTCAATGTACACCTCAGTACAACTGAGACTGTTCTGAAAACTGTGACATCCAGGCAGTGGGTCCAGCACTGGAACATGCCCGGCAGATGGAAGGAAAGCCAACAGGCCTGGTCTTCAAGGTCATTCTGCAAATGTAAGCATTGTTAAGCATTCTGCCCAAAACAAAGCATGTTAGAAATCAATCCTCTGCTCTGCCTTGGATCTTGGCTGGCTGCTCACTGTAAAGAGCATTTAGTTATGGGGGTGTTAGAAAGAGGGCAAAGGAAATCGGTCAGACACTGGTGTAATCTACACTGAGATGGAGAAGAGACAATGGGATAGCTCCCATGCCAGGCAAACTGTGCCTCTCAAACTGACTGCCTTCTACAGTGAGGTGGCTGGCTTGGAAGCAAAACCAGAGAGTAGTGATTGCTTTTTACATGGCTACAAGATGCAAGGAAATCTGGACAGACTGCCCAGCTCTGCAGGCAGTGGTCAGCGGGTCAACCCACACTGCACAGGTTGGTTTAATAGCAGCTGTCTTTGGAAGGGGGGTTCACTCTGGGATCAACAATGTCGATTTTCTTGATGTTACTGATGTTGAACACTGCAACATTTTCATTAGTGATCCTTGGAAGATAAGCAAAGCTTGACTAGACAAGGAGGCTGCTTAAAGCCCTGTCCAACTTCAAACTCAGACACTGGTTGCACCAGATGACGTTTGGGGGTCCCTTCCACCCCAAACTATTTTTGGTCCAGAAACACTGAAGTCTTTGTCTCTTAAATTAGTTATCATATACCTAAAATATATTTTATTCATCCAAGTCATAAAGGTTTCAGGCATGGCAGATGGGGTCAAGAATGATGCGGTCCAGCCACTCATTACCCCTTGGAAAGATACAGAAGAACATTTATAGTTGCAACAAGACTCTTGCTACTCTTCAATAACTGCTCTGTGCATGCATTCCTACACAAGGCTCCACAACAGTGATTTTCTCACAGGGCCCTTGTTGTTGTATTCTTTATTAATCCTTATGAGCGAGTTTTTCTGTTGACCTACTGTAACTTTAAGAGATTCAGAGGTTGAGTGTTCCTACCAGCCAAACTCTTTTAATGGAATTAAATACAGATACCTTGCAAGCTTTTAATAACGTTGACAACTCCTAAAATTGAGCTAGCTGAGCCAACACGAAACCACTAAGCCCTTACATACATTCTCCTCTCCCCATCAAGCATGCCCAGCACAGAATGCCATGCGGAGATGGCAGATTTCCCTAACTGCCTTCCTAAAATACTAACGGATCAAATCTGACTGTAAGGGAGTGATGAGCAGCTCAACCTCCCTCCTTCCCCTGAAACAACAATGTGGTGAGTCAGCCCTCAACGTTTGCTCTTCTTCAAATCTAGCACATGCGTGCACACACACACACACACACAGGTTGTTAGCATGCTGCTATTTTACAACAGTGCCAGTGCCCAAGATACCTTGGTTACCTTTAAGCAAGGTTTAGGAAAAGATTATAGCTTGGAGGAGCATGGCGGAGCATCTTTACCAAACACTAGTGCCAGTCACAACTCGACATTACTGACACACTGCATTTAAGGTTTGAGTGAATGTCTATTCACAGCACTGAATATAGTACATTACCAGTGTATGTGCATTGGGAAAAATTAAGCAGAATTGGTCAGAATCTCTCCTTGTGATAGAAATCTTCTAGCAGTCATAATTCATAACCAGACGTCATTTCTCTTAAGTTACACCTCAAGGAAACTTGATGTACATCCAAACTTCTGCAAGCTTGCTGCTTTCTGTTGGATGCATCTTTCGTTTTCCCTAAGAGTGCAAATCATGTTCTGGAAAGGCTACAACATGCCAGGGATTCTTAAAATAGAAAGGCCTGTAGCTAGTGATACTGCAAATATAAAGACAGCTATTGGTATAGCGGTGGGAGTAATAACAGTGACATAAACCCAGAGCAGCCCAGTGGTCAAACTCCATTGGCAAGCTGCTGATGGCTCCTAAAGCTCAAGCAGAAGAAAGAGAATAGCCATTTAACAGTTTGAATGGGCACAATGCAACCAAAACGAGTTGTGTCAAATTTAAAGCACAATTCTAACCTTTGGGCTTTGATGTTACTAAATTTGGAAGTTTCAGTGCAGGAAGGGAGGCAAAAATGCTAGAGAAGTGCTTTAGTAAGGTAACAAAGGGAGAGCCACTTCTGTATGACGAGGGAAAAAAAGCACAACCTTGGCTCTCTGTAACAGCAGAGAAGGATATGAACACCAAACCAAGAACCTCAGAGAAAAAAGCTGGTATGAGAAAGGCTTAGCCACTAAACCAGTAAAGCCTACCAACCTTAAAGTCTGCTTAAAAATATTAGTTGTCAAAGTTATCAAGGCACACCACCAGTCAGAACTGTGCCCAAGTCTAAAATAATAATGTCATGTTTATTTCTGTCCCTGACTCCACAGTAGGTGCTCCAGCTATATCTGTGCTTCTTGTAGCATTTTAAAGGAAACACACACAGTGACTGAGCGGAGTAGTAGAGGGTGTATTTGATGATCTATTTCTGAGAGCAGCCTTGGTACATCACCAAGTTAATAAGCAATTTCAGGTCAAGAGAAAGACCGAAGCATACATTGAGGAAATTTTTCCAAACGTTTTTAAGTAACTGTTTACTGCAGTAAGAACAAACAATATTCCATCAATTTTGGAATAATTTAGTGAGCCTTGTTCAGTAAACTAAAAGAAAACTATTTAAAACATTTCCATCTAATAGGTGACTAAGCCTTTAGACATGCAATGTCTAAAACCCAAGCCAATGGTCAGAGCTGCTTGAGCATACCATCCATCTGGCAGTGTCATTCAATCCATCAGGCACAGCAGCACACACATCTTGACAAGAAGTCTTCCCAAAGCTTGTGAAGAAAACACTGCTGTTCTCTCTGGTTAGCATGAAGAACTGGAGGGGAGAGGGGAGATAACCATGTCCCAGCACTTACCTCCGATTTCAGTTGCATTGCAACTGAATGCAAGTACTAACTTCTATGTAAAAAAAAGAGAGAGAAGACAGCAAGGCTTAGGACAGAGAGAACAGAAAGTGCCTAAATGTCAGAAAATAAAGGATGGCTG
Source organism: Pezoporus flaviventris (assembly GCF_033815535.1). Classification (NCBI taxonomy): domain Eukaryota; kingdom Metazoa; phylum Chordata; class Aves; order Psittaciformes; family Psittacidae; genus Pezoporus; species Pezoporus flaviventris. The sequence goes on from NW_026892569.1 coordinate 4,885,414, forward strand.
ACTTCAGTTTAGCTGCTTGAGCACTACTTAGGGTGCACTGTCACACAGAACACTTTAAGCATCCTTCCTGCAGCCAACATACCTTGAAACAAAAGGACATTCACCACATTATTACCAAGGGTTCAAATCTCAGGTAGAAACAAAAGTTGAGCTTCTTGCTGAAGACAGGAAAGACTGCTCCCAAAGGACGGCTATTCCTGTGACAAGTAACACCTTCCAGTAGCAGCATATGCACACACAAAAAAAAACCAAATAACAGCCCCAGAAAAAACAGCTTCACATTTGGTGAAATAACATTGTACGTGGGAGATCTGCAAGAGGAAGCCTTTCCTATTCCTCATCGCAAGCTTAGGATGACATGCTGCAGATAACATGAGCTGGACTCAGGTGTCCACATAGAAAAAACATTGCTTAAAGGTCTTGGGCTAGAACTTAGACTCAAAGTAGATGGTCCAGATCACCCTTGGTCAACCTTAACAGCGTTCAATACAGCTCCTCTGCCTTTCCTAAATATGAAAGAAACTAGGACAGATGACTGCAGGATGCACCTGCAAAGTAGTTGCTAAGAGCAGCTGATGAACAAATCCATTCACCTGAAACATCAAAAGTTATATTCTTGTAATAAAAAAAAAAAATTTATTTTCTTGTAGCCGTCATGGTCACAGGACATGAGCAATCCAAGAGTTTACAAGGAAACTACTTCAACAGATCAACAGAAACACTGCAATGGGTGGAATGTAAGCTTTTAGTAGACAAATTCATTAGGCTGCATTTTGGTGTTTCTCACACATGACAAGCAGAGCAAAATGACAAACAGGACACTGGACAAACCTAATTATCTCCTGTGAGATTAGCAGTTATATTACAGCTCTACCAGTTCCGGCACCTACTTTCTCACATAATTAAACTACCAAACTGTAAGAAAACAGTTGCTTAATGGTTGACCAAATCTAAAATACCATGAAGTCCAATAGCATGTCAACAGTCAGATCATCATTAGCAACAAAGATTTTTCACATGCCACTGGTTGCATAAACAAAAAACCCCACTGCCGTTATGGAACAACTGAGATTTTGTATGAATTAATAATGTAACTATAAAAACATTAATTTATTCCTTTTCACTACATTTTGAAGAAGCCCAGTTCTGAGATGCAAAAGCAGCTCGGCTTCAATTTGATTAGTTTGGAGGAGGAAGGGGGTGGGAAAACAGGAAATAATCACTTATGAATAGAATAGAATAATCTTAACGCAATCAAGCCATCACTTCCCATTCAGTTGGCAAGTTTTTCTTTATTGTATGATGGGAACATGCTAAATCAAGTCACCACATCCGAATTCCTCCCCTTCTACGACAGAGGCACAGTGAGGCTTTAACATCACCAGCGTCATGCAGTACAGCTTTCATGCTAAATCCTAGTTAGCCCACTGCTAGCCACGGAAGCAAACAATTCTGAGTAAACAGGCAAAAAAAAAGAAAAAAAAAAAATCACAACGAGATTTAAACTACAAAGCCCACGTTATGGCTAGTTTGGGTCATGGACATAAGGATTAATGGACAGCCAAACAGGATAAAAGGAAAAAAGTCCTGGAGAAGTCAGAACCCCTCCTGAATGCAAAGCAAACGTATGTCCTGCCACAAGTGCATGGTCGCCCATCCTAGACTGGTCTCAGAAGTGGCCAGTTAGCAATATCCTTAGTGTTTCCACTTCTGTTGTTAACAAAAAGTTCTCAATACAGAAAGTAGCCTCTCCTTGTCCTGCTATCTGAATTTTTAACTATTACTACTGTCCTTCATTTCTGTATTACCTGCTTTCCTACCCTTCAAATCCAAACTGAAGTAAATTCACATAAAAGAGCTCTGGGGATGCTTGCATTTGTGCTGTACAAAACACTACGAAGTGGAAAGATACAGCTGGAGTGAGTGAAAACACAAAGAATCAAGATCCAGCTATTAGGTACAAAGCTACAGAAATTTCACTTAGTCTTCAATAATACAGAGAGAGGACAAGGCAGAGAGAATAAAGTGGGAGAGTTCACATCAAAAGAAAGGATGCAGCACGAGAGGCCTCCTTTAGGAGAAAGGGGGACGGAAAATGCAAGAAAATAAGAGATGTGGAGAAGAAGCTGCCAGGACAACAGTCGGAATGCAGAGAACAGCCCCAAGGGATGCGGCACAGGAGGGGCTGCAGCATGAGAAAGTGAGAGCCAGGTATCAGGGCAGGTGATATGAGCGATGAGTAAAGACAGGGCCAGAAAACAGTGTGGAGAACGCAAGTGAGTATCAACATAGTAAGGATGGAGGAATACTTGTTGGGGTCTATGTGGAGCAAGACAGAAGGTACAAGAGATGCATACATACAGGTCCAAGAAGAACAGCATCAGCTCTTAAAAAAGAAGTAAAAACAGAAAGAAAAAAAAGATTACTGAAGAACTGAGAACAAGAAACCTCAATGGCTTTTGATTTTGTTCTGTTTAAGGAAAGGTCAAAGATACAAGTGTTGTGTAACAAAATGACAGCTTCAAGAAGTGAGCTGGTCAGAGTTCACTCTCGGCATGTGGGACCATGCAGGAGAGGCTTCCCGGACCCAGCCATGAGCAGATAGCACAAGAACTTCCTTTTCCAGTAACCTAAAGGATGAGAAGTAGCCTGTTGCAGGTGTTATTACCATCTGCCACGTCTCTCCAGCCCTGTATCTCCAGCCCTGACTATTGAGCTATTCCTACCTGTCACAGACTATCACTGCCAGCAGTTTAAGGCCACAATAATGAGTAACTGCAATAAGCTGGTTCTGTCTGCACAGAGGGAAAGGTTATTTGTGTTCTGAAACATTTTGTAATAAACTTATTCTAAGAAGCTCACAGGAGAGTTATGCTTAGTGACAATAGTATCAGATGTAAATTACTATAGGGCTTAATAAGGACCAGGGCTCTGTCCCTGACTGCTGTTCATCTACATCACCTGGGGATAAGATACTCCCTTTTCTGTTTCTATTTCCCTATTTGCAAAGCAGGATGACAAAGGCCTCTTCTATAAGGCATTTTTTGAATTAGAAAACAAGCCACTGTTGTCTAGGCACAAACAATGGTCCCTGTTCTAAAGAAAATGGAAAGAGGCCAAATACTTGGATGTATAACCCAAGCAGAGCTGCACTGAGGGCATGCAGACTGGTAGAAGGTACATGGCAGGCTTAGGGATGCCCAGCACTGGCATTAAAGTGGGGGGAGCACACACCACTCTCCCTGGCTTCTCCCTCTGCTACCCAGAACAATACTCCATATTCACAACATTTCACTGCACAAGCAGCTGCTCTTAAGTTCAGGAAAACAAAGAAAAGTAAGTCTGAAAAGTATCTGGGATGCTGGAAGATTTGCTTTCTTACTGACAGTGTGCTGTATTTGCCTCTGCAGTTTTTCCTCACGTCTCTGCCCAGTTGGGAACCAAAACTAGTTAAGTAACAGTACGGCTCACCCTTGATGATGCAGAGTTTCTAATGAGGGACTTCCCAAGAAAATAATACTCAGACTTTGAGTAATAATTATTCATAAATGTTATAAATAAACACATAGCTCTGAACACTTTTAATTGGGCAGTTCCCACCCAGAAGTTATATAAAAATAATTTACAGTTAAATAAAAAATATTTACAGTTTTTAAGAAGAAACCATAGAACATTTCTCCCAGTGATGGAGGAGCTGAAGAGTGGCCCATGTCAAAATGGACTTACTGGAGGCCTCTCTTACTAGTCTTATTTCAGAGTAGGTAAAAAATTGATGAAGATAAAAACATTCATTTGCCATACTTATTTGAATGAAATTAGTTAAGCGTGTAAAGGTTGTGCCCATCTGCATTAAAAGTTACAATTATATTTGAAAGCATTGAACAAACCAGCTGCTGAATGACTTGCTTCTGCAATTCCAACAGACAGCAACCCATACACAGAAGCTTCTGTTTTGCTACATTCCCTTAAACATACTGGGTATTTTATGCACTGTGGGTGGGATTGCTCTCTCCCCCTACCTAAAAACAGCTTTTTTATCCAGGACACAAAACCTAAGCTTTTTATACATCTCCCCAGTGCCATGTATTAGCATATCATGGGGTTTGTGCACATTTACTCATACATACACCAAGTCTCTACCTGCCACATATAAGCTACTTAATTATTTGTTTGCACTGCCACAGCACAAAGAAGCAGTCAACATCAATCAGCATCTTGTACAAACACCACTACACAAATAGCAAACATGACCACTCATGTCCCGAAGAACTTATTATAGAAGACAGACAACATAAGTACCACGGGAGGAGACAAAAGAGTGCCAGAACACAGCAGCAGGGCTTACAACAGATGCTAGCTAAAGGAGTTTTGTCTTATTTTAATAATAACAATAAAAAAAAAAAGTCACTTCCTACCATGGATCTCTTCTTCCCTTTGAAGAAAGGGGAAATAGGAAGGAGGAACACTTTTTCCATACTGAAGTTAATGATCAACTCACTTTGATGAGACAAGGCTAACAGAGAGAAGCTTTTACTTGAAACACGTTGTAAGCTGGTAGTCTGTCCTCTCCTTCCTCACTGCTCCACTGAACCTCCCCTTCATTCCTTATGAGCACAACTGATTGTATACAATGCTGCCACAGGAAGTTTTGCAGCAGAAAGCATCTCAAAATCACCTTTACTTGCCAATTTAACCCCCTGCACTGGCAAGCTAAAGATCATACAATGGTGTGGGTTGGAAGGGACTTTAAAGATCATGTAGTTCCAACCCCTCTGCCATAGGCAAGGACACAGATCTCAGGGGAAAGAAGGGAAAACAGAGACAGATGGAAAAAATGGGTGCCTTCTATTAAGGGCACCTTGACAAAGAACAACCCAAAGAAACTGAAGAGATGGGCCAGAAAAATACCACAAAGGACAAGAAAGCACAGCAAGCGTATCACGTATCAGGTGAGACACCTGCTGTAAAGGCTTTGTGAGATGACTCACCCAGTTCTCTGCTCCTCTCTCCAGCTTAGCTCAACACTGGATCAGTGGGAAGTACTACACATCAGGAAGAAAGGGTGGAGTTGACAGAACATTTCCTGGGCAATCACAGGAGCAATAAGCAGCCTGTTTGTCCGCCCAGTGCAAATTACAGGCACACCAACACTGCTCAAACACACAGAGCACAAAAGCACCCTGAAAACTGCTCCATCAGCCTTACAGTGGCAGGGTGCAAGAGGCTGGTTATCTTTCCCTGTCATAGCAAGCTCTGCAGTAGGTAGCATCTGGTGGGAATACTTCAGAGATTCCCATAAAAACATGGGACCAGCTTCCTTCCAGTCTCTCAGCTTGCAGCACAGTTCATTAGTAAGACCACTGTAAAAGGCTCACAAGGAGAACAATCACAAAACAGTACTCTGTAGGACAAGGCAGATGAACACACAGCAAATGGCTCAGGAAGGTGAAGCAGATGTGCTGTAACACAGGACAAATCTGGAATCCTGACTTCCAAGGTGGGAAGCAAGTGAAGGACATGTATTAAGTTATGGCAGCCAGTTCGCTTTACTAATAAACAAAAACCCTTCCAGGATGAAAGGGCAAGTACAGGAAGCAAGGGATGGGGAGCCTCACAGCACTGCTGAGAGGGACAGAAGATAGACATGACAGGATAAGGAAAGTTCTCACAGCAAAGAATGTGACATCCTTAATTTCAAGCCAGAAAGAACAGGCAAGAGGCAGAGTATGAAGGCTCCAAGCTCCCCTTGGAAAAAAGACTGAAAGATCTTCCAGAGATGTGGCCCCACTTACTCCACAAGAAGGGCCAAAGACACACATACAACAAACTGAAACCAGAGCAAGGAGGTAAAGCAGAAACTCACCTTGATGTCAGCTCCCAGCCTGCTGCCGATGCCTGCCCCAGAAACCCTCCAGACAAAGCTCCTGCCTGGCCCAACTCCCTCCCGCTTCCCTGCCACCTCGCTCCCCGTGGAACAAGACTCCCAATGCCCCATAGCCTTCCCTCACATATGCAGCCAATACCTTCATATCCTGTGCTATTCATCTTTTCATCCTCATAGCAGAGCTATTACCTACAACACTCCTAATCACAGTTAATTGGTATATGTTATATGGAAGAGATCCATAATCTTCAAAGCATCTCCCAAACAAACCACAGCAGAAGAGATTGCCCCCCTCTGCTCAAGGCATCTGGCAACAGCACAGCAGCAGACATTACACCAAGTGGCCTTTTTGTTTCCACTCCCTGAGTCACAACCCTATGCATCAAAGATTGATTTCACACCTATCTGGGATGAATGAGCTTTCCTAAGCGTTTATGACATACTAAAGAAACCAAAGCAGCAAGGGGAAGGTATGACTCACCAAGTATTTGGTAATCTATAGCTGATCTTCAGAAGTTATTACATTTGTATCGCGTTTCAGAAATAAACATGTAGATTTCCAACACTTATCTCAGACCTACAGCACGCAGCACTCTATCACTATGGGCTACCGCAGCTGCTGGGAAGACAAAGCCACATACGGTAGCCTTCTCCTGGAGACACAAAACAGTAAGTTACCCAGATCAGTCAGATATAAAGGTCTCCCATAAACAAGAACAGAATAGTTACGGTTGCAAAGGATTTAAAGAAAGGTTGGGAAGGACTTTAAGATCATCTAGTTCCAAAACCCCTGCCATGGGCAGGGACACCTCACACATCAATTAAAGGCTTTCTCCCTGAATTCTGCTCTCTTCTACTAGGGCTAAATAGCAGCACAGGCTCAGCAGACTCAGAACCCACAAGAAGTTTACTTTATTCCTGTTTAACCACCATCATGCTTCTCAGGTTTCCAGAAGGACCATGTTGTCCCTTTCTATCCTCAAAGGTATTTGGCAGGAGAAGAGGCAACGCCTATACCATAGCTGAACAGATAAACTGTCTCCCTCGGCTGTCTGAATCACTGGTTTAAATTAGGCACAAGAATATGGAAAATCCCAAGCTTTCCTTTGCCTCCCCATACTCATACTCCCTGTTTCAAGGGGGGAATCCTACAGAACTTCAGGGATCACTTTTGCTCCCAGGTAGAGACAAGCAAAGTACGTGACAGCAGGTTCCAGGCTCCTTGGCCTGGCTACGCTTCCTTCCAACTCCAGTTTGTACAATGTTGTCAGGAAACGAATCCAGACTAGAGAGGTGGATTTGCATGTTGGCAGTCATTAGATGAGAAAAAGACTAACACTTAGAGCCAAACTGGGATTGGTAGCTCCAAATTTAGGGAATCTTGTAAATAATCCAGCACAGATTTCCCCCACCCCCATATTTTTTAAGAAATACCGTCTGCATCACAAATGCACAAGCTGAGTACAAGAAATGCCACCTTTGGAAAAAAAGGGGTTTGAACTCCAAAATATCCAGATGTTGGTGAAGAAACTGGAGTGAGGGAGGGCCAACACCCAGGGAGGTTGGACCTGCACAGCTGGTGATGCCAACAAACTGGAACCCACATTAGGAAGATGAGAACCACCACAACAGACCACACCATCAATACCACCATCCTTCACAACAGCCACTATCAAGCACGTCAAAAGAAATTACAAAACATTTAGTAGGGAAGCTTATTCCCTGCTACTCCCAAAGCATGGAGAGGTGCATTCCCTCCAGCACTTTCATTCTGGCCTCAGAGTTATCCAAGAGCACCCAACTGCCAATTCCATAGCATACATGCAACAGTGATGTTTACAGGAAAATTATGCCACATGCAAAGGGTTCTTCCTCCTCACCAATGCAACACGTGTTATTCCACATATTTCTACAAAAACTCTCACTTTGTTTTTAAAGTCATCCAAAGATTCAGGGCTGTGTTGTCCCATGCACAAGAAACAATGAAATCTCACAACTTAACCTAAAACATGCACAAAAATGCCAGATGTGATGTCACCCAGAAAGGACATCACGGCAAATCAAGTTAGCTGCCCGAACCTCCATCAAAACCAGTTATTTTTTATTCTTCCCCCCATTTTTCCCCTTTCTGGCTTTACTTTATCAGATCCAAAGTCTCTTTGTTAGTTTCGACTCTTCCTTTTCTCCAGGCCATATTTTTATTGTGTGAGGGCACTTCTGTTTGACAACAACAGGAATTAAGCACTCAAATACCTTTAAAAGTGTGCTTATTTTCAGTATGTTGTTCCTATTGCATTTATGTTCACCTTCACCGACTACTAATATACCAAGACAAGGCCTTTGTTCTTATTTAAATGAAGTAAATCTCCTGACATCACTGGCAACAGAAGCACAGCTTGAACAGAGTAACCAACAGTTACTCTTAACAGTGTATGAGAATGAGGCAATCCCCATTAACTATGGTTAATAACCACAGTTTCACACCCTATAAAAGTTCTGCTGCCCAGCAAATGAGGAACAAGGCAACCTTCAATTACTTCTTTCTTGTGCCTACTGGTGACCAAGCACTGGCCTAACTCCTGAGAGCACTGTTTCTTTCAGTGGGAAAATGCTGAGGATTGAGCTTTCATTCAAACGTGTAAAATCTAGATGTGACTTCAGGTGCTTTTACAGCCTTAATGTTCTTAGGAAGGAGTATGCATCTTGTGCCAACACATTATATCTTCCTCCCCACGAGGTAAATCCTTCACTGGGTAACAGCTATAAAAGAGCTGGATGACTAACAAATATGAATGCAACAACTGAAAATAAGCAGATTGATCTGTTATTCCCATTCTTGCCAGCAAGTGTTGCTGTTTACTAAGGGAAAGCAAGAACAAAAGGAACAAAAAAAGAGGGATTGCTAAATTTCCTTACTGTGTTTGTACCCAAATCCTTCCATGCAGAATTCTGATTCATCAGTTGAAACTTAGTGTGGCTTCTGAAGAGCTTCAATAGCTCCTGAGAGTAGAAAGCTTGCAGGCTGTTTTCTAGGGACAAAAAAGCCCTGTGAACATACATATATGATCTTCTGCAGTGTTGATAAGCACATTGCAAATGCCCAAGGAGAAAATTTGTGTGGGGAGATAACTGCAGAAACTATTCTTAGTAACAGAGTTCTGCATCTGTTGAAGTAACTCTGCCGGCACTGCGCTGAGAATTTATATTCACAAACACGTGCTCCAAATGTTGTGAAAAATGCACTATTTAAAATTCTGGTTTATGTAACCTGAAACATCTCTGAGAGCTCATGGAGGTGTTTGCACCGAGTACCGAGAACAAGCAGAGCCTGGAGCGGTGGTCTTCAATGCAGGGCTCCAACAGTAATGGGTGGTGTGTGGGCACTGGAAGCTCGCAAATTAAAAGCACAACAAAAGGTATTCAAAGCCCCATCTCCCACAGAAGCAGGTTACACAGAGGCACAGGCCTAAACATGGCTGGAAAACGCAGCTTTAAAACTGGGGGTTTGCCAGCTAAGCCACTGTCACTCAGTATGAGAAACTGATCTTTAGCAAAAGATTAAAGCAAATCCTTAATACCCAATGTACCATGGAGTTCCATGTTCTGAGCCCCTCATGCAGTCAAAGACCGACAGACAAGCAGCAAAACCCTTAAGAGACCTGCAGATGAAAATAATATGGTGCAAGCCCCATGCATATGTCAGTGAATGAGATGGGAAACTGTAGGAAGTACCAGAGCCCCAGTTTTGCATTGTAATAGACAATTTTACTGATCAAACGTCGATACTTTTTAACAGTCTTATTGCCATCTGAAACTTAATTTTTGATAGGAGAAAAGTTCTTACAGACATTTATTTTGCTTTCTATCATCAGCAATTAAGTCTCCCCATAGTGTTTTATTTTTGGACACTATGAGAAGCTGGGCAGAAGCTCCCGCTCCCTCTCCCCTATACATCTTCAGCATCTCCTGAATTAGACGAAGCAGAAATCATAGCAAAGTACACTCCTTCTAGTGTAATTCTTTATGGCTATGCCACTATGTATCAAACCCATGGATACACCTATGAATAAGTACTACAAATAAATTGCTGTCAAATAGATTAAGAAATAGCTGAAATCTCATCAAATGGCTCAAAGCAGTCTCTGCATTTGACATCACCTAAAGACCACTACACCACCTTCCTGCAACAATTACTGAGCCCATTAAAGTCATTATGCCACCTGGGAATAACTGGGACCTTTACTTGTGGAGCAGCTGTAGAGAGGCTGAAGCCTGAAAGGATTTAGAAGGACAAGTTGCAGGGACTTGAGTAAAACAGTTTTCTAGTCAGTTAAACGACCAAAAGCAGCATTAGCCTGAGTACCACTCACACCAGATTTACTCATAACCCCTTCCTCCTAGCTCCCAATGGTCATACTCTGATACCCATTTTGAAAGACAGTCTCCCTCTTTAGCCACCTTTTATTAAACCACTCTTTTTAAAAGCTGATGGTACAGACAGGGCTCTGCAGGAGTTGCAAAGAATGTATTTTTTTTCCTGCTAACCCATCCTCATAGCAACAGCCAGAAATACCCTTCAGTAACCCATACGTGTCAACAAGCTCCATTACAGCCCAGGATGTTTGCTGTAGCAGTTATTTCACAAGCCTCTGGTGGGACTGTAAATTCTGGCAGTGTCAAATACATTTCCTTTTATTACAAAACCCATTTTGAAGCCATCAGAAAGATTTCTCATTTTTAAACTAGCACTTCTATATTTAGAATATTACTTGGGTTACAGATTTATTTTTTCTTCCTGACACTGCAGAAACGGAGAAAAAGAAAAGGCAGGAGCACTAGTCCAGGAGAGCAGGAAGCTTTTCAAACACTGGAAAAGGTTTTAAGTTCTTGGAGAAGAGGACTGGACTTCACATCCTTTGGATTTGAAGGGAAGGCCTGAATCACGACATCCAGCCAAAACACAGTCCTTGATTTCACCCCTCAGTAAAATGGAAACTCTTCCTCTGGCCAGGCTCACTTGCAATGTGACTTGTGGTCCGCCCCAGAAAGCAAAGAGTCAAGGAGTTGCGTGGATGTGGGGTGAAAAACTAAAGGTCCATTAAGTACCTGGTCAGGAGAGGACCATGTACTTTCGTAACATTTCTTCCCTGCTGGAAGTACAAATATTGCCTACTGACCCTCCAGCCAAACAGAGGGAAGCAGATCACACTCACTAGGCATCTGCTCCCCCAAAGAAAGGCAGCCTTTAGAAGCTGTTTTAACATACATGTTGAAGTAGATCATGATATGAACCTTGTGAGTCAAATAAAAGATGACGAATAGTTGATGGAAGTACAGATTTCAGTTAATGTAGCAACTGAACTAATACATAAGGAGGATAAACAAGTCTCTTGTACATGCAAAGATGAACATGACTCGACCTCTAAATAAACGCTAAATCAAACTAACAAACATCACTGACAGGATAACGACTAATATCTCATGTCAAGCAAAGCACCATATAGCTCACTGTTAGGAACTTGGGAGATTTTGGTGCCTTGGAGTTCTCCCAACCCCAATGAGCTTTCTTCATCAATTCTGGATTAACTGGCTCAGTTACCTACTCAGAGTAAATGATATCCAAGCTTTTGATTTCTTGACTAAAACCTGCTTTGCAGCTAGAATTAATACCAAGGCCTACCCAAGCATCTTGGTACAAATAAGCCGGGGGAGGGTTGCATACATTAGTTCCCAGATCTTTGGATATATTCTTTTTTTTGGGGGGGAAGGCAGTGTTCCAATAGTTTCTTAAAATGATGGCAGCAGAACAGAGTGTGAAGCTGGGTGGCATGTAGCTGCCAACACATCAAGCATTTGCAATGATTCATTAGCCCAGACTTGACGAGATGTTCCTGGATTTGAAATAGCGAAAGAAGGAACTAGACATCCAACCTGCTATAGAGCTCAGCTGACTGGTACCCAAATTCCAGGCACTGGGCAAACACATGGAATAAGCAGACTCATGGTCCATCCAGCTCAGCATGCCATCTCCAACAGGAAAGCACACAAGCACAGCTACTACTTGTGCTCTGCTGCCTTGTAACCCTCCAGCATCCAGTGATTAACTAAGGGATAGAGCAACCCCAGTCCAGTTCCCAGTAGTGTCTGTTTTGTCCCTGAAATGGTCTATCTTTCCTTGAACCTACTAGTACAAACTACCTCCACAGCCCCCTGCAGCAACCAAATCCACTAACTACCTGCTTAAACTTATTTCTTTCCCTACAAACCCATATTATTGCCTTGCATGTGTTTACTTCTAACACAAGTAGGTACCCTGTCAAATGATGGAAAAGTGGTCTGCATCTTGAAGTCATACACATTAGCTGGTAGAAGAGAATAAACCAAGAGAACAGCCACTGGCAGAGCTGCACTTTAATGGCTCAGCATTTGTATTAAATCATCATCTAACTTCCCTGTCTCTTTTTTCAGTGAAAACATTAGATTTCCTATGTATTGAATCCTAATCTGTTTCTCCTATTAAACCTTGTTCCAGGCTTCCATCCTCCCCTTCCCCCAAGAAAGGGTCTTTGAAAAGTTTTTAACAAGTATCATGTACAATTCAGCCTGCTCCAGCTATTTCCAGATGGCCTCCAACATGATGGATTTATTCACTCACCATGAATTTTCTAGTAAGGAAGAAATAAATGGAAGCAAGATATGATTTCTGAAGCAGGAACCTTGCTGGTACCTCAGGAATTACAATACTTCATTTCTTCTAACAAATTCACACAGAATTGGATCCAATTCATAGAGATACCAAACACTCCCTATGACTTCACCCTTGTCTCTAACCCAAAAAGCTTTCTCATGGAAAGAGGGCAGCAGCACGAGCAGGTATTCAGACTGTTGGCACACCTTACTGGAATCTCTTGCCTAAAATCCAGCCATTAACATATGGAAGAATTGGAGCAAGCGCTTCTATTTTTATTACACACCATCTTTTCCAAGTTATTTTCCCTGTATTACAAGGTATTTGGCAAAACACACAGAAAATCATGAATTAGGAGCAAGACACATGGAACAGACCTTAGCCTTCAGTGTGATGTGATGGTACCTTCCTCTCTACAGAATCCTTGTTCAGGTTGTGTGTTGCACAGTACAATAATTCATGTAATTACATTTGAGACTTCTCTGTTCTTTGGAAAAAGGAGCTCCTGTATAGCACTATCAGGCAGCTCTTATATAAGGACAGCCTGGAAAGTCAGGAGACAGATCTGCAGGTTCTGTGTAAGACCAAAAGCCTCAGTAATGCCCATATTTTTCTGTTTTCATGACGAAAGGTTTTGTCACTTCTCCACGGACACTGCCTCCTTGGCATGTCACATACTAATTGAGATGCTACACCTGCCCGAGGCTCTGCTACCACGAATCTCTGGACCACCATGAACCACTACCAGCTATCCAAGGAGACAAGGCTGGGATCTGGAACCACAGATGCTTGACAATAGCTGCAAGCTTATCACCAAAAACGCCACACTTCTACAGCGCCTGCTCAGAGCTTTCTCCTATTTATAACAGGAGGTGCTCAGAGGTGCCTCCAATTGTACCTGTTCTATGATCCACCTTGTCTGTCTCAAGACCTCTTCCCTGGGCAGCATGCCGACAACAGCGAGGCAGTGGGTGCACTCGGACTCCTTCCCATCACACTGACAGCTCTGCCTCATTGTTTTCCCCTGTAGCCATCTGCTTCTTGTATCTTATTCTCAGACTGCTGATCTGCTGTGAAGCAGCCCACCACCTTCCTTCGTGCTCACACAGCACCTACCGGCAGCATGGGATGCTGGGTCCCAAGCAGGGATCCTAAGCATTACAGTAGAGTAAGTCATAACATGCAGAACAAATGCTGTTTATAGAGGACTTTGTTGTTGGAGCTTCCTAGATATACCGCTGGCAAAATAACATCACATTTCATAATAATTTCCCTGACGTGTGCCAACTACAGGGGAGTCCTCTTCAACCAGCACAGCTCCAAGGTACTTTGTATCAAAGTCCTAGGTCTCTATACAAAGCTGCCGAGGAAGAACAAGGTTTATATTCTGATTAATTGTTCAAGATGAAAATATGGGCTCTGACATAATGTAACAGCTATTTTGGCACAACTTTTGAGGAGCATGAGTAAGCAGCCTCTCCTAATTGATGTGCAGATCCTGGAGTGGGAAGTAACTGCATAATAGCTTCATGTTGTCTTCTGAAAGTTAACACAGATGTGAACCCTGTCAAACTAGTCCACAGTAACCAGCAGTGGCTACACACTGGAAGAATTTAATCCCGTTTCATCCATTATCTACGTTTTCTGTCTCCCATGGAAAACGGATTAACACAAGATGACTTGGACGTTACAGCTGAAGTTAACACAAGTGATTCCAGGTTTCAGTGGTGGCCAATCAAAACACCTTGACTTAAAAACTTACCATTCAGCAGCTAAGCAGTGAGAGCAGCCATGTGTGCTGTTAGACTACAGCCCATGTGTGCTAAAACAGCTTAGCTTAGTCTACAGTCAAAGAGGCTAGCGTTAACCTGCATTACATCATATTTGCTATGAACCAGGACTTTGCACACAGATAACTACTGCAGGATAGCTGACACCAGTAAATTATTACACAGAATTAACTAAGCTATGCTTGAGCCGTAAGGTGACGAGCTCAGTGAGCCATATTTGGGATGTGGCTCCTATGGAGTAAGCATAAAGCTCAAGAGTGCTGGCAGGTTACCAGACCACTGGCATTACTGCTCATTCATTTAAGAGATTCAGTATGTCAAGAATCAGTCCTATGAAGTCATCAAACTGGACTCACTAGTAAAGATGTCACTGGCTGTAAGCATGGTACTTGTCACACTTTCGACTGGAATGTTGTTTGTAAGACAGCAAAATTCAGCTGCAGACAGAAAACCAACCACAGGTCAGCAACCATACAACTCACACATTACTTTTACCACGTTTTTATTAGGTCTGCAGCATGATTTGATGCTTCATCTAATACTCAGCATAACTGCAAGCTGCTACAGAAGGAGGAGTCCTGCCTTCCCACAGTCTGGTTCTCAACCCTGCCCTGGCTTGAGCCTTGTGCTACGGTCACACAGTTACAAGTCAGTTCAGCAAGCCAATGCATGTGTGGTCCTTTCCCACTGACTCAGCGAGATAAACCAACCCTCCCTGCAGCCATTTAGCAGCCAGCTCCTTCCCTGGGTGCAGGACTGGGGCTCAAGGCAGAGATGGGCATGGCTGTACCTTGCAGCAACAGCCCAAACCCCACCCCGCACAGTGCATAGTCCCTCTGCTGGCATTCAGAAGATGAACTTTTACCTCACATTACAGCCTTGGAACTAAAGGAGTGAAGTAATTGGTTAGAGGTTGTTTTTCCCCTTAATTCACTCCAATGATAGAAAAGACAAAGCCTTTGATTACACGTATCTAAGCTATAGAGGTGGCGGGTTGAACACTGAGCCTCCTGCATCTTCACCTCTGAAGTCTCCTGTAGTAGACAATACCAGAGAACTGGTAGAAGTGCGCTTTAACATTAGAATGCACGTGACAGGGCAAAAGCATGACAGTACTGCTCTGCAAATGCCTTTGTCATGTTCTGAATCGGTGCTTTTACATAGTTCCCAATTCCCAGACTGAAAGAGATGCCTAAACAACACTTTGTGCATGCAGTGTTCAGTAGAAAAGCTGAAAGCTGCCCCTTACCCCTGCAGCCACACAAAACCCCTGGGCAGCAGAAACTGGTGCACTTTTCTGGCCTGTTTGAAGGCCTGTACCTTCTGTCCAAAGGCATATCAGCCCATATGAATTGCTGTAATGCTAGCAGTCAGTTCAGTTCTGAAACTCATGAGACTCAGCAGCTGACATGTACTCCATTCATACATGCAATAAGCCTGACACTTCTGGGGAAAATTAAACCCATTTCCCCTTGCACAGCAGCTCCACTCTTACAGACGGGAGCAGCAGCACACAGCTATACGTCAATGACAAACAGTCCTCTCGCCAGAAAAGCCAGGGACTACTTTTCTTTGTAACAGTAATAGCTGTGGTAGGATGTAAAACGGGTACGAAGAAGCATGAAGAAAGCTACCAAAGATAGCACAATGGCCAGGCCAAGTTTTGTGAAGCAGTTCTGCTGTCTATAGATGTAATTCTCCTTCCACTCACCATCCTCCTGTGCCTCTCCAATAAATTCAGCAGAACATGATGGAGTTTGGGTTGAGTCTTCAGTTACAACAGAGAAGGGGATCTCAACTATTAGTTCTTATCACCCAGATGAACCCAGGGTCCCTCTATCTTTATATACTTTCCTCACAGCCTCTCTAAACATCTCACAGCTTGTGTTGCACTGTCACAATGTCCAGATTTCAGAAGAAGCTGCACAATAAACCTAAGTGCAATAAAAATTCCATGTGCAACAACAGAAATCCAAACTCCATTACTAATTTCCAGAACATTCCTTAACTGAGCAATGCAGAGGTGAGGCAGTACCTCAGAACTCCCTGTAAACTGCATATAATCTAATTTCTGCACTACCCTGTTTCAGTCTCTCATTACTGAGTATCTTTCATGTTTTAATTCACATGACATTAGATTTGCTGCACTAAACAAGCACCTTCTGAACTCCAGAATAAAATGGAGGTTAATTACTAAACCAGATTTTTAAGTGAGAGTGAAACTCTATTAATGCCTAAAGCAATGCTAGGCTTGACAACTTAATTGAAGTTAAGCACTGCAGAGTTAAACTGCCCCAACAGCTTTATTTAAGCAGCAGCTCTCACAGTGAGACCTCCCAGGGTCCCACATTTTACCCAGAGGACAAGAGAACAGGGCTTCTCCTGCTCCTGAATCTGGCATCTACAGTGAGATAATCCAGTAGCATTTCAAAATGGGCCTTTGCAAGCAGATGTACAGACCTCTTTCCCCAACCTGCTTCTCCTCATTTGCCCTGTACATACCACTAAGTGAAGGCAAAGAAAAGCAATGGGGCAAAAAACTCTCACTGCACGTAGTACAGGTAGAGGCAAGTCTTACCAACATTCAGCACTCACATGGTATTAATTTTGTCACTGAGGCACCTAACAGCTAACTAAGCCGTACCTGCCTGGGAGGACAGGTATTGCTGCACGCTGTTTATCATCCAAAATCACTCATTTACATGAGAAAAGCCCTAAAGGACTGCACAAATGCAGACACAGTCCTCATCTATAACCTTAAAGTAAGAAGGACCATTGAGTCTACTGTGTCTCAGGTTTGTTTGGAGCTTCTAGATGGCAATAAGCAACCAAGTCTCTTTCCCAGAAAGTGCTATTCCAGGAAAGCACCCTTAACTTTCTGCCTCTTTCTCAATAGTTATGGCAAATGCAAAAGGAGCAAAGTCTGGAGCAGTAAATATAGTTTATTTTCTATTCTTGATGTTTTGTTATTGCCAGTCAACTCCAGTTACTGAAACATGTCAGAGCCTGATAGTAGAGAGAAACAAATGCAGCCTCAGAAAATACAAACTGGAGACTGTGCAGCACATGTTCATTTCTATGTCTGACACCAAGTGAATGAAGTAAGACAGCTATAGCATGACACAGCATTGGACTCTTACTTGCTACTGACAGTGTCATTAAAGGTTTGCATTTAACTGCTTTATTTTACCCAGAAGGCACCTCTGAATTAAACTTTTCCAGTAAATCCAATAAACATTTTTTTATGCTAAAGAACACATTCTCTAAGATCTCCAGTTTGCTGGACCTTAAGGCTACCAGAAGCAACCTGCAGAAAACTGATGTTTCCAGGTAGCTGCACAATGCAGGACAGCCAAGGAAAGATCAGTCCTGGCTGAAGCCTTGATTCACAATTCCATGTGATACTTCTTTAATACAGCTTGGCAGAGTGTGTTGTATGCCGTCGTGATGAGCAGAGACCCAGCTGTGGGTTACAAAAAAGCCCTTTGCGCAAGCACACTGAGGAACCGATTCTAGAATTATCCCAGAGCATGAAATGGCCAAAGTTCATGTTTACTATTTTAGAAGTAATTTTGACTTTAGTGTGTGAATTCATAGCAGGCAAGTTAGTGCTGGTGCATCAAAGAACTGGAATATTTTAGTCAACAGCCTGGTGGAATTATTATGCACGTTAAACAGTCCAGATAACATCACAAGCAATGAGCATCTGTCAAATGCTTTGCACAACCACTACCAAGGTATGGTTTTGCAGCACTGTACGCAACCTCTGCACTGAAGCTGAAGTGCTTATTTAATGTAATGTTATGCTGTGGGGTGCTTTGCATCCATTCACAACAAGGAATGACGGAGCAAAACATAGTTTGTGTCAAACAAGGTTAAATCAAGATGAAGAAAGCCTGGCAGCTTTGAACCAAGACTAAAAAAGACACAAGTTCTGCCTACCAGGTCTTTACCTATGCCCGTACCATCAACTGCTTTTGGGACAAATTGCAACAGTTTAGATAAAGACATTCCTGGCCTTACTTAGAAAAGCAAAGCTGAAGGAGTGCAACTTGGGGAGAAGGTGTGGAGCCTCCTGCATACTCCATCTACTGCGCATTGTGATAGACAAGTCAAAACAGCAGTTTAGGTATGAGCTATGTACAATTCAGAAAACCCCACAACCAAATAAAACCACACTTCTGCTGTGAAGCTCATCAAAACTGGAAGAGGTTACCAAGAGAGGCTGCAGTGTCTCTGTCTTTGGAGATACTCAAAACCCGTTGAGACATGGCTCTGAGCAATCTACTCAACATGACGAGCAATGGAGCTGGATGCATCACCTCACTGACTCTCTGATTCTATACAGCCACTGGGAAAAACTTAAGACTGCTGGAACCAACCCTATTCCAAATTTTCAGAACCGATCCACATGACACCTTGTATCAGACTAACATCACTGTGGTTGGCTTTCAGAACAATCTACCAAAAAAAACCCTACCACCCCAAAAAATTACTATGTATGCCAACGCTATTATCAGAGCATCAAAAAATAAATGGGCAGTTAAGTCTTTTGTGGGAAAAGATGAAAAGAAAACTTACTGATAGAGCTCTTCCTCTGTTAGACAGACCATACTGAAGATCTGCTCATTCTGCACCTCGCATTGAAAAGATTATGCATTTCTCTTCTCAGTGGGATTTTTTACTTTTCCAAGTAGTATTTCAACAAAAGCAGAATAAATTAAAGTCACAGTGTCAGGCTCAAAAGTACATCAGATTTAGCAGCCTGTCATATGCTGAACACTCTTCTCCCAGTCCAACAACGTATTCAAACCATACGCTGAAACTCAAGCACAAATAGATGAGCAGCACGGTTCATGTGCTTATGGTTTCCTGGAGCACTCCCGCGTTCGTTACAGCCTTAGGGCTGCAACAAGTTTAAACCTGCCAGCACAAAACCCATTGAATTATTTAGGATTCTGAAATAAAAAATACATGGAAGTGTTTTGCTGAATGAAGGCTTGATCAAGGGAGGTCTTTAAACATACGCTTAACTTCAGTTGGCATTTAAGTCTGATCTCTTTCAAAGAAGCCTCGGCACGAATGCTAGATGCTTTCTTTAGCTTGCAGCTCCCACTATGCCAAAGATTCAAAATATATTAGGGAAAAAAAAAAAGCAGCTTATGGCACGCATTTGCTCAAGAAGAATGCTTATGGAAGACCCTACCTTTCATTTTGATATTCACATTACTTTTACAACTTCAAACAAGCCCAAGTTGTTTTTAAGATTCCAGGTCATAAACCAGCACACAGGTAACTCACTTAATTTTAACTTGGATTCTCATCTTCATCTAACAGAATGCCAGGAAACAGAAAAGAGCCTGTTACCAAAAACCTCGATGAAATTCAGTTAAATCCTGCAGATGGCTTTCATTCCACAGAAAACACTAAACCAGCAGTTTGCAGGGCATAGCTTTTTCTAAATACACAAAATGAAGAGAAAACAATACACAAGTGGAAAGTGCGAATGCTGAGCCTGTTATATTTTTGTTCCAACAGAAATGCAACGCGATCCATACAATCTTGAAGTTCTAGAGCATCAGTCTTTCTGCTGCCAGGGTGCTCTGTAAGTGCCACCAAATAAAGCACACACAGTTTCTAGTGCAACCAAGTAAAGCACAGTTTCTAATGCAACCGCTTATTTTTACCTATGCTACATACAGTAAGGAGGAACTGCATTTCCGCCACATAGCCGCCATTCCCTATGGCGCTACAAGAAGCCAAACAGCACCTACTGAACAACCTATGTACTTTGGATGACTGCAAGCAGCCAAATTTAGCATTTTTCCAAAGCACAGTCTGATCCTGTAGCTCTTAAATACAGGGGAAGCTGTCTTAGAATAAATAGTGATTACAGAATTGGAATATCAAGAGCTGTGAAAGTCCTTGCCACAAAATAGAAACCCACTGAAAAGAGACAACGAGGACAGATATTGCGATTTTCTGCGCTGTGCTATTTAATAAACTCAGTGGAAGTGTATTAAATTACAGATGGGAAACACACGTCAGATAATTGTGTGACAACATTCAAATCCACCACCAGCACAATTAGAAAACTGATCAGAAAGATCAGCGAGCGATGAGCCACAGAAAAACCTCTCTGCAGTTACAGATGGATATTCATCCCTTTTACACGGCATCTCACTAACACGTTTCATAGCAACGGGGCAGGAGTTATCAGATAGCAGGGGATGAGACTGGTAACCATACAAACCAGTCCCGTCCTCCAGCTCATAGCACATTTCAATAGGAGAAAACAGGCAAGTGAGCAAACCCAGTACCTAACCAAGGAGGAGCTGCAAGAACTCACTACTTTAGATCATTAATATGTGTTTTCCTGCAGTGCTGCTGGTTTTCCACATCAGCCAATCAGGATGGCAGAGCAGAGCATCACCACAATCTGCTGAACACTGCACCATAATGATAGCATGGTCCTGGGAAAGCAAGACCTGTCCTTTTCCATGTGTCTCTCGTGCCTACCTAAAGCAGCTTCAATGTCCAGGCTGTCCAGGAGAAGCTCTGGGCATGAAAATGGTGGGATTATCAGCTGAGACTGTAACCACCATCAGAAAGAGGTGCTCCAGGTCACAGCTCACCATGAAAGCCAACTTTTCTCACCAGCCTCCTTTCACTGAGCTGGTACACAGCCAACACTTGGCACAGCAGAACAGCATTCAGGAACACAGTATCATTGGACCTGCTCCTCTGCAGGTCTATTAATAGTTTCAAGTGGAACACAAAAGGCCAAATGGTCAACAGTTTCAGAGAAGAAATCCTTAAAGATCCCACCTGAGACCCATGAACACCCTTCCCTAGACTGTGCAAGAGATCACTGCAGACCCAAAGGAGGGAAACCTTGTCCTACAGAGATAAAGTACCCCAGCACAACTCCTACAAGCACCTTCATTAGAAAGGCTAAGTGAAGGATACTTAATTGTCTCCTTTCACAACTCCTTTGGAAGGATGTTAATTACTGCCTTATCAGAGGGATCTCTCCCAGAAGGTAGGACACTGAGGTAAAGGTAGGGTGGCCGATTCCTTTGGGAAACATCAGAAAGACCACAAGACCCTCCCCAGCCCTGCAAACAGGCAGGACTAGGCCACTTGCAGCCAGCCTTCCTTTCCTTACAGGGGCAGCTCCAACACCTTTAAGACCCTCTTCACAGGCAGATCCATTTCACGCTTTTCATTACTTGACACAATTGAGAAACAAAGTCCTTGCTGGCATCTTCAGAGCTAACAGCTCTTACAGCACAGCTTGCTACAGTAAGTATCAAAAGCTGTATTAGCTGGGAACCAAATTATTACCTGCAAAATAGTTTTGCAATTAGACTGAAACTGTAAGTTATGCAACAAGCTTGTGATAGAGACATAACCTTGTTTCATCTCCTGCCTTACTCTACTCCTTAACTCACTTCTGTACAGACTCAGACTTCTCTGGATGTACCAGGAATGATTTCACATTCCTAAAATCTTAAATGCTCTTCAGAAATACGTATACTTGTCTTAATATTCACCTTTGACCAACAACTTCCTCACCAATGTATACAACTCAGAAAGGTCCTTGGCCATCAGTACCAGAGAGCCCATTCCTTCTTTTGACTTCACTGCCTGCCTGCAACCATTCAGGAATCTCTGGTTCCCATAACCCTAAAGACTTTTCCCCTTCATCCAGCAGTCTATGCCCCAAATATCACTGCTCATATGCAAGTCCCCATGTTTCATGCTGTGACCTCTACTACAGAGATTTGGGCGACTACTTTTTAGAAGAAACTGTTTCTGAAAATCGTGTAATTTCTGAGCACATTTTCCCTGCCTCCTGGTAGAACTGTTTCACTTTGTGCAAATAACTACTTCCTGAAGCAGGTGAATGCTCACTCCCTTGTGTTACACCAAGCCACTCCTGCTCATACCTGTTCAATGAAAACTACACAAGGCAAAACAGACCACCTCCTGCAAAAGAGACACCTCAAAACCCCATGGTTTATTGGTTTGGGCAGTCCAAAGCGTGGTGGACTTGGTTCCATCCCACATTTTGAGTCACAGGCAGGATAGGAACTCAAAACTTGTGTGTCCTGAGTGGATAAGGCTGGAGCAGGAGGATGTGGTACTACCTGCTCTTCCTCATCTCCATAAGAGCAGACCTGTCTCTGGCACATCACTCTGAGAAGCACTTAGCAACAGCTCACCTAGACCAGACAACTAAATCTTCAAGGGACAGCATTCGATACCAGCCTCTTACACCCAGCACTGCCTGACTCAGGCCATCCCTCAATCCACATGCCAGTTTTCACAAGCCTTCTTTGAAGCCACCTTTCCCCCATGTGTTCTGTAGGGAACCTTCACGCCTACCTCATGGCTGGGTTTGTTTTTTAATTCCACTAGGCAGCAGAACACATAGAACTGAGATGATGCAATGCTAAACCAAAGTTCCCCTTACGAATATAGCCCTAGGTGCCCAACAGGATGTGACAGGTGGACAGGCAGGCAATCTGAGCAGGAGGATGAAGTCACGAAATGAGCAGTTGCACGGCATACTACTAATCTTAAATTCCAAACTCATTATGCACAAGCCTAACAAACAAAGGGGCAGCTTAACAGATTTACAATGTGCCTCCTCCGAGGGTGGAATAATTATTTATCAGATGGTAACCTTCGTGTTACAACAGCAATAAATAAATAAATGATCCCAGCAACTCTTCTGAGACATGCCTATGTCTTCACTAGACAGACTTGACATCCGGGATGTGCCTTCAGCCTGCCTGGGCTTGGGTAGAATTGTAAATAGTTGATTCAAATAAAATAAAGCTTGCTAGACCGAGCAGAAACCCAAACAGGAGTTAATGGCATCCCAGGGGACCCACTGCAAGAGCCCCACGCCTCCCTGAACTCCTCCCAGCTTCCAATGAGCAGCCTATAAAAGCTTGTTTCCCTTTGCTCATCTGTAAGATCATTCCCTCATGTACGTATGCAAACCTCTACCATTCCAACTTCATTCTCCCAGGGTGCAACTCTTACTTATTCAAGCTGAACACCGCAAGCATTATAAAAAGGGTCTGTACCTCTGTATTCCCAGTTTGGCTTTACAGCTGCATATTACCATGCAGGGACACGTCCAGAAAAAGCATTTCCAAAGTCAGTCGTATTTTACACACACACTATCCTTCTTTATTTAGTAAAACCCAAAGAATCTTGAAATAGTAAATGTGCACAAAATGTGCTCAGCCAGGCTTTCCCACTCATATCTCAATGATCCTTTTCTATCTCTACAGTACTATTCCAACTTCCAGTTTAAAGCTTAAGAAGCACAACCCCTCTTTGCCCATATTCCCCATCTCTTGCCATCTGACAGCATCCAAAGCCTGCTCCCATCTTCCCAGCCTGAAAGAGTTCCCAGCAGTTTTAGTTCTGTTCCAAGTTTCCTATCTAGCTAGCTATTTCTCCTCCAGAAAGGATTACAGTAACTCCTATTTTCTGTATGTTTATATGTTACAACAGGATGGCTGGCAGGAAGATTAATAACAATCATCATTACTATCTCCGTTCTCTGAAGTATCCTTTATCTGGTGCATTTCAGTTGTTCCCAATTCTCCTTGTTACTTTTCTGTGGCCCCCGATCCCAACATCCCTGCCCTACTGGGTTTCTACCATTCATACAGCAGTTTGTGTGTGGTCACAAACTGCAAAGACAAGAAATGGTGTCTCAGCATCCTACGGTACAAGCAAGCTTTGGCAATACAGTATCTATTATTGGCATGATGCTTTCAGCACACTAAATGTGACAAGCTTCGAGTGCCTCAATATCTCAACATCTTTTGATGGAAAGATGGAAGTTTCGGGTACCTGGAAAGATGTTGATCACCGTTTTCACAGTGTAAAGTCCTTTTTTCCCAGAATTCATCACAAAAATTCTTTCGTGTACCAGCAGGCCAAACCAGGCACATAATCCTTTCACATAGCCAAGCAAAGCTCGCCTTTGTTGGCTTGAAAAGACACAAACCTTCCTCCTACTCCCTGCAACTTCATGGTCTCTTCCCAAGGAGTCTCATGAGACAATCTAAGAAAACCAGACCCCCAGCCACACCAGCCTCAGGTGGGCTTACACCCATTTTGTGTCAAAAGAACAGCATGAACAGAGGTGCAACGTACCTGTGAAACAAGATCCCTGGAGTTTTTGGAGCATTTAAGAAGGATGAATCCAGCTCTTCCAAGAGACAGAAACTGCCGCATCGTCTCAAATGCGACTTTCCCTTAGCTGAAATATCCCTATGAAATAGTGACTGCAGGATCGATCTCCAGATGTCTTACACCATACCTGTAGGGTTCTAGAGTAAAAGGGTCTGAAAAAGAGGTGCTTGCTCTTGATGCTCATTTCTCCAAGTGACACAGAATTCATGAACTCTACACCTGCGAATGCGTGCCTGCCTGCATTGTAAAGGAATAATCTTCATGGGAACTGATTTGAAAAAAAACTTGTTTACTGTTACAGGCTTTTAATTACAACATTAAAATACTAGCCCAAACCCTACATTAAACTTGCATTCTGTTTTACATAGCAGTATACGTAACAATCATCACAGCAAGCAGCTCTGTTGGCTCATGCTGGAAGAAGTAATTATATATCACAGCAACGCATTTTTGCCCTTCAACCTGCCAGTCCAGTCCACGCAGCAGCTGTGAGCAGCAGGTCAGTGAGGGGGGGGGGGGGGCTACAGAAGGTTTATACAGTGTTTTTTCCACTGAAGAAAGAAATAAAGCTATAAACCACCAGACCCTGGCTTGCATGCTTGGCAGAAAGCTGCTAACACAAACATTACAGCAGCCCTTGCAGCAGCGATGTTACCAGAAAAAATGAGCTTGATCCAAAGGCACTATTAGTGGCTAAAGTACCAGTTAGCAGTTGTATTGCAAGCCTTCCTTACGAAATTTCACAGGTTTTGTACTTGTCACAGTGATACCCACACCATCCTCTTTCACTTGGACACTCCTGTGTTCTCTTTGAAACGCTCTCAGCCAAAGCCCACAGACTTTGGTGACTAGGGCCTATGCAAGTCGCATGCTGAAATGCTACCCAAAGACACTGGGACAGAGCCCTTTCAGAAGGCACCCCAAAATTGCCAGTGCCCCTCCACAACAAGCATATCTGACACTGAAAACTGCATGTAACTCCTGCTGGAGGACAGGCTGACCTGTCTCAGGCTATATTACAGTCTTTGGTTCCAGTAAACACTGAAATATTTCAATCTTGACACTGAAAGAGGCATCAGCTATTTTACAGCTGTTGCCGATAAAGCAGTAGCATTGTTGTATTATAAATATGCAACAGTACTCCTTTTCCTGTGCTGCTTTTTCCCCATTAGGAAATAAAGCATAAAACCATATGCAAGCCAGTAACTGTCCTGTTACTGTTTAGCTGCTGGGATTATTAATAAAAGTAAGTAAATAAAATAAACACAGTTCTAATAGGATATGATAGCAATGCAATGGTTAACTGTCCAGCACAATCTGCCATGCCATGCTGCTTAATCATGTTGTCTTTGTTCCAGCAAAAAAGACAGTAAATTTTACCAAACAAACACGTTATAACCAATGTATTTCAAAAACTTTTTGAATCTAAAATAGAACGAGACAGACAATAATGGCCAAGAGCCTGACCAGAGTAATGGAAGTTGGACTCTCATTTTGCTCCCAATACTGAAACCAGCAGATCGTTCTCGGAAGACAATGAAGAGCCAGCACACAATTTCATTATTTAGCTGAAATTTAAACAGAAAATTACTCCTTCTGTCTCATTTGAAAGTCTTGAAGCATGTTGCTTTGGAAAGCAAACAGAAATAGGAGGACAGTATAGTTAAATGTCAGAACAGGCTTCTCCTGTACCCTTATTTCTGCAGCTGTACAGATTTCTTCCCATTAAACCTTTCATCATAGAACATGGTGAGGGGCTGGATTTGTTTATAAAACAACACATCTGCAAGTCTTTTCTGTTCTAATTTCACAGTTTTCGTCTAGATCCTGACCAAACCGTAGAGCAGGAATTAGTCCTGTTGCCTACCACAGTGCTGGGAAGGACCTCCGATACATCACCCTACATGCTAAATAAAAACATACACAGCGCAGAATAAGCTCTACAATGACTGGCTAATGACAACTGGAAGGTTCACAGCAGCCCCAAACATTCTGGTCCAGAGGCTTGTGAAATTACCTCCACTGCACACAGGGAAATGAGCAGTACCCCAGCCATTAACCAGCAGGGCTGCATTGGGTCATTTCCAGTGATTTCAAAGGCAGAAGAATGTATTGATTCAAATTATCATCTGCATTCTGTATATCGATCGTAGCCAGCTAGTGGAGCTTCCTGCTCACCAGAAAGGTATATGGATTCATCTCATGCAGAGTGCATATATACTTACACACAAGTAACAGTCAGCAGCCCAATAAATCAAAAGAAAATACATGTGCATGCTAAAAGGTGCACAGTCAGGGCAGTCAGCTCAGCCTCAAAGTACCTGTGCACTCCCTGGCCAGCTTAGCAGCTGAACAAAATCCTCCTGAGGAAAGCAGGTTGGGGAAGCAAAAAGGTGACATTCAATAGCTCATATCAAAGCAAATTCCGAACTGAATTTCATGGGCTATTTCTGTTTCCTTGCTAAATAGCAAAGGCCTACTGCAAATAACAAGAGCGAGAGTTTCACAGAAGAGAAAAGGTCAACAGAGATCTCTCACTGTGGAAAATGCTCTGCTACAGACAGGGAGCAGCACTAGCTCCCAGTGTAAAGAAATACCACTTATTGTCTCCACATGTTTATACAACAGACACTCCAACTGCAGCCTTGCCTTTTCAGTCTGTTTTCAAAAATAAAGTAGTACAAAAAGATGTGGTGAGGGTTTCCTTCCCAGGGAGGCGAATTTGAGGTGCTGAATAAACATGGGATTATTGACTCACTCACAAAAATGTTACCGGAGAGATTTCAAAGAGGCATACTTTTGGCTTAGCTCTACTCCCACTGACGTCGGTTAAGACTTTTACCATTGACTTCAGTTAGTGCAGGCCTACGTATCACTTTAAACTCTGCTATTATTACCTTTTAGTTTCAAGTATGTGATGTTCCTCTGTAACAGACGGAAAAATATTTCAGGAACTTTTTAAATCTGTTCCTCCAAGACACATTTTTATTTTTTTTTTTTTAAAACACACTGAGACATGGTTTCTGGATGCAAGCACATGTGACCTGTTCTAAATAAAGGATATTTTCCACTTCTTGCACAACTGGAACAGATATAAGCAGTAGCTTGAACAAACTGCATTGCAGAACCCAACCAGAATATAAAACACTTGAATAAGATCCATAAATAGCAGGAATACGAAAAGACTACCTCCAATACGGCACAAACTCAACGTTAAGCCTAATGTAATCAAGTTCAAATTCAATCACGCTGCAAAGTTCATTTACAAAATTAAATCTGATCATCTGCAGACTAAGGCACTTTACAAAAAGTCCTCTCTGGCTTCAGAGTAAGTACATGTTTCAGAAACGTGTGCCTCGAGTGAAATTCATACTTCCTCAAACACTGTGTATTAAAAGGGAAGTTTTAACTAAATCAAGACTTCAATGTTTAGCACAGCATCAGAAGAATGGGAAAAAGGGGGGAGGGGGCTGAAGTGCTTTACAGAGATCTTAACTATATAGATACGAGATACTAGCTGATATAAGTAAAATATTGAAGGTTTACATATAAGAAAAAGCATTTTGACACCAGGCATTATGAGAATTTTATAAAAATATCACTGCTTTAATAATGACAAACTCTACATCTCAATGCTATTGCTCATAAAGCAAGAATAAGCTTCCTCAAAAAACCAACCATCATGCAACTTAAAAGCACTTCCCAATATTTTTTTCCACTAAAAATACTTCAGCAACAGCATCATTCAGGTGCTTTTTAACCAGTATGAAAATAAGCAAGCTGGGAAAGGGCAATGGAAAATAGCACAAATACCAGTAATTAACCTGCAAGTACATGGTTTTATTAAGAGTAAGACAGTAAATTACAACAACTGACAATGATTTGCTGGCTCTTCCTAGGTCATGCACCCATCCAAAAGGACACACATTACAGAGAACCAAAAAATACAGAAAAGCCACTGAATATACAATTTCTTCTCTGCATTTGGCACACCTGGGTTAGTTCAGATTGCCCTGCGTGAAGGCAGACTGTAAAGTCTTTACTTCCAGGTACCAGTTTGATATCCAAAACATTGTTTTAGTAAGTCAAGTGATGTAAAGAATTTACATGAGCATTAAATGAATGTAACTTAAGCCTACAGTACCCTGATGACTGTGTGCAGACACATCAGGATCTTTGTTTTCTTTGGTAACAACTGATTATTTTCTTGAACTGATTGCCTGAAAATAAAACTCCATCAATTTCATTGTGCACTGCTTGCACCAGGAAAGAAACCTTATTTACTTGTTCATTACACAAACACACACAATACTTAAGTGTATGTACTTATAAATTAAGACTATTATCCTTCAGGAATACGGCAGGAGAGGAATGAAGCATGAATGTGAGGAAAAAAAAATAAATCTCATTGTCTTCCTGGCTAGTCATAAAGTCCAGTTTCCTCCCACAGTGAAAAGTGATTCTGGAGAAACCAAAGCAACCAAAACATCTTCTCAGTTTTCAAAGACAACCACAGCAGATCCCAGAGAACCCTTAAATGTAGCTAGGGCTTAGCACAAGAAGCTAACTTCTCATGAGGCTGAAGGGTTCAGAAACTGTAGTTGGAACTGATGTATTGCAGCCCCATGTACTCTCTCCATCCCTTGTGATTAAAGTTTTTTGCTGGGCTTACATTTTTCCCTGGCCTCTAGCACTCAATTGTGGCTTGGCCTAAGTTAGTATAATATTTACTGCAAAAAGCCTTTATTACTGTACCTCTTGTGGCTTTCGATTGCAGACTTGAATTATGAAATATGGATGGAGTAACTGTGAGGGCACACTGGAGAGCAGAAATCTTTAACAGAATGTAACACATTGGAAAACCAGCAACCTGGAAAGAAGTAAACAGTGTTTTACCGAGTGAAGGACAGCACTAGCAAGAGGGCTCAGCAAAACCAGGCAACAAAAAGTTTATTATTGGTTCAGAGCACTGCCATTCTTCTGTATTTCTGAGCTAGGTGGCTTTTTCCAGGTATTCACAATTTCGGCTTCTGTGAGTAAGCCAAGGATGCTTCTCACCTCTCATGGTTAAAAAAGAACAGAGACAGTCCTGAACGTTGCTAGGAAATCAGCAGTTCTCACCAGGGGAAAAAGCAAGATTGCTACTTAGACTTGTCTCTTACCACAGGTATTGCCTCCGTTTTGCTTGCTCCCCAGGCACCTTTCCAGAGCAAGGCTGCAGAGCAGACAGTAAGAAAGCAATTCCCATGGCCACAGTCCCATCGCTACACCATGCTGACCCGGTGTTATTCCACTGACTGCTGTGCAATTACTCCCAATTTACATCCACAGGAGAAAGCAGCAGGGTGATGCTGAATACTGTTGATAATCATCAGTCAGACTGGTTTCAGGCCTCAGCAAAGCTGAAGGACTACAGAAGCCCTTTTAAGATTACAATCTGCACATCATGAAGCAAACAGGTTTGTGAGCAACTTTTACCTCCTGTTATCATCAAGCTTTATCGGCCTGGCTCCAAGGACAGGTTTATAGGGACCTGGCAGGGGCCCCTGGCTCCTTTGCTTCTTCTTCTCCCACAAGACCAGGAAGACAACTGGGACTCTACCTCAGGGTAAAAGCTGTATGTGAGCTGGACAGGCTTCACGTCGAGGTTAACATGTCATTCTGCTACCTGCCAGAAAAACCATGGGCTGTTATTCCACCCTCAGGGCTCCCTCTTCTTGTACGCATGGATATGCATGGAGGGACTCAAGACAGACTGGGGCAACTTGTCACTTCTAACAAACAAGCCCTCCTGGAAACATCAGAGTAGATATTGGCCTGAGGAACACTAGAAAGCCAGGATGACTGACACGGGGGTCCCTTTAAACCCAAACAGCAGGCAGTGCTGGATCTGTGTAAGTACCGCGTAAGACCATACTGTACCAATTCAATCCCAGAATGTTTGAAGTGACAACACTTAAAAGATAAATACTCCAGCACTTCATTACAGACTACCTTTATTCACTTTCCTCCCAAAAGAAGTGAACAACACAGGGATACATTTGGGTCCCAAAGCATCAAGTCACAGGAATTAAAAGCAGTTGGAACACCTGTGCAAGGTCAAATGCAGACAGGCTATCTATGCTCCATACCCACACCAGCTGAAGGCATCGACAAACTACAGACTAGACAACCATAAAGGGACAACTCCTGCACACTAGTTAGAACCTGTAGCTGATGTAGCTACCTGATAACAGTGCACTTGTCATGATCTACTCCACGACTGCTGTACTCCACTGGCACAGGCACTGAACCCAAAGCCTCATGGGTCTCCCAGCTGCCTCCACCGCAGCTGGAACCCACCACTGCTGATGAACGGATCTTCTACATGCTGCCCCCTCTCCACATATTAGCATGGCTCCCAGCTTGAAGCATTATCCATCTGGATAATGGCAACTTCCCTGCACAACCTTGGAGGGCAGAGGAGTTCTGGCAACACTGGTTCGGCTGGCTGGCCTGTCAGGCTGTGAAAGGCTGCATATCACCATCACTATGTGCACCATTTTTCAGCATTACCAAAGGTTCAGCGGGAAGTAGGGTGCTGTGAAGAGAGGCCACAGGAGGTGGCCCCAGCTGTAACAGTGACAGAATTTTTAACATCTGGTAGTCAAAGACTTTGAATGTTTCTGAAACATTTGGAACACGAGCAAAAATTCATTCATTTACTTTGAAGTGTGTCTGACCAGTGAGTGGTACAGTCTAAGCTCATTCCAGCACAAATGTTTTTAAGTATTTACCTTTCCATTCATTTTTTGACTACATGTACAGACGCACAAAGAACATTGTTTAAAACTAAAAACCATGAACATAAAGGCAGGCTGACAGCAGACTCAATTACAAACACGCTACACCTGCAGCAATGACCTTACACGCAGGTGGGTACCGCCGAGGGGAGCGTTGTGATGAAATGGAGGGCTTGTTTCTGCCTAAGCACTTTGAATGAAAAACCAGAGGAGGGAGAAGCGCGCCACTGCTGACAAGGCCGGTACTCAAGGTGCCGGAGAGCCTTTGCTTTCTTCTTCCAGAACCAGGACGGAAAGCAAGTACCTCGCACCCCGAAAGGGACAGAAACACTCACTGCCTCCCTTCGCTTTACAGACCATATCTACGCGACGCAGCCGCTCTAGATAAGAATAAAGGGGTTTTCCCACAGCAAAAAACACCACTTCAGCAAGAAACAGACGTACCCAGGCAAAAGTTTCCAGCCCCCAAACGCCTGCGCGCACCAACCCCGCTCTCAAAGTCAGAACAAACCTCCCCAAACCACCTCACACGCCGTAAGACCTTGCAACAACTTTGCAGCGCCGCGCTGACCCCACCCGGGCGCCGCCGCACCTGCCGGGGGTGGAGGGGAAGCCGCTCACCGGGGACAGGTGCCGCCGGCGCCTTGTTCCCCCCACCCGCCTCGGCCGGACCCCCGGGCGGTTGGGGCTGCCCCGGCGCGACGGCGAGGCCCCGCACGGCCAACAATGCCCTTTACATAACGCCGGCCCGGCCCGCCTCCCGCCCGACAACGCCGCTATTATGGCAGGAAGCACTAAATGGCCGCCCCTCAGCGCCGGGGCGGAGAGGGGGGGGATCTCGGCGTTCACCGACGGCCCGCCGCGGCTCAGGGGCACGGCGTCCTCCGCCCGTCCCACCTGCTCTTGAGGGGCTGGCTCTTGAGCTCGTAGTAGGTCTTGGGCTCCTCGTGGAACTCCTCGCCCACCTCGAAGTCCGGCACGATCCCCGACTCCGCCTGCATCGTCGTCGCCGCCGCTGCGAGAGGGAGAGACGGGAGGTGACTGCCGCGCCGAGCCCAGCCGAGCCGCCCGCTCCCGCACACACACACACAGCGCCGCCGCCCGCCCCGCCTGGGACTTGTAGTCCGCCCCGGGGCCGGCCCGGCTGCCTCCGCCCGCTGCGTACTACAACTCCCGCCGGGCCACGCCGGGCAGGGGAGGGGAAGGGAAGGCCGGTGAGGAGAGGGCAGGGCCCGGCGCTGTCAGCCGGGAGCACCCGGCCCAGCCGCCACCTGCACCCCCTCCCTTCCCTCGGCCACCGGAGCGGTGACGTCACGCGGCTCTGACGTCACGTGTGACGTCACGCCCCCCCCCCGCGGCTGCACAGGGGTTGGGGTGTCTTCATCCAGCGAGGGGAGATGGAACCACAAAGGGGTTTTCATCACCCCATCGGAGCGGTCTGTCAAAGGGGCCCCTCAGTGGGTGTCCGGCAGTGTTCTGCACAGCAGCACTCGCTAACAGCTGCCCTTGTTGGGAGCTCACATCAAGCAAAGGAGGATCCACAGTCCATGCAGAGAGGGACATTTAAGGCAATTTATTTTGATAGGCTTTAGCACCCCAGGACTGCTTGCACTTCTCAGCATGAGAATTTATAGCTCCAAGAAGCTTCCTTCAAGACTTTATGGGCCTTTATAAATAGGCAAAAGCTCATAAACATTGCAAAGAAAGGTGCAATGAAACACTGGAGAGCCAGCTGGGTTTCAATGACTTGCAGCAGAAATTGTTTAATGCTGCCTCATGCTCCAGATTGGCTCCTGGCAGGATTAGGACATACAAGAGCAGATAATCTTTGAACACAGTGTTAGGAAGAGCTCTGCCACACTCCATCGTCCCTGCAGCAGATGCCAGGTCCTGGGGAAACCTAAAGCAGGAGGCAGGGGGATTTGGGTGGTGTTGGGACCAGACACATCCTGTGCCTGGAAGAGGGTAAATTTAGATTAGACCTAAGGCAGAAGCTCTTCCCTGTGAGGGTGCTGAGGCACTGGCACAGGGTGCCCGGAGAAGCTGTGGCTGCCCCATCCCTGGCAGTGTTCAAGGCCAGGTTGGACACAGGGGCTTGGAGCAACCTGCTCTAGTGGAAGGTGTCCCTGCCCGTGTCAAAGGGTTGGAACTGGATGAGCTTTAAGGTCCCTTCCAACCCAAAACATTCCACGATTCTGTGAAAACCAAGAATTTTAGCTTGGTTTATAAATTTAGGTCCCAGATTATCCTGCAGCTGCCAAACTCCAAGCAATGATTTAATAGCAAGGGTAATTACTTTAATGAATCAGATACAACAAATTGGATAAGGCCCTGAAGAATGTTCTTTTGAGCCCACATTGGCAGATGGCTGGGGTAGCTCGACAGAGGAGTAGGCTTGCTAACAGTCCTTGCTTTGGGGAGAAAAAAAAGCAACCAATAAACAAACAATTAAAAACAACTTAGAAAAAAAACTCTTCTAAGCTGCATTTACAGCCTGAACCTCTGTGGGTTAGGGGGTGTTTCTGGTGAACTGTTTTCCATGAGTAAACAAATGCCGTGTGATTTGATGCGAGGAAGTAAGCGGCAGGACTCATCTCTTTGTAATAACTTTGCTTCTATATTTTCAGGTGTAAAAATGAGATACTGTTCAAAACCTACAGCTTTATGAGCTCTCAGCTCTGTTTTAATTATAGCACTAGTTCTAAAGAGCAAAGATCTAGTATGCAAATGTACGCAGGAAAAGCTGCTTCACTTGAGATACCGCAGCTTCGGTAGGGCTGGCGTGTGCAGCTCTCGGAGAGAGAGGAACCTGGGTTTCTTTTCATCAGACCACAAAGCTTACTTCTGTCTTTCATCCCTCCTCTGTGCAATGCAAAGTTTGTATTTGGTGTTCAGATGGGGCAATTTCTTGTTGCATTTGGGCAACTGGGACCTTTAACTGCTGAGTCATACTGTTGTGGTTGGCAACACAGTTGGCAACTAGGGACCACATAGATGCCCTGGTGGGATAGAAAGAGAATTAGAAAAAGGTAAAAGCATGGGTTGAGATAAGAACAGTTTAATAATTGAAATAAAGTAACATTATTATGATTAATGTTATTATAAAATTTGTAATTCTCATAATATTTAGAGACAGAGGAATAAACCCCAAGAAAGACAAGAGTTGCATAATATAATGTCTCACCATTCACTGACTGATGCTCAGCCTGATCCCAAACTGGTGGCTCCTGGCAAACTCAGTTCCTATATTGAGCATGATGTTCTGTGGTATGGAATATCCCTGTGGCTAGTTTGGGTCAGGTTCCTGTCTCTGCACCCTCCTGGCTTCTTGAGCCGCTCCTCAATGGCAGAGCATGAGAGACTGAAAATTCCTTGATAAGGGTAAGCGCTACTGAGCTACAACTGAAACATTGGTTTGTTATCAGCGTTGTTCTCAGACTAAAGCCAAAACACACCACTGCATGAGCTAGCAGGAATTAACTGTCCCAGCTAAAAGCAGGACTGTATTCACCGTTATTCCATACCGTTTACATCATGCCATGTCCCAGCTCTACTTACCTCCTGAGCACTATACAGACATCTTCTCTCTGGTCAGCATTGTTCAGTTATTTTTCAAATGAGAGCCTGACATTGTTAAAGCCAGTAAAATATGTGCTCATGTTATTAAACAAATTCCCCTTTTCAGACTGGATTCTCATCAAATCTGAGAAGTAAGCGCAGAGATTCAGTAGGCTGAAGGACTTCGGCTGTGCAGCTCCTGAGGAGTAGGGTTTATCAGAAGACACAGCTCTTCCTCATTCTGAACCAACATTTCCTGTGATTTCAGCAATGATTTTCAAGCTACTGTGGGGTGCACAGTTTAACATGCAGCAAGCACGTTGGGCAGAGCTGCTATTTTATCCCCATCCCATGATTACTCTTTGCACTTCCCTCATTTGTGGTATTCTCACTTATAATTCTCATAATTTACATTGTTTGCCTTCTGGCCTACAAGTACCATTTCAAATGGTTCTTCCATCAGTCTTGTTTCTCAAACCATAGTCTGGGGATCTCTAGTTGACAGCAGGGAACTATCGATTGATATCTCTATCAGTAGACAACAAATTGAAATGCAACTCAGCAGAGTTCCCAGTTGGAAAGAATTGCCCACACCAACTATTTGTGCATTCATTTGAAGAGGAAACGAAGCAGTCAATGCTGCTATTCAGAAAAATAAACAGACATGTGACTTAATACTGAAGAAAGTTCCTAGACCTTTGCATTCATATTCTTTATGGAAAGAAAGGTGGCATTTAAGCAAGAGCTTCCTGTACTCGCAGAAAGATTACATAGAGTCTCATAGGAGCATACTTGTCCTGTTTCTTTGCTCCACCAGCTGCATATATTGCCAGTTAAAATCTCCCATTCCCAGTATCTCACCAAAATCGTTTCACCTTCCAGGTCAGATATAGTGGAGAGCTCCTCTCTGCCCATGCTCTTCCTCATTCTGCTTCATTTCTTGTCCCAGTTTCCTTTTATCCAGCCACACCATTTCTGTGCAGACACCCAATCTGTCACCTTCCTGCCCCAGCTGCCACCCTGTCTCTCTGCCCACCCGAGACACTCTCCCTATTTCAGACCTCAGCTCCCTCCACTTCCCAGTGACACCCTCACACATTTACTCAGGATTTAATCACAGTTTCTGCCTACCCTGTCTGCCATTTGAGCTTTGACTCCAGTACGGTGCAGTTTCCATCCTTTCTGCTTTCAAATCAAGGGGTTTCCTTCTCCCCATTTAGGAAAATAAACCTAACAAACTCCTCTCTGCATAGCTGCATACACACAGCAGCTCACAAACATAACAGCAGGAAATCCTGCTCCCATTTAGGATGGAAAAAGTCTGAGAGGGATGAAACCCATGGAAATTTAACTGCTGCTTTGCTGCAGTTGTCACAAGAACAGCACATGGCGTATCTCTGATATACATGAAAAACCAGCAGCCACATACAGTGAGATAATTCTTCTAAGCATTGTCAGTTCACATGCAGGGTTTTGCTAGACAGCCAGAAGCAACCAGATGTTTTGAGGGGGAATCCAAAAGCCATTTTATGAGGGAGAGCAACAGGCCAGCTACCCCAGGTCTCGGCAGGACAGCCTTGCTCTCTACAGCCTGCCTCACATAAGATGCTGTTGCCAGGTCTAATAATTTCACTGCAAGGTTTGCATCTGCTTCTCTTTCAGAAGTTTCCAGTTCTGAGATTTAAAATAGCCCCCCTTGTCATATGAATACCACAGAAGAAATAAGCAGAATTCATATTTTAAAATGTAGTTTCCAAGAGCATGTCATCAGTTTGGAACAAAGTCTGAAACCCTGTCAGTCCCAGGGTGGTTTTATCAGCAGAATTGAAGGTGATTAATTCTGCAGCTGGGCTCTTGAATGAATTGTGTTACTCTAATGAATCATCCACTAATTCCTAGCCCTCCCTTTCTTCATCTCTGCTGTATTTGGATAGATTGCAGAAGGATTCAAGGGGAACTGGACAATCTCTGTTGTTCAATACCCTTGTTTTGATTCTCACATGTTCCTCTTTCCAGATGCTAACTCATGACACTGGGTAGCAACAGCAGCAGTGGCGCAAACAGAAGCTGCAAGAGCAATGTCATACTGACTTGGCATTGGGGAAAAAATAGCCTCGACTGGGGAATAAGTCACTCCCTCTGGTTCTTCGTCAGAGACAATTTCCACATTAGAGATTGAGCTTGGTGCTTAAGGCAGATGTTCCTAGGTCCAGATGGAGGGTGTTGGGGTGTCACAGCTGCAGGGACAAATGGTCAGTCTTCCCTGGTCTGGATTGGTATTCAGGGAAGGGATTTGGAGGATGGAGAAGAGAACCTGAGGTCTCTCACCTTCAGTCCATGGCCTGGAAAGAAGGATCTGACAGGCTGTAAACCAGGCTCCTGGCCAGTAACACCCAGTCACCCTTGGATATGGTGGTGCATTTGCAAGCTGAGAGGTAGGCAGCTGGCTTTTTCTTCAAGTGAAAGACAGGGTTCTCCTGAGCTAAAATAACTTTAACCACTGCATTAAGAAAGAAGAATACAAAGCCAAGACCAAAGTCAGAAGAGCTGGCAGCAGGCTACACGTGATCAGCTCCTCCTGAGGACCAGAAGGTTATTCTCACAGAGGAAAATAATTTGGGTCCTGCTTCTCAAAGACAACTGCAGGAAAGCACACAACTCATCCTACCAAGCTCTGCTGGGCTTTTGCAGGCTGTCTGGGAAGGGGAAAGGTGGCAGCAGAAGCAGTCAGATCTGGACTCCAGCAGGTATCACCAAGCTGGCACTCGGACACAGCCATAGACAGGCTGGGAAACTCAGTAGAAGTCCATGGAATAAAGTCTGTTAGGGCAACCTTATTTGGCTAGCATGGCATTGCAAATCCAGTTAATTCAACTGGTGCAAAGGCCAAAGCAGATGTAGATAAACCAGGTTAAACTCTCACTTATGCTGATTTAATGTAATTCGGTACGGTATCAGTGCTAGCTAAACTGATTATAGAATTAACTGGTTTAAATACATTTGCCCTGAGTACCTGCATTTGTTTAACTAGACTGCTTTAAAAATCAAAGGTGAACTGTACACCCCTGCCAGTTTTTCCCTGTTGGATTTAAACCAGTACAACCTGTAGAGACATGTAAGAAACTGCTTTAAACAAGGAGCAAAGTGCATGTAGAAGAGGACTTGGCCCAGCAGCGCTGGTCTCCAGTGCCTTATTCTCAGCTTTCCTGAGAAACTGTGTCATGTTCACATCAACAACACTTAGGTCTAAATTTGTTGCGTGAAAATCCTATTATAAAAGGTGAGACCAAAATCACAGCCTGTTTTTCAAAACACACATAATCTCATCAATTTAGGGGAAAGGCGTTTGTTTTCTTTCCCACTGTCCAATAATAGTTTTGAATGGAAACAGCACAGATTTTTTCAGTGAAAACTTTCTATTTCGATACAGTCCCATGAATGTTCCCTGTGCTTCGTCTGTCTTTTGAGAGATTCATTACAAGCACTATTTGAAGAGAATAAGGTGTTTTTTTTTTTACATTAGAAGTATGATCATTTGTAGTTAGTAGTCATAATGAGCTGAAATACCAAGACCCTCACATTTCTGCTTTATATCAGGCCTTTACCCACACATCACGAAACACAAACCCTCCCCAAATGTCTTACAATACCCAGCTGAAATCAGAATAACATATTAAAAATTATTCTATTTCATATTAAAATATTTCCCACCTGAAGTCAGAATCTTTTTTTCTCATCTGCAGTATTTCTATTGCGATTCTTTTCTATGTCACCAAAGAGTTTGTCTTCAAATAAAAACTGAGCAGTAAGGGAATCAGAAATCCAAAGGAAAAAAAAAAAGGTCTTTAGTACATAAAGCCTGCTGAGACTTGTGGGGGTTTTATAGAGACGAATTAAAGGATACAGGCCAATTTGCTGGGGGGCTGTGTTACCTTTCACACTTTTAGATGTGCAGAAAAGAACGTCCTCAGCTAGCAAGACAATGTGGCAAGTATTTTAAATCTGTATTATACAGGGATAACTGGTAGCATCAAGGGCCAAAACTATGTATAGCTGAGATCAAAAACCCCTACCAAAAATAAAAGGATTCCCAAAATTCTTCTTGAGTGATCACTAAATGCTTTACTCATGTCTGCCTACTGCAGAAACCCCACAGGGATTTAATACTTTTTTTCTCTCAGCAGGCTGCCAGTTGATCTGAACAGGCAACCTAAGTCTGTGTCATTGCCTCCATCTACCTGGAAAGATAATTTGCTGGAGGACATCCTTCTTTAGAGGCAAGAGGCTTTGTTACAAGCAAGGGAAGTTAAAGGCCTGATAACTCATCCCAACATGCTAAACATGGATCTATCAGACACATTGCCTACTTGTGAAAAAAGGCACCTGATTCATCAGCCATGAAGAAAAGATGCCCCTTCTCTCAACATAAATCCAGGGATGATTTTGAATGTTTGCTTCAAATATGTGCATACAAGAAGCAGAAAATGAGGCAACTTGCCCAATAATACAGCTCAAACTATTACTGCTTATTTTGGAGGGCTCACTTTGGCAGTCCTTTGGGAAGCACCAATACCAACACTACTTTCTGTTGTAAGAGGCTTGATAAAGAATAGCACAGCCCCAACCAAACTGTACACAGCTAAGTGACTCGAATACACAAACACTTGGCTTAAGCTTCCACACCCTGCTAGATGATACAGTGCATGGGAATAGGGTATACAAACTGCTTCAGATGGCCTCAATTATTTGGCACAGTGGCTTTCATGGATATGGCTAAAATGAGCTGACTTCTCTCTGGGGAGCTAGTCAGTAAGAAAGCCAGACCTAGAGCTCATGTTGTCTGCTCTCCCAGACATTAATGCCATTACTGTGGCAAAATGGAATAAAAAGTACATTCTGTACTGTTGTGGGAGAATGGAGGGAATACCCTCTACCGATATCCCTGAAAACTCATTGCACAGCAGGCCTTAACCCAGTTATTTACAACACAAAGGCCTTGCTCAGCGGCAAGGTGATGTCCTGTCGCTTGCTGAGATATAATCAAGTATGTGGTTGAGGCTGACTCTCATAATGTCCTACGGAGCACTGCACATGAGGTCAATTAGCACCTCTGGGACAAGGGCAGTCATTTCTATTCAAGGCATGAAAGCCTCTCAGGTCTGAAAAGCAGCACAAGGTGCAGTCAGTGGCACTTCCCTGTATCCCAAGTGTTTATAAAGCTTTCCTTGATGTTAGCAAGTCTATTAATAAAGCCTTGCAAGCAATCAGAACTGCTCCACCAGCCTGGGAGGGGGAGTGTTGGTGACATCATGTTCCAGCTGAAAGTCATGTAAAATCCTCTATACCTTCTTCTGAAAGACATTGGCATCATCAGCAAATGTAAATATGCAATCACTGCACCTTGTAATTAATGGGAAGTTGCAGGCCCAGTTAGCACTGCAGATCCTCTTCCACCAGCAGTGAGTGAACAGGATTCTTGTCTGGTTTGGCCATCGTCAGTAAAATTCACAGCACATCTAGATGCAAAGGAAAACACTTAACCATATGCTGACTTTCACAGGTCTGCTCTATCCTCTTTGTTTTGTTTGTGTGGCTGAGCATGGGCTGAAGCTACCATGGCCATCAGCTCCCTTTGCGAGCAGAGAGGGCTTTGCCATGGGTTTCAGCAGGAGGTTTATGCCTTTGCTGACTGCAGACACATTTGAAATCCCACATCAGCACTCTGGGGAGATGCTGTCTGTGCTCATGGCAAAGTGCTAATACTGGAAAGATCATGTATGCTTCATTAAGAAATAGTTTTGTTCTAGAGTCTCTATCTCATTTTTTAAAGCACTCAGGAGACAACAGAACCACCACATTTCCTCTTTGCACTCATTTTTCTGATCAGAGGCCTGAAGTGCTCACTGCCAGATGTTGCCCTGTTTTCACACAATCCGTGTGACGCAGTCATCAATGCCAGCAGCTACGTTTGCCTGTGAGGTCAATGCACACAGCAGCCAGGAAAAGCTTCCATGGATAGCTAACCGGGCAAGAACATATATATTAAATACAGAGTTTTTGGTGGGATTTCTAAACATCTCAAGCCGCGTGTCTTGCTTAAACCACCAAACACCAACCTGTTCCTGCTCAGCATCACACCACCCCCATGCTTATTATTGTCATCATTCTTGCACACACATCATGCTATTGGTGATACTGAGATATATTATTTTAAGTGAAGAAATAACGGGAACAAACAAACAGCTACTTCTTTTATCCAAATTCTGGCCTGGATTTCTATAAGGCTTTCTGGAAAATTGCATTATTATGCTGAATAGAGAAGTATGTTAAAACTGTGCCAGTGCATATATTTACAGTCTCTCCTACACTCAGGGTGAAGAAATAATTCACCACAAATAATGACATTCTGTTCCCATTCCAGCGTTGCCCACTTCCTCAGATCTCCATGCAGCTGCAGCACTAGCAATCAGAAACAACAGCCATCCAGACCAGGAGAGGGCAGGGAATGCTGCCACAAGGTATGGGAGGGCACCTCACCGGGCAGCAGGTTTTACACCTGCATGGGGGTGCCATGCTCTCTGCCACTCACAGCTTGCAGCCCTCCCAGCGCTCCTGACCTACTTCATTTTCCCTTCCTTTGCTATAGAAGTCAAAGGAGAAAAACAGCTGGAAAACAGTCCAGCAACACCAGTGGCTGCTGTCAGGTTTTAGACCCACTAAAGGCTTGAGGGGAGCCCTCCAGTACCAAACCAGCATAGACCAGCTGAAGAAATATGAGGAGTCTTTAAAGGCTCTCATCTGGGGGACAAAAGGACCTCCTGTTGTGCTGTAAATGGGTCAAATATGCCAACGAAGGAGCTGGTCCTAGGACCTTACTGAGTACATTTGTTTGGTCAGAGAAGAATTTGGACCTGTTCTCCTCTGCTGGAAAGGAAACATTAGAAACGAGAAAGCAACAGAGGGGAATTCCAGAGAACTGAGACAAGGAGCAGAGAAAAAACTGTTTGTTACATGTCTAGCATGCACCTGACTGACATTTCACTTTTAAAAATGCTCCCAGTAGATAAATTCAGATAAAGGGGTTGAAGTCTTATGATTCAAACACGTGTTAAATATGAAACCACATAAATGAAAATATCAAGGATACACTGACTGATGAGGCAATGAGCTCTGTTCTGTAAACATTCTTTCACAGGAAAATCATGTGCCTTGTATGAAAAAGTTGCTTTCTTTTGGCAAAACTCTATTAGAATTCAGTAAGCCACATCCAGTTACTCACAGTGGGATCGGAAGCCTGCATTAGGCTGCTTTATATCCTAAGGACCTATTTTTTTTAGGAACATTGTCATGTTCTGTCCATTAAGCGTCACCTTGTCTGTGCAGAACAGCCGCAACGGGGTTCCGGGGAGTCATGGGACTGTTGAACCATGTGCCATGGGGGAAGTTCTGAACCTGGGCTCCTGTTCCTGCTGGCTCCAAGCTACAGTCAGAAAGTCAGGCAGGAAAGTCCTTCCAAATGGCTGCTCACTCACCAGAATTAGGTCACTAGGGGGGAAGAAACATCCCTGCAGACTGTAACGGTAAGAAACTTCCTACACGAGCTATGTGGGACGGGCAGGCTCCAGGAATGCCACTCAAAGCACCCTCCCGCCTCCAGGTTCCTTTGGAGAATGCATAGGCAGTAGGAATTTTCCATTCTCTCCTTTTGCCCGTTCCAAGCTTCGCTGGAACACCTCACAGTGGCATTTATTGAAACACCTGTGACATGGGTGCTGGGGAAGTCCAAAAATACATAGTCTGGGGGTGTGCCTGCAGTTGAGAGTTGCAGTACTCGGCTGCCCAACAACTCCACCCTGGAGCCTGCTGGGGTTCATGGACCTTCCTACTGAATGGGCCCAGGGTGCCAAGCAGCTGTTTTGCAATGGCTTTGACTAGGCAGTCAGCACAGGAAGCCACAAATATACTCA
Source organism: Pezoporus flaviventris (assembly GCF_033815535.1). Lineage (NCBI taxonomy): Eukaryota > Metazoa > Chordata > Aves > Psittaciformes > Psittacidae > Pezoporus > Pezoporus flaviventris. The sequence goes on from NW_026892569.1 coordinate 4,928,310, forward strand.
CCAGATTCATCCCCAAAGTTGCAAAATTAAGTGCACCAATATGCATGACAATTTTTCCAGGCCTCATGCCCTGCAGGTGAATCTCTGTTGCCCAGTACTACTTAGGCTTTAATTTCTCCCATCTGATATACATTGTCCTTTTAGATTATCTAGGTTGACATGGCCATCCCAGAGTTGGCTGCCCAGTGCTGTCTTGGAGGTTTCCACCTCAACACCTAACTTGCAGAACAGCTAGGACTGAGATGAACTTCACCATATGCCAAAGATCGAAGCATTATTGTGAAGCTTACATCAGATCAGTATGAAGCTAACTCTGATCTACCAAAGTGATGCTTCCACGTGGTACCAAATTCAAAACCCAGAGAACAAGAAGGAAATCAGTTTAGAACAGAGGGTGAGAAGTCTTTCCAACTATAACTACTGAACTGTCTTCATGCTTAGCTCTGCAGAAATGTCAACACAATCCTAAGGACATTTATCTGGAATTTTACACTAGTATGCTTGTATCCCTATCATAGTCCACAGACTTGCAAACCACAGGACTCTGACAAACCACGTATGGCCCATCACACATACTTATAGCTGTTTACTCATGTCAAATATTAGTGTCTTCCATGAGTAGCCCTGCTGTAACCGGTGGGACTGTTTCCTCAGAGAGGTACTGCTCAGCATGAGCAAGAACATTACAGCATGGGAGAGGGCGAAGATGTGCAATGAGACCAAACACCAGTATCTCTCCAAAATGACTCTCCAATGCTTTTGAAATCAGTTTGACATCACTGTGTCAGCCGCTCTCTCTCTGGGTGTGAGGCCAGATAGGATGCTCCAGTCATTCTTAGGACAGAGTTGTATTCTTTTTCAAGAAATCCCTGGTCCCATTACCAGACTTCTCCCTTCCACCACCCTCCTTGAAGGGACTTGGACAGAAAGCTGTCTCTTACTGAACCAGCAGCTCAATAAAGCCAGTGAAAGGGTTCTAGCAGCAAGGTACCATTTTACCCCCAAGTCTGCACCCATAGAATCATAGAATAGTTAGGGTTGGAAAAGACCTTAAGATCACCTAGTTCCAACCCCCCCTGCCATGGGAAGCAATGCCTCACACTAGACTGTATCACCCAAAGCTCTGTCCAAACTTGAAATCCACAGCCATTTCAAGCCTCTTTTCCCTACAGGTGTACTCCCAAGCGCCCACTCCAAGACACAGAGACACCAAAGCACAGCAGCTGACTGCAATCAAAAGTGGTATCTCAACCATCTGTTTAAAAATGTGAGACCATTGACTCATTAGTTTCATGTAACTCTACCATCACAATAAAAAAACACACGCCTCCTAGAGAACAATATCAACACATGTGGGAGGACAATATCTCTGCAAGATGGGGTGCGATACTGCACATAAGAGCAATTCTCTTAGGATTTGCACTAAGCTCTGTAGCTTCTGTAGATTGGCACTTGCTGTGTTCATACTGGGGTCTGGGCTGTTCCCTGGTAACGGGCAGTGTTGTTGGGGTCCTCGCCATTGGCAGGATTTTGGTGACATAAAGCTGGGTGGCAGTTTGTCTGCTTTTACCGCTCTATTTTAGAGTACTTTTTGAGCTGAAGTTGTGTGAAATAGACAAAAGGAAAGTGTAAGCAGAAACCTTTCCCACCCTCCCCTTCCGCTGTCCCAGTCCCGATTATCTAGGGCTGTAGTAATTCCAGGGGTTACTCACAGGCTGACCAGAGCTGCTCACAGCAACTTTTCCAGACGAGGAGGAGTGAAAGCCAGTGAAGAGTAATTTAACAGAGTATGCCTCAGCTCATGGAAGCTGCTGAAGAAAACATAAATGAAGAGGGAAATCAGACCTCTGTGGAGTTCAACATTTGAAAGTTGAAGTCTCCTGCTCATGAGGTCATCGTGCTCTGCTGAGCAAGTGGAAGGAAAACATTTTCTCTTTACAGCATGACTTCAAGAAAGGAAGTCGTGTGGGCAGAAGCACTGGGGTGACTCTAAATACAGTGATGTCTCCTTCCCCAGAAGGCAGGTTTGGGTTGCTTTCTTCCAGCTGGGGCAATTTCAATGGCAAGAAGTAGGGAGGAAAATATTCAATACCTCTTGCTTTAGAGACATGTATCTCTACAGCCAATTATGACTCCAGCCATAAAGTTTGTAATGCTACCTCTCATGGAGTTTATTTACTGTAACTTCCTTTTTTGAGTGGGCTGTTTATTTTTAAGCAAGTGTTGTTACATTTTTCACTAGATTACTAATAGCCACGTGCTCTGGCTGCTGAAGCTGATGTAACTGTAGGTCAGGATCTTAGCTCTTTCTTTAGCCTGTCCCTGAAATAAATATACAGAGGATGAGCTCAGGGTTTTCTCTAAGAGCCCTGTGTACCTTCCACGTGGAAGATAAGGTAGAGTCCCACTTCCAGCTCAGGTCTCTGAACTGGAGGTGTACAATAGTTTGGTTTGAGACTTAAGTGAAATCTCTACCAACCATCAAAAGGGCTTTGCAAAGTGCAGGGTTAAGGCAGAGTTCTGCGTGTGAAATTACATTTGTAACAGCCCTTTATTTATGATGCAGCCCTTTAAGCCAACAATAATGCAGGAACTTCTTTCAACAGCTTTGGAAATTGCTTTTCAAGTCTCAGCAGAAGTTTTGCTGCAATCTATGGCTCAGCCAGCAGCAAGATATTGCAGTATACACCCGAACATTCTCCTTGCACTAGCTTTGGGGCTTCCTTGGTCCAGCAAGCCCTTGTCCATATAATCCAGGCCACCTCAAAGCCTCCTCCCGAGTATCCCCCACCCCCCAGGTATTTTATAACGCTGAGAGTTTCTAACACAGATTTTGGGTGGGTTTTGGGTGTGTGGAAATGAGGAAATAAAACAGCTCTGGGCTTTCTAAACACTCTTCCCCTCCTGAGAGGAGCTTACTGGAAGCACGCGTTCCTGGATAGGCCAAACAGCCCTGGGCTGCCCTTGCTGGGTGCAGAGCAAGCCTTGTGGAAAACAGTTGCGGCAAGCAGGCTGCTTTGGGTGTCTCCTTACACTCGTCTGCGCTTTGCTCTCAGGCATTGTGCAAGACAGAGCAGGGCCAAGGGCCTCTGAGCATTGCTAGCTTTGGAGGCTGACCATCATTCCATGCCCAGGGGAGCTCAACTGAGGATACTGCTCAGTCTGATAAGGATCTGGGTGTTAAACTCCTCCACTTTCCCCAGATAAATGATTTTAAGGAGACAATATACATCTACTAGTGATTTTTAGGTTATTCCTGTCTCACTGAGATAAAACGCCCTTGTCCTACCAAGGACACCATTTCCATGGTACTTTCCGTTGCTGAGATCAGCCCAAGTTGTGCTACCCAAATTTTCAGGTGATTGATGTGTCTGTCTATGTGTTTACTAGAAAATGAATTTGTTTGCTGTTGTTCAAAGTGAGGGTTATTGGGATGAGTATACTCCAAATTCCTCTGAAGCTGGAGTTTTGGGATGGGCTTTGAAGCCAATATGCTTTGGATCAAGCCTTCAGCACATTGCTCAATTTTCCATTCTTTTGCAGGAAAACAGTTTACCAGTTACAGGGTGGAAAAGGGCAGCGGAGAGGTTTCCGAACAGCTCTCAGCTCAGCACAGCAGTGTCAGCCCTCTCATTTAACAGCCTCACTAAATGCTATTACAGCCACCATCCTAAAGCTGCTCTGCCCTTTAGCTTTCAGACACAGAGGTCACATCTGAACATCCTCCTTTTAAAAGATCAAATCAGAGGTTTTGACCAACTTCTATAATTAGGGCAGATGTATTTCCTTTTACCACTTTCCACTTGAAATGCCACACAGGCTCTGTACAAACTTGACATTTCCTATTTTAGCAAGACAAATTAATATTCAAGTTTGTATTTCACTTGGAGCACCAGCTTAGCCCACCGCTCTTCACTAAGGAGCACACAAGCTATTCCAGCAAACAGCTTGTCTTAATATTTGTGTGATTTATAGCTCAGTCTGTAGTCATTTTAAACCCCAATGTCCACATTTAGCTCCAAATCCTAGCAAGATGGAGCCTTTAAGACCAAGTTTCCACTGCATACAGTTGCTAGAAAATAATTAGCATCCAAATTTTAACAAAGCCTATTTCCAAAATGCGGTGGAAAAACCATTCCTCAGCTCCCCGGTCAAGAGGTGTGGATACACATCCCTGTCTCTGAGCACTGGGGAGCCTGTGGATGCCCAGCGCTCCCCGTTATCCAGCCGGGATGGCAGTATCCCGGCCGGCGCTGCCGTTCGGCTCCGTCTGCAGCAGATGGTGCTGCCGGCTCGCCCGGAGCCGGCCGCGCTTCCCACACCGCCTGAAGAATCACCCGCGGAGAGGGAGTTGTGAGCAGGAAAGGGTCCAAAGCAGGTTGAAGACCTCCCCATCAAAGGGCCCTCCGGCATGAATTGCATCCCTACAAGTCTCCCATTGGAAAGAGAGCTGGGCAAAGGAAGATTATGGGGTGAATCAAAGAAAATATGTGCGCAATCAGTGTTGGGAGTGAAAAAAAAATCACGGGTTTTCTTATATAGACGTAAACACACTTAGGATTCCATCCTAAAACAAAATAATTACTTTTTTGCCTGACATTTTCCAATTTCCAATCAGAGATGTTGCCCTGTCCTTGTTTGTAATTTAAATAGGGCACCCCCTTCTCTCCCAGTGAAAGCAGGGATTTAATACTTCCAGATACACTAGAAGAGAAGCTCATTTTCTGTATAACACCCTCTATCCTGACTCCCTGCTTCTTGGACTGCTCTATTACCCTCACATCAGACCATATCCTGGGGCAGCTACAGCCTCCATGCAGCTGGCAAGAGCTTATTTTTCCAAGCTCAAGTGGAAATAGTCAAAATGACCCTGTGATTTTTCACCAAGTCAATATCTGAGAGCATAAATTCCTCACCACACAAAGCAACATATCAGGTCTAAATAATAAATGAGGTTGAAATGTATGGCTGGTTTAGAAAGACCAGAGACGAAGCATTACAATATCTACTTCAAATTACCGGCTGTCAGTGAATTCATAGGAAGCCTTAGCTTACGATCAATCAGCAGATCCCCCTTTTCTGTAGCATAACTCCAAGCCCAGGTTGTGTCCTTGTGTTGTCTTGTGTCCTCAGAGGGATCTACAGTAACCATTTCATATATGCTCCTTTAAATTAGTGAGCCTCTGTATTCTCACAGCTGAGTCCCACCCTAGGCTGGTGCCCTCTACCAAACCATCTGGCTCAAAATTAATTTGGGTGAGTCTGTCTCTGTCCACAATGAGATATAGATATATAAACATAGATATATATATATATGTCCACCATCACATATGACATCAGCCGGGGACGTAATACAGAATCCAGCAGAGGTATTGCCACCATCTCACTGCATCTTCCCATCCCTGGAGGAAAGGACTGGCTTATGGATGGCTTTAGGCAAAGGCAAAATCACCCACTGTCAGGGCAGCAGCTTGGGTCCAACGAATTATTTTGCCCTCAGCTTTTTCTAGCAGGGTGCTGGGAAGCCCTGGAGATCTGGCCAAACCTCTACCAGCTGAACAAGGCACAGGGTTCCTGCCATCCACTGCCCATCCTATCCAGCTCATTTGGGCTAGCAAGGCCCAGGCAGAGAGGCAGGATTTTAGGAATAAGATTCCCAAGTCAACTAGATTTTTGAGGAGCAAACATAATATTTAATATGGAGTTTGAAGCTCCCAGGGAGTGAACGCACAACACAGCACGAAATGACTGTATATGCCTGTTGCAGGTTACTCTCTACCAAGCAAAGGATTTCTGCATCACTTTCAGGTGGATTTATAGCTGCCAGGTACAGTGTCAACGGTATTTAGTCTTATCTTAAGCCTCTTTCCCTGGACTCTAAAATAGACCAGTCTACATTTGCAGAACAATGACAGAACTCTACAGAGCATTAAAATCCTCATTTGGGGTGGAAATTTGCTGAATTCCTTTCCAGCCCAGCAAACCTATCTGTGAACTGATCCATGCACTGAAGCATGGCCCCAGTGAAGTGTAGCAAGCCTTTTTGCCTGTGCAAAGCACCTTTCAGCATAGGAGATTCAGTCAGCATTGATTGATGAACAGGTAGTTGCTGGCCCATAATGAGATTTAGGAAGAATCTTTTCCATGCCCAGTATCATTTTGATCTATGTTACTAAATCAAATTCATCTCTCACCCTCACTGAGCAGATTACAAACCCCAGCATGGTAGCAGAGAGCACAAAGCAGAAGACGTGGCACTTCTGCTCATGCTTGTAACATTCCTTTGCAGATAAGCGACTCCTCTAGATTTACAGCCATGCCCTCTCCTTCCCTAAACAAGCAAGAGAGAGGATTTTCTACTTCATCAACACATGCCCATGTTCTCCTGCATAATTCCTTGTGGCTAAGCAGGTTCAGAGTAAATTCTTAGCCTCATCTTTCACTGACATGTCATTGCTCATTCCATATTAGCACAGTCCTTACTCTGGAAGCAGCAGCTGATGGCAGAAATAGGGATGTATGGCTGCAGGGACTGAGCTCAATTCTTTAACCAGTCTTTTGGATTTGGGTCTGGGGAGGCAAAACCAACTCCAGTGATGGGTGCATCAGCTCTGCCAGGGACAGACAAGCACAGCAAGGAGGGCCTGTGACTCTGCAGAAGAGATGCTGGCTGGATGTATTTGGACATATCCATTCTGAAATACAGAGGAGACACACACAGGGAAAAGAAACGCGATCTCTGTGCAAGTGCTATTTGAGAATGGTGACTTCAATATTTAAAGCATCCCTGACTGCAGTACACTGAAGTTATCAACATTTTTTACAGTACACTCAGGTTGACCCTAAGGCTCAATTTATATTGGTTGATGAGACACTCAATATGACCCAGCAGTGTGCACTTGTAGCCCAGAAAGCCAGCCACATCCTGGGCTGCATAATCAGCAACAGGACCAGCAGGTCGAGGGAGGGGATTCTTGCCCTCTACTCCACTCTAGTGAGACCCCCACCCTGCAGTCCTGCATTCATCTCTGGGGGGCAACAACATAAGAAGGATGTGGACCTGCTCAAGCAAGTCCAGAGGAAGCCACGAAGATGCTCTGAGGGCTGGAGCAGCTCTGCTCTGGAGCCTGACAGAGCTGGGCTGGTTCAGCCTGGAGAAGAGAAGGCTCCTTAAGGGGAGATCTTAGGGCAGCTCCAGTGCCTAAAAGGGCTGCAAGAGACCTGGAGAGGGGCTTTGGACAAGGGCCTGTAGGGACAGGCCAAGGGGCCTCTGGCTTTAACCTGCCAGCGGGGAGATTGAGATGAGCTCTTAGGCAGAAGTTCTTCCCTGTGAGGGTGCTGAGGCGCTGGCACAGGGTGCCCAGAGAAGCTGTGGCTGCCCCATCCCTGGCAGTGTTCAAGGCCAGGTTGGACACAGAGGCTTGGAGCAACCTGCTCTAGTGGAAAGTGACCCTGCCCATGGCAGGGGGTAGGAACTGAGTGATCCCTGAAGTCCCTTCCAGTTCAAACCAGTCTGTGACTCTAAGATTACTCAGAGAAAAATAATGTACTGAAAACCTTTATGGGACAAGGAGATATGCCAACAGTAAACTTGGCCAGTGTACTTAATAGATAGAAACCCATTTGTTGCTTTTTTGAGAACTTAATTAAATTTCCCATGAATTCACTTGTAATAACAGTAATAGGCACCATAAATGGAAATCTTCAATGATGCGTTAGCAACGTAATTTCCTGAATTTGGCTTATATCTCAATAATGTCTAAAGCCAGTTAGATCTTAAAATACAGCTGGTATGCATTATCCCGTTCCAAGTATGAGGGTGTGTATGGTCTTACTTGTGAGCCTGGGTGTGTAAAATAAATTACTTTGGTGCTGCTTGACATGGAGTTTTATTGCCTGTAGAACGATGCCTGTAAGGAGGCAGTTATGATTTCTTCTGTTTAACCAAGAAGCCTTCAGGAGGGCAGCACACATACCTTACACACTGACATGCTCCTCCAGCACTCCTTGGACTGTTGTCAGAAGAGAAGGGGGAGGCTTTGAACCAAGCCCCATGGAATCAAACGAGGCAAGCTGTAAACTTAAAGTGCAAAAGAGAAGGAAGTTAGAGGGGGAAGAACCACCTCTGCTCATCAAGAGATGCGCACACCCACTCTGCAACCCTCCCTGCTTCTCAGGCCTTTTCTGTGCTTTACATCCATGGTAAAAAAAATCAGTCGCTAAAGAGCAAAGAAGAAATGTTTGTTGGGACAGTGGCCTTATGGGAGGCATCCCTGCCCACAGCAGGGGCTTTGGATCTAGATGATCTTAAGGTCCTTTCCAACCCAAACCATTCTCTGATTGCTGAGCAAAGCTGAGTGGAGGAAGGAGAATTGCTCTCAGATACAATGAGCCCTGTCAGTGGATAGGAGCTTTCATCAGCAGTTTCACATTATGTGCACTCAGACCCCAAGTGCTAATATGGGAGCTGTAATTAAAGCATGGCCAAGACTTCTTAAAACCTTTGCATCCCTGCCATTAATTTTGGATGGTAATGAGTATTGCAGTCCTGCTAGGGGTGGGGTAGGGTGAATCACAGTACAAACAGACATCAGTGATTATCTTGTGGCATGAAGCTGAAATGAAGTGGGTGACAACAGTCATGGCATACAAAGTATGTGGTTGCTCTGTCAAAGCACCGCAGGAATGCTGGGGAAGAGCTAGAGGAGAGCCCAGTGGAGAAAAACACAGAACAGACATCTGCTGCAGAGGAGGCTGATGTTTCCCCTCAAACCCCAAACAGGAGAGTGCTATGTAGATAATACAGAAACTTAGTGCCTGCTCTGGAAGTGCAGTTCTCCCAAGGATAAATTAAAATACACTTAAATCACTGTATTCATCCTCATAGATTTCAGTGAGATCTAGATGCAAGTAGAAAGGGTGCCAAGAAATCCCCCAGGGATTAGCCCTCTGCTTAGTGATACCAGATACTAAAGAGTTCACATACCTCAAAAAGAAGTTTTACTGTATTTTTCATCATGAATATACAATAACAAGCTTTCTGTTCACTGGGAATCTTCCTAAGATCCCATAGTGACTCAGTTCAAAAGCTAAAGACCTGGCAACATAGCAACTTCATCCATAATCTCCTATTTACAGTTAAGCCAGTGCTCCTCATGTGGTAACACAGCTGCCTCAGGGGTTGGCTTCAATTCTTCCTTAGAATTAGAAGTGGGAATCCCAGCTGGATTCTTCTTTTCTTCCTGACTCATCTGTTCCTTCTGAAACAATGCAGGGTGCTAAAATATCCAACGCTAGCTATCTATACTAGTACTCTGCAAAGCATCCCTCCTAGACTCTTACAGTACCACACATTGCCAAGCAGCCAAGAGCCTGGTCCTACTCCTCCCTGCTAAAATACCCTGCCCTCAGCCAATGAGAAGGCACAGCTTGTTCTGGTTAACTACATAATTACTCCATTAGACCTGATGTGTCATCAGCTTTTGAATGATGCTATGGCTGCGATTATCCATCTGTCCAAGCAGTATTGGTCTGTTATAATAAGCTCTGAGAGGTCCCTCTGATGGTGTGTATCTGCACCATGCCAGTATCGTTCTTATCCCATTGGGGATTTTGCTCTTGATATAAGATTTGTTATTGGTTTATAAGTTTTATTGCTGTCCTGCTATTTTGCAGACATTTACTCAAGCTTCCTCTACCTAAAGGCAATATATTTACGATGGTAATCTATGATTTTGCCATGACTTCCGTGTTAAGGTCTGAGCAGTCAGCACTCTCACCAGCTTTAAAACACAGTGTGAGACTTGGGGTGCAATGAGAAACTCGACAGCATGTAAATGACTTGCAAAATTAGTAAAAAGAATTCCATAATGAAACAAGAAGCTTAACCCTGCACTTGGCCTCAGGGAAAAGCTCCCTTGGTACTTGCTCCATCCTCATTCTCCTCTTCTGCTCCCTGTTGCTCTGCCTGTCCCTGTCACACTGCTCTGCAAAGGTGCTGTGGGGACATGCATGGCTCGGATGCCCAGTGTCCCCTCTGGATGATCTCCTGACCCTCAGCAGTGGTAGGGAGCTGAGCTGGTGGTGCAGGGCCAGTGCCAGTCCTCAGTTTTCCATTGTTCAGCCAAGCTTCCCATCCACCAGATTCCCCATTCCACTTTGGCAAGCCCTCCTCAGAACGCAAACTTCATCTCAAGGCCTCCTTGCTGAAGCATTACCCTGTGTTTCTTGTTCCTTAGATCATCTTGGTGAACCTGGGATTGATTTTCCATCCTGGGAAGCTCTGCTCTGGACCGGTTTCCTTCACCCATCCCTTCAGGTTATCCTCCCTGCCCATTACCAAGGAGTGGCAGCTGCAAAGGCCCGGCCTTGGGAAAGCTGCCCTTGCTTCAGGAGCATATTCTGTTACACTGAGTATATCCAGGCTCTGAAGAGAAATAATTAATGAATTATCACTTTGCTTCCATGAACAAGAGACAACCAATAAACCTATGATATTTAACAGTCAGAAAAATGATCTAAACAAAATCGCCGTAAGATATCACAAAGTCCTGACCTCCTCCTGTTAGTTTGTTCTTAGAAAGCAGCACACCTAACCGACACAACCACAAAATGAACAGGATCTCAGCAAAGATCTTGTGCGAAAGGGACCATTTGCATTTGACATGCTCTGTCACATTGAATTTTAATTACAGCTCCCCTCTGGTGCTGGCGCAGGAGGGGAATGCTAATGACATGCAGGAGAGGCAGCACAGGGGAGGGAACAGCAGTGGCAATCTACATCCGAGCACCTGAACAAAGGCCAAGGTCCCCAACCTGATGGCAAGGAGCAAGTAACATAGCTATAGTAAAGTGCAAATCTTCTTGGTTTAATTCCCTCTTTAGCTCCTATTATTTCCCCCCAAGTGGTGAGCTACTGGTTGGATTAAACCACATCTAAATGAGTTGAATTTATTACATTGCAAGGTACAGCCTGTTTATGACCAAAAAAAACACTGAAGGATACCTGGGTTTAGCTGAACAAATCAGGACCACAGAGCGCTTCTCTAATGATTACTAAGATGTAGCTTTGAATTATTACAATGTCATGACGCTACTTGCTTGGTGTTGTATTTGTCGGGATCCTGTTTGTTGAGTTTTATAGCAACATCTTTAGGAAGCATTGCTTAAAAAATGCATCACTTAAAAAATGCATCGCTCTGGTGGCTCCATAGCTCAAGTATTTCTGGCAGTGGTGACCTGTAGTCTTCTTGCATTATACACACACTTAATACTCTGAAACAATTACAGGCATCATCAGTAACATCCCTGCTGTTTTCTACCTAGAAAGAGAGAAAGCATCTTAATCAAATGGTGATCATTAACTCACCAAGTATTACTACAGCAAAAGCTTTCAAATATGTGTGATGCTTATATATATCTCAGCAAAAAGTAATCAGGGCATTAGGAGTCCATGTAAAGATTCAAGAAAGGGCAGAGAAATTTGGAGTACAAAACACACTTTCAAACCCCATAAATATAATGAGAGGCTACTCAGACTATTACATCCCCTTGAGGTGTCACTGAAGTCAGAGTTGACAGTATTCAGCTGGGTATCCTGTGCCTTATGAAGATATTTCAGACCTCTTCTTGCTTCCCCCCTCCCCCAAGATAAAGATATTTATATTTATATAAATATTATATTTAATGTTATAATATATTTACATAAATATTTACTATTATAATGTATGTATATAAATATCATATTTAATATTATAAAATATTTATATTTCTCAAAATTACCAAAAGCAGCTCAATTATGTATTTAATCATGCTATTCAAACATGAACCAGCTTCCAAAGAAATGCAAATATGCTTATCAGGACAAACGTCTGATCTACACAGATTGTCTGACAATTCATTAAATCCTTAGGGATCACAACAAAGACTTTCACAACCCTTTTGTTGTAAGAGTGCGATCTGTTCCTGGGGGGAAATTCTGTGTTATATTGCTGTCTGCTTGCACAATACAAAGATGTTTTTCCTGCATTATTGGGGTTAGTAATGCAATGTTTGCTATTTCATCACTGTATGTTCCTGCCAGAAGAATTTGTATTACCTCAAGCACTATTGATAAAATGGAGTTGTTTAGGGAGAAAAAGGTTTCATGCAGTGAAATAAATTAGGCAGGAGTCTTATAAAATGAAAATACAATTTAAAGGTATAAATTACTGATAAATAGCACGTGTCACTATGCTCTCTTCTTGGTTTGTGTATTTTCTATAGAGCATTATCTATATTTTTTATAGTTTCTATATTTTTTCTCACCTTCTTTTTCTGTCTTTCCATTCTCCTCTTCTGCAAGTAATAATTAGCTCATTTAAAATTTCCCAGTGGATAAATGTGGCTGGCTTATGCCATTGAACAGTAGCATAATGAAAGGTAAGATCTTTGTCTTCTATATTGCAGCAACACTTCTTTTAACCACAGGAAGAGCTTCCTTCACTTTAGCATCGAAGATACACACTCATTTTCTCAGCAACATTTCTTTCTGCTTTTTGCCAGAGCAGGATGCTATCAGTAAAGCAGCAACACAGGAGAGAATGAGCAGCTATATTCCCGAAGCATCTAGAAATCCAGTGTGGACAACTAAGTTACCCTAAAGTGTTATTATCTTTACATTTCTCTCATAGGGCATAAACCATGCCCGGTCATTTTACATATTGCAGGAGTTAGGGGGTTATGTTTTGCATTAAAAAGTCTAGGGGAATCTGAAGGGTTGATAAAGTACTTAAAAAGGGCGGACAGATTTCACAGGGCAAGAAGCTAAACTTTAGAAAAAAGTCATAAATCATTTATTCCTCCCTCACATAGATTTTTGAGGGCGGCTTTCAATATTCTGATACGAACGTACAGAGCTCTTGGCATAGTTCAAAGTGTGACTGCATTGATGTAAGGGCATAAATGTCAGCTGGGAATGTCTCTGCATTACAGAAGGAATATTCAGAGGGATTTCAAGTAAAAATACTCATCCTTCTACATATATATATATGTGTGCTATATTAATGTATATTTACCTTTTCCAAACTGCATGCTCAGCAGCATGGTCAGTGCCAGGTGAGATCATATGGCTCCAGGCAGGCTGAGATGCTCTGGCTCACATGAACCCTGCTACTCCCAGGTTACACAGTGAGTGAGAAAGTTGAGCCCTAATGAACGGAGCCACTGCCCCTCAATACTGCAAAGTAAGAAACGCCTAATTCTGCAGCTGTGTCTGGTGCTATTTTCTCCTCCACTGTTTCATGTGTTTCATGTTCATAATCCATCTGACCAGGATGAGCTCTGAGTATCCGCCAGCCATCAGTGCAAGCGGGAAACTCGGCCTTTAAGTTAGCACAAATTCCCATCAGGCAAACCTCTAATTCCTCCCTAATTAAGCTTGGCAGATGAAGCTGGATGAAAACCATGTTGTGTTCCATCCAGCGTTTGAAGGGGTCTTTGCTAAATCAGAAATAAGTACTTTAATCTGTGTAAGGAGATATTTTAAGCACAAAACTGTGTCTGCAAAGGCAAATCCTTTATGCATCCCTCAGGCACATGAAAAGATCCCCCCTGGCAGAGCAGGAGAGGACTGAAATCTCCTATAGCAACCGGCCACTAGCAACGGTAACAAACAGTCTGTGGTCTGATTAGTTCAACTTTCTCAATTGTTCGATGAGAAGCAAAGAGAGATGGAGGCTGCCTGTGCAAGGGCTCAGATTTTGCACCCTGCAGTACTCAAGCATCAGCTGGCCAGAAACAGAGGTGATCATGGACTTGATACCTTTGTGCCTCATTTTGCCTTCCTCAAACAACAAATGGAGTTTTGTTTCCTTCCTCGCTCCAATACAGATGCAGAAGCCTAGGGAAGTTGATAAACCAGAGGCCTCACCTGAGCCAAAGTTATTGCTTGTACATATTTGTCTGCATTTGCACAGAATCCTGTTGGCTTAAGTAGGAATAAAATGTTGGACTGATATTTGCTGGCATCTGGAGTTAATATTTCAGCTGTTTCTATTTTTTGAAATAAAAAAGCAAGGTTATTTCCACTCGAAGAGGCTCACAAAGCTGGGCAGCTTCATGAGATAAAGGGTTTGAGCTGCCACATTGGAAATAACAGAGTTTGCGCCTATGCTTTTGCTTTACTATCACTGGAGCACCCACCTGTGCTGGAGACCCATGTGAAAATGAAGCAGACCCAAGCATTCCTCCAGCTTGCGAATGGCCACTTCTCTTCAGTCCACATCTTTCTGAGGTTTATTGGTAACGGGAATTATCAATCAAGGTTCACCTTTTGAATTAAAAACTTCCTATGGCCTCAAACTTACTATTATCCTTCCCCATTTACTGCATTTCTTCAGCTATTTGCATTCGTTGCTTGGTTTTCCCCCAAGTGCTACCTAGAGCAAAGAGGAGCCACATCCCCATGCTCCTCAGGGTGCTCGCTCCCTCCCTCCGGCCAAGGAGGAGGCTTGAAAATCCTCACAAGAATCTGCTTTTGTGCAATAAAAAGATTGCAGTCAAAGCAGATAACCTTTTACTTGGTACCTGTGATGCACATTAAATACTGCCTCTGGCAACATCGTGAGCTGCTGCTTGTGATGGAGGCTTACTCTACAAAGAAATAATAGATTTCATCCAGTTTGACGCTGGGAGGGGAACAGACTATCTGCCTTAATAAAAGTTAGATTTATGCAGCCCTTGGAACACCTTGCTTGGTTTACACTCAAAGGCCACCAAAATATTCACATTTAATTGGAAACTGTCAACACACCTGTCAGAATGCCCTACCATGAGAAACAAGGGTGATTTACTTTAAAATTAACTACTCAAGTGGCTTTCATTTAAGGAGGAACACACTGACTCCATTGTCTCAAGTTTGCTAATTTTTCATCTGTGTTGTCTCCTGCAGGATCCCATTGAATTATACCATTTTCTCTGCCCACAGCAAAGCCCAGGGAAGAAAATACTTGTCTACACTAACATTTTACGTGTAGGATTTGTCCAAAAGCCAGAAAGCCAGAATAACATAGTAGTGATAGCCATAGTGTGGCAGACAGACCAAATGGTCATGCATAATTTGTGGGGTTATGAATCTCAGTTTTACAGTTATTATATGAATCTCAGTTATTACCCTTTCTATTTTGTTGGTTCCATCTGACAAGCTTAAAAATAATTTTATTACCCCCAAATGACAGTTTCTTCCCATCAGCTACTACTCTGCTCTCAGCGGGTGCTGAGTGGTGCCACTGGTGCGGTTTGCTGTGTGCGGATGCATTTAGTGTGCTTCCCAAGAAACACAAAATACAAATGACTCCAGTCCCACTGAAAGCCATAAGATGCACAGCCGGTCATTCACATTTGCCTCTGCCACTTTCTTCCTGAGGCTCATATGATGGGTTTGATCTTGCATCCAACATGCTCTGCCGCATACGTGCAGTTCACTATTAGACCCCAGGATGGACTCTACAAACCAGAGAAGTAAATAGCCTTCTAAAAGCATCCTTTTGAGGCCAGAGTTTGAGGGGTGTAATGTTTGGGTATCTGGATTAATACCATCTCACTGTCAAAAAAGAGTGAACACGGGGAAAGAGGCCACAGGCTTTCCTTGGAGAAAGTGAAGGTCAGTGAGAAATGGTATTTTGAAATTAAGAGTAAAAATGGTTTTAACAAAACTGAGATAGAGCTGATGTGAAAATCCAGCTGCAGGAAGGCTGGTGAGCAAACCCATCTCACAGGCGGGATGCCCTGTCCCTGGTAGTGTTCAAGGCCAAGTTGGATGGGGCTTGGAGGAACCTGCTCTAGTGGAAGGTGTCCCGGTCTGTGGCAGGGGGTTGGAAGTGGATGAGCTTTAAGGTCTCTTCCAAGCCAAACCATTCTATGGAGTCTTGAGGTGCTCAGGCTTCATCAGGTGAGTCACAGTGTTTTACAGTTCAATACTTTGACTTCTGGTGGAAGTACTGGGGAGGAGGGGTTAGTACTTATAAATTAATTTGAATTCCTGCTGAAGGAAGAAGTTCTTTTGTTTTTAGTCAAACATACGGTTTTGACAGAGCACTTTAACCAAGTTAGCTTCATCTTTTGAATGAGAGCATTCTGAGAAGGCAAAGCTGGTCCCTGCAAAGCACACAGCTGCCACAGGCTCCCATCACCACCACTGCCACATCTGCTCCATCAGATGCAGTTTGTGAGGATCATAGTGATGAAGGAACCCAAGGCAATAGGCTAGCACATGCCTTTCTTCCTACAGTGCTGTCAAAAGCAGAGCACCAAAGATGCCAAAAGCAACCCTCCCCTACCCCAGGAGCCTTGTTGTTCTCATAAAACAATTTAATCACATTACAGCAATGTCAGTGCCTTCTGAAATGGAAAACATCTTGCTATATGTAATACATCAGAACAGAAAACAATTATAATATAGCATGTCACTGCTGGAGGTCAGCCTGTGCATCACATGCCAGGCTTAATGCTGAGCTTTCTTATGATGCATAATCTGATATGTAAAAAAATGTAGCATATTTAAAGAAAAAAAGCAGCCAGTGCTCTCTGTTGCCCTCTTCCTTGAGGATGAAAAGAAAAATACACTGAAAATTGCTTCAAGCAAGTGACCTGATCTTGGAAGAATTCAGATGCTTGTGTTCTTCAACACCTTTAAAAACACAAGAGGACATCTGATAAGAAGAAGAATGGGATTATTGTAATTTGATGGTAACTTGACAGCTGGCCCCAACCCATCTCTCTTTGAAGTCAATGGAGAGAAGGCAATTTCATTAAATCAGTGACAGTTTCATGAAGTCCTAGTGAAAGACTAATATATTTTACTTGTGTTCACCCTGTTTAAACCATAGGATGGGTCACGCATCTGTGAGTGATTCACAGCATGTCAAAGGATGTGTTCCTGAGACAGGTACGGAGGTACCGCATAACTCATAGTGACATACCACTTCCTGGATGAGCTGCTACTTTGACTCTTTTTCTCTATTAAATCACTATCAGAATATGGCTTTTATGGGCATATATAATATAAATGAGCCATTATCACAATGAAGGCTGCTCTGGGAAGTGAGGGGACCTTTCTGCTGGATGCCTAATGGAGTTCTCCTGGAAGCTCGGTTCATCCAGCACCCAACAATGCTTTTCAGTTTGCCAAGAAAATTGGACCAGGCTTATTTACCACACATCCAATTTATACAAGGGTAAATGCTCCCAAAGGCTGCAACTGCATGTGTATCTCATCATATTTTTACCTGAAGGGAAGATGTGGGGTAACAGGACTTCGGTGATACTGTACGAAGGCACTTGCCATCTGAAAACCATTCAGTGCACTCTGCAACTGGGTCTTCATTTCTTTGTGTAGGCTGCTCTTGGTGGCTTCTCAACACAGCTGCAAGGAGATCACACCAGGACAATACACTATTATATCTGAAGGGAGATTAAATGCAAGAAAAAGCTCTTCATCATAAATAACTGTTTCCCATTATGGACTACATTTGGTTACACCTGTATACAATATGGCTCCTAATCTGCAGTGTGATTAAAATAAACAAGAGATTAAAATAAAGAAAAAAAAGGAAAAAAAAAAAAAGTGAAGAAGACAGAAATTATATTTTTTTAGTTCATCTCTGATGTGTTGAAATCACAGCTTGAGAAAATATTCTTGAATAGTGTCAGGAGAAAAGACTGCATTATGTTGCTTTGATACTAAAGGAAAAATGCTTCTAGAGACAAGACATTTGCATGTTAGAACTGGGACTTAGACATATTTTTAAGGCCACCTTTATCAAAGTGGCTGGTTGATTTAAGATTTTGAAGTCGTCAAGAACTAGGACATGAATTTCAGGTATGATTCCACAGTCTCAAAACAGTGAAACCAAAGCATGACGACCAAGCTGAGCAGTGCTAATCCCTATCTTTGCTCTGGTTACCGGCTCTGAGAAATAGCTGCAAATGCTTCTGTGGACCTCGGTGGTGCTCTCAGAATTAATGTGTGGGAAGGATTTGAAAGATTATTTGAAGTTCAGTGTTATGTACAGAGGCCAGGAAATGTAGATAAATCATAAGTAAAATAATGAGGTTCTTTCAGGAGTATTTCTCTCTCTAGGTCTTTGATTTAATTCTTTGCCTGATTCCAAAATACAACCCAGAAGCCATTTCTGATGCAAGGTATTGAGTATATAGAAAGAATTGTGCCTGAGTTTGATGTATCGATTAAACTGCTACTGAATGATTTGAGACAAAGATTGAATAGTCTGAAAGTAATAAGATATGATTGAAGTGAGGCCTTCTATGGATTGGAATGGACGGCTTTTTCTGCCACACTGCTATCATTTATCAGGACGCTAAATGTTTATTACTCTAAGACTTACATCTCACTGGTGAGATTTAGACAAAACTAAAGCTGTATGGCCAAGCAAACCCATTTACTCTTCAGCATTTAAAGCTGGACAAGGCAAAGCACGTGAAAAATGCAGTAGAGAAAATCCATGCTACTGAGATAACTCTGAAAGTGAATACATCAGTGCAGAGGCAGCAGGTCCTTTCTGGACCAGCTAATCCAGACTGGGGTATGCGTCCTTCAGCCCTACCGGCTACTCCATCTGCCTTACACCAATCTTTGCACCTATGGACATAGATCATTTTCACAGCACCCAACTGAAAGCCAAGAACCAACGACTCTCCTCTAGACACTGCTAGAAAACCATGAACGAATTAGAATGGAAGAATAAGGTAACCACTGCAATTTAAAATGCAGGTTCACTCTGCCTTTTGCTGGCCATGCTCCCAGATGCACCTCAGTGTCCAAGGAAGACCTGGTTCCTCTCAAATCTTGTATTTCCCACATAGAACCAGAGAGATGTTTGTGTCCTTACAGCATGATTCAGCTAAAATCCACAGAAAGAATCATGAGCTGCAGCCATTTGAGACTAATATTTTATCTGGGTTTAAATTTTCTGGGCTTTTTCCCTTCCAGCTATGGAGTTTTCCTGACAACTTTCCCCTTCTGATTTTGGCAGATCCCAACAACCCGAATTCTGAGCACTCTTTCAAGTAATTACACAGCTCCTCTCTCACTAATGTAATCCCTGTTAATAATTTATTAAATATGTTTGAGTCATCAGACCAGAAAGGTCATACAAAGATAGACTAGGAAATGGAAAATTTGTTGGTTGGGTTGCTTAATGAATTGCAGACGGATGCTCATAACTTGGAAAAACTAAAGCACATCACATTTGGGGGGGACACAATAAAGCCTTGAAGTGCATTATGGATTTATGACCCGAGCAAAGCTACACCATAAAAAAAAATATTGTCATTACCTAAGTATGCAAATATTGCAAGTATTCAGTATGCAAGAGAAAAACATGTCTATTTAGCTAGGCTTATGAGCTATTTGCAAACTAATGAAAATGAACTTTTCTGCATTATATGATCATGGAGCATGCAAAGAGCAATTTGTACTTCAATAATTCTACTGTGGAGTTATGATTTAGGGGTCTTATATATCAGCCCCGCTGGCTACGATGGGGCTTGGCAGCCCAGACTGTGTGTTTTGCACTTTGCATATCTAGTCACATCCCAAGCTGTGGCTGCCCCTGGCTATTAGATAAATGGATATATGACAGTAAAACACTTCTCAAGGAAGACTCTGTATTTTTAGTCAATCATGAAGGAATTTTAAAGGTAAATTTTCCATACTAAAAAGTCTATGCTGGGAAGTTGCCTGTTTCTTAACTAGTGCAAGTGTGAAAGGCTGAACCGTGGATTTGAAGACTGTTGGTCTTTGAGAAGGATCCATACTGAACATGGCTTGTGCCTCCCCTTGCTTTCCAGCCTGCCCACTGAGGAGGGGAGGGCAGGTACTTGCTATGAGGAGGTTCTCAGCTTGTTCAGCTCCAATGATACACCCTTGTTAGTCATGCAAGGGGTGACTGGGCAACAGATTCACCTTCATCGCAGTGCTGTTCTGCACACTGGAGAGCGAGGGGAAAAACATGTCCCAGTGCTTGGATTTGAGGATGAACAGTTTAATGGAGTGTGCTGAATCTACATCTCTGACCTTTCCTGTCTGGCAGGTGCCCTCTCAGTGACAGAGTGTGTATCCATTTCAGTGTATGATGCTTTAAGGATATAACTGCATGTTATCTAACATCAAAACTAAACATTCTCAGTGTTACAGGGCTGTAATTTACTTAAGTGTCTTGCTGAAGCATTACACCATAAAAGCCATGAGCACTGGAGGGGAGCACTGGGGCAGCCGGGTGTGAGAAGGGAGAGGTCACCAATAAGGTGGTCACTGATAACCCATGACTGGCTTTGGGGGAGAAATCACAGGATTCCCACCTGATTACTCTTTGCCATGAGCTAAACCCACTCACTGTTTGTAATGAGGAAGGAATTTCTGCCTCCTCAATGTGTAAGGCGACCTAATAGAAAGAAATGAAGAGGGTAGCACTGGCTTGTGACATCCATAACAGCCTTGGTGTCTACAACCCCATGCTAAAACAATCACCCTGGCATTTGCTGGTGATGTCCATCATGAGCATGCCAGTAAGAATATCTCTGCTCTCCAAGACATTCCCAATGAGCAATTACCACACACCCACAGACCACGCTGCTCGGCTGTGGGTTCACTTCTTAGCAGTCCCGGGGCAAAGCTGTCTGGCTTCACAGATGTTAATTATTTGTGTCTACTGTTAATTAGCTGTCTGCAGTCGGTCACGCTGGGGCAGTGACAGCCTGGGAGTCTCTCCCAGCAGTACAGCCCATGGGCCTTGTTCCCCTTCCCTCCTGTCTTCCCCTCCTCAACTCTGAGCCAGAACATTTCATTTTAGTCACGGTGCCAGAGGCCAGACCCCAGAGGACCTTTGAAATTAAACACGTGTGAAGTACAGTGGAGATGGAGGGTGGGGACAAAAGCAGGGAGAAAGGGGCAATTTCAGCTCCTCAAGCATGAGAATCAAGAGCTTTCCTGATGCTCTCAATGTGGTTTTTTTCAGCCAGCCGCAAATCATGTCCCTGGCCATCCAAGGGAACCTGTCTATGATGGAAATTTCCACACTTGCCTCGGTTGGTATCCTGCTCTTTGTTGTTGCTTTGCTGCCTTCAAGACATTGTAAATAATTGAATTTTTACAGAAAGAAGGGATTTTTTTTTTTTTGTTACTGGTTTGCTGAGCTCAGAAATGCAACATTCAGGGTAAATTCTCCTCCTTATATTTGCAGTTACAGGGAAACGAAAGCTCTTTATTCACCGAAGACCACATCACTGAAGACACATCACATCATTTTCAATAAAGGAGTTTCATCACAGGACACATTTCCCAGTTGCATTAAGTCTGAATCATATTTCTTTTGTTAGTGTTAAATAAAAATAGGTGGTTTGGAATTCCAGCTAAAGAGCTGCGAAATAGCCTGGGCAAAAAAGAATTCACAGGGAATCCTTTATTCATCCTGCAAATTTATTTCCACTTGCAAATCGCCTGAGAACAGGCTGAGTTCTTGCCCAAATGCTACAGTGATTGTTAAAGCGTTACCAAATGATTTTCACAAATGTTTCTTGCATGGTAATTTCCTGGTGACCGAGTCACTGTAGATATTTGACATTTGAAATTCAGATTTCAGGTGCTTCTGGTGGAATGCACAGATTGCAGGAATAGACCTGTGCTCCACTGGCTGAACACCAATCTCTGCTGCAAGTGGCCTGGTGATGCAGCCCCAGCCACCACCTGTCACTCAGCATCCCAAGGTCAACACAGGCTCCATCGTCACCCGCTTTGCTTCTCCAGTCTTTGGGCTCCACCATCATTTGCCCGATCCCTCCATGCCTGTCACAACTCAGAAGGACCAGACCATCAGTGTTTATGATCATGGTGATCTCTCTGACCAGCATCTTCTCCTCTCTCCCATTAGCAAGCAACCTCCTTGCAACAGAGGTTGTGTCTGTAGCACTTAGCTTATTTGTCCTACGATGTAACTCCTAGGTACAATGCAATGCAAGCAATAAATAAGAACATCAAACCTGACGTTCTCATCAGAGGATACTCTTCCTGTCCATCAGAAACTCATTTGCTGGTGCATTCAACCGAAGCGAACACAAAGGACATGCAAACACACACGAAGCATGCTTGAAAATCCACATGAATATTCATGGCAATGGGATTTTTTTGCACTGCTCAGCCCTCTCTCCTTCTGGCACTGACACAGAAATGCCACCGGGAACGGCGGGGTTGTGTCCGTATAGGCATTCGCTGCCTCAGCCACCAGCAGATGCTCTAGTGCTTGCATGTGATGCACTAACTGGCTCCAGTGCCACCGCAGCTCCTGCTCTCTGCTGCTTGTTGTGCTCTCCAGCTTGCTGGAGTTGGGCCATTGCATTTCAGAGAGGAAAAAGTGAAATGAGACATGCAAAAGAGGATTTTCAAGGAGTTAAAGTAAGTGTTTTGCATGAAAACACCCCAGATTTGATGGCAGTGTTCTTACTGGAAAAAACCTGACAAATGCCACTGGTTGTAGCTATGCTTGGGATTCTGTGATAGGAAATCAATGTGATGCTGTACACTCCTGCCCTTTCCAAATTAAGCAGTCCTGGTCCTAAATGGTCCTTTCTTTTATAAATCAGACTTCTGTTCATGTTGGGCCTAAATTTTCCCCTTTTACAACAGCACTGTCCTCGCCCCTTCCCCAGATTTCCCAGCAGTGCTTCCTAAAGCAAAGCAGCTACACAGTGTTTATAGTCCATGTGCTGCCTGCATCCAGGAGCTCCATGTGCTGTGTCATGTTACGTGTCTGCACCCTCATGAGTAGATTGGAGTGTTTCCTTGTCATTTACAGACCACATGAGGTTTAGAAACGCAGTGATCCAAACACATGATGTTAAGAGTGCTGGGAGTTGCAGGGGCAATCCCTGCTCCATGGGAAATGGCACAGGTAGGCTTTCCAGGGCTCCTTGAGATAAGAAATGACAGCACATCCCAGCATCCCTCTTCCCTTTGCAGTGCAGGGGGCAGAAGTGTTTCTGGCTGGCTCGTGGATCACCACTTTTGAGACAACCCAAGTGCTGCTGTCTTACCCCTTACCTTGTGTTACAACCTCCAGCCTCTCAGGACCTGGTTCACAAGCAGCAGTGGGATGATGGGGAGGCTGCAGGAAGTAACCTGGCAGATGATGCAGCAGAGATGTTCCCTGGCAGTAAACGTGAGGATGTAAAAACATCTTTACTATCAGCAGAGTGAGCTCCGAAGGGAGAGCAGGGAGCTGTCTCACTGCAGGTTTACACTAAATGAATTACAGAAGCAGAGAGTGAGGGAATAACATTGGAATCAAAAGGGGTTAAGATAAGATGGAAAGTAGCAGTTGAGCCAAGAAAGCAAGGTGGAAGTGGAAAGGGTGTTTACATGACACTAACAAAGCTCGAAAGAGGTGAGAGTAGGAGGGCTCCTCAATCACCTTGAGAAACTGCTGTGGGAAGGAGAGAAAAGAAGGCAGCACAACTGTGGATTCCTGTGAGAATACTTTCCAAGGAGATGTGGGAGAAACAGGGAGGTGCTCCTCTGCTCTTACATCACCTAATTCTGATGTCTTTAGTGGAGCTGTGCCGTTAAACCCAGCCTGCTGCCACGGGGCTGGTGTCAATAGCAGTGCAGGGCACTGGGGTGGGAGATGCAGCAGCTCAGTGACAGCAAGTTCCCACCACGAGCAGAGACATCAGAAGCTCCAGTGTGAGTAGTTTGGATCAAGCTGTGGAAATCATGGAAATATTAGCTAGATTGAGTCTCATTAGTTGCCAAAACCCCTAGCACAGCTGAGAAGACAGTCTGGATGGCACAACTGCCCTGACAGTTGAATTGGCATAGTTCTGAGAGTACCTGCCTAGCATCCATATCGGAGATGATTTAAATGAGATAAGGGATTGGGCTGGATTGTGCTGATCTCTTTATATTGTCGTTGTGACCATCAGTTATCAACAAAGGAAAACATCGCTATATATATATTTGCAGGAGTTTGATTTTGTGGCGAGAGCTGTCAACAGCAATGAAAAAACCCTTCTGTCACAAAGCCAGAAAATTGTGCCCCAGGAAAAAAATGCTCCAAGGCCATAAAAGCCATTTCAAACATTCTACTTTGGGCTTAGTATTTCCTCATTTGAGGAGGGAGGGAAGAGGAAAGAGGGCAAAACAAATGGAGAATGTGCATGTGCTAATCTTGCATGGTGATGGCGGAAGAAATGCCTGGTCTTGGAAGGAATCAGGAACGAGCACCCCTTGGCACTACAGGGGTTAAGGCCAAGGTGAGTGCTAATGGAGGGGACGTGTGCTGACATCTGAACACAAAGTGAAAAATCACCTCCTGCAGAACCTGGTAAGCGCTGGGAAGCTGGAGTGTGCCAGCCAATTTAAGTTCAATAAGTCTGTGAGAAATGGAGAGATAAATCAACACAGTAAAATACAATGCAGCAAACCCGGGTGGCTGGTGTGGACATTTTGCATGTTGGGTTCTGGGGCGCTTGTGTAGCCAGCAAAGAATTCAAGGCCCTGTGAAGAAAGGCTCTCAGGAATGGAAAATGCTGAATGACCAACTGAATATGTCCCATATTAAAGCTTTTCATACTGCCTTAAATGAAGCAAGCTTTTCCCTGCATGGAATTATTTACAGCACCGTTCTGCTATTTGACAGTATTGTTTTCACACTGCTGGCCCTTATCAGAATGCCTCAGGAGCATCTGAAATAGAAAAACAAGGAGCACCCTGACCTTCCAGCAAATACATCACTGGCCTGTGGTAGGACAGGAAATTACAGAATTCACTTGTCATCTTCCAAGTATGACAGGACCTCTGCATCATAGAAAGAAATCTATCCCATAAGGTTAAATCACTGCTTATCTGCTTAATGGCAGTCAGACGTTAAGCAGATTGACTGGGACATTCAATTTGTTTATTTTTAAATGGGAACCCAAACAACTTAATGCTCCTTCTTGCCTTAATCTGCTGGCAGGCTCGGTATCCAATTTATTGTGTTTGTTTGATTGTCTGTTTATTTATTTATTTATGCCTCTTTTTGCCTCCTGTGGCCTGTTGATTCCTATGGGAGTGGATGCTCTGACTGGGCAGTTGCTCCCCTGGATGAATCCCACGCGGAGATTATCCTTGCTGTATGGCCATCTGCATTGGCTGCACTGAGTCTAGCAGCGATTTTTAAGCACAGGCTCTTGTGGATTATCCACATGCTTTGGTGAATACAAATCAACTTGCAGTTAAGATTAAGATACAACGATTTCCATATCTGGGAAGTGTACGGTTGTCAACGGAAAAACATGGTAAAGTAGCATACAGGCTGCAAGGTACAGTCAGCAATTTGAATAAATGACTATGTGTGGAGAACACTGGAACTGGGAACCTTTTATGGTTTAAGAAAGCAGAAAATGTAGATTAAGATGCCATTCATTAAACACCACCCAAACTGTTCTAATCCTTTCCCATGAAATCGTCATCTTCTAAGCTGTAACATGTTAAGTATACCTAAGAAATAAAGCTGATTTAATACAGCTGTACCCCTGAAATGAAGGGCAGTGTGTTGCTGCCTTACTTTTATTGCTTTGATCTAGGTTCCCTACTAGTTTGATACAGATAAAGGTTAGGGAGAAACTAGCAAGGACCTGATGACAATTTAATCCCTGTGGTGATTACCATGTGGCAATTAAAGGCTGGCTGCTGTGAGATGCTGTATACTTTCAGTGCCTTCTCAGGCGCGTTTTTCTACTGGTAGTGGATAGTGTTTTCTAAATGATCAGGGTGGGATTTTCAAAAGCATGTGTAGGAGCCCAGTAACTGGAGTTTTAATGAGTCAGGTGCTTGTGGATGATTACTAGAAGCCCCTTTATACTGTGCTCTAATCAGAGATTTTGTGTGTTTGTTCATACAGTATAAACAAGTGTAAATTCTGCTCGTCTTCCAGACATAAAACCCCATCAAAAGCAGCCTTCCATGCTAGCCTGAAATAGAAATCAAAACCTTCCTTCTGGTTTTAAACTCTATTCTCTATTGCAAGAAGAGAAGACAACAAAACTTTAACTTAGGTAGTCCCATTGCAATGCATCCTGTCTCTGTGAAGCAGTTACACTCATATCAGATTATGAAAACCACAGCTGGTTTTCAGGTTTTTTCCTGATGCAGCCTACTGTACCCTGCTTTTCTCACACACAGACACCTTCTATCTAAAGAGCAGTACTATCTAAATTCTCTACACCAAGCACTTTTCTGACCTCTTCTTTACACCTACTGGAAGTGGAAATGTCTGCACTGTCTCACAATGGAGATGAATGCTTGCAGGATGTGGAGGCTTTTTTGATTGTGAAACAAGCTTTAAGATCACCTGGGAAATTATCCAGAATTGCTTTGGAAGGGTCTCTGATGGAGCCCTGAGGGCACTAATTAGCCTTAATGGCCCTGATTGGCCCCACCTGGTGCCTCCACCCACTCCCATGGGCCCAGGAGTACCATTTAAATTCACCTGGGGGGGTTTACTGCCTCTGTCCTTTGAGTTGTATTGGAATTGCTCACCCATGCTTGGCTGAGCACCCTATTGCAGGAACTGAATTCTCTGCTTAACCATGGATCTGTATTCTCTATGAATTGGTTTAATGATTTGGACTCCTACTTGAAGCTGGGCACCAGCTCTGGGCTTGCTTTGCTCAGGTACCAAAGGGCTGAACTCTGGTTGGCAAGGTTATTTCCCTGTTGTGGTGCAATGCTCTGCTCCATGTGCCTTAGGGATCTGCTGGCCCTCTCCGCTCTGAGGTTCCCTTTGCCAAAGGTAAGGTTATCTATACCGAATTCCTCCATAGCAAGCACTTTCCTAATCTGCTCTTTAAACCCTGGGGAGCGTTTTTGCTACTATTGCATTGTAGAAGTAAGGTTTTGAGTAAGTGTTGCTGATGCAGTGTCTGGAGGCATGGTGGAGTTCAGCTTATCTTGTAGTTTTGGTGGGCTTTGTACTAATGTTTCCTTATTGAGGCTGTGTGAGTTACCTCTGTGTGATTTGAATCACAGGGTGAATGGGCTGCTAAAGTGTGACTTAGATAGTGAGCTTGCCATAGCTGAACTTACAGGGGTCTGGGGAGGGGAGCATTTAATGTATGGCTTTATCTTCTTGGAGCTACATGGCATTCTCTTTTGAATCATAGATATGTTTTATGGTGGACATGTTTGTAGGCTGTCCCTTGTTATATGGAAAGGCCATGACTCTCTGTGAGTGTAATTGCATAGCTTGCTCATTCACCAGAAGTCATTTCAGAGTAGCCATGGAGAGCACTCTGGAGGCTGAGAGCACTAATGGAAGGTCAGCAAGTTCTTTTCAGATGATCAGGGTCAGGCCCTGATCCAGGTTGCATTACTGAGGAGACAGAGCAAAACTCATGGGCTAAATGTCATTATTTCTTCTTGACACCAGCCTAACAAAACCCTTTGGTGCAGTTTCAGCTCTTACGATTAAATAAATGGGATCCAACAAGCAGGACTCTGTTTGTCAGAGTTATGTCCATTGACCCTCTTGCAGTATTTTTAGCTGGTTATATGCCTCTAGTGTTATGCTATTTTCTATCTTAATGTGTGTTCCTAGACTGGCTGGTAGAAAGGCAAAACAAAAAGCCTTCACATCAAGCCCCCATTTAGCCATCAAGATATGCCTGGCACCTAACAGAGTAGCTGTGCTTCTGATTTATAGCTGTCAAATGTGCCTGGAGAGAGAAGCAAAGTAGCCTCAAGGCCTGGCCCTGATATACAAGAACTGAAATAAGTGTAAAACTGTTCTTGTGGCATCAGAGAAAAAGTTTGACAGCCCTTAGTGAGCAAATAAAGTAACAGCACAATAAAGTGGTGAACGGGCTTGGGCATGTTGTAAAATGTTCTGTAGAAAGTGAGAGTAATAAGTAAAAGTTCTGGGACTATTTTATGGCAGGATTGAAGCTTACACAGTGTCATGCAAGCAGCTTTTCTCCCCTGCATCGCAGAAGTGCTGCGATTACAGCCACTAGCTATGGGTAACAGTGGCTGTCCTTGCAGCTTGCCTTGCTCATCCTCCAGACCTTTAGGGCTAATTAAAGAGCCCCCCAGAGCCTCATTTATTAGCCTCATATACTCCATAGTGAGCATGATTAATGTTTGGCTCTCAGCTAGGGTTCAAATGCAATTTAGCAAAGACTGAAGAGGAAATTAAGTGAAGTTTTGAGGTGTTTTAAGCTAGAGACACACAGAAGGTATCTCCACAAATGGATGGATCTGTGAGGAGGACTGGGACTCAGCCTGTACCTTTCTTGCTGGTCAACCTGTTCCCCTGTGTGATCCTCAGCTATCTACATCTATAAGAAATAAGGAAAGCTGCTAATATTAATCTTAGCACTGTGCCTTTGGATCTCCTGCTGAGACACAGTGAGTAGAGCTTTTCAATATATAGCAAAGTTTCTAGGTCCTCTTGGCACTAGAAGCTCAATTTTTAAACTTTGGATAACGTTTTGAAATATGGGGGTGCAACTTGAATCTCATGTGGTTAATATGACTGCAGGAGCAAACTGGAAAATTGTTTTAGGAGTGTATCTTTAAAAACTAATGAATATTCCAAATCGGTCTGAATGCACAAATTTATTGGCAATGTGAATGTAAAAATTCAGAATTTATATTTAAATATATCAGGGTGCAGAGGAAGTCTTGGAAAGAAACTCCTTCTAGCATTAATGGTGCTGTGGACATAGTGTGTCGTCTTGAAAGACAAGTTCTTGCTCAACATGTTTTAGGAGACCTACAGTAAGCACAGGGTGAAATATATGGAGCATGGAGTGCAAGGTGTTTGAACTGAATACCTGTAATGAGCCACTCTGCACTTTGTAATAAGTCTTTAATTCTATGGAAACAGGAATAGGATCAGTGAATAATGGGTTGATGAGCCTGAAGTCCCATTTTCTGTTGCTTAAAGACTTCAATTTTAGTTACTCCTCTATTAGTGTGATAAGACTGGACCATGCTATTTCTCATCTCCCAATTTTCCTGTCTGCAAAGCAGGGAAACTAACAACCAGCTCCTTTGTAAAACAGTTCAGGTCACTCTGAACCATATGTACAAGCCAGGGTACTGTTATAGCAGTGTGGTAGCTTTAACCCTTTAAAAACAAGATCAAAAGCTGGTGTCGGTAATAACAGGCATTATTGAAACTGAACAGGGTGCCCAGAATTGTTCTCTCAACCAACAAAATCCTTATTCCCACTGATAATCCAACGCCTGTTAGAGAATCTTCATGTCACAGGTTTAATTTCAACCACAAATAAGGCAGGAAAGACCCTTTGTCAGGTAGGGGTAAAAGCAGTACTGCTGATACAGGAAGGTTTTCCTTGCATACCATTACCAGTGTTGAATGCATCCCACACCCTTTATTTGATAACTGGTGTTAAGGGAACCAACTTTAAACAAGACAATTGGGAAAATGGAGTTCATTTGGACAATACACAAGGACTTAGACCTGAAAATAGGACAGGAGTTGTATAATGGTGCCAAGGTGGAGGAGGACACTTCAGCCCTGTCAAGCTTTGTAAAACTGGCTGGTGCAAACAGGCTGCTGACATTAGGAGTGCGCTGGTGCCCTGACAATACCCAGGGTGCCCCACTGAAAGCTGAGATTAAGCATATATGGATGTACTTGCTGAATTTAGACCTTGGACTTGGATCCTGGCACCTAGAAGTTGGCTTTGTAAAGACTTTCTCAGGGCTCAGGTCTGCTGGTGTATTTTTATAACAACCCTTTGTGTGTTTTGGCAGTTCAGCTAAATTACATCACTGTATCTTTCTGCATTTTATTTACCTCATTTCCTTTTCTAAAAATATATAAAAGTTGACTATTCACTGATATGAATTTGAAAACAGTGAAAAGCCAGCAGCCCCTTCCCAGTCTTCCATTGTTCACTTAAACCACATCAGCCACATTGAACCACACACATAGACACTACTTGCAAAAGGTGTTGATGTGGAAGAGGTATTTTGGAGAAGCAAAGAAAGGAAAGGAGGAAGGATGGGGAGCTTCACTTACTTTTCTTCAGGGAGGAAAAAGAATTGTGCAGAGGAGGAGGAGGGTTGTGCACAGGATCAGGCTGTCAGCCTGGCTCGACCTTGTACAGCTGCCTGAAGCTCTTCTGTGTCCTGGAGGCTTCAGTCCTCTTCATGATAGAAACATGGGGAATCGGTTTGCACAAGCACAGAGTAACTGTGTCTGGTAAAGACTTTATCTAGTTCAGCAGATCTGTTCTGAAATGAACAAAAATTATAACTGGGAAATGATTTCAGATGGGAGCATCCGAATTGTTTTTCAGGATTGAACAGCTTTCAGGATCTGTGTATTCTGGTTTAGAGGAAGAATCTGACAGGATTTTTTGCATCAGTCTAAACAGCAGCTCTTCCCCCAATGCCCCTGTAAGAAACCTAGATTTCTGCTGCTAGCACATGTGGGTGAAGCCTGGCTGTGCAGAGGGCATGAAATAGAGCACCATCATTCAAGTGATGCTCATCTTAGGCTCTGTGTATGTCAGTGCCAAACTACATGAAGAGCTTGTCTGTTCTGGGGTCTCCCAGAATTCTGCAGTGGGCTAGACTAGCAGTCCATTTATCCTGGCATTGTGCTGTTCATCCTAAATAATAAATGACACCCACTCTGGCAGTTGGGGCAGATTAACATCAGGGTAGATCTCAGCAGAGAGGCAAAGTACCTTTTTAAACATCAATATTCCTCCCTTGCTCTAAAGGGATTTTGCAAAGAGCTATGGTCAGTTCTGGGGTCTATGTTTCACATTAGGAAAGTAGCATAAATTCAGCCATTTTTCTGGAGAGATCTTTAATCTGACTCTCCTGTCCGTAGGCCTTAGATGTTTACTTAAGAAGCTGCTCTCCAAAAAGTGATGTTTCAGGGCTAGGAATGCATGGGTTTTGTTTCAGGCTGCCCAACCTTCAGGAAATAGATATGTTGACTAATTGAGCTGCAATGCATTTAATCTCTGGAGTTTTGAATTGTGTAAATAGCTGTTGGCCAAGAAAGGCAAAAGATAACTTTATTGTTAAGTCCTGCTTAGAGTTCTGTGCCCTGTCAGGGACTGGAACTGGGGTTTCTCACCAAAGTTGAGGCATTTTGATGTGAGACATGTAGTGTGAGCTAGCTTGGTTGAAAGCAGGGAAAACTTTGTGGCTTGCTGCGAACCGTATCTTTGGGTTCATTTTTCTGTGCTTCATCTGTCTGGTTTCTCCCCTCTTGAGGTCAAGAGGCCCTGTGGATTTGTCAGGCACCTGCCAAAACGGGGTCCTGATCCAGGCTGGTATCTTAGGGTCAAGTGCAAAGCCAGCAGAGGCTACTCTATTTTGCTTGAATCCCTTAATCCATCACATCAGAAGGTCTTCTCTGCTGCCATGCAATGCTATCACTCATTCTCTGTGCAAAGTTGGTTTAGGTGCATCTGCACTACTTTCTGCAAGCATTTTGATTTTCTTATAATGCAGCTATAAATGAGATAAAGAACACTTATTTCAGCTAGTGTAGAAATTGGCTGACCTTTCCTGCTCAAAGTAAGCTCACTCCTGTCTCCAGATCTTGATTTAGGATTATCTGTGGGAGGTAAATGCATGCATACATCACATCAAACTGTCAGTGTAATTTCCCCTATCCAAGTATTTACATACAGGAAGGGAGGTATAGGGAATTGTAATCGAGTAGTAGGTAGTGTTAGAACTTCTTTTGATATGGAACAATATTTTTAGGGAGATTGCATATTGGTGGTTCATCTTCTGCAGTACAGAGTCCATTGGGGGTTGGTTGGTGATGGCTGGAATTGAGGAAGCGATGAGACTGCTGATGTAGTAGCACATGTAGCTAAAATAATCTGATCCTTCTAGGGGGCAGATGAGCTCCATCACATGAATGTGCATGAAACTGATGAAGTCCTGTGAGTCAGCAGGCAGAAAGGATGCGCAAGATGCAGAGAACACAGAGGAAAGTTTTGGAGGGTGATGTGCAAAACCTGACGATGTGAAGTTGTTATAGCTTTGCTCTTGATTTGTGGCCACTCGGAGCTGCAGAGGCAAATGTTGCTACCTTCCTGGTGACAGGAAACATCTGGGAGCACTTCAGTCCCCAAACCATAGCCACAGAGGAACTGGAGGAAAGAGAAACCCAGAAAAGTCAGATGGCAGCAAGACTCCATCCTAGGGGCCCTCGGGTGTAAGCAGATTTGAGAGAGGAGAGGCAAGAGAATAAGCTGCATGAACAGCATTGGCATAGCTACAGTGGCATGGGTGCAGCCAAGGAATCCTGCTTGATGGAGATTCTTACGTGAGTCAAGCTGTGCTTATTACTCTGCTTTAAGAAAAGTATGAGGTAGCTTGGCCTTGTAGTCTGTAGATGTGATAAACAGGAAGACCTGGTGTTGCTGGGGTTAATAACCATTATTTGATGCGAGATGCCATGTCAAATACATGTCCTGAAGCCAGGACAGATTGTAAAGAACAACCCTCTTTACCTTGGAGGATTTTGATCCTCTTAATTTTGGTTAAATGAATGAGCAATGATTTGTGACATTTTGGCAAAAATAACAGCATTTGCCTTGATAGCAAAATATCAGAGTGAATTCCTTCACAACCCAAGTGCTGTTTTAGCTGCAGAGATTTGTTCTGTGGAATATGCAAGACTTGTTATGGTGCTGCTTATTTCATATGGCAAGCCATGGTTTGCCAGCACCTCCAGTTTATCTGACAACCCCCAAACAATAGCCAGACCGCTGTTCATTAGGCAGCCTATTTCCATATGGTAATAAGAAGCCGTTTGTAACATACCAGCACGGATATTCTTGAACACATTGTTCTGTTTCACTCTGCAAGGATGACAAAGGGCCCTTATGAACAGAGATAGATGGATTTAGGCAAATCCAGCCCCCTTCCCATTGCCCTGTAGAAATTTCCATATATCACCTCAGAGGGGATGACATGCATCTTCTGCCCGTATTGTGAGTTACGGCTGGGAACGAATCCAAGGCTGGGGAGGACCCGCAGAGGGTCCAGGGGAATTGTCGGTGCTGGCAGTTGTGGGGAGAGGGGCTGGATACGTCCCTCGGCTACTTCGGCTTTCGCTGGAGCTGAGGATGCTCCCGCTCTCCCGCGTCCCCTCTCCTGGGGGGCAGCTCCGGCGCCTTGCGAAGGGTGAGACCGCGCCTGCCCGTGCACATGCACACACGCACAGATGTAAATACGACCAGAGCATCCACCGCATCCTGCGCGGCTCTGTCGGTGTGTCCTTCCCCTCCCGGGGGGGAGCGGGGGCTCCGCAGCCGGGGGCGGAGCTGCCCCTCGCTCTCGCCGCGATGCGGGGGGAGCGGGGCCGGCGCTAAGCCCTGCCCCGCCGGGCGGGCGGTGAGGAGCCGGGGGTACATGCGGGGGGGCCGGGCGGGGCGGGCTGGGCTCCGCCGGCAGCCCCGTGCGCTCAGCGGGCGGCCGCCACCAGCGCTGCCCGCACCGCTCCGCTCAGCCCGGACAAGGTAAGCAGTGCGATGCTCTCCGAGCAGAACCGGGTGGGTTCGTCAGGGATGTTGCGGGAGCGGGGGCAAGGCGAGCCCATCCCCACCGCGGGGCTCCCGTGGGGGTGTTGCGTGTTTTGGGGGTGCGAAGCCGCGGTGCTCCCCCCGTGGTGGCGACGGGAAACGCGCGGCCACACCCTCTTGGGGTGTTCCCCCCCACCCCGCATCTCTGCCCGCCCCGTCCCCGCATCCCGCTCGGTTCAAGTTGGGTGTTTGGCGGAGCGAAAGGGCCGCCAAGGACAGCGAACCTGGGAGCGCCCGGGGAGGATTCAGTTGGCCGTGGAGCGCGATGAGGAATTGAGTGTCACGGCTGCCAGTCGCTCGCGGCTTGGTGATAACAAATACTCGCTTTCAGACAATGAGCGCCCTTTGTGGACCGAGGGGTCCGGGAGGTCCTCCCGCCCCGATGCTGTCTGCCTCGCAGGAAGGGATCCAGCGGTGTTGTTATCTGCCCTTACCCCGCAGACAGGAGCCATGGAGCGGTGTGCTGAGCCACGGCACCGGTCCCCCCCGGGCTGCGGACGGGCCCACGGCGGAGGCCCAGGGCTCTTCCTCTGCCTTTGTTGCACTTGTCTGCTTGCCCGGCTTGGCCTCGCATCCTCCTGTCGCCCAGAATAGCCCCTTTCCCAGTATTGTTCTCGGTGTGTTTCCTCTCGCCTCTCTCTTCCTCCACCCCTCCTTAGCCGCAGTTTCTCCGCGGACACGATACCCTGACACGCGTTTCCCCTCTCCCCGATGGAATTTTAAGTCCAGACCTACCTATTTTGGGGAAACTCTCCTTTTACCACCGAGTGTCACAGCTGTGTTTCAGTTTGACTCAAACTGCTGTTGCTTGGGTTTGAACTAAATTGAAATAAACTTCACTCCGAGGCTGCAAATGGGAGGAGATTTCTGGTTGCCTATGCACTGCTTTGTATCAGTTTAAATTAAACGAAACGCTGTTTGCTTGAGACTGGCTTCCTAACCCAGTCAGTAATGTGATAGAAAGTAACGTAATGCTTTACCTTTGATATCACTGCCTCCTTTGTTTTTATGCGTGGGGCTATGTGGGTCCTTGGCTAAATGAATGTAGCTGAAGACTGTCATATTCAACCCACTGTTCCTGGAAAAAAGTTTTGGAATGGCTGTAGCAGCCAGAGGATGAGATTTAGGGAGAGGCTGGATTAGGAGTTTGTTAGAATAGTGTCTGCTGAAGGGTCCAGTCCTCGTCTTCTGTAGTGTATTGGGTTTCAGCCTTGGATCCATTTGAAAGAGTTGGAGTATCTCTGCTGACACAGGGCAGAGCATCAGTGCTGTCTGGGGGACTTGTTGGTTTTTTCCTTTGGGGGATTTTCTTCTTAAAGCTCTGCCTTTATTTAGGGTTTTGCCTAATAGGAAGCAAAGAGCAGCTGAGCTCATTCTTTTACCTTCTGCAGGATTCCCAATAGCTGCAGTGAAATATTCAAGTCTTTAATCAGTTTTTACTTGGCTATAGCTTGGGAAACATTTGAGCAGCTGCAGGGGCACTGGCTGGAGAGCTGGGTCTGCAGGCTGGGGAAGGTGCAGTGCTTTAGTTATTCCTGGTTCGCACAGAGCCAGGAACATGCCTTTAGAAAACTGTATGTGCTTTCACTTGTGTTCTCTGCTTTTTAACAATTATATTCTTGAAGCTGCCCCTTTCCTCCTTAAAAGAGCCTATTCTGCAGAAGTTAGCAGTGCTTGCTGGGGGAAGATCTGTATTCCCTGCAGCTGCACAGATTTCAAGGTTTGATCTATTTCATATAAACATTCATCTTGCTGATTCCCTTGGACTTGCATGGGTACAGCTATGTCAGACTTGATCTTTTTAGTTTGATTCTGATGTATTAGACATGTCAAAACCCTTACTAAGAACATGCACTTCAGTCCATTAGAACTATGCATGTCATCTTAGTCAGAAGACTGAGATTGTACGGTGTGTCAAGCCCTGGAATCCCCTAATTTTGAAAGTGTGTTAGGAGTGAGTGAGTGAGCTCCTGAGGTCTAACCTGCTGGTGACCACTTTACTGTGATTTACTGTGAGGATACTGGGCTTTTATTCACTGAAGCAGGGGTGTTTCCTGGCTGGTGAGGTGAAATTGTTACAGAATTTCCCCAGAGCAAACGTATCTCAGCTATAGAAATCGGGACTCTTTCCCATGCTTTGTGCTATAACGTTAAAAACAAAACTCCACACTCTGCCTATAACTTATTTTCAGTGCATATTGCTCGGTTCAGTCTTATGAATGCAAGGAAGTGAAGTGTGGCATGAAAAGACTCCTGTGAGCTCTGTCTCCACTGTGGAACTCCACTGATGTGGCTTTGGATGGGCACTCTTGGTGTAGGCAAGTCTGCTCTTAGTTTCTGGTGATTAAAGCAGCAAAAGGTAAAAAGGAGGCCCACTGCATGGCTTACATCATTTTCAAAGAGCTCTTGCATATTTTCTGTATCCTATTTTCTTCCTCCAGTGCCTCTTAGCATCTGCTGAATGGCAGGGAGTAGGGAGGGGAGGACCTGGGTAAATGGAGTATTCTGGGATGCAAGGGCTCTGTTTGTGCCTGTTGTACCTTCCCAGGGAAATGGTGGGGCAATGTGTCAAATCCATTTGCAAGTGGTAGTATAAATTAAAGCTGGGGGGACAACAGGTTAGAAGGTTAATGAGATGTCTGAATTTAATTGATTTTTCTATACAAATTGGCTATAATGTCTTTTGTTTGCCTTTCCCCCTTCCCTAGGATGCTGTGTTAGAGCAGTTACATGAACATAAGGAGTAGCAAAAGTGACAGGATTGACAGGAGTTGCGGCTATTTAGACAACAGCATGGGTAGGAAGCCTTGGTTACTCTTCCAAGGGAGGGCTGATGTGTGATTTTTGGACAGAGTAAGGTAGCTGTGAATTACCCCCCTGCATCCCATGTCTTCTAAGTCTCAGTGCCACTGACTGCTGGTGATCTTTGAGCCATGAACTCAATGTGGTGTGCCCTGGCTGTCATGCAGAGCTGCACAATCCCAGGGTTAATAGAAACTTTTTACTTAGGTGTGATGGTGTAGAGGCTAAGCTAGGAAAATCAGTAGAGGAGGAGCTATAATATAGTGTAAAATGATTTCTAAGTCCTAAAGTTGTCAGGCAGCATCCCAGTCAAGATGGTAGTACTCTTTCTATAAGCTTGTGCCTAGCTGTGCAAACTAGAGTAGTGAGGCTGAAGAGGGAGGAAGGCCAGTGATGCTGACTTTATTCATCTGACTGCATATGACTTACTTAACATTTCAATGAATGAAATGATGCCACCAATTTTTGGTCTTTCTTTTCTGTATAGGTTTCCATTTCTATTGGGAATATATTTGAGCTAGCTGTAGGAGAGTGAGAGGAGCCGAGATGGGGCTGCTCATGTGGTTTCTCAGTGCTGGTCTTGTTCAGTGCTGCTTCCCATCTGTGCTGGTTTCAGATCACAGGTTCAGCACAGGAGCAGGCACAGTCTGGTCATCAGCACCAGGATCTGCATTTCTATGGGTCCAAGCTGGTTGGCACAGCTAGCCCAGAGGAGCTGACTTTGGAGATGCTCTTGGTCACCCTTTCCAGGAGTGGCATAGTGAAGGAAAGACATTGTGTGCTCAGGCAGTGTGACAGTAAAAGTTATGGCTCTTCCTGAGCTCATTTGCTATGAAACATTTGTACTTAAATCATATTTCAGACTCCTCTTCTTGAATCATGTACTGAAACATAGAATATAAAATAGTAAATTCTCTTAGGGGCTAATAACAGCTTTGACTCGTGTTCTGTTTTTTCATAACTGGAGCACTACAGCAAAACAGTTTTTGTGCTTAACATGGAAATTGATTGCGGAGTGAATGTGAAGAGTTGCCTGCAGACAACAGTTTTCATAGATCAGCCTTATTTTGATATAAGGGTTTCTGAGCAGCTGAGGGCAGCTGTAAAACGCACACAACCACACAAGAGAAAGATCAAGGCTTTTAGATCACTGCATCATCACAGGAGGGACCGATGGATGGGAGGCTTGGGCTTGGTACTTCTGTGTTTGTAATCAGGCTTCAGATAAACCAGCACATGCCATATGCTGCAAGATTGGTCAATACCTAAAACTACTTGCTGAGAATATGATTAAGTCAAGATCTGAGTGCACTAAATAGGTCGCTGGGCATCGCGGATAAATGAGCTATGTCTTTATCTTGTGTACGTCACCAGCAGTATTGTATGGCAATGCTTAGTTGTAAGAACAATTCCTTGGCAGGCTTAGAGCGTGTATATCTGTTTTTTAACAGCCTAAGCAGTTTGCATCGGATGTAATGGTGAAAAGCCACAGGGAAAGCTCTATTGTTTTGTTGAAGCCATTTCAAAGCATTAAGCCTTCCTCTTGCCCCCCAGTTGTAATGCATCAGTGCTTTCAGCAATGGTTAACAGTTCTGTGGTTAAATGATATAGGTTATAGAAATAAAGGATTTTTGTTTTCTTTAGCTATTTAGAGCAACACAAGAAACCATAAAATCATAGCTCCTGCAGAATTGTAGTAATTTTTGGAAAACACAGACTGCGCATTGAAAACATGTAAACTGTAATTTCAGGCCTTTTGTTTTCTGTGTAGTCTGTTTACAGAACTAAATCAGCAAAGGGTATGCTTTTATGCAATGGCCTCTTTGTTCGGAGACTAAACTCCTGGTGGACTGGCTGTACATAGAGCTGACAAGAGCTTCAGATTTAAGCAGTTGTCAAAACTCCAGTGCAAAGGAAGGGGGATGCTGAAAGGGGAGGAGATGCAGTTCTACTGGGGTTACCTTGTTAGTTATCTGTCAGTTTATCCAAGTATTATAGTAACTGCTGCCCAAGAGTGTTTGCCAAGATACACAGAACTCTAATGTATGAAGCCCAAATCCACCCTTCCTTCTCCTTTCATTCCTCCAGTTTGGATGAATCACTGCAACGCTCCTCTAGTTCAAAGCTGAATTTTTTCAAACCCTTTAGGTATGTTTTGAGATCTTATGGTCTAGATACTAAGCCAAAAGAACCATTTCAGCCACTGCTTGTTGTTCTTAGAGCATGCAGGTGATCAGCAGTGATGGGTTCAAATCATCACAGCCTGGCCATGCTCTGCGGTGTGGCTGTGTTTTCACAGTGGGAGATGGGTTCTAAAACCCTTTTTAATATGTGTTAAAAAAAATAGCCCTACAGTTTTTCTCATGCTAATGCCTGAGCTATCTTTAGTTCCTTTGAAAGAGTTCCACAGTCTGGTTAATCTCCCCATATATAAATCTCTTTCATACAATTAAGCCTTTATTTTTTATTCAGATCCCAGTGTAGGAGAGATGGTTTTAGAAACAAATCCATTTACCTTGTGTTGCATCAAAAACAAAACCCTTTTTACATGGAAGTGGAAACAAAGCTAAAACACAGACACATTTTTCTACACAGTTTTGGTTATTATTGCTGTATGGTGTTACAATAAAAGATTTCAGAGAATTATCATCCCCACAAAAACTTTCCAAGAAAGAGATTACTTTCAAGGCTTTCAATCCCAAGAAGTTTTATAGAAAACCAAGTGACAAAAGATGCAGAATTGATGATGAATGTTTGACTTGCTCACGATTAATGGAAACCTTAAGGCCATAACTTCGCATGGAGTTTAACTGTTTCCTTGGAATACCACATTTATGTGCTTTTAGGGATGTGGAATTGCAGAGTTTTACTCAAATATCAATTCCCAAATGTTCCAGCTTTATTTATAAATGTTCCCACTGATTATTCCCCCTCTTTTTGCCTGAAGTGAAGCCTAAGATTAGGAAGCACTCCTGGAATATTTCGATTATTTTTAAATAGTAGGTTAAACAGCATCAGCAAAAGTTGTGCATCCTTTCCTTTCTTTCCATACAAGTCCTAGAAGGACTTGGAAAGACATTAGAAATATCTTGGGGCAGAGACCACTTTGTCCTGGACAAAGACTTGTCAGACTTGTTTCTAAAGTACAGAAAGTAATAAGAGTAATCGGTGGATAGTTTGGAGAGTGTTTTCACTTGGCTCAGCCTGCCCTGGTCCCAAGAACACAGAGGCTGTCACTTTGTAATCAGATCTTGAGGAGCAGTTTCATATAGCCATGCTAGATGTGCTCACTTCGGTTTAAGGCTCATTTAAGGGAGAGGAGGATGATGCATGTAGAAAGAGTGAGGGTTACTTTAGAGGAAAGCAAACCCAGCTTGGCAAGGGGCATGGGAGTCTAGAAAACCAAGAGGAAGAGGAGGACAGTGGTTTGGCAGAATCATTGTTCTGGACTTCGGCTGGGCATAGCACAAAAGGCAGCTGCCATCTGTAATCCAGCCTTGGGCTGCAATCATGGCATATTGATGTATTTTATGTGACATAATACCTCTAGAGGCATTGCAGTGCTAAATGTATAGGTTACACGAACACAGTTACTGCATCTGTCTTAGCAGTGCTGCTTGGATGTTATGGAAAGCAGATGTACACATGTTCGGTAGCTATTGTGCAAGAGAGCTGGGACTGAAACTAGTAAAGAAAGCAGTTCTTATAAAAGGTAGGATGTTTAAATCTCAAAAGATTAAAAAAGAAAGGGATATGTGTGTGTAAAATAAACCTTGACATGGTCTGTCATGCTTTTTGTCCCTAAAGGCAATAATGATGGACAAATGTGTATCTGGAGCTTGGGAAGCATCTCCAGCCTGTCCCCAGTCAGTGCACAGAGACAGCTGCAGTCGTCTAATGATTTGGGGCTTTTCTTTCTTCTTTTTCTCCTCACTTTAAGTTTATAGACTTCTGTTCCTAGTTTAGAAAACAAACTACAAACCCCTACAGATTGTTGCAGATCCAACAATTTAAGCATATTTTAACTCTGACACAGAATTCCCTCTTGTGCATAATATGAAGGATATGCCTTTGTCTGCAGGAATGCTGTGTGAGACAGCAATTCTTAAATAACCAAGACTTCTATAATACTCTTTCAGTCAAATGACTGCACCACATATGATAGCTGCATAGGGAGTGGAAAGTTGAAGCGTGGGAAATGTAGAAGGATGTGCTACAGTTAGGAGTCTTTCTAATCCGAACCATATTACTCCATTTTACAATAAAATAGAATAAGTGTTTCAAATTAGTTGTTCAGCCTCCAGTGTCAAAAAATTTAGCAGAAAGTTGGTAGATTTCAATGTTTTAGCAACTACAATGCAATTGGCATCTTCATCCCACTAACAAACATCCTCGTTGGTAGGATGAAGAGACGTGTACATAGCGTCGCCAATGTATTAGAGATTCTGAATGCCTGGACTTGGTTCATCCTCCTGTCTTCCAAAATGACTGTTCCTTTTATCTAGGGAACTGAATTTTTTTTTAACTTTGCTCTTGTCTCAACCATCATCTTAAAAATCAGTTGCATCTTTACCTGGTTTAATAGTCTGTGTTCTTGTGCAGAGGGGAAAGTTTGGCGATGTAACTTTTCCTAATCACTTCTCCAGCCCCACCTGATTTAGCTTACATGGGAGGCAGAAATAGGAAGCTCCGGGAGGTGTCTGCTTGGCAGCCTTGAGGCTGATGCATTATCTGGCATGGAGAAAGCAGTTATGTGCTTATCTGTCAGTATTTCCTAATGCTGACCATGTGAGTCTGCCTCTCTTGGCAACAGCATAACTCCTTTTCCATGTTTTAGCCCTCACTGCACTTCAGTAAATCACTGTAAGGGTTGGCTGTGAGTATCTGCTGGAAACAATGAGAGGAGTCATTTAGTGACAGGTTTCCAACAGGAGGTGAATTGAAGTTGAAATCTAATGAGTGTGTCCTCACTAGCTTTGGACATCCAGGGAACACTGGCAAACTTGTACATCTGTTTTTCTAGGCGATACCGTGAACCTGGTAGGAAGCCTTGATGCTAGTGTGTTTTAAGTTGGTCAGTTAAATGAATTATCATTGGGGGGAAGGAAAGGAGAACCATAGGCTTTCTCAGATCAGCTTCACAGCAGGTACGGGGAGTAAGAGGTGTGTGTGTGTGCATACTGGGCATTACTGGTGTGACAAAAGATGCTACTTCCCCCTTAAAACCTTGCTCATCTTTATAAATGTTACTGACCACTGCTTCAGTACTACAGACCTGCAGAAAGATCTGTTGTTGCGATGCACTGTGCTGCTTGTTTTAATGATCTTTATGGATGGACATTTCTTGGTTGTCCACTCCTAGTGAGGAGAGATGCGGGTCAAAGCCGTGTGGGCATGTAGTGGGTTTACAAGGGAGAAGGGTCTGTAGTGTGTGTGTGTGTGTGTGTGTAATGTAGACCTGCATGTGAAATGTCAAACTGGATGAAGAAGAACCCTGGTGCAGCATCTGATGTATTGGATCTCGGTTTACTGTTAGATGAGTTTCATAACAAAGGTACTGGAAGGAATCTTTAGGAAAAGCTATTCTGCCAGGCTAAAGTAAGCTCCACCTTTAACTGTTGTTAAACTGTATTGAAGGTATCTTGCTACCTTAAGGTAACTTGGCTGCTAACTTGGTTCTTTCCACTTTGAGCACTGGGGAGCTGGTGTAAGTAATTTTAACTCCCTCATTCTTAGCCTGAATTGCTCTTCTTTGTTTTTTTTTCTTTCCCAGCACAACTAGCTTTGCTGCTTAATGTCGGAGAGGATTTGTTAGCAACGCATTAACATCTCGTCTTTCAGAAGTTACACCCTGTCACAGCGTCATATGCTTGTTGGGACAAGCTGCACCTCTCTTCTCCCTGCGAGAGAAATCCCTTCCCCTCCTTCTGACTCCTCCATACTACTTGAATGGAGCCTGGGCTGTGCAGAAGCTGAGATACGGTATGTTTATTCAAATACATTTGAGCGTGTCATCTTTGCTCCCGACTAAAACATAGCTGCGTGGGATTTTCGTGGCACCGGGAATAAAGCTCCCAGTTTGCTCTAACAGTTGTTGTCTCCAGCTCTGCTGTTTAAGTACAGGGTGGCAGGTTGTGCTGTGTGGCAGACTGTGTGTCTGGCACTTCCTCTGCGGAGCTGTGCTTGTTTGGTTTTGTTTTTACACACTGGTGGTGTGCTGCAGGCCTGTCCTGAAATAAAACGTGTGTATGTGGGGGGGGGAAGTAAGAGCAGCTAGCCATGGGTGGGACTGAGCTGGAGAGAGCAGCCAGAGGGGAAACAAAGGCAAGCTGGTGTTAGCTGAATACAGTGGGGAGCAGCAAGCATGGCAATGCTGCTGCTGAGGATGAAGTGCCTGGCAGGGTATGGTTCGTTTCACCCAGTGAGTCCAGGTAAGTGGAAATTAAATACAGGATTCACTCTGACCATTGCTGTGCTGTGTGCAGCCCTGCTGAAGGTGGCGGGGGGAGAAATGTGTTCGCTGCTTTTATGGCTCTTTCTTTGTCTCAGTAAAGATGTGTCATTCCTTTCCCTGACTTGTGCAAAGGCATGACGATGAGCTTGGGAGATGTGTCCTGTTGTCTTAGCTGAGACCTGTACTGTGGAGACTGCAGGGAGAGATATTGGCTGTTAGGAGGAGGTAGCAGGATGGTTGGCTGCTCTGTGGGACCTGGTTCCTCTGAGTTTAAGGGTGCAACCCTTACTTGATGAGTCCTGGAGAAGTGCCTTATGAAGGAGCAGCAGTTGCAGGCCCAAATCTCTGTGCTGAAGTGCCAGAAACAGCATTTAATGCTTTTTCTTGTTAGTAATTTTTATAGTTGCACTCTAGACTTTTAAATCTTATTACAAGCTACTCAGAGTCCCCAGCTAACACTTAAGGTGTGTTGGCCTGTGTTGAAACAGCTCATCTTAAACAACAGTGGGCATACTTTACTCAGTGGTGGAGCTGTTAAATGCCTTCAGCGCACAGTGAGGATGTAGTATGTTACCGGGGAAGGAGGAAGGTTGGAGACTATGGTCTGAACTGGCTGTGTTGTCTTCCACACCCTTCCAACTGCAATGCAGTGGGACCTGGTCCTCACACACCTGGATTTTAGGTATGGGCTTCCCTCTACCCATGTGGTTCTGTACCCTTGGGCTGCAAAGTGGTGCTGTAAGGACTGCCAGAAGTAACAGGGAAATGGGAAATGAAGCTATTTGCAAACCTCAAAATCCTGGTTCGTTCCTTACAGGAAGAATCTTATTTCCTTCCTTGGAATGGGAAGGAGGAGATGGAGCTACAGGTGTAAACTATCATTTCCATTTAGAAGAATTTCCTGGTAGACCTAATGCAGTATCTGCTGATGGCAACATCAGCTGCTCTGCTGAGATGTTCCTGTAGCAGCCTGTTCATCCTACTAAAACAAGCAGTCAAGTAGCTTGTTTTACACAACTAACTGGAGAGAACTGGAGGAAAATGGGATTTTTGTTTCCTGTGTGCTTCATGCAGGACAGTGGCATGTAGTTACAAAATACATGGTGTGTGTAAACTGTGTTTGGTACTAAAGGGCTCTCAGTGGTGCTTCACCAGGATGCTAAAATTGTACTGTGGTTACAATGGATTTTGCTGCCAGCTCATCATTGGTTCCTGTTGTCTTCCTCTGCAAAACCTTTCTCGGTACAGCATGATGATAGTGCTGGACCTCCGGAGGTCTTGGGGATGTGCTGCTGCAGTGTGTGTGAGTGCTGGATGGGGCGCAGGGGGATCTCTGTCTGATGCTGTCTGCAGCTCTTCCTCATAGAGCTTCCCGATCCTGTACCCTGGAGCCATCAAACCCTGGGGACTCTCCCAGGTC
Source organism: Pezoporus flaviventris (assembly GCF_033815535.1). Lineage (NCBI taxonomy): Eukaryota > Metazoa > Chordata > Aves > Psittaciformes > Psittacidae > Pezoporus > Pezoporus flaviventris. The sequence goes on from NW_026892569.1 coordinate 4,972,613, forward strand.
TGGGGCAGGTGGGAGCAGAAACTCCTGTTGTACATAAAAAGATGTCTGATAAGGCTGTAGGTACCGCTTTGCCCAGAGCAGCTGATGCCTCGTGCTTCTGGAAAAGAATGAAAGATCTGGGAGGAGGAGGAGGTAGTGTCTGGCTGGGAAGTCTGTAGTAGATGAATCATAACACCTGTGTGTAGCCTGCTTTGTTCCTCTGGGGTTAAGGCAGGTGTAAGCAAGCAATGCCCATCACCGCAGGCTGGAGGGGCTCTTGTTTTAAGGCTGCCCATCACATTCAGTCCCTGATATCACTGACTGTTGTGCAGGCTTTGCTTGGCTCCATGCAACTCATGCTGTACCCCCTCTAAGCTCTGGGGGTCCCAGAGTCAGTCCTGATGCTGGTTACCATGTTGTTGTAGTATACATCCCTAAAGAGGTGAGGCTCGTTTGGGGTCAGCTAATCTTAGCTGGTTTATTTATCCTGAGAAATTCTGCATGTTTGCAACCCGTGCCTTCATCTGTGGAATGAGACAGGCCGTCCCTGAGGCTTGTGACTTTAAATTTGGAGGTTGGTTCTGTATGGAAGCATAAAGAAGGTGAAAGCTGCTTGTGCATAGGGAGAAAAATCATGGAAAGCTGAAAACAAAGTCCAGTCTCTGGTTTTCTTTTGAGGAGTTGGAAAGACCTGCTTGAAATACTTCCTTGTTTCAGTGGTCTCATGTGAGCTGGCTTTTGTAACCCTAACTGCAGGGTAAATGGTTTTGAGGGCTGCAGTTCTGAGTCAAGTGGCACTTCACAACACGCCAGGTCTGTAAATAAACATCAAAGCAAGAGGGGGTTTGCTCAGGGCAGGGCAGAGAAACACCACAGCAAATGTCTGGTGCAAACCTGAAGGCAGGAGTGTACCGCTCAATATAGTGTGATATAAGGAGTGATAGGACAGAAAGCGGGGAAAGGAGATAAAGCCCGCTTTGGGGTGGCTCTATGTTCAGGAATTCTTCTGATAAAAATCCCTGCCAGGCCCCAGGAAGTTGGCCTGAAAAATGAGCAGAGGAGTGTTCAAGGCAGACTTGAGGCTTTAAAGCAGCTTAAGCTCAGGCCAGATGTACTGATGGGATCCAAGGGGATGGACTTATTCGTTTCAGGCAGTTCCTCAACTTCAACATCTTATTCCTAGTGACTGGCCTTGGCTGTAAGAAACACATTTGTACTCGTGTCTGCCTATCTGTAACTGTTTCTGATATCTTCTGGTTTACTGTGACTCTGATTTTGCTTGAAACAGTGCTACATCCTGATGGTCTGCCTAACGGAGGTGTTGGGTGAGGCATGTAGGCATGTCATCCTACTGTAGTGGGAGGAAGGATTCAGAGGTGTTTATTGATGGCGCTTTGCACCCTTCTCGAGCACAAAGTGTTCTGAAAGCTTTGCATTTGCCACTTGAGTGTGTAATTCTTTCAAGCAAACAATCTCTGCCGCTGATGCTCGTGTCCAGGGGGAGGATGGGGAAAGGCAGGAAGATTAAATTAAATTCAAATTTACCACCATCCAGTAATTTCTCAGTACTGATATGATAGTAATCTAACATTAGCAATGGCCTCATTACTGTAAAGCGTAGTTCTTTACATACAGGACACTTTTTTTACTGGCTAGAACCTCCTGGCATGGTTACAGCTACCCTTTCTGTGTAAATAATACAGGTTAGAGTAACAATTTACTGGGATAAATGTGTCCATTCTGAGTGTTTAATGATATTGATTAGCAGAGGAGAAAACCAGTTGTGTCCTTGATTTTAGTGAAAACCAGGCAGCAAGGCAATAGCCATTCATTCAGACTTCCTGGGATTAGGATCCAGATAGTTTGTGTGAGCTGGGCCGGAATGTGCTGGTATTTACCCAAATTCTGAAGACGACACTTAGCAGAGGAATGTGCTCTGCGTGCTCGCCATTCCGCTAGGAAGCTTTGCATGTAAAGCAAACCCCCAGCAAGTATTTGGAGGGCTGGGGGCTTCAGAACAGCGTGTCCTCTAGAATCTAGAAAGAGCAAATCACCCTCAGATCCCTTATCCTCTCTTCAAGCTCCATCCCAACCGATGCTGCTGCCTGGGTGGTTACAATAAACCTCTTTATTTCATTTTAATATGTCTGTGTGAATACCTGATATTCAGAACGGGACTAGGAGAGATGAATTGCTGCTGAAATTGGTAATAACAGAAAGCAAACCTGTCTGACAGCATCTGCCCTGTGATCTTCTGCGAGCAGGTAAAATAATCCTTAATTAGCTTTTTGCAAGGGTGGGGTAGTGTCTTAGTGAAGAATTCATTTTGGAAAGTTACAGCAGGATTTGTTGTTGCCTGGGTTAGAGTAGCCTAATGAATTGCCTTAAATTAGCTCCTAACCTATAGTAAATACTGGGCTTAAAGGGAAAATGTAAAGCTATAATGCTTGCTGTGGGCAGAAGGGAGGGAGCTGACTGGGAGGGACTTGTTAAAGGTAACAGGAGAGCATGGTGGCTCCCAATTGTTGCCAAAACATTTCTGAAAGCTCTTTGTACTGCTCCCCTTTTTTCCTTTTCTACCTGCATGAGACACCTCAAAGCTGGTCACAGGCTCTAGGACAGGTGTGATGTGCATGTCACAGTTGCACAGGTTCCAGGCTATAGTTACTCCATGAATGCCTTATTTGACCAGTTCATCATCTGGATGTGGCCCAAGTCAGAGCCAGTTTGAGGCCTTTGGTGTTTGAACTTCCACTTTCCAAAACACTGGAAGTTTTCTAGTTGGTGGTTGTGTGCACAGCCATATCAAACCTAGAGCAGAGGAAGCAGCAGTGTCAAGCTTGTCTTGCACGGTACTGAGGGCTCGGTGCAGGGCTGTCATTTTTAACTGCTGTTGTGGCAGGAGCACAGCTCTTCCTCCAACAGTGCTCAGTCAAACTGTTGTCAGCCTAGACTTGTGTCTTAGATTGCTGCAGACTACTGAAGTAAAATTGGGTGATGGAAATGGGAGGCTACTGTAAAACAGGGGATAGATAAATACTTACTTTGGGACTAAATTCATGTTGTTCCTGAAGAAAAAGCCTTGAAGGACCATTCTGAGCTGCTGGAGTAATTGGAAATGGGGGCTGCCCCACAGTAAGGGCTAAGCCATAGATCATCAAGGGCTGCTCTAGTTGTGCCTCTTTGTTTCTGGAAGATTGATAAGCATGTCCCCTTGGTGGTGTGAAGTTAGTGGCTGGTTAGGAGACAACAAGCCTCCTACCTTGGGACCAAGTAGTGCATTTCAGTGCACGTAATGATAGCTTGCATAAAACAAGTGTGGAGTGGTTTGAGGGCAAGTTTGGAAGAGCAATGGCAGGGAGTGTTGGGGCCTTAAACTGGGCGTCCCTCTATTGTCCATGTGCTGATAATGGATCTGAGTCATTTTACCTGTGGGACAGAAATAGTGAGAGTCACTCTGCTTCCCAAGAAATTGCTGTCTCAAAGCAAGGTATTCCTTTTCCCAGATAACAGAACCATGGGGGTGACTTGAATGAGAGGCAACAAGTACCTTTAACTCGGTACAATTGCCTGTGAGGCTTGATAAGTTTGTAATGCTTATGTTTTTGTAAGCTCTGTGCTGCTCTATTGGTGCACCATGAAATCTGTGTGCTTCCCATATTGAATGCTCTTTTGGCTTGGCCACTGTGAAGGTGCTGAAGACTTTATTTCAAGTCTCTAGTGATGTGTAGAAATTATTTGAATGAATTGAGTAGCTCAATATCCCATCTCCAACAGCAGCCAGTACCAACTCCTTCAGGAGCTGATCTTTCAAAGGTCCTGTGTGTGTTGGGATGGGTTTTTCCAACTTGACTCCCAGTTAGAAACTGGCTCATGTCGAAGTATCCAAGTGGCTTCAAGTCCTGGTAAAACTCTGATTTACTTAGACCTTGCTCTGAAAAAGGCTCAATATTGCTACGTCTTTATGCTTTGGAGGTACAAGAATTTCATCCTATGTGTGTTTAGGTTGCTGGAGGAAGCCAGTCTGAACTGCTGAATTGAGGGAAGGGAAAAGAAGCTGTAACATGAATTAAAACATAGTCGCTATTTCTAGAGACATGTTGTCTCGAGTGGTTTTAATCAGCAGCATTTAAAGAGTCTGTCATTGCTTAGCAAACAGTTGGCTTACAGAAATACTGCAAAACCAAACTAGGCAATACCCCTGCCAGGATATTCTTATCTTCCCAATTTGTTTCCTGTCTGTGTACACAAGCAGGATGAAAAGGGTGCATGTGGAGGAGGTGGTAAGGGGAGCTCCTCTGCATGAGTACGGGGCTGCTTGTTGAGATGTCAGTCCAGAGAGACAGCTGCCTGTCTGTGAAAGGATTTGAGGTACCACTTCTAGAAACGGCTTTGGGCACCTCCTGGGTTTTGCTGTGCAAATGATTAGGGATTAAGCAAGTTCTCAGCAGGGAGGGTCTGGTTTAAAACAACAGCTGGGCAGAAAGGTGGAACCCCCCCAAGCTGTATTCTATAAAGATTCATTTAAAGAAGAAAAATTGCCAATGTAAATATGGCTGTGTGCTTTTAAAATGCATGCACAGCTCTGCAGTGTAAGCTACTGCTTCTGCCCCTTGTTTTGACAGTCTGTGCACGTAAACCTGGATTCCTTGCATAGCCATCACGTCAGGCAGAGTACTGTATTTGAGCCTGCACTTTCTGCACTGCTCTCCTGCTTGCTTAGATTTAAATGGGATGATGACAACTGCCAGAGGAGAGGTGCTACAGAAGGTATGGCACATGATCTCTCCTTTACTGGCCTTGGGGGTAGCTGCTGTGACCCCAGGCTGGCAAGCCATAGCTTTTGCTTAGGGGTTGTGGCACCCCTGGAAGAGTGGGGAGACAACGGCCATGTGAGGTGGGTGCAGCTCCCCAGATCCAGGTGCAGTAAAGCAGTTTTATGTGAATTGGTGCTGCATGAGATGAATGCAAATAGCAGAGAAGATGGAGAAGGAGGAATACCCATATCAATGTTGAATTGACAGGCAGGTACTTGTCCAATGCTGCTCTGTAGTTGCAGTCAATCCCAGGTCTGAATAGCAGACCTAGTGGTTTTTGTCATCGTCCCGTTCCCCCCCCCCCCCTTCTAAAAGGGGGTGTATAATTCTAGGCTCTGACCCAGGATTAAGCCCTGAACTTTGACAATATCTTTCACCACCTCAGACTAAAGGCAGCTTCTCTTAATAGGCAAGCACCTACTGTTGGGGTGTCCAGGATGAGGATGCATAGCACAGGTGCTCCATGGGGACTGGACTTAAGTGTGTGCAGGAGCATGCCTATATACAGTAATAACTGCACGTCTGCTCCCATGAGTTCCCATAAATCTACCACTTCTGCAGGCAGTTGTGTTAGATAGTAGACAGTCATCTTCTGATGTCCCTGTGTTTCTGAAAGCTGATCACTAAATGCCCAATAGTATTAAGTGGAGTATGAATTCTTGAGGCTTTCCAGGCATGTTGATGCTGTTACACAGGGATGTGTGCCAAGGTGCTCTCATCTGAGCTGCTTAGTGAAATCTGAAACTGTTTGGAGCTATCTGCCTTTCAGGGCTGCTCTCAACCAACAAACCTGGGCTGCTGCTTTCATGAAAAGGTGGATGAATCCATAGTTCTCTGTTAAAAAAGTATCTAAGCCATCTCCAAAATAACCCTCAAAATGATGCTGCTGCTTTGAGGGAAGACTGGTGCTTGTGTCTTTCTTGAATTAGACAAGGAGCTATTGCTGTGAGCAGGAACACTACTGTTTGCTTATGTTTCTGTGAGTTACAACCACATTATCCCAGTGCACATGTGTTGCTCCAGCCGATGTTGCTGGGCATGGCAAATACAGCTCGAATATAGTTTCTTTGGCAGCTCTGCCTTCCTGCAGTGATCCACTCAATTGAAATCTTCCCATTTGCTTTTCTTGTTCCTCACAATCTTCATTCTTGTGTCACCTTTTCCCTCCTTGTTTCAGTGTCTGTTTTGGAAACTGTCACAAGGTATTTTCAGATTAATCTTTTCCTCTTCACTCCCTGCATTGCCTCCCCATTTCCATCACTATGTGGCCTCTGGGTCTTCTTGTAGCTGCTTTGCTTCCTATGCTGCCAAGACAAAGGAAAACCCACCTTCTGTAGGGCTGGTTTCAGGCCAAGTCTGCCTTGTTTAAAATCAGTGTAGACACTTGCAAGAAAGGAATACGAAATCACAGCGTCTGAATTGCCATTGCACTGCTGCTGACTGTAAAGGGAAGAGCAAAAACAAAACACATACACAAAATTGGTGGATATTTTCATGTCTAGCTGTGATGTGAATGTTTATAGCCATGCAATGGCAACCCAGTGCATGTAGGTAAGATATATTCCCAGGGAGGTCTTTGCCAAGGACGGGAGGTCTTTGCCAAGGACAGGAACAAGAGCAATATTCTGCTTGCATTTCCTGGGCTTTGTTTCAGGGTTTTGTTTCAGGAGGATTTTGTGGCACATGTTCTCCCTATGTCAATGGATGTGAGGAGCAGATCATCCCTTCCTAGAGATCTCCTTGGCCTAGGAGCAGTGTCTGTACACATGACAGTGTGAGGAGTGTTTGGGGAGAGGGGATTTGGGGTTGTAGGGCATGTCTAAGAAAGCATTTAACAGCCCCTTCATTTAGGGTAGGCAAGGAATGTAAGCAGCAGAGGAAGCTTGGAGCTGGGTTTTTACAGGAGAGCTAGTTGTGTTTGTTGTGACAGAAAGCTCATTGCTGCTCTGAGTAGCTGATAATTGAGATTCTTTGCCCTGACATGTAAATAGATCGGAAAGCTGATAGGAAACAAGAAGCACGCTGCAGCTGTAGAAAACGGACTTCACTTGTTCATACACCTTGACTTCTGGGCATCATGTGGGGATATACCATTTCAGGACAGGATAGTTTTTCTTTTTTGGGTGACTTGCACCTGGCCTGGATGGATGAGCAGCTTAACAGGCACCAGTTGTTGGCCACTCCTGCTCCCACACAAGCTCCATGGGACAGCTGGCATCTGCCCTCCTTTGGATGGTTTCTGACTTTCACTTGCTGCTGTACCCCATCCCCAGTTCATATAGCAGTTGTACTTTCTTCCCCCTGATTTGGAAAGGGGAGTCGGCTTTCATTTTCCTCTCTGAAGGACAACCTTGTATCCCCAAGAACCCTCTGCAGGAACCCTGGCTGGTTTGCTTTTTAGAAGACAGCTCAATAGATACTGCATCGTCAGCAATTGTGACAGGTTCATACCTTGCTTGTCCCTGTAGCGAGAGCAATGGTAAGTTCTTTCACAGTTGCACTGAAGCAGGAATGTGATGTTCAGTGTGGCATCAAGGGAAGCAAGTGCCCATTTTTCCCTGGGATTGGCACAGACCTCACTCCTGGGTCTTTGCATGCCCCAGCAGGGGCATGGAGAGTGTGTGCTGCTGCAGGCTCCCTTTGTTCCTGGTTTATTGGGCCTGTCTGACTGCAGAGCTGGGATTCGCTCTGCCATGTTTCTTCAGCCTATATAATAGGTGCTTGTGAACATCTAATAATCAAACCCAAAATGAGATGCATGAGAAGGTAAGGTTGCAAAGAGGAGATGTATAAGCTTTCAACTGTGTATGCATGGGACATGCATCTCTGGGGATGTATGTTCATAAATGCCGTATTTGTTGATGGCACAACAGAGACCTAATTACAGGCTTGTTCTGTCACAGCTGTTCTGTCTTGTACAGACCAGGCATAAGTTTGGGCTCCCCAGGGGAAAATATTGTGTAATTGTGTGTGTATATCTTAATGTTACCCATGTAAGGCACAATGGAGAATTTCCTGTCTTTTTCACTATGACATTGTCATACTTGTCCCTTCCACCCCCAATCCTTTGCCAGTATCTGTGGATTTGTAGTATTTTGCTTAATTTTCTTTCCCCTCCCCAGTTTGATGCTCTGTGTTCCAGAACTTCAGAGGATGTCTTTTTCTGGGTCAGACCCAGCAGGATTTGTACCTGAGACATGCAAATGCAATGAGCAAGAAATTAGCAAGCTGTCTGACACTATTGTTTTCCTCAAGAAGTAATTTTTAAAATGGCCATGTAATAATTTCCTGCAGTAAAGGTGGTTTTCAATAGAAACACCCTTGGAGCTACTGGACCTCAAAGCGTAATGCCACCCAAGGCTGTAAAATAAATGGGGGGATGGAGGGAAGGTGGTGGCAGCAGCAAATCTCCATGTTAAAGCATGGTAAAGCCAAAGCAGAGTCCCTTGAGTATTGCTAATGCTATGTGATGGATGAGAACTTCATAAAATAGACATTTGGAAATTTTTTAAAGGACTTTCACCACGCAGTTGCTGACAGTAGTGTAGAAAAGCAATACGTGGAGAGGGATTGTCTCTTGCTTCCCTTCCTCTGGAAAAGGGATAGAATAAAAACTTTGGATTCATCTGCTGTGTTTCTTACTGGGGCAAATATAAGCAGGCATAGAGCCCGACTGCAGTTACCTTGTGCCTGTACCTGGTTTGATTTCAGTGGAGCCACTCAGGACAGAAAATGAAGATGTGATCTCAGAGCATCATCTTCCCAAAGAGTGTGCTCATGGGGAGCATAGTTCCGCAATGCACACTTGTTGCATTAGCCTAATTGTGGCATATACTTGAAAACAATTAAAGCTACAGTTTAATTTCTGCTTTCATGTTGTCTTTGTTTCCTTGTTCCCTTACTTAGGACCTTTGCAAAGGCTTTATTGAGCTGTGTTGTCAGAAGTGTAGCAACATCAGGTCAGGCATTCATGGGGATCAGTTGGTTGCTCTTGGTCACCCAGCCAAGAATCTGAGCTGGCAATGTCTGAACAGACACACAACTTCCCAGCTTTGTCTCAGGAGCCAAGGAACTGGCAAAAATAGAGGGACTAGGTTTGAACTAGTGGTAGAGTTTCTTACAAACTCAATTGCTGTCTATGTATGTGGCTGGTGTAAATAGCCAGGGCTCTGCTGGTGGAGTTAATGTGTTACAGAGTGAGGATCTCAAATCATGCTTCACCTTCTAATCAGTGCAGTGGTTCTTGTTGCTGTTAATAGTCTTGTGATCAGAACTTTGTTTCTGACTTCACCTTTTCTTAGATTCAATTGGATTTATCCATATCACTTGATCTGTTCATGATATTTCTGTGAAGAATACAGCTTGAAATATCTTTAAGGTTCTTTTTCCTAGGAAATAGTACTCGTTACTCATTATTTTTCAGGGGAAAATGAATAATCCCCCAAGCTTGTCCTGTCTGTTCCAGGAACAAATCCATATGTAGTCACTCTAAATTTTTTTAAGTTATTTAGACTGCCTAATGCCTTCAAATAACCACTGTTCTTGGGTTCCCAGGTCTATCTGAAGGAGGGAATGGCATATAAACTAATTTCTGTGGGAACAGCAGTCCTGGGGAGAGTGGGTGTGCTTAAGGAAAGCTGTAGCTCTTGAGCGATAAGTGAGTGGAAAGATCTGAATTCTCCAGAATGTGTTAAAAGTGACTCTTGATAACAAGAGGTGACACAGCCTGCACAAAGTGCCATGGCTTGGTGCCTACCAAGTTACTGGAAAATGAGCAGCTTGAACTTTCATGTCAAGTCCTAGAGAGGCTGAGGTGCCCGGTTTTCCAAACTATTGACAAAGTGCTTCATCAAAGCAGTCTCTTGTCACTGTGTGTATGTATCCTGACTGTAAAGAGCATGGGAGTGCAACCCAGAGGATGTTGGACATCCAGTGTAAAGAGCTAATGGCTGGAAATGAAATCATGTTCATTGGTTGGAAAGTGGCCGGATATGAGGGAGTAGCCTGCAGAGCTTTGAGAACTTCAGGTGGAGAGAAGCAAACTTGGCTGTCACCCATCAAGCTTATAGAAAACTTAGGGCTCAGACTCTGGTTCTGTTGAAATTAATGGAGAAGCTTTTGTTCCTTAAACCATAAAACCAGGGAAAGGTTCTTACTGCGGCAAAGGTAGCCTCTGTGCATGTAGACGTCACTTACATAATGCGCCATATCAAGATATCCATTAAATTGAAATTGGCTTCCTCAGCTGCAGAGAGCCACCGTGTTTTCTGCTATAAATAATGAACCCATTTTCTGCAGCAAAAGTAGTCCCTTTAGGGAAAACTGATCAAGGCCATTCCCAGGGTCTTGGAGCTTTTAATGTGTTCTACAGCTGGGCTGCTTTGTGTCTATGCTGGTCCTCAAGCCCTGGCTGGCAATTGCACAGGACTAAAGGTATGCTGCAATACTGTTGGTGTCTATGGATCTAGTGCAATACGGTCACCCTGTACAAATGTGAGGGAGCTCATTTGTGTCACATCTTAGGCTAAGGACTGGAGAAATCTACCCATCACTTCCAACATCACTCCTAGTAGGATAGGAGTAACCTTGAATGCCTTTGCTTTGCTTGTCAGATGTATTTTACCTTTTTTGACTCTTGAAAGGATCATTATTTGGTTGGAGTTTGGTCTGTGAGGATTTATTGATGTTTGTAAAGCAATCTGTGATCTATTACTAAGATGAAATCATGTTTCCTTATTGCTGCGGAAATGTAACTGGTGTTGACTTTGAAAGCAATAAATTGCTTCTGCCAGGGAGGGTTTTCTTGACTCTGTTCTGAGGCTAGATCACTTTTTAGGAGCGCTTTATTATGTGAGGTCATGTGGGTGGGAAGAATCACTGCTCCAGCTGGTGCTGCATCACTCTGAGAAATTAGATGTGCTTGAAGGAGTAACAGTTTTAAAGACAGTTCTTGCAGGGAAGATGTGGTGTTGGCTGGTGGCTCTTGCTGAGAGGCAGACTGAGGTCCTTTAGGCTTCATTAAATGTCAGCTTTCATTGGAAAGAGTAGGAGAGTGGTGAAAGATGGGCCTGCAGTAGATGCAATGATAGGTGCTTCAGTATGCAAGCAGCTGAAGGCTGCCTTCAAAATTGGAGCAGTTCTGCTTTCATTGGTACTGCTGAAGACTGAAAAGCATAGGTTGAATAATTAGAAGCTCAATTAGCAAAATTAAAATGAGAGGAACTGTTTCCATTGCATGTTATGAACAGCCTCTGCCAGTAAATAAAGCTTTTATTGACTTTGATTAAAACCAGCAGAAAGTGAGTTAACTTTGTTGTTGTGCTTTCAAGCAGTTACCAGGCAAAACTGGAACAGCCTCCTGTTAGTTTTGCTCCTGCTTTCCTGCTTTGTCGTATTAGGGATATAAAAGGAAGAAGTTCAGAGTTTTGAAAGACAAAACCACTTTACCTGGAAAGACTGAGGAAAATATTCTGCATTAGCTGTGTTTGGCTTGAGCAAAAATGTATTTAGCAGTTAAGATTGAAATTGTTTACTGATGCTTGCTTAATCATGAAATGCAAGGTGCTAATACTTTCTATATTAAAGCAGATTGCAACTGGAGTAGATAGGTACAGCATTTGCAGCAGCCTGGGCTAAGCTTGGTCCCTACACTGCCATGGAACATCATGTGGGCTGTTTGCCTGTGTGGGTCTGGTGAAGCAATATATTTGGTTGTATGCATTAGAGCATCGGGTAGTGTAAAGGAGAAGCACATGTGCTGTGCTTGCTCATGTTGGTGGGTGCTATAGCTTTTGTTGCTGTTCCCATTTCAATTTATTCTCCTACTCCAACTCTGGGCTTTAAATTCTTGCAAGTGGGATGGGCTGGATTCTGGAATAAACAGTACAGCTATTCTGAATGTGACAGCAGAACCTGTGCTCCCACCATTGTGAGGTGGGTTTAAACAAAACAGGGATAAAAGGGGACCTTTTTTGTATTGTAAAAAGCTAAGTCCTCTTCAGAGCTGTACATCTGTTTGTCAAATTCATAAGTGCTTTGATTCAAGGCAAAGTCCATAAGATGTTAAAAACCAGGCTGTCTGTTGCTGCCTTGAAATCAAAATGAAGCCAAAAATTACAGAACCGAATTAATCATCTCTGAGTTTTAAATCTTGCAAGTAATACTGTATAAACACTTCACATCCAAAGGGGATTACAGGCAAATACTGAGCTGATGGAGGAGTTTAAGGATGTTCTGAATTGCAAAGCAGGCATTTAGAAAGCATTTCTGGAGCTGCACCTCTGGGGTGGGAGCTGGGAGCACATAGAGGGAGGGATGAGGGTGGTGCTTAAGGCAAGCAGCAAAGAGGAAATCAGAGTTGGCAGGGCATGGAGAGACTGAATGAGAGCAGAAGGCAAATGTTCACGGGCCAACAGTGCCCTATCCCTGCTCTAGTCCATCCACTTCGAAGTGTTACCTGTGCCAGTGGTGTTTCCTATGCTTGGTTTGCTCAATGGGTTTTGGGGTATTTTGTGTTGGGTGCTGTGGTTGAATAGGGTAGGTGCAAGCCCTGGCTGCTCCTAGCCCCAGTGATCTTTGCTAAGTGTCTTTGCTCATCTATGAAATGAGCATCAGCCATAGTAGGAAACTTGGCTAAACTGATTATCATTAAGTACGTGGCATGGCATTTTGGGTAACTCTGAAACACAGTGGGCTATGAAATTCTGTGTAATCCTATGTTATGGATCATTTTATTTATTGTGATAACAGGGGAGGGAAAGAAGAGCCAACCTGTGTATATTTGTGATGGAGGAAAATTAGTGCATTGCATGGTTTTTAATGCTGCATCAGGACAGGTATCTCCAGAAAACCAAGTGCTAGATTCTTCCTTGTAGAATGAAGAAGACAGTTTCTGAGTTCATCTTCCCTGTATCTCCAATAGAGTGTTCATGATTAACTGATGGCTTCATTTCCCAGTGACCAGTAGATAAACCTAAAGTCTCTATTATCCTTCCTATGCAGGCACCTAGCCAGGTTTTGTATTTGTTAGAGAAATCATTTGAAATATATGTTGTTACCCCAGTATTTTGGAGTTTTTCCTCTGTTTGAAATGTTTTGATTTCTCTGTTATCATTTTTACCTGCTGTGACTTGCGGTGCAAGCTCCTTGCACAGTTAATTTCCTTGGATGATTTATTTACCAGTGACATAGCAGAGCCCTTGACAGAGTAATTGCAAGGATGCGATCATCCAAACATCAAAGGCAGGAGCCCCTGGTTTCTCATCTCCCTCATGCTGCTGCAGTCCTCCCACTTCTCTCTTTGTTGCTTTAATCCTCTTGGGGAAGCAAAAATATATCTCAACCAGATAAAAACTGTGAGTGCTGGAGTAGCTTTCTGTACATAACTACTTATATGGTTCGCTTTAGTCAGTACCAAAATGATTGTTACATTGCTTGGGGTTTGCTGTCACCATGTCCCCTCCTTGACCCAGTGCTTTAACTGGTTGAGTCCCAGTGAGGATTGCAGCTGGGCATAGAACAGGGGTGTGCTGCTCACACTGATCTTCCCGAGGATGGAGTGAGCAAATGGGAATGGGTATGTGGGGAGAGAGGAGCGGGGAGAGCCTTGGTTTGCTTCTTCCTCATCTAGTGGGAAGCTGGACTGGAATGTCCAGGAATCACCTGGGTCTTGTGGAAGAGGGAAAGGAGCTCACCTCTTGATGGCCTGAGCATGGTCTGGCTGAGCTCCAGTCCTTTCCCTGCTCCTGACCCCAATCTCCCTGCCTGCTACCCTGTGCCCAGACTGGGCTTGGTTCTGCAGGAATGATGTTCACCATGACAGTGACTTTCAGGTCTTCAGAGTTGTCATCAGTCTGCCCCAGTGTGCACGACACATGCTTGGGTACAGCAATTGCTGCAAATTGGAACATGAGCGTGCTGGATAAACATAACTGTGTAGCTCTGAGAAGTGTTTGCCACTTTCCCAACCCTCCCTTCTTTGTCGTCTTCTTTCATATAAGACAAGACAATATATCTTGCAAGAGAGGGTGTTAGCTGGATGAAGCATAATCAAGGTAGGATTTAGCAGGAAGGAATCTGTTTTAAACCTGCATCAGTAGAAATTTTGTTACGTCAAAAATGAGGCACTTCACTCTTCTCAATGTGATTGGAGACTCATCTCTTTCATGCTCTCCTGTTTATCTCTCTTGGTCTGAGCAGTCATTTATCCCTTTGCTATCAGAGTGCTGTGCTGGCTCCTGCTCAGCTCTGCAGTCTGCTGCTGGTGCTCCAGCTTGTAAGGTCAGTGGGGAATCTGAGATGCTTCTAACTTGAGAACAAAATCCCCCAAAAGCTTGACTTTTGGAAGTAGCTCCTCAGCAGGGAGCTAAGTGTTAGTATGGGGATTAAGGACCACTTGGGAGGAGAAAGTCTGGCAGTGCAGAGTACTGAAGTGCTAAATCATTGCTTAAGGCATGCTGATTTCACCAATTTAGGCTGAGACCATTAATTAACTTGTTCTCTGTGTGTGCTCATCTCATTTAAGTGGCTTTGTTATTTGGGAGAACTACAGAAGGGGGAGAAAGTACTGGGAAACACATGGATACTTTTTTCCTTTCATCTTTAGAAAAGCAACTGGAAGCTCCCGTTCCTGCTTGGGGCAGAGCAGGGTTATTCCTGCTCCCAGGATGATGTGCTGTGGGATTCAGAAGGACCAGCTGACCCAAGGCAATGCACTTACCCCTTGGCACAAACTCCTTCTCTTCCCAGACAGTAGGAGCCCAAGCCACTGCTGCTCCATTATGTGCTAATAGTCTGAGAAATGAAATACAATTATTAGTTGGATTGTGAAATGAACCTAGCGTCTGCATCAGAAGTCTTTTTCCAGCAGCAACCGGAACACACAGTAACAACAATGAAACAACCTGCAAAAGCAGGAGCACTGCAGGATTTATTTTTCACATGCTACTCTGTGTGCAGTGCAGTGAACTGCTTGGAGGAGGTAGTGTAGCTGTGGTTGGGGCACTGGGCTGAGGTGTAGCTCTGCTTCCAGACTGAAACATGCTTTTGTGTCAAGTCAGGGCACTGGTCTGTGCTTCACTTGTGCTGTGAGGAGGGAGTGGGGTCCATGAGAAGGTCTCCATAGTGATAGAAGAGTATTTATGATCTAGCTTTGAAATGAAGTGATTTCTATTCTGGCTTGGTATATTGGCTTCAAAGTGCACTCTGACTTTCATATGCTGAAGCTAAGTACATCTGCATTTGTAGAAAGGATTATATCTGCCTTGGCTTGCTGTAGGTCAAATACCACAGGACGTGCTGCAGGAAGAATGGCAAATGGATGATCTACAAACCAGTTACTAGCCACTGGCATATGAATTGCAGTGGCTACGTCCCTCCGTGTTACACCCCTCCATTTATGTAGGGCAGCCCATGATTGAACTGGCAAATGGAGTAGGAAAGCATTTATTTTTTGGTTGCTTTGTTAAAAGTGGCTGCTGTTGAGTAGGGTTCTTCCTATAACAACTCATTTGCAAAATATACCAACTCTAATCCAGTCTCATGAGAATCGTCCTCACAGAGCATTCAATCCGAGTATCACTGTGTAATTCAGCCCTATATGTGTCAAGTCCAGCACTCCAGGATTGCCATCCTGGAGCAAATCAGGCTCTCTTCTTCTGAATCTGGCTGAGTGCATTAAAGCACACAGCAAGAGTCCTTGGTGTGTACTGGGAGGTCTTGGGGGCAAAGATCCCCTCTCAGTGGGATGACAACAGATGAGATGGGCTGTAAGCAGCTCCTAGGTGGAGAATGCTGGGGACTTTCCTAGGTGCTGGTTACCTTTGCTGCAAGTTTTGGTGTGAGGCATGGCCTCTGTCTGTTAGGGAAGCTGGTAGGAGGACCCAGGAAAGAGCCATCCTTTAACTTCTCCACCTATAACAAGAGGAAAGATTATGTTGGAGGACAACTGCCCCCATCCTTTTCCATGCTGGAAAAATGAGGCAGGACCATTTAAGCTTCCCTGCAGAGCTCCAGAGCAGCACAGAAACTGCTCTTCCCTGCAGGAAAAGTATGGTGGGGCATGGATAGAGAGATGTTTGGTTGTAAGCGTTTTGTTAATGCCAGAAGATTGGCTATCAGTCTGGGCAAAGACAGATGGAAGTAATTTTAAGGGCCAGGAGCCAGTTGCCAGTTGGATCTTGATTCAGAACAACTATGGGTTAGCCAGTCCTTAGAGGAAGCTTTTATCCTGACCCCTGTCATTTAGTGGTTGGTTTGTGCCCTAAGAATGGGTTTTTATATGCCCTTACTGCCTGTGGATGGGGTTTTTAGATGCTGCTGCAGCTCCAGCCCTCCCTGGTAATGATGGGGAATGATGATCTCCATGATGTTTACAGCTCCTAAAAGCCTGTGACCCTTTATGTATGTGTTCTCTTCTTACATCTTAAATTGCAAAGTCCTGGAGTCTGAATATTGCAATAGCTGCTCTGCCTTTGGTAGGTCTGTAGCTTTCAGAGCAGCTGAGGAGATCCTGGAGATACGAACCTCAGAAGGCAAATGGAAAGAAGCCCAAAGGATGGTAACTTTATAATGCATTTCTCTCTACTTTACGCAGTCTATGCCAGACAAAGCTTTATCTTTCATCCCCTAATTATGTGATTCCCCGTGGGCAACTTAAAGGGAGATATAAAATGTTAATTTTATCTATTAGATGCTTTTTATGATCTCCAAGTGTAGGCATTGATTGGTACTGGAAGGAAAGTTTTGAGGGCAAATTCCTGTAGTTTCAGTGAACTGCACTGAGACCAGCTTTGAGCCTGCTTAACAGGATTGTCCACATCTGCATTTGTAAGTGATATGGTTAACTAACATGCTGCTGGAGAGTCTGCTTCCTCTTCCCACCTGCCCTTCAGTTTAAGCTGTGTTGAGTTTATTTCTTCAAGATCCTGGTCTTTTGCCATTTGTTTGCAAAAGGCACTGAACTTCATACATATCCTATGGCTGAAATTTTGTTTCATCTTGGAACAAATATTTTGCTCTTTACGTGCACTTTGCCTTTTATAATGTATCTGTTCTTACTTTTGCTTGTCATCTTCTTGATCACGCTGTGTGTTAATGGTTCATACTAAAAGACAATAAACATTGATAGGTGGTGGAGGGAATGGATCTTTTCCCAGGCTGAATTCAACTGCAGCTGTGCAGGACAAGACTTGCAAAGAGTGGCTCAGAAACGTGATTCAGGGCACAGAGATGGGTCAGACCAGTAATTACAGAAACCATGTTCATTCATACCTCCCAGCTGCTGCTTAAACCTACAGCCCAAACTGGTACGTGGCCTTTCCCAAAGGAAAGGGGGAAAAGAGCAAGCTTGTGAGCTGTAGGCTAAAGTGAAGAGAGAAGAAATGGGACTGTTTTGATTCAAATCCAGGAAGGGGGAGTGAAAGAAATTGGGGTTTGTATGCATGGAGGGTGACTCACTGCTGCTGTCATCAAGGTCTCCTCATAGAGGATTAGTGATTATTGCCCAAAACCATTGTAATTTATCAGGATCCAAATTGAAGACAGAAGTGTCAGCTGGAGACTCCTTAGTGAAGGCACAGGGTGCTGTGTGCTGTCATCTTGTTTCTCCAGCAAGGTCCTTCTGCCCCTTGCACCCAGGCTCTGGCAGTGCAAGCCCTCAGTGTGCTGCCAAGGGTCCTGCAGGCTGTCAGCCCTGCTTGTTGGAAAACTGTAAGGGCTAGGAGCCCCATGGGATTGCATCAGGGATTAATTTGGCTGGTGCAGAGATGGAGAAGCAAGACTATTGCAATCTCTTTTTGGAGAGGAGAGCATCTCTGTTCCTAAAATGCCTGATGCTGTGGAAACTACATGTGGAGGATGGTGTCAGATGAACCTCTGCACTCCCATGTCAGATCTTTTCCTTCCTTTTGCGCCAGTAACTGGGTGTTTGGTACCCTGCTACTGCAAGCTAGACCGTCCATGGGGGTACATATGGATGTCTGTTGGGGAGGGACCCTACTGCCATCCTCACACAAGCAAGCCCCTGCTTTCTCTGAAGTGCAGCATGGTTTTTAGTCACAGCTTCTCATCACTAAATCTTTGCTGAGCCCAAATCTTGGGTTTGTGGTGAGCTTTTTTTAACTGTAAAGGAGCAGAACAATGCTATGTTTAGAAGGTGGCTTCCTGATAGAAAAAATACGTGAAAGCAGGAGCAATGGGGAGGCCGCAGCAAGTGAGGAAAAATCACTGGAAATCACTCAAGTCTAGTTTTCTTCCCTTGTCAGGGGCTGGTTCCACTGACCCAGGTATCTGGGAGAGCTGCTGCAGCCTCTGCTCTGCCCTTGCTGAGCCTGGGTCTGGCCCAGCAGTCGCCCTGATAACTTCTCAGCTTGCAAGGAAAGTAACAGCCCATAAATACAGGTGGGCACCTCTGGGCAGGAGGTTTCCCAGGGCAGCAGTACTGGCTCTCCACATTAAATCTTCCTGTGCTGGCAGGAGAAGAGTTTAGAAATGGATGCCTGCAGGACCCTGAGCTCCTCCTGCCCAGCTGCTGTTTGCACACCCTTCCCTTGCCTGATTTTTTTAGGATAGGGGTTGCTCTATGTAATTTGTTCACTGCTGATGCAGCTGGTGTTAGTGGGAGCTCTTTGTGGCCCCTTTCTGGGTGGTGCAGTGTCAATGGATGGAGACTGGAACTTCAGGACCCTTGTTTCCTTCACACATGATGAGACACAGGGAGAAGAGCTCTGAACAGCCTGCAAACAGCTGCCACCCTTGTGTGTCTCCCCCATTTGCCATGAGGACCCTCCCCTGAGGAGGGGTCTTCTCTAACACTGCACTTTCTGCTGGGTGCACAGAAGGACGTTTGTCTGTCTCCAGATGATGCGGTCCCTTCTCGGAAGTGGCACTGTCACCTGTCCTGCAGGTGACAACCCTGGCTGCTGAGCTTTCCTGTCTGTTGTGAAATGAAAACCTGTCTTAATACTGGGGCACCAGCATGTCCCTCTGGGCTGTTTTGTGCACCCTGGGAGCAGCTAGGATGACATCTTCAAAGGGGATCAAGCCTGCACATACATGAACTCATCACCGTTTTGTAGATCCCCAGCTGATGCAGGATGCTCATCCTGTGCAGATACAAATTCAGTGATTTCCCCTTTTCATTTTTCCTTAAAAAAAGAAACAAGCCAAACAAACCCCCCAAAATACAACAACAAAATAAAACCTAAAACCCAAAACCCAACACGAACTCTGGATATCTCATGTAACAGAAGAAAGCAAGAGTTGTCTTAACCTCCCCATTGCTGCGTGTTTGTTCTATGCCTGGTTAGAAAACGTCATTTGGAGAATATAGCGCTACATGACAAATACAGCAGGAACATGGGTTTTTCCTCTCCTGAGGTAACATGGTGAAGACTTCAAATTGTGCTGTGTATCAAAGCAGCCTCTTTAGAAATCACGCTCAGCAGCTTGAGCCAGGATCCTTGTTGCCTTGCAGAGCACTGCAGATTAGTGCTGGTGCAAGACTGGGTTCTTAGCACAATCTCAAACCCTTTAATTAAAATAATGTGGAACAAAAAGGGAGAATTAGTTAAAAATAACAACTCTCGGAAGCCCAGCTTGTCTTTTTATTACACTTGTCCTCGCTTTCTCTGCTGCTCCGATAAGAAGGATATTCTTTCTCTGGGATGGAGTGAATAAACTGGCATGAAACTCATTTGTTTGGGCATTATGTGTTAATTAATTTCTAACACTAATCCCTTCCCCATACACTGTTCGTTTTTGCTTCTGGTTTTTAGGTAGTAGAATACAGTCCTGAGGAGAGGATGGGAAGGTTTTGCTGTGTTACAGAAGGGAGAAGGCTGTGCTGTCCTTGGGAGGCTTTGCACAGTGGTCTGTGTTTGGGGAGTCTGGAGTTTTTTGCAAAGCCCATCTAGAACATGTGAAACAGCATTGCTGTGACCTTCAGCTGTGCCATTGCAGCCTCATGCTGGGGAAGGGGGTGAGCCTGTGTGCTGCTGGTAGGGTCTCTGGCTCCCTGATGGGTCTCTGACACCGCTGTCCTGTGTCAGCCTTAGCAGTGCCTGGGGTCCTCTACTGGGCATGAAAGCACTGGGATACTGCCATATAGTGGTTTTAGTGGGGAAAATAAACCAAAACAAACAAAAACCCCCACCCAAATCATGTACTTTTTATATAAAATTATCTTTTGGAATAAACTGAAATAATCTTTGAGCCTCTGCACAATGTGGGCTGGTTTTCTTTTTGTATCCAGCCTTTCCTAGACTTCCACTGGAACGAGTTATTTTTAAGTAGTCTCTCTAAACTGATGGGAACTTTGCCATTCGAGCAGGGGAAGACATGGATTCTTGCTCTGATCTTTCAGTGATTAAGTGAGTTTAGTTTTTTCCTAGCCCTTTTGCTCAGCAGTTATTCCTGGCTGCCGCTGCATCCTGCTTGCTTGGCTTTGTCAGTTCTTTCCAAATCAATAGGTGCTGCTGAATTACTGGAGTTAGAGGATATAATAAAATAGAAGGTGTGAGCATTGCTTATAAAGCGATAGGATGGTCTTTAATTCAGACTGGCTTGCTCTCTCATTTCTTAGCTATACCTAAGTGTGTATATGCGTGAAAATCCCTGTTCAAGGAGAGGTAAAATAATAGCAGGCAATCCTAGAAAAGGGCTAATTTTTCATTCTGTTCAAGTATTGAAGCCACTGCAGATGTCTTGAGCAGTGATTTTGTGTGCTGCCCTGTGAACCCTTTCCCACAGTGTGATTCCGCTGGGCTCACTTTCCAATAACAGAGTCAAGGCTGACCTCTGCCCTCTCATCTTGCTATGGTTTCAGGTGGATTAAGAGACAGACTGGGAAAAAATGTGTACAAAACAAATTCCAGCTTGCCAACGTGTTCTGGAAATCCATAAAGCAGGGAAGCATCAGTTACGTAGTGGCTATGGACTGTGGAAAGGATGGATTTCTCACAGGGAATTTCTTGGATATGGCGTATTTCACTCTTTAAATACAAGGAGATATTTGGGTTCTGACTTAGGTGTGGAACGGTGACCATGGTGGCCTTGAATTGCTGAAAGCAGGTTATAAAATAAGGAGGAAAATAATCCTCTTCTTAAAAATTGATTTTTCTTTTGTGGTGTATTTTGTATTATGTTCTTTTCTAGTCTGACAGCAATTTTCATCTATTAGGCTTCAGTTTGTGAAGACTCTTGGCTATAATAAAACTGAATTTGGTCAGTTAAAGCATTGAGGAGAACTGATAGAAGGATAGTCATTGCTGACGTGAGCTAGGCTCATCTGTGGGGGTGTGCTGGGTTCAAGCCCCTGCAGAACAATCTGTTGGCATTGGAGGGCCTGATCCAGGATAGAAAGTCTCTGATGTGCTTTGGATCAGGTTGCTGGTCCCTGCATAAATAACATGCTATTAGAAAAGGGTCCATTGGGAGCATTCATTCTAGTTATCTGTTGATACAAGCAAATCAGTCCCACTGGAGGTTACTAAAGCCTGGTAAGAATTTACACTATCTACCATAAGTCTCTATTCCGATGGAATTTCCTAACAGGATAATAGATTATTGCCATACAAAGGTAATTACACCCTGCTAAGAGAATTAGTACTCAAAATACAGAGTAAATCTCCCAGCAGTGGGGTTAGATCTCACTGTTTCTGGCTGGCATGAAGGATCTTAGCAGGTGAGGTTATGGGTATTCCCTGTTCCTGGGAATAGGGGGATGTGGCTGTTGGTGCTGCTGGTTCATCAATTTATATTTGCCTGGTGTAAGCAAGAAAACAACTATCAACTGTATTATGAACTGCTGGGGATTTTTTTTAATCTTTGTAGGTATCTGAATAACTTCATGCTTCTGTCTCCTGGGGTAGTGGGGACAAATTGGGAGCTTTTGCTTAAAAACCTGTGTTGTTCACTCAGTATTAGCACATTTGTGGGGAAAAGCATCAAAACTGGGGTTGAATATTGGAGCTGGTGGTCTGGTTTGAGCAGTCGGGCACTGGGAGCAAGGTATGTGCTTCTGTTCCAGAGTCCAAGCCACACCACATGCAGAGCATGGGGTTAGTAAGGTGGGTTTTTTTAAGTTCTCCCTGACCACACCATCACTCGCGCAAATTCCACGGTGCTGTTTATATGTTCATTCGAGCCCTCTAAGGCTGCGCAGAATGAGGTTATCTGCTTGTAGAGGTCTGGGTGGTGGAGCAGAGCCGTGTGCCGGCTGCCCTCTAGTGAGTCGCTGCCCACAATAAATCACGGCTCGCCGTTCACAGCCTCAAATCAGTGATCAGCGTAATCCTTTTAATCTCAACAAGAGGATGCTCCATCTTCCTGGTAGGAATGTGGTTGCAGACCAATTAGTGCGTGTTAAGCCAGGGGAGGTAAATTTTGCTCTTCTGAAGAGCATAACCACCACAGAGGGTGGGAAGGTGGCTGTTGAGGTGTGGTACCAAACCTCTGCCTTTCCACTGGTAGTGGAGCTGTTGCTTCCCTTATCCTGCACTTATTGGACTGAACTGCAGTACTGCTGGGGACTGACCCTGAGAAGGAGCTGCTGGCTCAAGTGAATGACAAGTTTCTGCACCAGATTTCTGTCTGTATAATGAAACTGTAGGGTGGCTTTTAACAGCTTCAGGAGTGAGCTGATGGGCCCACATGAACAAGGAGTAGACCAGCGTGTGACAAACGCCCTTGCTGGGGCTGTCTCCATCCTCCCCTCAACCACACTGCTCTATGGGACAAGCTACTGGTACCAAAGCATTCTGGCATCTCTCCATGCCATACAAACACTGGGAAACAGTTTGTTTTGTTTCCATAAGGAAGAGATACTTTAGATGGGCTTTTTTAATTGTGTATTTCTTTGTTTATATATTGTAGTGGTTGTGGTGCATACATGGTTGGGGAGGGTAGAACCTGGTGCAGGTCCTGTCTGACAGTTGCTATCATCCTTATGATCACAAGGATTCTAAATGCAGTTTCTGATATGAGGTTGTGTTTCTGAGATGAAGTGTGTTGGGCAGTTCCTCAACACATGTAAGTTGAGTCTTACATGTGAAGGTCCCCAAAACTGTAAGCAACATCTGCTGCAGCCTGCTGTGGAGGGAAGCCAAAGAGAGCAGAAGATCTCACTGGTGTTGGATGGTTTTAGTGCTAGAGTTGTCTTCTCTGAAGAGCAGGTTTGTGAATGCAGGAGGGGCATTGTAGTAAAATTCACCCGGGAGGTGAACTGGATGGATTCCTGCAAGAGAGCAGGCTTGAAACAGGCACCGGTGCCCTAGGCCATTGATAGACCGGTCCTGCAGCAGCAAAGTGCTGCTGCTTTGAGGAGCTGATTGTCGAGGATGCCCAGGGAGTAGAGAGGAGAAGATTGGGTAAACTGGGTTAGAAGAGCTTAGTCAGGATGTGTTTGTTTAAAGGATCTGCTTCAGCCTGACTCCTGTAATTAGGTAACATGTATATTTCTGTTCCTTGGAAACACTTCATTCATTAGCCTAATAGAGGGAAGGATTATGCAGAGATGAACCTAAAAGATGTTAAGCAAGGTTGGCTTTGCATCTGTAATGAACTAAGGCATGAAGCAGCTGTAGCTACTGGAAAGGGGGGCACCATGAACATCATCAGGGAGTCGTGCTGCCATCTGCTATTAGCAGGCCTGGACGGGGAGGTTGTTCTGTAGTGTCCCATGAGAAGGATGAAATTCATATGTGGTGTGGAAAAGTGAGAATAAAAAAGGCAGGAGAACTACAGGTGTGAAGTAAGGCTTCTTCTAGGAAAGAGTCCAGTAGCATACCAGAGGTGTGCTACACAGAGATGCTTTAAGATGTTTTAAATCAGAAATGTCAGAATCCCTGAGTTGAGCACCCTGGATGCTGTGAGCATGCCAGCAGCTCCTTTGGGGCTGCTGATTTTACACTTATCCTCTAGGGATGTGCAGTGAAGTAGGTGAATTTCTCCCTAAATAGTAACAGTTCAGTACTGGAGGGCAGTGGCAGTTGAAATGCAGCAAAGCACCGGCACTGACAGGGCTGCAGCGGTGAAGAATGAGACAACAAAGAGCTCGATTTCTCCCTAGGAAGTCATTTTATTGGGGTAAATGAGGAAGAGTGACCTGAAGTCTGAGCTCATTGAGCAACCTGCAGAGCTGAAGCATGCTTCTGATGGAGTTGAGGGGAGTCCTGCAGCCATGGGTGAGCTAGTGACTTCTGTGATTTCTGCCAGCCACTGCAGCCAGGCTGGCTCAGCTAGGGATCAGCCTTTTCCTTGGCACAACGCTGGCTCACCAGTTGCTGTGTGTTTTGATGCATTTGTGTGGTACATCCCATATATAACAAAACAGCTGCTGAAACCTGTAACTGTGTGAACAGAGATATTCAAGGCATAAGAAAGGTATCACAGGTTGCACTTTGAGATCAGATGAAACTTTCCTAAAACTCCTATGGATCCATTCTTTTCCCTCCATGGGAAGCTGGGACATCGGGGCTGATCATTTGTAAAGTGATGCTGATTGTCTTAATTCCTTATAGCATGGTTAATAAATGAGAATAGACAGGAGAGAAGTGGAAACAAGACTCCCCATTCCTGACTCTGAACATTAAACCTACGGCTGTGGAAGAGGAGCTGCACTTACGTAAAAGAAAGTCTGGGAGGAGGAGGAAGAGCTTGTTTTGTTGCGACTTTGGCACTGAAGCTCTGACTCCTGTTTTGTTCTTTAGGTGATCAAATATCCCTTTTGAAATCGTTGGGTGAAAGTCTTAAATCCTACGAAACCACTTTCTTTGTTTTAATTTCTTTCCAAGCTGGGGCAGGAGCAGACACATGACTTAAACACCTCCTGCGCTGTGCTGGCCTTCAGCATAGGCAGCAACAGGCTGAACCAGTTTGCTCATTGCTTTCGTCTCCTGACAGGCGCTCTCTTGTCCCGGGCACCCTGGGAGGTGCTTGGTCTGCTCTCCAGCGCTGCAGGAATTCCCCTGCCTCCAGCCACCAGCTCGGGAGCCGCGGTGTGTGGCCAGCAGCCTCCGACCAGCGGCGGACCCATAGAGGAGGCTTTTCGGAAGAACTGAGTCGAGGCTGGGGACTGAGAGGAGCATCTGGATACGGAGTTAGGGAGAGGGGTTTATGGCGTGTGGCAGAGGGTAAGGTGTGCAGGCAGCTTTCGGTTCCACAAGTACCCATCTCCTGAGTCTCAGGTGAGAGAAACTTGGTTTTTTTTGAGCTGAGGAGTTGCTTGAGCATGGGTGGCTCTCCTTGTGTTTTGAGTTGGGGGGGGGGGGGGGTGGTGTTCCTGCTGTCGGTGGAGGTGCTCTGGGGAGCTCGGAACAGAGGTGACTGAATATGAAGGGTATTCAAAAGTTTCTCCCAGACTTACTTTGCATGGGTGTTGCTAGTGGCAGACCAGCTCCTGGTGCAGTCCCTGATGCTGGGCTGGCTGGTGGGTCAGGCATTCATTTGGATGCAATATCCCCCATGGACGTTGTGGGGACAGAGTCTTAACCATGTGGGGATGCTGCACTGCCTTGGGCCAGGTGCTGCAGCCTGTACCAAGAACACCAGAGACTGAAAGCGTTCATCCCTGCAGCCAGCATTGTGGTGGGCTTTGCTGCCCTTTCTGAGCACAGAGCCTCAGCAGCTGCTCTGCAGCAGAGGAGAAGGAATCGGGGGTGAGTCAGTGTGTGGGTTTAGCTCCATACCCAGCCAAGGGAGCTGCATCCTCAGTTGAGCACTAGCAGGGCTCTGTACCCCCATCACTGAGCACGGGCACCCACCAACCCCCCTGGGGACTGTTCAGGGTCTGCTCTGTACTGAGCTCCCTGTGCTTTGGTTGTTATTTGAGATCTGTTTGAAACCAAAAGGCACAAGAAGTTGGAGGCTGCCTGGTTAACGGCTGAGACTTTCTTATGCACTTGTGTACAAGTGCCTTAAATTTCAATCTAAAGATGTGGGAATGTTGGCTGCTTTTCTCCTCCCCCGTTCTCTGTCACAATGGAAGAACTTGCAGTAACCCTTGGAGTAGAAATGAAATTGCTGATACAAATGTGCTCTGGCATAAGGCACAAACAGCTGGAAAATGTGCTATCTCCCGCAGTATTTTAAGGATGTAGCATCATCAAGGGCTATTCACTAGAGCTGGCACTGTGAGCCTACCCTGTGTGTCAGGAAAGAAATGATCTGTCCCCACTTTTCAGTAGGGTATATCCCAAATGTGCAGTGGGCAGGTGACACATCCCTTTCTCTGATGACAGATGTTCTGCCCGTCCGCTCAGCTGAACATGGAAAGGGATATGTGAGTAAATCCCTGCTATGGTAGCTGGCAGCAAGCATATTGAGAAACAGATGGTGCTGTGCTACAATTTTACCTGCTGTAAGGCCAATGCATAATTTAGCAATACAGAAACAGGAATTGTATTCCAGTGGTTGCTGCATTCTTGTGGAGGCTTTTGTTTGATTTAACCATCAGCAGGAGAAAGGGGTAAAGGATATTGTATGTAACTTCTTCTTTAACTCCCAGAGGATTTGGAAGTGTAGCATCCACCAGATTTGGTTTTGAATCCCTGAATTTATCTTCCCCTTGCCATTTCTGTGTGAATCCTAGGAATGGGTTGTGTGCTGTGATGTGTGTGCTGAAGGAGCTTGCTGCCTCTGTACAGAAGAGAGGCAGATGCCTGTGTCCTGCCAGGGCCAGTTAGTGCATGGGGAGGGGTGAGAAGCACAGGGCTGTGGGAGGGAGAAACCATTTCCCCCCCCCCCCCCCCATGTGTGCCCCTAATGAGAGTTGTTATTCTCTATAGGCAGCCTATGGTACATTGGAGCCCCTTTCAGCCTACAGCTGTGCTTTCTTTACCCCCAAGACACTAATCCTAGAGTTTATCCCACCCTAAAGGTACTACATGTCTCCTGACAGTTCCTCCAATCCTCCTTCCCCACTCTGGCCCAAATATCCTTGTTTGCCTTCCTAAAGAATGAACAAAAAGTTTAGGATATAGGGGGCAAAAGGCATACAGCAATTTCAGCTTTGGTGGATGCTAAAGATGGGGCAGGACCTGGTTGAACCACCTGATACGCTGTAATAGACAGTGTCTTGTGTAGAGAGGGGCAGGTGTGTGTAAGGAGAAGGAAGTTTGGCTCCTCTGTTCCTTGTGTGACTTGAGAAACGGGTCTATGGGACAAGAGGCAATGAAACTGGGTGTAGCAGGGCCCAGCCAGCAGTAGCTGGAATTCTTCCTCCTTCCTCCTGATGTACGACTGGAGGAAGAGGAAGACCAGGTGCTCTGCTTTCCCTGGCTTGATGTCCCCTCTTCCCTTCCAACCACATGTGCAGGCTGGGAGCAGGGCTCCTGGGAAGCGTTGTCCAGGAGCAGAGGCAGGATGGCACAACCGGCTGACACAGGCAGGCAAAGGGCTTTTTGTGCTACAGTTTTGCCCATTAACCTCAATGAGAATTGTAGCTATTTTTTAAAGTTGTCAGTTTGATCATCTGACCTCAGAAAAGGCCTAATATGAGCACTCCAGCTTCGTTTCCAAGCATCCTCTTCCTGCTCTAAATGGCTTCCTTTCTCTGGCTGAGCTCTCCTAATGTCCTCTCCAAGGAGGATGGGGAAAAAATGCACTATAATTTTGCAGTCTTGGCAAATGAGGGATCATGCCCATGAAAACAAATACCCACTAATTAGGACCACGAAATGCAGATTGAATCACAGCTCTGATAATGGCAAGGGCAGTTTGCAAGCCTGCTTTATATCCCAAAGGATGAGGAAATATAAAAGCAAGGAGAATTTTTTCTTTTAGGAAGCTGTTTCAGCCACTCCTGTCCATCTATTTAAAACTTTCCCTGCCAACAGGTACTACTCAGTTACTGCATTGTTTCCATTTGAAGTACAAGGGGAGACTGAAGTTATTGCCTAGGATAATTGTTAACAAATGCTGAATTCTCATTTGTGCCCATTATAGCAGGACTAGCATTTTTAAGCATATGAATGGTCTCAGATTTACCTCCATTGGGGAGTTTATGCTGTTGCATGACAGCCAGAAGAGATGAGGAAACCGTGGGGAGCCTGGCCCAGGGTAAAGCACTGCCTTCAGTGTGTCTGTTCTGCTTCTCCCTCTGCCAAGGTGACGAGGGGAAAGTTTAAAGGAGTTAAAAACCAGAACAAAACACTGCATCCAAGCTATATTTAAAAGCTTTTAACAGTCTGTGCTATCAACAGCTATTTGGTGAAGTCCACTGCCTCTTTGCTCCTGTTCTCCCCAGTAAGCTACAAAACAAGTGGTCTGGTTTAGCAGTGGGCTGGGGTAACCACCCCTCTGCACCCATGCCCTCATCCTCTGCATATACTGAGATAGGGGGTCCCACAGCTTTGCCTGCTGGGTCCAGCTGTGGCTGCAGATGTGCTGCGGAGTGACCCTGGTGCTGTGCCACACACATCTGGTGGAAAGGGGTGAGATGTGGAAAAAGCTCCCCTGGCAGGGGCAAGGCTCCATATCCAACACCTGCATGGGGGCTTGCTGGAGGGGAGAGGTCCTGCTGACCTGCTGAGTCAGCAGCTGAGGCTGCAGCCACCATTGCCCTTCCCACTGTCTCCTCTGCTCTTCCCTCCCCGCTTCCTTTCCCATTGTTTGTGTTTCTGACACTACTGCTCCCACCCCATCTGATACAGGCACTGCTGGGTCAGGCCTTTCTCTTGGCACTCTTATTTTTAAAAAGGGAGGGACTTCTTGCTCTTGGAGGGGCTCTCCTCACATGGAACATGCAAGATCCGTGTTGCCTTAACTGGGGCTGTCTTTCTTGGCAAGATGAACTTCATTCTCTGTAGTATCAGTGCAGATTTCTTCTCCAAATGTGAAAACTTCAAGGCAAATCAAAGCAGGCAGCTGGGAGAGGACTGCTCTGTGTCATGGTGCAGGAAGGCACTTCATGAAGTGGTGGAATCGCCATCCCTAGAAGCACTCAAACACAGTCTAGATGAGGCCCCTAGTGACATGGTTTAGTGGTGGACTTGCAGTCCTGGGGTAACGGTTGGACTTGATCTTAAAGGTCTTTTCCAACCTGGTTGATTCTGTGATTAAGTACAGAACAGAGTTATGGTTCAGGCTTTTGGTGCAGAAACAGATCTTGTGGACCCTGCATAGGTGATTGACTCATGACCCTCCCATGTTCCCATATTCCCAGATTTGGGTAGGAAATAAAATCTTTATGATATTAAAATATTTGTATTTTTTATTCATTTTGGGTGACTTGAGTAGCAAATGATCACAAAATGTCTGCTGAGGCCAAGGAGAAAACTGAGCAATGGCAAGCGGATCTGCAGGGCGAGGTGGTGAAGAGTCACTGATGGGGTCACCCTGTTGGTGGGGCAGCGCGCGGAGCCCTTGTGGCATGCCTGGCCTCGCTGCATGCCCATTGAGTGCAGTTGGAGTCCTTCCATTGATCTCAATGGGCTTTGGATCAAGCCCATGGCATGCTGCTTGTTTATTTTGGAGGCCTTCTGAGGATAAAAGCATCCTCTCAATGGCTGTTCTTTTTCTTTCTCCTTTGGTTCAGTTGCTCCTTGTACCCTGTGCTATTGGACATGCACCTGCTTTCTGCACAGACAAAGCTCATGTGCTTTAGAAAGCTGTGGTCTCACTTGTAGCAATGTTTGGTGCCCTGTATAAGCAATGTGGTTCTGCTGTGGGGAAATGCTGTGAGCTGCTTGACTCCTTTTCCACAGTCAAGCATTCAGCACTAAGGTTCACCTTCAAGAGATGCTTATACCAGAGCTCATCTGCTCTGGTGTAACAACAAAACATACTGATTTGCTTCCTTTCAAATTCTAGATGGGTAGTTCTTAATTGTTTGCCCAGAGCTGGTAAATATGCACTCTACAGGTACTTTAATAGTAAAATGAGGCACTAATTGCTGTAGTAACAGAAGATGCATTGTGAAATGATGGGTTTCTGCTTCCTAGCTCAAGGAGCGCAGTTGCATCAGGCCTGTGTTCTCAGAAAACATCACTCCATAGCACCAAGAGTGCTGGCAACTTGTTATGTAGATTTATAGTAACTTGTATACAGATTTATAGTATCAATTTCTTTTTGCTTCTTCTATTTACTGGTGCTGTCTCTTTCCACTGGTTTGTGATTCTCCCTCTGCAAAAATTGGCTGGGAAAATGCATGGCTCTGCCTCAAAAGGCTCTGATCTGAGCTCGCCTAGGTGCAACAAGACCTGTTGACTTGAGGTTGGATCGAGTCCCAGATAGAAGTGGCCACAGGACCATTCCCTTCCTTGAGCATGCCACAGTGGTGGGGCTGGATGCTGACAGTGTGGAGGTGAGGCGAGTACTATGGCCCTGGGAGCACACTGACTGCTTGTGCCATGCTGCTGTTCTCATCCCTGCTGCCCTCTGCCAACCAGCAACAATGGGGAAGAGAGCTCAGTTACTTTAAATATGGATTTTGATGAAAAGCTTGTATCCGTATTGGTGTTCTAGTGTGCCACATACTGAATGCATGCAGAAATGAATCCTGCCCTGCTTGGTTTATGGTCTGAAACCAGTGGTAGGGAGGAACACCAAGGTGTCCAAGGTGATCTCTTGGTTCATGATTGGTAGGATGCAGTGACTCTGTTATCTGAGTATATACACAGTGAAGGACAAGTCCTTTCCTGGATGTGCACCTTTCCTGGGCTACGCATGACCCATAAAATCTAATCAAGGGCAGAGCATTGCTCTGAGTCATGAGTCATGATTTTTCTGGAGGCTACTGCATCCTGGGTTACTCATCCTGAGAGAATGAATGCACTGAGGATATAATTATAATAGACATCATTTATTCTCACTTTTTAAAAGATTCTTGTCAGGAGACTGATAGGTTTGGGTTATTTTTGTCTTTGTGGCCATATATATCATGCAAAATGCTGAAACTTTACGATCTCATTTATGCTTCCTCTTACAGCATTGTAGATCTCTGCCCAGTATTTAGGTTATGTAGTAATTCTACCGCGTTTGCCATAGATTAATGAGGCTATAAAATAATCATAAAGCTGGGGCAGCCCTGGATTTTCATGTTCCTCACGTATTTATATCTACCATGAAATACTTCATCCAAAAGTAATTACCTGGCTTCTTCAGGCTCCTTTCAGTACTCCTTGCAATTCAAAATGCAGGAAATGCTGCCCCATTTTTGGCCATGGTGATGCCAGCATCCATTGTGGACCAATGCCTGAGGGAAACTGAGCAGGTTTGGTACCTGTGTGGTGCCTAAGTGACTGGTCAGCAGAGCCAGGGAAGAAACCCTCCTACTGCTGGGGCTATGGAAAGCACAGGACAAACTGGTGGGGCTGGACCTGTTGCCCCGTCTGGAGCTCCAGGCCCTTGGTCCTTCAGACTTTAAACCTGCCACTCCTCTGATAAGACCCTGAAGCATTTAATGGCTGCAGTAATGTGATGGACAGGAAGAGTGACATCCACTACTAAAATGCAAACTGCAAGGAGGTGTGTGGTATTGCTCCAAGCTGCTGGGAAGCTGCTGTGGCAGCTCCAAGATGGAGGTAGAGGAGACTGTGCTGACCGACCTGAATATTTGGCATGTGAGGTGAAAACATGGTCAGAATGGTCTAACTATTATAATGTGTCAGTGCACAGAAGCTTTTATAACTCTGCCTTTAGAACTAGGATCCTAAAAGTACTTTGTGCGCTTTGTTAGTCCCCTGCTAGTTTGGGGGAGGTAGAGGAATGAGACTGCTGAGACCTCAGGTGTAGAGGGGAAAAGTGGTTTTGTCCTTTCCTATCATTTATTTTCATGGCCTGTGACAGCTGCTTGTCCCTTTGTTCTGCAGCGTCTCAGCGCCATTTCCATAGTGTCTCTTTGCAGGTTTGGGAACCATCTCCATGGGCTGGGTACTGGAGTTTAGGAAGTTTAGGAAGCATATGAGCAAGTGATCCACTACAGTTCTGGATACTAGGGAGGCAAAACCAGCAGCCTGGAGAGAAATCCTGGCTTCCAAAGGCAGCCACAGCCTCTCCTCCGTACCATCACTTCCCATGGGTGCTTCTCAGGAAGATGGTCCAAATGCATAGGTCAGGGGTGCCTCCCTCTGCAAAGGCCTGGTAGCAGTAGGGTGGCACAGTGGGAGTCATTTCCTCCAGCAGCACAACCACCGCCCTGGTCACAGTGTGCTCTGGGTGAAGCCCTTGCTGGGTTAGGTGGTGGTGGTGGTGGTGGTGTCACTTTCTCTGAGGATGCCCCGGGTTTCCACCCTGTGCTCCTTTGATCCCTCATTTTCTGCAGATGTGACTTGTGAGTAGCACCGAGGGCAGGATGGTTTCCCATGTCACCAGGGGTAACTCCCTCTTGATGAAGCCTTCCCTGAGAAGGAAACCCTTCCCATGAAGCAGGGAAGAGCAGGGTGGCTCTCCAGGCTCACACAGGGAAGGCAGTATCACATTTATCCCACAGCCATCCTGACCTGCTGTACTGTGTCCCTGGGGCAGGTCTCCATGCCTGAAGAGCTGCTTGCAGCAGTGCTGGTATCTGGGTAGATGGCAGCCTTCCTGCAGGTCCTCAGTGTGCCACCACCTGTGCCACTGAGAAGTGGCATAAGGGTGCCCTATGTCTGAAAGCATCTGTGGGCTCTGAAGCAGAATACTGGGTTGGTGTTTTCCCTTATTATGCATCTTTTCTGTGCAAACAGACTTTACAGGCTATAGACTTCTAAAGACTAAGAAATACATGTATACGAACTTAAATACAGTTTGCATACAGGTATATGTTAAATAGGGACATGCATTAGAAGTTGTGCTCACCGCTGCCAAATTGCACGTAGACTGCTTGAACTACATTCTCGCCTGATTATATGTGTATGCGTGTGGGGTTTCACTGAAGCCAGCAGAGCTGTGCCAAATTATACCCCTGATGCACTAGCCATAAGGTACTGGAGGAGCTACATTTGTGTTACAAAAACTGGGTGACATATTCAGATGGTGACAGTGAAAGATGATAAACCCTGACTTGTGAAACTGGAGCATATACTGCTTGTTTTGAACCTCACCTGGTTTTGCTGTTCTAGGTATAGCAGGTATGAAAGTTTGCCATTCGAGGAATTGGGCTACAAGCTGTTTAATCATTTATAAAGTTAAAAGGCAGTGACACTTCATTTCTGATGTGAAGTGCTAATTAGTTTACTATGGGGTACAGACTGCAGGAAGTTCATGCTTCTGGCACAGCGGCTGTTCATCTTTAAAGATGTGTTTATCTGTCACCGTGACATGTTTATATCATTAGTGTAGAGCAATATATGTACAGCTCAAGCTCTTAGAGAGAAGAAAAAACGCCAGCACCTCATTAAGAAGTATGTAAAGCTGCTGTTAAATAAGCTTATTCAAGGCTGTGCCTTATCCAGAGAGGAGAGTAACAGGTACTGAAGCCTCCCTTTGTAGCTGTGTGTTATTTGGGTGTAGTTATAGCTTCCAGATAGATCAGTCACTTGACATAGGTGCAGTTCAGTGGCAAAAGCTGGGAATTTAAATCCCTGGTGCAGCACCTGGGGAGGGGTTCAGATACCTCCATCAGATGCTGTTGTTAGCCTTAAAGGAGAGTGGCATGGACCTTTCATGCGATTTAATGCGCTTCATAAATTAAAGTTGGATAATGTGAACAGCAGTAAATAAATGTTCGTGTTGGCTTATTTCTAAGGGTTCCCCCCAAATTTGTGCTAATATAAAGGATTAAAGCAGGTTATAAATATCTTGTGTTTTTTCCCCTATAATCTCAAAGAACCTAATTGGTTTGCAAACACCTTTTATGAGAAGTTGAGTCGTGCTTCAGAAGCCCTTGATTGGGGTAGGTTGGATTAACAGACTTATGCTGGCACTGGTGCTTCTGGTGCTTATAAAGGCACTGGTGCTTCTTTTTAAGCATCTTATGTACCGAGAGGTTACAACATCAAAGAGAGGGTGCCTGATGACTGTATTTCACTTTAAGTTGGTAATTAAGGGCCAGAGTGTAGCAAAACTGATTCTTGAGAAGTCACTGCATCTTTATTTGGGGTTAATTGCATTAATACTCACGGCTTGACAGGCTTGCTTCATGACAGGAATTAAAGAAAAGTGTTAGGGAGCTATGCAGCTTCAGCATTGTCTGAGAAAGTCCTAATTCCCAATTAATCCTGTTGTTCATGCTCATGAAAACTCCTATAAATCAGCACCTTTGGTCATTTTTTAAACTGTATTTTTAAAAGCAGTGTAATCATGTGCTGTTGGCTTGAACTGGAGCAAAATGGGACAATTTTAGAATCATAGAATCATAGAATAGTTAGGGTTGGAAAGGACCTTAAGACCATCTAGTTCCAACCCCACTGCCATAGGCAGGGACACCTCACACTAAACCATGTCACCCAAGGCTCTGTCCAACCTGGCCTTGAACACTGCCAGGGATGGCGCATTCACAACTTCCCTGGGCAACCCATTCCAGTGCCTCACCACCCTAACAGGAAAGAATTTCCTCTTTATATCCAACCTAAACTTCCCCTGTTTAAGTTTCAACCCGTTACCCCTTGTCCTGTCACTACAGTCCCTAATGAAGAGTCCCTCCCCAGCATCCCTATAGGCCCCCTTCAGATACTGGAAGGCTGCTATGAGGTCTCCATGCAGCCTTCTCTTCTCCAGGCTGAACAGCCCCAACTTTCTCAGCCTGTCTTCATGCAGGAGTTGCTCCAGTCCCCTGATCATCCTCATGGCCCTCCTCTGGACTTGTTCCAACAGTTCCATGTCCTTTTTGAATAATTTTGATGAAAATTTGCACACAGGTTTGTGCAGAGAAGAAATATCAGTGTAGAAGGAGGACATAGGACTTCAGCTTGTTTCTGATGGGAATTCAGTGGACACGGTGTTACCCCAGGCTTTTGGTCCTGGCATGGACCTCAATGATACTGCTCTGGGACAATCCATCAGGGCTTGAGGATTTGAACCCTTGGAATTGAGGTAACAGCAGACTTCTAAATAGGGGAGTGCCATGAAAGAGCATTGTTTCTCATCACCTTGTGAAGGCTGAATCACTGGGTTTTTTTTAGTCTTCACTGAGCTTTGCTGCTTGCTCTATAGAACATTATGAGCACTAGCTGCAATCGTGTGGTCAATATATGAGAACAAATTATGATTGAAGTGTGGTTTAAAGCACTGGTTAGAACAGACATCTGCTACAATGTAATTATGCATTTTGTGCACAACAACTCAGCTTTTACTGTTGAAGGTTGAGAGACCAAAAATGATCAAAGCCTTAATTTCATTACCCGCCACTAGGGACTTTGTGTTTGTGTTCTTTTTTTCCTATATGTCTAATCAAAACTCACATCTAGGGATGATACTGCTTTGTAGATATAAGAGAAGTTTGATGCTCTTGTCCTCCGGTCTCACAGGTAGATGAATTCTCTGTTCATGTGAACTTCATATGAACTACTTTGAAAAGGAAAGCAGAAATTCTGCTAAGCGTTGTTCTGTACATTTTGGCACAGAAGGTAACATAGAAAGAAGCCTGAGAATCCACTTGGGATCATCTTTTCCTATTATGTTGGTAGCAAATCTTTGTTATCTGATACTCATTATTTCAGAACTACAATCAATAATGTAAGGGAAAGCATGAATCTGCCACACATGAAGTTTTCTGTCTTCTTTTTAAGTGATTTTCTCCTTAGATTCCTGTTGTGTAGGCTTTTCCTTACCAGAAATGAATGCCCTGTTGTTCATGTGACTGCACATCAAATAGATTTGCAGTAGCTGTCTCTTGTGTTCCCTCGAAAGCGGTATATCAATCTACAAAGACCTTTTCTGAAACATCTATCTCCCCCTTCCCTCCCCCCTCCATAGAATAGAGATCTGGATACTGCAGTCTTTGGAAGCTATCTGGCTATCCCACTGGTTTTCCAGTAGGAATTTTGTGATCTCTGTTCTGACTCTAAGGAGCCTGGATATTATTTAGGTATTTCAAATTAACCCCCTTGCAATCAGGTTCTGAAAGTGGAAGTCAATAAAAGATAAAGATTGATTGATTGAGTAATCCACCAACTGCATATTAAAACACAAAAATTATTCTAGAGCATGTAGCTGCTCTGTGCATCATAAACTTTTTTTCCTTTCTTCTTCTTCGGGTGTTTAATGCTGTGCCCATGTTCAAGGGTCCGTGCACTATGATGTGCACTCATTGTACTGCCTCAAGTACTTGCATAAAGTGGAAATGTGAAGTCGAGGTAGTACTTGCTTGTTATTTATTTCATTACCTACTTTATCTGCAGAAGGAATGATAAGATGTGTGTGTTTTTAATTATGAGACTAGACTTGAAGTCCATGTACCCTAAGTAAAGGTGGGGAAAAGGTTCTTGCCTTGCTCTAGCCTACATGTGGAGCTGTAACTTTACTATAAGAGCATACAGACTGCACAAGCTCAGGGAAATATTGATGGGTAAGGCGGTTAGGAGTACTGAGGAGGGAGGGCCTGAGTACATATGGCTTTGCCTTCTGAGATAGAACCATTTGAGACCATCCCTCAGGCATGCAGTTAACTTGTGAAGCATAAAGAATAACTGCAAAATGTGTTCATTCAATTTAAGGATACCGTGGATCATAAAACAATTAAAAATCTGTCCCTTGTGCTGTGTTAAAGGAGAGGATCCTCATCATCCTTTATTTTTAATCTAGTTAGGTGATATGGAAAACAAAAAGGCACTGAGGGCAGCAGGCACAGAGCAGAGGCATTTAAACCTTACTTAGTGGGTTGGCTGGATTTTCCTGGCTCAGGACAGGGCCATTCCCTGCACTGTTTCTTTAAATACAAAGCTCCTTTTCTTTTCTTTCAGAAATGGAAATTGAAAATTGGATTTTCTTTTTTTATCTCCTTTTAAATTTGGGTATGACTTGACCATAATGCACAAATGCCACTGCAGATTTTCCTGGCCCGTTCCTCTCCAAAATAGTGCTATCTGAGGGAATGGCAACTACCCGCTGCCAAGCCTGGCACTAGCACTGGCTTAGGCTATTGGAATAAATCTCTGTAGATATTTGTCACCACTCTCTCTCAGTGGGAGATGGAAACTTTTTCCAGTTTGTACATTTGTGCTGATGTTAGTCACATCACACAACAGTGATGCTGGGCAACACCAGAGGAGGAGGAAGAGGTCTTTGTTGGCCACAGGCTCAAAGACAGTGTTCAAAGGGGCAACAGAACTCTTGGGGTGGGTATACGGATGCTGGATTTCAATGTAGAGCCCAAGTCTTTACTTGCCTTTTGTTATAACAAGCCGTATCTTTCTGCACTGCCTCACTCTGTAACAACTTCTAGTAACATCTGAAATAGTTGTTTTCCCTGTATCTCAGAGAGATTTAAACTCCCTGGCAGCAGCATAGGCAATAGATACCAGCACCAAGAGGAGCAGAGCTGCTTTTGCTTTGCTATGCATAAAAGGAAAGAGCGTGATGCTTGGAGACACACAGGTCCAAATCCTGTTTAAAGCAGGCATCTGTCTACAGAGTTAATCACTCCAACTATGATACAGGAGCTCAATGTGCATGAGTGTAGGCTCTTGCAGTACAAAGGAGGTTGATTAATATGGAATGAAATGGGGTTTGTGAATACTTGTACTGTGCTAGGAGCATGCAGGGTGTTTTCCTCTTGTGAAGAGCCTTTGGGACAGGGCTGCTGTAGCTCTGATGTAGAGGCTGTTTGCAGGCAGTGCCCTTTGGGAACCGGTACCAGCCATGCCATAGGGTTTAGTTCTCCCATGCAGCCTTTATGCAAGCTGTTCCTGCCCCATTGCCATTCATTTCATTGCACAGGAGAAATTACTTTTACAGGTTGGTGTCACTGATGGGTTTAGCCAAAAATCTGCTCTTTGAGTAGTTTCTTCAGCAAGGTGCTGAGGGTGCCATGCGTGGCTCCTGCAGCTTCTGCCCCAAAAGTCTTAGGAAGCGTCAAATCCTCTGGGGGAAGGGGGTCTTAAAAAGATTAATTGCCCTTTGATTTCCACCTTCCCTTAGCTTTTAATACGACAGAGCTCACAAAGGTGCGGCTTGGTGGCATTAACAGTTTAAGTCCCAGAAGGGCAGGGTGCCACTTAATTTTCAACCAGCTACCGAGGCAAGTCTGCAATCTCTTGTGGGCTATTATTTCAGTGTTTATTTGCTGTGGGCTATTTGTGAAGAGCTCGGCTAGCACAACCAGCTTTGTTTTCCTCATGCAGCAAGTGCTGCACTAGTGGGGTTAGTTTGAGAGTAGAGCAAAGTCATCTCTTCAGCTGGTGGTGGGCGTGTTAACCAGTGCGGTGCAACAACCAAGGGGGAGGTGTGCTGTGGGCATCCGCCACGATCGCAGCTGGAAGAGAAGTTAGAGCAGCGGTGTGCTGGTGCTGTTTTAATTCCTGTTTTCCCCACTTGCTGGCTCCCAGAGGTGCCCTTTTTAAGTGCAGGACTCCTGGCGTACACCTTGAGCAGGGATCAGCTGGCAGAAAGCGATGACAGCTCTGCTCCCTCTCCGGCAGGTAACGAGGCGTCGGGGGCAGACGGTGCGTTAGGCGCGAGCGGCGAGCGGCAACCAACTTCAGCGACGAGCGGCGGCGGTTGGCGGCGAGCGGTTCGCTTGTCGTCCTGCCCCGTTTAACCGAGGTTGTTGTAGGGGCAATGCGGCAAACGGGTTAAAATTTAATTAGAGAACATAGTGTTAGCTACTGGAGCTTAACAGAGCTTTATATAAGCTGCTAAGAAGGACAAGGCTGCTGTGTGAGCCGCTGGTAGGGCTGAGCTACTGCAGCCGATGGCTCCCCTTCAGGCGCCGCTGGCCGAGGTATGGCTGGGAATCTGCCCAGGAAGCGCTGTGAAAGAGGAGCTTGTTTTAAAGCCGGACCTTGGCTCTGCGCAACACCCCTGCCTTCCTCCCTCCGCAAAAAGCCGGGCCGCTCTCTTGCCGGGCGTTTGAAGGAGGGAGCGGGAGCCAGCCGGGACGAGGACTGTGTGCCCAGCAGAGCAGCTCATGGCTTCGGTGTTCACGTGCGGGGCGGAGGACGGGCCCTCCAGAGGCAGCTGCTTCACCTGGACGGCGCAGCTGGCAGCGCTGAGGAGGTGGACCGCTCGGCGGCTGCGGGCATGCCGGCAAACCCTGCGAGAGTGGTGCGGCCTCCGGGATGTGTACCAGGTAAAACACCCTGGGGACTGCTCCAGCTTGGATGCTGCTCACTCACCTGTGTGATTCCTCAGTGCGCACAGCCCAGGTGAAGTAAACAGCATCTATTGAGGCAGAGCCCTGCTTGCACATCCCTGCCGAGAGAGCGTACTGGCAGGTTACAATCTGAGCTGATGTTCAACATCAGCTTTCAAACAACAATTTGTTGCTTCAGACAGCAGTGCTTTCAAACAGCAGTTCAACAACTGCTTTCAAACGGCCAGCTCTGCGTGTTTGCCTTGAATTTTAGGGCTTGGGGGACATGCTGTCTATGTTAAATGTGTCTTATAAGCCAGTTTGTAAGCCTTGTATCTCAGCCCCTTGAAGCTCTTTTTCTGCTATCACCATCCTTGTGCTTGGGATCTGGGAGACAGAGCTCAGCTCTCAGCCTATGCTGCCATCGGGTATCCAGAGCATGATGCTGTCAAGGGAGAGAGTCACTGTGGCTTTTTCTGCTGCTCATTTGTGTTTGTCTCACTGAATAGTGGCAGACTGTAATGTGGTAGGACTTTGCATTGCAAAGTGTTTGCAGCCCCCCCCCCCCAAATAGCAATGGGTCCTGAAACAACTGGGGGGCTCCCCTTTCCTACAGGCAGAAAATACAGCCCGGTACTTGCAGTTACTGTGGTATCCTGTTGCAGTTCAGGGTGTCACTCTTTTTGGAGTGTTTTTGCTGGCAGTTACTTATTTTTGTGTGTCTGTTTATTTTTGTCTCACATACACACTTGTGATGTGTGCCTGGTCACAGTGTCGGCCTCCATGGTTACTAGATTATATTGAATGTTTCAAGGCTGCTTCTCCCCACTCCCTGGTGTATTGCAATACAGAGAATGACACAGCTCATAGCAAACAGCTCACCAGAACTATCAGGCTGTAACTTTCATGGGAAAGTCATGCTAAAGGGACATCTGTGCCTATTTAATCCCAAAGGGATCTGTTGCTATTTAGCTTTAGGGTATGCCCAGGAGCAGGAGAACAGCTTTAGAGTGATAGAAGTGCTTCCAAGTGCTCAAATACCCATTGGCATCTTGTACAGATGACGGATGTAAACACTTTGTGACTCGTGTGTCACTTGAGGAATATGGTTTTTGTGTACTTAGGGAATGCAGGAATACAGGCATCATTACTCCCTGGCTGCCCACCTGAATAAATGTCAGTTGCAGCCCTGGCTCCTTCTCTATAAATAAAATCCAGGTACACCTGTATGGTGTGGGTATTATTCTTGGACTCCATTCATGCAAATAGCATGGAGCTTGGACTGCCTTTGCTCCCTGCTGCATCCCTACGGAGGCAAAACCCATCCCTCCAGGGCTGGAATAACGGCTTGGTAAGGACCAGCTCTGACAGCAGCTGTACCTAGCCTGTTTAACTGTGATTCTCTGATGGTTGGCTCAAAGTGAAAAGAGGGTTTTTCAAAACAAAGTGAGACTGTAGCTCTGCCCAAACTTATCGTTTCCTAGTGGTTGTTAATGGATTAATCTATTTTGTCTTCTTTATGAGAAGCATTACTGACTTGTGTCTGTACCCTAATGTGGGGATGTGAAAATGGGTAAAAAGAAAGGACTGGTCCCTCTGTCATCCTTCCATATTGCCCTTGAGCCAGGGTAGTGGACAAGGAGTCCCCTTCCCTGTTCTCCTGCTCACAGCTTGTCACAGCCATGAGGACAGCCCAGCCACTCTGCTGGGGATATGCAGTGATGGGACATTCAATGACCTGTTGCTCCACGCTCACTGCTCCAAGGATTATCCCTGGGAGATGAAACCAGGTAGGAATAAGGTGACTCTCACACTTTAACATCAAGAAACTCATAGTGGTAATTTGGGGTGTACCAATGGGAGATGGTGAAAGAATGCCCTGTAGTGCTTCCTTCAAACACACTGCTTTTTGAGCTCAAATCCTGGCTCTCTGCTGTTAAACCCACTGGTGGTATTCTGAGTGAGTCTGGTGAGTACAGGACTGGGCACTCAGCACTGGTCTGTTTAGATATCAGAGCAGTGTAAGAGGTTAAATGAAATACTAGTTTTCTTTTTCATTTATTTTTTAAACACCTCAAGCCATGGGAACATGTAGAGACAGCAGCTGGATGACCCTTGCATACAGGGATGTACTCTGAGCCCTGCTGTGTTACACTTGTTCACCTCCAGCATTGCAGGAGCAAAACATGCAGTGCGGAGCTCTCCATGGGGCTGTTTCTCCAAGGAGGTAGATGTTGCAGTGTCTGTGGGACTAGGCTGTGATCTTGGACATGAGATTTTGTGTCACATCATTACCACAGATCCTATATTACCTTGGGCAAATTGTCTTCCTTCTCTGTGCCCCTGTTTTTTTTGTCTGTAATGTGGATTAACAACACTCTCTTACTTGCCAAGGATGATATTTGTTGTCTTAGATTTTTGATACAAGTCCTATAGTTAATGCAGCCACATGATGAGAGCATGTTCTTGCCTTGTGCTCTTATTAATATTGGCACCTTGACAGGTGCTTAACAAAGTCCTTTCCCACTTTGTCTTCACCAAGAATGTTCATACTTCTTCAACTCCTTCCTGTTCATATTCCAGTTATGATAAGTGCCACATTTTGTATATAAAGTCCCTTTAGTTTTAAAGTTACACTTTTGTCCTCCCTGCGCTGTGCACAGTATAAAGAATTGAGAACTTTGTCACTGAGCTACATGCAAGGGACATGCAGGGAAAACTGAGGTGACAGCACTTGAGCTGCTGCTCAGCCCTGGAGGCTTCAGTTCTCTTTGATCCATGTTTGTTGTTCGTGTTCTGTGGGTCAGTGGCTATTTTCAGGTGAGTTGGATGCTGCCAGCAGTTCTCTCTTTAAATCATCAGCACATTATAGTGGTGAAAGGGAAGCCAGTAGGATTTCTTCCCTGGGCAGTGATGTTTGTTATTGTGGTGGTGAGGGTTTTGGTCTTATACATAAAATGCTTGCTAGCCTCATGGGAGACCTGAGCTTGAATCCCAGCACAGAGAAGCCAATGACACCTTCATGCTTCTGTGCAGGGCTCTTGCCTATGTGTTTGAAACCGGCAGGTGCAGAGGTTATCACGTGGGCACAGCCGCCTGGCCAGTGCACGCTGAAATCCTCTCTGCCAGCATAAAACCGTTACCTGCCTTAACAGCTTTAAGTACAGAAACCCCAACCCAGCAAGAACAAACCAGCCTTTGCCAGTTACCTTCTCTGTAGTCATCTTGCTTATAGCATGTGTGTAGGAAACCTTCCAAGGTCTTTCTGGCTGTTGTTTCACCTGATCACCTGTGCAGGGACTTGAGCCCCAGCCCAGCAAGCCAAGCTGGTCTCTGCTCCAGGATGCTTGCCATCATCTGTCTCTTCTGCCAAAAGAGAAGGGATGTCCTATTTGCTCGGAGCCTAGTCATCTGGAGTCATCATGAGCCAAAGTGCTGACGGGGCATCCCCTTTCACACTGGAATAACTTCTGAACCCATGCGAGGGGAGGAGGGTTGTACAGTATGTGAATTTATTCTCTGTGAGCACTTGGGTTGTATGCCAGGGAACATTGCTTTGTCCATGGCAGAAAGCATCTGAAAGCCTGTCCTGGAATAAACAGAGACTTGCAGAGACAGCTGATGGAAGAGCTGGCACTGATCTTCTTTCTAACTTCAGCAAGTCGAGTTATTGGGGCTTGGAAAGAATCCTAGGTGAGAATCAGCACAGAAGCCTTCATGCAGGGGTACCCATTTCCTATGAGGGAAAGGAGCAAGGGCTGTATTTTGTTGTGGAGAGCTGGAACGTAGTGCGCTGACCAGCCAGCTGGGCAGTCTTCCCAGAGCCCCTCTGGATGCCTACAGTGGGACAGGCAGCACTTCTGGGTGTCC
Organism: Pezoporus flaviventris; assembly: GCF_033815535.1. Lineage (NCBI taxonomy): Eukaryota > Metazoa > Chordata > Aves > Psittaciformes > Psittacidae > Pezoporus > Pezoporus flaviventris. The sequence continues at coordinate 5,015,426 of NW_026892569.1, forward strand.
TGATAGTCTTCCAAAATAAAGCTGTTGGCAGGGCTCTCCACGTGCTGGTTTTATAGGCCACCTGTCTTATATTTAATTATAGAGCACTAAAACAGAAAGTGAAACTTGTATAAATGAGGTTAATAAGCTGCGGCAAAGCCAAAACCTTTCAGCATTGATGTCTATCCTGTGTTTAGTGAGTTATTACCACTGGCCTGACTTTAACTGGGATGTCAACACTACCACATCCTGGTGCATCTCTTCCCCTGAGGTATGAATACCAGTTTTCACCTATACATCCCACAGCACAGTCAGTCCTCATTACCCCCTGTGCTTTAAGTGTGAATGAAACATTGCATCAAAATCTATTTAATAATGCAGCTAACCTCGTATAAATTAAAAATTGGTCAAATAAATGCTTTAGTATCATGGTTAAAATGCTTGTCAATTGGTCTGCTTAATGCAAAGTGAAAAAGAGAAACCAGGCAAACAGTCCTCAAACTCCCTGCAGAATACAATGACACGCTGTGATTAATAGGATGTGAAACCAGGTATGGGAGCATCTCTATGGTTAAGCTATTCAGTTACGCTGGTTATTTGGGTAACAATCTGGTGTAGAAGTATAAACTGAATTACATGTGGGTTTTATGGACAGCATGCTTTTTAACATCTGAAAGGTCATTTCCCCTCTGTGAAGTGAAATAATTCTGCTGCTGAAGCACAATAAATAAGCTTTGCATGTGTGTCTATCCCATATGTAGTTGGGGTGGAGGAGCGAGAGAGGAAATGGTTGACTCCTGTTTCCTATGGTGTTAACATCGATGGTTTTGATAGTTAGGACCGTGTTTCCTCTGCTGCCGCACCCTGACTTTTCATTATAAAAAATGCTGACAGCAAACTGGAGATGCCTTTTTTCTTTCCCTTCTCTTTTAGAGTGATGAAACGTCCTGCTGGTGAAGTGAGGGTGAGCATGAAGGATGAGTGGTGGGTTGTCAAGGCAGGGCTTTCCTTCCTCTGCACCAGACAGACTCTGGAGTGATGCTCAGAGGGTCTTGGGTGTCCTCACGGGTCAGGGTTTTCCAAAGCAGCTTAAAGACCTTTTATAGAGGACAGCAAATATGTGCCCCTTCAAAGATTTAAACTTGAGCCCTTTGAATTCCTGGATGCTCCGGGAAAGCTTTGCTCTGACTGCTTTCATCCAGCTGTTTTCCTTTTGGAGGCATCTGGTCTAACGCTGTGACTCTGCTAACACAGTGCTTTGGCTCTGCTTGAAACTCCCAACACATCCAAACACAGCATGTGGAGGCTTCCCTGTGGCTGGGGCTTGGGGGAGCCTCTTGCAGAGCAGAGAACAGGACCAGCTCCAGGCAATGCGTCCTGACAGCTTAGAGTTTAAAGTGGCTTTACGCACTGCCAACAGCCGCTTTCCAAAGCTCTCTGCCAGACATATTTCCATTTGAGCTCATGATATAGCTCTTTCTGTTTGAGTTAATTCAAACAAAACCACGGGGTTTGTACCACTCCTCCCTCTTCCCTAGCAGACAAACTTCACAACCAGACTGTGAACTTCACCTCATTTCCTTCAGGGTGTCACGGTGCCAGTTTCAAACAGTGCCTCTTATTCACTAACCGCTTTGGCCTGTATAAATATTTCTTTTTCTTCGATCTGACACAGATCACAAAATACATTAGATTTCAAATGTCGCTGCCTTTCAGTAGCAGACTCCTGTACAAAGGTATCACTGTATGAACCTGCCTGCATAAATCTCTGTTTTGGTCTTGTGCATTGAGGCTGGCAAGTTTGCTCTGACTGGACGAGAGGTTTATGAAAAGGTAAATTAAAAGTGTTTCAGGCACATGCTGGTTTTTCCATACTTCATTTTTCGTCCTTCTGAGTGCTTAGCTTTCCGTCGCTTTAGCAAGTCACTGCAGTGCTTTGCAATCGTGGATGGACCATCCATGTGCTTAAAATAACACTGCGCTGTCTCCTCACTTTCTAAAAATCAGGCCACCCTTCTGCAGTTTGTGTTGCTCTTAAAACCTCTGAGTCATAATTAGTGATTAGGAATTCTGCTAATCTCCTGTACAGATGGAGGCCAGTTCAGTCTCAGAGGCTGCAAAGAGGATAAAGCTATTGGTGCTAGAATATATTAGCTTAAATACCCTCCCACACACAAATACGCATGTACACTTTTCCCTGCTGGTTTATCTGCCATGCATACAAACGTGCATTGATTTTGTATGTTGGGGAAGGAGAGGTGGGGATAGTGAGGGTCATCAGAATGCTGAGAACAGCCTGAGTGTGCTGGTTTAGCCATTAAAAGCCATCACTGACAGTCCAAGCAAAGGCAGATTTAAGACACTGATGTTTCCATGGTTGCTTTTTCACCTGATGTAGAATAGGTGCTGTCCCAGTGACGGGTGTCATCTTCCTGCTTACTACTGGGTGCAGATGTGTGGTGCCTGCAGAGCTGGGAGTGGTGACAGAGAAATTGCTGCCCTTAGACCATGTGGCCATTGCTAATTATATGCTGCTTTCTGAGCATCCTGGTTTTACCTTTCATTGGATCAGTGGTTTCTATGTAGAGTGATGTGGGTGGGACAGAGTGGAGAAGGCCATGCTTGTTGGTATCTTGTGCAGGTAGGTTGCTGGCTTGTGCATGGGTGAGGAAGGCAAAGGACAGGAGGATGGGAGTAAAGAAGCTGAAAGAGCAGAGAGGGCAGTGCAAGAATTACATAGCATGAAAAGTACTGGCTGTGTAAGCAAGGGAAGAGAGGGGAGACACCAGGGAATTAAAAATGAATCATTCTGCCCCAATTCAGCTGTGTGTCAAAACCCCCAGTACTCCAAATGGAGCCCAAACTTCCAAGGAAGTGTGGGAAAACAAACAGGTAGTGGGGAAAAAAAGGCAGAAGTGCAATAGGAGAGGAAAACAGGTTGTAGAGAGGAAAAAAAAAAAATAGGAGGGGAACAAGCTTTCCAGGAAGGCATATAGATCCGCATCATACCGAGTGCAGATGTTTGGCTGCCACCAGACTGGATGTGTCTGGTTGCCATGGTTGTTTTGGGAGAGTAAGTATGGTGGTGTGGATAAAGCCCATCAGGAATCTGGCAGGGCAGGTGCGCTTAGCAGGCATGCAAGCCGGTGTTAGCTAAGCTGTAGTGAAAGTGGGAGAGTACCAAGCCCGTTGCATCTGTTCACCTTATCCAGAGAGCTGGGTGTCCTGCATTCACTATGGGGTTATGTGCTCTTTGGCAGCACTGCCAACCCCGGACCTCAGTTTGGAGCTCTTCTGCTGGCCTCTGAGTTGCAGAGACTTCTTCCTGCTCGACTCTTCCCTGCTCCAATGGCTTCCTGCTGCTGGAACCTCTTGTGGATGCACTCAATTTCCTTTAAACTCCAATGTTTCTGGTTTAGAAAAGTTATCTGTGTCCCAGAGCTGAATCATACAGCCCAGATCTGTATTTGTTTGGAAGCCCTGGATCCTCTGAGAAGCTATACTCTTCCCCTCCTCCAGCTATTCCTGTCCCTGTGGTTATCCCAGCAGGGCAGAAGTTGGCACCACCCAGGTAAACCTTCACGTCATTTCTCTCTAAGGAAATATGACTCACTGTCTATTTTCCATCTTATTTTTGGGCTTTGGAGTCTGTGTTTTGGAGACAAATGCAAGTTTGTTGCTCTGAAATACTCCCAAGTGTCTCGGCTGCCGCCCCTTAGGTTGCTGCTGCAGTCTGGATCAGCTGGCTGGACCTGACCTGGCACCCTCCTGCCTTATGGCTTTCTCATGAAAGCTGTGATATGGGGCATGATGCGGAGAGCTTTTGTAGTCTGATGACTATGATGTTAGCTCTTACAAAGTAACTTTGGAAAGAAAGCCAACTCAAATTCTTTGCAGCTATTTAAAAGGTGGATATTTGATCAAAGGTAGTTGCTCTGCCTTAAACAAGGAGAGCAAGACACCTCTGGCACCTCACTGCATCCGGGTGTCTAGGGTAGCTAGGGTGAGCTGCCCTTTGCAGGTGTCTGGATTGATGGTAATTCATAGAGTAGCTCCTGGTGAGGGAGCAGGGCTGGCTGTACTCCTTGATTGTGTGGATGAGGCAGCACAGTTTCTCTTTAACAGTGCTCTGCAGCCTAATGGATCCTGTTACTGGCTTCGGCAGTCAGTACACAGAGCCTCCTCTTTAGGGGAGTTGAGCTGGACCAGAAAGATTGGGTACCTCCGAGAAGGTAGTTTATGTGCCTTTGTGCGATACCTGTGCTCTGCCTGACACAGTTACACACTCAGAGCTGTGTGTGAAGCCTTGTAGGCTGGTGCACCAGCAGGGAAGAAATCCAGGAGATGAAGTATAACTTGGTGTTTTGCACGCAGAAAAGAGTCTGCAAAGGGAGCAGCAGAAGAGCAGGTAGAAGCTTTACTCCTTCACCTCTAGAGCAGCAAACTATACTCCTGGAGAGCAACCCTAACCCCAGAACAGATTCATATTGGTGGCCAAGTGTGTAAACTGCACTCTCGGTTCCTTCCCTGATGTGCAGTAAGCCACATCAGAGGTAGCAGACCTGTGTTTTGGAAAGGGGCTTGGGAAATCCAGTGAAACACTATAGCGGGGGTGTCTGAAGTCTTAGTGCTGTGCCGAGTTTTAGCAGAAAGGCCCCTTCCATCCCCTGGATGGGGATGTGTAGGGTGGGAGAGCCAAGTGAATGACCACAGCTCCCAGCAAGCACAGTTGTTGGTACTGGGGTCCTCAGCTGGCTACTGTGGCACGAGGACCTGTGGTCCCACAGTGAAGTGTCACGCTGCCCTGGGGCTGGCTGCCTGTGCTGTGCCTTTGGTTGGTGACTGTTGGCTCTTACTTGGCGCTATTTAATGATAAAGGGGTTAATATTACAAACAACAAGAAACCCCAAACCAATTGTAATGCTTTCCCAGCTCACCTCTGCTTTTAACAATCACATTTCAACCTCTTGTGTCCCCTGACTCACGCTGGAAAGGCTTTTGTTTCTGAATCTGTAATCAAAGCAACAATGCGAAGGTCACTTCCTTGAGATTATATAGCTACAGAAGAAGTCCGGAATCGTGTCTCCCTTCTTCCTTCAGTTCGAACGTACAGAAAACATGAAGGCTTAGCAGATGCATGCTGTTGAGTACTTCTTGGGCTTCTCCAGTCCTTTTGCACCATCAGGGCTTGTGATTTGGAGGTAGGAGGCTATAATTTAACATCTCATGCTTAGCAGCAGCAGATAATGTTGTTCAGTGCTCTTACATTGTGTCCTGACTTAAACATCATGCAGAGCTTGGAGCTGTGAGTGCAGGAGAGCAGCACGGAGCGGTGAGTTTGCTTTGTGGGGTACTGTGGTAGTGCTGGCTGGAACCTTTTTACTTGCTCTTTTCTTTACCCTGAAAGCTCAGTCCATAAAAATTTCTTTGCATCTTTTTGCACTCCATTGTGGAGGTAAGGGGCTGTTTGCTTACTCCCAGCATTTCCAGCTGCTTTTTCCTGCTTTTCTTGGAAGTGCTGCCTTGGCTGCTTTAGGAAAGTGCTAATTCCAAGCTTGACTCTGGTAACTCTGCAGCTGGGGGGGGGGGTCTGTAACATTTGGTCATAGCAAAACCACCATTTTGGGAGATTACCTGCACAGGCTGCTCTGAGATACGATTTAACCTGAACCAAGGACAGATTCATAAGTCCTGCGAAAAGGCAGCCAGTGCCTGGTACAGTAGCTCCTTTCAGCGTGTAACTATTAAAGGTCTCATCAGTAAGATCCCACCCCTCTTGCTTCAAAAAACACCCCTCATGAAGAGTTTGACACTGGGGATGCCGCACATGGAGCTCAGTAACGGCTGCAGAGAAGAAGCCTTTGATGCCAAGTGCTTGTTTTGCTTTAAACATGGTGTGGGGAGCAGTCCAAGTCTGTCAGACCCTGCGTGCCTGGCAGGGTGCTGGTGGTGGGATGCATGCTGTGCCTGCTGCAGCCAAAACCCCTGCTTTGACTCCTCTCAGAGAGCCTTGGATTTCAGGCTTTCCTTGGTTTATTTCCTTGCTCTTTGCATGTATTTGAAGAGTTACAGGTCTAAAGGCAGTTCAGATAGACTTGTGATACAGCCTGCTTACCTAATGTCTGTTCAAGGCTGGCGTCTGCGTTTCCTGAGGGGCAGCTGCCAAGCATGAGAGTGGGTGGAAAAGTACAGGGAGAGGATGGAGGCAGGATGGGGGATGAACTGGGTGCAAGGACCATGATGGGGCAGGAGGGGATAAGATTCAAGTTGCCCTCAGTATGTGGTGCTGGCTGGAGAGGATGGCAGATATTTAATGGTCAAGGCTTGCTCTGTGTCTCATGTCTCAGTAGCTTTGCCTCAAAAACCCAAACCAGGTGTGAGCATAGGGGTGGTTGAGAAGTAAGAAGTGCATTTGGGGGGACAGAGGAGAAGCCATCAAAGCAAGGGGAAGAGCTTCAGGGCTGGGGAGAGGCAAAAAGGCACTGAGAACAGGGCTACAGGTCTCTGGGGATGGGAAACTCTTTCCTAATGGGATTTTCTTGGTCTTCCGTAACTATTCCTATAACTGGGAAAGCTGAGTTTGTTTCAGGTGGGTCAGAGATGGCTTCTGGAGTGGGGTAAAACACAGGAGAAGTTACCAGAGGCTGTGCACAGAATATCTCCTGAGGCTTGTGTTGTAGAGACTGAAGTAAAGAAGCACGAGCTTAACTGATTTGCCTGCAGCTCCTGGTCGAGGAGTGAAGGTCAGAACAAGTCATGGGAGGGCAGGTGTCTGGTCCTGCCCCAAGGTGGGCACTGCTTGTTCCAGGGTAGAGGATGCTTCTGCCTTGAAGCAATGCCCTTTCCAGGGCCAGCTCCACATTTGCCCCATTGGATAGCATCAGGAAAGCAATCTGATCCCACAGGATCTTTTTTTTTCCGCTGAATTCCCAGGAGGTTACACTGGAACAAAGCATTATGATGGGCTTGTGTGCAGTAATAACCCGACTGCAGTGTCTCAGCACTGCTGGTGATAAGCACATCTCTACCAGACACTAACTTATTAGCTGTGTTCTGCCAAGGAAAGCAGATGTTGGATGAAGTATTTCATTGACTTGATATTTGTGGCAGATCTGCACTGATTGTTTCCTATTAATTTTCCTGATATTTTAGGGTTAGCTGTATAGCTGCCTGTCCTTTTCTTGCTGATATTTTAAATACATTGCAAAGTGCTAGGAATGGTAACATCAGCACTCATGGAATGTCATGACCTGTTCAAGAAACATCTCAGTTTTGAGTATGAGACAGCTTTAATGAAAGGAGAATATTGATGCAACAAGGGGGCTGCTCCTTCAAGAAGATGGCTAACCTCTCCCCCTGTGTCAGAGGGACTCGCAACACTGATAACGCTGTTGGCAATGTCCTGTGGCGTGTGGCAGTGTCAGGGAAGATGAAATGCTGTCTGATTGCTGCTTGTCAGCTGAAAAGTATGGGGCAAACTGAGCCAGTAAAGGCTCTTCTGCAGAAGTTTGCTCCTCTGCTTTGTGCCATGGGAAGCAATGCTGCCTGTGCACACGTAGCATCCTCATCCTCATGCTGCTGCTCAGGTCGTGGGTGAACAAGCCCTGCATGGGAGGGAGCAGCAGCAGAGGCAGCCACACTGCAGAATTTCCCTGTGGGGAGAAGAGGGGTAGGTTTTACACTGCACGCTGCTGCTAGAGACCAAGAAGCAGCAACTCTCCTGTTTATATTTTGCTCTTGGCAAAGGGCTTTATCTCCTGGCTGAGATACTGTCTTTATAATTTTGAGGAAGACTGAATTAATTTGTTGCCTGGATTTTCATTTATCACTGTTCTTTGCTTTTGCCTTTTATTGCACTGTGCTCCTCGTTATTTTTGCACATTGCATTTGAGCATTTCGAGGGAGGAGGATGAGATTTAGAGCCCCACAACCCGCTCCAGTGAGGGAGATCTTTCCGATGGCCACAAGAGGCTGTGCCTGTTGTCCTGGACAATTCAGCAAGCCATCAATAAAGCAAGTGAAAGAGTCCTTTAGATTTGCATCCCCTGCACTGAGAAATAGTGGAATAAATGGGGAAAATGAGAATCTCATGGGAAGTGTGTTGGCACTGGGCCCTGAAAAGCCACAGTGCCTACAGTGAGGGGGAGCACTTGGGCTGTTGCTTTGCCAGACTTTTACTGGCTCAGCTGGTGGGGCCTACGTGAAAGTCAGTTGGTGCTCTGCAGGAGCCAGTTTTTCATTGTATCTTCAGTTCGTGTGGCTATTTTAGGAAGGTGCCATGCACCCCAGAGAGCCTCTCAGCCCCCTGTTCCAGGCACTGCTTTATCTCTAACTCTTTGCCAAACTTTAGCAAAGCCAACATTTCCATGGAAAGCATCAAAGGGGTATTCTTACCAGCTTGCACTTAAGTGTTTTTTCCCCACCTGTCTCATCTTAAAACACTGGTTTTGTGCATGTTGTATTCAGTCAGGCCTTCAGGTGTCCGTCCCTGCCTTGCTGGTCCTGAGACAAGAAGCACAGGGACACAGGTTAGGAATCACTTGTACAGTCCCTGCAAATGCTGTGGGTAAAGAGCCTGTGAGTTTCAGGATGGGAGTGTGCAGAGCCAGGGTGGGCTCTGCAGCCCCTGAGGAAGACAAAGTGGTACTTGGAAGTCACCCTTGTGAGGCGAGATGTGTCCTACAAGGCATCTTACCAAAGGGTGAAAGATGTAGCCAGCCGCTTCAGTGCATCACTGGCTATTTAACATTATGCAGATACTAGCTTCTGTTAAGTTTAATAGCAAGATAATAAATGATTTAAGGCAAAATCCTGGCCCTATTAAAGTTAATGGCAAAATTCATTGACTACGTTGAAGCCAAGACTTCAGCCAAAGGTTTCTTTGTCTTGCACGCAGGCTCACAAGAAGTGTGCATCAACATGTTTTTGGAGACCTATGTGTATCAATTACAAAGTTTCCGTAGAAATGCTGGTGTAAAACCAAACTCCTGTTTGTTATTTTCCTGCTTCAAGCTTTTTCTTCCTTAAAGCTTTGAGCAGCTCAGAGTGCTGGCACATGATGAAGCTTTGCTCTCCCAACAGACACACCAGGAAACTCTGAGGTCATTTAAACCTTTATAACTTTTTCCCTCTTCCCCTCAGCTGCATGCAGGCCCCTTCCTTCCAGAAGGACAGGCAAAAGCTTTTATTTCCCTGACATGTGCCTGGTTAGGGCAGCTCCATATTACAATACATTCTTGCATCTTATTTTGTACTTTTGTGAGGCTGGGCACGTTTACAGGCCAGACGTAGGCTGCCTCTTTGTATCAGTCAGTGAAGCAGTGATGATCTAAGGCAGCTGAATATCTGATCCTAAATGCCTTCAGGACCAAAGGAAAAATAACCTGAGCCCTGATTAAAATTTGAGGTCAGCATAGGGGCTTCAATATTAAGTTTTGAAATCGCTCACAGGCTTATGAGTTACAGAAGAGAGGTTTAGGGAAGAAAAAAAAACCCAAATCCTTACAGGAAATTATTGGTGATGCTTTATAGCTGGTTAACTGCAGCTCAGGTGGGGATTTGAGATGAAACTCTTTTAGGTGCAAGGCTGTTTCTCTGGGCTCATACACCCGCAAAGCACTGCTGCTGCCTTGGAGTCACCAGTCAAAAGCAGGATAGCAGGATTTTGGGAACCCCTCATCCCACACGCTTTGTGAGGATGAGTTGGTGTGGCAAAGGAACAGCGCTTTCTCACAGACTCTGTGCCTCTTGTGAGTGGGAATACTGCTCTTTTTGGTTACCTGTATGATTTTCTTCAGCACTCTGACTGCTTGAGCCACTGTGGAGCGATGTGCCTGTTTCAGGAATAAATGAGGCAGCTCTCACAATCCCTGTGCTAATGGTGCACTGCAGTCCAAGTTCTCACTTTTAGAACTGCAGGTTTCAGGCTTTGTGTGCCGGCCATTTATTTAGTGAAAATGGTTCTTCTTCCTTTCTCACCACTGGATGCACCAATGCAAGTTTCTTCTTTCCTGCCTGTAAAATATCTTTGGAGCTTACTCACCTGCCAGAGAAGTTTAGTTTCATGTGGATACCCTGCAAGGGGCTTACTGAAATAACGTGCATGGTTCTGTGCATCTGGACCACATCCCCGGTGTCACGCTTGGTGTTGTCCAGACAGAGCCCCTGCGGGTGCGGGTGCTCACTAACACTCATGCCTGAACAAAGGGTTTATCTTAAGAGGAGGGAAAGAGGAGACTTGGGGGAGGAGGTTTGCTGCTTCCAAAAGATTTCTTGTGGAGTTTTTGAGTATTAAAGATGTGAAGCCTTGCTGGATGGGGGGTGGTTTTAAAGCTTCCAGCACTGCGTATTTATGTGGGTGAAGGACCTGGTACAGCATCCTCTGGGCAGGAAGGATGTGCATGTGGGATGCTGATCTCCAAATCATGGCATGTCCCAAATGGAAGCAGCTGGGGTGCCTGTGCAGACCTCTGAGCACTTCCATGGTAGAAACAGCTCCCAGTTTTGTCTCAAGTACTGCAGCTTATGTACAATTCTCTCTTCTTCGGCCACAGTGTTGTTAGGGTTTGGGGTTGTTTTGGCTTTCACCAGTTGTGAAGAGTCCAGACCTTTTTAAAATAGAAAAAGGCTTAAAAATAGAAGTTAGTGACAGATAAAGTCAGGAATGCCAAGTGACTTACCCAGTTCTAGGAGGTGAAATCTGGTTTCAAGGGACTGCATCATATTCAGGTTTGCTCTGATCCGAGCCCTTCATGATTTCCCATTCTGAAGCTACGCATCAGGAGATACGTTATTCTGACAGCTTCTGGGTTTTGGCTGAAGTTTTTTTGAGGGTTCCTGTTTACACCCTGATTACTTTTTTCTTTCTCTGTTTTGTTCCCTAACTGGGTAACACACATGGATGTCTAAATATACAGCACGTAACAACCAGCTCCGAACAGGGAGGATGTTTCTGCTCAAGAGCAATAGTGTAAATATCCTGCATATGGTTTTTTTCCCCAAATAAACATTCAGGCTCAGGATATCACAGGGAATCAGTTTAAGTAGCCAAGAAGTAGGTTTGGTTTTTTTTTCTCTCTGCCTTGTTTTTCTCTTTTTAAAGTACTGATGTTTTGGAAAATTTGCCTCAGTGCTTTTAGGTGGAGAATTTGTCTTCGTTTTTGTGTCAGAAGCAAGATGGAGGAAAAATGTGCTTTTCCAGCTATATGAAACCTTTCTGAACATGTTAACCTGCTCTATAGAACCACATCATCACCCTGTGCTTTAATTTCCACACATGAATATTCTGGGAATTGTGTTTCTTCTCCTTGATCTGCCTTTTTTCTCTGAAGATCTGGATAAGTCAGGTTCTTGCTAAAAGCAAGCTATGAGGGTTGCAGTATTTTAATATCACTGCACTTCTGCATCAGACAGTGCCTGTCTCCTTTTTATTCCTCTCCATTTTCAAGCTTTTATTGCTTATTGTATGCAGAACATAAAAGTGACTTTGGGAAACAATAAGCATCCCAGTATCTCAGTATGGTTTTGCTAAAAATGGGGCCATGAGTTGCATCGCTCTGCTAATTTCCTGTTGGGAATGAGATACAGGAATAGTTCATGAATTTTATGATGCTACTTCTTTTACTGGATAATAGCTTTAAATATTAGCAGGCTTTTAAAAATAACTGCTCAAAGGACCAACTTGGGGGCATGTTGCAAAAATATAACGAAATTGTTCATTTGTGCAGACAATGCAAAATCAATGAGAATAAGCTGGAAAACACAGATGTGTTGTGTATATATATCTCAAGACTGCTCACGCCACCTCTTAACTGAGCCAGGCAGCTGTGCTCATCTTGTGATGGATTGGTCCAAGTACATAGAAAATCAATTATATTGTTCAGATTAGCAAGGCGTACTGAATTAAAGATGAAAGAAAATGTATCTGCAAGGGGCCCACAGGGTGTTGGTGTTTGGGAAGCCCAACAGCCTGAGAGCTGGGGAGCCAAGTACAAATCCCTTTCCCGAGCCCAAGAAAACAGGCTCGTGAGCGGATGTGCTGTGGGGAAATAAATCACACTGGTGTCAAGTCCTTTGCTGGTTTGGCTCCAGGAACTCAGTGTCTCTGGTCTCTGGGCTGGAGGCACTCTTCCATCCCAAAATCCTTTATGCATCCAGTGATACGCATCCCTGTCCATGGCAGGGGATTGGAACTAGATGATATTAAGGTCCTTTCAAACCCTGACTATTCTGTGATTCTGTGCCATGGTGGTGAAGTCCTCTGTATGAACCTCTCCGGCTTTTCTTCAAGCAAGAGGAGAGGACCAGACCATTGATAGCTATGCTGGAGCATGTGGCAGTGCTGCACCGTAGACATGTCATACCTCTTCATCGCTGCACTGCGACAGTATGAGGCTAGTGGAAGGTGATTGATGCTCCAAAGCTTGTGAGGTGGTCTTGTAGCTGCAATAGCCTCTGAAGCTTTCGATTCTGCCCCCTGTGCAAGTGAGGCTTGCAAAATGTGAGTTCTGTCTTGTGTGTAGGAGCCCTGCCTGCCCAGCAGGGCAGCTCCATGTGAGGAGAGTTGCCTCCTGGAGATGAACTCTCTGGTGGGCGGCATTCCTGATGCAGGTTGGGCTTGTGTTGCTCTGTGATAGTAACTGGGAGTGATTTACTTGGGTGTTTGTAAGTACAGAGTAAGCCAAGTGAAGTGCTCTCTGCCCCATCAGGAATGGGGTGGGGATACTTGGAGTGAGCTCTTGCACAGCTGCAGGATCCAGGGTGCTGGTTCCTGAAGCCTCAGGTCTGCAAGAGGACTGCCCTACTTAGCACCAGGTTGTTTAGGGTTTGGAGCCTGCAGATACAAATCTGGTTGTCACCCTGGAAGATTTGTGTTCCCTGACCGTGCTGTGGTGCTACACAGTGAGTATCCTTCTCCCAGGTGGAGAAGGAACTTAGGAAGCATGTAGCTCTCAGGGATGTGTACGTGGGCTGGGGGATAGAGGGGTGCAAATGGGAATGACTCCAGAGCCTGTCTTCCTTGAGCTACAGCCCTGGATGTTGCTGTTATGTCCCACCCTGTGCAGAGCATTCCTGGGGTGACACAAGCCCATGGCCGCATAGAGCTCTGGGGATACTGGGAGCTGACAGATTTGTCACAGGAATGGCATTTCATGGTGCTTTGTCACCCAGCACCCTGGCATCTTCTGCAATTTCTCGATTGAGCTTTCCAGTACTCCAAGAGGCAGCTGTATGACTTGTGATGAGATGCCAGGAGATGCAGGTACTAAATGTTATCTGTATCTATATCTGTAAATCAGGATTAAAAGCTGTGTCGTTATGTTTTCTCATCAATAAAATTAGGGATAATTATATCTTGCCTATCTTCAGAGGTGTCATGAGATTTAATTACTTTTAAGGTGCTCTACAATTACCTTGGACAGCTGAATGGAAGCACAGATTATGGTTGGTACTTCTTTTATGTTTTAATCTTCCCAGCCAACCTTCCTTTCTGCTCAGCACAAGTCTTTGTGGATGTGTTTGCTATAATAGAAACCTTTTATATTTAACAACAGACAACTGGGGCAATTAAAACAGTCAGAAGTGATTAATGTGATTTTGCTGCGTGAAAGCTAAAGCAGCTAGCAATTAAATAATGGCAACCCCTGTGCTATCTCAGAGCAACAGATGGGGAATGATTTAAAGACACTATTGGATCAGACACATTGCACCGGGGGCAGGTTGGTACCAGTATGTCAGAGCCAGAAATACGCACCGCCTTGAAGGGTGCGCTGATGAAATGATTAATAGATGGTAACATGTGACTTGGTTATGAATGTGCGATGGCTCTCGGGGACAAATGGACCTATGATGGGATTGTAATGGATTTAAGGGCTCTAGGCAGCGTGTTCTATGAGAAGATAAATCACAGGGAGCACACTGGAAGCCAGGATTCTGATGGCACAGCTTTGCTTCAGAAATCCTAAGGATAAAGCGCTGGAAATACTACCTTGCTGGGAGCACAGGGCATGGGGCTGGTGCATGTCTGGGATGATGCACCTGCAGCATTCAGCACCAAGGAGCGCACCCATGGCTTGCACAGAGGATGTTACTGTCATCGCTGTGACGGTGCATCCTTTGCTGTGCACCCCTGCCTGCAGGACAGGTTGCTCTTCATCTGGCACTTCTGTACACATTCATGTTCATAGAAATGAAAAGGAAGGGATTTCTTCCAGCTAGACTCACTCTGTGAACAGTCCTTTCACCAACAACTACTGCTGTTTGGGTGAGTGATGTGATGATACATGTTTAGTAGTGCTGTTAGTTGCCAGTGCCACAGATGCTGTAGCCCTGTTTTCCGAGACACTAGGCAGAGTTGTTCCCGCAGTTGCTCATCTCTGATCTGTTTGCAGAGCTCCTCAGGATGGGACTCCCTCTTGGCTTTTGGTTGAAATGAATTCAATTAGTTGAAACAATGAAGCTTTGTTAATTTCCTTCTTATGGCTGAGTGCTGACAGAAGAGGCTGTGTCTGGGCAGCCCTCGCTGTGTGAACAGCCATGTGTTGAAATGGGGACAGCACTGGGGTTGGTGAGAGGTCTCCTTTCAGTTGTACTGCAATCTTATACAAATTGTACTTACTTTAAAGCCTCTATAACGTTTAGGCTGGGGGTGCTGGTGGCAATAGAGCTCAGCCCTATCTGTCCCCATCCCTGCGGAGCCAAAGGGATGTGAAAGGACAAACCACTGTGTTGCTGTTTAATCCCTGTGGGACCCCCTATCTAAGCAAACCACCCTCAGCCTCTGCTCACAGCTGAGGATTTATAGTCAGTGGGAAGCTTGTGCTATCAGGAAATAAGTTGCTTTGAGGCTGGGAGAATAAATATAAAAGCCAGGTTTCCTTCCCCAGCTCCTGCCTGGAGAGTGTTGCAAAGCCAGTCCTTGAGGAAGCTGCTGTGAGAGGCCCAGAATTAGAACAGATTTTAAATAATATAAAAGCTTTCATGGAAATGTATTAGATTTCAAAAGGCAAGTACTAAAAGGGTATAATGTGCGTTTTTAATGTGCTGTTTCTCAATTGCTCACTTTTTAAAGAGGAAGACACTTTGTTTGCAAGAGATAAATGTGGCATGAGATAGGTGGTCCAGATATAACATCACACGTTGCAAAGCTTAATCATTCAGTTCAAGCACCTATATAAGAATCCTATAGAGGCAATGGCTTCTAATAGTTGCAAGAAGCTATCCAAGGAAAAACATTAATGTGCTGGCAGGCACTCCATCTAGAGTGGAGACCAGGTCCTGTGTTAATGGACCAAATCTAGGCTGACCCATCACAGGGAGGGTTGGATAGATGGAGGTTTCATGGGTTCCTGGTCATGTCTGCTCCTCACTGGAGCAAAAGGCCATTGCTGCTGCCTGTGGCTATGGTATTAGCCAGGCTAGTCCATCCTCAAGTTAAATTCTTACAGCATTAATGTTGGTTTTGTCTGATCCTGAATGCTGGTAAGCACCCTTAGTTCCAGCTTGATGGAAGCTGAGTGCTGAGGTAGCTCCCCAGAGTGAGTCCTTGGAGAAGGATGCTCAGGTACAGAGTCGATTCACTTACTGGTACAGATTAGACACTTGCTACATGTTGTCCTTGCCCTTGAGCCTCGTATGGTCCAGTGCACACCAGGAAAGCTGTGTATCCCACTCTTCCTCATGGGCTGTGTTGCTGTCTTTGCAGATGACAGAGGGCCGGTACTGCCAGGTGCATCTCCTCGATGACAGGAACTTGGAGCTGCTGGTCCAGGTACAGACCTTTCTCTTTAGGGCACTGGTAGCACAGTGCCAAATTTCTCTGCTTGTTTTCTTTAGCAGCGCTACTGGGGGCTCATGTGAAAGTGGTGCTTGAAGTATCTTACTAGAGCAACTCATAGAAATGGAATAAACAGGTCGGCTTTCAGATGCCATCAGTTCTGCAATCAGTTTTCCACCTGCTTTCGACAAAAATTCATAAAGTCTATTAAAAATACCCCCTGTGGTAGTGGTGGTTTGGTAATTGAGAAGATAAGTCTGGTTTCTGAGGGATGTGTTTATTCCCTTAACAGAACCCAAGGCACAAGATCCTGTAGTACATGATATTCTCTTAATTGACAAATCCCCCCTGCTGTAAGTGCAGGGAAGCCTGAGCTGCTGTCTTTCTCCCTCAGAAAAGAGCAAAGCAGCGGTCAGTCCATGCACTTCAGCTTGATGTCATGGGTTAAGTACGTAATTGCTTCTCTGTGCTCCACTGAGACACTGAATCCAGCTGCCCTGAATCTGATGAAGCCACTTCTGTATTGAGTTACACAACAGGGTTTTAAGTTGTCCGTGGGTACTTAAATGTCAGTATTTTCAGAGAAAACTTTTATTACACACAAAAAGCCTGGACTGAAATGAATTAAATAATTTTTATTCTTCCAATAGCCCAAACTTTTGGCTCAGGAGTTACTGGATCTGGTGGCCTCACACTTCAACCTGAAAGAAAAGGAGTATTTTGGCATAACATTTATAGATGATACGTAAGTATGTTAGTTATAAGTAAGCATGTTAGTAAGTAGTATTCGGAAAAGGGGAGGCACAAAGCAGAAAATATTTGGAAAATATCTTCTGGGCACAAACCAGAGAATACTTGGAAATACTTTCCTGATGACAAACACTTCTCATGTTCGTCTCATAAGGTGAAAAAAATAGGTTCAGCAATAATTTCCCATGTGAACACCCTCCGCTTCCCTACTCTGCACTTTCAGTAACAACAAAAAAGGTTTGCATTTATTTTCAAACTGAATTGCTCCTATTGCTTTGCACTTCAGTCTCAAATATGTCAAGTCTTTTAAACCTGAATTTCCCTAGCAGCAGTGAAATATGAGGTTAGTCCTTCCCATAAGCAACTTCCCTCTAGCTTCCCTATTACTTTTAGGTATCCGAGCTATTCTGCAGACAACCAAAGAGCTGCCAAACCAGAACGTGCTCGACATGCACAATGCTCCCTTCCCAGCAGCTGGACTATTGCAGGCTCATGGTGGTGTTGGGTGCAGTTTGTCATCACCACCGATGGGAATGGGGCAGCTCCAGCAGCTGCTGCCCATCCCCTGCCACCCAGAGCTGCTGCCAGGCTGGGTGAGATGCTGTGGAGCAGTGCGGGAGATTTGCTTCCATGGTGTTAACTCAGTTAGCTAGATTAACTGAAGCCTCAGCTGGTGTTGAGGCTCATTTGTTGGCATGGCAGTGAAATGCTTCCCCATGTCTGCTGGGTGCAGAGTTTGCTCCCCAGGGCCAGCATCTCCAGAAGAGTTACTTTCAGCTCCCCCAAAAAAGCTGGAGCAGAGCTGCTTACAGCAGCGGGGAAACGGAGCTAAATAAGCCTCTTCATGTCTAATGGGAGTATTAGTCCCTGCTGCTCTCCAGTGCTGCTTTTTGTAGTGTCCTGGATGGAACCCTCTGCCTACAAACCGTGTTGGAGCAATGTCTGGGGCTGCCCTGACAAGGCTGTTCCCATCTACAAGTGCAGGATGGGCTCTGGGGAAAGGGCTGGTGTTGCGGTGCTAGTATGAGCTGCTCACTCTGGGTCCCTGACCGCAGGCAGCAGTGTGTTATTTTTACCAGCCACTCTCTTCTTGGGCTCTCCAAGAATGTTTTTGCCACATCCTTGTCCTTTCAACTGTTGGAAAACACTTCCTTCCAGCTCCTCTATGAATCCCTTGAGGATGCTGTTTGCATTTGGCTTATTTTGTACCCCCAGAAGAGCTGCTGTGAAATTCTTCAGGTTTTTGGTTGCTGGCGCTCCTTCACCGTGAGCTTTAAAGTGCTGCTGGCTTCCAGAGAAGCACCAGTGGAACTCCAGAGGCTGCCGTGGGTGTACAGCACTAGGCTGGGTGCTTGGAGGGAGCGTGTGGCCTCTGGAGGGCACCCATACCCCAGCCTTCTGGGCATCCACCAGCTTCTGCAGCGCCCCCTTGGCTCCGGGGTCCTCAGGGAGGTTGTTGGGGTTTGGGGTTTTTTTTTTGCTTTCTTTCTGACTTCCCTCCCATTTCAATCAGAGAAGCTGCTGCAGAGAGAGCAGTGTTTTAACATTAACACTACCCCATTTAATGAGTGTGCCTGCAGTAAACCCCTCTGCCCTGAACTGGAGTTTCCTGTCACACTGGGACTGGGGATGGTGCAGAACAGGAGGGATAGGTGGGATATGGCTGCAGAGCTGTGCAGTCCCCATGCAGAGGAAGAGCTCAGACCCATTTCTACTGCAGGCAAACATCCAGCCTCTGCTGCACATCACATCCCCCCCACTAGCCATGAGAAGTCAACGGAAGCATCCCCATTGATACCAAAGGAGGGTAATTCAATAAGATCTGGCTTTCCTGGGTGCTAAGCTTTTGTGCTGCAGCTGAAAATATGACTGCAGAGAGCATTCTCTAACATCCAAAAGTGACCTAACATCAAAATCTGAATGTTACAAGAAAAGGAAATAATTTGAGGAGATGTTTGCCTGCCTTAGAACTGAATCTCATGTTTTTAGAGTAGAGCAAACATGAGCACTGAAAACACCCCATTTCTGTATTTCCCATCCCGGTTTTTAACCACCTCCCCAACCTGTTTCTGCAGAGGTCAGAGTGTCTGGATGCAGATGGATCAGAGAGTCCTGGACCATGACTTGCCCAAGAGACCAGGCCCAGCAATTTTGTACTTTGCTGTTAGGTGAGTAATTGTTTCCACAAAGAAAACACTATCACTTGGGTTTATTTATCCTTGGGGGGGAAGTTGTTTAAAAGAACTGAGTACAGGTTTGATAAAGGAAATAAATGTCAAAGCGATATATTAGTTTTAGGTGGAGTTTAAGTCCTGGGTAAGGGCTGCTCTCTTTTGTATGTAACTATGACATAAAGTACTTTGGAACCTGCTACTTTTTAAACTATTACCAGGGCACTGTTCCTTTTTTTGTGTGTTTAAAACCCCATATTTTAAATATCTTCTTTGCCTGGCTTTAGTAGTGCTAAATTTTACTAGTTTTAAACAATTGTACTACTTTTCATCCTTGTTTACTCAAGGTTCGCCTGTACTTGAAAGGGATTGCCAATGGCTTCTTTGCTCACACAGTTTAAGCCAGTCCCCAGGAGGGAACAGAATCCCTGGCAAAGTGATGATTTTGGCCGATGTAATTGCATTACTTTAGGGCTTTTGCTGGCAAAGCTCTGCTGGTTAAGGGCCTGAAAAAAACATGTCCTGTGAGAGCGCTGTGCTGGCAAAAAAAGACCAAGCATCATATTCTTAATATTGTTGGAGTTTCTGTTTTCCTTACAGTCTATGAGGAAAAGAGAGCAGACTGACCTCATTTGCTTTTCATATGTCAGTAAATTTGTGCCTTGTGTGCTTAATTATTTGAAGCACTTCCAAGGCAGAAGTAGCTGAGTACTTAGGTTGGTTGGCACCATTGCCTCGCCATGTCCTCACACCCCCTTTATCATTTAGGTCATGTAAGAACAGCCCAAGCAAACTGCACTTTGTTTTGGTTGAATATGTGCTTATTGGTGATGGGGTTCAGAGCTTCTCTTCCCTGCTTTTAAGAGGAAAAAAAATCCAGTTTTAAAAGGGATGATGGGCTCTTCAGTATATTCACTGTATTTGATGTGGGTGTAGGAGTGAATATATTGAAGGCAAACATATGACTTGAGTATTTCTTTGGCTGGGATTAATGCATGATGTTCATTTTGGCCCTCCCTGTTGCATGATGGTCCTGTACAAGACAGGTTGTGCAGAGACCTGGGCAAGAGTTGATGTGTGAGAAGCGAGCTTGGAAAGATCAAGTTTTAGAAGCTAATTTTAAGCCTGACTACCCTGGGGTTATGAGATCTAGACCAAGCGAATAGAAGCCAATGAGGTGGGCATTGAGCGAGAAGCAGGGCAGGAGGAGGAGGATGCAGAGATAATTAGCAATATGGAAGCTGTCTGATCTGTAGGAAATAGATATTCCAGCAGAAAAGCCACTTCAAAACCTGCAGCTCCACTTTGTTAGAACTTTCTGGGTAAGTAAGTGACTCCAGGCCTTTGCCGCATGGCGTGTGCTTTGGGTGGTTAGCTCAGACACTTATCTCATGTAAACACATTTGCCTTGTCATAGCCTTTTCTATAAACTCCCATGGGAGCAGCTGAATTACACAGTTGTGGGCACCCATGGCTTGAACAGGAAAGCATAGCTGGGTGTGGAGCAAGTGGCACAGAGGGAATGGGCAGAGCCCCAGCACTTGGCTTGTGTGCCCCTGGGCTGGATGGTCTCCAGATGTGGATGATGTGACAGTGGTGGATGCTGCTGCAGGAGCAGGGCATCCCTCAGGCTGGATGAGCCCTCTGCCTGTTTGAAATAGGCTCAGCCACAAGCAGAATGAATGCTGCTTTCAGTGTCACTTTGTTTGAGATGCAGGTGTAATGAGGTAGAGTGCTGTGCTGCTCTTCTCATACAAGTGGCAAATGTGCCACAGCACCAGTTCTCAGTGTCTTTCAGCACCACACTGGACAGTTTCCAGTAGCAATACTGAAGGGGGGGGGAGATCCACCAGATTTTGCTGTTCAGTAATGAAACACATGATCAAATCCTTTCAGATGTGAATTCTTTTTCTTCAGCTGGCATAAACTCAGTCCAGTCACGTAAGCTTTCATATGCCACACACAGCTGGTGAAGGGCTCTAATGCAGATTTAGGACTCATAAAAGTGTCATTTTTGTTTCAAGGATGCTGACAGCATCAGAAATAAAAGCAGAACATGCATTTTATGGTGTTCCCAACATGCCTGTCATCCCCTGAATATCTCTGTGGTCCAGTGTTCCCTGTCTGTACTTTGGTGATAAGAGCATGCAGCTTGTACCAGGAAAGAAAAGGAGCCCATGGACCTGGCTGGGGCAGGGGACAGCTGAAATCCATAGATCCTATGGTCTGTTCTGTACCACTGGTGACTGGGAGCTACTGCTCTTGAGAGCCAGATATACCATCCTGCTTCTGAGGATGACAGCCATGCCTGACTCTTAGTTAAGAGAAACGACAAATGCAAATGAGGCCATTAGTTGAGGAAAATTACAGTTTTGGTGCAGTGGAGGGAGGTCCATGCTGTGAAGGGCTGGGCTGGCAGCAGCATGGGAGAGAGTGAGGTTCCTGCCCTCTGATGCTCTGCATTTCTGGAGAGAAACACTCGAGTGTGTTTGAAATGAAGTTCAGTAAAGCTGAAAATACATCAGGTGGGATTAAGAGAAGGTGGAAATAGCTGTGGCTCCTACAGCTCCTGGTGAATGGTGAATCATGGAAATGTAAAGTAGCCTTTCCAATGTCTGAGGCAGGCTCCTGGGCTTGGGTCTGCCCCTTGGACAGGCTGCATGCCTGTGAAGTGTGTGAATTATTTCCTTATCCTGCAGAGGCATCCTGGGGAGTGCTTTAAAATTAATTTGATGGAACATGCCATAGGAATGTGAAGTATTAAAATGATTACTGTTTAAGGTATTGCTTGTCTTAAGTCACAGCATAAATACTGCATGTGTTCTAACAAGAGCAGTAGGTGATAGCTTTACTGCTTCCTTGCATGCGCTCCATGCTGCTGCTGTGGACCTCTTCCACCTCTTGCTGTGGATGTCTTGCAAATCATTTACATCAAGAGTGGCTGGAGCCTGAGGCTGTGAGGAGCCTTGGGAGCACTGTGGGGCTGTGGGAGGGATTGGCCTGGTTCTGATAAACATAGTGGGCTGTGTGCCCTGTGCTCACCATCCAACCCTGCCACTATCAAAGGCAAGACACTGAGAAGCCCTGGTGTAGTTTGTGGTGGTGGCCCAAGTCCTTGCTTGGCTGAATTTGACTAGAAAAAGTCTACCTTCTGTCTAGCATTGGTTGGGAGAGTCTGGACCCAACACATTCATCCTCCTTAAGGAGCTGCAGAACAGGTATCCTGCTTGCAGATCCAGCTAAAGGAGGAGTGACAGGACCACATTCGCACAAATTTGTCTCTTAAAGTTGACTTGGCAGTTCCACACTCCCCAAATTATAGGTGTGTTTTCTCTGCATGATTTGATGCATCCCAGCACTGTTTGGGTTGATGCCCCAGGTGAGTCAGAGAAGTGTACAGACAGGTTGTGTCTGATTTTTGGAGAGTGCCAGTGGCATCCATGATGTTTGGTGTACTATAACAAACTGGGATCCATCTGCCAACCTTGGCTGGGCCAGAACGACCAGTAATGGGATTGCTTTGGTTCCTGTGTGCGTCTGATGCAGCCATGGCCCTGGGAAGAAGCCAAGGCTGGGCTGGGGAGGAAGGCAGTGAGAGCCGGGCAGGATAGTGCCTTGTGATGCTGAGCCCATTGCAGCCCTTCCATGTAAACCGCTGGTTTTGAGGCTCACATTGTCATTAGGATGGATGTGCCCAGTAGGATGGAGTTGATCCCAAAGCATTCCTTGTCATTTTTATCTTGTTCCTGTTTGCTTGGAACAAAGTTAATGGGCTTCAGCCCATGGCTGCTCTATGCTCCTGGAGGAAAGACAGTGCTATGAAGCTCCTGCCAGCCCCTTTCCTCCAGCAACGTGCTACTTGGAGTTACCTTTTCCACTTCTGTGGCTTTATCTGCCTAGGAGGGATGGGCTTTGCTCCTTTAGTGTTTGGTTGGGTTTTCAAATGATAGGAAAAGTCATCAGATATCTACAGTCTATTGAACATGGAGTTTGTCATTCCCTGTGTGCTGTCGGCCTGTGATTTTCTGCTTGTTCCCTCCTAATAGCCAGGAAATTAAGTGCAGTAGCTCATAGTTCCTCTGCACCATCTTACTGCCAGAGAACAAAACACTGAGGAAATAAATTGATCTGGGAGGAAGATGAAACCTATTCAAGAAAGCAACCCTTCACTTTTTAATTATTATTTAATTTTCAGGTTCTACATTGAAAGCATTTGCTTTCTCAAGGACAAAACTACCGTAGAGCTGTTCTTCCTGAATGCCAAGTCCTGTGTACACCAGGTAAGGCTCAGTGTCCTTTGGATCTCCTCTTACCCGCTGCACCTACCCAGTTCTGCAGACTTCTTAGGAGCTGTGTCTGATTTCTAGATCTTATTGAACTATTAGGATGTCAGCGCATTTACTCTCCTCTTTCACTTAAATGCTGATGCTTCAAGCAAGTAGATAGGGATGATGATGGTTCCCTGGTCCTTTTTCAGCCCTGCTCTGTGCTCACCACACTAGAATAACTCTTAAATACTCAAAAGCTTTTAAGTTGTTTGAAATCTGGGTTGTAACTTCGCAGGTAGGCTCTGTCTCAGTGGCATATCCTTCTATATACTGCATAGCAAACACTCAAGTTAGACTTGTCTCAAGAAAAGACCTGTGAGGTCTTGCACCTGCTGTGAACATGGTTCCTAGTTCCCTGATTTCCTGCCTTAATTCAATCAAGTAGTAAAGTAATAAACCCTATGAAGTAGCAATCAAAGCTAGTTATTAGAATACTTTCTGTAGTTACTCTCTGCCTAAGAAGCTTCCATTGTTTTCTTAAAACGTTCAAATTGGTAAAGTACATATTTTTAAAAGCTATTTCATGATACAGTAGCCAAAATATTAAATAATAAGGTAGCTCTGCTGCAGGTATATCTTGGTCTGAAAAAAAGAGCTTTGTGGCAGCCATCACTGCCTTGCCCCTTATAACCAGTGGTGCAAAGCAGCTGCACTTTAATGAACTTCAGCAATACCTGATGTTACTGGGATTTACCAGTCAACGTTGAACTTGTGGATCTGGTGCCTTTATTTTACTCATAGTTCAATCAGCCTAAGAGGCAGACTTGGTTCTTACAACTTTTCCTTGGAAACCAGTTCTGTACCATTTGCTGGTGGTGGAGCTCAGTGTAGCCAGCCAAAGCTTTCACCTTTAATATAATTCAGGTGTTAGAGGATTCTTATTCAGTATCCAGTGTTCATTATTTTATGGTGGGATTAGAAACCTGACATGAAAAGTGGTTAATGGTAAAGTTATGACTGTGCTTTGCACAGGAATTGCTTTCTGGTAGAGTGGAGGAAATTGGGGCCTTTTTACAACATGCTAAAGTTTTCAAGATGCTTGAAGAACTTGAGGCCTCACTGGTTAAGATCAGTAAAAAGCAAATCTCCATTTGACATATCTGCCACTTTAAATGAAGGGTTTTGGCAACTCACAGTCACCCTTTCAGGGGAAACTGGAGTAGTTCAACTAGACAGACAGCACGAGTAATTTTGGAACTGGGTAATAGGTCTGGTTTTAGGGTGGAATGTGAAAAATTAATGTTGAAACAAATGCTACTCGATATTATAACATTTGGGTGTAATGTATGTGTTTATATAAAAAGCATAAGAGAAAGCAAAGAGGAGAAACATAAAAAAACTTGCCCCCAGTGATGTTAGGCACACATGTAATCAAGCCAATATGGAGTCACTTCTGGCCTGAATAAATACCATTATTCAAGCAGCATAACTTCATCTTACTGACATGGAGTGCTGATAGCACACAGGGTGCCACAAAAAGCAGCGCATCATCCAGTTAAGTTCAGGGCTTCGAACAGGGCTTCAGGCTGGGAAAGGTTTGGAGGAAGGCTGGTTCCATGGGGAAAACATGGCTGGTTTCCCCCCATGGCTTGTGAAGTGTGTTCTAACTGGTAGCAGCCCAAAGTGCCAGCTTCCCTGTGTCTGCAAGGAAAACTGCCAGAAGCAGAGAGGGCTTTCTGCTGTGTCCGGTTTCTGTGGGCAGCACAGGGATGAGGAACATTGCTTTCTCCTGAGAGAAGGATCTTGGGCAGAACTGGGTGATTCCATGCGTAAGGAAAGCCGAGAGCCCCTGCTCTGCCTGCGGCACACTGTGCTGGGCGGCTCCACAGCCCAGCCTTGGTAGAAGCCTGCAGCCACTTAAGCAGAAACCAGTTTATTTACTTTCAGGGTTGGTCCAGTGGGTTTTAACGTTCAAATTAGGTCTTTTAAAAACATTTGATCCTACTTGGTAAACTTACAGTCAGTCTCTAGGCTTCAAGTAGTGCATGAAGTGCACACAGGGTCAACTCTGCTATTTAAGCCCATGGGATGGGGATATGAAGATGCACAAAGGCACCTCGGGTGCGCTTACAAGGAGGAAAGAGGCACAGGCGCCAGGATGAGCAATGCTGGCTTCTAAATACGAGAGATCCCCAGCTCTGGTGGAGCAAGTGGCTGATGCTCGCTGATGACAGCAAAGAATGTTCCCTGGCATTTCTCAGTCATTAATCCAGCTCCAGGAGGTTTAGAACTGCCTCAGATTAGCTTTTCTTCCCACCCCCACTCTTCCCCATCTCCTTTCCTTTCATGGAGTGAGGAAACCCCAGTGTCTCAAAAAAAGCAGCATCCCACTCCCAGCCCATGTGCTCAGGGTTGCTCCTCAACACACAGGGTGTGCTGGAGGATGCTCTACCAAGGCCAAATCTCAACCTGGATCATTTCATGGAGCTTCTGCTCTGTGTGGGCCAGGAATGTGGGTCAGAGGATAAATGCTGCAATACCAGGGGTGTGAGAAGACCTGCATGGATAAGGTTGCTTAAAAGCCAGTCATGCTTTTTTGTTTTCACAATAGCTCATTCTCCATAGGGGACACAGCGTGTGAAAAGCCCAAATCCAGGGTGGCGCAAAGGCCTGATGCTTGATGGAGTTTGTGTTGTGCTCTTGACATTCCTGAGTAGTGGCATGTGTTGACAGCACACTAATATGTAGGTACCTGTGTGTGCTTTAAAGGAAAATTATGTTTTCCTGGGCAGAGGGTGATGCTGCCCTGCATGCGAGATGGTGCATGTCGGTGCTTCTGCTGGCATGTGGGATGCACCACAAGAGCCAGCCAAAGGCTTGGCTAAACGCAGCCAGTGCCACCTCTGGAGGGGATTTATCCGTGGCTTAATGATGTTCAGCAGCTGCAGCAGGAATGTGTTTACTGTATTCTTTGAGAGATCTATGGGCGATTCTGCACATGAAATTCTGCGGGTGGCTATAACTAATCAAAGAGAATGATTTCCCTAATGAAGTCCTAATGAAGTCAGGCACGTGTTGGCTGCCTTGCTCCACATGATTCCAGAGAGCTTTTGCTCCCAGCTGAATAAAAAGTTGGAATAAATAATTTAGCACATTAAATATATTAACTGATGACTATATATTATGAAATATAGATTCTGAATTATAAATAATGGAATAAAAACCTGCATAAGAATTCTGAAAGGGCAGAGGCTGGCTTGGTGCTCTGTAGTGCACATCCACATTGATCTTCCCCACCTTTCAACTCCACATTCCTTCCTGCAGACCTCTGCTCCTTTCTGCAGATCAGGTACCACTTTCCTCTGGCAGAGATTGGAGGAATCTGGGGCTTGTGCATTTCACAATCCCTGTAGACATTTTGGCAAGGAAGGGACAAGATAACAATAAAATCCCTGCTGCCAAATATGTATTTCTTTCTATTCCACACCCACTCCCCCACCTCCGTGCTCTACAGTCAAAGCTCCCTTGTGCCTCTGGGGCTTTTGCTGTGACATGCTAGGTTTGTGTATCACTTATGACCTGTATTGTTCCCTGCCCAGTGAGAGAACTTCTGCCTTGCCCTCAGACCCTGCGAGCAGTGGGGGAACAGGGGGGAGCCCCTTTGTCCAAAGCACAAGAAGGCTGAAACATCATTTTTGCTTTGGCAAATCATGTAGCAGCGTTACAGTTCTGCACCCAACGACAAGAACTGCTGTGCACTGAGCAGGACGCATGCATGCTGCTCCTTTCATTTTGAGCTGCCTATTTTTTCCCTGGTCTGATGCTGTAGTCCCCCTGCCTTCAGTCAAGTGTGGTCCAGCCACACAGAATCCATAGCTCCTGCTTTCCACAATCCATGCTTTCTGTCCTGGAGGCTGGAGAAGTTATACCCACTGCCAGGAACAGCCTGGGCCACTGAGCGAGAGGTGAGAACTGGTAACTTAGATCTCCAGGTCTATGGAAGTGCTTCCCATTCACTTAGTTAAAAGCTCATTTAGCCCCATGCAATTTGGTAGAATGCAAAGGCTGGAAAGATGCTTTGTGTATGTCTGGGCTGTTTTCTATGTGCCTGTCTTGGCTTGGAGAACTGCTGCTTGAAAACCTTGTGTGGTGACAACTTCAATTTAAAAGCTTTCTCTCATGTCATTGACTTTAAGAAGCTGGGTTTAGATTTACAGCTCTTTCTGAAATGTACTGTACAGCTGGAGTTTAACATAGAGAAAGCCTAACATTTGGTTTCAGGTGAAATGGGTATCCCAGGATTGAGGTGTTTGCACAGCAATGGGGGAGCTTTAACGTGTTCAGTGTGTTACTGCACAACCCATGACCATGGCTGGGATACTTTTAAGGAGGTGGGTGAGAACTGGTCACGCACATGTTGATGATAAATTTAGAAAGATAAATTAGTCTTTTCTTCTTTCAAAACAGCCAAGTTTGGAAAAATAACACCCTACTTGGCTAGAGAAGCACTGTCAAGTTTATAATGCATTAGAGCTAACCTCCATATAGCTCTGCAGCCCATACTTGTTGACTCTTTGCCAGTTCTTAAAATATGTTCTGTAAACTAAGATCATGGTCAAGTTGGCTGTGTTCCCCTTTTCCTCTCTGTGTTTGGGTGTTGGGGGGCTTATTTATTTAATTTCCCATTTGTTCCAAGGACTTGTAAGAATTGCTTTAAAAAGAGAAAAAGAAGTTAAAGGAAATGGAAAGTTTTCGAAGGAGTCTGTAACGATGAGAGCTTCATGAACAGTGATGCTTGTGAGCACTTGGCAGCCTGAAGACCAGTGCTTACCAAGAAGAGCTGTTGAAACAGACCCCTGGTGTGAGCATAAAGCCTGGCTGGTTTCCAGCTCATGGAGAGCAAAGTGGTCATATATTAGAGAGCTCTCGAAAGTTTTATAACAGAGATTTCCTAATTCTCCCCCACCTCAAGGGAGAGGGGAGCATTCCCATGCAGCCTCCTAACAGTGTAGTCTGATCCTAGCCAAGGCTATTAAACACACTCTGTCCATTGCCTGTATTTGCTGACATGTGAAAGCCCAGTATGAGGATCAGCAGGACCAGTTGGCCTTCTGCACCTTCAGGGCTGTTATCTTCCATAGGTGCTGACAGCCACCTTCATGATCCAAATCCCCTCAGCAGCATGTTAGCAGGTGGGAATGATGGAGTGAGGTGAACAAAATGTGACAGGGGGAGGAGGCAGGACCCCTATGCTGATGTAAACTGGCAGATCTCCATGGGGACCCCTACTCATTACCCCATGAGACCTCACATGGAGCTGTGATGGTGGCTTGGGGAGGGACTTGGCCATGATTTGGATATAGTCAAGGGACTCTACAGCACAGCTGAGGTTGGTCCAAGGCTGCCTGCTGTAAAGGTGATGGTGCTCCGGAGACCTGTTAAAGCTCATGCCAGGGAAGGTATAGGATGTGTCCCAGCTGGGCTGGCCCATCACATGTGAAGGTTCACTTGGTTTGCAGCCAAAGTTTCATAGCTGGCATCTCTTGACATAGTGACTTCCTACCAGGTCTAACTACTGGTATTAATTGCAACGGAGAGTTTTGCACCTTTGATCTCCTGGCCACAGGGTAAAGATGCTGTGACAGCTCAGCCACTTCTGTTGCTGGTTTGTGCTGGGTATCTCACTGTGGTGCTGGCATAGGAAAGCAAAAGGCTGTGATTATATGTTAAGTCTAATGACGCTTGCCATACAGCCTGCCTTACGAACAGGGAAGTCTTTATGTCTTTCTTCCATTTTCTGCTTTTACTCTTATATTAATGCAAGAAAAGCAGCACTAAATGTGTTCCTGTTGCACTGAACTGTGCAGACAAGTCTCGGAGCAGCTGCCGCTCTCCCTGGAGTTTCATCTAAGCGTTGGCTCAGGCGCAAAATGCAAACAAGGGAGATAGATGAGGGTGGCTGGCAGAGACAGAAAAATAAAGAGTGTAACAGAAACCTGAAGCTGTTCCTCACCACGAGGCACTACCAGCTTTTGTTGGGCTGGATCAGACAAAGCTGCTGAGGTGGAAAGCAGCAGATTCTGCTGGGAGAGAGCTGCTGTGCGCTCCCTGAGCTGTGTTTGTTCTCAGGCTGTGGTCTCTTGTGTTGGGTAGGAAGGGCTGTGAGGCTCAGTAGATGAAATGAAAGACATCATGGGCCATCTAAATGCTGTGAAGCAGCTGTGAGGCCTCCTGAGTTATTCAGGCTGTAGTCCCCCCATGGGGTATATGCAGCACAAGTAGAAATCTGAAGTGCCCTTTTGAGGAGGGTCAGAATGACCACCCTTTAATTTGTTCTTATATTGGCTTGTATTCTGCATCTCCTGCTGGCTTTGTGCTTTGCTTTACCTCCCTAATGTGCTGGAGGCAGACATTTGCTGTGTTTTCTAAACCCAGAGTTTCTGTCCTTGGGAAACTCGTCCCAGTTAAGATGCTCAGCAAAGTCTGGGGCTTCCACTGCAGAAGGAAATGGGATGGGGTGTCCAGTGCAAACAGCAGGTGACAGCAGCAGGATTGAGATGTAGGTGTGAATGCCAGGAATTGGGATGGCCCTTTCAAGTTGGAGGGTTATTTGTTTGCTGCCATTACTTGTCTCTGTGGTGTAATTACCCAGCACAGCCACACTGCCAGAGCGAGATGCCACATTTGTTTGACCTAGTTCCTCAGCACTGCTCAACCTGTGCCGTGTAACAGGTTGTGGCTGACAACCACTCCCTGCCCCAGGAGCTCAGGCCGCCTCGCTGTAGCCTCTGCTCCCAGAGAACCCTTAGATGCTGAAAAGCTGTGAAGCTTTCTGCACTGCAGGGACCTGCCTTTGCATCCTCTGGCTCTTGGGCACATCATGGGGATGCTGGGTCTCACGGGGAAAGGCACAGTGGTGCCAGGTAAGGGCATGGGTGCTGGCATCACTTTGTTCACTTGTGCTGGGTCCACACCCAACTAATTGTCTCCCTCGGTCTGAACACCTTGTTGTAGACGTTTGGGTCCTTTCTTTCCCTCTGCCTAATTGCACCCTTCTTTCTCTCAGTATTTTTAATCACCTTTCAGTGGGTAATTATACTCAGTATTGTGGCTGTCTTGAGGCTATTCAATCATTGTGTGTGTTTGAGGGTGTCTATGGTTAATATACATTTTTAAAGGGTTGGAGGGAAGAGGTCTGTTGGTATCTCAAGTCTCAAATCTTCAGGTGAAATGTGTTTGTTGTCGGACTTTAACCCTTGGAGGTTACACATGGTTTTAACAAACCATGTATGTTTTCATGTCTTGCTCTGCCTGTAAAGAGTTAGAGATGACAGTTCCTTTGTGTTGCTTTTTTTTAGTCTGCTTTAATGTAAGTTTACAGTCCAAAGATTTGCTTAGCACAGTTAATGCTCATTATCATCATTCTTGATCTGTGTCTTGCTAGGATTTCAGACTTGTATCTCTATGACAGTAAATTCTAGTGCTGTTGCTGTGTCTAATGAGGGTTCACTGCTCTGTTCACGACCAAGCTTGTGATTTTTATCACATTCGTAAGTCTGTGTCTGTGTAGCAAAAGGCTTGAGCTCATACCTGAATCAGGGACTAAATTCTGCCCATAGGCACTGAAGGGAGGGTTGGTCTTTACTGGCTACCGAGATAGTGACCTATTCCTGGTCTACAGTAATTGCCACCTGGTTTGGACATCTGCTACAACCTTTTATTATTCTGATGTTTGTCAGGATGACACCTAAAAGCCACCACCTGAATCCACTGGACCAAATGCAGTGTTTAGATAAGCCAGTGGCCTTTAGGAGAGCCATGCGAGGGGCTGAATCTGTCTTGCTGGTTAAAATGATTGGTCCCTGTGCAAACTCTAATTGAGAAACATCAGTTTCATCCCCTCCCTGGAGCTGCACCCACTGGTCTGTTTAAACTTATTTACATCTCAGATGTAAAAGTCTCTGATTTCATTATCAGAATTACATCCATCTACTTAACCTCATGCTGGTGACCTTGTATCCACTTGGGATAAATCTAGGAAAAACTCCCATCTTCATCTCCAACACAGAACCGCGTGAGAGCACTCGCTGCCCTGGCTCCCAGGGCCCACACCCTCAATGAAGTCTCTGCTTAAATTACCCTGGCAATTGCAGGCATTGCAAATGAATCTTTTTACAGCCCTTTTCTCCATCTATTTTTGAAATCTGACCGTGTTAAAGTGATGCTAAGACAGAGACCCCCCCCCCCCCCCATCCAACAGCCTTGGGGCTGAGAGATGGTTATAAAATCAAAACACTGCCTGAGTGAGTGGGATGAGTCACGGCTCTGTGCTCCTGAGTGACGTGTATCGCTATTTGGATTTGTGTCAAGGCAAGGCTGTCCAAACTCCTTGACAGCCCAGAGCATTATAGCAATTGGGGGACCAGATGGCAAATAATGTTATATTATGATGAAAAATAATTCCAGGCTCAAAGGAATTGTCCAAGAGACTCACTTGTATAAAGTTAGTCTGTTAGATAAAGGCTGAGCTGGGCTTTGGGATCTCTTGGTTCAAATCCTTGCACTGCTACTTAGCTCCTGTATGACCTCAGAACAGTCCCTTTGCCTCCCTGTATCGTTTTCTTTGGTTTTTAGCCCCTTCAAAGGGTAGGGGTTCTCCTGATTGCACTCTGGAAGGTGTTTTAGGTGCAGAGCCTCCCTCAGATTGGCCCCTGTTCTGGTATGGCTATATGTGATAATAATTAGGGCTGGTCCACCCTGTTCTGAGGTTAGCAAAAGCTAGAGAGCCGTGCTGGCAGTCCTGAGCCTGGGGTGTCTTGTTTGTCCCCTTTGCTCTGGTCATGACACCTTCAGCATCTTTTTTGAAAGAGGTCATGTTAGGGGGGACAGTCTTACCTGTTCACTCCTCAATGCAGCTTCTAATCAAATGCACTCAAAGCTGAGGACATCAGCACAGCAAAACCCTCGCTATGAAAGCAGAGACAGACTTTCATCACCTGAAGAAGGCGGTCCCTTTCAGCCTGTTCAGCCTCCTAAAACCCTAAATGAAGTGGTTTGTGGGATCACTTTTAACATTTGTGGCCATGCAATAGCAGCCTAGTAAAGTGACCAGAGTTTCCTAATGCTCGTATTTAGGACCAAGTTAAATACACAGAGGAGCAGCCTCGTAATTACTATTGCTAATTAGTTAATGGTCGGGAGGTGCTTTGAAGATGAAAAGTGAAGAGGTGCTTGGTTAGTAAGTCCCAAACACACCTGTAATGCCAGCAGCAGCCTTGCTATGGGTCAGCAGGGACTCACTGCTGCAGTGGCTCACAGAGTGCTGCTGAGTTTTTATTAGAGCCAGCAACAGAGGTAGTTAAATCTGGATGAGTTTCTTACATGCTTAAAAGGTGACAAGCTGCATGTAACTGATTCACTTTGGGGCAGGGACATGGTCTTGATGAGTTTAAGGTCCCTTCTGGCCCTGTTTTCCCTGATACTGTGGTCCAGGGACCGCTTTGCTGAGCTAGAGCCCATCTTTTCCTGCTGAGCAGGAGCGCAGTGCTGGGATGACCTGATCTCTGTAATCCTCCCGCTGCTACAGTTGGCCTCAGAGGCTCTTTGAGCAGATGCAATTTAAGTTTAAAGAAAGGCAGCTCAGATGTGCATGACAAAGACTAACCCGATACAGACCTGGAAGTAACAAAGTGCCTTAAAATTGCACCTATGTGAAGAGTTTCTGGGCTGTAATCCTTGCCTTTTTTCTTAAGCATCAACATGAAAGGGATCGGAAGGAAGGATGAACTTGAAGCTCTTTTTTCCTCCTAACTTGTGATGTGCTCCTCCTTTTCTTCTAATAAAATATGTCTGGGAATGCTTCGGAGGCTACTTCTCCATAGCTGTTGCCACACCTGTTGGGAAGGGGAAATTCCTCTTGGTCTGCTGTTGCGAAGCAGCCTGGGGGAGCGCTGCTGCTGGAATGTTCTATTGACAAAGCTGGCAAAAAAACCCTCCCTTCTAATGGAAATTGAATTATTTGTTTGTTCGCTTTTGAATTTGGTCTCTGTGGGCCAGACCTGCAGCTGCGGCAAATTAGCTCAGCTCCAGATGTGCCTTATAGATCTTGAGCTGTCATTTCCCTGTGCCGGTTTGTCATTCTGTAGATCTTCCTGCTGCCCTGGGTTTGGTACTGTTTCAGCTTTCAGTCTGCTTTGTCCCCTCATTCAGCCAAGTGGGGACAGAGGATGTGTTGGGCTCTTGGTGGCATGAGGCTGGCATCGTGTCCACCACCTTCACTTGCAGAAGGTCAATGAGAAACAATAAATCTCTATTCATGGGCTGGTTCATGGCCTCAGTTTTATCCTTGGCACACAGTAGCCTTGATAACCCAAGACTCCCAACTGTAAGGTATCTTCTTCACTTTTCCAGTGTTAGTGCTGGTGACAGTGTTGTAGAACCAAGACCAGGGCTTTTCCTTATAAGAAACTAACTTTGAAAGACTGCACTTAACTTTGCAAGAAGGGAAAAAAAAGGATTCTTGTGTAGTTTTGATGTTTTGGCATTTATCAGCTGCACACTGCTTAAGTCAGCAAATGCATAGTGTTGTCAGGATGGGTCTGGTTTGGGAGTAGGGTCAAGATACAAAGGAGGCTTCCAGCATGGGGTTTCCATCAATTTGTCTGAACACTGCAGTGTACTTGTGAGAACTGGAGGTTGTAAGATCCAGGTGCTGTGGGCCAAAGGAAGCTTAGTTATGTTAGCCTTGTGATTGGTAAGTATTACTTACCTAGCATCAGAGGTGTATGTACCACTGTGGAACTGGGGTGGTGTGCTTCAAGCCATGAGAATCTCTCTTGCCCAACCCTGCTTGGTGACAAGTTTTTCACGTGTTTTTGCAGCATGCAGGATCAGGTCCCTGACGAGGTGTGCACAGTCATAGAATCCCAGACTGGTTTGCGTTAGAAGGGGCCTTAAAGCTCATCCAGTTTCAACCCCCTGCCATGGGCAGGAACACCTATCACTAGAGCAGGTTGCTCCAAGCCCTGCAACCTGGCCTTGAACACTGCCAGGGATGGGGCAGCCACAGCTTCTCTGGGCAACCTGTGCCAGAGCCTCAGCACCCTCACAGGGAAAAACTTCTTCCTTGTATCTAATCTAAATCTCTCCTCTGTCAGTTTAGATCCATTTCCCCTTATTCTACCTCCACATGCCCTTGTCAAAAGTTCCGGTAGCTGCAATAATGCAAAGCAGCGCCTGGTAAAGAGCAGTAAAGGAAAGAAAGATCTGCGCCGAGAGGGAGGAAGGGGCGAGGCTTTGCGGGGGAGGCCGTGCTCGCAGAAGGGGGTTGCACCCCCGGGGGCACAGGGAGGGCTCCGGCCCTTCGGCACTCGCTGTGCCCGGGAACCGCTCGGGTCCCCCCGGTCCCTCCCCGCGGCGGGGCGGAGCGGAGAGGGTGTGCGGCGAGGCGGGGCGCGGCCGCGCTCATGTCCCGTTCTCTCCCTGCACAGGGGCAGATTGAAGCGGAGAGCGAGACCGTCTTCAAGTTGGCAGCGCTAGTGTTGCAGGTAAGCGGCTCTTCCCACCCAGTTCGGCCGCGGGCACCGGTGGCTTGGGCTTGGTTTAGCTCTACTGTGTTCTGCTTCTCTTTTCCTCCCCCCTTTGTATGAAAGCATGCACATGGAGCTGTTTTTATAGTTTCTGCAGCTGGAGAGAAGGGTGGGAAAGGGGGAAGAAAAGGTAGAAAACTTGGAAAGTGTTTTCCTTAGGGGCAAGTGAGGGAAATCCTTATTTGAGGTATTTGAAATTGAAAGAAAGAAGAAAAACTCACCAAAGGAAGTCATGTATTTGGGTAGATTTCCATCCAGTTTATCAGTTATTCTAATTTATGGTCTGCAGATCTGGGAGGAGGAGTAGCTAAATTTGCTGATTATGCCTGTGAATCTTTCTAGAGCATATGTTTTTGATACCCCTGTTATGTTGAAATATGCGGTGTCAGTTTTTGTTCTCCTTAATCAAGTTTTGTCGTACACACACTCTGGTTATTTACCATTTTCTATGAAATAAAACTCTGCCTTTAAGACACTGAGGATTTTTTCCCTATGGCATTCTCAGTGACAAAGTGCCACGGCAAAGCTGCAGCAGCTCCATCTGCCTGCACTGTTGTTTTCATCTCGAGTGAACACAATTCCTTGCAACTGCTGACCTGCCTGTAAAGCCAACCTTTAGCTGGATGCAGTTGGCCGGAGAGAGAATTGTATTTCACTTCTTGTGCAGTAAAAGCAAGATTTGATTTGCAGTGTGAAACTCATCCCCCTCTTGGAAATGGTTTTATTTATGATGTGTGTGGATTATCTATAGTTGGAAGCATAAAGGGCCAAGTTCTGTTCTTGAATGCATGTGAGCAGGCTTCACGCTTTGCATTGCGTGTAACTGGGGTCAGGATTTGGCCCTGGAGCTGTGGGAGTGGGGAAGTGAACAATGCTGGGAAAATCGAGGACTTTTGAAGAGCTCCTGTTATAACTCTGTCACTGTTTTTCTATTGTAGGAAGCTAAAGGAGACTATTCCAGGTAATAACATTCTCCTTTCTAATACCGGTGTGCTTGATGGATGTGTTTTTCTGTGTTGGCATTGTATTGCAAACAATCAAAACCAGGGGTAAAGTCCAGCTGCAAGCAGTGGCTGAAGAAAGTGAAATGCGCTGCTGGGCTGGATAAAATCTGGGTGAGTAATGCCTTTTGTGAGCAGGCTCTGAGGCAAAACAGCTTTTCAGGCCATCCCGCTTTGCTCCCCTTCCTGAACATGGGATGGGGAGAAAGCTCCCACGCTTCCTTGAACTGTGGCTTGGGTCTATCTGGGTGACCCTGCCTGTAGAGTGGCAGCATGTGCAGACATGGAGCCCGTCAGCTGCCCGCGCTGGAGATCAATGAGCTGCTTTCTTGTGCAGCTGCCCTGCAGAGCCTCTCCCTTCCCTCCTGCGCTTGACCCAACAGTTGTGTTGTAGCTGGTGTGTGACCCGGTTGCTGGGCTTTAAAAGACGGGGTTCGTCCTTGGAGATCACTTCTTACCATGCACTGGTTACAGTAACTGGCCCTGCAGAGGAGGTGGGGTCACACTGGGACCTGTTAAAGCCAGGGGAAAAGACCTTCAATTAGAAACAGCTCACTAAGCAAATAGAAATTCAGAAGGTTGGTTTTGGTCGTGTTAATGTTTTACTACTTTCTGAGTTTCCATCTGGGAAGAGAGGAGTGTTTTACGCTTTGGCTACAACAGCTTTTAAGAGCCAGGCTTGAAAATGCTCAGTCGAGAGCTGTGTGCTCAGATGCAGGGGTCAAGTCACATCTGTCTGCCAACGTGACACACTCTGCTTCCTTCAGTGTGCAGTTAAGTGCATGCCAGTGCTGCTGCCTGAGACCCCTGCTGCCTTCTTCAGCCACTTCTCCACTGAAGGGCATGCTCCGTGAAGTTCATCACAACCTCCTTTTCCTTTTTGTTGGTGTGCTGTCATGCCTGCAGGGAGGAAGAGGTGTCCTTGTGACTGAGATCAACTGGGGCTGGCTGTACAATTTCTTTCCCTATTCATGCTGTAGACCTGCTTTGTGACCCACAGTATATTACTTATAGCCGCGGTGTCCTGCGTTTCGTTTCTCTAGAGAGACAACTCATCTTGCCTGATCTCACAGGGACACCTTAAGCTTAGCTCAGTTTAGGTGAAGTTAACAAGAGAACCACTGTTCACTTGACAGGAGTTAACTTACTAAGCTGTAGCAGCTGGTGGCACGTGCTCTCAATTCTGAAGAAGAGGAGTTAAGGTTAAAAACTACCTTTGTGGTGAAAACCTCCCTTATGTGGTTTAAACTTAACGTTGACTCCTTATGTGCTGTAAGTAGGTTTGTAAGTATTGCTTCACATGGCCAAGAACTGTGTCTGTGGTTATCTTCCATGCCTCTGCAGACACATTGCAAGGAGTGGATTGCCCGTGGTTACCTTTAAAAGTATTTGAAGAGAATTGAAGGGAAGAACGCTGCTACAAGAGTGATTTCCAAGTGCAGCTCTTCCTCTGATAGTTGCGTGAAAATAGCTGCAGCAATTGTTTCCTCTGTTAAGCAGAACATATGTTTTGCTCCATAGCAAATGAGCCTGGCCAGCTGTCTCAGGCACAGCGAGCACACCAGAAGCGAAGGAATTTCATTTTACATATCACAAGTGGTCCTTTGGGCCACCACTGATAAAGCACTAGCTTAATTACCAGCATATCTTCACAAAGATACTGCAGGACTGGCCTCCCCTGCCAAACTTGCTGCGATACCAGGAATACATCCTTGCTGCTTGTGCACTGAGTTGTCTTCATTTGCAGTGCTTTGGCTTTGGTGTGTCCGTTGTTCGCCGTCATTTGGCTGTTCCTCTTTGAATCATGTTTTGGAATGCGGCTCTTGCGCCATTCCTGCTTACGTGAGAACTCGCCAGTTAGTATTTCTTTATATTGAATTAGTGCTGAGCAAACACGGTAAATACAGGAATTGCCTGAAGTCCTAGAGATTAGCTTTCTGGAAGTGAAAAATGGGCCAGTGCAGGCAGAACTGGTGATCTTTGGCTGGCTGATTTCTCACGTAGGCCATAGAGAAGATTTTCCATAGGGAAACGTCCCATGATGGGATCACTGTGTGAATTCCTCTGACTTCAGCTGGGAGCAGGCAGATCAGTACCAGGGTCCGAACACTTCTAACTCCTGCAGCTCTGCAGTTACCCCTTTCCCAATCCACTCTCAGATAGCATCTTGATGGCAGAGCAGCAATCTCCTGAGAACCACCCTCCCATACCCGTGCAGAGTGGGTGAGCGCATTCTTTTGAAACCTGTTTATTTTTAGTGAGCAAACCTGACATTGCAGCGCTCAGGGAAAGTAAAAGTTTCTGATTCTACACCTCAAAGGTCACTCTGGAGGGGCTGTGCAGTGGTAGCACTGATGTCGTGAATATCAGGGTCTTTGGGGTTTGGCTGTTGCAGGTGGTTTGCAATAGGACCCCAGGGCCCTAAGCGGGGCTGTTAGGACAAGGGTATGTGCCTTCTCATTTGGAGAGTGGCTTTATGTAAGATAAGCCACCCAAGTCCTACTTTAAGAGGACCCTGGCTTTTAAGACATCTTGATAAGACTTAAGTACATGCTTCAGAATTGCGCTGGCAGCGTGTCCATTGCATGTGAGCCTGTTTTGGATAGCTCTGGTTTCCCAAAGACAGCCTCAAATGACTGTGGGCTGCAGAAGGAATGATTAACAAAGGTGGCAGCGGACCGCAGTCAGTGTAGCTCACTGCACACCCAGTTCCTTTTCCTGTTGACTGAACTGGTGATCCCAGCCAAGATAATTACCCCCCTGTGTGTGATGAAGCTCATATCGCAGGGGTGCTCCATGAGCCATTCCCCACCTTACATGGGACAGTGTCGGGACTGTTTCTCCTGAGCCTTGCAGCTCTGGTGTTCCCAGCATGTCTGGGATGCTGCAGATCCCTGGCCCTCTGCCTTTCCATGCAATGATTGGGCAGGTTTTCCTCGAGAGAAGGGATGTAAGGCTTTGCTTGTGTTTCCTTTTCGTGACTCATCCAGGGCTTCCAGTTGATGGCTGCTCTGTTTAAACTGAATTCCCATCAGTTTTTCCCTAGCTCCTGTACTAGGAACCCCAAGCAAAGTATTAGTCATTAATAGGAGTTTTGAAACTCTGCATTATTTAATTGCACTCCTCCACTCTCATGTTTGCAAATGAAACAGAAAAAGCTGCCAGCCTGGTTTTACAAAAGCTTGACGTTTTAAAACTCTGTTCGAGGGTTTTAGAAAGAGAATTTGATTCAAGTTCCAGCTCCTGGCATGGCTCAGTATAGGGTGAAAAAAGTCCATATTCTACTTATCTGAGGTATTTTATTTGAATTGTAAAGAAACCTAATGTCTTGGCAGGCAAGCAAAATAACAGATCAGTCTGGTAATCATTCCGTGTGTAAATATGCAACATATAATGTGTTGCCTCTTTGGGAAACGAATGATTTAGCTGTATTGAGTTCATAGACTAAGCATCTGCCCTCAAAATGCTGTACGATAGTATATAGTATTATTTTTTTTTGTGACTTGATGAGAGTTTTTAGCTGACATGTCCTAAATGCTGACCTTCTAGCGTTAGAAAAACATCTATTAAAATCAGGTTAGCTATGGAAAAGTGTATTTTCTGACTGATAATCTTGGATCATATTTTCCCCTGTAACATTCCCATTACTGAAACCCAGTCATGCTCCCTGAAAGTTAATTAAATTGTTGGAGGAGGGCTTCTATTCTCTTTAAATAGCTGACGCATTCGGTTTTGATTCTGGCCTGTGGGCTGCAAAGATAACTCCGGACTGGTATAACATAACACAGACAAAATAATGAATTCCTGATAGCTGACATGTGCGAGGCACCAGGGTTTATCGCTATAGGGGTGATAAACACGGTTTGTAAAAGGAAAAGGTTTGTGTGAAAGATACTCCTGCTATGGAGTAATTGGCTCAGAAACTGCTGTATTTAAAAGCTTTACTGAGGAGAAAATGCAGTGTTTGGTCTAGGTGCAGAAAACTGGCATTATAGAATAGTTAGGATTGGGAAAGGCCTTAGCAGTTTGCTCCTAATTGAGTGCTCAGCATTAGATTTTTGGGTAGCATTTACTTGGGAAGGTGATTATTTTGCCAGATAAACTGGAAACATCTCTTGGTAGGATAGATTGTGGTGATAATGATAATATGTGCTGTAAAACAGCTGCTCCACAGAAGTTAGTAATTGTCTGATAGCAAAGCACCTGCTCAGTGTACTGCTTACTTACCTCAAGGTTAAGGTAGCTTCAGCAACAGGACACACCTGAGATGTGTTGGAGGCAGCTGGTCCAGCCTGTTTTCGGAAGTCTCACCAGGTCTGTATGACCAAAACTCCAGGTGTGGCCATGTCCAGGACTGTGGTTGGAGCAGAAACACGAATCTGGACCAAATCTCCCAGCTGTTCCTACTCCCCTTCCCCAGGTTTGCATCCTGGAGAGGTCTTGGAGGGCTCAAGCTGCGTCCATGTGGCAGAAATGGAGCCCACCTCATGTATGCCAGCCACTAACAGGTGCTCAGGCTGTGGGGTGAGATTGGAGCTGGCCTAAAGAAAGCTCTGAGATGAATACAATGTGTGTGTCGGCTTCCCAGCACAAACCCTTTTGCTTCATGGACCTGCCTCTGTTAGGCTGGAGGAAGGAGCCCTATTGTGAACCATTCACTGGAAGCTCTTTTCCAGGCCCATTGAGACTGGGGATGAGTTACAAGGGAACATTCATGCTGACCTCAAGCAGAGGCAAAAGACCTGAGCAGTCTGGATGCCTGTTTAGCCCTCAAGGATTGCCTTCCACATATATCAGTGGGTGATACAAAAGAGGTGGTGGATTCACTCAGGTCATCCATCAGGTGCCTGTCATAAGCAGCACTGTGGTTTAATTCTTGGTTTTCTTTTCCATGCAAGAGTGCTTTGTAAATGCCCATGCAATGCCATTTACAGAGGCTTTCTCTAGCGTGACCCACTGCTCTGTGTGGGCTGTGTCTGCCCTGCTGTAAATCAGTGCTCGGCGCTGGCGCTGCTGTTATACTCCTTGTGCTCCACGGCTCTTGTTTGCCAAGTGAGTCATTGTGTATTTTATCTCAGCTGCCACTCTGCACACTTTTTCTTTAAATACCTTGCTAGGCATTTGCTTGTGAACCATTAACTCTTGTCTCAGTCAGACCGAACTGTGTGCTTTCCTAAGCTCGCTCTTTCACAATAAGCAGCTAATTTGAGACAAGATGAGCAAGGGTTAATTTAGAGCCTGTTTGCTGAGGGGGTTGATTATTTATTTCACTTTATTTAGGCTCACCCAATGAACCCAGGTAGTAAATAAACAAGCTTAGGGAAGGTCATGTTTGATGTGTATTTCATACGATGATTCCCCTATTTGACAGGTATCAGATACCCACTTTCCCAAAGAAAAGAGCTCTCTGCATAAGTGAATTTTATACCCTCTTCAGAGAAAGCTGGTTGAAAACTGCACTGATTTTTCTCTAGCATTGTGCAAGTCTTGCTTTTCTTGATGAGTCGCCGCACTTCATTGTGCGGGTTATACAGCCCAATATACCATGAAGGAAGGCAGCAGGCAAATGGGAGCTGGGCAGAGAGCTGCCACACTCCATCTGCCTGTGCACGTGGGCAGCAGGTCTGAGATGAAAATGTTCTCTCCTGGTGTTTTATTTTTCAATAAAAAATGGAAATTCATTGTGTAAACCAGGTGCAATTTCAAAAAATTATGTAGGTAGAACCATCATTTTCTGCTAGAACTTAACAGCAAGAGGGTTTTTTTCTACCTGTGCTATTGTAAATGCATGCAGTTTACAATTCAGGGCAGACCAAGGCACATATAGTCTCTGCAGTGATGTAATTTTAATGGTTTTTTACTATTTTGTATTTTAAAGCAGTTCTGTGAGAGCTCTCAAGGAATTCATCAGTATGTTTGTTATGTAGCACATGAATTAGGTGGAAGCTCTGTGGGTGAAATGAGCAAAAATGATTAGATGAAGAGAAAAGAATGTTTTCATTTATAATCTGATCTCCTGGGATTTACTGCTTGTATATTGCCATGTAACTTTTCATATTAACATATAATTCTGGCAGTTCAGTAAGGAACACACATTTTAGATTTGTTACACCTGAGGTTCATGCAGTTTACTGAGGGGCAGCAAAAGGGGTGGTTGTGTTTAGTCCTGTTCAGTTGTCCCTCCACGATCTTGTATTTTCTTTGGTTTTCTTTTCCTTTCAGGCACTTTTAACTCAGAGAGTCAGTGCTAGAATGGGTACAGTCCAGCCACCTAGGGAGGACTTTTGTGTGTACTCTGCATCCAAGGCAAATGAGAGACAAGGCAAGTGTGGTGCCAGAAAATCCATCATCCCCCAAGTCATCTCCTGTGCAGGGGACAAGTCAGACATGTTGTTGTCATAGCTGTCATGCTTGGAGTAGCATCATGGCATCCACAGCCTTAGGTAAAAGGTGCTCTCCCCCTTGTTCCTAGAAATACCCTCAAGCACAGGTTCAGCATTAAAACACATTGCCTTTTCCTGTTGTAAAGTTAAACTTCATGGCTTTTGCATCACAATGTGTTCACCTCCCTTCTGCTGAATGTCTAGGAAACTTTGTGAGGTGCACATAGAGTTTCTCCAGTCCTGCTCTGTCAGCTGCAAGCAGGAGCTGGGGCTCTGCTCTGACTCCAAACAAGATCCTTTCTTGAAAAAGCAAAAATAAATCTCTCTTGCTTTTCCTTCCCGTGGTGGTTGGGGTCCATCACGTGGGGGTGTTTTGTGCTTTGAGGAAGCGGAACGACAGCTTTTCAGCCTCAGCTTTTTTGCTTTTGCAGATTTGTCAAGTCTTTATCGTTGTTTGGATAATTTACTTTACTTGTGGTTCCATGTCTGTATCAGCACACAGGGCTGTGATAACAAGCTTTAGACGCTGTTGCTGTACTCAGACAGGCTAAACCCCACAACTAATATGGCTGAGCTGACTTTTGTGCGAGCAGGAAGAAAGTGTGAATGTTAGAAATAACAATCTGCTGCTGCAAGGCAGGGTTTGGGGCCCTTTAAGCATTGTACCAACTGTGAATAGTTACTTTTGCTCTGCAGTAAATCCCCAGGTAAAGCAGAGCTTGTCTGCTTCCCGTCTGGTCTGATAGAGAAGCAGTGCTAACGTGCTGTTGGTATGGTTGAGCAGCTCTATAAATGTGGATATGTACCAGATCTGTGGGACTGTGAGCCATCACCAGTGGTAGGTGTGTTGTCCAAGGACCAAAGGGTTTTATCTTCAGGGTACTCGTGTTTCACATCGAGAACTGTAAAAGAAGACCTGAGAATTTAGGGCAGGTTCAGGTCGCAGATTTTCACTGGCTGTGGAGTGCTCCTTCTTCAGCACCCTGCTCTTCTTCTGCAAAGTGGAAATATGAACAGTGCTTCATCTGCCAAGGTGGCTCTGGGAGCAGATCACGTTCTTACTTGTCTGGTTCCGATGTCCTCAGATACAGTGGTGCATGCATATAGCTGATAAGAGAAATGTTGCTTTTTCCTTGGTGCCCTTGGTCTGTCTTCCAAAAGCCAACAAGTAGGGTCACCAAACCCCTGTGAGATCACTGCTGCCGCTCTTCTCTCAATGTCAGAGAGAAATTGGCCTAAAGCAGCAGGTCTGGAGCTGGAGGTCAGGCTTTGGGGTCCAGAGCTGTGGTCCAGCCTAAGCTAAGTGTGAGGAAGGGTTACTCAGCCCCAGCGTCACCGTGTGTTTGATGCACTTCCCTCAAACTGTGGGACTAAAGCACAGCGTGGGAAGCCCATAGCATGGCCGCAGCTTAGATGCACAAGAAGCCTGGTGTTGAAAAAGCCATCTGCACTGCTTGTCATAGTCCTTTTCACGTACAGGGTTTGGAAGACTCTTAGAAATGCTCCTTCAAATACGTTTCTGAGCAGGCGGTTCCTACCTGGTATTCAAGTGGCAGACTTTGCAGCCGTGGCCCAGGCAATGCTCCCTGTTGGCTGCAGGTTAAGGTTCAGCTCTGGTTGTCCCATGCCAGTGGGAGCCCTTTATTCGTGGCCTTTCTGCATCCTGGTCTTCCTTCAGTAGAAAAATAACTTTCTTGAGTGTGCCACCAGACCATAAACTGAAAGGTTGGGAAATGATGGGAAACGTCTGGCGTTTGTCACAAAAGAGGATTTGTCAGAGAGCACACTTCAAAATCCTGCTGCCAAGATCCTGCTGCTCTGACATACTCAAAAGCTGCTAAATCCATTGGCTCTTCCTGTACATTTCC
Source organism: Pezoporus flaviventris (assembly GCF_033815535.1). Taxonomy (NCBI): domain Eukaryota; kingdom Metazoa; phylum Chordata; class Aves; order Psittaciformes; family Psittacidae; genus Pezoporus; species Pezoporus flaviventris. The sequence continues at coordinate 5,059,209 of NW_026892569.1, forward strand.
CTGCTCTGTCTTCCATCCCCCATGTTTTCTCTTGCACTTTTAACCCTGCTCATTTTTTTCCCCTCTGTTGCCTTTTGCTGCTTTCTCCTCATGCCTGGTGTGATACCTTGAAAGGCAGACCAGCCTCCATGGAGTGTGAGGTTGCTATGCTCTGCCCTTGCATTTATCTTAGAGCAAACCAAAGCCCACAGAAAAGGCACCTGCTGCTGCAGCAGTCTGGCTGCAGTGTGATGGGCTGTGTTGCTGGCTGTCATCTGTGATTGTATGGAGAGGGACCACCTTGGAGATGGAGGCTACCCTAAGTCTGATCTTTTTAGAAAGTCACTTCAGGACCAGGCTGAGCTGTGGCCAGCAATATGGGATGTTCTTGTACTGTTATATACTTGTAATTGCATAGCAAAGGAATTCAGTGGTTATTCTTAAGAAACAGGACCATTACTAACATCATCTGAGTAACCTGACCAGCCTCTGAAAACTTACCTTGTCAAGCTTTCAAGTGTGTAGGCTAATTGTGTGCTGTTTCTGTGTGTTTATTTTGCTAGCTCTACATATCTTGAACAGAATAGGAAGAAAAAGCCTAATGGAAAGTTTCTGAAGCATCTTCATGGTGCAGGGTAATAATTGCATCATCCTTCAGCTGGGAAGTTCCACTCTTCCTTGTGTCTCATACGTGATTCTTAGAGGCATCTGTTGATTGTTAGGTGTCCATGAAACAACTTTCAAGTTAACAGGAGAGGTTAGCTGGTATTTTCTAAAACCAAGGCTGCTATAAATTCCACCTGTGGCATGCCTAAAATTCAGTTGAAGAATCAAATATAAAATAGTGACATTCAGAAAGACCCAGGAGTGACTTATTCTAATGATCCCATAACACAAGAGTAAGTATTTATGGGAGGTCAGTAGGCTTTGAGAACAGAGGAGAATCACCATACAATGCACTTACCCAGTGATAAATTCCTGCCTTATAAAGTGTTATCAACACAGCTGAGCAGGGGCACACACACCTGCCGTCAGTTAAAAGTTGTCTGAAGTCCTGTCTTTATAAGGTTGTTAATATTTACACAGATGTGGGCTGATAAGCTTTTCTGTTGTACTGCTGTATATTGCTCTTGCTGCTCTGGGTGTGTCTATTGCTCTTCATGTTTTATGCTAATCTTATTAATCTAAGCTTTCACACTTGCATTAGCAGCAGGTAGAAGCTGTTTGTGACAGTGGGTGCAGGGACAGCCATTGACAAATGGTCCTAGTTACCAAAGCTCTGTGCATCTTTGCCTAGCAGGGTGTGTTGTAGTACAAGCTGTGGAGGTGCACTTTCTGTGAGCATAAATATGTAAGTCTTTTGAGTAATGTGCTTTAGGCAGAGCATGCCATGGTCTTGGTCCCTTCCCAGATTCCTGGTGGGGTTTTAGCAAGATGCCTAGAATTTCACTGTAATGTCAGTTGTAGGAAGCATGTGGGATTGGTCCTGCTTTGCTGCTATAATTTGAATGTGGGAACTCCTATTCATAGTATGGTACATGGTTAAATGCCACTTTTAGTTATTTTAGAGACAGGCTGCCCTCCCATCTCCATGGAACTGGCACTGATGAGGAGGGCATGCTGCATCTAGCCCAGCGTTTGCTCATGTTGGGACAGAGAGTTAAGTATGGACAGTACCAAGAATTCAAGCTGAGATTCAGCATGAGGAGGGGCTGATGCAGGTTTTCAGTTACATTGCCCAGGTCAATTCAAATTCTGCTTGATATCTGCTGGAGATAAAGCTCCCATTTAAAGGGTGGAATAGGAAGGAAAGGGTCTGTCTGCATACTGGAAAAAATAGTTGAGATGAGAGTTTCCTATATTGTCCTGGGGAATAAACAAACCTTTTGCCAAAAAAAAGCTCACTCCCATTGACTATGGGTGATTTAAGTTGATGCATTGAAATTACGCCAAGAACCACCAGTCAAGAAGCCCCCTCCTTAGCAGAGGTCAGATTAAATGCAAGTGGGCCTCTCTGAGCTGACAGCCAAATCCTCCTCCTGCCCTGATGAGAACCGACCATGGACACGCCAGATACAACACTGGTGTGTTTGCCTGGTAGATAGTGTAGATGGTTGGACGTCTGGAGCCGGGGCTGCCTGCCCTGTGATTTCTGTGTCATCTTGTGGCCGCTGTGAAACCAAACAGGAACAGGTAATAATTCAAACCGTCGCTCCTGCTATCTGGAGTTGTCACCTCTGGGGATCGGCTGGGTCTCTGAGGGCTTGGGAAAGTGATCCTGAAGGTCAAGGGGAGACGTGCTTGGGCTCCTCGGTGCAGATGAAATGATAATGAACTCTGTGGAAGGAGGGGGAGGACCATTTGAGGCTTTTATTATCCCTGAAGCCGTGAATCATCTCAAATGCTAATCCTCAGGCATACAGTCAGCAGATCCGGGCTGCTGTGTGCCAGCCTGCGCTGTCTGAAGGCATGCAGCGCTCAAGGAGCTGTGCCCTGTTTCTCCCAGGTCTTTTACATTTTTCTAGGATTGTTTCATGCTTTATTTTACAATTATGCAGGGAATAAAAGCCCAGCCCTCGTCTGGTTTCTCAGAGACTTTCAGGCCTTATAAGTCCATTTTGGTAGACTCTTTCCAGATGCAGATGGATTGGATGGTGTGTCTGAACCTCAGGCTATGAGGTTGGGTCCTTTCACAAGGCAAGTCCGAATGGCCAGCTTGGCCTTGTTAAAGAAGTGTATGCTCTGCTGTTGTTAGAAGTTGGATGTGTTCGTAGGTTGACACAAGAACAGAGAAGGTCCAGCTCTGCTCTAAGTTGTCACTTGCCTGCTAATGAACTGCACCAGAGCCTGTGGTTCGGTGTCTGTGCTGGTGGGATGTGCTCTGTGACGTGCCCTAGATGTGATTGCAGCCCTTTGGTCACTGTATGCCCTAGCTCAGAGCCCACAAGCCTTGCTGGGGAGGTTGGTTGGTCAGCTGGCTGGTGCTTAGTTTACATTCAGTGGTAGACATTTCCATATTGATGAGCTGCTACTCATTACTCAGGCTTAACTAGTGTCCTCATTTTGGCATGTGGTAAGGATAAAGCAGGTTGGTACTCTACCATTTCCAGAGGTAATGGACCCAAAAATCAAATGGGAAGGCAAGTAGCCCTGCTGGAAGCCACGAACTGTGCAAAAGGTGGCATTTCAGAGCATGGTAGGATGCAGATGCTGGGGTCCGTGGCACCTCTGCAGTCTCAGTGATGGGGATGCTACTGGCCCCATAATGGTTGGTGAAGGACAGGTTGGGACCTCTCCACCTGGCTGTAGTGGTGACAGCTTGGGAGTCACCTATCTCCCCACCCAGCTCCTCTACTGGAGCTGAGCCTTTGCCTCCCAGCATCAGCTTCCTTAGTGCTTCAGCCCTTGCCTGGGTGATTTGTTGTTTGTTGGCAATGAGGTTGCTAAATACAAGTTTAAAGATCAGCATTAAACCTCCAATTGTTAATTTTGTGAACTTGAGAGTCTATATCTGAAGGAGAAGCCCTTTTGTTTAGAAAATAAACTATTTTGTTATTGCTTCCTTCCTACTCTGCAGTATTTCCCTGCCAGCCCTGGCTGCTACAACAGCCATTGCAGTTAGGAGTCAGGCTTAAAAACAGGAGGAAATGTGTATTTTAATAATGAATTATCCTGTTAATATATGACTGAAGTTGGAGGGAACCTCAGTAGGTCATTTTGGCCAAACCTCCTGCTTCAAGACGGGTCAGCTGTGAGATCAAGCCAGGTTGCTCAGGGACTGTTTCTTTGGTTTTGGGGCGTTTTGTTCTGGTTCCTGGGGCCTCAGGAGGGTGTGCTCTGTCTGCATGTTCATTCGTCCCTGCAAAACCCTCATAATCTACCTTCTCCCTGCAAGCTGAGATGTCCTGCAGCCTTTTGATCCCTTAAAACTGGGCTTTTAAGGGGTAAATAAAAGCCCCTCAGCTTTTGTGAGCGTTGGCTGTATTTGAGCGTTAGGAGGAGAGATCCTGATTCTCTACCCAGCTGTCCCCCTTTGTGGCGCTTGGGTGCTGGCCAGCATGCAAAGAAAAGTGCATATTCCTGGCAGAAGAGTGCTGGCCCGGCAAGCAGCTCCTTGTGCTAATTGACCCCCTTCTTGGCAACTTCATCAAAGACATGGAAGAATAAATAGGCTGTTGATTGAACTGTTTCCTCGTCCCCAGAGGTGGTCCCTCTTACTCAGGGCTAAGGCACATTGTCAGGGCTGGGGAAGAAGCTTGCAGAGCGGTTAGCCTGTGCTCACTGAGGAACAAAAAGCTTTCATTTACTGTGCTTTCCACATGACATCTGCCATGTGAGATGGAAACGTGGCAGGGGTTTGCTGCAGAGCTTGGTCTGTGGTGCCCACAGAGCAGGTTTCTGTGCTCTGGTCCACTCTGCTGATGCACAGGATGCTGATTTTGAGGGAAGAGGGGAATATAGCTCAGATGGAATCTCTCATAGTAGAACCTGATGAAAACAAAGGTTAGAAGCAGAAAAGCATCTTCAAGGAAAGCCTGGATGCAAAAGTTGAGGCAGGTGCTGATGGATGTGACTGGTGCATTCTTCACATAGAAAACTCGTGTTGGTGCTTGCTGGCGCTGCTGCGAAGGCACGCAGAAATCCTGCAGAAATGAGGCATGCACGTTTCAGCTGATAAATTAATGGAGCATATAAGGAGAAAACATTAACCGTTTTATTTAAAAACCTCCTTATAGGCATCAGTATCCAGCTGGGTTTTGGTGACAAATTGCAGTCGCATGTTTCAACCCCTTTTATTACATTCCAGGCAGGGTCTGGAGTCCAAAATATTTAACCTTTCTGTAGAGTGAGCAGCCCAGGAGAACTGTTTTCAGTGAAAATATCTTGAAGTGTATGAACTGAAACCCTTTGTTTTGTAGTGGATCAGTGTTAAACTCTGAGATTTGACAAGTACCATACTGCTTCATGATAATTATTGTCTAGCGGTAGGATTTTAGCTGAAGATAGAGCAAAACTTAGCACCTTTGGAATTGCTTTTGGGCAGAGGCTTTTCCTTTTGCAGCCCTTTCAGGGCTCGTTCTGCACTCAGCAAATAGAGTGAGTGTGTGGAAAATAAATATTGATACGGCGCTCCCGCCTCAGTGGCCTGAGCATCACGTGTCTGCATAATGAATTACAACAGGAGCCTGCATGACACCATATACATCACTGCCATGTGAGAGGGCCTATAGAGTTACGTTGCTGTGACAGCCTGATATGGGGCAATGTACCGTGTTCCTGGGTAGCAAATACAACCCTTTCTTTCTGCCAAAGCTTATGATTGCATCCATGATTCACTAACAGTGACTCTGCCATTTTTGGTTTTTAGTGATGAAAACACTAGGAAGGACTTGAAGACACTGCCTGTTTTTCCTACCAGGACACTGCAGGAGCATCCGTCACTCGCTTACTGGTGAGCTACTGAATTTAAAATGTCAGTCATTGCTATGAGTGGTAATGACAAGATCACTTCTAAACAATTTGCCAAGTTTTCAGCCTGTATAATATAGGAGTTGGAGTTATGTTCAAGCATTTCCAGTTTCTAGGTCATAAATTATGCAAGATCTGATGCAAATCCCTCATTGAAAGTTTGCTCAGATTAAATTGCTGGATCAGAAACTGACTGATCAGAATATGTGGGGACCATGCATTAGAAAGAGCTGAAATCTGAACTCCAGCCAAGCCTGGGTTTGCAAAGAGCCCCTTGCTCTTCACCCATCACACAGAGGAGCCTCTGTGGTGGGTTGACCTTGGCTGGCTGCCACATGCCCACCCAGCTGCCCTTCCCAACAGGACAGTGGGGAGAAAATAAGCTGGAAAAGCTGAAAAAAGAAAGGTCCAGTTTTGTGGCTTAAACCTTCTGTAAAGGAACAGAGCATTTGGGATGGATCAACAATATTGTTTCCTTGGAGTCGATGCCCTCTGTGCAAGTTTGACTCCCTCGTTTGTTTCATTTTCTTTAGGTTTGATGTGTACCTGATGAATTTTTCCAGTGTACCAGTACCTGCTTATGATTTTCAGAATAAATAGAATGAATCCTGCTGGGTTTTTCTTTGTTTTCAAGTGTGTGACACTTAAATGCATATTTTATTTCACCTTCCGCTAAAACAAAATGTTGAAGTATATGAGGGAAAAACGCAAGAAAGTCATTGCTGACAAGTCTGTATTTTTTCCCACCTATAAAGTGTCAAAGGAGAAAATACACAGGACTGAAAACATTCCTGGTTTAACTTCTTTTGTCTTACATGGGTAGCATTAACCATCCTTTGAAGCTTTGGTCTGTTAGAACGTGAAAATAGATTTATACAATTAGTACCATTATTCTGCAGCAGCATCTGCAGCAGCACAGGCTGATCTGAAACGATTTGTTAATTAGTCTGGAGCATGGCATGGGATGGTGGGGATCATCCAGGCGGCTTCCACGCTGCCTAATGAAGGGTGGGAAAGACATCAGTAAGAAGCAGAATGTAAAGCAGAGTGTGAAATGTGCAGAGGGGCACTCCTCTGCATGCTGAGCAGGCGCCTGAGCTGCCACAGATGCCGCCACACATGAGAAAAGTCACTGAGCCTCTAAATTGGGTTTTGTGCTTGGTTTGCAGTGAGGACAGAGTAATCGAGCATTACAGACAGATTAAAGGTCTGACCAGAGGACAAGCCATTGTTCAGTGAGTATGACACTTGTTAACTTGTCAAGAGGATATTTTTACTTCCCTTTATTTCTTTTTTGTTGAGTAATGCCGGTGCAGCATGTTCTGGTTATTACTGCATGCGAGCTTTACCATTTTGTTTCTTATTGAGTTATATTGCAAAGTGAAGTTATTTGAAGTTTCATTTTCACAGGCTGGCAGTGAAGGTTGTCTGTTTACATTTTCAGATACCTCAAACATAAAAGCAGTTATCTGGACCTTACTTTGTTGGAAGGGTCTTTGCTATACCCTGCTTGCTATCAATTAGTTTTCACACCAAACTCTTTAAGGGCAGGTATTACCTTAGCCCTAGTAAAAAACCAGATGCATGTTTGTTGACATGTTCAGAATTTGGCTCTCAGAAGAACAAGGTCTCCCAAGATGCATACAGAGCCTGTGCAACTTTATTTTTAATTCACTGTTAATATTACTGTACTTCCTACAGGCAAATGCAGTGTGCTGTGTTTGAGGTGATAGCCGTGGTTGTACAATGTAGGCAACTTGTTTTCCTCATGTACCTCGATGCCTGTAACTGCTTCAGTAATTCAGGGGCTTCTTTCAAGAGGAACAAGGGAAAAAGTTGCCTGAATTGCCTCAAGAAACAGTGGTACAACTGCGTAAACACTTTCATTTGGAGGCTATCCATTGCAACCAGAGCACCATAATGGAATAATTATGAGCAGGTCTTTACTATCAATATTTCCTAAAAGGCTCTTCTGTTCAATTCAGAGTCTTTACTTTGTTTTTGACCTTCTGATAGGAGATTGAATATTTTGTAGTATGATTTTCCATTTGCTTTAGCTGTGCCAAAATATCACATCTTTCCTCGAGCCAGAATGCTAAGTTTTTCTCTGAAAACATGGGCCTTCAATTATTAAGATCTTCAAAATATGATAAATGGTAAATGACATGTCCTGAATGTATGTGTGAAAAAAATATGTTAATAGATGTTGTTCCCTCCAGAGAAAATGATCTGATATGCTATAAATCTGTCTACAGGTACATGAAAGTTGTGGAAGCTTTGCCAACATATGGAGTTCATTACTATGGAGTAAAGGTTAGTAAATGCCCGTAGATAGTGTGATTGCTCAGCTTATTGCCTGTGATTACATTCCTGTAGGAACAGTTTGATGATTCAGTACCCTTCTGTCAGTATTAAACCCTGCATTTTTCAACCTCTGTAATTTTCCCCCTTCATTATTCTTTAAGAATTGTTTCCAGAGAGCAGTATTATGTGCTACAGAAAATGGAAAGGAATCTTTGTAAAACTTTTTCTAATCCTATCAGGAGCTAAATTCTTATCTTAATTAAACTGGGTAACACGTCTAGATCCAAAGCAGTTAATAGTTTCCCCAGAGACATTTCAAATCAAGATTAGGAAAAAAATACAGTGTAGAAAAGACTACTTGTAACGGCAGGTAACTAGTGGAGAAATGCTGAGAAATACTTTTGGAGGCTGATGGAAACACACTGTTTATTCCCATTTGTAGAGCAGAGCCTGGGCCTAAGTGCTTTGTGCAGAAGAGCTCAGCAGAGATGATGTCTCCTTTCTTTGAGTCATGGCCATGACTGGGGTACCCAAGAAGCTGATGTTTTGTGCTGTTCTCTGCTCCTGTGGCTGGCTGTGCCTGAATTTAGCGGATGCAGTCGTTGGCCACAGTTTTTTCTATCCCATATCCTTTCCCCCTCACAGCCACTCCTGCAACGAGTGACACCACGATGTTTCAGCAGCACTGTAGCTTTTCTTTTGTCCACTATGCACAGCCACAACCCAGTTTCTTACCTCTGCCTCAGAAGGCAGGGGGAGAAAGTTTCCACGTTCACTCCAGCAACCCACTCCACGTAAATTTGTTTGCAAAACAGTCTGTGTTCCATACCTACTTGTACTTGTCACAGAAAGAAATGGGCTGGACTCCCGTACTGTGTAATTCTGAAGTAGCTCTTGGTTCACGTAGATGTCCATTTTTCAGGATAAACAAAGAATCCCGTGGTGGCTTGGACTAAGTTGCAAAGGAATAGGCCAGTACGACTTACAAGACAAAGTTCAACCCAGAAAAGTAAGTTCTTTTCATCTGATTTATTTTTTGAGGGGTAGGTGGGATAGTGTTACATGTCAGAGTAAATGACCAAGGCTTGGAGGCTAAAGGAGAATTCCGCTGGCACTGAGGCAGTAGCAGTCCCCTCACACAGATAGTGAAAACTCCCTTTGGGAGCTTTGGCTTATGTGTTGTCTTGAGTTTGTCTCGAGAAAGTCTGGACAGGAATTTTGGCAGCTTGCAGGGATAACTATCCAAGTATGAAGCAACTGGGTTTCTGCAAATCCAAACCTAAAGGTCTTGTACTCAAGCAGTGTTTTCACTTGGCTTTCATAGGTGTTTTTTGTGTGTGAAGTGATAAAAGGCTCCACTGATATCTGTGAAATACAAGGGGAACTGCTGGAAACTGTAGGCCTGCTTAGGCAACTGTATGTTTCCATGATGCAATGAATTGTAAGGGGGATTTAGAGTAAATGCCAAATACTGGAGGTTGCTCTTCTCTTTTTCCACCCCCTTGCTCTCCTTCAGAGTGAGCTCTGCCAGCAGCCTACTTTGTTGTTTAAACAGGGCAGAGGGTCCTGTATTGCACTGCTGGCTCCCTCAAAGCCCCCATCAGCAAGCCCTAGCAGGCTCCTGCTGCCATCCTTGGAAACCTCTCGTGCAGCTCAAGCACACGATGTGTTGGGAGCTTGCCCAGTCCTGTAGCTGCATTCATCTCCCTGTGACAGAGCTGAGCCCTAAAAGTCTTTGAAGTGCTATCTAACGCACTTGGCTGCGGGGAAGAACCAGGACTGCACGTGCGGGAGCCACGCTGTTGGTCTGGGCGGTTTCTTTCTGGTCATGTCTTCATTGAAACATCTGAGGTGTGAGGAGATGAAGACCTGGGGTTTTGCTGTTGTTCTTCTCCAGGAATGATCTGGGCAGGAGTTCACATGAAGTGTGTGCTTCCTGCCAGGGAATTTTACATTCGCAAAATGATATTGTTTAGTGTGTTTGTGCCAGAAAACACAGCTTAACGAAACTTCCTTCTCATGAATAATTCCCCTTCAAGCTTCCAGCTTGGTCGTCTTTTTTTCCAGAGCAGGCTATGACTTGGTTTCTTACGGTGTATTTTTATACCTATGTGTCCAAGGTTGAACTCGTATGTCCTTACTTTGTTTAGTAAAGCACAAAGTTTCATCCCAAGCCTGTTTTACCACGCCTGTTCCACATGACAAAAGGGGAACCCTAGAAAATCAAGTCAACGTTAATGCAGCCATTGATTGTCAAGTGAAGGCATCAAGGAGCTATTCTTGCTCTTCAGCACTGCTTTTAGGCAACATCCACAAGATTTTCTGGTCAGGTCAAACACATACCGTTCTCTAGCCAAGCTGTCCAGCTATGACCATCAGGGCTGTCCAAGAAAGTGCAGCCTGCCTGGCAAGAAGCATTGCTTTGCCAAACAGTTTTTGTGCTTGTGGGATTTCAGTTTACAACATCAACCAGGCAGATTAAGAGAAGTTTTTAAGGTCAGCAGGGCCCAGATGCCAAATCACACCCTGTACAGTTAGTGACAAGGCGTTGCCTTTGAATTGGGCTGTGTTTAAGAAAAAATAAAAGCCAAAGGTCACCTCTGCAGTGGAAGTGTTACAATGGAAATTATAACAGTTGTCTACAGGGAATAGTGATTAAAAGGAAAGGTGGAAGAGAGGAGCCTGAATGCAAAGGGAAGGTATAATGCCAATAAGGTGATTGAAAAAGTGGGGCTGGATATGGCTGTAGTATCCTTACGGGTTCGTGTCTGGTGTCAACAGGAGGGGACAGAAATTACTTAAGCCCACAGGTTGTCCTGAGTCATGACAACTTTTAATGTATGGCTAAATATGCCATACATTACATACAGTTTCTTTATACAAAAGATGTGTTTCAGGGTTTGAAATACAAAATGCACTTCTGACATGATTCATGGAAATCATGGGCATCAGATCACCTTCAGAGGAAAAGCAGATGCTGGGTGTAGAGAGACACCCACATCCAGACTTGGTTTTGGAGTTAAAATGTTGGATGCTGCTCTTTATTTCACTGATGCAGCACACAGAAGTTTCCTTTAACTCGTATTGTTGTTTTGTATCAGAACACATTTCAGAGAGAGAAGAGAGTCTGTATAGCTTGCCTGAATCTCTTGAGGAGTTTAGCAAGCACAGTCCTTTTCCAAAGCAGCAGGCAAGAGAGGAGTAGGCATATAAACTATGCCTGTCTCTTGGAGAAGAGATGCCACTTCTGCTGGATTTAGCAGAATTTTCTTGCTTTGCTTTGCAGGATGAAGCCAAACTCATAACTGCCATGTGCTGGTGTTATCTTGGTGTTTATACTGTGGATCAAAAGTGCTGTTATGTTTATCCCTAGCCATCTGGGAAAGAGCATCCTTATTGTGCACTTTTTCAGTTAGTGATGTTTAAATATACAAGCAGCTGATTAACACAGTGAAAGGGAAAGGCTGAGTCCAAGTCTAAGGGAGGCTAAGCTGGTCTTTCCTAATTTTAAAGATACAGCTGATCTCTGTGTGTGCAGACCTTTCTGATACTGGCAACAGTGTGAAAGCTGCTGAGGTTCAGGTGGGAGGCTTTGAACAGGAATTGGTGCCTGTACTTCAGCTGAGTTCACACCAGGGGGGTTTATTCTGCTCCTCGTGTATTTTCTGTAGTGCTAATGGCTACATTTGCTTAATGTGTTCATCACAGGCATTTGGTAAGAGCCAAGTCCATATTCAGAATAGGATTTAAAAAATAATAATAATAAAAAATATATGAAAAATTAACTGCACTCATTAATGCAGTGTCAGCTAAATCCCAACAAATAAAACCATCCTCCACAAAAAGTGAAATCTTTCCGCTTTATCCAAGTAGGTCTTTAGGCAAAGAGACCTAAATACGAGCCTTGGAGCGCAGTGGTTATCCCAAGATTTTGTTATTGGATCAACAGTGTTGTGTGAAGTCCAAGGCTGAGAACTCTTCACAGGAAACAACTTGTAGGACAGACCTGGATGAAGCAATCTCCAGATCGGTATCGCCCAGCCTTGCCAATGCTTGCACGTGTACTGTCAGTCATGCATGAGGGGAATGTGTGTTGTCGGAGAGGACAGTGTGTTAACTCGGGGCTGGACCAGGAGAACCTGCCATGGCTGTCTGTCCATGCAAAGCTGGCTGGGGAGGTCTGAGTCTGGCTATTAATATTTTGCTGGTTGACCCAAGATGGTTTGGAGGAGTAAGTCACTCCTGAAAGCTTGTATTGCTTTGGAAGTGGTTTGTAGCAAAGCAAGCCCGTTGGTGTACTCCTCACGTGAGACTTTGAGCTGATAGGCACCAAGGGAAGCATTGTGCTCCACCTCTGGAATAGACTGAAAATGAAGAATTATTTTTTTTGTGTCATTTATGAAAATTGTCTTTTTCTATGTAGATAAAAGCAGTGACTGTGGACTGGGTGGAGGTTACACTGAGCATAGCTGATTATAACCCTCATAGGGCATAAGAAAGACTGGGTTTGGCAAGCCATGTTCAGATTTCAGCTGGGATTAACCCTGCAGTCCTGCTGCTTTGCAAACATTCTCCCTTCAGGTGCAGTTAACACCATGAGATGTCTTCTGCTTGGAGAAATGCCTCCTGCTTGCTGTGGGGTGGTATGCCAAGATCCTGTCCCCAGTCTCCTCTGAATCAATTAGGAAAAGCATAAAACAGGTCCCAGGACTTCATTTGTAATTTCAAAACAGAGTGGATCTCCCTTGTATCTCTGTCCCTATCCTTCTCGTGGTTGAGATAAACAATGCGTCATTTTGTTTATGGAGCGTGTATTAGGGAATGAATTGAGTTTATTCTGCATCCAGCCAACATGTGGTGATCCTCTGAGGGATGGGAATTTGAGAAGGCAGCTTGCTCGCTTTTGGACTTGTTCTCCCACTTCATTGTGTTTCTGTGGGCAACTCCCTGGTAATAAATGAGCTATAATATCTGAAGAGAAGGACTTATCTTGCAATGGTATTGTTTCAGATTTACAAAGAGTTCAATTCTGCTGCTGGTTGTCTTGAATACATTATGTTCTCAGAAGTGCTTTTGTTAGAGTACACTAGTTTTGAAATGGGTAACATTTCTCATAGAATGTTTTGGGTTGGAACAGACCTTAAAGGTCATCTATTTCCATCCCCCTGCCATGGGCAGGGACACCTTCCACTAGAGCAGGTAGCTCCAAGCCCCTGTGTCCAACCTGGCCCTGAGCACTGCCAGGGATGGGGCAGCCACAGCTTCTCTGGGCACCCTGTGCCAGTGTCCTACTACCCTCATGGGGAAGAGCTGCTTCCTAATATCTTATCTAAATCTACCTCTTTCAGTTTAAAGTCATTCCTCCTTGCCTATTCCTACCTGCCTTTGTAAAAGCTTTCTTGCTGGCTACTTTAGGTACTGCAAAGCTGCTCTAAGGTCTCCCCAGAGCCTTCTCTGAACAAGCTGAACAAACCCAGGTCTCTCAGTCTGTCTTCATAGGAGAGGAACACCTCCAGGTGCTTCCTGGACAAAAGAGGGCTCTGAGGAGAGCAACCATCCAGGTTGTTCCTTATCCACCAAGTGGCTCATCTATTAAATTGATGTCTCTCCAGTACAGAGACAAGGATATCATGCAGGACAGCGTCTTATGCTTTGCATTAGTCCAGGCAGATGGCATCAGATGCTTTTCCCTTACCCACCAACACTGTAACCCCATTGTAAAAGGCCACTATATTTGTCAGGCACAGTTTGCCCTTAGTGAAGCCCTGTTGGCTGTCATCAGTCACGTTGTTTTCAGTGTACCTTAGTATAGTTTCAGGGAGAATCTTCTCCATGCTCTTGCCAGGCAGCAATGTGGGACTGACCGGTCTGTAGTTTGCTGAGTCTCATTTATTTTCCCTTTTTAAAAATGAGGGTTGTGTTTCCCCTTTTCCTGTCAGTGGGAACTTCACTGGCCTGCCGTGACTTCTCAAATATGATGGATATGTGGCTTATCCACTTCTTCCACTAGTTCCTTGGAACTGTGGGTGCATCTCATCCCATACATCTTCAGGTTCCATACCCCAGGTAAACAGGTCTCCCATTTCCTTGTGGAGATAGCCTACATTTTCTCTAGTCTTTCTTTTATCAGCAAGGTACATACAGCAGCTTTTCCTGTTGCCCTTGATGTCCTCGGCCAGATTTAATTCCATCAGGGCTTTAGCTTTCCTAACCTGATCCCTGGCTGCTCAGACAATTTCTGTGTATTCTTCCCAGGCAATGCATCCATGTTTCCACCCTTGGTAGGCTTCCTTTTTGTGTTTGAGTTTGTCCAGGCCCTCCTTGTTCATCCACACAAACCTCCTAGTATTTTTGCTTGACTTCCTCTTTGTTGGGATACAACACTCCTAAGCTTGCAGGAGGTATTATGACATTTTCCTTTGAATTCTACGTATACTAAGAGCTGATGCTGAAAGTTTTCCCTTGGAGAATCTTTGCTTAATGTAAATTTGCTGTCCTGCTTTGCTGAATGGTTCAGAACACAACAGTATTTGTATAGGCTTCTCAGCAGGTGGATCTCATTAGGCAGAGATTTCTTTTACAGTGTTTATTTCTCACCAAGTGGAAGGCATTGATTTAGATGTAAGATACTAAGCTTGCATAATTACTTAAAATAAACACGGAGCTGTTACAAGACTGCTCTAAAATTCAGTTCCTTCCAGATATGTGGAAAGTTGAGTGTCACCTGCCCCAAAACATGCATGTTTTGAGGCAGTTTGGTGCTGAAAGGTCTCTCATTAATGCCAATGCTAGTGAGAATCAGGCATAATCAATTAGGAAAAAATGTGATTGAAGAGTTTTCTTTAGAGGACTGTCTTAATATGCAAGAGATGAAGGATGCCTCTGGGTAAGCTCTGCCAATTAATGCTGGCACAGGTGGGAGCTGTCTGCCTCCTTCTCTTAGAAGTTGCTGCAGGTGGGGCAGTTTGGCTCTTCTGCCATCTCCAGTGCTTCCCTCCATGGGCAGGCATAGCAGTTAAAAAGCCCAAGAAAAATAATAAAAATTAATACTAATAATGCTAATAATAGAATAGTATTTCAGTTGAAGGTAGTATGCCAGACTGCAGACGGAGGGGCTGAAACACAGCCCTTCTGCCAGTGTTGCCGCCAGGGTGGTAATTTCCTTCATCGGGGTGGGGTGCATTCCTGTGGGCAGGAATCTTTTATGTTTCCTTGGTCTGAATTGCCAGATTTGTCTGGAGATTGCTGTTCCCAGCCTGCTCCTGGAGTGCTGGTTGGCAAACCTCCTTACAGGCACCGCACGTACCACGAGGTGCTTTGAATTTGCTTCCCGAGGGAAAGGCTGTGAATGCTGCAGCATGGTTTGTGCTTCCACACCAGTCTTACCCAGTGGGTGGAAATGCAGAGATCTGGGTAATTTAGCTCGTGGGTCAGAGTTTGCCATCAACCTTGGAAACATCCTAGGTACAACCCTGGCACGTGTGGTGCCCGAGGCTGGTACTACAGCAGTGCTTGGACACACAGCCCCTGCAGCCAGCTTTTAAGGGGATTTTTACCCATTTGAAAAGAAAATACATGTTTTTCAAACAAGATGCACCATGCTGATAGGAATATTAAGCAGAGGGCCCCTGAGCAGCCCTCTTACATGCCTCTCAAGGGAGGGGCTCTGCCAGCTCCTGCCTTCAGTACTGATGGGGCCGTTTTCCTGCTGTCAGGCCCAGACAAACTTGCCTTTTATTCAAAACTGGATGCGAGATCAGCCAGGTAAAAACCCAGCTGCTTCTTTTATTAAGGTGTCTCACTGCTTAAGCTGTCTGTGTCTGGTTTGCGTCTTGTTAGACTGCAATTACGGCTCTTTTTGTATGGGAAAGAGGGTTAGGAGGGCGATACCTTTTTTCTCAGCGTTCTGTAGTATCTTGGGGAGGATCACAGTTGAAATAGAAGAAGCTTAAAACTCCATGAGGTGCGATCAGAGTTTTGTACCTCCTCTGCCTTGTCCAGAATGACACAGAAATCAAACCTTGGCGAGGCCAAACTCTGCCTGTAGAGTCAGTCGGACATGCAGCCCTAGCTATTCTCACTAGGAGTCTTCAGGAGCCTTTAAAGATCCGGCAATCTAAATGGATGGGAAGGCTATTAAGAAAACATTCATTAGCTCGGGTGGACCTAATCATCTGGTTAAAGAGTATGTACATTGCCAAACTTCCACAAAAACACTGCAATTATTCCTAATTGTTCTTCCAGCCTCAAAAACCAGCTTCAGACTTTATTTTTTTTACAACTCTATTGTCTTTTTAATATGCATGTAGTTTAGATAAGATTGAAATTAGGAATGATTTAGAAATATGTCTTAAGGAGTATTTGAAGGGAGGAGGAAAACTAGTGCAGTGACAGTATGAGGATTGCCTTTTGACCGCAATTTAGGAGAATTTTATTGGAGGGAGTTTATAGAATTTCATTTGGCTTATTCTGCTTTATTCTTTATTACTCTCTTTCTTTTGGCCGTGTTTGTATTGAGGCCTTCTTTTTCTTTTGTCTCCATGAATCCACAGACACGTTAGGTCGAAACTCATTAATACCTTAATTCATGATTATTTTGAAGTGCAGTTACATAAATATTACTAGTCCATTGGCCTTTTGTTTTAAGGACCCGACTGCAGGAGGGTTTGTTAGAGGAGATGATTGCTAAGGAATTGTTCTGAAGTGGGATAGCTTAAGGATGGGGCACTTTTAAGTCCGTAAGAACAGAATGTGCCCTCTGTATAGAATTTCAACCACCACTTCCCCATCCCTCCTGCCTCAGAGCAGCGGGGGGGGGGCGTGTGGAGCTGGAGTTTTCGCTGTCCTACATGTCTTTGTGTTGAACGTACCTGGTTGCAAATGCTTGGGGCGCCTGTCAGCTCCTTCTTGGCCTGGGATGGATCTCACAGGGTGGGGAGGAAATGGGGCAAAGCTCTACCCACATCCTGAGGCAATTCCATGCAGGTTTTTCTTACAAATGCAAAGGGATTAGTTTTTCCTTCTCAGCACCAGGGATGATCAGGGATGCGTCTCACCGGGGGCTGGTGTTTGGTTTGCACAGGCAGCTCCTCATGGCAGGAGTGCTGGTGTATCCCTCAGCCTGGACAGAAGGCTGCTTAAGGTGGGGGGAAGCAGTGTTTTATTCCATGCCAGATGTGACCCTCTTCACCCCACTGCCCTTAAGACAGGTGACCCCTTCTCCCGAGGCCCTCGGGAATGCCAAGCGCGTCCGGAGGGGAAAAACCCAGAGGAAGTGATACAGGGGATGGGGGGGAGTCATCACCCACAACCCGATAAGAGGCAGCGAGGCAGTTCCTTTTCCAGAGGTCATGTTTGAAGCACGCCCATCGCTTTTACGAGCGTGGGAGCGGGAACACGCACGATGCTTCTGGTCGAACCTGTTGCCTCTCGGCATGAGTCAACGCAGGCAGGGTGAGGACTCGGGGGCTAACCACCCTCTGCAGCCCCCTCGCCATGCCGGCTCCCACCTCAGCACCCCGCAAGTCCTCAAGGTGTGCTGAAGGGGCGCAGCTCCTCGGTACAGCCCCCGTGTTCTCCCCTCCGTTGGGTTTTCCCTTTATCCCGGGGAAAGGGCGGGTCGGGAGGCGCCGCTGCCGGGAGAGGCGGTGATGTCAGGCGTGTGTCAGCAGTGGGAGGTGAAGCCGGAGCGGCACCGGCACGGCCGTGGCCCCCGGCCGGGAGGGATGGCTTCGGCAGCCGCCTCCTGCACTGCTCTGCTCTGCTCATGTCGGCCTTGATGCTTCCCGAAGGAGCTGGTGATGTGGGGAGGTGAGTGCGGGGAGGATGAGCTGATGGGGTCGTGTCGGGGGTCCCTGTGTGCTGGAGCACCCATGGGTGCTATTATTGCTCAGTGTCCTGATGGACAGTGAGCTGCTTGCTTTGTGATTTATTTTAAAAAAAAATTGAAGTTTTTATTTTTTATTTAAAGTATTTATTGAAAAGTTTAATGCCAAACTGCAAAGAGTTCTGCTTCTGAAAGCAGTGTGACTGGGCAGGGTGCCTTCGATACAAAAGTAAACGTACTTAAGCAGCAGAGTCCATGATCTTCTAGAAGATGACTTATTAGTTGAAGTAAATGTCATTTCCCATTGCTGCATTTCTCATTTAGCAGGATCTAAAGATAAATGGTAGTACTAAAAAGGAAAGCTTTAACTAAACACAGGGAAAAGGTCACTGGAAGAGCCAGGCTTCCCCGCAAACACACACACTGGGTTATGTTTAATTTACAACCTGTATTAATTATTTCATATGCAGCACACTTTCATAGGTAATGTTTTACACAACTCGAAGCTCTTCCATAATCAGAGCAGGACGTGTTTGATTTTGGTGGAGGGAATGTCGTGTGTCCTGGGATTTGTGGTGTGGTGGCTGCACCCCTGAAGGCTGTTGCTGTGATGGCCCGGGTGCCTTGATGCATCAGTGATGTTGCAAGCCGAGCTCTCCCACTTCACGCTGGCCCTGCCTGCCCAGCCTGGGTGGAAGTACCTCAGGTACCAACGTGTGGGCTGCAGCTCTGGAGAGCAGCCAGCTGTGAACTGCAGCGTGTGCTGCTGCACTTGTGCACCCCGTCATCTTCAGGTGACATCCCTGGGGACACCCGGACAGGTCTCGGTGTGCACCCATGTACCCTGTTACTGCTGGAAAGGGGATAGAAGATGCTGCTGCTGCTGCAGCAACCTGCGCCAAGGGGCTGGGAGCAGCTCCGCCAAAGCCATGCTGGGAATGTGCAGCCCCTGATGGATCATCCCCAGAGGGTGGCTAATGCTGGTGCACAGAGGGAGCAGATTCCTATGCAATCCTGATCCCACAGGTGCAGCTGCCAAGCCCTGGTTGACTTTGAGCTCTTCTCCCAGCTGGCACTTTGCAGGAAATCTGTGGTTTCCTGCCAGAAGTACGTGTTGGGGGTGGCTGCCTCCCATAGCTGCTCTGTCTCTGCACGTGTTGTACCCCTACTCCAAAGTGTCACGCTAAATTTCTCACCCAGTGTCTTCACAAGAGAAAGGTTTTGGTTATCCCTGAGTTGTTGCTGTTCCCTGGGGATGTTGTGACCGAGGGAAGAGATAGGTGTGTATGCAATTACTTTGTACAGAGATTTTTGCATTCGGTTGGAGAGAAAAGGACTTTAGGTGCCCTCCCAAGATCTCTGTGAGCTCGTAGCAGTGAAGTTAAGTGTGCTATTGATGGAAGCAGATGTCATGGGCAAAATACTCAGTCTGCAGTGCATTGTCTGTAAAAGTGTGAAATTACTGAAGGGACATCCTATATATTTATGTGTATGTGCTTATTTTAATGGATGTTTGGCATGTTGTTGTTGCCGAGTCCATGCCATAGATGAAGATGTGTGGGAATTGTAATGGCTGAAATTGCATATTCCTGTGGGGAGAAGATTGGTGATTCTTGTAGTGACAGAATTCTGCATCTCTCTCCCAATTCTCCTAGCTTTTTCAATGGAAACAGCTGGAACACATCTATTTCCGTAACAAGAAATTTGGTGTGGAAGTACACGATCCCCACAGGTAAGGCTGGAGGAAGCAGAGGGAGCAGTGGGATGAGTCTTTACCCAAACTGGGGATTTGTCATCTCATGTTAGCGGATGGGCTGGGAGGTGCCTCTGAAATCCAACACAGACCTGAGTTTACTCTGGACTTTGGGACACTGAGCCTGATCCTGCGCCTGGCAGGGCAGACTGGGGTCAGATCTGGGCTGTGGTGATGGACAGGTAGTGCTTAGTGCTTGCATGGAAGGTCACAGTCATAGTGTGCAACCTGGAGTGACTGTTGATGTGTTACAGCTCTGGGTGTTCACTCAGCTTGCCTGTGATGTCCACTGAGGGATTTGTAGGAGCAGAGGGAGGGCTATTTGTCATTGCTCACTTAACTGCAACACCCTTCCCTGAGAGGCTGCTGTAATGTGCCTGTGCAGCAGGAGACCTGGGGACACAGTGCACAGGACCCAGACATGACTTTCGTGCTCCCCTTCTCCTCTCCACTTCGGCAGCACTGCTTCCTCTGAGTGTGAGCTTTCAGAGCCCCACAGGAGCACTGCTGGTTAGAGTGGGAGCTCACCCACAGGGTGCTTTCCTGTGTCTTCCCCACAAGGTCCTTCCCAAGAAGAAAGAGCCTTTGCAGCAGCACTGGGTGGTGGTTGAGAAGGAAATCTGAGTTTTCAAACCTCTAAAATAAAGGCTGAGCCTTGCCTGGTTATAACAGAGACACTTGGGACTTTAAGACCTATCTTGAAATTGCATTTCCTTTCACCCTCTCAGAATTTCACTGTCAAGAAAGACCTTAAGTCAGAGCGAACTGGTGGTGCAGACCTGGTATGCGAACACGTCCCTGATCAAATCCATCTGGGTGATGGCAATCAGTCAACACCAGTTTTACTTGGACAGAAAGCAAAGCAAAGTAAGTTGTAAGGTATTTTGCTGTGGCATAAGTTTCAACACCTTTTCTGTATATCCTCTGGTGTGTGTTTTTCCATGGATGAACTACTTTCCAGAGAAAAACTACACTTTTTTTGTCGGCTTTTTGAGCAGTCTATTAGAGACACTATTGTTGTTTGATCCATTTTAGCCTGCCTGCAATTAAGGGCTATGGAAGTGTAATCACAGAAGAGGGAATTCCCACATCTCAGTGTTTAATCTGCTTTTTCTTTTGTCTCCGTCTGGAGTTCATTTTGAACACAGTGCAAACAGCAAAGAGATTTTGAGCTGGGAGATGGTTCAGGCTGTGGGGTCAGAGGGGGACAGGAATGCCAGTGCAGCCCTGTGCCCTACCACCTCCCTGCATTGCTTTAGCCCTTCATTTTGTGGCAGATGAGGTGTGAAACGTCATCTTCATGTTCTGAGGGTCATTAGAGGTAACTTGATGAGGCTGGATTTTTTTTGTTCCCGAACTCCTGCAGGCAAAAATTCCTTCAGCCAGAAGTTTGGATGACATTGCCATGGATCTGACAGACATGGGAACACCAAAAGTTTCAAAGCTAGCGACTTTGGAGGCAAAGAACCAGCTTATTATGGCCAGCAATGGCAGTTTGATCTCATCAGGTAAATACTTCACGGGTAGTGAAGTACAGTGGGGACTGGGTATGTTAAAAGGGAAAATGAGGCTAGCTGACCATAAATACAGTGACATATGCGAAGGCATGTATTAGTTATCTATCTGGAAGAGTGGCATCAGTGTTATAATCTGCCATTTCTCCCCTGTAACTAAATAAAAGGAAATAAAGCTATGCTGGCTGGATAACACCCATATACTCTTGGTCCATGAATAATTTGATACCATTTACGAGTCAGTCAGTCCTTGAATGACTGATCAAAGTCTGAGGAGAAATTTGCCCTGAGCTTCCTCACAAATGAGCAGAGAAGACAAATGTTTCCAAATAAAGCCCAGCTCTGGAATGGACTTTAGATCTGTCCCCTGACTGTGGAGGAGAGGAAAAGAGGGGAGGTAGAAACCTGGCTGCTGCGTGTAGATGCCTCCATGTGAAGCCCAAGCATCTATCTTGATAGCAAAGTCAAAGCCAAAATACCAAGTATATTGCAGATACCACTAATGCAATGATTTGTATTTTGGGTGGTGGGTTTGGGGTGTATACTTGGGACTTCCCATGCAAGTTTATATATTGGGGGTTTGGAAAAGTGCAGATGTCCTAAAAGCCTGCTTGCTGGATCACACAGGAGCTGGACATTGTGTTTTGAATAATGTGTTGTTTTGCTGGGCTGCTTTGGGGAGATCTCGGCTTACTTGATCAGAAAAAAAATGGCTTTTACCTGCCAATCCTGTGATACAGAGCATGTATTTTTCAGGCTCTCAGGATTCAGAGGTCAGTGAGGAACAAAAGAAGGAGAAAATCACAGAACTAAAGAAGAAAGAGAAACTCCTTCAGGAAGAACTGCTTCAGAAGGTTGAGGAGCTCAAGAAAATCTGCCTGCGAGAGGCGGTGAGAACTGTACCTTATGCTGGGTCCAGGGTGGGTGAGAGCCCTTCTCTCCCTCAGATCTTCATGTGGAGTCTTTCCTATTCCTAGGAACTGACAGGCAAGATGCCCAAGGAGTATCCTCTGAGCGCTGGAGAGGAAACTCCCCAGGTCAGGAGACGTGTTGGCACAGCATTCAAGCTGGATGACAACCTGCTCCCGAGTGAAGAGGTGAGCACTGCAGTTTGTTTTCTCAGCAGAGGTGGGGTGGCCAGACCGGTGGCTAAAGCCACTTGTAAATAATCCAGCTCTTCCCTGATTGTTAAAGAGGAGGCAGCTGCTTTCATAGGCTAGGAAATGTAGATGGGTGCTACCCTTATTTCAGCTATACTGCCTTTGAATTGACCAGGAAATCGGCTGTTTTAAAAGGCCTTAAAATCCCCTGACCAGAACCCTTGATTTGGCTACACTGCTTGAATTCTAATAGCCATTTTGCTGGTAATTAGACAAGAGCAGGTGTGTAACACCATTTGGCAACCTATAGCTATGAGCTGCTCTTGAGCATTGATTGGTGTTGTGTTGAGATTGCGCTCGAACCCAGAATGTGGCAGGGGTGTGCACTTTCCCCTTGCAAAATCATCTCTTCTGAGCATAGTTGTGTGACAGGTGACAGGAGGAGGAGATTTATCTCTGGCTTAATGCAAGTTCCACCTAAATAAAAGCTCGCTATATTGCTCAAGAAGCTCATACGAACTTTGCTGGCAGAGACTGACTCAAGAGATACGGTAATTCAGATATCTGCAGTTTCTAGACACATACCATTACCCCTTATTCCTTGTGAGATTTGTTAACAAGCTGTATCATCCAAGTAGTATGTAGCTGTTGTGCACTTTGCATCTGTATTTCACCAAAAACTCACTGCCCTGGCTCACAGCAAACGGATTTTATGTAAACTGCTTAAATGCTATTGAAGCAAAATCTTCCTGACCAGATTTAATGACGTATTGCTTAGAACTTTTACAGTGCCTTTCATTTGAGCTTCTCAAAGTTGTTTACAAACAACTAAGCCTCCAACTCCCTGTTACATAGGTATGGTGATACCAATTCCCTTTTTTCCAGCAGAGCGGGATTTTGACCAGACATTTTTAGGCTTGGACTCAAAGCAGGAGGTTTTGCTGTTGAAACCTGAATTTAGGTGTTTATGTCACCCAGGCTTGAGAAACATTGGACTTTTCTCAAGAGATCTCATAATCTTACACTAAAGGTCTAAATATTTGGCATGCTGAGATTGTCTTGCGTATAAACTGGTATTGTTGTGCTTTGTGCTCAAGAGTTCACTTCATTACCACAGAAGCAGATCTTCTGTTCAGTAAACTTTGTTGATAGTTTCTGCCCAGAGTACAAGCAAGTAACTCATCTCATGAATTTGCAGGACCCTGCTTTACAGGACTTGGAGAGCAATTTCATCATACAGCAAAAGCTCGTGGAAGCTGCAAAGAAACTTGCCAGTGAGCCAGACCTCTGCAAGAATGTGAAGAAGAAAAGAAAGCAGGAGTACGCTGATGCTGTAAAAAAGCTGCAAGAGATAGAAAATTCCATAAATGAATACAGAATCAAGTGTGGCAAAAAACCAACCCAGAAATCAACTCTTACTCTACCAGGTAAACAAGAGAATTCCCCATGTTCTAATGAAAACAGGATTAAAAAAACAGTAGTTGGCTCATTTACAAGTTCTTTTTACATCTTCTCTATATGGCTTTTATCTTCTGCAAAGCAGTTAAATAAGAAAAAAAGAGAAGCAATTACTGCATCTGATATGCTAAGTGCATTGCTTATAGGCTAAGGGCAGGATAAGCTGCAGTTCTAGGAACAAGTGCAGACACGTTCCAGTACTGGTATGGGCTGAAGGTGCTGTACATAGAAGGTTCTGGCAACAGCATCTCAGCTGAAACTGATGTGGTGTCTGAACTCAGTGTGTTGAGTGCAGTTGTATGTCTAAGCTGCCACATGCAAGATCTCTGTCCTTTCTCTTCTGCAGTGCTTCACTTCTAGCAAAAATAGACCAGGTGCGTTTTTTCTATAGGGTTGTGGAAATAAAGATCAAAAGACTTTGTTTCTCTATTAAAAATCACTGATTTCCAGGAAGAGATAAATTAAGTTCAAGAGTTTATGAATGCAAGTAGTGGCAAACAGATTTTTGACTAAATGTATTTGCCAATGATGAGCACAGTGAAAGCAGATACCTTTGGCCCCTTCATTCTGAAAGTGTGATTTCCCTAAGGGAGGTGAGATTCTTGCTACTTCACAGGATAAAAGCATGGAAAACTTGCTAGCATCTCAAACTGAAGGAGTTTGGGAGTGGTAAAAGCTCATAGGTATTGCAGGCTCATCTAGTTTCTGTAGGGATTAACAGGTTTAAGACACGTTTTACTCTCTCTGTGGAGAATGTATATGGGTAATTGTTAATGTTTAATTGATTTCTCCTCCCCCCCCTCCTGCATTTGTCCCAGAGGAAGTGCTGTTTTGTGAGGTTAGTGGGGTTTTTTTTGAGAATTACTAAGTAGGAAAGAAAATGCCAGATTTTTCTGCTATTTATATTGAATACCCTCTTACTGGCCCTTGAGATGAGACCTCTTGCCAACTTGTATTTTCCCTGGAGGAGACTCTTCTCCTGTACACTGCCAGGTTTATGTTGGAGAAACCTTTGCTGTGTCCTATTCCCACTGAGAGCTTGGTTTGGATTCTTACCCAGCAAAAACCACGGCAGCACTGGGCTGGCTATCTGTCATCACAAAGTGCTTATTCTGAAAGGTTAATGATTGCTATTTAATGTGGCCCAGCTAGTTCTTGATTGACAGAGATGAGGGAAAACATCTGGTTTTTAGAGTCTCTTGCTCACCAATCTGGATACTAACTGTGGGAGATCCTGTATTACCTGGGACATGTGATGTGTAGTAAAAACCAGGAAGCTATTGAAGGCAGCATCCATTCAGTCACTTGTTTGTTGCAGACAGTTTTTTGTCCTGTTGTGCAAACAAGAAACTTGGGAGTTGGTCTTTATACATTTAGCCCATCATTTTGCAACATTTGGAACATGACAACCTTCTTTGCTGTCCGAGAAGGGAGACACAGACAGAAAGGAATAGACTCCCTGTCTTGGAAGGTCTCCCTGCACCTAGGGACTGCAAGACAGCAAATACTTATGCTAGCTAAGTTAGCAGCATTCCGTTCCAGTTCCTCACTCTTGCACTGAAGTATGTATTTGTTTACCTGAAGCAGAACTCTGCTTTAATAATTGATTATAGGTGGAAAGTTTTCACCATTGCTGGCCGTACTCAGTTTCAGAAAGCTGAGCAGTGATGAGTCACTTGCATCTGTAAATCTGGGGAGTGACTCCTTGGAAATAACAACTTAGTAACATTGATTTATTGAATCAAACCATAGCCATTCTCATCCCAGCCCCCAAGCGATGGGAAGTGAAGGACATCCTGGACTGTCTCCTGCTTCCCATGTTCCACTCTCTTTTACCTCCTCTGTAATGCAGGGGTGTAAAATTGCCCTTTTGTGGGCAGATTTGGGATTTGAATTCAGACCTGCCCCATATGTCAGCACTGCAGACCCCACATGAATCCACCAGTGTAGATTTAGGCTGTTGGACTTTTTTAACCTCCTTGCAGTGGGCCCGCTTCCATTCATCACCACATGGTCAAATTCATGTGAATAAACTCCCCTGAAGGTTTTTTCCCAGTGTCAGATTGCAGGCAGAGCTGCAGCCCATCCTCGGTGGTCTGACAAGCCCCCTCAGGGCAGGGGCCAGCCCTGATGTTTTGCTGCTGTTGAAAAGCTGCTTTATTTACTAAATTCTTGTAACCAGACCTTTCCTCTCAGCAAAGCGTGACGGCAGGAGAGTAAAATACATTGCATGTGCTCTGATGGAGGAAGCAAGTGTCATACACAAACTGGCTGCTACTGTCTTCTTGCTTTCTATCCCTCATGCATGGAGGTCCATGTAGACTTTTTACCCCCCAGTGCTGTCTTGTCAGAAACAGCCTAGGAACAGGTTTTTTTCTTCTGGGTTTATTATCTCTAGTGCTGCTTTTTATCACCAGCCTAATTTGTCTGCTGCTCTGTTCTAAACCTGAGCAAGGACAGGCTGTTTCTGAGCAAGTGGTAGTGTGTTGTATGAAGGTGAGAGTCCAGGCTGGTGCAGTAAAGCTTTATGAATAAATGAGTCTAAAAGAAACAGGAGAAATGTGTAATGTCCGTAAAACAGTTACTGCACTCTGTGTTGCTGCAATTTGCAATAACTTGATAGAAATCAGTGGATTATTCTGGTTTGGTATTTAATTCAATTGAAACAGACTTTGTATGCTGATGAAACATTCAGAAGTGAATGCCAGATTTCAGAAGGCATTTCATACCTACCTGGTGGGATTTCAGGTGTACCTAGAGGAGGTTAGGTGCTAGCAGCCAAGATATCTACATGTCTGTGTAGGCTCCTGACTGCTAATGAAGCACAGAAACACCCTGTGAGATCTGTTGGAAGTTGGGTGGAAAGCACCTTTGCAATCTTGGCCCGATTTCTGCTGCAGCTGAAAAAGAAAGCTCTCCTTTGATAATTACATAGGCAGCTTGCTGAGCTGCAGTGAACACAACTGAGTCGTGATATACTCCAAAGCAGGGACCGTCTTCAGGCTGGTAAGAGCTAAAGCATAGAGATTGCAGCATTATAAATAGCATCTGGCTCTGAAGCTGTAGTAAATGAACTGTATGGGGTACTTGGAAATTGATGTCCGGTCTCCTATGCTTAAAGTGCTTGTTTTCATTCATAGATGATATAATTCCATCTGAGAGCAGCTCCCTGTCCGATACCACCACCTGTGATGATGGTATGATGCTTATCCTTTTCTGCCTATGTTCAGAGACATTCCTTTGACTTCATGTCCTTTAGTATGCTGTTTTGGTGGCTTTCAATGACAAAATACTTCATAGCAAAGGAAGAGAGAGCTTAACCAGGAAAGTCTTTCCTCATAATGGGTTAGTTATTGAAAGTTTCTGCTCTGTGAGCTGATATGAGTCATCTCTAGAGAAGGCAGTTGCTTTTTAATGTGACCAACTTGCAAGCTGAGGCCACTGCGTGCGTCAAACACTTCATCCCTAGGACCTGGCCAGAGGTGGATGAGCAGCGGGGAGGATTTGCTCAGCCCTTCTGTTCTCACAGCTACTATAAAACTTAACAAAAAGCAGAGCAGTCACTGATATTAACAATCTGTTTACGTTCGTTACCTGGTGAGCTTGCATCTTGCATGGGTATAGTGTTTGCTCAGCTTACTCATTTCACACACACACCCAGAGACACACACATTCACGCCCTGTTCCACAAGGTGGAAAGGACTTGGCTTGCCTCTCCCTTAAACTGGATAATGATCATTTGGGGACAAGCATTATCTAAATTATTACTCACTTTTCAGTTAGGGCCTGATTCTGATCTCAGTTTGTCCCAGTTTTAGACTTGTACAACCCCTCTGGTGATTTAAAAATGGAGTTACAGCTGATTCCTGCTTGTACGAGTAGAAGTAGAGCCGGGGCTCTGGTCCTACCCTTGCAGTGTTCTCTGTGATGCTCGTCCTGCATTTATATGTATTAGTTGGAGTTTCCTGTTGGCTCTGATGGGACTTGGATTATGCCATAAGCAAAGTGAGAACAAGGATCAGACTAGCATCTTCCCAATTGCCTTCAGCCAAATGTGTCTGTCAGTTCTTTGCTTATTCAGTTGCTTTTGAACTTAGTCCCTTTCAGGTTGTATTTCAAAACTAATTCTTCAAATGTCATTTTCACCTAAAGAGCTGGAAGGTGAGGGAGAGGAACTGGCCTTTGCAGAGGCTGAGTTTGCCTGCTCAGCTCTGGGAAGGATTTCAAGATTCCAAACAGGTGTTTTCCCAAGGAAGTTCCATATGTGATCTGGTACAGCTCCAAGCTGGGTGTAATCTCCATAGGAGTCGGTAGTGCTGAGATTTGTATGAGCCTCCACAGTGTCCTGTCCATGTGGAAGAGAGTGCAGTTGCAGGCAGGAGAGGAGAGCCTTTCTAAAGTCACTACTTCTCTTGCCTCTCTAGTGCAGTGTTTCTGCTCAGAGGCCACGGGTTTGCATATAGGGCAAAATATCAAGGATTTTGCTAACAGAATACATATTCCTTTCCAACAGTCAATGAATCGCTTCCTGCGGCAGCACAGAGACCCAGCTCGGCACAGCTTTCTCCAAGGCTTCCTCCACCGAAGTCCCTTGGGGTGGAGAGAATTCATCTCAGAAAGTCATCCATAAACGAGCAGCTCTTGGAAACCAGACACTCCAGGTAGGGCACGTCTCAGGGCTGCTGTGCTCTCTGCCTTGCTGGCATCAGCTCTGTCTTACCCCTGTCACACTCCTGGTACTGTGGGCACTCAGTGGAGCTTCCACACTCCTTTGTGAGTACAGGATTTGATGATGGAAGCTACATTTCCTGTTTAGTAACTAAAGTGTTTATAAGTAGTTGTCATGGTCTCTGAAACGGTAGGGTAGCATAATCTTCGTGAAGAGATTTGAGGTGAGAAATTCAATAGCAAGTTCTGTACTTAAGGAATTGCTTGTGCCCACCAGTACTGTCACCCTTTGTCTCCATTTCTGTGGTTCATTTTCAGTATTAAATGACTTGTAGTTTTCCTGATGACTGAGCTTAATGGCTTCACGTAACACCAAACCATACCCGTGCTAGTTGTTTTCAGTCTAAGGATTCCCACTGATCTTCCTATTTCTCAGACTGTCTCTTGCATGACAGGCTGTTGAAGGTATGCTTTAAAAACGTGTTGAAGTTTTGGGCAGTGTTATGTCCTTGCACTTTTCATGTCTGTCCCTCAAAATAAGCAGAGCATACTTCCATGTGAAGTTCACAAGTTGAATTATAGCCATATGTAACCATTTAGCTGTGACGTGCTTCATTTTAGAACTCAGTTCCTTTGCTTCTCTAGCTGCTCTGCCTGTTCTATTCCATACTTCTATCCTTTGGCAGCAGCTTGTCCTACCGGTCATACTGAGATCTCCCTTGAAGCACAAGAAGGGGTTGAGTTTTTCTTCCTGTTTAACAATTCCGGGGTTTTATGGAGCAGCATGTGCAGCTATGCCTTTCCCTCATTTTTCTGCCCTTCACTTTGTTTTTTCAAGACTTAGGGTGCACGTAGTCTGTGTGCTGTGACTTGCATGCTGTTTAACCTAACTGGGATTGTTCTCTTCATTACAGGGACCTGCTTTCGACTCACAGCAGCCCTTACCGAACTCTGGACCGGCCACCCCAGCCTCATGGAGGGAGAAGCATGCCTACAACCCCCGTGCTCACACGCAATGCCTACAGTAGCAGCCACTTACAGTAAGGGGGCTTTGTTCTAAGTGTGATGTCCATCTTAGGCAGCAGAAGAATAAAAGCAAATAGTGTTAAGAAGGCAAAGGGTCCTTTGCCATACAGCTTTCCCTGCTGCAGGGTCAGGCTCTCAGAATGTCTTTTCTGGATATTGGAGGCACAAGTTTAATATCAGCCAGCATCTTCTGGCACGGTCCTGTACCAGCTTTATGATGTGTTTATGTGAGCACAAACCCTGCCTGGGCAAATAGCATATACAAATGGATGTCTGCAAAATTAGGAGCGAGATGGATGCTGGTTCACAAATACTGCCTATCTGATCATGAAAGACTATAGCAGAAGGGTCACTTCCTTATAAATAGGCAGCCATGGGGAGTTTTAATAAGTGATGCTTGTTCAAAAGGTTTCTGTAAAACACTTGTAAGATAGCCAGAATTTATTTTACATTTCCACTGTAACCTCATTTTCTAAGCCAGTGAGGCTTATAAATTTGTGCTGTCAGCTAGTGGTCTCCCCACAAAAACTTATTCATGAGCTGACAGATGTCTGCTGTGAATTACATTCCTACAAGCCTCTTAAAAAAGTGGCCAGATGAAGCAGAGAGATCCCGATTAGTGCCCTTACTATGAGAAGAGAGCCCCAATGTGATCTCACCTGTATTATTAGACAGCTGAGAATCCATGCTGTCTAATGGGGAAGGAGGGATGCTATAAATCTTAGAATGTTATCAAGAGCTCTCAGTTTGTTTGGCTGGCATAGTGCAGCCGTGAGAGACAGAGCCACAGGAAGCCCATCTTCCAATGTTCTGCTTCTAGCTCAGTTACTTGTGTAAACTTTACCTACTTACAAACTGAGAGGGCCCTCCTGTAAATCACTGCAAAGTGAGTTTGTGAGCTTTGCTGTATCGCTGTCACAGATTAACCTTGCTCACCACGAGAGACTTTCATACGCGAGATCTCCTACTGTTGTAGTAAATACACAATTCAGCCAAGCTGAATTTCTTGCAGTGCAGATTTTCTATGTAGAAAGATAAGACTGGGTTTGTATTGTGCTGTGACTGGGGGGCAGCGTGCCTGACTTGCGTGCTCTCGGAAACTGTGTGTGTGTGTGTGGTTACCTTTAACCAACAGACATCTGTTGTTTCAGGCCAGATGTTTCCCCACGCCACTGCCGGCAGCGCAGCGGAAGTTTAGAATCCCAGACCTACCTGCTGTCTGAGACTCCTGCTGAAAAGGCAGCCTTCACCCTCTCAAAGTCCCAGCGAAGCAGCAGCACAGAGATCCTCGATGATGGCTCATCCTACACTAGCCAGTCAAGCACAGAGTATTACTGCGTGACACCTACTCCCAAACCGTATTACACTACTCAGACACTCGATAACAGGACCAGGGGTCGAAGACGGTCAAAGAAACAGAACATTTCTGCTGCGAATTCAGGAAGTATGCCAAATCTTGCCCATAAGGAGGTCCGCAATGGTGTCTACCACAAAAGCCAGGAGCAGCCTTCCTCAAGTTACTATATTTCTGGATACTCCCCATACACTGAATCTGACATTTATTACAATGGAGGATATGTTTATGAGAGTGACACGGAGGGACAATACAGTGTCAATCCTCCCTATCGCTCATCGGCACATTACGGATATGACCGTTACAGGGAATTCAGGTCCTACCATGAGGATGAAGTGGACAGAGTACCGCACAACCCATATGCAACCCTGAGGCTTCCAAAGAAGCAAGTTGCTAAAACGGAGCATATAACCAAAAACATTCACAAGGCCTTAGTAGCAGAGCATCTCCGTGGTTGGTACCAACGTGCCTCCAGTCAAAAGGAGCAGGGTCATAGCCTGCAGGCAGGCTTTGAGTCTGACAGAGGATCCCAGAGGAGTTTGGGCTTTGCTGGTCTGCAGGTTCCATGCTCTCCTAGCAGTCGGGTGTCATCTTTCTCTTCAGGTAATATCTGGTTTCTTCTGTGCTGAGTGTTTTTCTAAGTCCCTGTTGTGCATCAGATTCTGTCCCCCTCTGCTGCCATGATGAAGTCAGAATAGAAACAAGGCTAGAGCTCTGTCCTGAAAGGTAGATGAGGAACTGAATAGGTTCTTCTTCTATGCTTGAGAAGAAAGACTTTGCTGGTTGGTAAAACTGCCTTTGACTCTTTATAAAGGCAGTAGTCCAAAGATGCACAAAGAGCCATATGTGTTTCAAACAAGCTTGTTTACCAACTAAAAACAATATGCAAAACTTCATGCCATGTAAATGCAGTTGCCATGACGGCTTCTGAAATACAGTACCATGGGCATCACTGAGTTGGTCAGAAAGTCTTTTAAAAGAGATTCCCTAGCTCCAAAACAGCACTTGGCGGCATAGCGCTTGTCTCCCTGTATGGCTTGTAAATCAGAATCACAGGATGGTTTGGGTAGGAAGGGACCTTAAAAATCATTCGGTTCCATCCCCCTGCTACAAAAGCCTATTTTCTTGTTTGCATTGTCAGCTTGTGTGTCCTGCAGAGACCCATAGAGATCGCTCATGAGAATTGTTGCTGAAGAAAGATCTGATTTGCTGCAATTGTTTGGGCTTTTTTAATTCCAGGATCTTCTGCAAGTGCTGCTGGGAACTGGCGAAACCCACTTGCATTGGGACTTTCGGACTACGATACGCTGTCTCATTCCTCTTATGCCAGCTGTTATGGGAATGTCTATGGCAACTTTCCTTTGCAGAGCAGGTGAGTGGAGTCTGTCAGTATTTTCTGCCTTTCCTGCTGCGTTTCACAGGCTGTTAAGACTTCTGAGAAAATCAGCTTGATTTCAAAGGGCCAGGATAAGAGTAAATACAAAATAGACTTCGTGAGAGCAACTCTGCTCTATGTGGAGTAAATCACTCCGCACAGAGAAGACTTGCAGCTGTACCACCAGGGGGGCAGCCCTAGTGAAGGATAAACTCATTTGTTGCACAGTCTTTCCTTCGGCTGATGCTGGATCATTGAAGATCCTGCATTCTCGGGTAGCTGTGATGTTCAGAGCAGTGTTAGATGCAGAGCACCCATTGACCCCAGTCCCTCTTGTCCTATGTGACAGGAGGTCTCTCCTGCACACCTCCTCACCAGTGCGGCAGGACACAGTGCTGTCGTAGTGCCTGTGCTGATAAACCTTTGTTAAAACAAGGAAAGGAAAGACCTCTTTCAACCTCATGTCTGAGTGCTGGTGTTCAAAGGCACTGCCGCATCTCCCTTGGCAGAGCTTAACCCAGAAACCGGGCAGGATGCACTGCTGCTTTCAGAGCCACCCTGTTCATGTGGGCTCTCCTGAGGACATCAGGAAGCCCAGGGTCTGCTCTGTCCTCACAGATTCCTGCAGTTCTCTTGCTGCTTCTACTTAGTGGTTTTTGGTGTCTTCACCCCCACTGTCATACACTGATTATTACCAGTGAGGACAGAGACCTCCTGCCCACGGGAATGGCTCTGCCCCCATAAATGCCATCGCATTAAGTAAACTTAGGCTAATGTACCCAGCCATAGTAAGTACCCCCCTTGTTTGCCTCCTGCTTTGGGGTCTGCAGTTTGTGCTTGCTGCCAGGCTTTGTGTGAAAGTACTGAAATTCTGATTTTGGTTGTTTTAAAATAAATGAAAGTGTAAGTAAAAGATGGAAAAGCTTCTGCTGGATCTAAGCTAAATGCCAGGGGCTTTTTTATTGCAGTGATTTAAAAGATCTACACCAACAGGGTTTAAAAATACAGTTTCTACTAATTTCTTAATTTCCTAAAATTGGGCTTTGAAAACTGCTTCTTTTGGCAGCTTTATCTAAATGGGGTTTATTAGGTATTAATTTTCCATATTCTGAATCACTTATCTGATCATTCATCTGTTTTATTCTCTGTTATAATGTGATTATGGCAAACGAGCAATTAATGCACCCTACAATCTTGACAATTCTGAGCAGCTGAGAGCCTGTTGCACACAATTTTACTAATTACAGCACAAAAACCGGATTTGTGTTTGGATCCAGATTACACTGGGGGTGGGTTTGCAGGAACCAGCACTACTTTAACCCCAAGGGAGTTGTGCAGCACTTAGGGGTGTAGGGAAGACCCTCAGCTCTCATTGATCTTTGGTACTGTGTCTCTTCCAGAGCGTATGCAGGGATGAGCCAACTGGGTGATGGTGAGGGGAGCCAGTTGGAAGAAGACTTGCACAGCAACGAGCAGAGGTTATTCTGGCATGAGGATTCAAAGCCCGGGACGCTTGTGTAGCCCGCCTGCAGCCCCGCATTCGTACCCTTGTGTGCCTTGCACAACATACTGTGACACTGAGAAATATCTTGGATGGGACTTCCAAAAGGGGGCAGGCTGCTTACTTTGAAAAAAAAAATTCAGCACTAAAAGGGACTTACAGAAAATGACAGTGTCTTATCATGATTGACGTTTCTTTCTGAATCCAGGTAGCCTACATGAGCAAAGGCAAGCCACAGTTTGATCTTTGACTAGATGCAGCACTTGGTTGAAGTATTTCTACTTAGCAAGCACTTTTTGGAAAGACTGTTGAAGGCAAACCTCAGAAATAAAAAAATAAAACCACAAACAAATGTGAAAAGGAGACTTTTATGGAAAAAACAGGAATTCTATGAGCACAGTTGTGATGTCTGAAAGAAGAGGAAGAAGTGTATTCTGCCATGGCTTATGATGACCTGGAAGGACTTTCATAAGCTTATGAAGGATAGATGCTGTGTGTGTGAGTGACGCAAAGGGTGACTTAATCAGTATTGGAACATTACTTGAAGGAAGGCTGGGTTCTTTTTTGTTTATAATTGTTATGGAGGTTTGAATGAGTGTATCCGTTTTTGGGGTGTTGTTAAGAGTGTTTGTTAGCACCACAGGCAAGTTCTGGGAAGAAGAGGATTTGCTGACACAATATGTCATGTAAAACTGTAGGCGGTTGTGGATTTTGGCAACGGAAGCAGTAAACTTTGAACTCTCTTTTCCATGCTAAGGTTGTAAGTAATAACCTCCCATCTATTGACATGGTACAACTTCACTGTGTAAGGCATAGGCAAATTCTCACAGTGGCTGCACAGTGATCCCCTGTTCATCAGGTGACAATAGCGTTTTGCTGTCACAAGTGAATGGGGGATCCGCAGCATTCACATGAACAGTTTGATTGTATGGCCAGTATTTTAAGGTGGATGCAAACACAAACCAGCCAAGTGGGTGCCTTAAAATGAGGGGCATTAGGATTGTACCGTGAGTCATCTGAACTGCCAGGTGCGTTGCAGAGTCACTAAGTGACAGAACAGCATTCCCACAAAGCCATTTGTGTAGGAAGAAAAAGTGCGGCTGCAGTCTTGATCTAAGAGGGATAAACCTACCTCATCTGTAGGAACAAATTGGCATGGGTTATCTTCCTTGATTTCCAGCGGCTCGTTTGCATAGGATGACTTCTCTCTCATTTCTCAGCTGTACTGTGCTTCAGGATTCCATAAATGGTGCTCTTTTCTTTTATACAAAGGGTTAGTTACTCCTTGTGCATATTGTGAATAGAGACGTTTCTGATAAAACTTTTTTGACGTTTTTTACCAATATTCCAGAGCATGTAATATATACAGAAAGGATACACTTGTTAAGCTGGTACTTAGTCGTTTGTATTATTAGAGTTGACATTTGGAATTCAAGGAACAAAAAAAAAAAAAAAAAATAACTTATTTCCTTGGTTTTGCATATTTGTATAGCCTTCTAGAAACGCGAGAGCTCTTTTTGCTTATTCTTTTACTACTTCTGAACTTTTTAGACCTATTATTTTGTATAGGTCAATAAACTGAAAAGTGTGCTACCAAAACCACTTCAGCATTCCTCCTGTTTCTACTCGAGCACTTGGGAAAGTGCAGTGTGTGTTATTTCAGGGCTTTAAGAGAGGGTAAATTACTGTGGTCTGATTTATTTTGGCCTGTGGACTTTAGGCTGGGTTCAGAGGGTCAGTGGCTTTGGCTGCTGGAAGCTTGGCCCAGGGAAGGTCAGACCCTCCCAAAACATGTCTGTAAGTGAATCTGATGGTAAAGGGGAGGGAGGAATGGGGATTGGTGCCTTTGCAGGGTCCTCTCTGCACACCTGTCCTGAGGGATCTGGGATCATTCAGCATCACTGTGGCAAGGTCAGTATACCTAGATCCTGCTGCCCAGCCTTAGCCAGGCAGTGATACACAGACAAAGGTGGCCTCTGGACATAGTTCTTTCTAGATGTACAACTGCCTTTGCACCCTTGTCACCAGCAGCTGGGGTTATTCAGTCTCCTCAGTTATTCATCTTCTCAGTTATTCATCGCTCCCTACTTTTTGTGCCATCAGTGAGCTTCACCCCCACTGAATTTTATGCTTATGCCCAAGTTGAGGGTGAAAATAGCTGTTAACAAGAACTTGCCCATTGAAAATACCCCCATGTTGTCATACTTCTCCATTTCTCCATGTTTATCTGTTCTCAGATTCTTTGTTCATTGAATCATGCTTGCTGCTGTTATAAAACATCAGTGTTGTGAGCAGGAGTTTGAGTGGTACAAAGTTCAGTACCTTATCCAGAACTCACGGTATTGGTTCAGGCTGGTGGTTATTTATCATCACTCTCAAAGCTTTTCATTTAAAAAAGGAAATGAGGTGTGCAATAAGGTCTGTGCCCTGTTAAGAGCATTGTTTGAATTCCTTAGTGCTGTAGCCATTGAGTTTTGTATTGGCTTTTCTGTTAATGTTCAGGATTTAGCTCAGCCCTAACACATCCGTGTTGGCACAGCACTGGCACTTGGCCTGGCCTCCTGGCTTGCTCAGACAGGGCCAGGACAATTTTGGATGATGATGTTGAGAAGATGGGAATTAGAGGTGGGTTTGGGTTGAGGGTGGTTTGCTATATTTGGGAATAGTAGCATGAAACCAGTTTAGAGCCTGGTTGAAGCTTCCGGTGGCAGAGCTGCAGAGGAGCTGGAAATGAAGGGTGGTACAGGGGCAGGTACAGCACTTGTAAATCCACTTGTCCTCCTGTGCATGCCTGGCCCTGCAAGAGCTCTGCTCTTGGAGACTGTGATGAAGCATGGAGTGAAGAAGGAGGCTCAGAACAGGAGAGAATAAAAAGATTCAGCTTCTGGATTGGGTAGTAAAGGGCTGGGGTCAGCCTTTGGGTGTCACAAGGAAGGAGAGGGAGGTCACAGCCTCCCAATGGGACCTCCAGCCCATCACCACCAATGGAGCTGGTGATGCTGCACAGCTTCTGCAGCACCTGATCATTGCCAGTTGTTCCCCAGGACCCTTGTCTCTACCTTTTGCAGACTTCCAGCTTACTGTATTGCATCTCTGGAGCAGTGTTCTGATGTGTGTGTACCGCTATTCCCAGAGACCAGGTCTGTATAACGACGCTGAAGAGGTAATAAAGACGTGCTTGTAACGATTATCATATTTGTTCACAGCTGAAATACAAATTATCGGTGCTTTGTTTGGCTTCCTGTCTCATCCGTGTGCTCTGCAGCTCAACCGCAGCGCGTCCTCACCAGGGTCACTGAGGACCTCTAGTGACTGACCAGCACCATTGACGAGAGGAGCACTCCTGAAATCCTTCCGGGGCTTTCCAGTTTGAAGAAATGCTTTGAAATTCATATTTAGGACGATCCAGAGCAAAGCCAAGAGGTGGAAAAACCCACAATGTAAAACACCCACAGACCCACAGTGCTCGGTTTTACAAATGTTTCTCTTTAGAAGGTAGAACATGCCAGCGATGAGATGAGGGGAAATAAAAACCCACATAAAATGGAATGTAATGGAGCATTTCTGAGTGCTCTTTAGTTGACGGATGAAGAACTAAAAACAGTCCTTGCCAGGAATTCTTAAGGCACTAGGGCACTGTGCCTGATGGTTTTAATTGCTGCCTCCTGCTTCTCTGCTGTTTTGAACAGAAATACCTGGAGATACGGGAGCACAAACTCCCATGGGAGCTGCCATAAGCCCTACAGGACGCTGAGGCCTGACATTCCTCCGGTGCAGGGACTGGAGAGGGGTGAAGGTCAGAACTGAGGAGGAAATTCTTTCCTGTTAGGGTGGTGAGGCACTGGAATGGGTTGCCCAGGGAGGTTGTGAATGCTCCATCTCTGGTGGTGTTCAAAGCCAGGTTGGACAGAGCCTTGGGTGACATGGTTTAGTGTGAGGTGTTCCTGCCCACGGCAGGGGGTTGGAACTTGATGATCTTAAGGTCCTGTCCAACCCTAACGATTCTATTATTCTATGGAGCTCGGTCCAGGGCCCCTTCCCCGAGCACAGCAGCTGTTTGAAGATCACAAACCTGAGTGCACTCAGGTGAAACTTGTCGGCCAGGGTGGCTCAATGCATGAAGTGACTCCTGCAGGTTTGAACTTGTTCAGCTCAAACAGAGCAGCCTTGCAGCAGGGCTCTGCACCGGGCTCCCCAGCTCCCGGTGCGTTAGAGGCCTTCCCGCCGGCCCCGAAACGCCTGCAGTAAACCCTGTGAGGGATGCAGGTTTGCTCCCTCTCCTGGGCTTTGCGGTTCATGCAGGAGCGCGGCCCTGAGCCTGTCCCTGTCCCTGTCCCTGCACTTGCCCGGCGCTTCCTGGGTGAGTTCAGGCCCCCCGGAGGAAGATTTCTGCTTCCTGCACTGTTCTGCGGTCTCCTGTGTGCTTTCCTATCGTGTTTAATAGGTTTCTAAGGCAGAAAGCTCAGAGCTCCGGCTATAGCAGGACCTCACACAAATAGCAAATAGGAACAAACCTCGTGTTTATCTCATTTAACGGTTATTAGTTTAAGCCCAACTATCTGTTTTCCATGGATTTTTCTTTACCCAGGGATCTTGTGCTAGGAGAAAAAATCCATGTCCTTAGGAATGTTTTGTCTTGTTGGTTACAAAAGCTTCCTGGACCGATTTATAGATTAGGTCTCACTTTTTGCAGCTGTTTGAGATAAATACAGTGGAAGGTATTTTATGTGAAGACATAAACAGCTTTGTGTGCGTTTTCTCATTGCACTGCGGTGGGCATCGTGTCTCTCACTGCCGCATCCCCTCCTTGTTCTCTAGCTGAAGGCACCAGGCTTCTGGCACCACAGCATGCAGAGCCCAGTGTTGTTCCTTGGATCAGCTGGGGATAATTTGGCTTTCCAGTCAAGCGAAACAATGAATGTGGTGTTTGTGTAGAGCAGGGGAAGGGTCATACAGTTTAAATCTGGCAGCAGCCCATGTTTTCCCACCCAACACAGCCTTCGTTAGACTCAGCATTTGGATTTATGCAATTCGGGTGACTCTGCACATACGGGTGTTTGCTGTTTCACCAAGTAGTGAGCAAATGGACCTGCATTTTCAGGTATAAACTGTGTAAGATGGGTTTGTGGCCGGTGGTTCCAGCAATGGTCTTTCCTCCACCAATGCATGACTGGGACTGGAAACTCTGATTCCTCTCCAAGTCTGACCCCAGCACTGGGACCTATGGGTGGGACCTGAGATTGATCCCCACTGTAGGCCTCGACAGAGGAACAAGAGGCAATTGTGCCTTTGCTGTATTGTCATCCACCCTCTTTCCCTCCTGTTTGGCTCCCTCCTGCCCCACCCTGTCACAAATTGTTCAAGCACCCTTTTGTGCCAGGGCAGTGTATCTGCAGTGCCTGGCTGAGCTTCCCAAAGACGCTTCCTCCTATTCCCAGCATCACTGTGATGCCCATGCTACCCTGTCTGATGCACAGCCTCCTGCCTTGTCTGGCAGGACCTTCCCCTCACAGCTGTTAAACACAGATTCAGGACCATATGGATCACCTGGCAGGACAGGATTTATCATCAAAGACAATTACCCAATGCTTTGACGCAGCAAGTCAAACCTGATGTGATGTTTCCCCCTTGGAAGAAGGGATGGAGTCAGACATGCCCAGGAGGACACAGATGTTGGGCCCTTCATGAAAGAGGAGCAAGACCTTTAACCAGGAAGAAGCTCCTTGCCATCCACTCAACTTTGTTATCCGTGTCTGTCCTTCATGAAGGGAATCACCATAAGTCCTTCAGCAAGTCCTTGACTGCAAAGGGATGTGCTGTGCCTCCCTGGGCATCTCCTGCCTGTGTTAAGCACAGCAGGCGACAGTCTCATATTTAATGTTTAGAATGCCATCAAAGAGCTGCAGATGGAGAAGAGTTTGCAGCCAACCAGGGCTCATGGAGTAACTCTAGAAGAAACCCTTCCACCTGTTCCAGGCTGAGGTTAGGGAAGGACATACCCCATGCATACACAACGCAATCCCCACGTAGTCTTGCCGGCATCATTGCCCACAGGCGTGTTTTTGTGACAGGATGGTATGAGGTGTGAGGTTGCGATAGGTCTGGATGTATAAAAGAAAGATGCACCCTGTGTTTAGTGTGAAGGGTGACGTTGTTTCCTAGAATGACTCAGTTTCTTATCTGATCTGGCTTGTGCTGAATTCAGTGCTTCATATAAAGATGGAGGTGACTGCTTGTTCAAAAGGTTACGATGGTGGCTGTCACACCTTGAAGAGTCCCTGGCATTGATTTATTGCAGTTCTGATTTCATAGTGCTGCCTTGCAGCATCTGGGGGGAAACTATAGATTTGGCTGAAAAGGGAGGGAGCCTTTTAAAGTTTAATTCTAGCTGCTGGTCTTACTGTGAGGCTTTTGTCTCTCCTGAGGCCCTGCTGTGCTAACCCAGCATATAGATAAGTCACAAGAAGGTTTTTATGCAGACTATGTGGAGAATTAATGTCTTCTCTGAGGGTCCGAATTCTAATTTCTGATGTGAAGTATTGAATCTCCAAGCCTGGGCCTGGGCCTGGGCCTGGGCCTGTCTTGGGCACAGATTTGGAATAATAAGCCCTTGGTTAGTAATATTTGGGTAAATGTCCTGCGTAATGCCTATGGGTAACCTGTGGTCAGCACTGTGTCTGCCCATGCTGCCTTGTGCCAATCGAGGTGTATACATTGGATTCACCTGTGCTTTTCCCTGCAGGATCACTTTGGGCACACTAGTGAGGGGGGGTCAGTACTCTGCCCCAAGCTAAAATGTTCTGTCCTTAATTTGTCCTTAATTTCTTCTTAATGACCAAAGTCCCCTCCATGCTCCCCTGTCTCCTTACACATTTTAATGTTTTCTTTTCTCTGTAATAGGGAATGTGGATGATGACAGAGGTGTTTTACTGTGTGGGGAGGACCCAGTGTAGTTGCAATCAGACTTCTCTGAAATTGGAAACTAAAAAATAATAACTGTGTTCTTTTTTGGGGACCAAATTGGAGGCATCCAGGTGCCACTGAAAGCTCTGCTTGCCCCTCTCAGAGACCTTGCTGCAGTGGGATGCAGTGATTCAGTGAGCACAGGGCTGAGGGGCTCATGCTCCCATCCCTGCTGCTCCATCCCGTCCCCTGTGCCTGCTGCTTCACATAGGGCTTGGCTTTGTAGCTCCCTGTCAAGAGACTTGGGCAAGTACCTCGGAAGTCAGATGTCCTTACTCTATTTAAGCACCAGACTTAATCTGATGTATTTATATCTCTAGCAATTTGGAGGTGGGGCAGGTGGGTTATTTTCCCAACATGATCCTTGGTGTTTTTCCCACAGGGTGTCTCTCTATGATTGCTTTCGTTACCTAGTGGTTGTTATTGTTAAGATTCCATCATCTGACCCTTTATAATCCCCATATTGCATTACAGTGCATTGCTGGACATGCTTGGTGTATGCTAGTCTTTGCCAATTTTAGACTGCCCCATCAAACCTATGAGTTTCTCAAAAGCAATGCAAGGCTATGTTACACAGGCTCCTTCCAGTTAATACCTTGGCACTTGGAAATGCTATGCATTGGTAGTAAAGGAGAATAAATATATGGGTTTTATAAGCAGAAAAAATAAAGCTGACATTATAGAAATTGTTCTCAAGCATTTGGCATCAGCATGTGTCCCATGTGTTAGCTTAAATATACAACATGGTTTAGGCACTGAAAGCATGGCTTGCTGTCCTGCTTTGTGTCAACTGATGACACTGCGGTCTGCCTCTCTTGATATTTGAGTTAAAACGTTGACAACCCTTTTGCTTTTGAGAGAAACAGGTGAAGTTTTGAAGAAAATGCATAAATGAGAGAAATCAATGAGGTGAGACAATCCTGCATGAGAGCCTGCTGGGTTTCATGCTAGAGTTCATCTGTACCTGCTTTAGAAACAGTAAGCCGCGAGTTTGAATTGTTCATTCCCAAGGGCAGACCTTTCCTTCTACCAGTTTGCTCCTAAAGTGCTTTTATTTAACACTTGTTAGGTACCCATTTAGCATGGTTTTCCAGCTGCTACCCATAGGAATCTCTTTGTGATCGCTGTTCAAGTACCTCTTGTCTTCTGCTTGTGGTTTGAGTGTGGCTGCTGGCACGGCTCTCTGCTGTTTGGTAACAGAGAACCTCATGCAGTAGCTTATTAGTCTGGATATTCCTGAGCAAGTGTCTAATTGGTGTGAAAAAGCAAGTGCTACTGATGGAAGTGGCTTTCCTGTTCTAGTGAAGGCTGAGGAGTGAGTGATTGTTTTGGAAAGCTCCAAGGGGAACACCCGCAAAAGTTACTGGGAAGAACATGCGAGTTTTGCCTTGGAGAAGACTTCTACATTGAGCCGTGTGTCCCAAGCCTGATGGTGTTGTTTGTTGCTGTAATGTTCCATTTCCAGTGTGCCAAAACACTACACAGCATGTTAGAAAAGGAAGTGAATCCTGAACCTGAGGTTAATTTATGGAAGAGAAACCTAAAGTAGGCAGAATGTGATACCCACCTTGGAAATCTGTGGGATTAGCACCTTTGTCACCAGGAGAGGTGCCACCAGGCAATCCTTCAGCTTTGCATCTGACGGAGTAGGCATTGCTCCAGCAGTGTAGTATTTCCTCATCATGGTATTGACAAGTGATATATTTCTAGTTAGAAGAAAACCTGCTTTTCAAATACCTGATGATGTTCTCAGTATCTGTGTTTTCCTTCCCAAGTGAACTTTCATGGGCTTAGCCCTACATAACTTAGCAGATCTGACAAGACCAAGGCCCAAGATGGCCTGGCTGAAGATCATGGAAACACAAGAAGGTGGCCAAAGGCTTTATTTACAGTCAAGAAATTAGCAAGTGATAAGTAACCGCTGAATAGCCAGCTTCTGTGATCCAAACAGCATCACTTGGGAGAATAACATAGCAGCTACTGAAGAGCACTGATTTATTTGATAACATCAGGAAACCATTTATGGACTCTATCATGGACTGCAATCACTGGGGTTAAATCTGCTAGACCAGCTAGATTGATGTGTGGGTCTGCTGTTGTGCTTGCTACTGCTTAATATAAAATAAGGATGTCCCTTGAAATACCAAAGGGGCAAATGGAGCCAGTACATTATTGGCTTGGCTTTTTGTTATATTTTCCTTCGCCACGTATTTCCTTCCAAGAGTCTTGCTCTCTTCCCTGATGTGTGATAGCATTAATTAAATGAGGGCCTTTGGATAATGGCTTTTTAATAGAGTTGAACAGGGCTTTGAACACCATACTTCTTGTTACAAAA
The DNA here is from genome assembly GCF_033815535.1 of Pezoporus flaviventris. Classification (NCBI taxonomy): domain Eukaryota; kingdom Metazoa; phylum Chordata; class Aves; order Psittaciformes; family Psittacidae; genus Pezoporus; species Pezoporus flaviventris. The sequence goes on from NW_026892569.1 coordinate 5,101,834, forward strand.
CACAGCATAGAGAATCCATCCTCATGCAGAGACTATTTTGCTGCTGGCAGACTCCAGTGGAACATGGTTGAAGCTGTAATGAGAAATATGGCTTAAAAATTGGTGGGGCTTGGTTTCACAGCCTCTCCTCTGTGGTTTGTTTTTTTTTCCTGTGAAAGATGCCTTTGATTTGATACCCACTGCAAGAATACTTGAAATTATAAGAGGAAATTTTCCTGATGCAATGAGCAGCCCAAGCTGTGGTGTACTGAAACTGCACCATGGTGGAAAAATTACCTGTCCTGCTACTGTGCTTTTACAAAGCAGCCATGAGCACAGTGGAGATTTGGCTTTCTGCATTGATACATAGATTTAGAAGCCAATGAAATATTCTGAACAAAGAAGGAGGTACTTCTTAGGTGGAATGGATACTTAATGAAGAAATGGCCTTCAGGTAATCTGTAGTTGCAGCAGTTCTAAGAATATTAGTAAATCTTTGTAGTTGCTTATTCTGTAACACAATGGTAGAAAGTGGGAAAAGGATGAACCTGAGCTGAACTGTCAGCCAAGATCTCTTGACAGTGAAAATAACATCCATGACAGAGGCAGACCACTCAAGAAACAGGGTACTGGCATTGCCTCTGGGCAGAGTGTATGGGAGCAGACCAGAGATGTGCTATGGGAAATCCCATGGGGGAATGCTGCCTAGGGGACTGCTCAGGTTGGTTCAAAGGGCTGGTTCCCATCCCCACATGGACTCCTGTCCCAAGCACAAGGTGTGTGTTTTACTGACTGTTCACCCTTTTTCCACCTTGGAGGATTTTACCTGGTGTTGGCTGCATCACACCAAAACCATCTGCAACATTAGAATCATAGAATAGTTAGGGTTGGAAAGGACCTTAAGATCATCCAGTTCCAACCCCCCTGCCATGGGCAGGGACACCTCACACTAAATCATCTCACCCAAGGCTTCGTCCAACCTGGCCTTGAACACCACCAGGGATGGAGCATTCACAACTTCCCTGGGCAACCCATTCCAGTGCCTCACCACCTTTACAGTGAAGAACTTCTTCCTTATATCCAATCTAAATCTAAGACCTCGCTAAAGGCAGTGAAGAGCCTGCATTCCTTTTTAAGATATCCAAGACATCATGGACACAAAGACCTTGTGCTCATTCTTCCCATGGTTCAGGATTTCAGCCACACACCTCATAGGTACCATTAATGTCATTCCACCCTCCCTTTGCAATCCAAGTGCGGATGAGGCACTCAAAGGCTTAGTGCCCCAGGAATCCTCTAGAAAATGGCCATCCCCTGCCTTACTCAATGGGGGACTCACCAGCTGCACTGAAATGTCAGAAGGGTTTGCACAGCTGACAGGTTGCTGAAAATGGAGCATCGCCATAAATTCCCTTCATCCAGCCAAGTGCAGCTTAATATAGACTTAGCTGCACGGTCTGTCTCCCACACAGAGACTGAGAGCTGCCACCGCTCATGACCAAAGCATGAAGTTGTTGATTTAACCAAATGAACTACTGCTAGTGAGGGGGGAAAAGAAAATATTCCTTTAAAATCAATCTTTCTCTTCAGGTTTGAGAAGTAATAGAGGAAGGAGAGAAGAATAACATGTCTGCACTCAGGCAAAACTCTGATGATGAACAAGTGTGTACTGAGGACATTGATGAAGATGAAATCCTGGCAAACCTGTCCCCTGAGGAGCTAAAGGAGCTGCAGTGTGAGATGGAAGTTATGGCCCCAGACCCCGAAGTCCCAACTGGGATGATACAGAGGGATCAGACGGAGAAACCGCCAACGGGAAGCTTTGACCACAGGTCCCTGGTTGACTACCTGTACTGGCAGAAGGCATCCAGACGCATGCTTGAGGATGAGAGAGTTCCTGTCACCCTCTTGCCCTCTGAGGTAACAAACAAAAATCACTAATACTTATTATGCATCTGCTGTGGGATCTGGTTTATAGTTTTAATACCTTAACCTGCCTCTGCTTCCATCCCTTATGTAAAGTACGGTACAAATTGAAATTAATCCTAAAAGCCTCAGTGATGTCAGCATCCAGCTTGGGCTGACATCAGGATTAGTAATTTTTTAATTGCTTTTCATGAATACTTACTTAAGCTTTTTAGTATAAGGAAATCCTAATTCTGTTGCAGTAAAGCAAATCACTGTGAAATTGTCATAAAATCAAGTTTGGAGGATGTAACTGTGTGTATGGAGCAGCACCATACTGCTTTTCCATAGAAGACTAAATTAATTATATGTATTTAATTAATTAACAGGATTTAATGTCATAGTGGACAAAACTCCAGGACTGTGTGTTTTAACTCGAGTCAGCCCAACCCTTTTCGACACAGTACTTAGACTTATTCTACTATCCCTATGACTTTGAAATAAAGTTCTAAGGTCACACTTAGATGTTTTTCAGGATGAGGGCCTCACTTAAAAATAGGTTTATAGGATGGAAGCTTGGCCAGATGAAACGTAGCCATCCCTAAACCCAAGTGAATCTGGGGTAACTGATCTTAATATTTATTTTGTTTTTAAACTCTAGTAGCTTTGCTATTGCACAACAGCACATCACGGACTTCCCAGGGCAGGTTTCATGGGCTGTCTTTGGACAAGGTGGGAAATCTGAGGGTTTTTCCCTCCTGCAACACTCTTTTGCCCTCAAAGAGGGTAAAACTCAGTTACCCTCAAAGAGACAATACTTTTCTAACACTTTTGGGGTTAAATCTGGAATTCGAGTGTAGAGCTGCAACTGGTCAAGCAATCCCCATACTAAACCCCTCCACTGCTGCAGCAAGCAGGAACCGCAGCCCTGAGGGCAGGAGTGGCTTGTGACTGTTTTGTCTGACTTGGTGAAGTGCAAGCTGTGACACTGCCCTGCCTGAAGTAGTGCAAATCTCTTACAGAAATATCTTGATCTATATCAGTGCTTTATTGGCATTTCTCAGTGATAGAAGAACCACATGCGAAAAGATGCTTAAAAAGAAATCTCAGCCAGGAGGGTCTGTGGAGACGTTTGCAATTGACGTTATTTTGATGCTGTAAGCCCCATTGCCTTGCAGCAGCTGTGTGCAGAGTCCAGTTTCCCATCTCTGAGCTAATATTTTGCTTTATCTACAGTGACATGCTTCCTCAGTTGTGATGCTCTGGCAGGTACTAGAGCGGGCGGCTTTGTTGTCTCACGTGCTGGGTGACTCCACTGTCATTTACAATGTGCCCTCTTGGCTCCTCCTGGGGCTGGGCAAACAGTCAGCGGTTAACACTGATTTCCAGTGGTTTGTGGCATTTGAAATAAACTTTATCAAGGCAAACGTAAAAATTACACAAAATCCAGAAAGATACTTTAGATGAAAGACTCCTAACCCCCAGAAGGGCTCAAGGACCACCTTAATATACCATTAAATACATATAGGATTTAATTGTCAGGATTTAATTTTATAGGCAAAGACGAGAAACTGGTTTGTGGCCACTTTAACAGCAATCATTCTTGTGTTCCCAAGCAAGCCAGACAGCCCTGACTTACAGGCAATGGCACTTTTAAGGATTATTCTATAACGTATGGGCATAGAGGCGTCTAAATCCAGCCACTACATGTTTGCTTGAGCAGAAAGGTAACGTAACAAAGCTGCGTTTGACTGTTTAAGCTGTGAGGTTTTGTCTTCCTAGAGAAGCGCTGCAGAAGAGGTGGAAGGAGAGGATGGAGGCAGCAGCAGGAGGGTGCCAGGAGCAGAGGGACAAGAGAGACATTACAAAAATGAGCACTTGTCCAACTCGGGAACACAATCTTGGGAGACAAAGAGGGATGGGAGTGATGTGGAGAGAGAGAAGGAGGAAGAGGATGAAGAAGAGGAGGAAGATGATGATGAAGAGGAGGAGGAGGAAGAGGATGAAGAGGAAGATGAGACCGAATTGGAAACAAAGGAAACTCACACCAGTGAGAACAGTCACAGTAACCAGATAAGTAAGAAACCAGGCACAGAATCAGGAGAAGGCACAGAAAAGCCAAGTGAAAAGAAGATATCAAAATCAAACATCCCCCAAAAGTTAGCTCTGGATACCAGCTTCATGAAGATAAGTGCCAGGCCTTCAGGAAACCAAACCAATTTAGAAGATAGTCTGGAGAAAGTCCGAAAAAACAACCCAGACATGAAGGAGCTCAACCTGAACAACATAGAAAACATCCCCAAAGAAATGCTGATAGACTTTGTCAATGCCATGAAAAAGAATAAGAACATAAAAACATTCAGCTTGGCCAACGTGGGGGCTGACGACAACGTGGCTTTCGCACTGGCCAACATGCTGCGGGAGAACAGGAGCATCACCACGCTGAACATTGATTCCAACTTCATCTCTGGCAAAGGGATCGTTGCCATCATGAGGTGCCTGCAGTACAACGAGACGCTGACGGAGCTCCGCTTTCACAACCAGAGGAGCATGCTGGGCCACCAGGCAGAAATGGAGATCGCCAGGCTGCTGAAAGCCAATGCCACCCTCCTCAAAATGGGGTATCACTTCGAGCTGCCGGGGCCCAGGATGGTGGTGACCAACCTGCTCAGCAGAAACCTGGACAAGCAGAGGCAAAAGAGGCAAGAAGAGCAAAGGCAGCAGCAAATGAAAGAGCAGAGAGAGTTGATAGCGATGCTGGAAAATGGACTTGGGTTGCCTCCAGGAATGTGGGAGATGCTGGGGGGACCACTGCCGCAGCTGAGGATGCAAGAACCCCCGCAAGCCCCGAAACCATCCGACCCCATGGCTATGTCTCTGAACAAAAGGCAGGAGAGCACGAGGCAGCCAGCCCCCGAGCAGCCACGCAGGGAGAAGCCTGTTGAATTCAGAGTGGTCAAGCTGAAGAAGATTCAGCGCAAGCCTGCTGTGCCGGACTATGTGGAACCCACCGAGAAAACCAACCTCAAAGACGTCATCAAAACGCTTAAACCAGTCCCCAGGAGAAGGCCACCTCCCCTGGTGGAAATAACCCCAAGAGATCAGCTGCTAAACGACATTCGTCAGAGCAACGTCGCTTATCTTAAACCGGTAAGCGCTTGGTGATGGTGGTGATGGAGGGAGTTGCGATCGCCCAGCACGCTCCAGAGCTGCTGTTTGACATGTTGGCCATTCAGTGGGGTGTGCAAGCTTACCTGTGCACTGTGTGTCGTCATCCTTCTGCATGAGGCTGCCAGTCCTGGGTGCAGGGTGTTTTTTCCCTTTGGTAGCACAAAGGTATGGCTTGCACAGAGAAATGACAGCAAGAGCCAAGGCTCCAGCCTTGCACATCCCTGTCCGCATCCATGAAGGTAAAAGAAAGGAGATTCACTCAGGAGGTAAATAAAACCACAGAAACTCACTGTTAGCCTATTAGTTATGACAGGCAAATGCTATTGTAAGATGTTTGTTTCAGGAGAGCATCCGGTATGATTGTCCCCCATAAACCCCATGTTTCTCTTTTCAGTAGCACCATCATTTGTCCCATTTAATGAAGGGTGAACAGAAACACTGGCAGCGATGTAATTTACCAGGGATCACGCTCCTTTGGTGCTGTCACAAACCAGGCCAAGGCTGTGGGAAGGGTCTGTGTTACAGTTGTGGTCTGTGACTGCCTTCATTTGATTTGGTTTAAATGAAATTAAAGCCTTTTGTGTGAGGAGGGATTTAATACATATTTTTAAAATTATTTTCATTCTCTAGAGCTACTTTCTATAACAGTGATAATGCACAAACCCTTGCTACAACAAATTTTCATGTTTGAGCCTTTTTGAGTTTTAACAAGTGTAAGTTAAAGATGCTTTTTCTCTGCTGCCTGAACATGTAACACATTTTTACAGTTGCCTAAAACCATTTCTGGTAAAATAGTTGATCCTCTAAAATACAGCTTGCTGGCAAAAGGTACCAATTGTATCCGGAAAGGGTCTGAAATCTGGCTTAGCCACATAGCTTGGGGACTTGCTCCCACCTGCCTCACCTGGTATCAAGGAGTGTGTTATTTTAGTGACCCTCTATTTAAATCAACTGCACAATTCTAATGCTAATAAGAAAAAAAAGTTAGATCCATTAGCAGTGAAGATGCAGCAAGGTTGTAAGAAGAAAGTACCACAGGGTTTTTTGTGTTTCAAGTAAATCTTTGCCACTCAAAGCGCTCAGTAGTCATAACTCAAGAGCAAATGTGAGCTCGTGGCTTTGAGAATCCAAGTCCGTAACTGTGATAACTGCCCCTTGGTGATGCTCCTGCTTGAGTACCAAATTCATGGGCCACTTCTCCAAATGCTGGCCACCAGATTTAACCTTTTGCTTTTCTTAAATGTTGTATTTCTTTGCCTTTTACCTTTATTCAAGTAATACTGAAAGCCGAGTGATGTATTTGTAGCTAGTGATGTTGATGCATCTGTTTGTGTTGCTAAGGCTAGAGGAAGAGGACAGAAAATCCTTTGCAATTAAAAGTGGTCAGTAGTCTATTGTAATTCATATTCTGTTTAATATGAACATTTTAATACAGTGAGTCACATTCTGCTTTCATCTATACCTACACAGAAACAATTATCCCCTCAGTGATTCCAGAGAGAGTAGATTATCCTGAAATTTCAGCAGGGGCAGGTCCTGCAGTGACCTCTGATGCTGGTCCAGGTTTAATGTGACCATTCTGCTGCCAAGCCAAGTTTTGGGGTTGTAGTTTTGCTGGCCAGCCCTGCAGCCAGGGCCTCTCCTCAGGGCACTTCTGGGCTTTCCAGGCCAATCTAGATTTTGCATTTCAGCCCCATGTCTAAGCCAACAAGACCTGCTCTTGTGAAGGTCATGGTTTCATCAGGGACTGTAGCGATAGGACAAGGGGTGATGGGTTTAAACTTAAACAGTGGAAGTTCAGGTTAGATATAAGGTAGAAGTTCCGTACTGTGAGAGTGGTGAGGCACTGGAGCAGCTTGCCCAAAGAAGTGCTAAATGCTCCATCCCTGGCAGTGTTCAAGGCCAGGCTGGACAGAGCCTTGGGCAACATGGTCTAGTGCGAGGCATCCCTGACCATGGCACGGGATTGGAACTGGATGATCTTAAGGTCTTTTCCAACCCAAACCATTCTATGATTTATTGGTGTGTGCCAAAATGGTGTGTGATGGGAGGCTGGTTCTTCATGGCCACAAGATCTGCTGCTGTTCGTTCCCTCAGGAAGATGGAAGATGATGGTGCTGATGCTCTGCTGGGCACAGCCCTCACTTTACACAGCAATGATTAAGAAACCCTCATGCTGAAATGTACAAGGGAGCAACAGTGAACCCCAGCTATGCCCCCCAAAATCCTCAGGAGGTTTTTATGAATGAGGGCTGTGGGGTTTGGGACAGAAGGATCAACTGATGCTGAATCCCAGAAGGGCCAGAGAACAACTGCTATCAGGGCAAATGGAAATACAAAGCGAGGGACACATGTTTGGGGTTGGGTTTTGATTGGTCATTTGTGGGGGTGGTTTTCTTTCTGGTCCCCTGTTATTGTGCCACATGGCTTGGATTTGGGGCATTAGGGTGTTATTCTCACCTGCCTGCATGATCTTGGTAACTCCTTATTTGCCTTAATATCCTCATCTTCATCTCTATAAAGGGATTTTAGTGGTTGAGCAGAGCTGGGTGTTTGGTTGCTCTGTGGTGGGACACATCACTTGCAAATTGATTTACCAGGCATCAAGCATTGCAAATAGCAAGTGGGGAATTACAAACAGAAATTCCCAACCAGAGCTCCTTGGAGCTCTCAGCTGTTCTATTTTGATCTTTTTACAGTTTCTGGAGGTTTCTGTTAAACTAATCTGGCTTGGGAAATAAGACTGTTAAATTTCCTCCTCCTAATATTTACTGTCATTGTCCAGGTGCCTCTGCCAAAGCAGCTGGAGTGAGAGACCAGATTGCCCTGAAGAAAACAAACTGGAATAAAGACTATTCAAGTTTTGCTTACAACTGTTTCAGCAGATGTTTTCTGCAGAACCCAGGTGGTATATATGACTCTTTGGGAACAAAGCTTGTGATACATAACTTTCTAAGTGTGGTGAAAATGGCTGGCATGGGAAAAGTCAGTGCTAAGCATTTCCATCAGGTATCAAACAATCCCAGTGCCATCTGTCTGTCAAGTGGATTTGAGGCTCCAGTTTGTTGTGGGAGTATTTTCTCAGAGGCATCAATAACCTTGTCTTTCTAGATTGTCAGCAAACTGTTTTGCTTCCACGTTGTCCTGCTGCCAGATTCTGCAGGAATATGCTGTGTGCTTCATCTTATCTTTCTTTTCACAGACTTGCTCCTTTATTATTCTCTTGTCCGTGAGAAATGTTATTTGGTTTCCATGTATACAGCTCCATTTTTTAGTTAAGGAAACAGGAATGAAATAAAGCTCTCTGTAAGATGTGTGCAGCACTTCCATGGCTAACAAGGCACTCACAGAACAGAACAACTGCTCTCGTACATCAAACTCCTCAAGCTACCTCTATTTCAGAACATAGCCTAGTTGGCATTGTACCTGATCAGCATGTAAAAGGTGATGCTGTGCTCCGCTTTGAGAGCGGTAATCTTCACTCCCCACGATTCATCTTTGGCTGTGATGTATTCTTTAATTACAGCTGCCTTGGAGCACACTGAAATCCCACTTCAGGTCTCTCTCCACACTGCTCTTGTGGCACGAGGATGAGCCTCACCTCTCTTTGCCAGGGATGCAAGAAATTCCTCATTCCTCTTAGTACAGAGTGTGAATAGCATGTCTCACCCCTAGCAGGGCTGGATGAGTTGGGGGTTAAACCTTCATGTGCACAACTTGGTTTCTTCCTTAATGTTTTTTGTGATTTTTCTCCCCTTTTTTAATCGCTTTTTTTTTTGCTGCAAGCCTTGTTTGTAAAGCAGCTACAGGTAAGTCAAGTCACACATCCACAAGAGACCAGATGCTTTGGGAGTTTTTGTTTGTTTTTCTAAAGCTAAAAGGCACAGGGAAAGAACAAAGCCTTTCCCTTTGCTAACATGCAGCTCCCCTGCATTCCTGTGGCTGAAACACTTGCTAAAAGGTACAGCTTTGCAGGATTTCCTTCAGGGGAGTTTCTCCTGGCTCCTGCCTGTAACTCTCAGCAATCCCAGTCCCACCCTGCTTCCCCTTCCCAATTTATTGTACTAGTCCTGTCATACCAGCAATATCCAGGATCTCTTTGAACCCAAGGTAGTTCAGGTTTTCATTTATCCTTGTCCTTTCTGCATCTATCACCTGGTGTCTTGCAACTCTCCCTCTTCCCAGTTTGTAAAGCTCCTTCCGAGCTGTTTCTGTCTGCAACTGTAATGCCCCAGACTTGGGAAACCTGGTTAATGTATTGCCTAAGACATAGCTGGTGGTTTTAAAATATCACATAAGGGGACGGGGAAAGCTATTTCTGCATGGCAGAGACTTAAAAAAAGAAGTAGCATTTTCACTGGGCCCATTTCATCCAGCCATCTCTTGTTGTAAAGCATAAAAGTAGGAAAGGGAAGGAACTTGTTACTTCTAACCCCGGAGCACAGCAGCAAATGACAAGTGCAAAAACAGCTCTGCCAGAAAGCACTTTGAGCGTGCAGCTCTCCATACAGGCTTCAAGGGCAGGCTGAGACTCCAGCAGCCGGGACACGGAAGTACAAGGGAAAATATAACAGTGCTTCACAGTCTTCAACTCAAGCTGCCAGGTCCAGATGACTGCTACACCCAGGAGCAGCCATGCTGCAGAAGCTGACACATATTACCAGGGTACAGACAGGAAGTCCTGCTCTGATCCATGTTCTCCCACCGAGCAGCTTCTAGAGTGATCACAGGAGGAGGGAGGCAGCCAGATACAGAGATCACACTGCTAAGTCTGACTGCAGCAGAACAGGCCTCCTCATACTGCTTGTGGCACAGCTCCCAGTAATCCTAGAAGCAGAAATCCCTCTCAGGTAATTAAAAGCAATATAAAATCCCAGTTAATTAAGGTAGAGTTGTGTAAGAGACTGAAACAGCAAGAACAAATGTCTGAAGTACTCCACCTCTGTCGAGCAGCCTGCATAAGGATGCAAGAGCAAGGCCGTAACACTCCTGCAGCTCAGAGATGCCTTGTGCCTCAACGAAGTTAATATACAGGTCACTCAAAACCAGCAGCTTTAACCACAAGCACAGGCTTGAAGCACAAGCTGCAGGGTGACAGCACAACCACTCAGTGGAGTTCCACCAATCACAGCAACAGATCCAAGCTCAAGCTTCCACCCATTTTTCCCAACCTGAAATAAACACACTCAGTAATCACCATTAGAATTTATTTTTCTTCATAACTGTGTAGTTTTGAAAATTCTACAGTAATGAAGAAGTCAGGCTACTATGTTCTTGAAGTGTGGAAACAGTTTGCAATTAACAAAGACCATGCGCTACAAGTGAGGAACAGGCCATTGACTCTTCAGCTGGAATATACAGACATGTTCAATAAATACTGATCACTTTAACACTTAAATGGAATGACACGTTCAGATTTCTACACAGTTCACTATGAAAACAGCATGGTAAAGTTACAGAAAAGCTTCAACTTTAAGGATCCTGGTTTTCTTTGTTAAATTAATGACTCTGATTGATAGAAAAGAGAAATGCAAGATCATTTGAAATGAAGTGTCACCTGGACAACTTTCCCTCCCCATTGTTGGTAAGCTCCTGTTATCAAGATAATTTCCAGAGCTGGCAGTTAAGTTAAAATATATAAAAGAATCCCCCCCACCATTTTCAGTAGTTGTTGCAGGCAAATATATTCATGAATTTGGAATGGGTTTTCAAAAACCATATCTTGACATTTATTGCTTTTACTTGTAAACCTGAAATCCAGTTTATTCCTTTGAAGAGTGTCAGAAGTACAGAGTCAGCGAGATATATGTTTTACTTGTATCTTTGCATTCTGGTTAAGAAGAAAGAAAAAGACCCACACTCGAGAACACACATACACCTCCATCTACAGAATAGCCTATACAGACTAAAGCAGAACAAGGTAAGTCCTAAAGTAGCAGTATTTCAAAACATCAGTAGGGTAGAAACCCAGCTCATCCAACAAATCTGAAGCCTTTTTTCCTCTCCCATGCCTGGCCATAGTTTAGCTGGTATGTCAGGTGGTTTGGCTCTCCTGCAGAGAGGAGCAGCTTCTATAGATCCAGATTTCGGAGAGACAAGAGATGTGTTTTACTGGAACTGACAGAGGCACAGTGCCATGAATATTCTTCATGCTTAGATCTATTTAGGTTGTTTCCCAGCTGCTAAAGGAGGAATGTGAGCTGAGGGCAGGAATCCATTCTCGTTACAAGTACTTCATGGTTTTACCACCAGTTCACTAGCAATGTAGTCTCAATACAGACCACTCAAGTGAGGGATATGGAGGATGCAAGAGACCTACTTGAGACACTCCAGCTCACTTTAAGCATTGCCAGCTTGAAGGTGTTACCCAGCAAAAACTGCCTAAACTGCCAACTTGCAGATCTGAGGTGAAAAGGGTGTACTTTTAATAGACAAATTTGCTACAAGACAGTTGGAGAGACTGCATTCCATAGGTTTCTGTCTCTTCTTCTTCTACCCTCCAGAAGAAGAGACAAGCAAATGCTTTTAAGTTAGTATGTATTTGTGTAAACACCAGAACATTTTGCTATACAATAGAAAAAGACTGCTGCTTTTATGTTCTTAGAGGAGCCCTGAAGACATCGGAACACCTGTATCCTGCAATTATTAATCTGTACCACGTGCATTTCCTGTTTTGTACACAAACTGAAAGCAAGCTTGAACAATAGTAAATAGCAACTACACTCCTGCAACAGGTAAAAATGCTACGTTGCAGCTGCTTACTCCTTTGCTTTAGATATGTAGTCAGCCAGTTTGTTGATGCTATCCTCTTGCTGTTCTAGAGCATCCAGTATGATGCCCATCGGGGTCTTCTTCAAGCCTATTCCTTCCATCTTGTTCTCCAGCTTGTTCTTTATGTTCCGAAGCCTCAGAGAAGCATGGACAAACATCACTGCATGACAGAAACAATTATTAATAATTAATGCCCAAGGAATGCATAGTTCTTGCAGCACTGCAGCACTCCAGCACCATGATGGCACTGGAAGAAGAGGAAGTCTCAGTGACCACTTAAATAATCGCAGGTACCCACTTAATAATGACATTAAAGATGGCTTGTGCTGTTTTGCCTCCCTCCCTGCCCAGCTTTGTTTTGAGGTCATTTAAACAGAGGTAGTGAAGGCAACAGCCAATTTAAACTCTGCAGACTTAACTGAGAAAGCCCAAGTCACATCCCCTTAGGCCCCCAGAGCAGAAGAACACTTACAGAGGAGAGGAAGCGTGATCCCAAACATGAACACCATGACATCTCCCAGGTAGGAGATCAAGAAGTAGCTAGACAGCATAATGACCACTACAAATGAAGTTGGGTACTGCTTCTTCAGCTTGCGGAGGATATCCTTATTGTGCGATACCCACACAAACCCCATGAATACCAGCACCACCACAGTACCACCAATGAGCATATTCAGGGGACTCAGAAATCTGGAGAGGAGAAATAAGAAAACAGAAGTAAGTGTCTCATTTCGGAGCCTTCATGACCTGTGTTCATATAGCAAACATCTAGTTCACTGGTAACCTGTTACTAGGGAGGTAGGGCATTAGGAATTCAGTTGTTGCTGTCAAGACCTTTATCAGCATCTACTTTTTAGGCAGAAGCCAAATAAAGCAACAAGTGCAACTGATCAAGCAACCCTTAGCAGTGAATTTAGAAGTTTAGATAATATTTTGTCTTTATGTTCTCATCCTGAGCATAGCTGAGGATAATGACAGTTTCTGCAGCACCTCATTGATAGCAGCAATCACTACCAGGACCCCTCCTACCTGTGCAATCACTACATTCATTTGATATCAGACCCAGCAAATCCCAAGAGCAGATGGAGCCAACAATCAGCTTCCCAAGGGATTGCTCTGCCTACACATGACCAAAATCAGGCTCAGCCCAGACCTTCAGATGAACTAGCTTTTCAGATTATCTCATCTGGGTTTGCACAATAGGAAAAGTAGGGGAACATTGAGTAAAAAAAAAAAGTTACTTTACCATTTCTTATTTCTGAATAAGCCTTTTTGCTTTACACCCAAACAAATGATTTTGCGAACCTGCAGAAGGAGCTTACCACTGTCAGCACAAGAAATGTAGCCCTGTCCCAAGCAAGCATGCCTAAGAGTCAGAAGGAACTGGAGTACGGGTCAAAAGTGGAGCCAGGCCTGGCAAGAGAGTCATTGCTGAGGTTTGTGTTCTATTATAGTTACCAAGCAAACCAAGCTACCAAGTGGATCAGCTCTGGACTATAAACAGCAAGTCCCATTTTTGGGCCAGGGCAAGAACATCACCTGCTCAAACCACTTCACAAGTATTAAGAGCTCGTTGAGAGTCAAGCTTTCAGCAACGACTTTGCTTAGCGGTACTCACATAAAGTCCAGGCTCCATTGTATTTATTTATACTGTAATAAGTGATGTGATTTCATGTGCATTCTGATTTATTTGCTTATACGTGCACAGATTTAGTTACACAGCAGCTGAGGGCTCTGAGTTGCTACAACTACGACAGTAGCATAACACTGCCCTGCTGAAGCCAGATGTAGTCAAGATCTCCTCTTGTAGACTTTACTGTTCCAAAGCTAACAGGCACAATGACTCACCACTCCATCCCACTGCTGAGGAGGATGCTTTGGTTTGTGGTCTGTGCTTCATATCCGGCATCAGCAAAAGAAATCTGCTGCTAGACTGGTATGCCAACACCCTACCTGCTGCACCAGAGAACATTCTCCTAGAGAAGGAAGAATCCCAAAGCACTGTTTCAGAGGACAGACTGGCTCTTGATTCTTTACGTCAGTTGTGCCAACAGGAGATAGGACAACTGCATAGAAAGAGATTAAAATTCAGACTAGTTCCCCACCTGCTTCTGCTACTCATGCTGAAAAGCCAACAGGGCTTTTTGGAAGTGGTGACAGGGCAGACTTGCTTGTTGCATCTGAGTCACTCCCTGTAGCCAGCCAGATTATATTTAGCTCTGAATTGTCAATCTAAATTTTCCAGGCTGGAAAAAGTGAACAGCATTGCTCTGGAAGGAAGTCGGTTTCATCTGTGCTCCTCTGCAGCAGGAGAAGGAGGGTGACTCATGACTGGACCACACTAGCGCCTGGCCTATATACGCAGTACAGGACCTATGAGATTCTTAAGGCAGAGCTCACCTCCACATCACTGCTATCTTGGAGCAGAAATGGCCAAACTTGCCCAGGCAACTCACAACCAATTCTTTGTTCCCAAAAATCTGTGCAAAAGATAACCCTGGAAGCAACAAAGGAATAAACAAAACTCCCCTCTACAATTTTCCTGTGTCTGTTAAATACTCTCAAAGCTTTATTTTCCCTACTCTCATTACAACTTCAGAAACTGGTGGTGAAGAGTAATTCCTCTGTATTTTTAAGGAAGAAACCAAAGACTTCTCTGTTCTATGCTTCTTTCTGGCACTACACAGGTTCTGTATAACTGACTGGGATATGAAGAAAAACAATCCAACAATCAACCAAAAACCCAGCACACATTTGAAAGTTCACACTTTCCTGGGGAAAGTTATTTGAATTACATGTTTTCTGAAGTGGGCTGCATTCCAACGGGTACAAGGAAACAGTGAACATAAGTATCAAATGAAGTTATTCAGAGCCACATGAAAGCAGATGGGGATAGCAGTTGCCACTAAAAACTGGTATTCAAGTTATCAGCCATGTGTCCACAGACTTCAGTACTGTTGATGATGGTACTGGATAGGGTGTCATATACCAGGCTCCCTTTTACTGCTTGACTCACCCACAGCATAACTTGCAGCACTAAGATTCTCATAGAAATTCATATACAGAAACTTCTCCAGCAATGGCATTTTTTGGGAAGGCAGACTTCCATTACCCAGTTTTGCTCATCTCTGTTGGCACACTGCTCTCAATAACACAACAGCTGAGGACAAACAAGGAAAAAACATGAACATGTTTTAGAATGCCAGTGTCTGGGGAAAAAGAGCTGTACAGCAGCCCAGGAGTCACCTTATAGTTGAACCACCAAACTGCTATTAGCCTTACTTATGTAGAGATCAGAATACAATATGCCAAATTTATGCTCAGGCAAGAAGACTGGAAGGCTTTCAAAGCTGCAGAGCCAAGGTAAGTGACCAGCCATTACATATGTTACAAGATACTTTCTAAATATAATTCCCCTTAGGAGGGATTTCAGACCTCTCAAAACCCTAAAAATGCAATGCACGGCACTATTAGCATGGCAATGGTGTGGTAACTTGAGTTTACATTGCTCAGATGACTTAGGGGTAGAAAAACTCTTTTGGGGTTGAAGAAGAAAACCACTAGCTTTCATGACTCTGAAAGGACTCAGTATGACAGGACTAAGTAGTATTTGGGGTGCTAACAGCCCAGAGCATCTTAGCTGGATGATCTCCTTCACTGCCTTCTGTATAAGACAGGTTACAACCCTGGTAGGATGCTGTGACCTCCAGTACAGCTGAGACAAACTGACAAGGAAAAAGCTGTCACCTAGGTTCAGTTCCAGCAATGCTGCAGGGCAACTTGCAATTGCACTCCTGCTGCCCTTCAGAGATCCCTTCCGAAATCTGCTTCGATACAAAGTAAAGAGATGGGGAAAATAAATAAAAGAAACATCCTGCCTGGCTGCAGGAACACAGGCCTTGTCCTGCGCCAAGTAGGAACATAGGATACTGTGTTTGGGAAGTAGGAGCAGAAGATGGCAGAGATGCTAGCACCTAGGGGTGCAGTTGGGTGGAAAGTACTGACAGCTACCTCTGGCCAGTAAAACAGATTAAGATGAGATACCTTTTTTTACTGGATTCATGTTTCTGTATTCTGTCCTTACATGTATCATCAGATAGGTTAAATTTGGTAGTTGCAGGAAAGCCCACAGAAGCCCTGCTTTCAGTGACTTGTCACATTGCTTCTTTTTGTCAGGTAATTTCATGTCTGCACACCTGTGCACAGCCTTAGAGCAGAAAAGCAGAAAAGGTGGCAAGTTATTTGAAGAATATATGGCTATAGCACAGGGGGGAAAAAAGAGCTGGGAAAGACACAGCCTTCATGCAAGACACGAAGCTTCCTACAGCATGAGCCCAGAAATAGGACAGACCACATAAAAAGCAAAAGCAAGTTAGCTTCATCCTTAAATCATCTCCATTTGGGATGACTGTCTCTGGGTAACTATTCAGCAGCTGCTGCCACATCTGTTTCTCTTGCATGTGACCAGGCAAGTCTGAACAAAAGCCCTGAACAGAAGACTTGCAGTCTTTGAGAACATCATCTTTTTACACAGAGCAGCTCCGTTAGGCCATTATACCAAACAAGCATTAAAATTCACTTTTAGAAGACCTTTTTCTCCATCATGTTCTGAGCAGAGGGCAGGCTGGAGCACTTAAATGCTTCCTTCCTCATTTGTATTCATTTAAATAGCTTTAAAGATAATGTTCTGCCTCCTCTCTCTTCAAACTTTAGCTTCACTGCAGTTATATAACTGTAACTGGAGGTAGCACTAAAACTATATATGGCATATTGTCCCAGGTGATGGCCCTCAGCATCCACAGATAAAGTAATGCTTCTGTACTTACTGTTGCTCACTTGCATTGCTTTGAGGAGCCAGATTCCTTCCTGTAGAATTCCTAGATCTTCATGAAGTTATGTACTAATATCATTAGACAATGTATGTTTTAAAGCAATGTGTTTTGCTCACTCATTCTTAATCTTTCATCATGCATTTGAGAAACTGCTCTGGTGTCTTTGCTGCTCTGGTGTCTTTGTTTTGGCAAGGGAATTGCTACCAGCACGTCAGCTCAGGTAGTGGTCTGGGGAAGGAGAAGAGACACACACTCATTGATACGGGTTTGCGGAGATGGACTGAAGGTGTTTTAGAGAAGTGGCAGAGGTAAGAGCCATCAAACCTCAGGCTGTGCAGAAGACATGCCAGAAGAGAATGAAGAGTTTCTTAGATGCAGCACTCTGACGTCCACCTTTTAATACTGTCAGATTTAGAAACTAATTTTTAGCAACTACATGGCAACAAAAGCCTAGAAGAAATGCCATCAATTTAAGTAGTTAAGTTTGAACTGCAAGACAGAGCTGCCTTGTTGGAGTAGGTGAAAGCATGGACAAATTCCACTTATTAACCAAAGTGATTGTTCGAGGGGAGCTGCAAACTGCTGTGGGAGGCACTCATTTTAATAAGTATCTGTACAGCACACAATGGCAGGGCCCTGGCTCAGGGTAAGAACAGGCAAACCAGGTCCTGTGCAGCTGGGAGAAAGGGCACAATTTGACTTAGTAAAGATCTTGGGTTGTATCAGCAGTCTATTGCAAAAGAACTGGGGAAGGGGAAGAGGAAGAGGGAATAGCATGCTAGTTAAGATTCATTCCTTAAGGAATTTGGAGGGTGGGTGGAAGAGACAAGGCTGCTACCACCAGCCTGTGTTAGCACTAACTAAGTTTCTTGTTCACTGATTTATTTTTTACCTAGTCCTGTAGGCTGAAAGTAAAATCTACATTATTGCAAAGCACAGAACATCATTTACATGTAACAGGAGCTATCAGAGAAGGTGGATGGAAGGAGAAAGGCAGGCAAACGATACAGCAGAGACCATTACAATTCCACTCACTCGTAGTAAGGTTATTCCATACCATGTAGAGAGACAGTAAAAAGCTGGAGAGGTAAACTTTGTTATAATAGAGGCAGTAAACTGAAGCTGTGGCAATAAACACTGTACTTCCAGTATTAAGAACACTCTAGGCTATGATTTCCACGTCAGCTAGCACCACCACAGCTACCAAGTATTACAATAGCTGAAAATACCATTTCTGTGTTACAAGTCTGTGTATATAATTAGATGGTTTAAAAACAGGTACAGTTGGTCACAGGGTAAGTTTAGTTCTGATCACAGGAAGACCACTCCATCAGCAGTTTCAATAATCCTGCTGTTAGGCCTATGTACAACCCCGGAGTTCCTAAAAAGCCATGATTCACCACTGATCACTCAGGGATTCCTGCCTATTGCAGAATGAAGTGCAAGACAGCAACTTAGTCATCAATTTAAATATATTGGGAAAACTTACTTTACCTTTCTCTCAAAAGCAAGTGAAAAATCTAATTCAAAACAGGATAGTTTCTGTTATCCTGTTTCCTTTAGAGTTCTTCTCCCACGCTTTTTTACTTCAGTGTTGTAAGAATTGAATTCATCACATAAAAAAGGCTCTAAGACAAAAATCTCATTGCAGGTTTTCCTCATCTGCAAGTTTTCAGTTCAGAGGGCTACCTCTCAATGTTAAGATATTAGAATTGCAGTTCTGATATTATTCTTCATCTCCTGTGGCTCTCTTCCTCCTCCATCTCCCAATCCAGGAAAATAGGGGGAAATAATCTGAAGATGTATTACCCTTGATCTGAAGAGATTGGAGTTTATAAGGAGGAATTTAGGAGACTGAATAAAAGCTGCTGCCATCACTGTTTTCCAAGCAGAGGTATCAAAACTGTTTACATTCTTTCCCCCATCTTGGGGAGAAGAGCTGTCCCCCTACTTTGCAAGCCCACTGTGATTTATCTACTCATTTAGAGCTGGCTGCAGCATCGTGCTGCTAAACAATTGTAGATGAACACAGTATTTTGGACCAAGGTGTTATAAGAGCAGTAAGACTGCGGAAATCTCATTTTTACTAGCTTGTTCTGTCAGGCTCAGGTTTCCTGCAGAGAATAGGGAAATAACCTTATAATCATCCTTTGAGTCAAAGCCTATGTGACTTTTCTTCAAGTATTGCTTTAGGGTCTTTGGTGAGAAAGCTCTTAAGCACACATACAGCAGAAGCTGATGATTAAGCTTTTAATATGGCAACTGGAATACTTCACTCTTAACAACAAACAATGCACAAATGCAAATGCTTAAATTGGAGAGTTGCCCAGCCATTAGGCCAGAATGTTTTTGGCTGTAGTGCATCGCATCTTATCCTGCAGAGGCTTAAAATTCTTCCCCTAAATCCATTCTTTTTGTTTTTGCTAAGCAGTCAGCATCTTGATAGGGCTCCTGAAGCTGCTGACCCAGTATCTAAGTTGATGAAGATTCTCTGGGTTGCAGGGAGCTTTGGCCTGTGATCCATGAAAGGACAGGCTGAGAACGCTGCTTTTTCTTCTTGATTCATACAGTAGTGGAGGTCTGCATAGTGGCATGGGCTTTCTTCTTAATTTTGTTGGGGATATATTGCTCTCAGCTTAAGCGGCCACACTGGACGGATTTAGTGAGGAAGCACAGATCACTGCGCAGGATGCAGCTCAGTTTTGCAGACAGCAGCAGCATTCGCACGCAAACCCATTGCTACTTTCTGCCAGCGACAAGCTGGGGGTGCCTGGAGCCCGTTCCCGTGGGCAAAGAGAATGATGAGCAGTCCGTGGAAGAGGGAAAAAAAAGGGAGTCCTCCGACCCACCAGTAAGTAAGTCCTACACCCTCCTCCTAACTCAACACGCCCCATTTCCACAAGAGAGGCTGTAACCAAGGCCTTAATATTTTAAGCGACACAAGGTAAATCAGAGGCTTAAGGAGCGGCAGCGAGAGGCAGCTCCCTACACCCCAGCATCCCACCCGGCAGCGCAGCGCGCAGGGCCTACCCCTTTCCCATGTCACCGGGCCGAGACGCAGCGCCACCCGCCCGGGGAATGAGGCGTCCCCCCAGGGAACTGGGCCTGCCCGGCCCGGCCCCTCCACGCCCGCCGCTGCCGGAGGGAGATCCGAGCTCACGCACTGACCCCACGATGGAGACGACAGCGGCGGCCACCATCAGGTAGTTGGTCTGGTAGTAGAGCAGGTTGCTGACCACCCGGTTGTTCCATTTCGAGATGTCCTTGAAGTCGGGCCGGGCGAAGCGGTCCGAGCCGGGGAAGAAGTCGTCCCAGGCCCGCAGCGGCGCCACCTGCACCTCCATGGCTGCCGGCACGCCCCGCCGCGCAGGCCTGAGAGCACAGCGGCACCACCCCGGGGCGGCCCCGGCCCTTCCTTCGCCCGCCGCGGGGAGTGAACGCCGCGGAAACCGCGCAGGAGCGAGCAGCAGCGCAAGCGAGAGGCGTGTGTAGCGCTGCGTGCCCAAGAGAGGCAGCTGCTGCCGGCAGCGGCCGCTGTGTGGTCATGGGATCGCGGCAGGGTTTGCGTTGGGAGGGACCTCAAAGCTCATCCAGTTTCCACCCACCTTCCACCAGAGCAGGTTGCTCCAAGCCTCTGTGTCCCACCTGGCCTTGAACACTGCCAGGGATGGGGCAGCCACAGCTCCTCCGAGCACCCTGTACCAGGGCCTCAGCACCCTCACAGGGAAGATTTTGTTTTTCTAATGTACAATCTAAATCTCCTGTCAGTTTCAGGCCATTCCTACTTGTCCCTCTCTACATGCCCTTGTCAAAAGCCCCTCTCCAGCTTTCTTGTCAGCCCCTTTAGGCACTGGAAGCTGCTCTAAGGCCTCCCCAGAGCATTCTCTTCTCCGGCTGAACAGCTGAAGCCCAGCTCTCTTAGCCTGTGCTCTCTCACCATAGCAGAGGTGCTTCAGCCCTCGAAGCACCTCCATGACCACCTCCAGACTCACCCCAACACCATTTCCTCAGAAAAATATGACATACATTTAACATTCAGTGACAGATACAGTTCACATCCTCTGTTGTGGGCCGAGCATGGAGGAGGGGGCCATGGAATGTCTGACCCAGCCAAGGAGGCACTGGGGGGATGTCAAGCCATCACAGGGTGGTCCTGCGATGGGATGATTGGGCCCTAAACCTTCTGGCTTTGAAGGGGAGGGTCATTGCCAGCAGCCACAGTGGCTTGAACCCCATCAGTCCATGTAGAACAGTTGTTCCTTGAGCTTTCAAACTCCACTGGCCCATCTGCCTCCTACCCAGCGCTTGGAGGCCACTACTTGGGTTAGCTGTGGGACCACAGGCTTCTGCGTGCAGGCTTTGGTTGATGCAGCCCATGGACCGGACTCTGCCCGGGGAGAGCTGTGAGGAGAAAGCTATTTGATAATGCAGCTCGGGTGCAGGAGTCACCCGGCCAGGCAGAGGCCATGTTCGGTCTCCGGTCTTCCCGTGGGCTTAAAGCACAGCGACCACCACACACGCTTTGTCCCTTGGGAAGCCGTCCAGAGCTCCTGGGAAGCATCGGGGATATGGGCGTCGGGAGAGCCTTGGGGACCCGGGGCCAGGCGCTTGGGGCCGGAGAGAGGGAGGGAAGTGGCGGCGTGAAGCAGGTGTGGCTTCGGCTGCCCAGTCTGTACCTCCGGGCCCAGCGGTACCCCGCCTGGTTGCCATGGCGCTCAGGGCGCTCTGTCCCCCTCTCCGACTCTCTAGGCCTGCAACCGCGGCGGCGCGCTGGGGAAGCACCGCCCATTGGGGCGCCGCGGAGCAAGGTGGGAAGCAGAGGGAAATATGGCGGATAGCGAAGAACCGTAAGTGCCCTGTATGTGTGTGCTTGGCCGGCCCTTTCCCCGCTTCCCGGGGACGGGTGGGCTCCGGGGTCCCCTCTCTCTCCTCCCCGGTCTCTGTAGCGCGATACTGACCCTTCTTTTATTCTCTCTCTTTTAGGGAGAAGAAAAGAAGGAGGCTAGAGGAGCTGCTGGCGGATGGGTTAGTGCGGGGCTGCGGGTGAGCGGGCTCCCGGCCCGGGGCAGGGGCAGGCAGCGCTTGCTGAGGGGTGGCTGGTAGGTCAGGGTGAGCCGCAGCCCCGCAGGAGAGGTATGGGCTGGGAGGAGGCTGCGGGTTAGTTGTGGAGCCCGATGGAGAGGCGCTGCCTGCGGTGACCGTGCGTGAGCGGCCCGGGGCCCCGCGGTGAAGGGAGCTGGAGAAGAGGTGTTAGAGGGGCCAAAATGAGGAAGGGGGACGCGAAAGGGCGCTTGAATAGCAAGGACTGGGGAAGAGTAATCTACCTGGGGAGAGGACCAAGGGGCTCACCCGGAGTGGGGATGGGAATCGCGGGCTTGGAGCTTGGCATGAGTAAAGGCTGGTGTGCTGGAGAGCTTTGTGACAGGAGTGGGAAGAGCTGCATTGCCTGTCAGGGACCTGGGGAGGACCTCTAGGCTAGAAGCAGGTGACTAAATTTTGGCTGAAAATTAAAAGTTCAGGCTATGGAACTGTTGCCTCTGCTTATTAAAACCCTAAATTTTGTGCATCTGTCTTAACAGCCTTGAAAACTAATGCTCAGTAGTCTTTAACCTCATCTGCTTCCATCCCTTAACTGTTCCCTTCCATCTGCTTGTGTCCCTCTTCCCAGAGATCACCAAGCAGACTTGCCTGTCTGAGCGGTGGACTCACAGGCAGTGCATGTGTGTGTTGGGGTGAGGGTCACAAAAATCCCTGTGCATGTTGGATGGGGAGGGGTGCATGCCAAGTCCCTCATACATGTGGAGCTTTGAAGATGAGAAGGGAAAGTCTGGGCCTAAAGCAACATAAGCACTGTGCTGCTCTGATATATTAAACAAATTGTCAAATTAAAGTAATTCCATGAAATAAACAGGAATTTTGTTAAGCTCTCATAACAGATACCTGCTAACGCTGTAACAACACCAACATAAACGTTTTAGAAACCCGTCTCTGAAGTTAAACATAAAATCTCAGGTGGACTTACTGATGTTTTTCGGATCTCCACAATGTCCAACCTTGTAAAAAAGCAAACTGTAGTATAATCACAAAAATGAAGCTAGAGCTTACCGTTTTATCACTTATAAAGGAAAAGCACATCTAAAGGGAGTACTACTGCTTAA
This sequence comes from Pezoporus flaviventris, assembly GCF_033815535.1. Lineage (NCBI taxonomy): Eukaryota > Metazoa > Chordata > Aves > Psittaciformes > Psittacidae > Pezoporus > Pezoporus flaviventris. Next base: position 5,124,650 of record NW_026892569.1, read on the forward strand.
TAGGTGTTTATATGGACTATATAAAAAAAAAGTTAATGTCACCAAGCACTGCTTCTGCACTTGTTTCCAGAAAAGTTAAGAATTATAATATAATCCATAGAAGTAATTGTGATGTGTATTGGCCCATTTTATTTGTATAAGACAGTGCTTAATGTATCCTGCAAACAGATGAGCCCAGGGTTCAGCAGAGGGAGTGCTGTATTTATTCACACTCTCTCCCATGATGTGAAATATGTGTATTTTCACATTATTGTGGAAACTGGGGAAGATTCAGAAGTGCAAGTCAGAGGTCAAAAGACCTTTATGAACTGAAATAAATGTTTTAGATCTTCAACTGTTAATTCAGTAGCTTACCTGAAGCCAGCAGTTAACGAGGAATGAGTTCAGTCTGCAGTCAAAACACAAGCAAATTATGATGTATTTATTCCTGCAGTTTAGTGAAGTTTTCCCTGTTACTGAAATTCTTGCAAAACAAACTGCCTGTAAATTAAAGTTACTCTGGACATACTGTGTTGTCCATCTTCTGAATTCTGTGAGGATAAAGGCACTCATTGTCTACATGTTTTTACTACATTTTCCTTCTGAAATAAGTCACCAGGAATAAATTCTAAACATTACTCAACAGTTATTGATCTGAGTGTTCTTCCTGTTACTTCAGAGGAGGAAGCAAATAATGCACCTTATCAGTGATGACACAACCTTTCATACTTCATAAGCTCTTTTGTAACAAGCTTAGTTTTTTATTAACATAGAACGTAATTGTACATACACATTGAGTGGTGCTCCTATTTAAAATGGGAAGTGTGCTCCTTTAAGAAAGGGCTTGTTCTGTGTAGGTGCTGATCCTGTGTTGGAAAGTTGCTTATGAGAGCTGATGTTGAACTATTCCAGTAAGTCTCTGAAGAGTTTAAATTTATGTACTGCTAAAAGTGACCTGCAAAAGCAGAAAAAAGGGTAGATTCTTACTTTGGTAACACTCATTTAAATTAACTGTGAAGACTCAGAGGCCAGTGTTGGAGCATTTTACTGTTATTATTCAATGCCTCACATTTCTAGTTACACACTGATAATTCTAAATATGATTTATGAACTTCAAAAATCTGTCAGAAAAAGGAAACAGGACTTGATACCCTTGAAATCTAAAGGGACAAAACCTCTTTTTCTGTGTCCTCTTTAAATACAAGGGAAATTAAAGGAAAATGGCTAGACCCTTTTTTCACTTCAGGTCAACTTTCACTAGTAAAAGCAGAATCAGTGGGGTTTATTGAAATGCCTGTGGTTTTCCCCTCTATGCAGATTTGTATTGTTGCTTTCTAGTTCTACAAATAAAACCCACTCATGCAAATGTTCATGTGCATAACTTATGTGCTTAAAGAATATGCAGATGCATTTGTATGAATGGTCAATAATGTAGGTATTTGTAAGCTATATAAAGAAATAAAACGTTTTGGAGGCGTGGCTTTTTCTCTATGATTTTTGCAGCTGAATTTACTGTGTTCTGTGCAGAATGGCTGTTGATGGTGGGTGTGGGGACACTGGAGACTGGGAAGGTCGCTGGAACCATGTAAGGAAGTTTCTCGAGCGATCTGGACCATTCACACATCCTGATTTCGAGCCAGGCACTCAAGTGAGAAACACTTACTTTAAATAAATCTGTAGTGTGTGTTGCAGGCTGATGTAAAGTTTCATTAATTGATCACCAGCAGTGTATGAATACTAAAAGTGCATGAAAAGCTTGTGTTTAATCAGTTGAACATTATGGTTCTAGAAGAACTTGTATTCTTCTCATAAGCTTGTGTTTCTGAGTTGTACACTGTCAACTGCAAGCTTGCTGTCATCGTATATAAAAATGTATAACAGCATATGAATTATGCTCTGTCTTTTAAGTTTCACATGAGAAATAGCAGCATTTCTCTCTCTGTTTTTAAGTAATTAGATACAGTAAGGAATTTCTTGTACTTAAAGGAGGAATTAAGGTTAATATGAATACTTAAAGAATTGGGAAAGATGTTTAGTAGGGAAAAGCAAAATCTGGGCTGTTTAATATATTTCTTCTGCTTTCTTTTCTTGGTGCATTTTGATTCAGAGCTTACAGTTGAATGTATTTTACTATTAGCCTTTTTAATATACTGTTCCATTATTGACTAGTTTGACACTGGGGTCTAGTAGAACAATCCACTGAAAGTAGTTATACAGTTAAAAAATCAATTCTTTGAGCCAGCAATGTTGTTTGTCTGTTTATATTTATTTTGTGTTATAGATAATCATAGAATAGAATAGTTAGGGTTGGGAAGGACCTTAAGATTATCAAGTTCCAATCCCCCTGCCATGGACACAAAAAGAAAAAAAGCCCCCCCAAAATACATTTTTTTTTCTCCAGTTTTCATAGCAGCAGTGGGGCAGGGGGACCCCTCTTTGCTGGTGTCTGCCCCACATGGCTGCCAGCACCATCCTGTGCTCCCCTGTTCATACCCCAGTTCCTCATCCTCTTCACAGCCTGCAGGGGGTGGGCCCAGCCCGGCAGAGTCTGCCCATCCCCAGGGTCCCATCCCGGGCTGGGGGTCTACAGGAAGCCCAGGAAGGCGAGTTGCAGCAGCAGGATGGCAGCTACGATGAGCGCGGCACACAGCAGCAGCAGCACCCAGACAGGGAGTGTCGGCTGGGCAGAAGGTGCCACTTGCAGCGGCTGTCAACAGCCATGCTGAGTAGGGCACCCTCATTCCCTGCTAGCATCTCCCATCCGTGCTGGCTCTCAGGGACAAAAACCGTGTCTGTCACCACAATGCAATGGGCCTCCTTCGCATAGTACAGCCTCTGTGGTGAGAAGGTGACGTGGATGGCAACAGAGCCTGTCACTGTGCCTGGTCCCAGGAAGGTACCCGAGTCACTTATGCAGAGGCAGATGACCTCAGTGCCATAGGGCCGGGTGAGCAGTGGCAGGAAGCTCTTCCCACCCCACTTGGTCAGGTAGCAGGGTGGGGGCAGCGCTCCTGCTTGTGGGGCACCTGAACAGTTTAGAGCGGCAGTGGCCCAGCATTGTCCTCCACTCCCCCATACCAGCAGGCCTGGTAGCGGTAAGACTTGTCAGGGATGCCGGACAGGTTCTCGTTCCAGCACAGCCCCATCACCAGATGGTCCTGCTGCCACACACAGCACTGGAAGTCCCATCCTGCCATCACCACCTTGTTGTCAGGGCCCAGCGTGATATCGTCCATCTCCCTGTCATGGGCTGCAGTGTCTTCTTTATGCTGGGGAACTCCCAGAGGCAGAGGGATATTTTATTTCAGTAAAATGTTTGGAGGAAGAGAATATCATCTCCTTAAATGGAATAATAAAGGTGGAACTTGCTTTTTTCAAATTAATATGAAGAGAATAATGATACATCAAAGGTCTTGCTTTTCTGTAAGTTGGGGTATAGAAGTTGTGTGAACTCAACAACACGTTAAAAGTCTGATACGTGATTAGCCCTGCAAGCACAAACTGTTTCATTGATAGACGTTGTTTTATGTGAAACTTTTATTAGGCACTGAAAATGTGCAGTAACTCATTTATAAGGGTCGTGAAGTAAAGGACAAATTGTGCTTTTTCATATTTACTGTATTAATATTTTGTTTTATATTTTCCACAGGCTCTTGATTTTTTGTTGAACACATGTAAAGTGCTGGTTATTGGAGCAGGAGGATTAGGATGCGAACTCCTGAAAAACCTGGTAATTACTCAGTTTTCACCCTTTGTGTCTTACAGTCTTTTTTCCTTGAGTAAATTATATTTTCTACTTTGTTAATTTGTCAGGTACTGAATCTTTAAGTTCTAATCAAAATACATAAAATACGTGCTGACACAGACAATAAACTTGAAGAATGCATCTTGACAGAAAGCTTAGAAGTGGTAGTCTAATATACTAAATGTTACTTGGCTATCTTAAACCTTGTCGTGGAGGACAACACGTTGATCTTTGTGAAGTGTAGACAAAGTTCACTTGCAGCCTTAGATATGGTCCAGTGTTGGCAATTTTCCCTAATTACTGGATCTAGGAAGATGAGAAACTAAGAACAAATCAGCTCGTAATGATACAACGAGGTGGTATTTGGAATACAATGGTGTCCTGGTTTCAGCAGTAACAGTTATGTTTCTTCGAAGTAGCCTGGTACTAGCTAAAATGTTTCTTTTCAGATGAAAAGTGATGCTTTCAATTGCCATAAGTAGCCGGCACAACGTTTAGTATTAACAGTCATAGTTGAACTTAATTCCAATTTATTTTTCATCTTTGGATTCAACGTGAGGTTCCAATTGCTGGAATTATTTATGTTTTTTCATAGTGAGATGGGTAGAGCCAGGCTGACTGTGTCTATGGTGACCTTCACAACTCTGGAATCCATTTGGCTTTCCTGAGCACTGGCTCTCAGGTTTTCCAGTTCCTCAGGATCAGTAAATTGGAGGTTGTATGCAGAACCTTATGCCTCAGAGGGACATATGTATGTCTGAATTCAGCCCATATAATGCCAACTTTATTGAGCCAGACGAAGATGCAATATCCTGTTGGAAATGTCTAAGGAGGAATAGATATAGTGTAAGAAGAGAGAAGGAATATTACAGTACTTGGTGTATGGATTACCAGAAGGTATTTGGTAGTTTTCTTACTATGGTGTTAGTTCATGGTGGATTCACTATGTGTTTCAAAAAGCAGTTTTTAAGCATATAAAATGCACTTATGGGATCGTGTGCAATCAGATATTTACCCAATAAATGTGTATGAATTTAATTATTTTATAAATGTTTTTATCCTCACAGGCACTCATATTTATCAATGTGTTACTGTTACCACACTGTTTGAGTTTGATAGTTTAGACTAATACTGTACATTTCTGTGGTTGTATATAATAAGAAGAATTTCTGTCCTTATGAATTCCATGGAAAATGTGTGGATTGATACAATAACTTATCATAAAATAAATTCCTTAGTTTACGCTAACAGCTGTGCCTTAGTCCACTTTACTATAGAATTTCTGTACTGCTAGTTCAGTATTTGCACAGGCTTCCTCCAAGCTTGAGAACGTTGATAAATCAATAGCCTCATTTAAAGCCAGGCATCCCAGATCCATTAACTTAGGGGTTTTACAGTTCCAGCACTTACATGTGCTCTTATTCTGGTTGCTGGTTTGCTACTGCAATGCTTGAGCAAGATTTTACTTGAAGAGACTATGACAGCTCCAAGACAGATTTCTTTCTTTAGGAATTTAGTCCTGGTGAATTTAACCTTTGCACAGAGCTCCTGTTTTATGTGTTCATTGAGACATAACAAATTCCATCTGTTGACAGCATGTTGAGATGGAGGATTTGTACATAATAAGGAACTTCATGAGTCTGCTGTGTGTGTATAATTCCCATCAGTACAGTTTTAAGTTATCATGATTTATTCTTATGATTTTCAGAACAGTAAGCAAATCTAGATTCTGTTCACATGTATTCATGTCTCTGGGACAATGAATCTAAGCTTTATAAAGACTGTATGTTCTGATGCCCCAGGCTCACTCTTCTTTTTAACAGGCTCTCCAAGTCTGCTTTGATAATATTGAACAAAAGGTGAACATCTATCAAGGAAACAGAATGAATGCTCTGCATCAAGGGTATCCAGTATAACAGAGAGAGAGTCTTGTTGCTTTTCTAATAGAATCAGTTTCTATTCTGGAGTACTTCAGTCCTGTTGTTCACCTGTTTAATCAGTTTCCCAATACAGCATTTTCAATGTGTATTATGCATGGGGTAGCTCTGTTTGTTCAGAAAATGTAAAATGTAAAGTTCTGAAAGTCTTTATTATATAACAAGATTGGGTCTTAAAGGAAAACGCGTAAGGTACAGGACTTGAATTTTTTTAAGTTACTTCAGAACATCATAGCACATTTCCTATCTCTAAACGCAGTGTTTTATATCATTTATTTCACTTCAGCTACAATTCACATAGTTTCTTTGTGTCTGTCAGACATTATTTTATCAGATCAGACCTGCAATCCAGTTTTAAGACAGTTTTACTTCAAAGTTATTTGCCCAGTCTGGTGATGGACTGCATACAAATGGAGATCAGGCAGAACCTCTGCCAGAGGTTCAGCGCATCCTTTGATAGGGAGGGAGCTTTATGTGTTTGCATTGGCTTATTTTGAACTGTGATTTGAAGGTGGATATGCCAGACTCATTTATGCCAACTGTGAAAATAGTGAATGTTCAAAACTTTAACATTTTAGAGGAATTAAACTTTGGTTTTCTCTTCCTGCCAAACAATGGTATTTCTTCAAATTCTACACTTTTTTTTCCCCATAATAAGGGCTTTTGATTTACTCCAGTTGTGAGGGAATACTGCAAATTCCTCTTACGGATCAGCCTACTGTTGACTTCCCTGTATTATGACTAGCATAAAGCAATATTTTGTTCAATAGAACATTTGTCTTTGATCATTGAAACGTGGCTAATTCCATGTGTGTAAACATCGGTATTACAAACCCAACAAAGGATATTCTTTTAACAAAGAGCAACAGTATACCTGTCTGCGCAGGGAATGAAGAGCAAATAGGTTTGTACCTCCAAAGGTTGTTTCTTTGGCACGTGGAATGAATTCTGGAGCACTGTAAGCATTTCATTTCCTGTTAAATGAAGTTTACACTCTCTTTTCACAGGCACTGTCTGGCTTCAGACACATCCATGTAATTGACATGGATACTATAGATGTTTCTAATCTGAACCGACAGTTTCTATTTCGGTAAGTGGTATTTTCACTATTCAACTTTTGGTTTTTTAAATGTACTTAAAATATGTGAATATGATCATTATTTTGGTTGAACAAGATGTCATTAAATGTTACTGAACTTTCATATCACAATAATATTCATAATTAACTAAATGTTGTGTATGATTCCTTCTTGTTCAGGGATCTGTGATGTGAAGAAAATTAACATAGGTTCCTTACTATTCAGATACAGCTAATGACTAATGAAAAAGTGACACCAAAGAATAATGCACAGAGATTGACATACCAATCTTTCTGGTGCCCTTTTCTTCCAAGCTAAGTGACAAATTGTATGGTTTTGGTTCTGATAACTATAGGTACATAGACATATTTAAATAACAGGTTCTTATATCTGATGCTTTACAGGGATGCCTTGATAAGGACAACTTGATTTAGTTGAAGATGTCCCTGCTTATTGCAGGGGGTTGGACTAGATGTCTCTTGAAAGTCCCTTCCAACCCAAACTATTCTATTCTATGTGATACTATCCATATCAATAAATTGTCCTCCAGTAACAATTAGTCATTTAATTCAGTATTGCAGTGCATAGAGTCTGGAAAGATTGAATCTACTAAAAAATGTGTTTGAAATTGCTTGGTTTCTTCCCAGTCCGAAGGATGTTGGGCGACCAAAAGCAGAAGTTGCAGCAGAATTCCTAAACAACCGCATTCCCAACTGTGCTGTTGTAGCGTATCCTTTTGTAGGGAAGTAGTAGCCCTGAAAGCTTCAAAAAACCTAGAAAACTCTGTAGGTGGTAAGACTATCTAAAGTAATTTGCTGCCATCCTCTCTTTTTCATACAATAAAGAACAGATTCATTCAGCTGGTGATTAGGAATTCTTTCTGAGTGACATTGGCATGCAGGAAGTACGCATTGGGGAAAGAAGACTAAGCTTTAAGAAACTCTTTTGTATGTTTCCTTCTATTGAGTCTTTTTATTCACATACAGTATTCAATTTTTCACTAAAATATTAAATATCAGGTTTGTTCATCAGTCTTTTGAGTATGTACTGGTAGCAGACATTAGTTTATAAACATGGAGCAGCACTTACTGACACAGGACTTTGCAAGAGCACATGTTTAGAGCTTCCTAGTTTGCCTACTGAGCTTTCTCCTCTGTGAACTATTATGTTGTGTCCCTTACTTTTGGTTGTTTTTTTTTTTTTCAGATGCCACAGATTCAACTGTGGGAATTTTCAATCTTAATTTTATATGCTACTTTTTATAACAAATAGTAACAAATTAGACAATGTTTTTGCTTTAGGGTAGCAAATAGAAAACAGTAAACTCATCTACTTTATAAATATATTCCTTTACTGGGCTTACATTCAGATATTTTAAAAAGATTCAAGACATGGATGAAAGCTTCTATCGACGTAAGTGGTATTTGTTTCCCTGCCAAACACTGGTCCTTTAGGGAAACCTGGCAGTTGTTGCTGCAGTCTAATCACCTACTTTTCCTGGTAGTTAGATAGCTAACTACTTTAGTCTTCTACAGTATACTGTACTGGAAGTATGAAGTATTGGTTTGATTGATACGCTGGAGGGAAGGAATCCATCCAGAGGGACCTTGACACACTTGTGAGGTGGGCTGATGCCAACCTCATGAAGTTTAACCATGACAAGTGCAAGGTCCTACACCTGGGTCGGAGCAATCCCAGGCACAGCTACAGGTTGGGCAGAGAAGGGATTCAGAGCAGCCCTGAGGAGAAGGACTTGGGGGTGTTGGTTGATGAGAAAATGAACATGAGCCGGCTTCAGTGTGCGCTCACAGCCCAGAAAGCCAACCGTATCCTGGGCTGCATCAGAAGGAGTGTGACCAGCAGGTCGAAGGAGGTGATCCTGCCCCTCTACTCTGCTCTTGTGGGACCTCACCTGGAGAATTGTGTGCAGTTCTGGTGTCCTCAACATAAAAAGGACATGGAACTGTTGGAACAAGTCCAGAGAAGGGCCACGAGGATGATCAGGGACTGGAGCAACTCCTGTATGAAGACAGGCTGAGGAAGTTGGGGCTGTTCAGCCTGGAGAAGAGAAGGCTGTGTGGAGACCTCATAGCAGCCTTCCAGTATCTGAAGGGGGCCTGTAAAGATGCTGGGGAGGGACTCTTCATTAGGGACTGTAGTGATAGGATAAGGGGTAACGGGTTAAAACTTAAACAGGGGAAGTTTAGGCTGGATATAAGAAGGAAATTCTTTCCTGTTAGGGTGGTGAGGCACTGGAATGGGTTGTCCAGGGAAGTTGTGAATGCTCCATCCCTGGTGGTCAAGGCCAGGTTGGATGAAGCCTTGGGTGACATAGTCTAATGTGAGATGTCCCTGCCCATGGCAGGGAGGTTGGAACTTGATGATCTTAAGGTCCTTTCCAACCCTAACTATACTATGATTCTATGAAATAGACAAATGCATCTGTAATATAGGGGATCTAAGGGAGATAGTTAAACTGCAGTCAGTTCCTCTGGACTGTTATGAACAGAATATTTTGCTTGTCTTAAGAAGTATGATTTAGTGTGGACTTTAAATAATAGACTCTTTTTCCCTCTAGAATTTCATATTATTGTTTGTGGGCTGGACTCTATAATTGCCAGAAGATGGATAAATGGCATGCTGGTAAAGTCTTCAGTCTTTTTAAAGTCTTTTTTCTTCAGTCTTTTTTAAAGCCTGGTTATTGCTTGAGTATAGCTAACTAGAATTGAACAGATTTGTGTAGAATGTGTTATTAAAATGAAATTAGGGCTGTTGAAACTTTAGCTTTCTGTATCTATTTCTGTTTTCTTTTGTCTTTGTGAACAGGATAAAATGTATGTTTTCTTAGCTGCCTTTTTCTTGAGGAGCATTAGATAACATTTGTGCAGTGCCCTGCAGCGGTAGTTTCAAATTTAGATCACATTTGTGTGGCCTTGTGCAGTCAGCTTTTGAAAAGCATAGGAAGGGAAGTTCCACAGCTTCTCTGGATGATCTCATTGTGAACGTTTGGGTTTTTCTTATTAGCCAAACAGTACTTACCATGCTGCATCTTGTAAATGTCATCTTTTAGAGCCCTGGTGCTACACAGTAGTAGAAGGCTTGAGTATTTACCAGTATCTACAAAACAAAACAACAAAAAAACCCTAACAAAACAACAAACCAAGAATTAACCCCCCAAATCCTTCAAACCAATTAGTCATTTGTTTTGGTATAGTATAAGGGCAAAACAGCATTCATTGGGGGGTAAGGGAGGAGGAGGGTGAAGGTGGTTGATCAAGTTCTGTGCACTGATAAGTAGTGTCTTACACACTATGTGCTCTTAAAATAAACTGTATATTAAGCATTCAGCCTTGTGATGTACTATTAAGAATAAAATTTTTAGGGTTTTTTTGTTTTCCTCCCTGCAACTTGTTTGGAAAATCAAAATCCAACAATCCCCCTTCTTCCCCCCATTTATTCATTAGATGTCATTTTTACACTATGAAGATGGTGTACTGGATCCAAGTTCCATCATACCTTTAATCGATGGAGGGACAGAAGGTTTTAAAGGAAATGTTCGTGTGATTATTCCTGGTATGACAGCCTGTGTTGAATGCACGCTTGAGCTTTACCCACCGCAGGTAATTGCAGCCAGTGATACTTCCTTTCTTTATATTCCTCTGATTAGCTTATTTCTTTTCCTAGCACTGTACATAATGTATTACACACTTTATTCTGGTTTTCCTCCCCTGCCCACACCAGGTCAATTTTCCCATGTGTACAATTGCGTCTATGCCCAGGCTACCAGAGCACTGTATTGAGTATGTCAGGATATTGCAGTGGCCCAAGGAGCAACCTTTTGGAGGTAATGAGTATATTGCACTGGTGCTAAACTGTCAGTTCTCTTTTTAACTGATTTGTTTTGAGTTAGGTATACACAGCTATTTTTAATAGAACAATCCTACCTTTTAATCTTAGGTAGCTCGTTGTAGTCAGTCTGAGGCTCCTCTGAGCTGGTGATGGATTTTCTCTGCTCGGACTCGCTTTCAGGTTCCACATTTGATCATGTGTTTACCTCTGTCATACTGCACAATGACTTTCCTGATTCAAAATATAACTTCTAACCGCTCTATAAATCTGCAAAGTTAAGATAGTTTGTGTATAGAATGTGTTAGAATTTACAATGTTCCTAGAAACGGTATTTGTTTAAAGTATCAAGTTTTAATAGCTTAATGGGGTATTCATTTTAACCTTAATGAAAGGTATTTTTTTCGACAAAACATTTCTGAAGAAGTCTTGTGACTAACTTACTTGTAAATTCTTAACTCTGCTGTAGAAGGTGTTGCGTTGGATGGAGATGACCCTGAACATATCCAGTGGATTTACCAGAAGTCATTAGAAAGAGCATCACAATTTAAAATTAAAGGTGTCACATACAGACTCACCCAAGGTAAGGGGGGTATGGCATTTCACTGAGCTTATGGCATTTGCAATTAGCCTGGATTAGCATTCTTTGTGTTTGTTATGACTAAGTTGGCAGCTCTGCTGAGAAAGAAATAGTTCTTTTCTCCCTTAATACCTTAAAACAGAAACAAGCAGCTTGTTTCCTATACCAGCACAAATATTTTTATGATGAATCAGATGTTTGTGATGAATCAGAGGAACTTAACTGGGACAAAACTGAACATTCTTTTTGCCATTTTTAGCCTGGAGCAGCTCCATGGTTTACATTACACTGTGACCACTTTTGCTGGGTCAAAGAGTAGAATGAGATTGCTTTTAGCAAGAACAACATTTTATGCCAATTTAGGCTGGTTAAGACTGTAGCATCTATTCTTCACTGCTGTGCGTGCCTCTATTCAGGTGCAGATGCAGAATGCTGCCACTCATTGAGCATTTTAAACATTAACCAAATAGAAAAGAAGTGGAGAGTCTCATACAGCATCTCCAGAATTTGTAATAACTTCTGATTGTTGGCTTGTAGTACTGAGAATACATTTGAAATGCTGAGCTTGAAATGCCACACTTGAACCTCAGTGTGTGCCTTTCTATCAAGAAAGGGCAAACTGATTGTTGTATATCTTCCTCAGATTCCCCCTAGTGTATTGCAGATAGTCATTGTCTTTGCAGCAGTTTATACTGGCTTCTCTAGTAGTATTTTTTGGTACAGATAAATGTGAACTCCAGTTATTAAACGTAATGTGCATGCACACGGCAGCATGGTTTTCAGCGTTTGAAGGTGGCTTAATTATAAAGTACATAGAAGAAAGATGGCAAAGATAAAAGCTTTATGCATGTTTTCTCAGGTATGGAGGGGACAAGTCAATAATGAGAAGCCAGAGGAACTTGCTTACTTAGGAATTTGCTGTGTTTTGGCAGGCCTGAGAAAGAGTAAACCTTGTTCCTGGTGTACAAACTTGTATGCATAAGAAATCTTGCTTCATATTGGTGTATGGCTGTTTAGCTGGATGGAAGAAGAGTTGGCTACAGATGCCAGTACAGTTTGGCAAGCCTGTTCGTGCAGAAGGAATTTTAAACTCAAATATCTTTCCTTCCTGTATTTTTCCAGTTAAGCAAGACTAGAACTGGGTTTGAAATTAGTTTTCCGTGGTAAATACAGAATACTTGGTTTTAGAATTAGTTTACTAGTTCTCTTTATGCAATACCTTATTTTTCTCAACGTGTTTGATCCATTCCTAAAATAAAGAAGCGCCCAAACACTTGAGCAACATGCCATCATACCTTATTGTTACAGAAGCTCCTGGAATGCTTAAAGTACTTTTGGGTACACCCTTCTATAATTATTCTGGATAAAAAGCCGTATCTCAGTTGTCTCTCCCTCCTTGGAAAAGACAAAGCTCTATGTTTTGTTTTTACAGGGGTGGTTAAACGAATTATTCCAGCAGTAGCTTCTACAAATGCAGTAATTGCAGGTATGCTACAAGAACTCATTTCACTTCTGCTTTACACACTTCAGAGTTTTGTAAGGGAACAGTTTGGAATTGAGAACTTTTTTAATGAGTTTAATTTATTCTTACGGTCTCGTTTCTGTTTTCCACAGAGTATGTGACTATAAATTTTAAACTTGTCTGTGACTCTGGGAGTGATCAAAAGCATTTAAGAATGGGGAAAAAACCCACAGTGTATCAGCTTAATGCTGAATCTGTGGTATTAATGCATAGAACTACCAGCTAACTTCAGATGTTTATTTTTCTCTTTACAAATTGTACTTGATTTACTTCTTGTCATTTTTGGCACATCTCTGTGCACTGATGTCTCTGTATGTTCCGAGCTAGAATGAAGAAACTTGTTTTTTTCCTCATTGCAGCTGTTTGCGCCACTGAAGTTTTTAAAATAGCCACAAGGTATTTCATTTCTTATTAATAACTTACATGATATCTAACATAATGGCACATACTAACGCAAACATTTGTCATTACAGTGCATACGTTCCTCTTAACAACTACTTGGTGTTTAATGATGTGGATGGATTATACACACACACATTTGAAGCTGAGAGGAAGGTTAGTGCTGTTCAAGTCTTGCAGGGTTGTTTCCTTGACTTTGATCTTTATTGAATTTAGACAGTTTGTGTATATTTCTGAAACCCGATATTGAACCTCTTCACCCCCAGCACTGAATAATTGTATTTCTGAAGTTTTGAAAGTAGAAACTACAATGTTACTTGTCTGCTACTTCTCCAGAGCGTTGTTTTTAGTTTGTAGGAATTTCTGTTCTGTTAAATTTTCTGTGGTTCTGGGGTCTAAGAGTAATGACAGTGGTGGTCTGTCCATGCAGAGTAGCAGGGCTGTTTACCTGCAGATGAACAGATGTTTTATTTGATATCCTGATAATGAAACCTTTTCTTCTACCCATCAGTTTACCAAAAACTATTACATATTTTATGTAATAAATAAATATTTAACTTTTGCATGTTTAGCCAAAGTTTCTTAATATTTGGAAAAGTAGCTTCTGGTATAGGGAGGTTCTTCAGACAGCTGTTTCTGGTGTCTGCTGGTGCAACATGGGCGTATCAGCTGTTTCTGCTGTGCTACCTGCTGTATTACCTGCAGAAGAAACAATACTTGACTTTACTGAAAGTGAATCCTGAAGACTTCCCCTGTCACATGGGAAATATGGTTTACAAAATAAGATACACAATCTTAAGAAGACTCATAAGCAAATCTTCCCCAAAAGAGGTTGTGACAGCAATTGATTTGTAAGTTTGTAGTATTAAATTTTATGTCAGGTGAAATTTACAGTTCATAAATACTTTGTTGCTGTTGGGAGCTAGTCAAACAGTGACAGACCTCTTCAGGAGCTGGGTTTTGTCACTAACACTTGCAGCAGTATTAATATTTCTAGAGATAAAACCCCACAAACACACAAATAGTTTTGAGACCTTACTGGCAGCATTTTTTAAACACTAATGTAACATGCATTCCTGTGCAGGAGAACTGTCCAGCTTGCAGCCAACTTCCCCAAAACATAGAGATTTCCCCATCAGCTAAACTGCAGGAGATCTTGGATTACTTGACAAATAATGCTTCATTGTAAGTGTGCAGCTATTATGATTTATTTGATAATTTTTTTGTAGTTCAGTGTTTCAAGAAGGCACTTTCTAAATGTATTTTTACCTGATTGTCTGTTTTTTCTTTGAAATGTTTTATATATAGGCAAATGAAATCTCCTGCAATCACAGCAACTATGTATGGGGGAAATAAAACACTTTACTTACAGGTAACCTGAATATATGTAATTATCTTTAATAATCTTCATTTAATTAAATTTACTTTCCTGAATTTGAAAGGAAATGTTTTGACTTGTCTTTACCTGTTTTTCTTCAGACGGTAGCTTCAATTGAAGAACGTACAAGGCCAAATCTTTCCAAGACACTAAAAGGTATCTTACACTTGTCATGTGTAGATTTTCATGATACTGCTCTAAACAGAAAGTCAGTTTTATCCCTCACTATGGCATGTTTAACTTTTATTTTGCACTATACTATGACATGTTTAACTTTCTTTTGCACTATACACTAGAACGTGCTTCATTATCCTTGTATGTACAATACCCTTTTCTCAGTTTGCTCATGGCTGAGCTTTGAATTGCTTAAATGTGAAACATGGGCAGATACAAACATTGCGACAAAGTTGAACTGATGTAAATGAAACACACTTCAGCAGTGTTTTATTAATTCTTGACAAGGTCTGTTGGTTTCCTGGTTGAATTAGGTGGGTATTGGTTTAGCTAGTGAAGTGTTTGCAGCTTCAGTTCATCATACTCACAGTTTATGGGAATGGCATTCATAACTTTATTTTAATTTAAAAGAAAGACAAGTCACATGGGTTTCCTGTACTTAAACTTCTTTTTTTCTGTTTCAGAATTGGGGCTTGTGGATGGCCAGGAACTTGCAGTTGCTGATGTTACTACACCACAGACTATGTTGTTCAAGCTTCACTTTACCACTTAATTTATTCATAAGTAAACTGCATATACAGTGAGAGAAGTCTGCACCCACCGTGTAAAATAAACGTGCCCTGTGGGTGCTAAAGCAGCCTGAATTGTTCCTGTTAGTACTAGCATTGTTGGAATGCAGATGAATCACCATGTTTCAGAATTGTATGCAGAAGCCAATATTTGGTGGGTTATATTTGTATAAATGCTTATTAATGTACAGAATTCTGATGTATAGGAATACAGTTTTTTCCAGTTTTCGTTGTCAAAATCTTAGTGTTAGTATACTTTCAGATACATGGAAACTTTAAGGTGGCCAAACCTCTTATTTTCAACACGTGTGCATATGTATATGCGAAGAGATGACCCTTTAAAAGGCAGCACAACAATGTGGTTTTAAATCGTAGCACTCCGGTACACTTTGTGAATTACCTTGAAACCAGAAGAGGCTAGTAGATTAAAATGAGCATTTTCCTCTTATTTGGTATTGATTTGATCAATTCTATGAAAGGTGTCAAGTTTGGAAGATATTACTTCGTTTACAAGCAAACGTGAAAGGACAAAACCATACCTGGATACACGGACACATCTTGCAGTCTCCAAGCAGCTGCTGTGCACAGCATTGCAGGATTGTTCAAGTATCATTGGTGCTGTTAAGGTATTTATTAATAAAAAATCATAAAGACCTTAGTTGTGGCTTACCTGTGGACATTCGAGTTTGACATTGGTTAAAACACCTAGGGTGTTTGGCTGCTTCCCTCAGAGACCTTCCAGTAAGCAGTGCTGAATACCTGAAGTCCCTGAGTTTACTTGATGCATGTCAGCTGCGTTTAAACTTTCCATCTTTTAAACTATAAACTGTGTTTAAACTTAAACTTCCCATATTCCAGCCTTGTGCTTGAACTCGGGGACACTGATATTTAACAGGTTAATTGCTAGCAGCCGCATGTTTGTAAGGGTGAAAAGACCCCACGTAAGCTGTGGGGCTTAAAGCAGTGAGCTGAGGTCTAAAAGAGAGCGTCCTTCTTCGTTATTTGCGTCGAGCAGGTGAAGAACCGGGCACCGAAGCTGCGATTTCAGCCGCTGACCGTGAAGCGACGAGCAGGCCCCGCCGCCATGCCAGCAGCCTGGGCCCGCCCCTCCTGACGCGGGGAGGCCGGAGCGCGGCTGCGTGCGGCCTTGTTTGCGACGTGGAGCCTGGCGGCGGGGGCAGCCTCCGCTGCCTGCCCCGAGCCCGAGGCCGCGGGCCCCGCCGCCTTTCTGCTTGTGGCCCGGTGCCGCCGCCTCCGCGCGGGGCCGGGCGGCGCGGAGGATGAGCTGGTTCAACGCGTCGCAGCTGTCCAGCTTCGCCAAGCAGGCACTGTCGCAGGCCCAGAAGTCCATCGACCGGGTGCTGGACATCCAGGCTGAGGAGAGCCCCTGGCCCGACGCCGTCATCCCCGATTATGGAGACGGTAAGTGTGGGGCGGTGGGTGGCCCAAGCCGTGCCCTAGACCCCTAGAAAGTCTTGCCCCCGCAGTGGGGCGGCGCCGGCTCTTTCCTTCCCCGCTTTCCCCCCTCAGCCCGGCTGGGGGTTGCAGTGGTGCGGATTTGACCGGCCCTCCCGCAGCGGCTGTGGGGCGTCCCTCCCAGGCGAGGGGGGTATAGCGCTGACAGCAAGCGGAGGAAGCGGTAGCACAGGCCATACTTGGCTATCGCGGCCAGTGTGTCATGCTCTTGTTGCATAGGCAGCACTAGGCTTCATTCCTGTATTTCTCAAGGCGGTATTTTTCTTTGCTGAGGGACTAATAGGTGTTAGAACCCGCTTAGTTAATAAAAAAAGGGAAAATTACGCTTTTTTTCTGAGGCATGCATGGGGTTATTCATTGTGACAGTAAAAGCTGAAAGTCTAGTCCTTCTAAACTAAATGAAGTTTCCACTTTTAGTGGTGTTAAGTTCATAATCCTCTAACATCTGTAGAAAGGAATGTGTTGGTGGAAGAATCGTCATGGCTTGGTTATGAGGAAGTGTCTCCTTTGTACGTGTGCTGATGTAGGACCTGAAAAAAGTGACCAGTCCTGAGCTGCTGTTTGGAAGTGAAAGGGCAAGAAAGGGCCCTCTCCTTGGAAACTTACTTCTACTTTAAAGATAAGAATGAATAAAGAAAAGGATGGGAAACCAGGTCATCTGGAACCAACTCCTTTATTGCAGCCATATCTAGAAGAAATGTATGCATTTGTAGGAGGAGGCTATTTCCAGGTATACGCACAGCAGAATTAGATTTCTGAAAATTGAAAGCTGTAACAACCGAAAGTGTTTCCGGGCTGGTTTTATGTCTTTGTCCCTTTGCAGGAGCAGGGAGTTGTCAGTCGCTTCAGTAGTCCAGAGTCGTCTTAAATGACAGGAATTGTTTATAAAAGACTGTGTTGTGTTTAGTTTCTTAAAACTTTAGACTTGTCTAAGCCAGTTCTCAATTTCACTTATACCTTAGTATACATAGTAGTTCTGTACTTCATAAGGAAAGCAGCAAAGATCAGTCTGCATCTGTTCTTAAGGGAAAACATTTGTTTTTAAAAGAGGTCAAAATGTAATCAGTGTTACAGTTAGCTCAGAGCTTTTTTTGAAGCTATTGGTGCATGGACAAGGTAGTAATAAATCAGATATTTGTAGTATTTTTGGCAGTGAGAGCGGTAATTATCTGAATTTGGGATCTTGAGGCCAACAGCTATCAACAGTTTCTGACAGTGGTAGTCTGCTTTAAGTATTATAACTTGGTGGGTGTTAATAGATGCTGCTGTATAAAGTAAGCTTATTTTGAAGTAGCCTGTAGTGTGTTATCCAGAGTATGTTTGTAGATACAGAGTCAAATTGGATATTATTTTTGATTTATCTTTCTTACTTGGGATGCTGCTGAAATTTGATGCTGAAATTCTTATTGCCCTTTCTGTTGACAAGTCCTGGAAAACCTGCAAGAAATACAATAATAGAAACTGTTGATGCTGGCTTGGGCAGCTTCAGAACTAACCAGTTTGGTACTTCTCCACAGGAGAACAAAATTATCATCTTAGCTGGGCTGCTGACAGTGTGTGTTATCAGCTTTGTGCTCTTGCTTGGTGTGTGAGGAAAAACATGAAGCCTGTCACAAACTGAAAGGGCAAGAAGGCTTCTTATAGTGTAAATTCTACAGATAGTTGAAGCTTTTTTTTCTCCCCGTGTTTTCTGTAATGGTGTGCAAAGTGTTTGTCTTTGTTACCTGCTACTGGCAGATAACTTCTAAGACCCAGTAGTTGTTTCATCCCTTTGTAATCTGTACAATTCTTTACTTTCAAACTCCAGTTTTACAGACTGTTTTGCCCAGCCTCCTCTCACTGCAGGGAGCAGGAGGCCACATTCCTTTTCTCTTGTTCCCTTTGCAAAGGAAATTCTTGCTTTCTGTGCCCAAATAGGCTTCAGACTGGCTTTAGGAATGCTGTGTTGCTTGTTTCACCTTCCCAGACACTTCTCTCCATCTTCTTTCTGAAATCCTCACTCTTGGAATTTACTGTAATTGTGTATAGTGTAATTTGTGTATGGTTTCTTTCTGCCTTTGCTTAAGTTACTGTTTAAGAGGGAAGGAGCAAATTGGTTCCTTTAGGTCTTACTTTCTAGAGGTGTCTTTGTCCACCTGAAATTTTAGAATTACTTTGTGTCTCCCTTAAGCTTCTTTTGCTTTATTTAAAAATCAGTTCCGACCTTTTTAAGGAATTAGTAAGGAAAATTGTGCTAATTGTGATGATATATAATATTCATTTGAAGTTAAACGTTATCAAAACCATTTTTATTTTCTGAACTGTTGCATCTAAAGTGACAAATACTGAAAAATAATACATTTTAAGTGTTCTTTGCCTATCTCTTTTTACTGTTCTAGGAACAAATTCTCTCGTAAGTGGAGGATGGGATACATCTTCCTGGGGCTTAAGTTCAAATGCAGAAGCACAGAATCAGCCAGCATCACCAACAGCAATCACTAAGCCAGTGAGGAGGACGGTAGTAGACGAATCTGAAAACTTCTTCAGTGCCTTTCTCTCTTCAACAGATGTTCAGAGCATACAGAAAAATCCAGTGGTGTCCAAACCTCCAGCCAAATCACAGCGACCCAAAGAGGAGGTGAAAAGCACTTTAAAGGAGCCTCAGCACCCCAGTCAGGTGGAAGTACCAGTGACGACAGAGACAGAAGTGAAGGACTCCTCTGTAGCTGGCCTAGAAGACTTGAAAAACCTTGATATTCCCAAGGAGGAATTAGAAGAGAATTCTGTGCTTGAATCTAATGTTAAGCATGAAGAAAGCACAAATGAAGTTACTGAAAAAAAGGTGTCTGCTCTAAATTTAGAAGTACCTGAAGAACCTATAAATGAAAAATCCAGTGTAGAAGGGGATGGAACAGGAGGTGCACCAGGTAGCACTTTGCAGCCTCTTAATGCAGGTACAAAAGACACGGGTTTGGAAACCCGGGAGCGAAAGACTGAGGACAGGCAAAGCAATACACCCTCACCTCCTGTTAGCACTTTCTCCTCGGGGACATCCACAACTAGTGATATTGAAGTTCTGGACCATGAAAGTGTAATAAGTGAGAGCTCAGTAAGTTCGAGACAAGAAGCTGCAGATTCAAAATCCAGTCTCCATTTAATGCAAACATCATTTCAGCTTTTATCTACGTCTGCCTGTGCAGATTATAATCGTTTAGATGACTTTCAAAAAATGACCGAGAGCTGCTGCTCCTCTGATGCTTTTGAAAGAATTGATTCCTTTAGTGTACAGTCTTTAGATAGTAGAAGTGTAAGTGAAATAAATTCAGATGATGAGTTATCAGGCAGGGCTTCTGCTTCAGCATCTGTCGCTGTCAGCCCTTCTGCGCCAAAGACAGAAACGGCTGATGCCCTGAAAAATACATCTGAAAACTTGGATGATGCTCCTGTTTTACATGCTGAGGAAGCTGAGATGGAAGAGAGTGGGAGAAGTGAGACCCCTGTTAACTCTGAGCAGCCAGATGTTTTGGTTGCTGCTGTGCAAACTGCTGAAGAACAAGTTGTGAAAGAGGAGACAGAGCTGCAGCTGGATGCTGCTGCTGAAGCGTCAAAAGAGGACACTGAAAAGCAAGAGCTCAAAAAGGTAACTGCAAAATATGTTTTGCAATCACACTCTTTAATTACAAATGAAACTCCTGCCCTACACAGGTATTAGCTGCGCCTTATTTGAATGAAGTAATTGATGCTGAGCTACCTTACCTCATAGAAAACTGTCCTTGGTAGTCTGGAGTGGAATAATACTGGTGAATTTTCTGGTCAGATCGTTTCAGGTTTCGCCTTATCCATCTAGTTGTCATTGCTGTAGATCGTGAGTAACACTAGCAAGTAGGAAGCCTTGATAGATCAAATGTGTTATTTTAATTCTTTGGTGTGAAAGGTGGAAGAGATTCCTTTAGGTATTTAGATTTCAATCATGAAACTACAAGCCTTGAGGATTTCAGCAATAATCAAGATGATATTTTGTAGTCCCACCAGACTTAAACTGTCAAAATCTGATTACGTTGCAGGACATTATGCATGTTCTTTGAGGATATCAGTGGTTAGTGTAAATAAAACCTTTTTACTGGTAAATTAATATTTGCTTTTAGCAGAAATAATCTTTACTTTTAAAGATGCCCTAGGCTTATTAATGAAGAAGATAAGCATAGTTATGGATGGTGAGTAGATTAAAAGAAATTTGTATGGCTAGTTTAGATAGACAACTACAAATGTGGCGAAGTGGGATACTCAAGTGTATAGAAGGCTAAAACTAGAGCTCTGAAGCAGTGTTTTTTGTCCAGTTCTGCCAATGTATTGTGTGCACTATCTTTCTTCCATTTCCTTTGTCACCTTCCTGTCCCTCTATTCCTGTTTTTAATTTGAGCTCCTTTGACCTACGTTTTGCTCTGTTCCTCCACATGTTGCTTTGCTCATAGTCTGTGTGCCTGATGCGTGGCATGGATGGCCTTACAGTGTAGGCATGTTTGCAGTACTGATGCTGCTTCTGGTAGTAATAACGAAAAAGCAATTGCTTATGGGAGTTCATAAAACCCCAATGCAATCTGTGTTTTAAGAAAGGCATTTTTTTGTGTGTGTAAATTATACAGAATGTCAGTGTAAATTCCTTAAGGAGCTCTATGAACAGTTATCTCTAAGTTTTCCTAATGTAAATGGTTATACCTTGTGCGCAGTAGTAATAATGGACCAGTGTAAATTCTGTCTTTCAGTGGCCATGTTAAGCTACACTTAGAGAATATGTTTCATTTGTTTATATCATATTTACATATGTTTGTATGTTATTTCTCTGTAATTAGCTTTACAAAATCTAGTAATAAGAAATTATATTGATGGTGTGATCTAAGAGCTCTTGACCCTGAAAGTTTTCTTCCCTCATCTGATGCTGTTTTGCTGATGTGCACTAACATTTCATATAAGAGACCCTCCAATGTCAATTATTCTGTGATTCTGTAAAGAGTGGGGTAAAGAGCACTGGGAGTCTTAATGGTTAATGTTACCTCTAGTTATATAGGCTGTCTTGTGTTTAGATATTGCTTAGTTCTAAATTAATGTGGCAGAAACATGGTAATCTTCAGTGACTTTTACCTTTAATTCCTAAAAACATTGACAAGTTCAGCTTTAAATAGTCTTGGGAGGGAGTGGTGTGGGGAAAGGGGAAGCCTGTCCCTCTTGTGTTTTAATTGTCCCATTCATCTGATCTTTATCTTTAAAAACATTGTCCAGATGATTGATTCATTAACTGAGAAACTGGAGAAGAGGGAAATACAGTTATTAAGTACTAGTAAAGAAAAGGCGTGCCTGGAAGAGGCTTATGATAACCTAAAAGAGTAAGTATGAAAATACACACAGTAGAGGGTGTAACTGTAATTTTACTGTAATGCAATTGCTAGACAATATTGTAAAACAAGTAGCTGTATAACTAGAACAAAGGTTGCAGGGGATGTGCACTGTTTGGGAAAGGTGGGAATAATGATTGCATGTGCTGTGATGGGATTGTTTTTTTTTTTGAAGACACGTTATTTCTTGGGGCCAAAATCCCTTTTGGGATGAGGCTAGTGAAAGGTTTTTCAGTAAGTAAGAATTGGAATGACAAACAGATGTGTAGAGCCAGGCTTGGTTTTTAATAAAGGTCTTTGTTTTAAGACTAGATTCAGCTATTAAGGGAGACTGACTTTTCTGATACAGATGGATGAACCAGATTTACTAAGTAATTTGCCAACTAAAGTATAAGCAGTGGAAGTGTGGCTGATTGTAGGGAAAAGCCTGAATTGATTATTCTGTTAAAATTAAAAGGGAAAATAAAATAAAAGTTGGGTTTACCAGTTTACTGATCAAATACAAAGTTTAGAAATGTACAGATAATATGTGAAGGTATTAATGACTAAATTGCTCTTAAAAATTTAATCGTTTGCCTTGTATATGATCCAGAGTATGGTTAATCAGAAAGAACTTGATTAAGGGGCAAAACATTTAAGGTAAATAAAACATTTAATTATTTTCATGGGTAAATCACTGAATTAATGAAGGTCTTTGATTAGTACTTCTAATATGGATGTGTTTTTTTTTGACTTCTGGTTAACATGTAAAATAAAAGCAAACAAAACAAAACACATTTATAAATGCATTTAGGATAATTGCAAACTTAGACATTGCAAGCTTCTTGGAATGTCCTGTAACCATGCAACTGTTCTGAAATGTGAATTTTAAATGCAGTGAAATGTTTAGAATGAAAGAAGAGAGCAGTAGCCTTTCATCTCTCAAAGAGGAGTTTGCTCAGCGGATTGCTGATGCTGAGAAGAAGCTCCAGCTGGCCTGCAAAGAACGAGATGCTGCTAAAAAGGTAATTTGGCTTAATAGTGAGATTAATTTTTTTATTTTAGGACACACATTTCTTGAGGTAAATTAATAAAAAATTAAGCTAGGGAAAAGCATGTGACTGCAACAGGTGCTGTCTCATGGTATTAATAACTGCTGTAAGCTGATTCTGGCCTTCCAGGCTGCTTGTTGTTTCCTTGTGTTGACACATAAATTCCTGCAGCCATGTTGTGAATCAAGTTAATGAACACAGTGAAGTCAAAGTTAGTCTGGTTTGGGAAGAAGGTGGTTTAACGTTTTCTCTCATTTACCTTGTACCTGTAAGACATTTGCATTGGGGTGAGGGAGAAGAATGGCCTGGGGATGTGGAGAGGTGGAGAAGAAAGAAATTGGCTTCTTTAGAGGATTAACTGGGAGGAAAATTAAAGACTGATAACAGATTGGTTTGGAATGAGCAAAGAAGTCTGCAGCAGCAAAGTTTATAGAGTTTAAATGTTCTTGACTTGGTATGACAGTATTACATTTCTTGATCTTATTGCTAGTCTGCAAAAAGCAAACTCCAGTCTGCAACTGGAAAAAAAGCCCACATTTTTAACAGTTGTTTGGTCACTGTTTCTGTCATTATATTTGCACAGTAGTACATTGAAATAGAAAAATGATCTGATACGTCTGTGTGAATAGAAGTTTGTTTTTACTGTATTGTGAAGTTTAAAGTACAGAAACAGAAATGAAAGGACGAGTTGGAACAAATTATACAGAGACTTTATGGAATCTCAATCCTTGGAGGCTTTAAAACTTGATGGAATCAGGCTCTGAGCAATCTGGTTTGATCAGATAATCTCCAGAGTTCCCTTCCAACCTAAATTGTTTTCAGAGAAAAGCCTTTTGAGAGGAAGTGGAGAAGGAAAAGGTGATCAGTAACTTACTGTGTGTTCCTCCCTAAATATATTTTAATAAATGATCCTAAGTATTTTATCCTATTATTTAGGAAATGAAGACTGTTAAAGAAGAATTGGCAACTAGACTTAATACCAATGAAACTGCTGAATTGCTAAAAGAAAAAGAAGAACAAATCAAAGGATTAATGGAGGAAGGTGAGAATTAAAGTATTTCAATAGTAAAACTTTGTGGAATATTTTGAAACGTGCTGCCTTCACCTATGAGTGTCCTTTATGTGCGGAAAAACAGAACCTATGAAGCATGTTAGATGTTTCTGAACATTTGAACCACTTAGTTAATAGCAAAGAACAACAGGAGGGGTCAGTCAAACACCGATGTTTAGGGGGTACTTCCTGCAGTGTGCACGAAAAGGTGCTGTGAGATAAAACTAGCGTGCAGCGCAACACGCAGTGTTCCATTCATCAGAAATCTGACTAGGGAATTGCTCAGGGCATTTCTGCAATGTCTCCCTTAATGCTTTTTAGGTTTGGAAGCAAAGTGCAGTCACTAAATGAACAGGCCATTTTGGTTTGGGATTTTTTTCCTGATAGTGGTGAGCTCATTTGCTTTACTTTCAAAACCTTTAATTGCCCATCCTCTCTCACTGTAGCTTAGTGTAGCAAGGTCATCTTGGGATAAAGTAGATTTAAAACGTAAGAACTTGCATGGAAAAATGTAGAAGTGTTTCCATACACATTTGATAATTATTTTCATGGGATTGAAGAGCAGGGGGAGGTGTGAGTAAAAAGAGTTCATAGAATAAGAATAATGTGCGCTAGCTTCATGTTAACTTTTTTCACAGGAGAAAAGCTTTCCAAACAGCAGCTGCACAATTCCACCGTTATTAAGAAATTAAGAGCCAAAGAGAAAGAGAGAGAAAATATTAACACAAAACAGACCAAAAAGATTAAGGAGATGGAAGAGGAGTTGCAGCATTTAAAACAGGTGAGATGTTTGTTTCTTCTGGGCTTGTTGGTTTTTTTTTCAGCTTTTTCTGTGATCTGCAGAGTAGCCCTTTGGGGGAGGTTCTTGACTGATACTGTTTTGTTTTCTTGGAGACTTCTCTGTTTCATATTATTGGAACACTGGGGTGTGATCTCTGTATATGTTTTCAGAGCAGTTTAAAACTAAGGTCATGTATGTCTTTCCAGCTGCTTGTTTGCACTTGTACTGCTGGTTCTCAGGTGGGCTGACCAGATTCAGTACATGAAATTTTAGTTGGAAAACCTATACCAGCAAAATTTGGGTAGGGTTTCTTTGCTTGTTCAGTGATTGAATAAAGACTTTACAAGCAGCAGACCCAGTCTGACAGCTGCCACAGTTTGCATTGTCCTTGGTTGGCATTGTGTACCCTTTCTACTGGGATTAGTCTCGTGCTTCTAGTTTGCACTCTTAATAGGTGCTTGATGGCAAGGAAGAGCTTGAGAAGCAACACCGGGACAGCATTAAACAACTAAACAGTGTTGTGGAGCGACAAGAAAAGGATCTTGGTAAACTTCAGGCAGAAGTGGGAGACCTTGAGGAACGCAACAGAAGTGTCCAGGCAGCACTTGACAGTGCATATAAGTAAGCAAATATTTGCGTGCCCTTCTTCAACCATACATTCAGCTTTTGTGAAATGTAAATATATATTAAAGCTATTTGCAAAGTCACTGTGGGCATTGTGTAAACTGTAAATGCATTGTTTTGTTTTGGCTTGTTTCTTTCCTCCCTAGGGAACTTGCAGATCTTCATAAAGCTAATGCTACAAAGGACAGTGAGGCACAAGAAGCAGCCCTAAGTCGGGAAATGAAGGCAAAGGAAGAGCTTGGGCTAGCTCTGGAGAAGGCCCAAGAGGAGGCTCGGCAGCAACAAGAAGCTTTGGCAATTCAGGTGGGTCTGAAATGCAGTGAATAAAACTTCGTCATTGAAGAAATGAATGTTCTCCCGGTGTGTGCACCTGACATAATGAACCAGATGCAGTATAAGGGGGAACTCATGTTTGTATACTTAGCAAATACCCAGTGGGTATCTTTCCTATTAACTTGTTCAGCCTAGTGGTAGTTGTACTAAGCTTCAAAGTATTAATTTTATTTAAAAATACATTTAATTTGTCTAAATGAATGTACTTGGAGGGGCTCTATGTTGAGTTTGTAGTGCTCTTACCATGATGCAAAGTTCAAGACATTTAATTAGACAAAATTTTCAATAGCAGATAAATCTGTGTAACTATTTATATGCATGCAAAACTTAAGCCTTTACCTTGTGAAGAGACATAACCTCTCTGGCAGTAGTTAAACTTGGTACTGGACTCTAGCAATGAAAAGGTGGTACTATAACTTCTGGAAGAAATTGGTGACAATGTCTTGTTTATTTAGGTGGCAGACCTGAGGCTGGCGCTGCAACGTGCAGAACAGCAGGCAGCAAGGAAAGAAGACTATTTACGTCAGGAAATTGATGAATTACAACAGGTACTATAGCAAATAGGTGATCCAAGTTGTATTTGCAAGGAGGGCTTCTAAAAACTGAAAATAAAACGCTGTGGTGACATTAATAGCCTGAAAGAGAGGCTTTGTCTTCCTGTTACCTGTGGTATTTGTCCTTTGTAGAATAGCAATGAAAATGTTAAAAATATTTTTTTAATCACATAGTGAAAACAAAATCATATTTTTTTATGGTGCCTCATAAGTGGAATGCTGTCCTTCTAGTATAAGCTATTACGTTTGTGAAACACCTCTAAAATTGCTAGCAAATATGTTTTGAAAGACTCTTTAGCTGCTTCTCAGGAATATTTTTACTGTTCTTAATGTTCAGAATATAGATTGTTGCCAAAATGTTTCAGGAGATGTCCAGAGGACTGCGTATTTCAGGACTGTTGCTCCATCACATGTCTTAAAATCTTAAGCTTCTATCTTGGAATTTCATACTTTATTACAATTTGAACAAATGGATATTAAAGCGTAAAGCAATTGTAAAGCAGTAATTTTGGAATGGAAAGCAACTGCTCTGTATTTAGCTGAATTCTGTATTAATCTTTGAATCCATCATATGATTTTAAAGCTTAAATATAATTAATCTGTGATTTCAGAGACTCCAAGAAGCAGAGAGCCGGAACCAAGAACTAAGTCAAAGTGTTACATCAGCTACACGGCCACTTCTCCGGCAGATAGAAAATCTGCAAGCCACGCTGGGAGCACAGACCTCTGCATGGGAAAAGCTTGAAAAGAACCTTTCTGACAGACTTGGTAAGATGTTTTTAGCTTTTACTGAACTGTGAGGCTCTTGGAGATGCGAGATAGCTGAAGGTAACTGAAAAGGGCTTAACACTTGTCCAAAGTGCAGATAGCGGATCAAGGGAGATGAGCACTAAATGCTTTCCTGTAAGGAGATGGTGTGGGGGGTATTTTGTCAAGATTCTTGGACATTACTATAGATGTTTGATCAAAAAAGTTAAATTTCATGTTTTTCTTGACTTAATATTAGGTGAGTCTCAAACTCTTCTAGCAGCAGCTGCTGAGAGAGAACGGGCTGCTACAGAAGAACTTCTTTCTAATAAAATTCAGATGTCTTCTACTGAATCTCAGAATAGTCGTCTAAGGCAAGAAAATACACGCCTTCAGGCTCAGCTGGAAGTGGAGAGAAATAGATTGAAGAAAATGGAAAATGAAAACAGTAGGTGAGTTGCATTTTTGGTTAACAAATTATAGTGAAATGCAGTAAGCCTTGTTTTGTGTAACTGTCTGCATCAGATCTCCTTGGAAGTTGGAAGGCTTGATTCTTTTGAGTGCTGATATGACTATGCAAAACGTTGATCTCTGTTGGTAGAGTTGCCCAACTTGCTAAGGGTATTTTGTTACATGCTAAAGATTGAAGCATGTTACTTTTACACTGTTTTAAAGTCGTGAAGCTATGTTTGTTTTAAAAGCATGTGAATCTAAAGTAAACACAGAATGCTTCTTTAATGACTTTCTCTGCCTCTTTTCTCTCCTCAATGTAGGTATGAGGTTGAACTAGAAGGGCTCAAAGATGAGTATGCAAAAACCTTGGAAGATGCAAAGAAAGAAAAGGTATTGCCTGCTTCACCTTTAATCTATGTTATTGTTGAAATCTTAGGTAGCAGGAGGTTTAACAGACTATATTTATTCTTGTAGACGCTGCTGGCTACTCAGTTAGAAATGGAGAAGATGAAAGTTGAGCAGGAAAGAAAGAAGGCACTTTACGTGCAAGAAGCAGCAAAGGAGAAGGTACCAAAACCTAACATTTCAGTTCAATCTTACTGGTACTGTCATTATTTTAGTAGATATATGGAACCTGAAACTGTCACAAGCAGCAAAGTGCACTTCAGAGGAGTACAGTGTGTGCTCTCAGCCTGGGCTTTAAGGACTTGGCTGGATTCCTGCTTTGTGTTTCACATGACTGTATAATGTACTACCTGCTCTCCAGCTAAGTCACGTGTCACAGAACAGTCCTCAATAGTCAGTAACTTGTTACTGCTAGTTAGCACTTGATACTTAAGTAAAACTTTCTGTTACTGTTTTTTACCATCTCATGTTCTAAAATCTAAGTGCTTTATCCTTCAGAGGCTACCATACTTTCAGATACTGCCAGTACAAGGAGGTTAGTCTATTTGGAAGTGTATCAGTAAAGTATTAGTATGTGAGAAATCTTGGAATTTAATTCGTAGAAGAAAAAAAAAATTCTAAAAGGAATCACACTTCTGGGTTTAGGACATTCCTGTGATAACTTTGGTTATACAGAACTGCCTCTGAATCTCCCCTGGCTACTTTAAAGAGATTCCTTTGGTGTGGTTTACAACTTTTCTTCGTTTTCTGAGAAAAACTGGTCATAGGCTTTAAGTGTTTGTAGCAAAGAAATTCTTCATTGTTAAACTTTCATGTTTTAGGGATGGGGGAAGGGGAAATGTTACCTGTCACATTGCGTTCTGTGTGATGGTGGTGGAAAAGGGAACTTTGTCCTTCACAGAGTCTGTCTTTCACCATCTTGTAACTATTGTTTTTTATCTCACTGGTGATGTTTTGTGGGTGTTTTTGAAGGATCGAAAGTCATTTACAGTTGAAACAGTTTCAAGTACCCCAACTATGTCACGCTCTAGTTCCATAAGTGGAGTTGACATGGCGGGACTTCAGACATCTTTCCTCTCTCAGGTATCATCTATCAATTATACTGGCTTTTTTTTTTTGACAGATTGCTTTCTTTTCTCATTAGGAAGTTTTATTAATGTAAAAAATGTATATTGACCTTAGACAAGGTAATTCCTATGCAGAAACATCTAAAACCTGCTTATGTCTGTTATTGTAAAACATCTGTGAAAGACAGTGTGAAACTACAGCTTTTATTGTGGGGTAACATATTATATGTGTGTTGGTGCTGAGCTCACGTATAGAAGAACTGACTAACACTAGTAGGAGTCAAATCAATTGGTTTATTTTTAGTAGCAATCCTGGCTTAGGGCACAACCCTGCTCTGAGGTGGTATCACAGACTGCTGCGGTCTCTGTGAAGTCTGTTGCTTCTGCTGCTTTCCTGTGGATAGTTACTGATGTCCACATCAAATGGCAGTTGTATAGGTGACACGAGAACCTGCCACTAAGGATCTATCTCAGATTGTACCTATTCACCTTAAGCTTTTGTTTTAAAACCAAACTTCAAGCATTGAAATGTTTGCCTACTAACAGTATAATTTTAAAACTTAAATGATACAGTACTTCAGGACAAGGAAGATTCCAAAGTGTGCACATTTTTGTGTGATTTTAAGCTTCTCTAACCTTTTGTTTGTAGGATGATCCTCATGATCACTCCTTTGGGCCAGTAGCTACTAGTGGGAGCAATCTTTATGATGCTATAAGGATGGGAGCAGGTTCAAGTATAATTGAAAACCTTCAATCCCAGCTAAAACTAAGAGAAGGAGAGATTTCACATCTACAGGTACTGTAGTTATTCATACATAACCAAACACATACATTTTAAGTGTTAACACTAATGTAGTCAGTATAATATTGCTGGTTTTACATGCAAGAAGCTCAGTTCCTCTCCCCACAGCAGAGTGCATTCACTCTTTCCCTTTCATGACAATTCTGTTATTGTCATGTCCAGAACAGCCACTGGAGGTACGTGTAGGGATGACCAAGAAAAGAATTTCTTGCTTTGTTTTTTGTTTTGGCAAGGACCTGTCAGAAAACTTAATTTGTCTGCCTGCAAAAGAGCAAATCCCAAACCACTGGTCAGATTTGAGCACTCCCAAGGTGCTGGCTTAAGAAAATGCCTTCATTACCATCTCAAAATACTTTGATGTAGTGTTTTATAAATATGATAAATTCTTTCCTCCTCCTAATTGTTAAAGTGTTTATCTTAGCTGGAAATTGGAAATCTTGAGAAAACTCGATCAATAATGGCAGAAGAACTGGTTAAATTAACAAATCAGAACGATGAACTTGAAGAAAAAGTGAAGGAAATACCAAAATTACGTGCCCAGTTAAAGGTAAATGTATCTCTATTGGAAATCTGATGTAAAATTGACATATTTGTAGTTGTGGTGTTTTCTTAGTAATACCTCTGTCGATTTAGGATTGTATTCAAATCTGTCCCTAGTCATGAATGACTTGAAGAGCCTGGTGGGGGGTTTTAAATAGTAGAATGTGAAAATGCCTCCTCCATGACTAAGTAGTCACTTCAAAATGCAGTTGTTAGAAATGTGTGTTGTGCATAAGATTGCGTGTTCTATCAGGGAGAGAACTTTGTTTTTTTGTTTATCTCACTGAAGTCTGGAAGTGGTCTTTTAGTAAAGGGGCTGTTTTGATAAATAGCATTAGAGATTGATGCAGAAGATGAATGATTGTGCAGTAGTAATACTGGTAATAGGACAGGTATTTTAATCCTCTGAATGTGTAAGAACTTAAATACTGGAAATAGTTTTGGAATAATTTTGGAAATTATAGTTGTTTTATAAATACAGAATATTAAATTTCCCAGTGAAACACTTCACTAAATGTGGTTATTCCTGTAGTAAAACTGTTGGCTATTTACTTACTGTTTTAATGCTTACAGTAGTTGAACTTCAAGGTGCTTCAGTATGTTCTCTGTATCCACACTAATTCTTTGTCATCAAGGATCTTTGTTATTGGAATGTCTTCCTCTTACATCTGGAGTATAAATCTAGCCATGTTCAGAGAGTCGAAACATAAAGGTTTTTTTGAGGAGTTTACTCTATGCTTCACTCTAAAGTATTTATACTTTGATAACATAACACTATACTTGTTTTCCGTAGTAGTGTAAAGCATTATCATAGCAGCAACTTCTTAAAGGTGAAAAACAGTCAGATAACAAACAACATGTCCTTGCAGGATTTGGATCAAAGATACAACACAATTCTTCAGATGTATGGAGAGAAAGCAGAGGAAGCTGAAGAACTTCGGCTAGACCTCGAAGATGTGAAAAACATGTACAAGACTCAGATAGATGAACTTTTAAAACAGAGACAAATTTAAGTCCTGCTGGAACTCTTTAACATTTTATGATAACAGACTGTAAAGATAATTGTTTATGTAAATGCTGAATTTAAATGTCTTGTAAAAAACCCAACTGTATTATAGAAAATGTGACTATATAATAGAGTTCATATCCTGACAAAAATCAATGCTTCAAGTGTCTTGTACTGTCTGCAGTTAAATTATTTGTACAATATTTAATGTTTTTTTTCAGTCATCCCTTTATTTAAGTTTCTGCTTATGGGTGGATCATTTTACTTGTAAACAGTAGCAGCAATGATGATTGTTACCTCATGAGACAGCACTGGAAGGCAGGAGTTTTACTAAAGCAGCCCTTGATTCATAAACTCTGTATCTATGAAAATGACATTAGGAGGTTTTCTTAAGTGTTCTTAATAGGAGTTTTTCTAAAACCTCATCAGTTAATTTTTAATAACAAAATAGCAGTGGCTTGCTGTCTGAAGCAGAACTGATGGATATTTTTATGTCAGGAAAACTCATACTTGCAACATCTGAACCTTAGGATGATAATTCTCTGCATTTAGCCAAATCAGATTAGCCTGTTTTACACTAAGTCCTCTGAAGCGGAGCCTGAGGCTCAGATGAGACTATAAATTACATCTTCATCTTGCATATTACTTGTGTTGTCTCATGAGCTGTCTAGAGGCAGCAGCTTTCCTTGTAACTCACATGTGTTTAATTTTAACATCAGGAAGCTAAACTATTCAGTATTTATTCTAGATTTGGATGCTGATGCTTAGCAGTAGTTAAGATCAGAAGAATGCAGAAAATGAGGGTTATTTTTTCTTTCTGTTACTTGCTGCTGCTCTCATGGTTCCTTGTATGTAAGTGGCAAGGTTTAAAGTTACTGCAAATTGTACTGTGACTTAATATAGTTTTCATATAAGTCTCCAGTGGCTGTAACATATTTCTCATGCCATTCCTTGAGCAAGGTATTGGTCAAATAGCATCCACATGGCTTGAAGCTTCGCTACATTTTCAGTAATGTCTGAGGAAACGTTTGAATTGGACCCTTGGGAATGTTGAGAATTGGGGGAAGAAGCGTGTGTCTTCCTCTCTGCATTCCAGACATCAAATACTTAACTGCATCTCAGACTTGTAGCCGTGATGGGTACTCGGGGGGAACTACTCAGCAGTCAAAATTCTTTGCTTATCATACCATTGGCTCTACTGGGAGAGGTGTTTTTTCACATCTGTGCAATTTCTAATTTGTGTTAGAGAAGTCTGTTCCTGCTTATGTGTTCAGTGGCCTGAGAGAGAGACAAAGGATGTGAATGATGAGAAATTGCTTCTGGAGAAAGAGCTGCTCAGTAATACGATGTTTCTATAAGTGCTGGGGATTTATTCCTCACTGTGAGAACCATCAGTTACTGAAGTTACACAGGCAAGGGTATGTTCATGGAAAAGCTTCATTCAGTTTGAGGTTCAGGCATCCATTCTGAAGATTTCCATAAAGCCAGGGAGCAAGAACACTGAAATTTGTCTTAACTCCCTATTTCTCATAGAAACCCTTTTTCTCTTCTTTTCATGGGGAGATAGGAAGGAGCTGCCCTTTTACCGCCTTCATTTCAGTTGTGGAAACCATTTTTCTTCTAAACCATTTTTCTTCTAAAAGCTCAGAATTTAACACTTTGCCTTCCTATTTGAAGCATGGCTGATCACTTCAAGTTTCAACTCCCACTTCTCCACAGAAAAACCCCAAACCCCACTACATATAAAATCACTTGTTGGAACTTACTGATTTGCTGGTTGCTGGAATTATGTGCAAATGTGAGATGTTCAGCCTTTTCTTAAAAACCAAAACCAACCTGGTATGATGCTCAAAGGTTAGAAATCCTATTCAGCTTTAATCTACTGCAGTGAATCAATAAAATGCTGATTCTGACCATTTTGTTACAGTCTTGATAGACAAATAGAGCACTTAAGGAATTTGATCTATTGCTGCCAGTGCTTTTAAAGGTAACATTTCCCATGTAAGGTGTGAGTAGCTTCAGGTCTGACACCAGTGCAGTTGTGGTTATCTTGGGTTTTCTAGAAGAGCTTAGGTAAATAGGAGCTTTTAACATGCAGTCAGCATTAACTGGTATAGTACAAAAGCGTTTGTCAGAGTTCTAGATTTTTAAATTTACAAAAGTAGATGTCAATAGTTACATTGACTATTTATTGATTCTTACTCTCATTCAATGCAACCTTTACTATCACATGAGAATCAGATGGCCTATGGTGTCTTCATCATCAAAGCCTTAGAGAACAAAGTGCTAACATAGACTTGTAATCTGTTTGAGTCATCTTTGGTATAAATCCTGGATGCTTGTTTTGAAGAAACATTAATGTCTGTTTGGCCACCTTAAGGTCATTGCTACTACTGAGATTGCAAAATGAAAGGAGTTGGGTCTGGTGCTGTTTAAATGTATTGGTTTAGAATATTCCTTCTGAAAGCAATTAAGTTATACCTCAATTTCACTGCATTGCAAGTGTGAAGTAATGCTATTTAACGGTTTATTCAATGTATACTCTGTAGAGAGGGCTTATTTCTCAGTCTGTGGGAGGTAATGGAAGGTGGTGTCAGTGGGTTTGGATGAAGTGTAGAATGCACTGGTACTCGCTTCTTGGGGCACTGCTTCATCCTCGATAGATGCAGGAGATGATGTTCAATATCCTACATGTTCGTACGTAAGAGAGAAGGTTTGCTCTTTATTTTTTTGTCCTGCTCTAAGTTTGTTGCGATTCATGTACGTATGTTTTATGAAGGGCTATAATGATCCTGAGTATGGAATGAAATGGGTTGTCTCACGGTTAAATTGGACCCCTGGGTTTCTAGTTGTAAAATGTGTATAGAACTGTAAAAAGCATGGGGCAGGGTGAAATAAAACTTTGTGCTAAGAGTGTGCTCTGGTTCTCTTTGAGAAAAAAAAACAGTTTTGTGAGGGGTGGATGTGCATGAACCTGGTGCTATAAAAGAATACTGCTCAAGTTAGAAGATACATGCAATTTGAATTCAGAATTACAAATGACAGTGCAACTCTTACGCTGTTACGGGTGTTGAGGTGTGAGGGGCTGGTTTATTTATAAGCGCACTGCAGTAATGGGATTAAAGACACTGTCACATTTAGGCCGATTTCCTGTATTCAAGCAGACCGCCGTCGGAGCCGGCAGTATCGGTGCAGGGGGTCACCCTTTGTCCTCCTCCCGCGGCTGGGCTCTTGTCCCCCGTTCCCCACCTGTAAACGAGGTGAGAAGCGGTCTGTCCGGTGGCGGACTGATCCCAGCACCCCCGTGTTGGTGCCTGTGGCCCCTGCGGAGCTTGTCAAAGAAGCGAACGAGTAGAACCGTGAGCGAACTGCTGCGTGCTGGCAGCGCGGGAGCGGATCCCTGTGCCCGGCCGAGCGGGGATCCATAAACCCGCTTCCGAAGGCGGCGGGAAGGGGAGGCCGGGGTCTCCGGGGAGCCGCCTCACACAATGGGGTGCCAGGAGGCTGCGCTTCCTGCTGAGCGGCGGCAGGAAAAGGCCTTTTCCTCCGCAGCCTGAGAACGCCGCTCCCGCGGCTGCTGCGCTTGATTTCCGGCAGCGGGAGGAAGGCAGCGCCGCTCCCGCTTCAGGGCCAAGGCTCCGGGCAGGTGCCGCAGGGCCTGGCCGGGCTCCTCCCTCAGCGTTCCCACCGCCTCCAGGTGGGGCGGGATCCGGCAGCAGCGCTCCGGGCGCGGTTGCGCCTTGCTGAGGGGGACGGGACAGGGGGACGGGACGGGGTGTGGCGGCGCCGCCCGCCCGGCCCCGCTCCGCTGCCCGCGGGTGTGAAGGAGGGGCGGGAGCAGCCCTCTCACGGCGGGCGCTTTTCACCGCGGGGCCGGGCCGGGCCGTTCCTGCTCCCCCCCTGACAGCAGCCGCGGCGGCATGAGGATTAAGGCCGTCGGCCAGCGGGTAACGGGAGGAGCGGCCGGTCCAATGGGCCGCGGGGCTCCCTGGGGCCAGCGGGGCTGAGCGGAGGTGAGCTGAGGTGCCCGCCGTGGGCTCAGGGCGGGGCGGGATGGGGCTCGCTATGGGCCCAGCACAGGGTCTGTCGCGGGCTGGGGTCCCAGACGGGTCTTAGTATCGTGGGACCAGCACCGGGTCCAGAGTGGGCCAGAGGCTGCGTCTGGCTCTGAGTGTTGGTGCCTGCCCCAAGTGACCCATCCCCAGCCAGGGCGCCGCGCTGGGGAGCCGGGCACCGCAGCGCTGGGTTTGAGCTGGGGATGGAGTGCGGTGGGACCCCCACGAGATCCGCGCCCTGCCCGCGGTGCCTGCCACGGGGAAAGAAAGGGGAGCAGAGTGCGTTCTTGCAGGGATCCGAGTACCGAGAGCGGTCAGAAAGGCTGCCCGGCTGTTAGAGAGTTGCTCTCCTTGCTATGAGCGTTTCTCAAGAAGCAGGACGTATTTAACTCGGCTTTCCTCACCCCCCACCAGGTTTCCGTACTTGGGAAATCTGAAGCAGTTCTCCTGGAACCAAACAGGTAAAACTACTTATGTTGTAGGAATATTGCTAAAGGCTTCAGTTGCAAGCAAGCATGCAAATTTTGACAAATTATAATGCCA
Source organism: Pezoporus flaviventris (assembly GCF_033815535.1). Classification (NCBI taxonomy): domain Eukaryota; kingdom Metazoa; phylum Chordata; class Aves; order Psittaciformes; family Psittacidae; genus Pezoporus; species Pezoporus flaviventris. The sequence goes on from NW_026892569.1 coordinate 5,160,695, forward strand.
GAAAAGGTTTTTTTTTAGGTATAGGCCATCGTTTTGTTTTCTCAGGAAGTTTGATGGTTCAAAGGAGGGGTGTTTGATGAGAAGGTTGCATTACCAGAAAGGTACCTAGTCTGGTTTACAGTATATAGATATGTATATGTAAAATTAACTATAGTTAATTTAGTAACTTAGTATTCAAAGTTTCTTTAACATGATGTAAACTACTAAAAATGAGCACCCTGAAAGAGACTTAATTTTGACCATTTATTTGTGACCGCATAGTTTTCCTGCAGCTTATTATTAGTTTCTTCCAAAGTGGAGAATGTATTCTTTTTATACTTATTTTTAAACTAAAGTTCTTCCTCTTCTCACCCCTCCCCCCAGGACTTCTACATTTTCTTCCTGCTGGCTCGATATTATATGGTCTATACTTAGTTTCCACATTTGAACTCTCAGGATCCTGTGGGATTCAGCTAAAGTAAACACACCCATTTTAGTCTGACTGCCGGTTGCTAATAGCCCTCAATGACTAATGACTCAAAGATAATCCTGAGGTTGTACAATCTAGTCTCTTAGTGGTTTTACTTTTGCTAGGAAAAAGAAATCGCCCCAGAAATACAAGTATGAATTCTTTGACTATATGGTTGAATATTGTCTTGTATGCTTGAAATGTGCCATGATGCAGAAACATTAAGTGTCTTTTATGTTTATTTGTTTAATAAGTACGGAGCTCACAGGTTGCCATGTTCATGCTGCTTGTGTTTGGATTGCTACTGCAAGGAATTCTGGCTGAAAACCTTACTGAGTTCAAAAACACTCCAGAAGAGCCATTATATAGCTACAGTGCTATCAACCTGCCAGATGAGCACATTCCCTACTTTCTGCACAATAACCAGCATATTGCTGGCATCTGTCAGCAGGACTCTCATTGCCCATATAAAGTAGGTTTGCTTTTTCTATTTAATCAAATGTAATATTGGGGTGTTCTTTTCTTGGAGTCACAGCAGTTAAAAATGGGGATGAATTGGTTTCCTTGCCAATTAGTCAGTTCCACTGGGAATTGGAATTGGGCTTTTGGAATAGTTGTACAGAGCTCTTCCTGCATCTCATGCTGTCATAAAACTGGATTTTCTATCTACTGGTTTGCAAGATTTGTATCCCCCTTCTTTTAATTGTCACAGAGCTGGAATGATGATCTTCATCTGAGTAACTCTTGTGCATGTGAAAGGTGTTTGAACTAAGAACTGTTAGTGATTTCTGGGCCTGTGATTTTCAGCATGCTGTAGTGCTTTTGCAGAAGAGCCAAGAGTATAGGCAAATCAGTGAAACACTGATTCAGTCTTACTCTGTGGTTGCATGTAATTCATTTACCTGAAGCAGGGACAGTGAACCTGAGGATCTGGACTACGTGTGGCCTGGGAGCACTTCTTGTGTCTCTCAGACTGGAGCTGCTTTGCAGAGTTAAGGGTCGGAGCTGTGCTCCCCTTCTCTGGCTTCCTACAGCACTGCAGAAGACCATGTCTACAGATTTGCTTAGGGAGCAATGGTACACACAAACTGGAGCTTGGAGCACTGTACTTTGTGTAAGCTTAACTTTGTTATCTGTATCTGTCAGTGATGTGGACTCCTACCTACTGGGTCAGGAAAGGTGTTTGTCCTGGGATAGACACGTTAAAGACAAGGATAATTTTGCTGTTCGCATGTGTCCTCTTTGGAGCATGGCTGTGCATAAAGAATCTGAGTGTTCTTTCTGAAACTGAGAACAGACCAAACTGAAAGCCTTTTATGCAAGATTTATTAGCGAGAGGTAGTTTATAAGCTGACAACCAATTTAAGTCATTTTCCATTTTACTGTTGTGTAACCTGATTCACTCATTCTGTGTTACAGAAAAACTTGAAGAAGCTAAAATCCTGCTGGGGTTATGAGAAATCTTGTAAGTCAGATCACAGGTTCAGTTACCCAGTGTGTGATTATGTTGAAACTGGATGGTAAGTTTCATTTTCAAGGTATAAAAAACCCAGTGTAGCACCCACATTCAGATTAGCTGTGAAATGAGCGTTACTGTGATGTTTAGAGTTTAAAGGATGATTCTTTGTGGATATGTGTGTGTACATACATGTGTGTTTATACATAACAGATGTCTTTCAACATGGCATGAAAGATTTAACTTTCTAAGGAAGAAAATACCATTTGAAATGCTTCTTGCCACAATGTTTTCATTATTCTGATTTAGCCTTGAATTCAGATTCTGAAAATAACTGTGTATTTCCTTTCTTAGCTTTAAAAGCAGAGGGAAAAATGTTAAAAAACATTTTATACCCTTTTACGGGAGAGTAGCTTTAAATTGTCATTGATGTTTTCACTTAACAGACAGCTGGCGAATTGCTTCCTGTTTTGCATTTTACATGTCAATAAAGCAACTGGCTGGTTCTTCTGTTTCACTTTCAGCAGGAAAAATGTTATTTGTTAAAATTATTACTAGAACTGAGCAATGGACCTTGGTTTTTGTTTTTTTTTTCCCTCTCTCCTTCATATATCAGGGCAAGTGACATTGAGACAGCCCAACAGATATTCTGGAAACAAGCTGACTTTGGTTACATTCGAGAGAGGCTCAATGAAATGAAAACCCATTGTAAGCCTGCAGCAACAGTAGGTATTTCTAATAGATGTGATACTTTTCACTTGATTTTACATGTAATTTTTGTCACTGACTAAATCCTCCTGCTGCTTTTCTTAACAGGGAGATTCATCTCTGACCTGTTCTCAGTACCTTCAGCATTGCAGAGCCACAAACTTGTACATTGACTTACGAACTGTAAAGAGGAACCACGACAGGTCTCTGATTTGCTTTTGTTATAGTAAAACCAGGGGATGGCAGGGGAAGGGACTTCAGAATTTGTTTAGCAAAGTAGTGTGCTTGTTGCCATGGGCTTTACTGCTGATCAGAGACTTGTTGCTGAGCTCCTGTTGAGATCTACACCTCATGATTGCTATCTGCTGCTGCTATCAGCAGTGCAGGTTATTTAAAAACCTAAGCTCCCAGTTTTATGGAATGATGATGGGTGATTGAAATCCTCTCCTCTGATGGAAGAAACTTTTCTATGTCCTCAGTCACATCCTTTCTTGATCTTGACAGCGCTTGTAGTTGGCAGTTTGTTTTCATGAAACCTGGTCTTGCACTTCACTCTTATGTTGTGAAGACATGGGTTGTGAAATCTGAGGTGAATTTCAGTGAGGAATTGTTGTTAAGAACAAACAACCCCCCTCCCCTCAAACAACTAATGATGCTCCTGTAAGTAATCATGTAGAAATACCTAATTAAGTTACTCATTTTTGTATGTAAAAATGATTCCTAATAACATTCTGGATAGATTAGTGCTGGTTTCTAAATTGATGTGTATAACTCAAAGGACACCACTGTCTTTATTTGGGAATTGTGGGATATATGCTAAAGAAAATACTGAGGTTTTAAATGTGTATGAAGCACTTAGCTGAATGGAGTATGTGGTTGAGATCACAGAGTACTTGTAGCACTGTTGCACAAAAGCTAATAGACTTTTATTAATTGGCATTAGATTCAAAGAAGACTTTTTACAGAAGGGAGAAATTGGAGGTCACTGCACCCTTGACGTTAAGGCATTTTTGGCTGAAGGTCAACGCAAGAGCCCTCTGCAGTCTTGGTAAGAATCACTTGTCAAGGCTGCTTCCAAGTTCTCTTAGTAATTCTTTATTCTTTTTCATTGGTGTTAGCAGCTATGTGTAAGGGATTTCATGCTGAGGAAACAGTTGTTCCTTTCTAAGGTCAGTTTGAGTATTCATATTCGATACCTTGGGTAATTACATTTATGCAAAATGTTCTGAAATATGCTATGTGTAATTGTGTCTTGCCTAATTGACAGCAGCAAATGATCTGAAAATGTCTTTTAATTTGAAATTCAAACCTTCAGGTGTTTTCTGGACAAGATGCTGGTCCTATGCCTGATCTGCTTATAGGAGGAGGCAATTGTTTTGTTGTGAAATGTCTTGAAGTTTGCACTTGTGTCCTAGTTCACACGGTCTTTGATGACACTGGGGCCACAGCAGTGCCTGGTCTGGATATACATTCACGTGGTGCTCCTAAGGAGCCTGTGTTTGAAGTGTGAAATGGGCAACAGTCAACAGGCTGAGTAGGAAGTGCAGAGGGTCCTTTGTAGTAGGTGATGAAGTATCACAAGTTGCATGTTAGCACTTCAAAGCTGCATTGCCAGTTAATTGATGACACATGGAGGAGTTGAAGCCATTAAGGTCTATATAAGAATTAATTTTTTTCCCCCTCTTTTTGCATTGTTGGTCAGTTTCAGTTAAGAATAGCGGCACTGGAGGAAAAGACTTTTCTTTTACCTGCTATTGTCATCTCAACTGCTCATCCTTGTTTAGATCCAGGAATAATAAATACTGCATCTACGTTCATTATTCTGACCAAAGCATGAAGATCTTGCTGAAGTGTCTTTGGCAATGCAGATCAAGTTGCTTATACCCACAGATCTTGGCTCTACGGCTCTTTGTTATATCTCTACTGCCTTGATTTGTAGATCAAAAACGCTGTTCACTCCTGAGATCAAGGGTGGTGTTTAACCTCTTGAAGCTTATAACCTGAAGAACCTTCCATTACAATTTCAAATCATTTTAATTGTCAGACTCTATCAGTTTTCAGCAGCCCTGTTAAATCAAATGGACTGGATGAACAGTTACTAAATCTTAGATGTACTTAGATGAAGTACATTTGTTTAAGTATGTTAATGACAAAGCATGTTCTATGTGATTAAATCTTTGTAGGTTTGCAGAACTCCAGACATTTACTGCATTAAACTTCAGGCCTCTAGAAGATGGGAAGTGTGACGTTGTTATTGAAAAGCCAACATACTTCATGAAATTAGATGCAGGTAATTGGTATCTTCATGCAGTAAAAATAGCCCATATCCATCTTGCCCATCTACATTATGCCTTTAAGTTCATTTGTAATATATTTTTATGTTTGAAAAATGATGTGATTTTTTTAATTCCCTTTTTTTTTCCTGTAGTTCCATTGATGAACTTGAAAGCTGAAATTTAGAATTTTTACATTTCCCCACAAATGAATAAAATAAAATTAAACAAAAGAGAAAAAGTTCGTGCCACTTGTCTCACACATTCTCCTGGCTTTGTTTTGGCATTCTTTTACTTGATGTACAGAAGATTCTTTAGCATAGCCTTTGATTTAGGCAGTTAGGTTTTATACCATGGAACATAAGCATGGGTATATGTGTTTTGTTGTAAGTGTTCAGGAATTGAGGATTCTCTGTGTATTGAGTGTTATGGAAGAGGAAGTGATATTCAGAGAGGGGCAGCACCTAAGCATCTTTAGGAGCCAGCCTTTTTGTTCATGCAGCATATTCTGCAGATATATGTTAATGAAAGAGGATGTTCAGCATTTAGACATACAAACAAGCTGCTGTAGGTAAACTGTGGTTAAACTGGATAGCTGCCTGTGACACACTGCAGCTGTGAACTGCATTACCCCCCCTTTCCCTGCAAGCCAGTGTCTTATATTTTAAGCAAAGTTGCTGCAGGCCTCTGAGCAGTTACTGGGGAAGCGTTGCTGTGCTGTCAGTTTGTACCTTTGAGCAGGGTGGTCTAGGTGTGACTTGGGAGGCGATTGTGCTCAGCTCCGTTGTTTTAGGGGAGGCAGGGGACATTGCAGTGTGAGCAGTAAAGGCAGCTGATTCCTGTCATAGCAGCTCTTTTTGGTCAGAAGCTTAGAAACAGGGACTGTGTACACATGGTTCCAAACCTGAGATCTGGTCTTCACTACCAAGAAAACTGGACTATGTTAGCTCCTCTGTTTCATGGTAGTTTTTATGCTCCATGGTCTTAAGGTATTAGCTTAAGAAACCAAGAATGAACGAGAATGCTCTGAGAAGAAAAACTGAGGAATTACTTGGGCTTTGGCTCATGTGTAAGTACAAGTTCTATCTTGTAGTCCTGCAGACAGAGCTTCCCTTAAGCCTAGTAAAGCAACACTAAGATCAGTGCCGAGGGGCTGTTTTTAGTGTTTCCTGTATGTCTAACTAGCTATTGTTAAAGGAGAAGTTGCTTTCATATACTTCAGCAAGCAGCTGCAGACTGTAATGAGAAATAGCTTGTGAAACTATTTTTCTTATGCTGTTTTTTGCCACTCTTCTATTTCCCTGTACTTTTTAAAAACAGGTTTAAAAAGGTTTCTTACCTCAATTCTTTCCCTTTGGAAGTTTCCCTCTTTAGGGTGTATAAAAAGCATTCAGTCAGAAGCAAGGGAAAAGTAATATAAAATGCAGGACACTAATAAGGAACAAATGCATGAACTAGTTAAAAGTGGAGGGAGTAATGTGTATTTTGCTAACAATTCTTTCTTTTCCAGGTGTTAATATGTATCATCACTTCTGTGATTTCGTCAATCTTTATATCACACAGCATATCAATAATTCCTTCAGTACTGATGTCAACATAGTCATGTGGGACACCGTAAGTCATCTGTGGTTCTAATGTGTTTGCAATGGATTGTATTTCTGCTTTATAGAGACTGAAGATTTTAGTAGCCAGTCCTTAGCTTTCTTGTGGGCTTAGCCATGTGGAACTGGTAAGTTTTTGGATCCTGTTAATACAGGTGCATAAACAATACTTGGGGAACAGACTTTCCACAATAAATCATGTGCTGTTTGGACACTACTTCGTAGCTCATCTTTTGCTAGTACATAATTATGCCTTTTTTTGGTGTGATCTCAAACATAACATGACCTGTATTCCCAGTACGTGGCTTTTGAACATTTCATGCTGTTTTCTGTACGCTTCTTTTCTCTGAGAGTTTTGAAGTAGCTTTACTCAAAACTTTCTTCTGTATTTAAAAAGAAAAGCTGCCTGCCATCTTTCTGAATCAGTAATATGCAACCTGTAATGGAGAAAACAACCAAATTAAATCCTTGTATATATATATTAAAACAGAGTATAATACTTAATTCCTTTAAATAGCCTTCTTGCAGTTGTTTCTCTCAATCGCCTCTTAAGATGTCACGATGACATATAAAAGAAGTTTTTAAGTAGGGCTATTTCTGCTGTACTGCTGATTTGAAACCATGACTGTTTAATACTAGTTTTACTGGCCAGTATTTAAGGTGTTAAACTAAATAACAAACTGGGGTTAAACTAAATAACAAACTAGGCAACTTGAAATATGCCACATAACATGTGTAATAGGGACCAGAAATAGCACAGTTCCAGACTATGGTATTGTCCCCCACCTGTCTTGTTCTCATAAAATCCTAAGTTTTCTTTCTGAGTATTTACTGGTAGGACAACTAATATTCAGCAGAAAACTGCAGATATCCCCTGCTCACTATTTAATGAGAAACCCAGAAGTGACCCCCTTTTCTAATTGTCTTACATTTTGAAAGCTAAAATAAATGCACTTGCCAGAAAAGCAGGCTCTCTAGATGTTATGCAGGGACCTGTTAATCTGGCTCTGATACCTTTCTGAAAAAGTCAGATGTCAAATGCATTGTGAAGCAACTTTTGGTCTTGTAGCACACTGTTGAATCAAATAGTTCTTTCAAATGTAGCATTCAAAGTATATGTCACAATGCTCTATCATTTTAAGAGTCTTCTAACTCATCAGACTGCTTGAGTTCATTACCATGTACAACCAGATGATGGCACCAGCTAACTGCTGCTGAACTGTCCATGCTGATTGAAAGATGGTCTTGAGCTTATTAGTCATTCCCTCTTTTTCTTTATGTAATTAGATTTGGCCGTACACATTTGAAATTAAGACTATGAATGATCGCAGGTGATCTTCCAAATTACAAGTAGAGACTTGATTTTCAAAGCTGAAAGTATTACTTTCCAACCTTACCTGCTCTCTTTAAAAATGCTTTTACAAGCATTGCTCTCCTGCTCTTGCAGAGGCAGCCTGCAAGCCAACACCCAGTGGATTTCCTACTCATTTTCTGCTTTGTTTAACTCTGGCTAAACAAAGATTAGGTCTCTACTTCTAATCTGGAAGATCATCTGTGGTCATTTGTAGTCTTAATTTCAAATGTGTGTTTCCACCCAACTTTCCACATAACTTTCCAAGTAGCCTGAACCAGCTCCAGAGTCAAAAGGAAGCTTTAAGTGAGAATCTGCACCAGGACTACCAAGGTGATACTTAGTTGCATTCAAAGAACAAGATATGGTGACTCTTGGCCCTTGGGTGTGTAGGAAGTGTTACAAACTTGAAGGCAAGAGCCCCTACTGCTGGGCCAGTGTTGTAGGAAGTAGATGGTTCTTAAAAGACCTTTGCTGCAGAGGGGGGAATTTTTATACTGCCCTGTAGAGAAACTTCTCAGTAGCTTGTCAGAGTAATGCAAAACATAGTTTCCTGGCCATTTCTTACATCAAATCAGTTAATTTCCTTCAATTTGTGATCCATATACAATATGCAAGTGACAGTCCCAAAACAGAGGCAAAGGTGAAATAGGCTCATTGTGACTTTTGACTTCAAACATTACTGCAGCACTTGAATTCCCAGGTGTTTTTTTCAGTCTCGGGAGTTGAGGTTCATGCCTTTTACCATCCCTATGTGGCTGTTAATTGAAATTTAACTTGTGTTCTGTTGTGTCTGAGGAAAGTAGCAGGTACTTCTTGTTCCCAACTCAAATTCTAATCCACTGCTTGAAAACTTGTCTAGATTGCTAATTTATAAAAGCATTTTATTAAGAATTAACTACCTGACAGGTAATTAGAGTTAACTACCATTGTAAATGCAGGCTTTGGTGTTCTGTAATGTCTGTTCTGTGCTGTCTCTGGTCCCGTGGTGGTGACTAGGTATAATAACTGTGTATTAAAACTTGTATGCAGAACTTGTAAATCATGAAGAGAGTTTTCATGTGCATTTATATATTAATTATGCCCTTATGTTTTTTCCCTTTTTTTCCTAGAGCTCATATGGCTATGGTGACCTGTTCAGTGAGACTTGGAAGGCATTTACCAACTATGAAATAATACACTTGAAAACCTTTGACTCTAAAAGGGTATGGAATTTTATATTCTGTTTTCATTCAGTCATTAGGTAGCAAATAGGACAGCTTCTCAAGCTGCTTGTGGATATGGGTGTTTCAGAAAAAAGCATTAATACCTTTCATTTAATACCTTTCATTAAAGTAACCGTTCATTCAGAGCTCATTTTAGTCTCCTAAAGCCTGCCTTAAACTCTTTACTCTCTAACTGGTTTTCTTTATTTCATTCATGTTTGTTCTATCTTGGGGTGTTTTTTTTCACCTCTTCCCACACTTATATCCTAAGTGAGGGCTCTTTTGGGATCAGGGTTGTCTTTGTTCTATTCATTTGCACAATCAAGGAAGTGAAGGTGCTCTTGACAGAAGCATGTAATTGCTATCTCATTATAAGCAGTGATCCCACTGAATGAGCCTGGAATGTGCCAGCGGAAGGTAGCAGTGCAGTGTAACTTCTTGTGATCTTCCTTCGCAGGTATGCTTTAAAGAAGCAGTCTTCTCATTACTGCCTCGAATGCGATATGGCTTGTTTTATAACACACCACTGGTGAGTCTTTTTTATGTCTCCACTGTGTTAACTAGGTGCATGTGTGACAGTATAAAATCTGAGCTAATGAAACCCTCAAGTATCTAGCTGAGTTACTATGCCATGTACTGCATTGAAGGTCTGTGCAGCTCCAAATGAGATGCTCTTCCCTAAAGATTAGAATTTTGAAGTTATGTTAGCTGGTTGATAGTAACTGCTTGTATGCAATGTCCTGTGTCACAGCTCATGAGATGTGTTATTATTCCTCTTTAATGGGTGGGCACTGTGAACTTACTGGTATTTTTGCAGAGCACAAGAGCTTGCACAGTGACAGACTTTCCTGAGGGTATTAGCTTATGCATTCAGGCTCTAACACTGTAGAGAGAGTTGTGCTTCTTCCTAAATGGAAGTCTCACTTGCGTTACAATGAATACTGCCATGTTTAGCACAGTGCATGATACTGGGTTTTTGTTTCACAAGAATGGCGAAAGACTGGTCACAAAGAGGTTTTTCTGAGCAAAATAAATTTTTGCATTAACAATTGCTTTTTTTAAATTTCAGATCTCTGGCTGTCATGGTACGGGGCTGTTTAGAGCATTTTCTCAGCATGTGTTACACAGATTAAATATCACACAAGAAGGACCCAAGGTATGGTAACTGAATAATAAAGTTGTAACATGGAGCTGATGGCTTTTACCAGAGAAATAGCATTAGCCAGCTGGACCCAGTGGGGAAATAAGAGCATATTGTGAACTTCTTGTCCTTTCCCGTGATGCTTGTGATTTTTTTTTTTTCCAGTATATCAATCTGTTCTGTGAAGGCAAACACTTGTGTATGTTTGTGAAAGTTGCCTTTGTGTCTTATTTACATAGGACAGACTTTAGAACATCCTCCTTCCAACCCTGGGATCTCTTCCCAGTCTCTATTCTCTGGTCCCAAGGCCTTTGTGTCCTTCCTAGTTATGCAAGATGTGTGGCACATGGTCTCTTCTGGAGCAGACTGACAAGGTGCTGTCCTTGCAGTCCAGCAAGAGGGGATCCCACTGAGCAATGCAGTGAGCTTGTTCCTCATAGAATCATAGAATAGTTAGGGTTGGAAAGGACCTTAAGATCATCTAGGTCCAGCCCCTCTGCCATGGGCAGGGACACCTCACACTAAACCATGCCACGCAAGGCCGCCTCGTCCAGCCTGGCCTTGAACACTGTCAGGGATGGAGCATTCACAACCTCCCTGGGCAACCCATTCCAGTGTCTCACCAATCCTTGTAGGTACTGCTGAGCTTGGATCAGAGAAGGCAGTGGTTGAATCTAGTCCTGACCCTTGTCCAGTACCATCTCTCTGTCCATCTCTCTTGCACCCACTGTTAGTCTCGGCAAATTGTTGCAATGGCTGCATTGGTAGATACAGCAGTTCTGAGCTTCTAGAAGTGTTTGCTAGAGAGTAGCCTATGTATTATCGCTGAGGGGCACACATTCAAAGCACTACACAGGCATTTAGTTATGCTTCTCCTGCTGATGCTAATGGGAGTCATGCCGTTAAATCTCTTTATTTCACTTGGAACACTTACCCCTATGAGTCCAATTAATTTAAAGAGGAAAAAGGAGGAACTGTTACAGAAGTAAAATATTTTTTCCCAAAGATTGTGTGCACAAGCCATCTTAAAAGCTGCTTCCCTACTTTAAAAAACTTCTGTATAATGAGTAATACAAAGGCTGTTTTGTACTGAATAAAACAAATCTTTCAGAAGATGTTTTATTCTTTGTTAATAGTCAGACTTTTGCAAAGTTTTTGACACTTGACATCTGTTGGAAAATACGATGTGAATTTTAAGGTGGTTACATCATCTGTTACATGGAGAAGGGACATGTTATGTTGCTCAAATAACTACCAGAAGTAAATATGGAAGTGTTTGGAGTCTGCCTCATAGCAGTACACTGAAGCTCCTTTCTTTTTAGGATGGGAAAATCCGAGTCACAATACTTGCACGCAGCACAGATTACCGGAAAATCTTAAACCAGGATGAGGTGGGGTCCCTTTTATTTTTAAAACATTTATCAGAAGTTGTATTTTGCTCATTGAATTGATTTTTTTTCTTTTTTCTAGGGGTGTAGCCAAGACATCTGTCTGCTGACAAATCTTAGGCAAATATGTTCAGTGCTAATATTAATTTCTTCTACTATGTCTTCTAGCAAGTCTCTGTTTCTGTATACAAGACACAGAACCTTGCTGCCCTTTTTTAAGTATCCAATAGAAGGCTACAGATGTAATACTAAAAGCATTTCCCTTTAACAAACAGGCACTGCAGAGCTGCTGATAAAATTAAATTATTTCACTTTCAGACTATCTCGTGTATTTATAGCATCCCCAGTACTGACGACTCTAACAAAAACCTTTGTTATGCTTGCAGATTAAAATGCAGAAGCTATTGTATCTGAGTATGTGCATTCAAAACTTAATGAAATTTCATATTGATTCATGTTTTTGAATCATACAACTTAGTGGGCTTGTGGTGTAGCTTCTCTTATGGTAAAATGATAAAATCTAATGTTTTCATACCTGTCTTCATTCTTAGCTGTTAGTGCCTGACAAAAACGAATTGGGATTATCATTCCCCACTGTATGGGGGGAGAAATTGAGGCCTGTTTGATGCAATAGCTTAGTGGTAGAACAGGCAGCTTGCAAATGGCTAGATGTGTGCCTTATCTGCTTGACTGTCCACAGAGCTACATGTATTGTGTTTTCTGGTGATAAGCACATGACAGAAAGGGAGACGTTAGTCCTACCTTTACTACACTTTTGTAAGAGAAAGAATACTTGACTCTTTCTCTCTCTACTGCTGGCTATGGATTGGTGATTTACAGAAAGCCATTTTAGGTTGGAAAGCCTGGCTCTAACCTGGTTTCACTTCTCATGTGTACGAGTCTGACCTAGTAAGGTATTTTTGAAAATCCTTCTTAGCTACCAATTTGCTTCTTTAGGTATTGGAATATATTTTGGAAATCCAAGCACATCTTCCCACTGCTCCTCCTAGTCTGAGTGGTTTAGGATTGGGTCTTGGAGCATGTAAAGCTCAACAGAAGCTCTCTGTGAGAGTGCAGGATATCTGCATCTGCTCTCCAGGGGTTGCTCTGTCAAGAATAACTTGTGTATCTTAGGTGGGAAGGCACAAGAGGAGGGGAACTTCTACTTTATGTGGCAGTGACAGTATGTTCTGTCTCGCTCCTTTTCATTCCCGGCTGGGCAGGAGGAGTGTGTAAGATAGTCAGGAGTGCAGGGGAGGAGTTCATTGAAGATCACCAAATCATTGTCTTTTTATTCTCTTCCTTAGCTTGTGAATGCTTTGAAAACAGTATCAACGCTGGAGGTCAAAGTGGTAGACTACAAATACAAGTACGTAAGTTGACAGAACAACCTAGTGTGATCTCATGCTGCCTATTGCTGAGGAAAGCTGTTTGCAGGCAAAGCTGTATGTGCCCCAGTGTCTAACCTGTTAAAAATCCAAGAACTGGAAAGAAAGGAAGAATGTCATTCAGGGAGTGGTGGGTGAACTAGTTAAACACTCCCATCCTGTGATGCACTGCTTAGGAATGAGTCTCTAGGGTTCATAGGCTCAGGTTAAAGCTACTATGTGATGAACAAGTTTGAAATCACTTTTCTTCTTGTTTCCTCCCCTCTCCCCAAACCAGCTGTGTTTCCATCACTCTGAATTTGCTAATGCCCTGCAGTAACTATGGGTCCAACAGGGATTTCTCTTGTATGAAAGTAGTGTTTTATATTATATGACTGTTAGTTTGGTAATGAATAATAACTGAGCTTATTTGCTGCTGTAGTAGCCCCTGAAAACACCACTTGAGGTCAGTTTGTGATGCTCAGTGCAGTAGGCACTGTGTCAGCAAGAAATGGCTTGAAGAAAAAGTTTCCAAGTGATGTATGCCTGTGCCAAATGACAGCAGCTCCCATCCACTCAATGATGCTGTCATGGGTCATGCAGGAGGCATGAGAAACTAAAGCTGCACTGAGAGATGGGTGTTTTGACCAAAGCAGTGACAATGTGAGGGAGTCAAGAGTTGCCTCCAATTCCCCTGTCAATGAAGGCACTTGAGCACTATAATAAGAAAAGGGGTGGACACCACTGAGAAGCCATCTAGGCCATCCTACTTGAAAGCTTGGCCAAGTAGTACTTCCACAACTCCCATGCTTGTCAAACTGTGTGTAGTACCCTTCGGTATTGCAGATTTCCACAGCTCTCCTGTGGCATCACTGTCATGGTTAGGAGGGTTTCCCTGATGTCTGCCCTTGTAGCAGTTTAAGTAGCTAAGAACCGTGTTGTTTAAGCCAGTTTCTTTCTACTGTCTTCCAAATAGTCAGGGGACATTATTCTCTTCCTTTTCAATGTATGAAGTGTTCATACCCAAATGAAGCATGTTGTAATTTCCCTTTGCTGTTGTCAGTCTCTCTTAACAATCAAGTGTCTTTAGTCCATTTTCTTGTGCACTCAGGGAACACCTGGTCATATAAAGAGAATGCTTTATTTGGAGTTTACAGGCAAATGATGAGAGAGAGTGACAGTTCCAGGAGCTGAAAAAAGCCTGGTCTCCTTATTTCTTCTTGATGCACTGTGCATAAGTTAAGGTTGGATATCGACATCTTTAGGCAGAATCCTGTGATACGATTATGAATTGTGTACCTCTACATTACATTAAAAAAGTTTAGGTCTTTTATGTTGAGTTGTTGGGGGGGTTTTATAGGAGGTGATGCCTCTTTTTAAAAAAAAAAAAAAGTAAAAATCCCCAATCTTGAAAAAACTTTAAAGAAAACCCTCAAATTTTTGGAAAACTCTTGTGAAGTTTTGAAACATGCCTGCATTTGTTTTAATTCTGTGCTGAGTTTTTGTCTGGATGCAGCATTTATGATTCTTGGTGTTGTTCCTTGAAAAATCAATTCTATCTTTCAGCATTCCCTTAAGTTAATTTTCTTCTTTCTGCATGTCACTGACTCTTGCTGAGATGGGCAGGCATGCCAGGTCACCATCTTTGTTGTGTTGTCTGCAGGGAACTTGAATTTTCAGAGCAGTTGAGGATTACCCACAACTCTGATATATTCATTGGGATGCATGGAGCTGGACTTACCCATTTGCTGTTTCTACCAGACTGGGCTGTTGTTTTTGAACTGTAAGTTTGTTTCTCTCTTTCCCCCCTATTACACAACTGCTTATGTCTGTTCTTACGTGTTAATGAAGCACTCTTCCTTGCCTGTATTTGACTATCAATGCTTGCCTTAGGTGCTCACCCAGACTTCATTTTTGGCAGCCTCCTCTTCTGGGGATTGAAAGTGAGGAAGCTTTGATTACAAAGTATAGTGTAACTATATCATACAGGTTTAGTCTGTGATTTCTTAAGATGCTGTGGTATAAATACAGTGCAGCCTGGTCAACAATCATGGAGGTTAAATGGCAAAAAGCAAGAAAGCCTCAGTGGTCAGATCCTGCCCAGTGAGTCTGAAATATAATAGTATTTTGGTGACCCAGGTAAAACTGATTGCATGAAGTACATGCCCAAGGCATTACAGATCCCACTGAGGGTTATTTATATACTCCTTTCTGTGCTCAGGACATGAGCACCAGCTTGCTGGCCAAGCTCAGCTGTGTGTCATTCTCTTTTACCTAAACTTCTCTAGTAGCTTCATTTTTAAATGTACTTTGTTATAAATTGTGGATGTTAACAGGCATTCCAGTTCTATAGAACGAAACAAAAATATAGGATATTTGTCATAAGAGCACTGAATTATCTGTCCTGGGAAATTCTGCTTGAAGCCCCTTGTTTTCAGCAGAGCAGAAACTGTCCATGGCTTCAGTGCCTTAGAACTGGACAACAAATATTTTGGCTTGCAGGTTTTTTTCCTGTTCCACCCTGGTAAACTTCAGCACAATCTCTGTAGATAAATATGATTTTTTTTATGCCTGTCCCTAGATACAACTGTGAAGATGAACGTTGTTACCTGGATTTGGCAAGGCTGAGAGGCATTCACTACATCACTTGGCGAAAAAGGAATAAAGTATTTCCTCAAGATCAGGTAATGATGGCCACTGCTGAAGGGTGGCATGCTGTAACTTGAAGCATTTAACATTTAGCTTCCTTCACCTATCTACGTTACAATATTTGAAATATGGTTTTCATTCTTTACACCAAATTAACTTCCCTGTTGTGATTAAGAGATCATTTATATTAATGGCTGAGGGAAGAAGAGAAATGAAATGAATTGGCCATTAATTCAAGCCATCCACAGCATCTCTTACGCAGTTACTTTGCTGACTCTTTTGCCTCAGCAGATAAGAAATAATAAATTAAAATGGCAGATGCTCAAGTATTTTTCTTGCTTTTTTAATGGAAGATGTTTTTTCCTATCTAAAAGGCCTTATTTCATTTTCCAGGGACACCACCCAACACTGGGAGAGCATCCAAAATTTACGAACTACTCCTTTGATGTGGAAGAATTTATGTACTTGGTGCTTCTGGCTGCAAATCATGTTTCACAGCATTCCAAGTGGCCGTTTAGGGTAAAACATGATGAACTCTGAATTAGGTTTCTGACTGAAATGCTATTTTTAAATAATGCTCCATAAAGCTATTGTAACAACATAAAGCAAAATGCTGGTGTGAAACGTGTAAACCTCTGCGAGGGAAATAGCCTGTTATTAGTCCAACCACTTCTTAGCACCATAGCTTATCTTTATAATCCCTCTCTTTACTTCGGGGAGGTTTTTCTATGTAAACTATTTTTCAGAACTCTTTTTTGGGGTTTTTTTGCTCTGTATTTTTTCATTCCAAATTCTAAAATACTTGTCTTTGTATAAAGATTTGTCCATCCATTTCATATAAGGTTTTCTGGGGTAGATACTGATGTTGTAATGATTTATGCCTACCATTATGTGACAAAATGCTAGAGGATGGATAGTTACATAGAGATGGAGGGACTAAACTGAAAGACCAAGCTATAACTTTGTTGCAGTTTTTATTCTGGTGTCTCAGTGTAGTCTCTGTGGGCATGAAATAGTCCTGTCAGGCTCCTCAGTTCATCTTTTTTAAGAAGCTAGATGTTTTTATACTGTAGGTCTGTACCTGTAAGTAAAAATCAGAATAGGAATTACACTTCCCAGTGTGTCATTTGCAACTGAGTTACATGACGTAGTTGTTCCAGGCTGGTTTGTTAGTTCCTTTCTATCACCATCCATGTCCTTGCTGTGCTTGCCCCTGTGTTGTTTCTAGGTTTGAAGATCTTCCTTTGTAAAATAGTGGTTGTAAGAATGAAGTGGTTAAGTAAGCTTTAACTTTTGTTGTTTGATTCAACAGACACTGAAGAATTTTATTTCAAGTTTTGAAACAGTTTCAGCTTAGAAAGCAGTCCTATGTTTGTGCATTTAAGTATAAACTTTGACTCTTCTCCCTGTAGTTTTAAATGCTAAAATATAAGAGGCCTCCTCAGTAGGTTTAGTCAGTCTCCTGTCTCAAAGCAGGTACGTCTTTTCCAAAGTGAATACTTAAAACTTCAGGTGTTTCCTACTTCATCGCATAAAACAGCACTCTGCAATGGAAAACCTGAGCAAATTGGAGTAAAACGTGAGTCTTTTTGAAGATCCTAAAGGGAATCAACTTCTGTTTTTTCATGACAAATGATAAGATGTAGAGGGTGTCTTTCAGCTGCAGATGGAAGGAAATGAAGTCATGAGGAACCTTGTTCCTAGAGTCAGTAAAAGCCTGATCTGTCAATATTCTTGTTTTCTCAGAATGGTGAAGAGTCAATCTAGAAAACTTTTGAAAACACTTCCAAAGCCAGTAGCATAGTTTACATGGTTCATAGTTTAGAGTGAAGGAAATACTAAGCCAAAGCCAAGTTCTTTGTGAAATTCCCCCAGAGTTAACATGCTTCTGCTGGAGGGGGCAGAAAAAAAGGGACTAGTGCAGTTGTTTTAAGTGGGGCCAGAAGGATGTGTGGAATCACGTTCAGTGAGACTAAACAGAGTTCTGTGTTACGGATTTTTTTTGGGAATGTATTCCTGTGATAGGCTTGCAATATAATGATACAGTCTCAGTGGCTTGAAGCAGAGCATACCTTTGTATGCAAAAGCAAGATAGTTACTGTAAATGTAAACATTTCACTGGTGTAATTGTAGATATAATTGACTTCCATTCTCCAGCAGTCCTAGGCAGTTTCACAGAGTGTATGTACATTTGCTGACCTGCCTATACTGGTAAAGCTCGAGTTACTATAAGTGTAATTCATACAGATTTCTCACAACCCTAAGCAGTGCATAGGAGAAGTTAGGTATAGCTGATACACAAGATATTCTAAGGTATCTGGTGCAATTCTTAGTGTAGTGCATTGTTTTACTGATGAATAAAACTGTTTAAAGAACCATAGAAGCAAAATTGCACTTCTTGACATGGGAAAAAAAGAAAGCCCTTGAAATACAGTTTCCTGTATTTGTGTGTGTGTGTTTGGGGTTGCTTTTTTTACCTTGTGGGATTTTGAAAGAAAAAATGTATAAAACTGAAATTAGTGAAATGTCTGAGTTTGAATGAAACCAATTCAAAATAAAGACATTTGACTATGAACTGTGCACAGATATTTGATAACTTTTTAAAATAAAAAGCCTTTATTTAAGAAACAAGTGTAAAACTTTGTCAGGTTTTAGAGGCAAACATTTGAAACACTGTTATTGCATAGAGTTATGTGTATGCTTTTCCCTGCTGTGACAGGCTGGTGTTCTGAGGTCCAAACTGATACTCAGGTTTATTTACCTGGGAGTCTCTCAGAGATAACTCTTTCATCTTGCACTGCTTTGCCAGCTTTGTTTTCAGGCATTTTAAGACTGGGTTGTGAAAACCTTTGTGTACATTCAACTTCCTGTGCTGCAGATGATGCTGCTGAAGCCAGTGTGTGGATGCAGGCATGTGCTTGGATCTGTACAGAAGCAGCTAATGAAGAGATTCTCTTTCAAGTGGTGTTAGGACTCACTAGAGCAACTGGTCAAACATATGCCTGAAGGTGCTAAGGAGAGGCTGTGGGGGCTTAATCCAAGGGTGAAATATTCTGCCAACATTCAACACTTTCAGCAAATTTGAGTGCAGCGTCAACAGTTGATGGCCAACATACTCCAGCCTTTATGGCTTAACATTATTGGGATGAAAATACTATTTTGGTTGATTAGCTTTACAAATAGTCACAAAATTATCTTGGCAGCAGCAGGAGGTTTGGTTGGATTAGTGGGATTTTGCCAATAAATCCTGAGGGACGGTTTGGGTAACAGCAAAGATCTGGCTTGTGACTTTCGTAAAGAGGGTCTGAGCCTGGAAATTGGAATTTGAAGGATCCAGGAGACTTTTGGGCCACTTGTTCTTTAGGCAGGGTATAGCTCTGGATTGCGTTTTCCTAACAGACCATAGGCATCTTCTTCCTTGCTACTTTTGTTTTGTGTTGTTTTTTCTTTGTCTCTCCAGTTCACTTAAGTTTAGAGTCCATGTTTAACTGGCACATTGTCATCATCGTGAGGAATTTAGTGGGGCTTAATGAACGTTGCCAATCCCGAATGCTTACAGGATTGCCTGTGTTTCATGTACAGTGTAACCTGAGAGCTGAATTTGAAATAAACCTAAATTTATGGAAGCACACAGTGTCGTTCCTTTTTACATCAGAAGTCTTCGAGATGTATTTTCAGTTTTCGCTTTGTGAAGTTCTGTGGAAGTTGGGTGAGTGTGAGAAATGGTTTGTGGTGGGGAGGTGGAAAATCAGGGTTATTAATCTGAACGGTACAACTATAAATATTAAGGCAATATATTTTTAAAAGCAATTAAATAATAATGAAGTGGTTTAATTCTTGCTGTTAATCTTACCACTTGTACCATTACAGAGATAACTCAGGGTTTAGAATGTCTCTTAATATTTTACTTTATTTTTTTAAGGACAGAAACTGAAGGGAATGTTCTCCTTGAGAGCTTTTCATCTGCTCAGAAGGGTAAAATGCGACGGGATAATTTTCTTTGATTTCAGCACTGAATAATTGTTTCAATTTGCAGTGTTTGCCTTGAAGTTGAGCTCTTACTTCCACCCCTTTGAACATGGGTTTCTCATATTTTTTAGTATACACTACTAAATACTCTTCTGGCTTTGGCCCTGAAAATCCAGGGGAGGTTGGCTCTTCCTTTTACATTTCTCAACTCTCATCACCCCTCTCACATTGTAGTTCCTCACCTGTCAGTGTGGGCATGAGGGATGCAAAGCCTGCAGCTACTGAAGTAACAACCTCCTAGTCTGAATGGGTGTTGCTCCATCAGGACTGCATGGATAAGCTGATGCAAGGGCTCTCCAACTCGCTTTGGCCAAAGTCAGCTGCCTTAGCAGAAGCCTGCACTTCAGACTGTTGGCCACAGACTTATCTCATCTGTTATGTGAGGGATGGTTGTCTGAGCTGCTCCTCTGGTGTGCAGTAGCTGGGAGCAGGCAGACAGGTGTGCAATACCTGGGAGCAGGCAGACAGACAGGTCTTGGTGGCTGGGGTCATGTTTGCATTAAACAAGAGTTAGAAAAAATGACTGTGCCAGTCTTGGTGAGGTCTAAGCCCCTTCTGTGTTGGTGGTGATGAGCACTTTATGGTGGGGGTATCTCAGTGCAGGTGACCAAAGCGCTTTGTGGAGGTAGGGAGGGAGATGTGCAGAGGGAATGAAGAGGGGTGAAGAGGAGAAAGGAGAAATGAGTACGTGTAAAGGCTGCGGAGGGGTAAAATGGGCAGTGTCATTCCCAAGGCTGAGGCTCAGAAGACCTCATGAACACAATTATAACTGCAGCAAAGTGTGTGGAAACCCCGCTGGGACAGAGCCAAAAATGAGGGTATTGAAAATGTTACATTGTGAGGTGCAGGAGGGAGAAAGGGAAGGACCCACGTTGCCAGAGTCCCAGCCGGGCAAGGAGGGGGGCAGTGTCCCCAGCCAGGGTGGGCTTTTCAGAAGGGCCAAGGCTGGTGGTGCATGCTGCTCAAATGTATTTTTTTTAGTAGGGTGCTCTTTTTTCTTAGAAAGATGAAATATTTTTATAGCATAAAAATACAGATAAAACATAAAAATGTGTATAAATAAAATATAACGAATAATATAGATATATAAAATACAACTTTTTGTGTTTTACTATTGCCTTTTGGAGTGGGGAATAAAGCACAAAAATAAAGAGCAGACTGTATCTCTTACTTTCCTTTATGTTTTCTTGGTTTTCCTTCTCTTTCCTATCTCTCCATGGCAAATGAAAAATGAGGAGAGCAAAAAAGAAAAATGACACTATTAATGAGAAGAGAAGCACCTGAATTTACTTCAAACATGTATCACTTCAGAAATGGCTTTGGTTTTTGACTTGTATCTGCTTAAAATCAGATTTGGCTTTGGCCCTTAGAAGAGTGTTTGAAACAATATAGTACACAAAATGTGGAAAGGTTTTGAGTAGAGGGTGAGAATTAGTTGTATGGAGCTCAGCTACCCCATCGGTCATAGTTTGGGTTTCTTTAGGCAACCTGAGTTAGTTTAGGCTGTCCCTGCTCACTGCAGGGGGCTGGACTAGATGGCCTTTGAAGGTCCCTTCCAACCTAAACCATTCTGTAATTCTATGTGAGTAAGTCTCATTGGTCTCCTCAGCTCTTCACCAGAGCCCACTCGCATCCAGCATGGTGCTCTAGGATCTCGTGTTTGTTTCTGTGTCAGCTGCTTGTCCTGGATATCCCTTGACTGGAATTGTCTCTTACATTGTGGTGGACATCCAATTTCCAGGTAAGGCAGAGCAGCACTTAAACATCTGATTGATGGGAGTGCAGCAGATGGCACTAGAGCCCTTTCCAATGTTCTCTTGGCTGCTCAAATGGAGTCTCATTTCAAATGCAAGATGTTCACTAGGAGCGCAATAAAGCAACTGCTCTTGCAGATGATGATTTCGGTTTTCCTCCTTCTTGTTTGTAGAAGGGAATGCCTGGAAAAAAGATTAATCCAGGGAGATTTTAGGCTTTAGCGTGAGATTACTCAGATTCTATAATATCAGAATCATTTTCTTCAGCTTTTCTTTAAGCAACTTGCTTAGTTGGTGTTGGAAAATAATTTTCAGTTAATCTTTGGTACCAAATGCTCTTTCTCATTTTCTTGTACAAAAATGCCCTACTAAACTGTCTCTTTTTAGCAGTTAATGCAATTCCTGTTCTGCTGCAACGTCTGGGTTTTCACTTAAACAATACATTACGCAGTCTTGCAATTTATCCTGCACATTTCACTACCTACCTGCTTGTGCCATTTATTTCACTGGGTGTGTGTTTGTGTGCATCTGAAGTTGTTGAAAATGTGGACTACTGACTCAGGAAATAGTACAAAAATACTGGAAAATAGTGGAGTTTTTCTGTTTAAAAACCCCAACAATTACCTTGAGGGTATTTGTTATCAAAGACAAATACTTGAGCTGTGCAGATTACCCCTTTTCCAGATGTATCCCACAGTTAACCAGTGGCTGCCCAGAGAGGGGTGCTGTGCCTGAGTGTTGGTTAGAGACGTGGAGCTGATTTCTCTGCTGCCTAAGATGCAGCTTTAAACAGCTGAGCAAAATAAAAGCTTTAAAAGTTAATACAGGGTAGTAATTGGGTTACCGTGCAAGAAGGATGGAAAGCAGGTGAGTACTGTAATATGATGAAAGTATTGAAAGAAGGCAGACACTCTCCATTCCAGTGGCACAAGAGCAATGCATCCATCATTAGCTGTGGTGTTTGAGCTAGAGCTCTGGATCCCCTCTGTGGGTGTATGTGATGAAACCTGGAAACTATCATTTTCCTTTCAGTGGCATGGGGTGGGACACAGCCTGTGGAAAGAGGAAGGCTGCAGTGGATGTGAAGGTCAACAACTTCTTGGCATTTCTCCATTATCGTCCATGGGTTTGTGTCGGGTGAGGAACGTGGAGAGGTCCTGAGCGTGCAGAGACTGCAGTGGGGCTTATCCCTGTCCAGGATTTGGTTTTAATTCATCATACAGATAACTAAAATCCTCATCACAGTCACATATCAGGTACAGGAACGTGCCCGGCCCTTGGGATGTGCAGGAGGTGGCGGGGAGGGATGGTCACAAGGATACTGGGTACGAGGGTGAGATTGTGGCGGTATCCGCCGTTGGCTGTCATTCATTACCCATGAAGGACTCAACACATCAGTCAGTGGAAAGGCATGTGTATCGAGCTGACAGCTCTGAATTGTTTCTTCACCAATTACTGCGCCAAAGCCTTGATAGCGTAATGAAATGTGCCTCCTACCTATCACTTCATCTCTGTCAAACTGACTGGGTGTTCTTAGTTTGTTACGACTGGGAGAACTTCAGCGGCATCAGAGAAATAAGCAGGCTTGTCTCTGGTGTAAAAGGCTCAAAGACAGAATGGATGCTGTTAAACGAAGATGCCTCAGTCTGGATGAAAACCTAGGTGGAAAAAAAGCCTCATGGGACTGGCTAAGCCATCAGCTCTGTCTTCATTTGGGACCCAGTGAGGGATGAGAAGTATAGGAACTTTTCTTTGCTAGACATCCTTATGCTTAGTAAAGTATTCATCCTTTCTTATAATTTATTCATTGCGGTCTAGCATAGTCTAAAATATCAGACCTTCCCTCTCTATCCTTTTACATACTCATTCTTTGATGCTTCTTAATTCATTATTTAGGCAGTCTGCATTCTGCTGTACAAAACGCCCTCCTCCCAGCAGTTTGATGTTACCAGTTATTTGTGCATTGGTGTCAGCAGCAAGGGGCAGGGTGGGATGCTCTGCTCCCTCTGCGCTCGCCTTCTGCACCCATACTGGCTGTCCCACTGGGTGAGGAGCGAAGGGCTTTACAGCAGAGGGAATGCCCAGCCTGAGCTCAATTGCTACAGCTCCAACAAAGCGCTCCAGAGCGTGCTGAAATGAGGCTTGGATGTGTGTGGGACCACTTGAGTGGGAAAGTGGCACTTTAGGGGGAAGAGGGCATCACAGCTCTTGGCACCCAAACAGCAGGGGAGCCCTGCTCCTGTGGGGACCCGGAGTCCCACTGCATCCCATCCTGCAGTGGTGGCTGAGTTAGTGTTGGCGAAAAGCAGGGGATTCCTTTGATGGAGGTATACTTGGAGTGCAAAGTACTCCCTGTCTTTTCATTAATTACAAAGTTGGATCCTGTCGACAGGAACAATTGCAGCTGAAAACTTCATCTGTACATATTGAAGTCTGAGTGATGCTTTGATTTTAATTCTTGTGAGCAATCTATTTGCTCCCTGGGTATAGTGCTTGAATTGCGGCCAAATGTGCAATTCCCTCCTGCCCCACAGTTCCTGTGTGTAATGTTTGCAAGGTGGGTCTGCATCCGGGAACAGTGTGCCCAGAAAACATCATGTTCATAGCACTGGTTTTCCATAACAGAAGAAAACAATGCATGTAATTCAATGAACAATATTAAAATGCATTTCATTTTTTAAAAGTAGATAAAAAAGGTTAAGTAAATTAAGAGGAACAGATACTCCAAAACTTCTAATGCCCTTGGTTGCAAAACTGCCCTGGAAATTATCTATTCAGTATTTTTAACATTCCACCCAAAGAAAAAGTTGGGAATATTTGACCTTTTAATGCATGCTTCAAAGAAAACACTTCCAAATGCTACGTAATAAATCAATCTTTACTTACTTAATAACCATGATGTTTTCCTTTTGAGTCAGGAACTCAGGAGAAAGTCTAGGATTAAAAACCCAAAATTGACAGCTTTCTGGTCATTTAATGTAAATTGTATTTTATTGATCAGATTTGAAAGCATTTAATATTAGATTTGTGCAATGACATCAACCGAGGATGCTGCCGTCACTCTAGAGACAAACCCCATCTACATGGCAGAAGCTCTGTCTCTGTAGAAAGGACTTGGCCTCACCACTCAGCTACGAATCTTTGCTTTATGTTTTACAAATACTAAACAATTTTGCTCATTTCTAAGGCTTCCTGGGTTTTCTCCCTCTCTGATAGAACTGTGTTTACTTGTTCTCGTATTTGCCAACAACTCTCCATATCGTATTTACAGTCGATATCCTTCTGTTGGTAGGTTATTTTAACAGAGCAGTTTATTAAAGCATCTTTCATGAGAATAGGTGCCTTGCACTGCTGCGTTGAGCACTGCCATGTGAGAAAGTTTCCTCCTGAATGCAGCAATACAGACTTATCAAATATTGGGTTTGGGACATCTAAATGAAGGAGGATAAAAAGGAATGCAACTGTGGATCCTGTGTAGATGCTTGTGCAAATCCCGCTGTGGGTAAAATCTTGCTGGACATGGACCTGCTGTGAAGGAAGCACAGCACGATCCTTGCAGCTTGTTTGTCTTCCTGCCTCTTTCCTTCACTTTTTAAATTCATGTCATCCAAATTCTTCCTTTTTAAAGTATTTTTTCCTTTCTTTTTTTTTTTTTCCTCTTGACTAAGAAGCGATGCCCAAGTTTCTCTCCCTGGGGGCAGATGTCAGTTTACCTCCAGTATATTCTGTTATTCTTCTTCATCTGCTCTTGGAGTTAAACAGACCTGGACTGCTTCTCTTTGGTGGTTGCTCTGACCACACTGAAATACCCACCTCATCCCTCCTTAATTGGTGCTGAGATGGCAACAGAAGTGATGCTGATGCTGTTTTACACAGTGACACTTCTCCTGCAGCCACACTCCCAGCCAGCACTTCACAGAGAAAACGTTGTGGCAGGGCTGCTGTAGGCAGCTCCATTTCATTTTGCTCTTTTTCACTATTCATTATTATTGGAAGCAGTTTCCAGTGAATGAAAAGGTCTCATGACTACCAAGGCGCGGGGCTGCCTCCTGCTCTGAGTGCATTTATTTTTCTGTATGTGTTCATGTAGGTTTCTTGAACCCCTGGAGTTTTTCTAGCTTCTCTTTAGTATTTGACATTTATTCTTTGTGTGCTTTTCTGGCTCATTAGTTTATTAAACATCAACGGTTATGCAGGTCTTTGATCCTCTTAAAGCTTAACTGGTTATGCCTGTCTCTTAACCAGTCATTGAGACACTGCAATGTTCCCTCTCTCCTGGGCACTTCAGCTCATCCACAGACCCTTGTCAGTGCCTTTGTCCAAGGTGTTTTCAAAGGTCATATGATTTATATGTGAGTTTCTCTTCTTATTTTGCAGATTACCTTGTGGAAAGGTGCAGTTTTCCTCTAAGAAATACATTGTTCACCTCTGCGTGTGTGTGCACTTTTAATGGCTTCCAAATTAATCAACGTCTTTATGCAAAGAAAACTATATTACATCTGGGAAATTGATTTGTCTTGAGCATTTCTTCAAAACAGGGGACACCTGAGGTTAATGAGAAGGGATTCCTGTGCTAGTGGTTCAGTTTCTGCTTGCAGAGCTTCTGGGTGAACCCACCTACCGCTGATGACCTACACTTTCCTCTGTGCTGCTGGCTGGGGCGATGCTGCATTCGGGCCCCCCCAATGCCAAATCCACCATTTGAACATCCTCACTGATAGGACTGTCTGATTCCTGTCCACGTTCCCAAGTCTTATAAAGTGTGATCTCTTCCCATAGGAGGTAAATAACATGCCTACAGTGAACCACAGCCCCTAAAACCTAATGGTGCAGGCAGAGTTTACTGCTAAACTTTGCGCCCCGGGAGATGAGAGCATCTCTCCCTGGAGGGAGCTCTTCCAAAAGTCACCTCCGAGTTGCTAAGAAACAGCTTGTCACCGTGGCACGGGCAGTGATCAGCTGTATCCAGGTAATTAGAAGTCATTTCTGCTTTATTATTAACTACTTGTTGATTTCTTTAAAACACAATTTCCCTCTGTGTCCCCGCAACTACAACACTCCTGGTGCATCTGCATCGCCTCTGTGATTTTTCTTCCTTCAGAAACTTGGCTTCCAGAGGCTCTTCCTGGTGCTCCGGCCATGACCTAACCCTCCTTTGCTGAATAATTCCTACCGAGGCAACACAGTTTCCCCACTGTGTTTTCCATGCTACGGTGTTTCAGGAAAGCAAATAAATCAGGCTCTCTCCCATCACCAGGCAGCCTTGTTTGCTCAATTTTGCTGTTCCATTTCTTGCTTTATTGAATAAGCATGTATTTATGTACCTCGTGTCCTTTTACTGCCTGCCCATTTTTATTGAACTTCTCTATCGGCCGCATGGTTGGGTTTTCCTGACAGGGTTTTGGATCTTGAAGCGCTATTTCTTCAGACCAGCTGTCACTTCTGTCCTAACCTTGTCCCATGAGATCTCTGTGCATCACTTATGTGTCTAGCTTTGCCTGCCTAAGTGCCCCATCACCTTCTCCTCAGCCTTTTTAGTTTTAATACCTTTGTACAGTCAATCTCTCTGGGGTTCTCCCCCTTCTCTTCCCTACCAAGCCAGCCCTGGCCTGAAGTCTTTCCCTGGTAATAGAAACAGTCTCCAGCTTCAGACTTAAAAGTTATTTAACACACGTCAGTCTGCAACAGAGCCAGAGTGCTGCTCCCACGCAGGCAACTTAGAGGGAGCCTCATACTCTGCTTTGCTGCAGCAAACACCCAGCAGCAGTATGGGGAAAGATGTGCCAGTGTTACCCCCCTCTTGGCTGCCGTTATCCCCATCTAATAAGTAGTTCAAGCTTTAGGATTGGAGAGGAGGATTTTTGCATTGATTTACCAGCTTAGGATCATGCCACATGGTGGGATTTTCCCCTCACTCCAACTCCCCATTTCTTTCAGGAGAGCACTGTGGAGCTTTGGGGATGTAGGAAAGCAGAAAATCTTTTCCCTAATGGCTTGCATTGCTGCTTGGTGCCTGCCTGCCAAATTCGATGTCGGGAGACACTGAGATCTGTAGGGCTGAAAGTTGGTGGCTAATGAAGGAGCCTCGGGATGTGAATGAGGTTTCTTGTCCAGCACAGCCAAACACAAGGATGTTATTTATAGCTGCTCACTTGCGCCATAAGCACCTGTAAAGACTTTATTCTTCATCCCCTCAGTGGAATCACAAATGACAGAAAGAGCTGAAGATGTAATGACCCTTGAGGTAGGAGAAATTATTTACCAAACCGTAGATAAGGCGACTTATCTCCTGTGCTGTGTTTAGGGCAGCCAATCTGTTGCAGATGTTACCATAGTCATGCTGGTTAATTTAAAATTGTCCTGCATTCCTTATGTCTCCAATTCCTTTCTTAGGAAACTAAATCCTTTCATTACCCAAATACAGCAGAGGAGATGAAAACGGTTGGTTTGTGGATGTATACGGCCATTCCAAGGGAGCTTTATGTAATTGTTTCTTAAATAGAAATGCTTCCTCTATTTTTCTTGGTCTGGTTTATCCTGGTTCTGTTGTTTGCCATACGTTTTCTGACATATGCTCCTTGTCTAGCAGTAAAAAGCTACCAAGACTGAGAAGCCTTCATTGATTTGTAACAGGCGGAGTAGGAGCTCTTCTCATTTTACTGACTTTACAAACTCGGTAGCAGATATGAGATAATACAGGGATTATAAAGGCGTTCTTACCGTTGGTTTCCTGGAATAATTTTCTTTGTGTATGGGTTAAAAGGATAAGGATTAACGACACTATTAAGTATTGGAGACAGCAGCCCTATTTGTTTGCCTCTAGCTTTTAAAAGGCGACTTTTAGATGAGAAGACTTGCTATTTGCTTGAATTGAACATGGTCCCCATGAACTCCCAAAAAAACCTCTGCCATTTCAGGCAACTCTCTCACCACCAAATACCTAATAGGTCTTTATCCACTGAAATCAGGCCAGGATCGCAGCTGCTCTGTGTATGAGAAGACTGATTTATACTTGCAAGACATTATATGACTAGTCACAGTTTTATCTGTGCATTCAGCTGCAGTGCTGAGTAGTGAGTTGTGTTTGTCTCTCCGGTGTGAGATTTATCACTTGCCAATCACATGTGAGCCCTAATCTTAGTTTTCTTTTTCAGACAAGGGTTTGGAAGCACTTACAGGATGTCAGACTCATGCAGCTGGAGATAGCCCTGGGAGTTAATTTCACCCACAGCTCTGTCACTTCTCTGGTGAGACCCACAGTACAATACAAGAGCCCGTTTACCCCCAGATCCTGACCTGCTCTTCCTGCAACCCGGCAGTGCTGCAATCAAAACTGTCAAGGAAAGGGGTCTACATGCAACAGTTTGACTGTTGCTGTTCTGCCATACTTTTAAGCTAAAGGATTGTCAAGTTTTAATCAGTCTGCATTAACTGTGATGCTCTTACAGTCAGTTGATCATGGAAGGAAAGCAACTGTTTATCGTACTGAAAGCATTAAGTGACCTCTGCTAATTAAAAGATAATGTCAATGCAGTTGAGTGCAGTGCCTGGGTCTTTAGCCTTTTAGACAGGCATTAAATGAAAATCAAAGAGTTTGTAGGAAATACATGTGGTAAAGGTAAGAGAATTGTTGGTGGAAATAGCAGGTCAGGTTTCAGTAGAAGTTATTTAAGCCATTAATGATACCTAATATGCCATGCAACCATCAATTTGCTGAAAAAGAAAAGCTTCCTCCCCAGTTGCGAGATGTCTTCACTTACTCTACCTTCACTGGATCATTTAGCTTGGAAAAGCCAACGATACAGTGGATCCAGTGTGTCTCTCTGTCCATAAATAAGCTAAATGCGTTTTCTCACAAATGCATGTCACCTTCTAAATGACCCAGACATTCAGTGTCAAGTTCTGTGTTCAGTAATAATGTAGTCAGTGTCTACAAATGCGGTCTTGCTTGCCTTTTTTCATTACTGCAGTGTCTGGGAGACAAAGCAAAACAGGTGGGATAACTATGTACAAGCACATCCCTTACTCCTTGGAGACTATAAATGGTAAACAGCCTCTTCTGCTTTCTACATTTATATAGATGCAGGATGAAACCCCTTCAGAGAGAGGAACGACGGCACAAATTCTGATGAAATCACCTGAAGATGCTGCCTGCCATTGTCCTCCAAGGAGTCACAGTGGATGAAGAGCTCTTGGAGGAGATATCAAAGCAGTCTATAAAAGTTCGGCTTTATTTTTCAGGTTTGTGCCTCACTCTTTGACTCCTTCCTCTGTGAGAAGAAGCAGAAGGAAGACTGTTATTTGCCACTTGGAAGAAGTTAAATCACATGTGGGAATATAGAGAGGAACGTAATGGCTCAGATTCCTGTGTTTGAGAATGAAGCTGGCTTCATGCATAAAGCAGAGGCTTCGTGAGGAGGAGAGGGGAGGTGTTTGCTTCTCTTCAGATTAGAAGTGCTCTTGAAAAGGGAGGTAATCTCTTCCCAGGCAGTTTGTAACTGAGCTCTACAGCTGCCAAATTGTATTTGATCACATTCAGCGTCTCCAGCTGAGGAGGCTGCAGAGTGAGGAGCAAG
Source organism: Pezoporus flaviventris (assembly GCF_033815535.1). NCBI lineage: Eukaryota > Metazoa > Chordata > Aves > Psittaciformes > Psittacidae > Pezoporus > Pezoporus flaviventris. Next base: position 5,190,641 of record NW_026892569.1, read on the forward strand.
GTGTGAAGGCATCCAAGCCAGCCCTGACCTCAGCCTCTCTCAGAGCCATCATCCAGAGTCTTTCCAGGCGGAAGATGCTTGATCTGCCACAGGACTGAAAGCTACAGGATGAGGTGGGCTGAGCTTCCATGATGCTGCTGATCTTTTGGACAGGAGACCAGTGCTGGGATGAGCTCACCAGCCAAATGCTCATCAGTCAGGGTTACTGTAGCATCTGTGCCTTTTATCCCATCACACTGTGGGTACGAGATCCCCTTTGCTGCCCTCTGTGACAAGTGCACAAGCCTGGCCGGATGTAGGGATGGCACCTTGTGCATCACCACAATGTGATATTCTCCTTGGATAAGGCAGCTCTGTAAATGACTCTGATAAATGCAGCTCGGGCTGATCAGCACTGGGCTACCTAGAGTAGGAAGGATGTGCAGCTCTCCGCTTGGTCATGCTGTGGGAAGTTGGAGGCATGGATGTGTGTTAAGATAGGTGAGCAGGGGTGAGAATAGCAGCATCGGTGCCGTGTCCAGCACACTGCCTCCCAGCTGAGAGAGCATCACTGCAGGGCCAGGGGTATCCTGTCAGCCAAAGAGGGTAACAGGACAAGGGGGAGATTTTAAACCAGAAAACAGTGCTTTTTCTCAGTGCCAGCCATCCACTTCACAGAATATATTGTCCATCTGAAGGGAAACCTAAAAGGGAGGTCTTGACACAAATCTCCCCTTTATAGAAGTTGTTTTTTCTCCACCCAACCTCCTTGGCAGTAGACAGTTACACCTATTTATGTGAAACCCCAAGAACTATCACTTTGAAAACTTTCAGCTATGAAAGTGATACCCTTTCTGTTTACCCTAAACACCGAATATTGTGGAATACACCCCCTTATTTATACTGTGGTCAAAGGCTGTTGCTGATGGGCAGATCTCTGGTTTCAGCAGTGCCTGATGTCTCATTTCTCTCTTTGGTGCTTTATAATAAGTTCTGATTTTCAGTGTTTTTTTGAGAGCAGTATGTACACCTGAAGACACTTTAAAGAAGCTATTTAAAAGGTTGTAAAAAATAAAATAAATACTTGGCATCAAGGTTCTTGGAGTGCGTGATGAATATTTTAATAGTTAAAAATCTAGCCAGAGAGAAATGAAATGATTTAGTGCTCTAAATAAATCTCTTTGTGGGTTTTAATGTGCAAAAATGGACAACAATGGCTTTAAACCTTCTCCACAAATACATCTATTCCCTGCTATACTTTTTATATGTTATATCCGTAGCCAGTAATGGACTGTTATATCTTTTTAGGGGCCAAGAGAAGGTATTACACTGGTTTTTCTTCTCTAGGACTTTGCATAATAACCTTTGATCAGTGTTTAGACCTTTGGGAAGACAGCCATGGTTGTAAAGCTCATCCATAGCACCTTCATCTTCACAGATTTTGCATCCCATGTTGGAAAGTGGACACCAGAGAGAGGGAATTTTTGGGGAGGTTGGGAGGGGAAGGAGCCCATGTGAAGTGGCTCAGGCGGCATTAATTGTGGAGAGCTCTGTGCTCACGTAACTTCTAATCACTTTGAGACTGAAATGAGTTTCAGGCCAGAATGGGTAATATTTGGTTGTGTCACTGCTTAACATTTCCTTTTCCTTCTCTTTTTTGTAGTATCAGCTATGGCAGAGGTGGAGCATTACTTGAGATGGTGTTTGTGTGATCGATCAACGCATTAGCTAAGAAAGCCTTGAATTTCTTCTTTCAATTAACTAAATGTATTAGTGTCGATGAAACTTGTACCCCTGAGTTGTATTTCTGTAAAGCAATATCTTTCACCTGAGCCGGAGCCCTTCATCCAGGCTGCGAGGCTGCTTTTCTGGCAAATCTTCCTGCTCATCGAATCTCCTGTATTTTGTTCCTCGCTGTTATAGTAACTCCTGTTGCTAAATGTACTGAATGCAAGTGCTGAAATGACAGTGCTAGTATAAATTATTAAAATTACAGAGAGTAATAAAAATGGGTTGTGCATAAAAAGGTATAGAACCAGGCAGTGGAACTTCAGCTTTTAAGTTACTTCAGAAAGTTCTCTAGTATCTGTTACATGGACAAGCTATGCATTAAATACAGTTGGGTTTTCTCTTATATGTTTTCTAAAGCAAAATGTTTGGATGCTGTACTCTTTAGGCTTCCAGCTTTCCTTGAAGAAGATGAGATGGTGAGAGGTCTGCTCACAGGCTTTTGGTAATTTTGAAAAGCATCTTTCATTACATGCTTAAAAACACAGCGTCCAAACCCATACATTGTTTCTGAAGATGTATGCAGGATGTTTGTAACAAGGAACAGTGAAGAGATTTAACTGTAGGAAATCCACTCTGTATCTGATACATAAATTCATTAATCTAATGCATAATGTCTGGTTTTTTTTTTTTAGTAAAACAGAAAAGTTCTTGAGAATCAATGAAATAAAACTGTCCCCTTGACCTCAGTGTAACCAAAACAGTTTGAGTTTTTTCTCTCTTGCAGCAGACACTCAGAGACTGGGTATGGGAAGTGCTATGGGCAGCTGGAAACAGACACCCCACAGCACAGATGTAAGGTCAGTGTACAGTGCGTAATTTCAGCCCTCAATGGAGAAGATATGGTGAAATGTTGACTTTAATTACCATGGGACACAGATTAGCAGATGGTTCCATGGATAGGCTGCTCTCCATGTCTATAAATAGCAGAAGTTAATTTATGCAAGATCTTTCTTTTCTTTAATAGCTATCATCTCCCAATGTGTCACTATCTTTCTGGCAAGGAAGTATCCAGCACTGGAGCTAGAATATAGGTCCTCTTTAAAGCCCTGGTATCATGTGATTATGTTACAGTAAAAAAGCATCTGATCAAGTAACTCCTGATTGAAAAGACAGGCTGTGACAGCCTGATCTGAATGCACCTTCATTTCAGAAATAACAACCAGGTATCTGCAAGTCATCTGGAATAATAGCTGGGAGAAGTGGGGAAGGCAGCACGGCTCTGAGCGGGGTCAGCAGCTTCATGCAGTTTCCCATCTCTTGCTGCCTTCAGCTTCCATCTCCCTACTGTTGGATGAATTTCTTTGCTTGCAGATGAATCCTATTACCACAACCTATTGCTTACAGCTGTTCTTTCTGCCTGGTCCTGCACAGCTTTGCTTGATTGCCTCCTTCTACTACCAGAACATTCAGGTTTGGGGCTGGTTCCCATGAAGTTGCAGTGCTGGGGGATGTTTGCCTTGTTTAGGGCACTCACGTTAACCTAAGCCTGTTGGGGTCCTGCTGCTCCTGTTGAGCAGCTCCATGCTCAGTTTGATAAGCACCTTCATGCTGCCACCTTCAGGATTGGGGTCTGGGCTTTGAGTCACCATGAGACCAGCCACAATTGGAAGGAGTGAATGGCCCTGCTGAAACTAGTGGAATGCCTCACGTCTCCAAGTACCCTCCCTCACTTGGTCTGAGCAGCAAAAGCACTCAATGGTAAGTGGCTAAAAGGCTTTGAGTTGACAACCGGTATAAGAGATGCTGCTCCCCTAAAAAAGGACCTGCTTTCCCCCTCTCTGGGATGGCAGCACAGCCCTTATTGCTGTCCCTGTGTGCAGAAGCAGCTTCCACCCCTTTGGATCCCAGGTTTTGCCTCCCTGACATGTAGACCCCAGTGCTACAGCTGCCACTTGGCTCTTTATCACAGGAGCTCATTTCCCTTGTTACTGGGCTCTACCAGGTCTCCCACACAGTGTCTGTCAACAGTTTCTGCAATGGAAGCATCACTTTTTGGTTCATAGCTTTGGCTTCTCTGTCGTTCAGAAAACCTCATGTTAGCAGGCTTGGCTGTAACTGTTACCCAGCAATTGGGTACCAGATGCCCACTGATATTTATACTTTTGGGTTTTACTGTACTATTTGTGCCTCACCCAAAGATCTCTTAGGAAACCCCGATTTTCAGCAAATATATCCATCATTGTGCAATATTTGTAATATAAATCAGCTGGGTCCAAACAATCTTTATGTCAAATACTTCACTGCCACTACATTGAATTAAAGTGGTACTAGTAAATAACAAGTAAGCTAAGAATTTGCTAAGCTGCATGTGTAAGTACAGGGAGCTTTTTCAGACAGAGCACTTTCTTTTCCCAGCAGTAGCACACTATCTCCTAGTCCTGCAGAAAGGCTGAGCCAATCCTTTTCTCACCACCTGGACAGGTAAATGGAATGCAATAGAGGACCTGCACCGCAACTGAATTTGTGCCATCTCAAGCCCAATGCCAATCAAAATCAACCGCCAGAAACATGCATCGAAGGATCAAGGTCCAGATCCTGCTCAGTGATGAATCTAAACCTCCTTTGGTTCAGTAGGGATATGCTGGATTTATCTACATGTAATCTAGAGCAGATTTTGGACCCTGCTCATGAGCATTATGCCTTTTGCTACAGGAAGGAAGATTGTTTCTGACCTTGCTTAAACTAAGCAGCTTTAATCGTTCAGTATGGAAACACCAAGACTGGGCTGGGGGCTGGGGACACAGACATGAGAATCCTATAATCTTTGGTTAAGTTGTAATGAAATTGTCCAGGATGAGAAGGAAACAGATGGATTCTGATTAATTTCTCACAAGTGTAGACCTCAGCATCCGATGTAACATATGTGGTGAGCAAATGTCACTCATGCCTCCAAAGTGCAGAAAAAAATCACTATTGTCAGGATATATTCATTGGCATATTGGCTGCTGAACTCCCAGGGGTATAAAGATGCTGTGCATTACATTAAGTCCTGAATTAAATATTCAGAGGCAGAGATACCTAACCCCTTCCTCTATGCCTCACTGGTTATCGCAGTTGAACTTAATGAATTGAAAGAGGGAGGGAAAGGGAGATTTTTTCCCCCCTCCTTTGTAAATCGTTATTTACTGTGAAAGGAATATCAAGATGGCTTGATATTTCTGCTTTACAGAGTTCATTTGACAAGCAATACAGCCTGAGTTAGGGAAAATAATGCAGCTTTGAGCTGTAAACGAGCAACTACACTACTTTGATCTCATGCTGATAGAAATCAGAGGCCAGCTCTGTGTTTGTGCAGTTGTTCTGGGTTTTGTCACTTCTATAATCTATTTCATGTAATTGCATATTTAAAGAAAAAAATGATGTTCATTTATTGATTGCCACTCTATTGTTTAAGGCACGTGAGATAAGAGGCCAGAGCTGCTTGCTCCTGTCTTCATGTAGTCTTAGGAAGTGGAAGAAGCTATGCATGTGAGTAAAGTGAGGCCCCATCTGTGCCAAGGAAAGAGATTCATTACAGCTGACTTGTCCTGTTAGAATTACTGCCCCAGACTGTTTCTCGGGAAAGGATGTCACTAAGATATCTAATAGAGTATTTCATCACCAAAGTTGGGAAACAAATATCGAGCAGTGGGGCTCCGGTGTAGCTCAGGCTCTGCACCCTTCTTCCACTCAACCTTCTGCAAAGCCAAGCAATGTGTATGTTAGTGTCTTCTCTTCAAAAATGAATTCCTCATTAGAAAAAAAAGGGGGGGGGGGGGGAACATAGGTATTTTGTTCTCTGTATGTTGAAATTCTGTCTACCTTAAATTACTTGTACATTTCCCTCTCCCCTTTTGGCAAACACTGCTCCAGCTCACATCATGGGCTGGTTTGTTTGTCTTAATGATCTTCTTCACAAGTGAATGTGTATCTTCTTTTGGGGAGCAGAATCACCTCAAAAGGAGCTTTATTTCTGATTGAGGAAGATGTAGCTGATAGGTCTGGGGAAAAGCTGAGACATCCATATTAGCTGCTGTCGTAAGCTGGCTGAAGCAAGCTCCCTCACTCTTTCTCATGCAGCATTTTGTTTTGTTCTAAATTGAAGATGCAGCAAATCTCAGTAATAGCTGGGACTGTACTAAACGGCACCCACCTGCTAAAGTCATAACCTTCATTTTAATTAAAAGCCCTAGTTTTGGAAACTTGACCTGAGATTCTTGTTTCTCTTCTTGACCATTTAATATTACGACCTGTGCTGGCCTACAGGCTCCTCTTCTCTTGTGAAGCTCAGCAGGATTCTGACTTCTTCGCTCATTAGAGAGAACTAGTAGTCTCTGTGTTTAAATCCTTAAGATTTCTAACAAGACAATCAGACTCTGATTCCTCAGGATGCTGGTATGCAGCTGAGGGTTGGTTTTGCTGAAATTCCCGATTTTTTTGCTGAAACTGGTTGTTTCCAACAGATTTCACCTGCCATTGCCTTAATTATGCGCCAGAATTGAGGTTACAACTTGTGCATCTGTAACCTTTCTGAACAACAGTGTTATCCTTTGTCAGCTGGAAACTTCTGTTCACTTTGTCAGTTTTTAACATGATTCCTGGCGATGCATCACTTGTAGTTCCCTCCATGAAGCTGTTGTCAGTGCAAATGGGACTAAGCTTGATTATTGCTTACTGCATCGAGACTGCACAGGGCAAAATCGCATCAATCCCCCACTAATCTCCAAAATCACTGAAGAAAATCAGACTGGATCTTTTCCCTTGTTTTATCACATGTCAGTGGAACTTCCTCAAAAGAGTCCCCTCCTTTGCTGTCCTAGAAGCTGTGCTGGGACTCCTTGGCCCATAAGGGTGTTGACACTGCAAAGCTACATCAGGCTATTTTGACCCAGCTTGTGTTGTGTGAAAACCTCTGAGGCTCATGATGCCATCCCAGCTAAACACCTGGTTTGCTGAATGAACCTACCCACTGCTCTGCTTGGCAGAGGTTTTTGTGGATAGCCAGGGAAGCCTGAAGCCACAAGAAAAGGTGAAGTCAAGGAGAGAGGTGGGAGATGGATTTATAGGGAAGATGAAATGGTGGGCAGGGAGATTTCTATTAATTAATTGCAAAGCTGTGGAGAAAAGGAATATACAACCAACACAGAAATAGCTTGTGGCAAAAAACAGCTCCCTAAATCAGGTAACTGGAAGATACTCAGCCAAGTGAAGCCATTTTCAAGGTGCAGCATGATGAGGATGGGACCTGAGTGCCTGTTGCCTTTGTCTCTTGAGCTGAGGCATCTCACATGAAAGTCCCAAGTGCTGCTTCCTGTGCACGACAAACCAGTATAGGTATTAAATTGGGGCATAATGATGAATGAAACTGTGGGATGTGTCTTGATTATCCCAGGTTTCTAATGTATAATTGAATTATTTTAGTGAGTATATTTCAAGCCCTTTGATTTCTGGCCTCCGTTTTTAATTACTCAGCCCCCTCTTGCCCTTGTGCATTATTATGCTACTCATTAGCATTCAGTGAGACTACAGAAGTTTGACTTCTGAATAAAGTAGCATACAAAGAGAAAGGATGCTTTTTATCCTACCACTTAATAATTTAAATGGAACCCTTTTCTTTAATCAATGTTTAATAGTACAATAGTTGTTTATTTAAACTGCACAATGCCGGATTTTGCAAACAAAAAAGAGAGGAAGGATAAATATGTTTAGAAATAATGAGCTTTGTAACCATTGTAATCTTCAAATGGTTTAGAATATCCACAGCACTCAGAATGTCTGTTCCTCTCCATGAGATGGTAACATGGGCCTCAAATGTATCTGTGTCGTTTATGCAGCATTAAGTTGTATGAGCCTATTTTTTATTTGAGGGAAGCAGAAAACCTTGCTAATTGCAAAACTGAAAGCTACTCAGCAGCGTTAATATTGTTGGCATGACCGCCAGCTGTGATGATTAGGATGTGTGACAGAGGGAGAGATAATTTGATCACAGGCCTGGGGACTAGAAGCTCTTGCGTCCTGCTCCTTCCCAGCACACCTGCAGAGGTAAGGAAAATACAGGGGGAGATATAGTTCTGCCCCACAGTACCGACACTTTTGGGGGCTCCTGGAAACCCGTGTGTAACACCAGGTCATGGGAGGGAGCACAGCTCAAACCTAGGCATTAACTTGTCAAAGGAAATAGCTTTATAGGGGATCTGTAATCGGGTGTGGAAGGCACTGCAGGTGTGATGCTTGTTCTGTGTCAGTAAATTGTGCCTTTGGATGTGACTCATCACTGTGGGCAAGTGACTGGGAGACTAGGACAGGGCAAGATGAGGGGGACCCATAGAGCTCAACATAAAAGAGATGAACTAAAGCAGCCGTCCCTCTGCTCAGTTTCCTCATCTGTGAAACAGGAATTGATCAGGGATATCTTGAGGATTTAGCGATATCTGGAGACCGCTTTGGAGGCATTAAAACTAGCAAGCATATTATCTGCATTTCAAAGTACTCTTTGGACATCACTTAATTCATTTTGACAGCAGCTCTGTGCAAGAAATGTGGCTGTCTCCATTGTCTGGATGGGAAAACTGAGTCTAAGAGGCAGACCAAAACAGAGGTGGCTGGGGAAGGAAATGCGAGCACAGGATAGCACTGGGTCAGGGAGAGCTGTGACCTCCTGTCTCCCATGGCTCAGCAGCCTGGTTTTAAGAGCACCCATTGCAGGTGAACTGCTCCGTCCACATGTACTGGGGGGTATTGATCCCACATAATCCCTATCTGATGTCCTGGCTACCCTGCTTCCAACAAATGGTTCCCCAGGCAGCAGCACTAGACCTTTTCCCTGTTGATTTGTGTCTCCTGTCTTCTAAATCTTCCTCTTTCCCACCAGTACATCCAGTTCTCTCCCTTGTCCCCAGATCTACTTCTCACAGTCCTTTGTGCAAGCTTGGAGCTCCTTCCCTTATCTGCCGTTTCTCTATCCCCTTCTCTAGGCTCACAGGGGTCTGGAGGCATGTGAAATATCAGGAGCAATAGGCAAGAAGGTGGCAGCTCCACATGTAAGGAATGAGATGAAGAAACGTGATCTGCCGGTGTGGGCTTGTTCCCTGTTTTGACTAATTTGTAGTTCTTGTTGATTAAAAAATCACAGCTGAGTTCTGCTAACATGAGATGAGGGAGAGCTAAGGCTGGGGGTTCAGACCCTTTCTTTCAGGCTAAGTGAATTTATCCCAGGTGTGAGTGTCTGTTACTGTATTATTAATTTACAAGGAGCTGTGGTGTGAAAGCTGTTGAGACTTCTACCGTTTTTCACATGTGCGCTAGAAAAGTTGCACATGGACAACTTGAAAGGCAATGTGCAACTCCACATCAGCAGCTGATGAGTGATTTCCTGTGACAGAAGTAGCCTGCCCTGTTCTGCAAGGTTCATTTTCAGCGCTTCTTCCTGTTTAAGGAATGTTTGTCCAGGGGGATGATGATTTGTATCGCATCAGTGTTTAGGGAATGTAACCAAGATCAGCCTGCCGTTGCACAGAGCTCTACAGTCACTTAAGGTGACTTTGCCCTCTCACAGAGTGAGACTAATCTGTGGATATTTAAATGCCTGACTCTCACTGAAGGATGTGTTTGGGTATCTCTATCTTTTAAGCAAGCACCAGAGTTATGGGAGAAACTGAGGGTGTAAAGTGAGGTGATAAAGGCAGTAGAGAAAGTCAGTGGCAGAGCAAGAAACAGACTGTTTCCTGGTGGTTGCTGCCTGTCGATGTGACCCTGGCTCCGCAGCAGTGAAACACCACCTTTTGCTTTGCCATTTCAACTGAATTTTGGAAGGTGGTAGTTCACTGGGAGCCCGTAGGACTGTAGTGTACGGCAGGAGTGATTGGACACGTGAGAAGAGGCGATGGGGTTGTGGTCCTGACCCTCTGCACCCGTCTCAACTTGCGCCCGTCTCCAAAAGATGCTGCGACCTCCGGCCCGGCTACGAGCTGAAACAACGTCTGCTTTCTCCTCCCTCTGCTGAGCAGCGGCCGCTCGGATGTTGGAATAAGGTGAGGGCTCTGCCAAGCAGTCAGAAGCCCCTGCTGAGCAGGGCGTGCAGCTCTGCTGCGGAGGGAAGGGCGCTCTTCCCTGCAGCACCCTGGCTGCGCGGGGCGGAGGGAGGAGCGGGCCCTGCGCCCCAGCCGCCTTAGCTCCGCGGAGTCGGGTGCGGGAGGCAGTGAAGGGAGCGAGCAGGGAGTCCCGTGGAAGGGAAGAGACAGAGAAGCCGCGACACTGTGCTTCCTCCCCCTGTCTCTGAGGAGGAGGAGCGGGAGGGGAGCGCCAGAGCCACTTAGGGCGATGCGCCGCTGCGTGCGGGATTGAGTCCTTGCGGAGCATCCTCCGCGCAGCCTGAGAGCCGGGTGTGCGCCCGCTTGCCCGAGGAGGATCCCCCCTTCCAACACCCGTGCTGCTGCCTCCTTGTTTCTCCAGCGCAGCCGCTCCTCGGACGAGGCGGCGGGCAGGTGAGCGGTACCCGGTGTTAGTGCTCGGCCCTGCGCGTCCCGGGCAGGCTGGAGCTGTGACCGCAATGGGGAACGGGGTGAGCTCCGCTGGAAGAAGGGTGGCTTAATCTGCGGTGTAACTTGTATGGAGGAGTGCGGTGGATAGCAGGGACTCGTCTGTCCCCGAAGTGGCCACTGGGGCTGGCAGGCGGCCCCAGGCGGGAGGCGCGGGGACCCCGCCGAGCAACCCCGCACTGGGCAGCGTGAGGGGCTTTTGCGCCTTTAATCACGTCTTTAGCGAGCCCCGCGGGCTGGGCAGGCGCTGGGTGCGGGGTGGGACCGGGAGTGTCAGTGCGCAGCACTTCAGGTGTTCGGGTTGTAGTTAGACATCGCTGTGTACCAGTGGGTGTGTGTATTCATTTGCTGCTGTAGTTATTCTAGTGACGGGGATGTCACTAGCAAACGGACAAGCTTGTTTTGTAGATGTCACTCTTACTCCTATTTTTGTTTTCCTTTTTAAAAATGTTTTTAATTTCAGCCACCAATTTTATACCTCCTGGAATACTTTAATTTCCCAGAGCAGTTGGCTTCTCACCACTGGCACTTATACCTTTTTGAGTGGGAGATCTTGATTTACTTTCTTTAAACCAGAGCTCTAACAATACCCACTCCTTTCACTGAGGCATGTGTTATTTTCTGCCCCCAGCAACTTCACTGTGACAAAAAAACAAACAGCTGGAAATAATCACTTAAAGAGATGCGACTTCCCCTGTTTCAACAAGTTGCTTTATTCTCTGCTCCAGTAATTTCCTCCAAGAGTGGCGTTCATTGTCGTTAAGTATGTTAATGTCGTTAATGATGTGGTGAGATACATGATGTTAAACCTGCAGTCACCGGGGATTAATGCACGGGCATGACATCACCAACAGCCAATGAGGTGATGGGTTTGGACACGTACTGACCCAAACTGTCTTCCAAACTGCTGGGTTGATCCTGACGTATTCCTAAGGAATAACAGAAGTTTGGGCAACTGGTGTGGTTTCCTAGCATGGCTCCATTGTGTTCCTTAGTCTTATGCCCCTGTAGGCATGGTTCATTAAATAACTACACGTGTGTGGTGAGTCCGGTTGATCAAAGGTTTCACTTCTTAGGAAGAGATTAGTGAAAACGGACATGCTAGTGTAGGGAAAGATGATGTGACTGAGCCGGCTGCTGGCAGAATATAAACAGCCAAAGAGTTCTCAGCCCTTGTGGCAGGAAAGCTGCGTGAACAATGTGTTTGAGCGCACAGTGGATTTACCTGTAGTAAATTGCCTCCTTTGCCTTATTGCTTGGAGAGGAGCTGCTCACGTGGAGGTAGGCACAGGATCTGTATCGGGGGAGTGAGAAGGGAACCGTGCAGCCCGGTGGATGCTGCGTAGCTGGAGAGGCAGGAACACGTATTCCCCCACTGTGCTAATGGCTCCTGGTCTGTTCTTGCTTTCACCCCAGGACCTCAGTGCCTGTGTGCTGCCAAGGTCGAGCAGGTTTGAAGCCCTTGGTCTCAGTTCCTGTTACATTGCTGTAGGGTTGCTCAAAAATTCAGCTGTCTTGGGTAGCTTTTGCAGAATCACAACAGATGTTGCCAAGCGCGGTCTGACTCCCCAAATGTGCAGTTCTGAGTTCAGGCTGCCCCTCCTCTCTAATGTTTCCTTTACCTTCATCATTTTGCAGCAGACTCATTCAAGCCTCCCATGGGTCAGCTGGGGGCTTCCCTGCAGGCTCTGTGCGACCCTTTGTGTCACTATCACAAATATTTACACACAAATCACTTATGTTAGTTTAAACACTTTGTCTTTGCTGGAGTTCTCAGTGGGTGTAAATTCTGGGGTCCAGAGTTCATCTCTGAAGTCTTTTAATGTTTTTGCTGTAATTTCTATATGTGTACATGCATGCACTTCCCTTACCAGTGCCATTTATGTAGCCAGTTGCATCAAGGGAACCACAGAGTATTAGCAGTACAACGATGTGTCTCAGAGGTGCATATGATTCTTACGCCTTCAATGCCAATAAGATGTGACAGAATACATCTAATGAATTACCTTTAAATTAGAAAGCAGTAAACAAGCCATTATTGGATTAGAGGAATATTAAAATTAGAAGAACTTTACCATCTTTTGATATACTGTGGCACATTTTTGCTAGCTAGGAAATGACACAGGTTACTGCAGAGAGAGAGAGGGTCTCTAGGGAACTGTAATGATTTTCATCTGTGTGAAATAGATTTTTTTAAATGCTATTACTTAGTAGCTTATGTTTAGATGATGCTGTAGCAGCTTGCTTTTTTTTTTGCTGTCTAGTCTCACATTGATGTTTGCTATCCTTTTTCTGAGTGACTTCGGTGCTTGTGGAAGGTACAGGTTTGATGTACTCTGATAGATAAAAGCTCCTAATTATTGAAGAAAAACACAGGCAAAAAGATACAAGAGCCTCAGTAATAGATTTCAGTCCAGTACTGAAGAGCTTTCTGTCCTGTCAGGGTGCAGATATAGTCTGGGTTCATGCCAATTATTCCATGGCCCCTTTCCACAGCTGCCGAGAAGGTTGCTCCTGCTCTGGTAATTCTGGGCTATGATTTAAAATGCTTAGAAAGATTCCCATTGACTTCACTGAGATTTATATTAAAAATTCTTAAGAACTGGATTAAATCCACCAGTTCTGGTCCTACACCTCACTGTGAAGGCATTGCCTGGTACTGCCATGCAGATGTGACTGCTCTGGATTAGATCTGAATGGGCAACTGGTTGATGATACTTGTGTGGAGCAGCTCCTGATCTCCCCATGCCAATCTCTTATTAATCTAAAGCTACCCCATGCTGTCTTTCCTCAAGCAAGATGCCCAGTTAAGGACCTGGCTTTGAGTGAAAAGGGCAGAATTTGGTCAGTGCCTCTCAAGTGTTAAAAAATATCTACACTTAAGAGGCAAGCAGTGAAATGGCTGGAAAATTGAAATTGATGGAAAGCAGCTAATTCTCAGCTTCATGTAAAATAAAGTTAATTATGCAGTCATGAAATTACTGTGTTCTTGCAATGCCACCAAGACCTGTTGGCCAATGAAAAATTAAGCTCTTAATACAGAACTAAACTTGAATTTGTGAGTGCAAAAGATTGCGTTGTTTGGAGTATCAATCCTTAATAATGGTCTAAGACAAATGTTTTGCTCTTTTGAACTCGCTATCAGTATGGATAAGGAGTAAGAAGGGCTAAGCCTCATTCCAGTCTCCTGAGGAAGGTCTTGAGGATACAGTTTTGTCCTGGGTTTCAGAAGCATATTCAGAATAAAGAGCTCTCCTATATATACTTTTCATCCAGGGGATGAGATTTTCCTTGTCTCACAGTTTAAGGCCCTGGGACTTCGTGCCCCCGCTCAAGGTTTAGTAGTAGAATTCCCTCAGCAGCCCTTATTCCCTTTGAAGAATTTGATAACCACCATGCAAGTGGTTGTTTTGAAGCCAGTGCCAACCCTGCCGATCAGAAGATCGCAGCGCACTTTCACCTGAGGTTAGGCAGGGCGATCTAAGCTGCTTTGCAGTGGCAAAGCATCCCGACTCGTTGCAAGTCTTGGGGATTTCTATCGGCCTCTGTCACTGAAGCCTCTTTGCTATTCTAAAGATGTTTCTAAGGAGGAACAAAGGCCTGTGGGTTCCATCAGTTTTGCTTTATTTTATATTTTCCAGCAATTATTTTGGAAAGGCTGTGAGCTGAAAAGCAGATTCTCTCAGACTTGGTACCATTACGCCAGAGTAAAGCTCAAATGAAGGAAAGCAGTATTGGGATCTTGGTGACTCAAAAGGTGACCTGTTGTTTTTATTGTCCCTTCAGCTGTGTTTCAATTTCAGTTACTCTTTACAGGGAACATCTGTGGAATAAAACTCTGGTGGGGTCAGGCCTCAGAGGCTGTTTCCCTCTGCACAACGTCAGTACAAGTTTTCTCCCTCCTTCTATAACAACAGCTTTGTTGCAAGTGCTGTGAGATATAACAAGCAAGGATAAATATATTAAAGGGCAGCAATCCCAGCCTTGGTGTTACACGATAGTAAAAGTCTGGTTTAAAGAACTCAGTCCCTAGTCATTGATGCAGAGCTCTTGCCCCATTCTATCCTCTAATCAGCCAATGCAAAGCATGACTCAATCATACATTACATCCTTCTGATCTGAAGGACACTCTCTAATTGGAACCAGGCTGGACTTGCTGGTTCTGTAAGCAACTAACCCTTTAAAATAAGAGTGTTCTGATGCTTTAGCTATTAAAGCATTCATAGGCTTGTTTTTCAAGAAGCTGCTCACTAAACCAGAAGCATGTGAGTAATGCCTGGGCATGGATAAATGAGTTAACATGAGTTCTTCTAGCTTTTTAAAATAAATGGCAAATCTCTGGTTCATATTTACATAATTCAGGTTATTAATTCGTGTGTTTGCATTTCCTAAGCTGTGTGCCAAATTCCAATCTGGTGTGGGTTTCAGAGTGTTAATCTCAGTATAAAGGGGAAAAGGAGAAAATGTAGCTGTTGTAGGAAGCGTTGAATAGTCAGTGATTTTTTTCCCTTCCACAAAATTAAACAAGGAACTGCTTTTCTGAATCATTTCAGTGTCACCTCAGGTATTCAGAGAGAAATTTGGAAGTTATTAATTGATAGGGTGCCCAGTCTTTCATATGTGCGTCTCTGGGATTTATATATATTGCAAGTTAATAAAGCTTCCAGCATACATTCTGTGCATGTGTAATTAAGGAGTGACTATACTTTGATGTGTTTTGTTATGTTATCTAGATTCCAGCTGTGGGGATGATGGTATTTTATGTTGTCATATACAAGCAGGAACATCCCTGCACGACTGAATCTGTTTGAAGGACCAGACTGTGGCTGTTTTAGTCTAGAGAACATAGTTATTCTCAGATTTCTTTGCTGCTTCCATAATTCAATGAGAATTATGTGTGTTTACGATAGCCTGATCAGCAAATAGAAGTGTGCTGCAGATGTAGATATATTGTGAAGTACAACAGTTTACATTAATAGGGAGGATTTATCTCGTTGCAGCATTGAATTTATGATGCTAAGCTGTGATATTTTCCTGTTTCAAAAATGTTATATTGCAGTGAGCCGATATCAGGGTGATAAAACAAATGAATCCCTTTTAATTTAAACCAGTGTAACATGCTAATAATGTTGGAGACAGGAAGAGAAATGCCTTGTTTCAGAAATGAATACAATGCATCTGTATTATGATTTCCCAGAAAAATTCATTTAACTTAGATTCCTAAATGAAACTTCTTGTTTTGTTTAAGCTATTAGACAGATGTGGCTGAGGTCTTTAATGGAAGTATGATTTTGGACACAAGCCCTGCTTAAGTTAGCCTTTGAGACTCTTTATTCCCTATAATTCTGAAAAGGAAATAGAGAAGCTGTATTTGCTGGTGCTGGTCCCTTTGCTGGGCATTCAGGCAGTCCACCCTCCTTGCTGGTTTCCTCCCACTTTCCTGGCAAATGCTCAGCAGATAGGATTAATAAGAAGAAAGGAGGGGTCATCTCTTCCCCTTTGCAGTTATTCTCTCTTCTGGCCATTGCTGGGGACTGTGGCAACACCAGGGCTGTATTCAAGGTATCTGTTTGTTCTGTTCCTAGAGAATGCGATGGAGTATATGGAAATCTCTGTGATGCCCCACAACTCATTTCAGCTGCTACCTGCACACTACATATATCAGCTCCTGAGGGGAAGTGGATGAGCCTTCCCCCATACCGCTCTGATCCGCTCCCTGGATTGTGCCTTGTTGAGCACGCAGGGAAGGGAATTCTTGTCAGCCACGCATATACAGCTGAGGAGAGAGAAGGCTGTTGTGGCTGGTCTGCTCTGAAATGCAGCTCTGGGACCACAGCACTCCTTCCTCCCAGAGGAAAACTGGGATGCAGTGAGCTGGAGAAGTTAATGTCGATCAGCTGGCATTGTTATGAGGCTAAAGCTTTTCCTCTTTGTATCTGCACAGCTGGGCCTTATTCCACGAGTGTTTTCCTAATTGCACTGGAATTAGCCCAGCATGAATACAGGTAGTTGTAAAAGACCCATCCTGACTGTCTGGTGGGCTTGTGTTGACTGCATGACTATTTGTGCTGAGCACTGTCAGTTTAATGACAGTGAGGTTCCACAATTAGAAGTCAAGTGCTATAAAATTTTCCCCAAACACGCATCTACAGCAGTGAGTGGACTTGCACATAAAATAGGCCATTGAGTCTGAAAAAAAGGATTAGCAATTTTGTGGAATAGAGAGAGATTGTCATATGTGCACATTCCTCTGTTACTTTACTCAGTGTCTCTGAACCTTTGAGCTAATATCCATTATTTGGAAGAATGTCAGAGAGCATTTGACATTGGCTTGTCTAGCTGAAAAATACTACTGGAGTAACAGCTTAACTGTGGAAATGCTTAGCAGTTATAGGGTATATAGGCTCAACTGGGGCTGAAGGACAGAAAAGCAGAATAGTAATTTTAGTACTAAATTATCCCCGTCTTTTTGGGGTGTTGCTGAAATGATTCATTCTGCTTTTGTTTAATGACAGCTGTTTCTTTTCAGGGACCATCAAAAGAAGAAAATTTTGTTAGAAAAAGTTATTTTTATAAGCCTGCATTGATTCTTCTAATTTAAGAGAGTCCTGGGTAAAAAGGGTTCTCCCTCCTTTTCTACACCAAATTGCCATGGAGGGATGGATCTGAGGTGAAGCAGGGCAATTTCTGGCAGAATTAGTGTAACCTTTCACCTGAGAAATGAATAGGTTCATTTGGTTCATTAAGTGTTAGAAATTAATTGGTATTGAGCTTATCCACATACTTAATAGCATTTCCCTCCAGAACATTTCCTTCCTGTAGATGTTTCTAATGTATTTTTGTGACATATATTTTGGTTTAACAATAGAATAGACAAAGAAGCCCTAAACCTTTAAGAATATTTACAGTATATAACTCTGAAAAAGGTGCATCAACTTTAAATCAACTAATTACTCTGTCAATGTACATCATTCACCTACGACATGCTTCAGGTTGTGCTTACTCTCTAGTTGCACCCTGGACTGAGAGGAGCTGTGCGGCTGAGTGGATGGACGGGTAACTGCAATCACCCCGTGTCTTTGCAGACAGCAGTAGGAATGAGAAGGAAAACAGATATTTTCAGCAAAACTCTTGTTTTTTGCATGTGTTGCAACATTCTTCTTCTTGGACAGAATCTGTTACTGTTAAATCTTGCTTGGAAATGTAATGGAGACTGGCAGCTATTTGTAATTAAGACATTTGGAATATACGTAACTGTATTATTGTTGAAAACTTGATACCTCTCATCTAAGAGGAAAAATAAAGACTGAATAAAGCCGAACTGATCTTGTTTTAAACGTTTTGGTTTTGTTTTATTTTTTTATTACAGAAGTACCATTTTCTGTTACAGTTAATGAGTGTTGTTGCCTTTTGTTTAAATTCTGTGTTATAGAGGCTTAGAGCAAAGGGGTTTTAATAATAAAAAGACCATCTTCTCTGGAATGACTGCCTGATAATAGCCTGTAAGATTTAAGAATAATACTGTGAAATAATTGGTTTTCTAATGAATAATTTTGTATAACTAATTGGAGGGCAAATGGAAAACCTGCATTCTCTAAACAAATGTAACGTGTCTCTTTAAATATCCGAACAATTTTTCCTTCTATTTTCTCACCCTCAGGACAAAAACAATATCAAATCTCATTCAGGTTGTACTTAAATATGACCAAACTGATAATTACATTATTATAGAGAAGGGCAGGATAGCTGGAGGATATGTACAAGGTGCATTAGTACCACAAATAAATGCTGATTTACTTATTGATAGTAGAGACACGTTTTAGTCACTTTATAGAATTAACAATTGATCAACTTGTTAGGTTCTAGTTCTTCATAAGCACAGCATGTTTATTCATTATTATCATTACATGGTGCCAGCAGCTGAGGTCATGATTAGTAAGGCAAAATCTAAAAATACTTAAAGTTGCTTAAATCTGACTTTTGCAACAGGCAGTTTTTGAGCGATGCACTGATTCTCCTCCCAGGAATGAATATAACATATACCTGCCTGGCTAATTTGCATTTCATTTATTTTTTTTCAGACCCATCAGATCTATTTGTTTCCCCAGTGCCTGTGATTCAGGCTTGTAAAAGTGTAATGAGATGGGCAACATAAAAGCATTACTTTCAAATTGCCTTGGTCACTGTAAATATATACCAACATATAGTATTGCAGCCGATAAACCGAACACTGCTGGAGGAGAATGGAAAGATGTTATTCCAATAAATATATTCATGATTGTTTGTTGCTAAGCGTAAGTTGTATTTTCTAAATCAGCATTGACTTAAGCTTGAGCAAACTCGATAGCAAAAATTCCCACAGAGGCTTCTCCTGCTACATGTGACTAATATATTACAGAAGATAAATAGTCATTTTTAAAACTTGTTACACCGTAGGATTGAACACAAAAGGAAACCATTTTACAAATCTGAAAGTTAAGGTCACCCTGAGAAGAAAAGGACACTTACGATGACTAGAAAAACTCTGCTTCCTCAAGAAACTGAGATTCAAAGTTCACTCTTTTCACTGCGTCTTTTACAAAGCTTTAGAATCCCAAGTGCAAAACCAGAGTCTGTTTTGATGTGCAAATATTTCAAAGCTGTATAGCTGATAGGTGTTTAGGCACTCACACCTAACCAGTGCTACAGATTAGCTCACAGTCTCTTAGTTCATTACAGACTATGAAGCTTTTTGATAGTGGTTTTCATAATAAATTCAGTATTAGGGATGAACTTTCTAAAACATTTCATTGAATTCTTTTAATAGTTTTCTCCCTCTTCTATTTATAAGCATTTTTAAAAAATCTATTATGCGTATTTTAGTCATACTGAACACCATTAAGCTTTTGGTTCATAATTCAGACTTCTAGGAATATGAAAATGTGCTCAATAGCATATTTTTAGGGCTTGTTAATAAAGCTAATGAATTATTTTTCCATTAGGCTGTCTTATCTTAAATAATACTGCTCTCTTGTTTGAGCTGTAGCAAATCAAGACACCATTGATTTTCTTTAAGAGATGAATAATGAAAGATCTACATTCTTAAATATGTAGATAAAGATAAGTAACTTAATTAAAAAATTATCAGTGGAAGGTAGGAAGATGAATTAATTGTTTTAATTTGTTATATATGTCAATATCCTGGAGTATTACATAAAATCCATTTATGATATCCTTTTCTTTGATTTTCAGTGTGATTTCAGTGTCTTCAGTTGCTTATTCTTCTGAAAATTGCTCACGTGTTGGGAATGTTAAACCGTTGGAACTATCTGCCCCAACCTCAGCTTACGTAGGCCTTGACTTTGCAGATGTTTAATGTCGAATGCTATGCAGCCTGATGAAAATAGTTCCACTCTGATCAATAGTAATGTTTACAGGCTTTGTCTTCTGTGGTGGAAGTCAGGTTACAAGCAGGATTGTTTTCCCAGTGACTGGCTCTTTGATCACATGTGCTACAAATACCACAGCTGGCAAAATTCCAGGCTAAATTGCTTGCTATTTTTTGACTAGCTTTACAAATTATACATAATGAAAAAAGGACATCTTGGGGTTTCCGTCTTTCATCCAATGTTGCTTTTGATATTGTGTACATCTCATCAGGGTACACAGTAGAGAGGAGGAGCTGTTAGGAGGAGCTGCTCTATTAAGACATGGTAGTTGATCTTATTAAAGGAGGAGATAAACAGCCTTCTGCTTGCTGAAAAGGCTGCTCTGTGTCACAGACTCTTCTGGTGCTTTTTTCTTTGGTCTCACGTAATAGAGTAAGCACCCACACAAGTTCCACTGCTGGATTCCCTGGTGGGAATAATTATGTGTTTAGCAGTATGCCTTGAATAAGACTTTCACAATTCTCATGCTGAAATACTAAGTGACTCCCAAGTAATGCTGGTTTTCAAGCTTGAATCTCAAATCTCAGTGCAGCTACAAATACATCATTTGACAAGCATAGCTGAGCTTCTGCTTCAGGTCCTTGGGTTACTGCCTTTCGGTTGTGAATACATTGTCCAGTGGTTGCTTTGAAGGTTAGTTATCCCTGTCTTTTCCAGACATCTCCATTAGCTTTCTAGGGTAAGACAACAGCTGGCTCACAAAGATTCTCAGATTTTGCCTTTTCCTAATGCTAGACTCATTGCTGTCCTGTTTGAAGTAATTCATCTGGGTGATGAGAAAGAGGGGCATGTTATATGTAGACCATACTTAAAACTGGAAGGGACTGGAGAAAGACTTTGTATAGACTCTGGTTAAGGCATTGGTTAGTAGACAGGACATGAGCAAGAAGTGTGTTAGGATGTCTCTGGGGAGCTTACACGGGATGGTTTGACAACACAGTGTGATATGTGGGCAGACAAATTTTGCTCTTTGAGATTTTACCCAGCAACACCCTGCCAAACAGCTAAGCATTGGGCGTAGACTGGGGCTTCATGCTTTGGTTTATCTTGTTTCATTCATTTTGTCTTGCTTCAGCTTTTGATTAAACATAATATTTGTGTCAATGAAATGAGTAGCAAACACCTGCCACATTATGGATTTTGCTATGTTAGGAGTAACGAAGGAAGCCTGTTTCTCATTCAGAAGAGGAAGGCTGCCAGAATCAAGGACGTAAGTAAGAGCCAAGGAAAATTAATTGCAAACCTGTCAAGTCTGGTCTGTCTTTATTCTTATTACATGGTCCTCAGTAGATCTTTCTTAGAGATGCTTTTTTTAAAGATCCTGCTGCTTGTGTGAATTCAGCTGAAAGTTACCCAGTCACACACAGCAGAGAGACTGTGTCTGGTCCTCTGTGCCAGGGGAGCAACCTCTGCATTTTTGCTTCCACTCTCAAACATTTCTGCTCGACATTGTACAACACACAGGCAGGGTATGGCTGTGGTTCCATGCTTTGGGATATGCATCTTGAAAGACAGATGGGCTGGAAGTCTCTGGTGAAGAAGGTTCCATGGAATCCCAGATAACTTGCAGCTATGTCCAGGCTGTTGCAGCGTAACATAAGCCAGGCTGAGCGCTGTACTCTGAGACTTAGCATAGATCCAAGCGCTGAGCAATAGAGACAATGCTAAAACCCAGTCTACTATCTCTTCAGTGCAATACTCATGCTTGTAGCCTGAATGCTGCCAAATAGCATGCACATCTTGGCTCTTCGTGTGATAGCCAGCCTGCTCTTGATGTCTTCCCACACTTCTGGGTCTCTGCTGGAAGAGGTTGACCATCATGAGAATATTCTACTATTAAATTAGAAACTCTTCAGATGCTGAGCCCTTCAGGTTAAAAAGGCAATAGATTATTTATGCAACACCGTTTTTCTCAGGTAATAAGTTGGATGGTGATAATTGCAAGCAGAGAATTAGGAATTCTGATGTAATTGAGTAGTTAAGTTAAAGGGAAAAAATCATAGTTCAAGAAACCATCTGGTTTTGGCTGGTATGCAGAAATAATTGAAAACGATCATCCACACCCTCTACTGGCTATTTCTTCTGTTTCACGCAGTAGTGTCAGTTTACCAAGCCAGCTATGCTGTCTTTCTGATATGTAGGTGCTATAAGACACTCCATACTCACAAATGCAATCTGAATGAAGCTGAACAGATAAATACCTAAACATTTATTTATACCCAACTATTTATTTACTTGCTCAAAGCAATCAGCCTAGAATAGGAACCAGGAGGGTAAAATAAGGGTGGTTGCACTTTCTTGAAAATGTTCTTTGGGTGCTGACCCCACAGTATCTGTGAGCAACGAAGGGGATTTTGACCATTGCTTGTGAATTTTAGGGGAGGACAGGGGTGGGTGGCACTTCATCCTGGGTTGAGAAACAAAGTATTAGACTAAATTTGCAGTAGATAGCTATGTGAAAACAAGTGGGATTTGCCTAGTGCGAGGCACAGCTCTAAACTGAAAGTCTTTTATCTTTCTTTTTGGATGCAGTGGTACCCTCATGAGTGAAGGGTCAGTCACCTGCAGCCTCTCTTGCTAATTATGGCCAAAATGCTTGTCATTTACCAGAAAGGCCTTTCACTTGGAGAGGGAAAATATAAATCCAGCAAGTGATTTTTCCCTATCCCTTTCCCCTTGTTTTTAATTACTCTTGCTGTTTTTCCATGTAATTAGTGACCAGTATGAAAATAAAAAGGACTATCTGCTATTGTCCCTGGAATGCAGCACATTTTTAATAGCAGCAGGTTTTAATCTAAACCAGTCCTGTGACTGTCTTTGCTAATGGCCTTCGTGTGGCTGTGTTACCTATTGCCAGGCAATGGAAACGCTTTGTGCAATAGCCCTAGAATTTGAATCAGAGATACAACCACTCCTTAAGTCTCTTTAAAAATCTATCTCGCAGTGTAGGGAACTCAGATGGGAACAGTTAAAGTGAGAGTTTCACTTTTGCGTTCCAGTTCATCAATCTTTAAAGAGACACTAGTAGGTCAAATGGGTCTAACACTGATCGATTTACGAGAAGAATCCCTTTTTAAAGTGAATCACAATTCATCTCCAATGGGCAATTGGAAAAATAAAATAAAGATACAGCCACTGGGGTCCTGGTGGGGGAGAACTTCATTAGCTCAGCCCCTTACACACTCTTTAGTTAGTCCTCTCTTAAAATCCATAACCCAGTTGGATCTTGTTTTTACAGTTCACTAAAGTTAGCTCTTACTAGGATCTGAGAACCTGTATTTAACTAGTGTCTGCCATAAAAAGGGCATCAGTTCTTGACTCTGAGAACTGCTTCCCTTCAATGTAATAACAGCAAAGCCTGTCTGTCCCTCAGTCTCGTACCAAAGAGTGCTGCTTAACTGCATCTTAGAAGCACACGCAGGACATTGCCTGGTCACACCCTGGAAGGCAAATATCTGTGTTCAACAATTACAACAGCAGTTGTCTCAGCAGCTAGCAAAGTGCTCATGATTGATCTTGTTTTCCTGTAAGGATGACCACATTTGAGTTACTACCAGTATACTGGCAAAAGTGTGTGTGGAAGTAAATGAGGCACGTTGAGGGTATATTTTGATGGGATTATTGGTGGGAAAAACCTCTGGAACATTTTATGTGAGATGGATGTTTTCTATTTAGTTGCCCATCTGAAATCACAGAAAGGTATTATCTGCTGGGACATTTCATGCCAGTTGCTAATTCTAACACGACTGGAATTTGG
Organism: Pezoporus flaviventris; assembly: GCF_033815535.1. Taxonomy (NCBI): domain Eukaryota; kingdom Metazoa; phylum Chordata; class Aves; order Psittaciformes; family Psittacidae; genus Pezoporus; species Pezoporus flaviventris. Next base: position 5,214,112 of record NW_026892569.1, read on the forward strand.
AGGTTGCTCTCTGTATTGTAGTTAAGTTTGAGCAGTGTTTTCCCCAGGACAGGATTCACAGTTCGTTTACTCAAAAATGGAAAAAAATGTGCTTTGTGGGGATCTGAAAGACCAGAATCTGTGAATAGTCAGAAATCAGAGAAATGGAAGACTCCAGCAGTCTGTTGCCTCCAAAAATAAAAGTTCAGAAGAAATAACCGAGCGTCCACCCAAGGTGACTGAAAAGATCAGTTCTTATTCAGGTGCCAATATCCATAACATCATGCAAGCTCAGGAAGCGCAATCTGTAAAAAGAGAAATGACGGTTGTTTTCCGTAGCTTTGCTGTTGTGAGCATGACTGCAGGCACACTACATTTGAGGAGGTGAGGGAAAACAACTGCCAATATCAGACAAAACTTTGAGCCTGTGGTAAAAGGACAGTGCTCCGGGAAACCTGAGATTTGGAAGGGAGAGAGCAGGGCAGTGCTGCCTGTGACGAAGTGCAAGAATCAATCAGCGCTTGGCTTGGTGGGCAGATATTTGTGGCAGGCTTTGTGGAAAAGTATTAAGCATGGTTTAGTTTTTCATGTTTTGTTTCCCCTCTGGCAAACTGCATCTTATTGTTAAAAGAGTGAACTAAAAGTGTCACCAAGTTAACTTTTTTCTGTGAATCTTGAGGGTGGTTTTTTTGTTTTTTTTTTTTTCCATAAAGTTCCAGTTTCCTGGATGAAAATAATTGGAGGAGATTTTTCTTTTCTGTTTTCTAATTATTTTAAAGAGACTTAATAGCTCTCTAGCAGTGATGAAAAGCTGATTAAAAGCTGATTGTTGTCTACCCTGAAAATAAACAATCAACAATTTATTACTTTCAACAGATCTTGCATCTTAAGGCAATAATAACTGCCTTCAAGTGAGGCAGAGGAAGTGGTGGGGAATCCCATACTTCATTTCCATCCCTGAGCATTTCAAAGCATCATCAGAACTATGCCTCTTGCCCTTCCCTCAGCTCCTCCCACCAATCATGCACATGGGTATGTGGCCATGAAGTGGCTTGTGCCTCAAGGGAGGGGCAATAGGAAACCAAAAATCACTCCTAGGCAGATTGGGAAATGCAAGCCCAAAGTTCAGCCTTCTCTGAGCTTGCTGTGGCTGCCTGCTGTCCTGTATTGTTAGTGCAGTGATAAGGTGTCTATGACTATTCTCCATACCAGTCCCTTAGCACCTTTTGAGGCTTGCTCCTTTTTCACTGCAGGAGTAGCCAGAGCTCAATCTGGCTTCCTCATGCCTGTGAAGGGATGAAAACAGCGGCCAACAGATGATTAACCTGCTCTAAACAGGGAGACCTTTTTTCACCCTAGATAATATGACTCAGGTGGGGACTCTTTCCCTGTTGCCATCCATTCTCTTGCTACTCACAAACATGCTAACGCTGAGTGGGTGAGAGGAGGCAGGGAGAGATGCTTTGCAAGCAAGGAACAGAGAGGACTGAGAAGTGGCAGTGGAAGGAGGCCTGAAAAACTGGGCTAGAAGAGGAAGGAATGAAGGAAATACCTTCTGGAGGTGGGGAAGCAAAGTGTAATTTAAGATACTTCTGAAATTCCTTTGCATCAGGGCATGCAGTAGCTGGTACTACTGCATAGGAAAATACTTCTGAGCATCACCTTATGTATTCATATTGGAATTCTGATTTTTTCTGGTTACCAGGGGAAAAACAAGGGCCTGCAGGAGTCACTCCATGCACATGTAGTGGTATGGAGTGCCAACCAAACTAGCTGGGGTATGCTGCTTATACATCAGAAATGGTAGTCCACTTCTTAAGTTTGCTTTTTCTTGTGGCCATGTAATATTGATTCCAGGGCCACAGGACCAATGACTCAGGAGATAACATATACACATATCTGATCATTCTTCTTCTTGGCTTAGTAATAGGCTATTATCAGGAATTAGAAACCCTTGTATGGCCTGGTACTTGAAGAGAATTATACAGTGTTTGTCTACAGCCTCACCAGGTCTCAGACTTGGTGAGAGCTAAACCCAACTCTGTCATGCCTCTATTGTGACTGTGGTGCTCTAGTTAGTTGCAGCCAAGAAGATACTTTAATATTGGGCAGAGATCATAGTTCAGCGCTCAAGACCAGTGCTGTCAGTGTTGGAATAGGAATTGTTATCCCTATCTCAGACAGTGCTCTGCACAGTGTAGGTGTATTCTGTGTGATGGGCAGTACCTCTGTTGATGCCGATGTTGTCAAACCGTGGAACAGTAAATACAACTTTGAGATCTGTTTTGAACCTACTTTTGCTCATTTAACTAAAATCAAGACTGAAAAAGATCGGATTCTCCTTTGAAGTGCAATTGTTTATTGACTCGGCTCCAAGTCTTCATGCCATACAGACGCCTTGCTAGCTTATTAACAATATTTTGCCTCTGTAATTCAAATACAGAAAATGAGGAATGATATTCTATTTTTTTTTGTTTTTTAGTAGCAGTTCCTGAACTGAAGGGTCAGGAACGTGATTCTGGAATTTTCCAAGCAATAATTTTCTAAAATACCTTGAGGAGCAAGCTCTGATAAGTAAACAGCATTTTCTAATATTGAGTAAAAAGCTTGTCCCATCAAAATTGAGTGACGAAACAAGATCAAAAACTTGGTTTTTGGTCTGTGCCTCTCCCCTCCTCTGCAAGTTTTGTCCTTCACTGTTGCCATAAGAGATCCTCTATGCTAGAGGCGACCAACCCCAAGCTTACTCTGTTAGATTTGCACAAAAATAGGAATATCAAAAATACTACCTTTCAATTTGCTAGTAGTAATCCTACCTACTACCGGGAGACTCACAACGAGAACAGAGATAACACGCCACAAGGCATTTGCTATTGGCTCATGCGGTTGATAACACAGGTGTTAAAAATGTGCATTCAGTCCGTAATTACACTTCTGGAAATTCAGTGCTGTATTTATGAAATGCTTTTCCTTAGAATCTTCTAACAATTAGCTAATGAGTCCCAAGTGGAACAATTATCCAATATACCCAAACACTTGGGATTCTTCATCAGCCAATGTGCATCCACTGCTCATAAAGCATGTTCGTGTTCTAAAAGCAAAACTAGCTATTCCGTACTTTCCTTTTGGAGCATTTCATGAATTAAAACAAAAGTAGAGACCAGGTTACATTGGTGAACCAGAAATGGACGATCCTGTTGCAAGCAGAGCCTAATACAGCTTGAGGAAGCATGAGTGGACATGTTACGTGTCACACTGTTTATTGTGAATAAGGTGTTTTGGGGAATAACAAGAGAATACAGTATTCTACCGCAGTAGAATCAGAAATAATCAAATCTGGTTACACGAGGACTTTGAGAACCACCAGAAAGGTATCTAGTAATAACACAAGCTGACCCTGACTGCATGAAAAAACCCGATCAATATGTGTGGGAGGTATTTTCAGTCTCTTTCTAATAGAATTTCCCTTCACTAACCTCTGGTTTGATGACTGTCTGTGGTCTGGTACTGAGGATGGCACTGTGTACAGTGACTACCTCACATTTATATTTCAGTGTTTTGTTTGCTCCAAGGCATAAAGGAGATGTAAGTTTTCTTACAGACCCTGTGCAAACCTGTAATGCAACTCTATGGATGGAGAAGGGAACTTTGATCATTCCATGGGTATTCAGTCAATTTAAAAGAAAACCCCCTTCACTGAAGCAGGCTCCATGGCTTTTTAGCACTTGTACCACTCATTTGCCAAACTCAGATACAGAAAGTTTTTCCTCATGCATACACCAAGTTACCTTTGCAGGACCCTTGATTTATTTTTATGATATCTGCAGTAGCTACAAAGAACCACTTAAATCATGCCCTTTAAAGCAACCATCTTCAAGGAGACAGCATGTGTCCAATAAACTCTCTTGTCTCAACTAAACAAAAACAACTACTTCAACCTTTCTTTACTGCTTGCACTTGCTGAATATCTTAATTTTCATATTATTTCCTCGGGACTGCCTCATATTCTTAGTTCTAATGGTCACCCATAGTCAGTAATAACTAATTCTTGCATGTGAGCCCTGGGCTAATCATCAGGCACCTGGAAAAAGGTTTGGGACCAACCAGTGTGTTATCCAGAGGCACAAGCTGACATGAGGCTCCTTTCCTCCCTCGAGGATCCCTGGAAAATAGCCTACCAGCTCACCTGGGGCCCTGGTGAGCGGGAGCAAAGTGAATGACCGGCTCTATAGCAGGTCAGTTATATTTTCTTTCCGTGGGAGACATAAAATTCTTCCATCAATTCAGAGTATAAAAAGCTGACTTATTACTCAAGACAACCTGTGCAACACCTTTAATGCTTTGCTGCCTGACAGGCAAAGTTAACAGTAGGGGAAAGGCATATTTGCTGTGTCTGAAGCATCCTGCTGAAGACATTACCTTCAAAGACATTTCTCCCCATGTTTTATGGTGTGCTGCTGGCTTTATGTGAGTACTGCTCTGCTGCTGGCAGGTCAGTTGGGAGTGGAGCAGGGCACTGTCTGCTCTGCCTCCTCTTTGAACAGGGTTGCAGCAATTCCTGTGCTCGCTTGAACATTGCCTGAAGTCTGCCTATCTTTTTAGTAGGCCATACACCGGAGGGTGGGGAAGATTTTGAGCTGTAGTGAGGGATTGAAAGAACCTGGATAATCACAAGGAAAAATTCTCTCTGATAAATGTAGTTGAAAGAGTTGAAATGCTGAGCTGTAGCGAGGGTATATCCTGTGTTGGCTGTCCAGGTTGGGAAGTCTGTACAACCTTTAATGCAATGATGGCAGGAATTCACTTTGGCGGAAGGGTTCTTTGTGGGGTGGTGATGAATAATAAATAATGTTATATGGAGAAAAGGGTCTATTCCTCCTCCTCGCCTTTACAGCTAGAATAGCTGTACTTTACTCTCTGAGCAGTCTTATTTGTCTTGGTCAACTTTTGCCTGAAGGGGAGATGAGAGCTCACTTTGAGTTGAGAGAGCAGACTCTGAAACCTTTTCCTAAAAATTCAGTTTATAAATGAGATTCTATTTCCTTTAGACGATGGTCTCATTCGCAGGGATTATTTGGACTGCAAAGGATCAGTTATTTGTGCCAGAATAACTCATACGTGCGATTTGCAAGATTACTTGCCACATAAATATACTTGAAATCTGTGAGTTCTGGTGATCACAGGTCCCCAGAACAGACACTGGCGTTGGTGCATATGAAGAAGCTACTGTTCCCTTGTCTGGAGGGGACCTAAAGTAGCCCCTGATGTTTGCATTGCATCAAGTTCTGATAGAAACCTGACTTGTTCTGCCTGAGCAGAGGAGGCAACAGCTTTGATTTCAAACTGCTCCTCAGACTGCGTGAACTTGAGATCTGCCCTCTAGTTCTCACCTTTAGTCCTTTGCTTGAATTTGTTTCCGATTCTGTGCACAGCTGTTACTGCTTCTGCGCTACCTGAGCTCCACTGCATTTACCTTGGAGGCCAGAAGCTCACTGAAAATGAGTCCAACTGAAAAAGCCTTTCCAACAGTGCATCCACCCAAGTCACTGTTCTCACTCTGGCACAATCAACTGAGGAAGACTACAGTGACTGCCTCAGGCATACATTGCAGTCCTCCTAGCACATCCTCTTAACATGCCCACAACAGACAGAAGGCTTGTTCTCATCCCTAAAGGAGCCAGTGAAGACAGACATGCCCTAAAGAACCCCAAATGCTTGTGAGGACAGACACATTTCCCCCAGAACACATGGCACAGGATGTCTGTCTCTGTGTGGATAGTCTGGCTGCGGGTATGATCGATACCTCGTGCTACATTGATGTAATGACAGTTCAGTTCTCCCTTCTTAGGATGCTGTGGGGGTTATTTCCTTTAGCTCTCACTGGTGATGTTTTCTTTCCCTCCCCACCTTTTCCAGTTGCTTTTAAGTGCATCGTTACGTTGCTGTTAGGTGCAACTGTGGAAAGGGCTGATTAGTGGTGACAGACTGAACTGCTGCCAGTGGAGACTGATGTCAGAAATGGAATCTGATGATGTAGAAAAGCACTTCAGCAATCTCAGGTAAAGTGTGCTGGGGTCTGAGAGGTGCTGAGAACTCTTGCAGTCCCACTGTGGTTTTTAGGCTACATGCATGGCTTTCTCACAAGTGAAGAAGCACACTTGCAGGTTGCCGCCACCTTGTTACCTAGTTTTCTTGCTGTCTGAAGAGCCTTCTCATTTCAGTTTGCCATATGGAGCTTGATGCGGTTGGAACTCCTTCAGTGATACTGTAGCGTAATTCTATAGATCATGTTGCCCAGAACCTTATCATGACTGTCTCCAGGCTCAGGGCAGGCCTGGCTCACCCTCCTCTGTGCCTGCAGTGGGGTCCCCCCCTCCGGCACCTCCCCAGGTCCTGATTTCCCCCCAGAAGTCCCTTTTTAGAGGTGCTATCTGTCAGAAATGAGCAGTCTGTCATGTCTGTGTGATGTGCCAGCCAAGAAAACAAGCAGAACACATCAGGAGGTACAAGCTGGAAGGTGCAGTGTTTAAAGTGAGGTTAATTAACTGCTGGAATAACTTAGCTGTGGTGAATTTATTGCTGCGAGGAGTTTTCAGCTCCAGCTAAAGTTGCCTGATTGATGCAGGTATTTCTGGGTGAGAGTTGAGGGACTAAATTCAGAACCTAAACAGCGTTGTTTCCCTCTGGCTGTGGGCTCACTGGGGACCTTGGGGAGGCAGAGACGGCCCTGTCAGAGAGGAAGGTGGGCAGAGGAATGCTGTGACAGTGACGTGTTAACGTGATTAATGACAGAACTTAATTTGCACGGACAGTTCATTCTCGCACAAAGGAGCGCAGCAGGCGGGGGCCTCGCAGGGGATCTCTCTAAGGGCCAGCATGGCTCCGGAGGAGGAAACAATGAGCGGGGTTCGGCGGAGCAGTCGGTGCAGGCTGTACGGATGGGATTTAATGAGGTTTCCCAGCAATGACACAAGTTGGAAGTGTTTAATAGCTCGCCGCTCAATTGCGCGTTGCGTCCCGGATCTGTCGCCAGGGGGCAGCAGCGCCACGCCGCAGGGCCGCCGGCCGCCTGCCGGCGCGTATGCCCCCGCGCTGTTCCGCACCGGCTCTCCGTGCGCTTTACTACCGGTGAGCAAAGTTACTCCCCACGGACTAAACGATTTGCGCACTCGCGAACCTGAACCTGCACTGAGCTGCCCAGGCCGAGTGTCACTGCTGAGGTGTCGGCCGTGCCTTGAGTGGCAGCGCCTGCCCTCCAGCCTGGGGTGAACTGCTTCTTGTGGGGTGGAAGGGTCTTTGCGGAGATATCGCTAATGCACACCCCAGTTATAATAACGTAGCCCTGAAATGGGCGGTGTGTGCTAGCTAACCGGTGTGCTACAGGTGGAAGTGCCCAAGCAGATGTTCACTCTACCTCTGTTCTGGATTTTTGCCTCTGTTTGCCCTCCAACTCTGATAGCGGCGCCTTTCAAACACACAGTGACCAGGCTAGATTTGGGGGTTTTGTTCTGCTTCTAAGGAATTGAAAATGTTGCTCTGTTTTCTCTCAGTTCCTTATTCAGTAGGACATAAGAGTTTATTAGGGCTGATGTTAAGCTTATTGGTGTACTATTTAGGCTATCATGGACTCACTGTAAACATCAGGGATGCTTTAGGTACTTGCCTTACATCACCAAGGGGACTTTCAGTGATGCAACCCATTATAAAAGCCAGGAAGACCTTATAACAGTCTTCCAATACCTAAAGGGGTCTACAAGAAAACTGGAGAGGGTCTTTGGACAAGAGCATGCAGTGACAGGTCAAGGGGGAATGGCTTTAAGCTGAAAGAGGGAAGGTTTAGATTAGGTATTGGGAAGAAGTTCTTCACTGTGAAGGTGGTGAGACACTGGCACAGGGTGCCCAGAGAAACTGTGGCTGCCCCATCCCTGGCAGTGTTCAAGGCCAGGTTGGACAGGGCTTGGAGCAACCTGGTGCAGTGTGAGGTGTCCCTGCCCATGCCAGGCGGTTGGGTCTGTATGATCTAAAGGCCCCTTCCAACCCAAATAATTCTATGTTGGGGTTCAACTTTCTGGCTGGCAAGTCACCCTGCAGATGATGTAGCATCTGCGCTTGCTTCCTTCTTACCAATTGATTTACAGGAGAGGAGTCTCTTAACAGATGCACTGTCTTTAAGATAGGAACTATTGAGAATGGAGAAATTAAGGCCTTTTAAATATTAAATGGATGGAGATTTTCTAAATTATTTAATAGCTTGTAATAAAAGATGGCATAAAATGGCTTAGTGAGTTATTCTTTACAGAAAGTAGGCATAAGAAGTATTTTACAACATGTAAATATTGGTAGGAAAAGTACCTAATTAAAAATGCTACCTTATTCCATCTGTCAAAGGAATTATACACTCCCCGTACAATTTTCAGATGACTTTAGGCCTTTATTGCTTCTGTTCTCAAAACGCTTCTCTGGTGTAGGGAAATGCTGTTTATTCCTGTTCAGCAGCACAGAGACCACTTTGGGCTGGGAATGAGGTGCAGTATATCTGATCATGGCAATTGCCTTCAGGTACCAGAACCCATGGTCTTAGTTTGGGCACATGGATGCCCTAAATACTAACATAAGAGAGTTGTGTAGCCTCCAAGGCAAAGCAGGAGTTGTTCATGGCAAGGTCATGTGTAAATGCCTAAAGCAGATCCCTTCCCCTCTCCTGCTTCCTCCGTTTCTATAGCTTTGATAGAGGTGGAGATGGGGGTTCATTTGCCTCTTGGCCAGAGCTTGCTATATAAAAATGACCCCTTTCTTCACAAGACTGCTTTCCTTGGGTAACTTCTGTTCGAATCCCTCCTGTGTAAATTAACCCTGCTGCCCTGAAATCAAGGACTTCATCCACAAAAGTGCAGTCATATTGGCACCTCTTGGGAGGTGATGCTGAGTTTTATTATGTTGAAAGCGATGCTTGGTTTGCCTGCAGATGGCTAGAGGGAGGGCTGGTGCCTGCTTATGGGAGCATGCTACCCAGCACAGCTCCTGGCACAGAAGGTCAAGATTCATTTGCTTGTTTGTGCAGCCCTGCTTTCCAAAGCAATGCTGAGGTGAGATGAGGTAGGGATCAGCAGTAAAAGCACTGATCACAATACACACACAAAGCATGGTTTTGCCATGAGAAGCTTGAAATTCCTTTTACCATTATTAACCAGAACAGAAGCTTCTGTTCTGATTTGCCTCCTTTATTGAGGTAAAATGAGCTGAATCTCGAGAGTTCAGATTGCACTGAAGGAGTTGGCCTTACACTCCCCTCAAACAACCTTATTTTACTGAGAAATAATACTGCCGGGAAGGCACCAGAAAGCCTAAAGTATGCTGTATCATCTGCCACTTTTCCTGTGTCCATTTAGTTAGAAGGAGTTAGAATAATCAATACTTCCTTGTCTTTTACCAGTATTTAACGTGTGTTTACAGACTGGGTCACGCTAAAGCCAGTAGTTACCTGTAGATGCATCTACGCAGTTGTTATTTTCCTCTGTAATAAAAATTATGGAAGAGACAAGCACTAAAACCTGAGTTAGTGTATTGCAATATTGATTTCTAAAAGAGCACTGTAAGATTATATTTATCTATCTGTCCTATTATGAAATGGGTAAAAATGTACCACACAACGTTTCAGTCATTCAATACTAGTCTGAAAAGCCTGTTTGTTTGCTTTTTCTCAATAAGTTTTTTGAAGGACACTGATTATTTTATTTGTCTTTGTGGAAGAAAGCATTAATATAGGAAGGTAGTGTCTTGTCTCGAGACATCTCTTTGCCCACATCTTGTTTGGATTAGAACTGCTGCATTGCCATTTCAGCTCACTTTGAAACTTTCCACATTCAAAAGTAAAACCAGAGTAAAATGTGATGAATTATAGATTGCTGGCCTGGTACCTCTTTAATTCTAGCAATTACTCTATCTTCTCATGGCGTTCTGAGCAGAAAGGAGCTGTTAAAGCCAGGTTAAACTGGGCTTTGAGAAACCCAGTCTGGCGGAAGGTGTCCCTGCCCATAGCAGGGGGGTTGGAGCTGAGTGATTTTAAGGTCTGTTCCAACCCAACCCATTCTGTGATTCTGTGAGTGTACTGAGCCAGGGGCTTTCCTGTTCTTAGCTTCTGAAAGATGTCTGCCTACATGCTTTTATGACCCCAGAGATGCTTTGCCCTCCAATGTGATAGTGTAGTTTTGTGCTCCTGGAAAGCAATTTTCTAATTGATTATAGGAAGAGGGAAATGAAAAGAGTGGTGGAGAAGATGAGAAAAGGTTATTGTGATCATTCTGTAGGTGAAGACCACATTATTATTGCTCTCACAAATTGCACTGTGTCACGTTTTCAATAGCAGAAGGTCAAGTTGAGCCCAGGGATAGAAATAAGAGAACAAATATAAACAATAAAAGCAATGAGACACAAATGTCTTTGAAATGGAGTGTTTGAGCTCATTATTCTGTGGAACGTGTGTCTGTACTGCTGCGGAAGGAAGTGTCTCCATGCAGTGATTTCAAAGTGTAGCTTCTGGGTATAGATGGACTGGGTGTGAGATGTGGTGCTGGAAGCAAGTAGAGACAAAAGTGTCAGAGGGTGCAATAATGCATTGATCACACAGACATGATCTTATGGATGTGACTCTGCAGACCCTCTGCTCCTGAGGCAGCCAGACTCCAAGGGCCTTGGACAAATCTTTATGAAGACAGGGAAAGATTTCCCCCCATCTTTAATAATCTCTGGTTCAAACTGTTGGAGGTTTCACTTGGAAACCTGTTTGCACTATGGTGGTGTTTTAGATGTTGCAGCTCTCACAGCAGCTGGGTGGCAAGAGGGCACACGGGTATAAGGACACAGTAAACTGTGTGCACGATGCTTGTAATTTCTAGTATAGAGAAGTCTGCCTGTAGTTAATGTAGTTATATTTCAGAGCTGCCTTATTACGGTTTCTCTGTGTTCTTGGAAACAAGTGAAAAGAGCAGTATGACTGCTGCCTTGGATTGCACTGTAGATGGCACTGTGAAACAATGATTTTGGTAACAAAGATCTATTTCACAGCGCTATTGCAGACGTTAATTGCACTGTAATATGGCTTTCTTTCTAGGTCCCCGAAGTGAAGGGAAAATTCTGAAATGCAGAAAAGTTTATTTGCTGCTGCAAATGGGAATCTGGAATAATTATGAAAAACACACTGAAGTAATTGTGTTTGACTGGAACAAAATTCTTGCAAAGTCCCCAAGGTAAGAGCACTTTTTATCTTTCAAATGACACTGAAGATTTGCTGTTCTGGTTAGCAACAATATCCACTTGAATCCAACAGAGAATGAAGGCTTGACATTTCTGGAAGCGGCAGCCCACTGACGCTGAAGGGCTCAGTACCCCTTGCTGCATCTCCCTGCCAGATTTCATCTTTCCCCTGCCTTTTTTAAGATCCTCTTGTATTTCTTTACATGAGTGGGCTGAACACTTGTTCCTTGTCTACCTGCAAGGCAGGCAAATGTAGCATTTTAATGATACTGGAGGCTTTTAGCAGCCTTTCAGTTTGGATATAACTAAGTTGATGCTTTGTAGTGATACACTTATTCCTGGACTTGAATATACTTACAGAGGGATAAGGTTACCCTGTTAACATGATGAAACCTGGCTTCACATTCCCTGTCTAACATCAGGTCTATGGCTTCAAAATAATCAAACTCATAATCTGAGAAAGCTTTTGAAATCAGGTCAGCAGACAGGCATTTCCACAGAGACCAGCTCTGCTCCTGCACTGGGAATGGTGGGAACACCTAGGTTCACTTGCATGTTGAACTAGCAGCTGTTGGGCATGTGCTGTGTGGTTTGGGACTAAATACCTGTCCCTCCCATCAACTCACATCAGAAATAGCATGTTCAGAATGTCTGATTTGTGGTATTTATTCCAAGGGTTAAATCCTGCTTTCAGTCACATCGTGGGAAACCTGGGGGAAGCTCCCTGTCTCCATTATGATACTATAGAGTGACATGAGAGCTGAGCTGTCCACTGATGTTTGGATCAGATTCCTGTGTTTGCTTTTAGAGCAACTGAGGGATGGTATTGCAAGATGAGCAGAGGGTGACTTCCTATTTAGTGGTAACTGGTGCAGCTGTGTGTTTCTCAGGGAGAAAGCAAGTAAAATAGGGTTAAATTCAGCTCTTTCCTCCAGAAATTAAGGTTCAGTAACCTGGAGAAGATCTGGGGGGCTAAAATCTGATTGATTTCAGAGCTTACTGGGAATTGTCCTTAGACTAGTATTGAATCAACAGCAATAACAACATTTATGCTGGTTTCACAGTGACTCAATCCCATTAGCTGCAGTAGCATTATGTGGTTCAGCTGGGTGCAAGAGGTGAATTAGGGTCCATGCTTATTAGCTGAAGTGTAGCTGCTCTGAATTAGCCCTGGAGTGCTTCATGGGACAATACTTGTAGAGTAGGCAAGGACCAGTGATGTCTTTATCTTCTGGGCTTGATTCACGCTTGCAGAAGATTCCTATGTACTGCTGCAAAAGAGCATCAGCATGTTTCTTCCTGTGCTGGCTCGTTTGCATTCAGGGTGGCAACGTACTGGGCTTGAAACAGAACACCTTAAAGCAAGAAAAGGTACCTTTTTCCAAGTCTTTCCTTAAAAGTGTCTTCTTTACATGCAATATTACTTTTTCTTAAAGCTGTTGACTTTTTTAGCAGTATTTGTTTAGCAATATTTGTATAGCTTCTTAAAAGATTTCATAGGCTGGAGTAAAGCCTATAAGGGCAGCTGAAGGTGCTGGGTTTTTCACCAGTGTATTTTTTTCCCAGGTGTAAAATAATGTTTGTTGCTAAAGTATATTTGTGTTCAACAGGCTTTTGGTCTCAGCTTTTGATATTAATAAGTTTATTTGTGAATTGTTTGGGCTCTATCAGCATTCCTGTTCAGGCACAATGAAAGAACAAAATTGTTTTATGATGCGTGAAACAGAAAATTATGCAAGCACTTTCAAATGAGAAAACATGATATCTGTTTTGGTTTTATTTGTAGACAGTTATTAGACTCAAAACAGGACCCAGGTGCTTCCTTGTCTTTGGCAGTAGAGCTGTCTAAGGCATGGGGTTCGGTTCTTGTCTATCCCACGCTTGACTACTGGATTAGTTGAATAGTCTCAAGTATTTTAAAGATATACAGATAAATATATTATTGAGGAAACACATGGAAAATTCAGAACTGGAATCTGCAGGGGAAAGAAGATCCCAAAGGACTTTTTGGTGCAGATAAGCACACTTATGATAGGCTTACCCAAATCCCAGTGTGTTGATTAACAGCCCACTAACGTCACTGCTATGGAAGCAATATTTAGTTCAATTTATGCAAATCTATAAATTGCCTATAATTAATTTGATGTCTTCCTGCTTACAGCAGTTGCTGAAACTGTGGAATGTTCTATCTCGGGGTTCAACTGCATAATGCCTACTTATGTATCACACAAGTAATAAATCATCATAACTGAGTTTAAGAAATGATTAGATTACCTTTCTATATGATGAATGGTGTAACATAAACAATTGAGGGATTTAATTGTAGATATCTGCAGCAAAATGACTGAGGATTTGTGATTTTAGTTCTAACACTAACATGAATCAGACCAACAACATCCACCTCCTTTAGAGCAAATGTTTTCTGAGATGGTTTCTAACACCTTAAGTCCTCGCATGTTTGACTGAGGTGCTGGTTTCATGAGGGTTTAACCCTCAGCAAACTTATGAATCTCCAGGAAAATTAGCAGAAGTTGTGTGCTTGGGAGATCTAGCCAATTCATGGGCATGGCTGTATGGGAGTTGGTAGCATTAGCAAATATATCCTGAGAAATATTAAGTAAAAACGACATTTTTCTGTGATGTTTCTATGATTTTGAGGGAGGTGGAGTTTAAAAATAGTAGCACAACTTATAAATATGTATAATTAGATTGGAGTGCGGATGGTTCTTAATCCTAAAAAACCCCAACCCCCTTATCTCAGATTCACAGAAATGCATTGCACTCATAATGTGTTGTTATAAATATGTGTTTGTGGGTAATATGATGTGTGACGGCCATTGCATTGCTTCTAATTATGAAACATGCTTAACAAAGACTTGAACCCAACTAAACCATTAACATGATTTGGTCAGTGTTGACTTGTAATAAGCCACTTTATTTTTCCTTCAACATCTTCAGCTTTTCCTTCCCCACATCATTTTTATGCTATTCCCTACTCCACAATGTTCTTTCACTCAACTGCTTCCTTTTCTGCCTCCAGGATGAGATTCTGTGCCAAATCAATGCTTCTATCTGACTGGCTCTTTCTGGTCTATGTGTTAATGGTCTGCTGTAAATTGTTGTCCGCCTCTAGCCACCATCCACGGGGGTACACAGGTAGGAGATTTTAAACTCATTATGTGCTACTGAGACCAATTAATACTACTTGCAGAATGTTAGAGCCCACTTTTTAGCAATGGATAATTGATGAGGCTGTTGACAGCATGTTATAATCAGTGCAATGGGTTAAAAATATATCAACAGCAAGAAAAATATGAGTTATTGTAATTTTTCATGGGTTTTCTCAAGTAATTTTATGTACTGAATCTCACCAGACAGTCTTTGGAGTGACTTCATGTCTGCTAGGAATTTGGGATTTGTTTTGCTTTATTATTATCCAAAGATATTCTGAAATGCATCTTTGTCTTCTCTCTTCTAATCTGCTTATTATCAAGAGACTTTATAACAGTATCATTGGCTCTGGTAGGCAATAGATCAAAGTCCTCAGACTTATGTTAGCCAGTTCATTCACTTAAATTTAAACACAGATACTGAAGTGTGGTTTAGTTCAGCTTGTGGTATGCTCCTTCTTTTCCCAGCTTGCCTAGTGAGGCAAACAGAAAGATAATTGCATTTAAGAGGATACCCTCTTCTAGTAGGGTATATCTGTCAGGCACAATGTAGTACCTTCTCAGAAAAGACAGAAATGGCTCAGAACAAGTTGGATTGGCTTCATGAAGTACCAGACTGGATCTTTGATATAACATCTCTGTGCTAGGGGGAATGGCTTTAAGATGAAAGAGGGTAGATTTAGATGAGATATAAGAAGTTATTTTCTGTGAGGGTGATGAGGCCCTGACACAGGTTGCCCAAAGAAGCTGTGGCTGCCCCATCCCTGGCAGCATTCAAGGGGCTTGGCACAACCTGATCTAGTGAAAGGTGCCCCTGCTCATGGCAGGGGGTCTGGGCTAGATAATCTTTCAAGGTCCCTTCTGACCCAAATCATTCTATAATGCCTTAGATCTACATGCAATGTTCTTAGCTCTGAGCCAGACTCCCGTGTGTCCGGGTTTAATGTTAGCATCCACTTCAGCTTAGCACTAGGAAGTGGGGATGCATTTGTTAGAGGCTCCATCCTCCAGATGAGACAACCTATTGATCTCTTTCCTGGCTGCTTCCTGTGATCATCAGAGGCAGGAGCTGAAGTCTCCTTATTTGGGCACCAAAATCTCTAACATCCTGGCAAGGAGGATTGACTGTGACCTGCATATAGCTGCTGTGTCTGTCTACATGCCCATCAGCAGTGTGTGTTCCTAAGAGCTACACAAACCAGTTCCTTGCCTTATCTGTCACCAGCTCTGTGTTCCCTGGTGCTGTGCAGCACTCATGTGTTTGCCATAAGACACGGTCACAGGTTATGGAGAGTAGCTGGCATTGCTTTAAAAGCCCACAAAGTAACTTCAGAGAATACAGTGTTAGAAGATGATCCATGTTATTGCTTTGCAGGTAGCTGTTATGGAAACTAGTTGAACCACTTCAATGAGGAAGGGGGCCTATGCACAATGACAAGTTAATTAGGCCCTCTTGACCTTTCCTGTAAACAGCTGCTGCGCAGTAGGTCATTTCAGAGCTGACTACACAGCAAAACCTGCAGAACAGCTTCTGCAGCTTTTGTCTTTCAGGGAAGAGTCTTGTAGAAAGAAATGTTATTTTTGTCTTTTAAAAATGTACTTAGCATGTGTACGGAAGGAAAATACCCGTAACGAGGCAGTAGTGATGCTGTGTTGTAGGCTTGTAGGATGAACAATCTTTGTGTGTTATGTAAATCATGGCAGTCGTTTTAACATAACATTTTGGAATGCTTGGTTGCATAGTTTTAATTGACACTAAGAATTCTTTCCCCCATATTAAAGAAGTACTCAGGTTTGACTGTAGGACGCAAGCTGCTTGACTGTTAAGCAGATTTAAGTACTGTGTTTTCTCTGGTAGGCTAAAGAAAGATTCCGCTTTTCATTAATAGTTTGGTCATAGATTATGGAACTCTTTTTCAAATAGATACTCTTGAAGCTGGGACATTCATGCATCTTTTTAGACTTCAGTATCATATTCTTCCCCAAACACGAGCTTTTCTTATGCATACATGGAAGCAATCCCATCCCACTTTATTATTTCATGTAGGAATGAAAGAGTCACCCCATTTTTTGATCCTCCAGCTCCCCGTGTCTGTCCTATGGCATCGTAGATCATTCAGAAGGCTTTGGGGGCTCTCCTCAAGGGGCTTGTGTTTCCCAGCCTCATTTTATCTTTGCTGTTTGATATACCACCCAGATTGACCGCCTAATGTACGATCAGATGGAATCTGATATGTGAGCAAGACAGTGTCTTGTTCACCAGGAAAGCAAATAATTTAGCTGCTGTAGTTCAGCCAGTTTTGTGGAAGGCAAATAATTAGCCTCCTTTGTTTAATACAAATTAGCATGTTCTTGGATGGCAATTGAGATAACATTCTTCCATTCAATAAACAACATGAATATTTTTCAAAGTAAAAGGTCCTGAAGCACATCAGGGGGATGAATTCAAGCTTTGGGTTTAGCAAAGCCTTTGTCTGGTGTCCCTTAGGTCAAGTAGCTGTAACCTGACAGGAGTGTACTGAGGTGGGAAATATGAGCTGTTTATGAGACCGGGATCCTTCAGGAGGGTCTGGGTTTTAAGAACATATTGTGTCTGCTCCCGAAAATGAGTGTGTTTCAAGCTATGTACTTGCCATCACTAGTGGCTTTTGAAAAAGTGCTTACTCATCAAGGCTAAAGAAGTTTATTAACTAAGAGCAGGCAATAGAATTTAAGAAGTGCAGATTGACTTCTTTCTTTTCAAAATGCTGCCATTTTTAAGGACCCTAATCTGGGAAAAGACAGTTATTGACTTTGGTCATGTTACATGGTGCCTGAAAGAATGACATTCGACAGCTGTCTCTGCAATATTCGGGCAGGAACAGAGACTAGATCTTTAAGGACCCAATAACCATTCTGTTTCTGAAAAGTGGGAGAGAATGCCACTGAGCAATCACTTTGACAAAAAAGGGCCTCTCCACTGTAATAGTGTAAGACAGAGCTGGCTCCTTCTTTTGTTCTGCAAAATATTCTCCACCATCTAATAACTGTTAGTGAAGAGACTGTTCAATCTAGCAAGCCGATCCAGCTATTGCTTTGAAGCAGTTTGGATCTTGAGCCCAGCTTGGAGGCCACAGACTGTTTTTCATTCGAACACTGTAATTGCTTTGACTGGCAAAGTTAACTAGGCAAAAGGTAGAAGAGAAATGTTCCTTCTCATTACCATTAGCTCACTGAAGATGCTGCTCATGCAGATTATTTCAGCAGGCTTCCTGTATGTCTATGTAGAGAAGACACGTCAGAATATTCATCTGACTTTGTGGCTCTGAATTACCCTTGTAAAGAGTTTGTCTTTTGCACTGACAGTAACTGAGAGAAGCATAAGCACCAGCCTTACTATGGCTATTTAAAATTGGGCAGTATTTCAGGCTGCCAGAGTACCTAACTGATACCAATATAACTATCAATTCCATGCTGTGCTGAATGAAGCAACATACATTTAGTAACAGAGGAGATTTGTTTCCACCTCACTGCTATAAGTCAGGATCCACACATGATGAAGCATTGAAAAGGCACTTCCTCAGGTCACCTTACAGCAGGACTGGACTTGCAGACCATTAATTGGCATAGCCAGCTGAGCAGTTTCTATCATGAATTAACAGTGCAGCTTGGCTTTTCTGAGACTGCTGTTTTATGTGATGATGCTCACCTGAAATGCTGCCAGCCTCCTTCTACTTGCTGAAGGTTCTAGATTTTTTGAAAGCTCATTATTACTAATATGCCTGGAATCCATGTCTTTAACGAGCATCCATCTGCAGTTTTAAGCAGGGCCAAAGTTGTCTCTGAATTGTTTTACTCAGTTCAAGTTATATTTTTTCTTTGCGATTTCAAGTGAAGACATTGGTGATAATGTAGCTGGTAGCAATTTGCTTTATTGCTGCACCTGCAGGACAGTGCAGATCATAGGGAGAAATCGCTGTCTGTGTTTGAGTGCACTGGGACAGCTTGCTTTTCTGGCCAATCAGAGGAGTAAGTAGCAACTTCTTTTCATGGAATTTATTCCTTGTTTCGCTGCAAGACTGTTTTATTTACAGAGTTGTTGGGGGTTAAATGGCACAAGTCTTGTTAAAAATGGCAGTGGCAAACAAATATGCATGACTAGAGACTGGGAAGTGTGTTTGGGAGGAAATTGTCACCAGCCTGAGCTGCTGTAAACTCTGTGTCTTTGCGTAGTGAAATCCAGCTGAAAGTGCAATTTGCTGCCTGGCATTTTAGATGTGATCTCCAGCAATCAGAATGCTGCCCTAACTGGTTTTCAGAGGACCAGTGATTTCCACCACCTGTGAAAGGCAAGCTTCTTTTGTAGATTCTGCTGAGCAGGGCCTGAAGTGAGACCTGAGACAATTTTCTGGGATTCCATGAATGTTCTCCTTCGTTTTCTTCTGATGGATGCTTGAACAGGGAGAGGCACGTATTGAAAGGCTTGGCTTGTGTGAGAGCAATCTCAGCGAATAATGCAGCAGTGCACTTGATGCAGAAGACAAAGCCTCTCCTGGCTTCTGTTCCCTTTCTGCCCTGGCTATGGCTCACAGAAAGCAATCTTTTTCAGAACATGTCTGTCTCTTTTTTTTTTTGTCCTTCTTTGGTTGCTAATGGAAGAGGTGCTAATCTAACCTATCAGAGGGATGGGCAAAGTCACTTGTTATAAGAAATAGACCTCTTGTCATTTGGTAGCAGCAAGTATTGTATGTACGTGGACCTGAGGCCAAGATCTATCCTTGATAGATCCACACCAGACCTGCTGAAGGCAGTACAGAGGCTATGTGTTGAATGAGGTGGTTAATAATTCTTTTCTGTGTCCCAAATGGCACAGAGAAGTCAGTACTTTGAGGAGTGGAAGAATCACCCCCTAAACCTTCATACCACACTGGGAAAGTACATATTTCTCAGATAGTGTTTTCGTCAATTCTCCAGGATACAGGGGAGGACCTAAAAAAAGCTAGGAGGATTAGCCAGGTTAATAAATGGTTAAAAGGATGGTGTCATAGTCAGGGGTTTGGGCGTCTTGAACACGGGACCCAAGTTTGTAGGCCAGGTCTACTGGGGGCTGGTGGAGCTGGTCTAAGGGAAAGAGCAGTTTTGGCAGGAGGCTTGCCAGACTGGTCAAGGAGGCTTTAAACTAGATGTGTTGGGGAGGGGGACATCATTCTGTCCTAACACACCCAGTCAGTTGCCAGAACCTATAATAAATGTTCGTAGCACTGTAGAGATATCCCAGCTGCTCCAGCCAATGAGCCAGCTTCATTTGGAGCTCGGCTCAGATACCTCTATACAAATGCCCGTAGCATGGGGAACAAACAAGAGGAATTGGAGATGTGTGCACATCTACGGGGGTATGATATAATAGGCATCACAGAAACATGGTGGGATGGCTCCTATGACTGGAGTGTCGGAATGGAAGCTTACAGGCTTTTTAGAAAAGACAGGCCTGGCAGGCGGGGAGGGGGAGTTGCCCTTTATGTTAGGGATAGGCTGGAGAGTATGGAACTCTGTCTGGGGACAGGTGAGCAGTCCACAGAGAGTTTGTGGGTCAGGGTTAAAGGGAGAACAGTGATGGGAGACATTACTGTGGGGATCTGTTACAGACCGCCTGATCAAGGAGAACCTGCAGGTGAAGCACTCCATAGACAGATAGGAAAAGCCTCATGCTGGCAGGCCCTAGTTCTCATGGGTGACTTCAACCACCCTGACATCTGTTGGAGTGACGGTACGGCCCGGCACAAGCAATCCAGGAGGTTCCTCGATTGTGTAGAAGACAACTTCCTTCTGCAAGTAATAGAGGAGCCGACAAGGAGAGGTGCCATGCTTGACCTTGTGCTCACCAACAGGGAAGGGCTCGTTGGAAATGTGACGCTTCAGGGCAGCCTTGGATGCAGCGATCATGAGATGGTCGAATTTGAGGTCCTCAGGACAGTGAGAAGAGCGTGCAGCAAGCTCACTGCCCTGGACTTCAAAAGAGCAGGCTTTGGTCTCTTCAGGAACCTGCTTAGTAAGGTTCCATGGGATACAGCCCTAGAGGGCAGGGGGGCCCAAGACTGTTGGTTGATATTCAAGGATCACCTGCTGCAAGCTCAGGAGTGTTGCGTCCCAACCAGAAGGAAGTGCAGCAGGAGGGCCAGGAGACCTCCTTGGATGGATAAGGAGCTCCTGAGGAAAATTCAAATGAAAAAAGAGGCTTATAAAAGGTGGAAGCAAGGACAGGTGGCATGGGAAGAGTACAGGGATATTGTCCAGGAATCTAGGGACCAGGTTAGGAAAGCTAAGGTCCAGTTAGAATTAAACTTGGCTAGGGATGTTAAGGATAACAGGAAGGGATTCTACAGGTACATAGCAAATAAAAAACAGACAAGGGAGAACGTAGGCCCCCTCAGGAAGCTCTTGGGAGAAGTGGCTACACAGGATTTGGAGAAGGCTGAGGTTCTGAATGACTTCTTTGCTTCGGTCTTCACTGCCAAAGGCTCTGACCAAACCACCCAAGTCTTGGAAGACAGACGCAGGGACTGTGAGAATGAAGACCTTGGGCCCACTGTAGGAGAGGATCTGGTTTGAGACCATCTTAAAAATCTGAACGTGCACAAGTCCGTGGTTCCTGATGAAATCCATCCGCAGGTCCTGAAGGAGCTGGCAAATGAAGTTGCAAAGCCACTGGCCATCATATTTGAGAAATCATGGCAGACAGGTGAAGTTCCTGATGACTGGAAAGAGGGAAATATAACCCCCATTTTCAAGAAGGGGAAAATGGATGACCCAGGGAACTACAGAGCAGTCAGTGTCACCTCTGTGCCTGGCAAAATCTTGGAGCAGATTCTCCTGGAAGGCATGCTAAGGCACATGAAAATCAACAAGGTGCTTGGTGACAGCCAGCATGGCTTCACTAAGGGGAAATCCTGCCTGACCAATTTGGTGGCCTTCTGTGATAGGGCTGCAGAACTAATGGACGGGGTAGAGCAGTTGATGTCATCTACTTGTGCAAAGCGTTCGACACTGTCCCACACGACATCCTTGTCTCTAAACTGGAGAGACATCAATTTGATGGATGGACCACTCGGTGGATAAAGAACTGGCTGGATGGCCGCACACAAACTGTTGTGGTCAATGGCTCAATGTCCGGCTGGAGACCAGTAACGAGTGGTGTCCCTCAGGGATCAGTGTTGGGACCGGTCTTGTTCAACATCTTTGTCACTGACATGGACAGTGGAACTGAGTGCACCCTCAGCAAGTTTTCTGATGACACCAAGCTGTGTGGTTCGGTTGATACCCTGGAGGGAAGGAATGCCATCCAGAGGGACCTTGACACGCTTGTGAGGTGGGCTGATGCCAACCTCATGAAGTTTAACCATGACAAGTGCAAGGTCCTACACCTGGGTCGGAGCAATCCCAGGCACAGCTACAGGTTGGGCAGAGAAGGGATTCAGAGCAGCCCTGAGGAGAAGGACTTGGGGGTGTTGGTTGATGAGAAAATGAACATGAGCCGGCTTCAGTGTGCGCTTGCAGCCTAGAAAGCCAACTGTATCCTGGGCTGCATCAGAAGGAGCGTGACCAGCAGGTCGAAGGAGGTGATCCTGACCCTCTACTCTGCTCTTGTGGGACCTCACCTGGAGAATTGTGTGCAGTTCTGGTGTCCTCAACATAAAAAGGACATGAAACTGTTGGAACAAGTCCAGAGAAGGGCCACGAGGATGATCTGGGGACTGGAGCACCTCCTGTATGAAGACAGGCTGAGAAAGTTGGAGCTGTTCAGCCTGGAGAAGAGAAGGCTGCGTGGAGACCTCATAGCAGCCTTCCAGTATCTGAAGGGGGCCTATAGGGATGCTGGGGAGGGACTCTTCATTAGGGATTGTAGTGATAGGACAAGGGGTAACGGGTTAAAACTTAAACAAGGGAAGTTTAGATTGGATATAAAGAGGAAATTCTTTCCTGTAAGGGTGGTGAGGCACTGGAATGGGTTCCCCAGGGAAGTTGTGAATGCTCCATCCCTGGCAGTGTTCAAGGCCAGGTTGGACAGAGCCTTGGGTGACATGGTTTAGTGTGAGGGGTCTCTGCCCATGGCAGGGGGGTTGGAACTTGATGATCTAAAGGTCCTTTCCAACCTTAACCATTCTATGATTCTATGTTTCTATATTTCATTGCCCTTTATTAGGCAGTGAGGAAGGATTAGCAGCCTATGATAGGTAAAACCTGGATGTGTCATCAGTGTGGGGTGTGTGATCAGTCAAATAGGCATCAGATGAAGAAATGAACATCACAATAAAGGCATTCAGTGATGCTGTTGGACTGGACCTGGGGGCTGAGTGGCAGGCGGGCATAAATGATGCTGAGAACATCCCAGACAGAAGCCTGTTCCTTTATGCACAGAAAAGCAAATCAGGTGCTGAGGTGTGTATTAGACACTGGTTTGATTTGCAGGACCTGCCCCCCCCCCAGCACTTTTTCAACTCTGAATGTGAAATTTTGCTGTCAGCTGGAATTCAGAGCTATCAGTACCTTTTGATCATGTGTTTGGTTTCAGATGGTCTGATAGACTGGATAGTTCTGCATCTATTGCAGGTTTTCACAGCTTCTAGGAATTTGTGGGCAGGATCATGGCCCTGTTGGAGTCAGGAAAAATTCTTTCTTTACACAGGCTCTAGGACGTCACCTGCTTAACTGAAGGCTGTGTGTGAAAAATGCAGCTTTCTCTTAGAAATATTGCTGCTTTCAAGGAAAAAGGGGAAACCCAGGCTTCTTGTTCTCCCCTTATTTTGGGGTTGGGGCATCATTCTTTCAGTGCTATTGGCTAGCCACGGGCTTGGTTCCCAGTTCCACCAGAGGGCTCTGCAAGGCTGCAAAAGGGGTTCCAGTGCACAGTCACAGATGGGCACCCCTCTTACTTTCCCCTGATTTACAGTAACTGTACATTTTGCTAATTAGAATTATGAGTACTTTGTATTTCAATGGGTCAGACGTGGTTATTGCACAATAAACCTTAGCCCTCTGTTCTGTTTAACTCCTTTTATGTCTTAATGTTTTATTCAGTGTGCTATTTATGCGCTTTATTATCCACTTTCTAAATATAGGGTAGCTACCACATACAGCCCTGGCTGTAATCTCTTCGAGCAATAAGGTAGGCAAAGCAATTCAACTGAGGAATAGGTTCCCTTTAAGACAAAAAGGAGTGAAGTTCACTGTGTGGTTTGTTGGTGTATTTATTTTAGAGAAGGAAAAGAAGAGGCAGAAATACTTCTTATTTTCCTGATATCTGCCCACCTGCTTAAATAACAATGGGAACTTTTAGGACATATGACAGATTTTGACAATGATTTCAATTTGGATGCATAGCTGTGTTACCAGTAAAGAGCCAATTCAGTGACAATCTAGTCTTTTATAGGGTAAAATGTAGCTTCTGGTATCATTTTCCATGAATGGAATGTGATTGTCTATGAAAAGATTTTCATATTCCAGGGAGCTGAGGGGTGTATGTGGAATTACAGACAAATCAGTGAATGTGCAGGTTTTGCATGTCATATTTCATTATATTTCAAAAGGGGGGGGGGGGGAATGGACCATGTTCTGTAGCAAAAAGAAGATGGAGTTTCATTTACCACACAAATGGCCAAGTCCTGTATATCAATCGGTATACTAGGAGACTGAAGCCAAGTTCTTTTCCGCAGTATCAAAGTGACCTTATTTTAAAGCCATTGGAGAAAGCTTGTGAAAACACTGTCTTTATTTTATTCATTTTACATTGACGGGATCATTTTTTTACACAGCTGTGATCTCAAATAAATGATAATCTTTATATTCCATTGACCAAAATTCTAGACAAGAAAGTTTTCTTTGCTCTTTGTCTTAATCTTTGCTTTGCCTTAATCTTTGTCTGAATCTGCTTCTCCCAACTTAGAACTTATATTTCCAATATAATAATTTTTTATTATACATATTTTATATACAGGCTTCTGCTAATGTGGGAGGAAAGAAATGGTCGGATAAGTGATAATCTGCAAATAGGATGGAAAGCATCTTGTCCTAAGAGTTCAGCTGGGCGAAGTGATATAACAAAAACTGGAATGTGTTCTACTCAGGAGCTCTACTCTGGGTTTACATGAAGGTCAACACTTTGAGTCCTTAGGAGGATAGATGCTTGAGTAATGAAGGCACCAAATTGAAATATGAAGGAATTGTATTGAATTACTTGCTCTGAAATGATTAAAAGTCCTTCCTAAGATGAAGTCCTGACCTTACTGAAGTGGGAGTTTGTGATTCTTTTGTGATTTAGTTTCCAGCCTGCTCTGGATATGTCATATGGTTTTTGTCCCCAGCAGAAAAGTTAGACTTCATAGTTATGATTTTATGGACGCTTAAGCCAGTCATTTTTACAGAATTCGTCAGCCAGTGTTTTGCAAATCACTGCCATTTTAAGGGATGGAAAGTGCTTTAGGGCCTGTTCTGCTATTGATCAACTTGTCTGTGTTTGCTGCATGGGCTGTATTGCCACAGCCTTACAATTACATTAACTGTAATAAGAGCACAGTCTGTCCCAAACTTAAAGTCCAATTTCAATGTAATTATAAGGTCTTGTGCCACTGGAGAGTTTCATCCCAAATGAGTGACGGCACAGGCTTGAATAAAAGTCCACAGAAACAGATAGCAGTTTCTGCTGATTTGGTGATTTAGACTTTGTGTCTACTTTTGTCTGTGCTGTCAAATGAAGGGGCATTCAGAAGCAGGTTTGGGCATGCTGACCCTCTGTGCTGCATTCCATTTGAGCATGGTTTTGGCCGTTAGTGGGTACAAAATATTCACCCTATATTTAAAAGCAGGAAATTAATTGTCATACTTGGCTGTAGCAAGCAAATGCACCCCACCTCTTAATCCACTCAGACTGTGTGAAGAAGTGCTCAGCTCTGCTCTCATGCCAAGCACAGTATTTTCCCCTGCCAGAGAGCTGTCCCTCAACATTAGCTTGAAAGTTTACAGTGTTGATGTGCCTGCTTTCAAGGACATGTCTGAGCAAGCATTTCTTCTTAGAAACCAGAAAATGTTTAATTAATAATGGAAAAACCGGGAGATGGATTTTTTTTTTTAACTAACATATAAGTGTTTTGTTGGCAGAGCACCTCCAGATAGCTGCCTATAGCCCTTTGCTGCAGCTGTCTGTTTATCAGTGTTTGGCAGCAGTCTTGCATTCCTTCAGGAGAGCAACAACTGGTAGAGGACAATGGATTCTGAATCAAGAGATTAAAGATGTCTTGTAGTGTTCAGCAGGGTAATCTCCCCTCATCAGCCTGGAGATGCTATCCATCAACAAGGGAGCGGAGGCTACCTCTGACATTCATTATCTTCCACGGTGGCAGACTTTAACAATACCCCCTAAATGACAGAAGTTATGAGTAGAAAATTCTAGGGTCAACAGTTCTATTGTTTAGTGTTTGACCTGCCTTTATTTATTTTGTCCCCTTTCTTTATTTCCTCTCTGTTTCTGTGATGGGCATCATGCATATGCCTTGCATGTGACTGTGGCTATTCTTTGTTTTAAGAAATAATGACCAGGGAAGTTTGAGGCAGGATTTCTCTTAGCTTTACTTACTGCTTGCATCTTCCTGATGTCAGTTCTTCCACTGGCATCTTAAGATGCAGTGAATATTTTGGAATAAACAGTTTTCTTTTACTGTCTTTTTTGCACAGAGACAGATTTCTGAAAATTAGCTTGGTATGTTGTACTTCTGGGGTGGAATGGCAGGATCTGCGTGTAACAGATCATGATCGTGTTAGCCAGTCTTTGTATGGTTTTGCACGTAGCTGATTTTAGTTTCATGGTGCCTGTTGATGCCTGATAGCAAAATGAAATTGTAGGCAATTGTAAAGCAAAACATTAGGGACTGTAGTGACAGGACAAGGGGTAGCAGGTTAAAACTCAAACGGGAAGTTTAGATTGGATATAAGGAGGAAATTCTTTCCGATTAGGGTGGTGAGGCACTGGAATGGGTTGCCCAGGGAGGTTGTGAATGCTCCATCCCTGGCAGTGCTCAAGCCCAGGTTGGACGAGGCCTTGGGTGATACGGTTTAGTGTGAGGTGTCTCTGCCCATGAAAGGGGGGTTGGAACTTGATGATCTTAAGGTCCTTTCCAACCCGAACTATTCTATGATTCTATGATTCTGAAAATTGAAATGTATCAAGGTAGGCTTTCCTGCACATCTGATTCTCAGTTTGGTTGAGAAATCTTATCTCCTGTGCTCTGAACATCCTTTCTTCTGTAGCTCCTTTTTCTGTGGGAGGTTTCCTTTTACATAGCAGGAAATAAAAGTTGATAGAGGGCATGCTGACCTTCTTCCTTTGTGCTGTCCCTGGAGTGGCACTGGATGGGAGATGAAGATGAGGGTATTCAAGGGCTCTGAGGTGGCATTAGCCTACTTGGTTAGAGTACAACTTTCTTTCCGCAACAATACAAAAGGGGAGAGAGGAACTGAATGCAAGTTGCTCATTCATAGCTATGACCTTTATAAGGTACCAGATTGGATTCAGTGCTCTTCCTAACCCAATACACAGCACAGTGAAAGACAAAATTGCTTGAAAAAAAGCATAGAAGTATCTGTTTTCCCCATAAATATTTATTTACAGCTGTTTTATACTACCCTATACACCATACAGTATGAAATCATCAAGGCTTTCTGACATGTTCCCTCCTGCCACAGTCCCAGTGATGTTTGCGTAGTCTGGTGATAGAATAAGAAGTATATTGAAATACTGGAAGTTATGGAGCCAGATTACTGTATTTCATGAATAAGCAATAATTGTGAAAACATTTTGTGCCCCTCTCCACCAATTTTATCTTTAAAATGAGGCAAAATAAATACCTTGTCACCCAAAGGAATGGTGCCTGTCCTCTTATGTCTTACTGTTTTGCAGAGATGCCCTCTTCAGAGGCGATCAGACAGGAAGATCTTTGACTATATATCATCCCTGATGTTTGTTGCTACTCCTAAGTTTTCTTAGATTTAGAAAACATAATTTACTGAAAGTATGAAAATCAAGTCAGAGCATAATTTGAAAGTGCAAATTGTCAGTTGGCAGAAATCATGCCAGAAACATGAGTGTCTGGCCCAAATTGTGGATATGCTGATGATTTCTGCCTACTGAGTCCTTCCAGCAGATGCTGGTATTCCTCCAACTGGAAAAAAACAAATCAAACAAAAAGAAACCACCCCAAATTAAAGCAACAGAAATATCTCATCTAAAACAAGAATGTAGAAAGAGGTCCCCACTGTTCTGTAGGTGTAACTGATTGGAGTTGGCACTGTTGGGTCACTGAGGAATTAATATGTAACTGATACTTGTATTTTCAGTGTTTTTTAAATGTATCTTGCCTTTTAAGAATGTCACTTGCTTGACTGTGTGTCCCAAGGAGTTGCCTGGTTTTGGAAGTGGCTGCTCACAATGGCAGTTAATAATTTACTTAGTTTGGGTTAATTTCCAGATTTTGTTGTACTTCCAAGGTTTCAGGAATGGGGAGGGAACAACACAGTGGATATTATTATCAGTCCTATGCTTTTTCTTTTCTTTTGTTTGAACTACATAGGAAAAAGCACTAGTTTAACATTGAATTTGGAAATGCCATGGCAGGTGTCCTATTTTTCTCCCCCCTGCCACGCACTATTTTTACTGGAAATACAAAAACCACACAAGTTTGTATTGACATTCTTTAGAAATGGACTAAAATTCTTTCCCTCAGCAAAATGCAATTTACTGCAAGGGATGCCACAGTCCCCAAAGAAGGAGCCAGGATAATTAGCCTACAACTGACAAATAAGTCTGCTATGCTAATGTAAAGAAACATCCTTTTATCAGACTCTATCACATGGTAGTTTATGCCAAGCTAGAGAGAAAAGAGAGTTTACTCTGAAAGTATAGCCTCTTCTGGGGGAACATATCTAATCCAACGGTGACTATGGAAAGCATTTTCTTGACCCTTCTGCAGCGTCACAGGATTTGAATTAACTGAATTCTGGATCCGAATCAAGGCGTGAGCAGGGCTTTTTGCAAAATCACTTCCATTTTTCTGTAGCAAGAGCTGTGTCAAAACGGCATTAAAAAGAACTACAGCTGCAGAATGACCAGGTTAGCAGAGATAAAGGTGATCCAACATTCTCTGTGTTGCCTCTCAACAAAAGAGAAGAGTCTTTGCCCCAAGTGCTTGAGTCTAAATAAGCAGCAATAAGCTGGAACAACTCTACTCTGGCAGCCAGGCTCACTGAAAGCAAAGCAATACAAGGTGTTTGTCAGCAGAACATGACGTGCTTCACAAATGAAGTGTGATTATTCTCATTTAACAGATGGGGGGGCTGAAACATACATGTGTGCATGCTGAATGCTTCCAGATCTTGGGAACAAATTGGACTCGGTTGCAGAGCAGTGCCAAAGGTCACATTTAGATTGTCTTGCCTGTGACTTGGTGGCTGGGCTACTATTTGCGCAAACAACGCAGAGCAGCGCTTAAATACCATCATTGTGCTGTGCTGGCCACCTACAGTGAGGGCATTCACCTGTCAAAGCTGACAAGTGATTGTTAAGCTCCTTCCCAAACTTATTTACAATATTTCCTAGTCCAGAGTCCGTTAGATGACTTGATCAAAAGGCCGTGTAAAGAAATTCATTTTTTTAATCATTAGTAACATGTTGCATTGAGTGCTAAATACTTCCTTCTTACAGACAGTGAGTTTTGCTCACTGTATTTTTTTAATGGAGTATGCATGGGCTTTCAGTCTCTTAGATGGTAAACAGTATTAACAAGGTCATTGCGTGACCGAGGAAAAACTACATGTTGCGAGATGATAAATTCAATCAGGGACAAGCCATGGAAAGATGTCTGGTTTGTAGCAGCCTCAGCAGATGGTTATAATGAGACAGCGGATATTGCTAATTGCCACTGCTCTTACATTAGCATGTTCACTAAGAACTGGTTTGCCACTTGCCTGTGGGGATGAGGAGAGAAGTGGCGTCCTTCTGTCTGTGACAGGTGACAAGACTGTCTCCCTATTCAGTACATAGAAAACCAGAACGCAAGGACTCCTCTTTCACTTCGGTCCTCCAGCAGTTTTGATGGCTCTAGTAAGATCCATCTTAGGGGGTGCCCACAGCACTCTGGCACTGTGCAGTTGAAATGACTGATTGATAGCATCACTCTTCAGGGATTGCAGTGTCTGAGCTTCTCCAAGGACAAAGGCAGTACCATTCCTCACCACCATTTGACCAGCCACAGTGTTGGAAACCTTAATAGTACAATCAAGTCCTAGGGCAGAACCAAGATGTGTAACATTCTGGCTCACACAAAACCAATAAGGTGTTTTTAGTGAGACGCTATTTCCCTGTGAAGTTGGAGTGACTGCTTAGTTGAAGAATGAGATTCCAGGATTAAATAAAAGGAAAGTGCTTTCGATTTATGGTGGGTATACCAGACAGGGTGAGAAGCATGAAAGGAAGATGCTGATCACTGGAGTTATCTGGGTGCTGTGGTGTTTTTAGAGGCCCGTGTTGTAACAGAAGAGTTACAATAGCATATGAGGTTGTATTTCAGATCCTAATTCCATTTTGACTTCATAGATTTCTTAAATACCCTTGTCTTTCAATTTTCTCTCTACTTTTATTCCTGTATCTATTTAAAAATTAGTAAGTAGTTGTTTGGGGTTTGTTTTTTTTTTAAAGGTCAGTGATGTTATACTGGAAATAAAGCATTAAGGAAAGAATTGATGAATATAAAAAGACAGTATGAAATACACAAAGATAAACACTGTGCTTCAATAAGAGTATGAATAAAGAACAACATCCAGTTGAGAAATGTTCTCTGGGGCAAAGAGAGCTACTTGTTACTTTTTGCATAAATCTGATGACTTAAGCTCTCTGCTCTGTGAAAGGAAGATAATGTCAGGCTGATTGATAGGATGAACAGGACATGACAGTCTTCAAAGAAGAAGAAATGCAGAAATCACTTTCAGTGGAGACGGGATCTCATGATGTTGTTGGGCACTTGATAAGCTAATTGAAATTCAAAAATCACATTCAATGATGAAATGAGAGGGAGACAAATAGGCCTGAGCTAATGATTACATACCCTCTGGACTAGAATCAGAGATTAAATATTGCATTTTCAGTTAATTCTGTACCCAAATAAGTGTTAAAGTTTAAAACATGATGAAGCAGTAACCTGGTAGAAGTGTGCTAAGGCTGAGATTATTCTTCATGTTATGTACTATGCAGGTCTTGTCTATGCAATGTTTGTATGGCTGTGCAAGTTATGTATGGCTTTGATGCTATAGTTAATTATTTTTGAAAGGAAAATGGGCTTTTTTTGTTTTGGTATATGCTTGGTTTGGGGTTTATTGATACAAAGGACAATTGTTTACTGACAAAACATAGTTATCTTAAATTAATCCTTCTGAAATTAAGCATCAAGAGTGTCCTGGGCCTTGGTGTCTTGCTCAGAGAGAGCTGAACAGAACACATGGCAGAAAAGAAGGGCAGGTATACTTGCAGATTCTTTGCACTAGACACCAAGCCAGATTTCTACAATGTATAGCACATGCTCAGAGAGCAGCTCTAACTTTTGTCTGTGATTCCAGCAGAATACTGTTTCTAGCACCCAGGATTTCCTGGAGAGTAGAGTACCCTGATTTTCAGGAAGGCTACCTGGACAGAGAAGACAACATATGTCGGTTTTTCTGACTGCTATACAAATACCAAGATAATCAAAGAGTTAGGCTGATGTGCACAAGTCCTCAGTACTTAAACCGGATGAAATGTGAATTGTGATTCTTCCGTTCTGCTGATGGTTTAGCTGGATGTCAATACTGGTAAATGATGTTTCTGGGCATAGTTCACCTGCATGCACCAAAAAGAAAGCTTCATCCCCTTTGTTGCTGACTGCTGTATCTCTACAGCTGTTTGGAAGAGCTCTGTGTAGTGGAATTTGATGCTGTTGATAAAATTATAATTTTATGTTCCTTGTAGTAATTTTACAGGAAATATTATAAAGGTGTGAAAAATACGGACATAAGCAAGAGTCAGCCTCAGCAGCACCTCAGGGTTTCAGAAAGCAGTGTCCTGATTGTGCAGTCAGACTACTGAGGAAAGCTCTGTCTTTTCCTCTCTCTGAGTCTGATGTCAGTCCACTTCCTGCTGCTTTCCCCCCATTCGCCTTGATTTGCTGGAGAAGTTCTTGTGTATTAATGTCTTGCTGTAGAGTCCTATTAGCATCAGAAATCTATCTTCTTCATAAATTGCCCTGTAGCCTGTACCCTGACAATTTGAGTTGGCTTTAAATTGTTGTCATTGCCTCTGCTTCATCATCCACAAGTAATGATGTTGATAATGAAAATGTTATGCTATCATTTACGAATTCTGAGGCCCTCTGTTATCTATGAGGACATGCTAAGTAGATAGCAGAGTATCAGAGTCCCATTTTGCTCCACATGTCTATATTCAGAGGTCCCAAATACTGAAACAAGGCAGATAGGGGCTTTTAAAGCCAGATATAACAAGATGTTAGATACCTATCACTGCAGAGTAGCAGTCAGTAGGATTTTTCAAATATGTTTATGAGAGGTAGTTGCTGAACTTCCAGTTTAACTGCAATGAAATTTGTAGGTTTGAAAACCTGAAATTTGTGATGGTATAAGCTGAGACCCTGCAAGTTAGAAAGCTCTGTGCAACCATTCCTCTGTCAGCTCCAGCATCTTGAAACAGCTAAACAGCTACAGGATCGAAGCGAATCAGGTCTGTAGAGTGATTTCACAGGCAGCACCAGGAATGAGCCAGGGAGAAGAATGCCTCTATTGTCCTTGTGCAGGAGTAGCAGACTGTTACAACAGTTTCTTATTCAGCACCTATTTTATTTTACCTTCTCTGAAACTTTTGTCTTGGATGGCATTGACAGAGAGGCGCAGCGTTAAGCATCAATCTGACAGCGACTCGGACTCAGCCCTCGTTAGTCATCGATCTTTACTTCAGTGCTATCTTCTCGACCTCCCCACTGGATGGCAGCAGCAGAACACATCCATACGTTCCCTTTTTTGTCTAAAGTAATGGGACTGTCCAGGTTAGAATATAATCTCCCAGCTTTCATGTGGCTCTCTCCCTACTTGATCTTCTGTTATTTGCCTCTGGGTATCCAGGGAAGACACAGCTTGGTGTTCAGTGTCCTCCTCTCACAGCATCCAAGAATGCAGATTGTTGTACTAGATCGTCAAAGGGCCAGGGGCCTGAGTCAGCCAGGGAGGAGGTGTGGGTCAGACTGCAGCAATGACCAGCTCAGCTTGCTGAATATCAGGTAGAACTTTGCCTGGAAAGAGAACTGAGAGTGAGCATTTCCCTTCCTATTTGTATGAGGTTATATCAACAGAGATTAAAACAGGCGGGTATTTACCTCCAGATAGTGGGAAATGTGTCCACACTGCTTAAGAAATGATCCTCATTTTAGCAGGCTTTGCAATTAGATTTGACCTTGAGCAATCACACATTCCTCATGTTACTTGAAGCATTGTTTGAATTTTTGGGTCTATTTAAAATGTAAATTATGTTACTTAAAATTTATAACAACAGCTTGTGCAGCATTATACCTTTAGAAGCACAACATACTACTTAACTAAATGTCCTGATTTTATGCTGAGTGCTCAGACCTACAATACTTTGTATGTGTGCAAGAATTTAAATGGGATGCTGCTTGCCTCCAAGGCTCACTTCATTAGGATGAAAGTGTGGGCAGTTCACCTTAGTGTCAGTGCTACATTCTTCAGCTATCTGTGTGTTGGGTCGGTACAGTATGGGAAAAAGAGATCTGTACAGTTAAGGCTGTCTGCAGTATGAGAAAGTCCCAAAGAAATTAAAATATCACACCTGCTTTCATTGGAGATGATCCTAACAGTAAGAGGAAATTCTTGTATTTACTAGGGCGTGAATATGGTATTAAGTGGGTAGGCTGAAGATGGTGCTGTTTGTCATAAGCAGGAAACTAGAGATCAAAACACAGACTATTTACTTAGAGCATCAGGGCCTATTAAGTGCTGTAGCAGTGACATCCGGTGACTGGATTGTTATCAGCAATTCCACAGTAGTTCCTTTTGGATATGTAGTAGAGACTTAATACCAGCCGCAGGTCCTAGTGATGGTACTAGGCAAGAATGTGGAGATAATGAAGTGAGGAAAATTATTATGTGGGAAGAAATGCAATCTTGGAGCTGGTGCAGGCTTGATCTCTATTGTGGCCTTCGATCTTGGAATGAAACAAGATTTTGGCAGCTTGTTCACCTCCTTCTCAACTTGCTTGGAGACATAGTGACACAAACCTGTTTGAAATTTACCAACACAAGCCATGTGCACTGGCTGAGCGCATCATCTGATGCTGCACGGTGGGAATTGAGGCTGTTTGACTTATGGGACTCTCCCATCTGTTGAATTTATCTGGTTGGCTTAAAAGCCTAAAGGGAAAGTCACTTTGAAGGCAGATTTGTTAGAAATAGAGATTTCTTAATTAGGGTTAATTCTGTCATTCAGAGGAGGTAACTGGTTAGCTATATTAATCTAGCTCTCTGATTCACCCTTTGGGAGCTAATATCCCAAAGATACAAATACACCTCTGTATGTCCCAGGTGGCAGATGATGGAAGATCCACAGAGAGGACAGAACATCTCTAGCTTGCGGACGTATGAAATAATCCATATAAAATTGGGAGTTCAAGGGGAATTTGAAAATAGCATGGATGTGTACCGAGATTTTTTCATGTACAATCATTAAAAAATGATACTTATTATACTATAATCAAGAGGTGATTTATGTAGTTGTAATAGTTACGTAAAAAGGCTGCTGTTAAGTAGATCATATGTTGGTGTTCTTGTTCCAAGTACTGGGATTAGCTGCAGGTGGCAAGAACAATGCTTTGGTTTTTGTCCTGGGCAAGTTGTTTCTTCTTGCTCTTTAGTTGTCTGTTCCATTTCCATTCGCTCTTGTGTATTGTGATACTTGTCAATCCAATAGTCCAGCATGTTCTGAATTAATTATGGAGTGCTTCAGAGTGAATAGAACTGGGAGTGTTGCAGAGAACAAGAAATGGCTGAGTCTTCTGTGTTTAATGAGATTGCTTAATTCGCAGTGCTTTCCAGAAATGGAACCACGTGTACACCTTGCATTACAAACAACTCTTAAGCCTGAAAGACTGAAAGTTCCTAATGGAGCAGGATATACATAATTTTACAGTCCCTCTAATTGTCACTGACTGTTCCATTAGATTTTGATTAATAGATAGCAGCCTATGAGTGAGTAACAACAAATGCTGAATGGGAAAGGTCATTGACCCAGGAGCACTGAAAACACCTTTTAGACACATCTGGAAATCTTACCTATCTGCAAAGACTAACTCTTGTTACTTCACTTTTACTATATGAGCAATGCCATTCCTCATGCTAGTATGACAGGGAAACACCAATGGCAGCTTGCCTATTACATCTCTTTAATCTTGTTTCATGTTCAGTGGCAAAGTTATAAAGTGCATTTAGCAGGATCCCATAAATAATTGCAAGCCGAGAACAGAATAATGATGGAAATTGACTAGTTAGCCAGATCATGTAACTGCAGTGTGACGTGTTGCCAGGAAGGACTTCGTCCAGGTTGCTCACGGAGTTGCTGTTTTGAACCTCCTTGAAACCTGGAGGAAGCCTAATTTGGCAAATGTTATGGATTTCTTTATGTAATAGTTCTAAGAAGCCTTGCCCCCTGTGACCTGATTATGTCACCTGTACCTGCATAGCTTTGTACTCATGCAAGAGCGCCACAAGGCATGTGAGCTTTGTAGTGATTTTTTTCTGTAAATTGAATTTCACCTTTTCTTTCTCCCCCCTCCCACTACAAGCTGCTGATTTCAGTTTTACTTGAGGTTGGAGGCTCCACTGCTTTTTGTTTGGGGTTTGGCTGTGGGCTTTTGTGTTTGTTTGGTTGTTTGGTTTTTCTCCAAAAGCAAAGGATGTAATGATAAAACTCATTTGTCTTTTTAATCTTCACCTTGTAATTAGATCTAAGAGTGGCTGGGAAGAGATGCCAGGCAAGTAAGCTCTTTTCCTGTAAAGGCTCTCTGGGCATGCAACTGAGTCTTGGGAGAGCTTTAAAGGAAAGCAGTAATGAAAATCCTGCAGAAAAGGAAAAATAAGCCAACAAAATTAAGACTTAAATGTGCTATTTTGATTAGGGACTGGGGGTAAAAAAAGAATCTAGTACCCCCTGGGTTTGTTCTCAGATAAAACATTTGAATCACTAATTATATTTAAATATTCTTTATGTGTGGATGAGCTTCCTTTTTTGTTTCTGCCCCAGTGATTTCCCCAGTACCGAGACTTTAGATGATTGAAGATTATGTTGATCATACTTGGAGGTTTTGGAATCATTTTACCTCAGCTTTGCTTGAAAATGAGGTTGTGTTTACTGTGAAATCAGTAATTGTCATGAAGTTTTGTTTTTGTAGAAGGCAAAGCCCCAAAGCACAGCTCCCAACTTACTTAAATGCTGGAAATGGAATAGCTGTGGATCTTGGGCACATGGGTCTCAGAAGGTGTTTAAAAATACCACCTTTCACTTGAGCAGAGCACTGACTTAGAAACAGCTCATGGTCATGATCATCCATGTTTATAACAACAAAAAAGGTGATGATGGTGGTCATGGTAGAGACTGAATGGGAAAAGTCTGAGGCACCATGGCTGAAGTAACAGTGTTTATCGTGCTGTTGGGCAGGATTCTGCCTTTTTAAGTCAGTAGCTCACCAGTGGTTGAGCAGCTCAAAGCTGTGTTCATGCATGGATCTGCTGGCAGGATTACTCTAGCACATCAGAATCCTTGTTTCTAGGAAATGCATACATAAAATTTCCATTATTCCTTCTGAATGAATGTAACACCATTAGTGCAGTGAAGTCCAAAGCCTTCGCTTTGCCAACTGATCCTCTGAGAGTCCCATGACTTCTGCTCTCAGATTTTCCCTTCAACAACCTTTGTTGTATGAATACTAGTTTATAGAATCAAAACAATGACTGTGAACACTGCTCTGAAATAGTCAGAGATATTGCAGAGCTAAGCCATATTTTCATTGGCGCATCATGCTATGCACAAGGCTCATGGTTTTGCATTCCGTGTATGAGAAGGAACATAAGCCTCACCTTGTGCTCACATTCCTGAGGACAAATGAAACTGAATGGTTTTGATCAAGATTAAAAATGAAACTCAAGCCCTTTCTTACTTATGCAAGACTAGCTTTTAGGCTTTTTAAGGAAGAGATGCCCAGGTGAACACACTGGGCCTTAGCTGGTATTACTTAAAACTGCATTATTTTCCTCCTCCTCAGGTGGGGTTGTGAATGGTTACCTTTCCGTCATTTCTGTCTTTTTGATTGGATGTGGAATATTGCAGAAGTGGTTTTCTCCCCCTGTTGTTTAATAACTATCCTTTAGGTTTTTTAAAGTGATTTGGGGCTTTTTCACTGTTTTCGGTGGCTTAGTGAAGGCTGCTTTCTCCACTGTCTTAGCTTGAGGCCAAGGCTGAAGATCAAAGTGACACATCATCCATGGTCTGAAGTGAGAGGAGGACAAATAGCAGCAGTGATTTGTCAGCTGCATGGTAGATGATGTGAATTTTTTCCTATATTTCTAAACCTGAACTTTGGAAACAAGCAATATCCCCATTTATCAAGGGTGTTCTCAACTATGAGTCTTTCTTATATGTATTAGATTTTCCATTGATGTCAATGAAGTCAATGGGCCTGACTTTGTTATCTCTTCCTTCATGCAGTCACTGTCCTCATATAACTGCTGTCATTTAGATGTTAGCAAGCAGTTGTAAACTTCTATTCCTTATTACTCCCTTGTAACTCAGTGCTATGATGCAGCTCAGCATGCAGATTTTTGAGTAAGGAGAGGCAATAGTTTTCAACATAAACAAGTCCGCTGGGTCACATTAACCTCCTTCAGTCTCTGTGTTAAATAATTAAAATAAACTGGGTAGCGTTTAACTATATGTATTTAGAGGCTTACTGGAGGAGCTTATTCAATATCCTAACACAGTGTCTTAAACCTTTCTGAGCTCCAGGTTCCCTTATTAAATATTTAGTGCATAGTGCTGAAAAAGTCAAGATTTGCTTTGTTTTTTAGAGGCAATTACTATTCTCAAAATTCCTTTAGCCTTTAAAATACTGGCCATCTATAAACAGTAATTTTCTCTAGCTGTCATTTCTTGCCACCAAGGTCTATTTTTCAGTTGTATCAACCTTAATAGTACTCCAAGAATAAACACTTGCAGAAGGCTCTGCAATGCATCCCTGCTGTATTGTATAGAACCACCTCAAATACCTTTATAAGCAATTAATTTGACAGCAGCCTCTTTGGATAGAAAGAAGATGTGTGTCAGCTGCTGACTGTGGTTTGGAGACATCAATATTTCTCCTCTTCTGTTTCCAAAACTGTCAAAATGAAATTAGTTAATTGGTGAGTATTTTTATGTAGCTGCTGTGGGATAGTAATTACTGGTGACAAGAGCTTCTGGATGTGCACTAACGCGGTACAGCAAAACCTCGAATTTCAAAATATAAGGCAGTATCCTGCACTACTATTATGACTTGACATTTTACCATAGCCTGCCTTGCTAGAGATTCAAACCTTCAAGTTCAA
Source organism: Pezoporus flaviventris (assembly GCF_033815535.1). NCBI lineage: Eukaryota > Metazoa > Chordata > Aves > Psittaciformes > Psittacidae > Pezoporus > Pezoporus flaviventris. The sequence goes on from NW_026892569.1 coordinate 5,252,220, forward strand.
GGTCTTCTTGCCAGGAGAGAGATTTTACTTTGTGCACAGTGGAGTTTTATAAGACATGCCATATAGCTGAGCAAAGGCAGCTTAGTGGATTAAAATAGCATCAATGGTATCTCTTGTCTCTAGGGTAATAAGTTATGAGCAAAGCAAAGACCTCCAGGAAGGGATTTGGTTTCTGTGGAGTCTCTATTAGATGATACTGTACAGTAAACAAATAACAAATTGTTTCACTGAGTCCATTCTCATTTTGCCTAATTGCCTGTCTTGGTTCAGTCCTGTGGAGATAAGGCATAAGCCACCTTGTATTTATTTTTACACCCAAGGCCTGATTGCTTACTAAGAGAAGCCAGACTATGTGTTTTCTCTTTGGCAGTAGCTGGAAACTGGTCACTCTGCGCTACAGGTTCTCATGTAAAGATTTTGATTCAGCACTTTCCATGCTGTTCCATGGAAGTTCCATGAAGTGGCAAAGGAGAGACCCCCTTGTTCAGGTCCAGTAAAAACATCAACTTTATACTGTAAAGGTCTCTGGACAAGCCATTTACAGAATCCTGCAAAGAAAGATGTTTTATGCTTCTAAGCAGTAAGCCTCCATAAATTCTCTGTGTGCCTTGAAACATAAACTGTCTCATAATCTACCTGTATCAAATGCTTAAAATTACTTAAAAGTTAACAAAGGATGAGCTGTTAGACTGGCATCAGGTTGAATCTCTGCATAGTATCTATTCACCCCTGTAATGTCTATCCATTTCTGGTCTGAAACTTGCCTGTTTTTAAACAGTGAATCATGACCAGTCATGAAACTATTATAGTATTAGGAAGGATGCGTGAGAAATTCCTTTAAAGAAGGTAGTCCCAGGTTTTTACTAGACACTTCATGCAAAATATGACTGTTTTATTCACTGTAGTGTTTTCAGGCTTTATGGGGTCGACATTAACAAACTCTTCCTTTTCTCTACTGTATTTTTTACTGACATTTGATGGACATGTAAAAATTCAATTAAAAAAAAAATCCCTCTGATTTAAATTGACAGGAACATTAAAAGAAATATAAATCTATTCTCTCTTACCCAATTTCAGTGTTTTTTAAATAACAATTTATTACTAAAGTTCCTGATAAAATGCCCATGATTTTAAATAAATAACGAAAACCCAGTTATGACTGCACCTTTTAATTTCAGACTACAAAATGCATTCCTGCAGGAGATAAATGATGCTGGTTTTTCTAGTCTATTGAAAGTAGCTGTCAAATCTGTTGCCAAATAACACGTCTGATTTCATGTCTAATAGTTAGCAAAATTTAATGAGTACAAACTGAAAACCAGAATAGCTCCCGATAGGAGGGTAGTTGACTTCTTCTTTTGACACACCCCATTGTTCAATTGATTCTAAGAGATACCTACAGGTGGCCATTCAGTGCTCTCAATGCCTCTCCTGTGTTCAAGAATGAATGTGAAGCCAGGGCACGTTGGAAACGAACCCACCCTAGCTCACAGCCTGAATAGATTTCAAGAGGAGGGATAAAGGGCAACCTTTGTAGTTAACAAGAGGGTGTTGGTGGTCTGAGATTTTTACTGGTATTTAAGGTACTTGATATTTAAGGTACTTTTACCTAAAGCTCAGGAAGGGAGTGAAATTTATACTAAGTACAGTGATTTGGTCCTTCAGGTGTTTAACTGTTGCAGTAAGTTTGGAAGCAGTACTTGAAAACTTCCCCAAGTTTTAATGCTGGGTATCATCTGACAGCTGGGAGCATCAAAACACTGTGCTGTGGCCTGAGAGGGCTCTATGGAGAGACAGCAAAGTCCTTGTGAGAACTGTCAAACGTCCAGCATCCCATCCACAACCAATGTATGGCTCAGGGACTCTCTTGTGGATGCTTTCTTTCTTGGAATTGTCATGGTACTTGGGGGAATTGCGTTTGCCTGCATCCTTGTGATGGTTCAGTTGTTCAGCTCTTGTCACTAGGATGTGTTAAGAGTTAAAATAGGCCTTGAGGAAAAGTGAAATGTGGGATTTAGTCACCCCATATGTAAGTGCTAGGGTGGATGTATGTTCTGGTGCTTCCCTGTTTTTCTCACAAGTTTTTCTGAACTTGCGTGGCAAATTCCTTTCAGTAAAAGTAGGCTGCATCAAGTAAAGTATTAGATGTTTTTTAAGGCCATACCTGAAGGTCTAGGTATGTGTCTCTGAGCCTTGTAAACCAAAACTTCATGTAACTTGGACTTAGAGATACTCTGTACAGAGCCACATCAAATTCTGAGTGTGGTGACTGCCAGCTTGTTGGTGTAGCTTGCTATGTGGTTTTGAGTTGTTGTGATTAAAGATAGATCATAATTCTTCAGCTTCTCAGCACAGGATGCTTGGAAATTGATAGTGGAAAAGCTGCTTTCTTGTCTACAAGTGAACTCTTTTGGGGGTTATGTTGCTGAAGACCGGTACCTCCTCAGCTAAGCCACTTACAAATTGTACATATTTATAATCACCTCTGGCCATCTGCCACCATTTTAAGAATGAGTGAAAATATTCATCCAAGATGCATCCTTCCTTACCACAGCCAGTGAATCGCAGCAGAACATCTTTTGCTCCATTTTGTTGTTTTAAACCCAATGACTATTTTATACCCATTCTAGAATCTTTTAAATCTTCCTTCTCTTTTGCCTTTCCCTTAACCTTTGCCCAAAAATAAGAGGAAATTTTTCCTTAACTTCTGTATTGCTATTTTTACATTATCAGAAGCAACTTGTTGGAGACCTCAATTAAAATTTCCATTTATTTCATACTTAGTACATGAGTGGAGAGTAAATTACTTGGTTAGAAGTATTTAAACAGGAAGCTTGCAGGCAATGAATCATATATAAAGTGCCAAGAAGACTTTTGAAAAGACATTCCTTTGTCAGCATTTTCATGCTGAATAATGTCATGCCTGGTCCCTACCAAAAGATTCTGTGGTATTTTTAAGGCAAACCTCAGATTTTTATTAATGCAGACATATAGGTTTAGACTATTTCATTAAAGAAGGTATAGCATGGCAGTCCAGGTTTGTGAATTCTGCTTCTGAAATGTTCTGTTTGCCAAGCTGGAATTAAACTGGATTTGCCAGGGCTGTCAGTGTGCTGACAATTGAGTTCTCTTCATGGAAGTGGTAGTGCAGAAACAAATATGTTAATTGCATTGCTTAATCTCAGATGGTCAGGTTTGCATGCTCCAAAGGTGTATAGTCACTCTAAAGAAAGTCTTGTAATTTCTTGTGCTTGAAAGAGGCACTTGTAAATAGTTACAAGATGCAATCACATGAGAACAGGAAGCCTCAATGGATTACTAATGAGATACAGAGCCTTTCACCTCAAGGTTGTTGTTTCTATATCTGCTTGGTAGCATTTGGAAGTGCCATCAGGCAGGTGGTTAGCGTGAAATTAGCTGGAGATCTCAGTGTTGTTAGTAAGTACATATCCACCGGAGAAAAATTGCTGTGGCTGTGGTTTGCTTTCTGGCTATCTCCTTCTTTTCCTCTAGATAGGAGACAGAATTTCTGCTGTTCTCTTGTATTGATCTGACTGGGTGAGATTAATGTGAGTCTGGCCAGCTTCACTGCTGCTGAGGACGCAGTGATGATGCTGTCAGACCCGAGACCAATGGTGTAGCCACTGGAGGGATGTCAGCAGGGGGAGGCAGCAGAGGAGTTTATGTTTAAAGGGGAATCTAGTCAAAGAACAGAGTGAGGGAGCCACTGCAACCACACAATGTCCTAGGAAGCCCTGAAAATAACAGGAATCAAACAGGCATAGGTGTAATTCTGTCTTTTTTCCATGACTTATCCAGCCAGTGTGCGTGTCATACAGACTGTGAAGGAATTCATAGCTCATTATTGACAGTGCACTTATGTGACACTAATGAAGTTGTCACCGATTCCTGCTCTTGTGATTCACTACAGATTAAACCTGACCTTTTCTTGGGTTCTCAGCACCTTCAAGCAAAGTCTGGCAGAGGAATCTGCCTTTATGAAGCTGCTGCTGCTCTGTAGAACAGCTATCACGAGCAATGCCTGTTGGTCCTTCTTGCCTTATCCCTGCTGGGATGTTGAGTGAAAGATACCAGAACTACAAGATGCTGTATATAATCTGATGATATCCATGGATTTTCAAAGTTAGTTACCATTATGACAAGCCACACTAGCAGGAATTGTTTTCTACTGAGTTAGTCAACACAGTTTTTAAAGGTGAGAAAAATAAAAAACAACTGTTGTTTTGGCATTGTTTTTGGAGAATATTACCTGAAGAAACACTTTAAAAGTTTCCCCATTGTAATGTGCACACTGCAAGAGGAAAAACGGAACCTTTTTAATTAAAGTGCCATCTCTGTGGAAAGATAGTGGAACTAATGACAAGTGTACCAGGTCACCTTTAAACTTGCTCAGACAGGGGAGATGGTGAAGCACTGCTGTTAAAGTAAATGGCTCTTGGGGGAGTCCAACCAGCATTTTATAAGTTAATGGTGTGCCCTCTCCTGCCACCTATGGCTGCTCCGTTATCCTTGACAGCAGCCATCAAATTTGCACAGCTTTAACAGGAACATCTGCTTCTCTCCCCTGGTTGTTTCCTTCACATCTGCAGTAGTTGTGACAGGGCACGTGCTCTTCTTCATTCACCCTTGTTGCTCTGACCTTTCCTGTGGCTCACTTTTTATGCTTTGCCTCCTTAATGACTGTTTTAATTCATCTCTGAGTTTGCTGATAGCCTCATTAGGGCCAAGGGACAATTCACCAGGTGAGGAAGCCTGTTGTTTTCCAGGAAGAGTAAAAGTTTGTCAAATCTGACGAGCTAGCCTGGATACTTCTGAAAGACAATTTCACCACATTGTTTCTGCAACTTGCCCAGTTGTGACAAGTGTTCTCCAGTGAATGAATTATGTCCCCTTTGCTGGCTGATCTCTTGGATTTATTTCTTTTGGCCAAGATCCAGGTGTTTTCCTGTTGTTTAAACATCTCATTTCCAATAATTTCAAATAGATTTCATTGCCAACATAAGAACTGGACATCTAAAAGCCCTTGGGAATATGAGACTTCCTCTTCAATTCTACCTCTGTTGAGCTTCAATCCAGATACACTTTGACAAGTGTCCTGGGGCTAAGCCAGTGACTGTTTGCTACATGCAGGTGTAGAAAAGTGCTGTTATTGCAGCTGTGACATCACAAAATAAATGCACTCTGTTATCAGGGAGCAGATTTCTGTCTCGTGGTAGAAAACCCCCTTCCAGATACAACAATCTGCAGGAGTTGAGAGGCTTCTTAGGCATCTTTGAATGATGACCCTGAGGCTTGGATATTCCTGGACTAAACTGTCAAGACTTTCTCACAGAGCTGTAGTCTCTTTTGGCAAAGCTAAAGCATGGTGTGGAGGGATGCTTCTGATGTTACTCTCGAGTTTGTTCCTGTTGTACAAGTTACAGGATACAGCAGCTTATGTACCATTTTAAAGCTATATATTAATTTTTCACTTCAAGCTGAATGGCTTAATTAAAATGGAAAATCTACTTAATCATTGTCAAGGACTATCCATTTTGGTAAGAATGGAAGAGGGCTGGGTTCTTGGATGCTTGGAGAGGGATCTGTGAACAGGAAAAGAATGTCTTAACCTCTAGTTCTTCCATTTCTGAGAAGGGTCTGTTAACACTATTTTCACTGATTCATACAGCTTTGCATAGCAATTCACATTGTAAGCCTGGGTGAAATATCTTTATTGTTGCTAGTTGCCTAATGGAAAAATCCACTTTTGTGTAGAACAAGCAGTGCACTGACTGCAAAAAAGGGCTGTTGCTGCATAAGATCATAGGGTTAATAGTATAAATAATACAGTGGAAATAAGGTGAAAGATCAGCATAAAATGAGTGTTGTGTCAGCATCCATTTGTGCATACACCTAGTTACTGAGCACAGATCTCCAGATCTGGCTCACTGAATTGTACCTCTCTGGGATTTTCTTGTGTTTCAGCCTGCAACTGAAATGTGAAAACTAAAGATTTGCACTTTTTTCCTTAGGCAAAGAAGATTAAAAAGGGAAAGTTGAGGGGCTCGAGGTCTGCACAACCTTGAATAGAAAAAGAAGTATTAATTGTGGAGCTTTGAAAAACAGTCATCAGTACGAAATAGCAAATGTTCAGTCCCTCACAACTTCTGAATTCTGATATTATTTCGTTTTAGCAGTATAAGTCAGGGTCATGAGTTACAGTGTGGGCCTATGGGAAATTGTTATCAGGTTCTGATTCTAGTTTTAGTTGATGATGTCTATATTCTTGTTGTCTCTTCCGCTGTTACAGTGTGGCATAAAATGGTGGGTAATCTGCAGGTTTATTTTTTTCCATATAATTAAAAAACCTGCTCATTCAATAATACTGACTAAAAATATCTGTTGGTATTCTGGAAACCTCACTTATGCTTTGCACTTATGGATATAATAGTTAAAATAGCCTAAGTTCAATTAGTTGTTCAGCAAGGTTGGATACAGTCTCCACATACTGAAATCATTTAAAAGTCCTCATGCCTCTCAGAATTAAAAATGCATTTGTGCAATTTAGTTTTATGACCTGTTATTGCTTAACTGGCAGCTGGATCTTATACTTGGACTGCTGCAGTGCTTTCCTTGTCCATTGCATAGGAATAAACCCAAGATAACCATTACAGCTATATAAAACCTGATATAAAATGAGGCAAACTCTGAAAATAATTAATCAGCAGTGATCAAGACATAGGGGCTTTTCCAGGGACTAAAGACCAGCTGAGGAGCTGATGGCCCGGTGCCCAGTGCATTAACTGATCTGATTGCTTGTAATGTTCCTCGAAATTCCATTTGCCTGATTTGCCCATAGCATGAAAATTTCATCACACTTCAGCAATGAAATGGATCATTCCAATTTGCAGTCTTATCCACTGGTCCTGTTTTTTTTTTTTTTTTGCAAAAGACCGGTCTTCCAGTAGCAAAAAATACTGCTGAATGATTTTAATAAACACAGAGCAATTAATGGAAAGTGAGATTCACTGCCAAACTCAGTCTTTTAAATGAAGACTGTCAAACAGAACAACCAGAAAGACTTTCTTAAACCATACCATTTAATGACAACAGTTATTTCTGGAACTTTCTTGAGCAGATTCTCAAATGAGGGTTAACTAACAAACTCATCTGCCTACCTCTAACTGCTGAATTCGGGCACAGTCCTATTACTTTACAATCCCATTAAAGTAATTTCATTTAAAGAGGGAAACACACTTTTGCATTTAAAAAATAAACCCCATAAAAAACAGAAGTTCTTTGTACCTTGTAAATCTGAGCTGGTTTGGGTACCGAAGCAGAACAGAGTAGAAGTTCCTTTGTTTGCCCTCCTCAGTTTTACCTCATCTCACCTGGACATGAGAATTCAATTTTCACTTGAAATTAAGAAAATGCTTCTTTTCCAAACATCTTTTTTTTTTTTTCCTGGCAATTGCCATTTACTTAATGTGCAGAGCCTAATGATTTAGACAACAATTGCTGTCCCATATTCTCTAAACAAATATCATTCGTGTCTGATGAATAACCTTGAACTGGGTTAAAAATACCTGTGCCATTTAGTAGATCACAAATATTTGTTTTACACAGCTAAGGCCCAAATGATAATTTGTTATTTCAGGTGATGGAGGAATGCCCAGAATGGCACAAGGCCTAAACCCTGAAATTTATTTTGCATTTATTTATCTGCATACATGAGACAAACTTTAGAGTTTTTCTTTTTTTCTTTATTAAAAGTTTACGATAATATTAAAGTCATGCCATAGATGTGAAGTACTAAGCTGTACAAGCACAAACTGGTGAATAACTTTAAGCCTGGCCTATACGGATGTGTGTGTTTGCCTGCTCTCTTCAGGCAAGCAGAAAAATCTAGGAAACTGGTTTAATTCTTTTTCCCTTTCCTTCATGATAAATTTGTCAAGGAAGGGACAAATGAGAGAAAAAGTGTGATCCACATGTAATAGCAAGAGTGGATGTTAATGGTACATGTGGGAAATACTTCTGTATTACAGAGCACAATATTGCTTATTATTGCAAGTTATGATGGAAAACCAGATCTGTTCCTTGTATTTTCTTGTCTGCCTTACCTAAAATAGCCACGTGGTGGAAAGTTTCCTACAGGAAATGATTAGCACCACTTTACTCCAAGGTGTTTTATGAAGGTTTATGTTCTTAGATTTCATTTGTACAAATGTCATGAGTGCTTGAACCAGGACAAATATTACTGCCTGGCAGAAAGGCAGTCCTTATTGATTAACTTCAGCAGGTAGAGAGACTCATGTTTTAATTTACTTTTGCTTCCAGGTCACTCTTCATCCACCTTTCATTTATAGCAACTTTTCCCTTCTCCCTCCCCTGTTCGTTGTCCCTGCTTTGGTCTTGGCTGTTTTGATTTATTGACCGTTCAGATTTAATGCTTTGCTCGTTGGAGTGCTTGTGTCTGATCTAAGGTCACCTACGCTACTTATTCCAGGGGACTTTAATCTCCATATGGATGTGACCTCTGACACTCGCCAAAGAATTCACTGTGTTACATGATTCTCTCCAGCTGTGTCAGCAGGTTCTTTCACTCTCACTGAAAGGTTATGCTTTCGATTTCATTAACTTTTTGGGTCTCATTTTCAGGGTTTGAGGTCACTCACCTTTTTTTTTCCAGATATACATCTAGGTCTATGGTACCCCTAGGGTTCCTCTCAAATTGGTTGCTACTTTTGAGAGTTGTTTTCCTCAGGTGTCATGTCTTGCCCAAAACAGGTTGAAGTAGCTCAGTGCTGGTTCCCTGGTTATCCTGTTAAAATGCTGATTGTGATTTTTGCACATGCCTTACTACTGGCTTCCACTACAAGCGCTAATGTCTTGACTGCAACAAAGGCTGTATCTTTATGAGCTGTGAGAAACTTCGGTTTGAAACCTGCAAGCTGTGTGAACATCAACCTCCATTCCTTATCTGGAAGATTGTTGGATCTTTGCTTGGTTTTGTTACAGATATTAGCTGTAGTAATCACAATACTTGTATGTATTTGAGGAATGTGAGAGTAATGGATACAAACTGGATTGCTTTCTTCCTTTTTTTTTTGGGGGTGTGCGAGCTACTTCTTACTTTGCCTCTTACCATGGGCAAATGATTATAGGAAGATATTTCTTGTCTATTTATCTTCAGAGAAGTTGAACTAGCCTCTTGTGGCAGTTCTGGACTATCTCTGAACAGTCCTTACTGCCAACAAGTGAAAAGGTAAAACTTTAAAAGTGAAACTGGACTGAATTGTGTATGCAGAGACAATTTATGAGAAAGCATATACAGAAGTATTGTATATCCTTCAGGATGGAAAGCATCCAAGTCAGGACCTTGTTGACATGGATACGAGATTATTACAGAAAAAAATCCAGTGGCTGATGGAATGGTAGAGAAAAGCTCTGCTGAAATGCTCAGCCTAGAAGACGGTGTGTTACCTTCCAAGTGACTTTTAGCTTCTCTTGAGAAGAGCTGTCATGTTTAGAAACACACATTCTCCCTTTCCCCCCCCCCCAGAAGCCACTCCATGAGCTGGAGAGGTTCTCATAAATATGACAGATAACATTTGCCAGTTTTCATGCTTTTATTTCCTTTAATATATATCTTTCTAAGAGTATTTGCCTCTTGGTGTGCGAATCTCCATGTTCATATATCTGTAAGCAAAAACCAGCATGAAATGAAGGTGGAACAGGTGATGAACTGCCACCAAGCTTTTCAGAGGTCTTTCCTCTTCCAAACAGTATCAGTACTGACCTCTAAACTCACTTTTTTCTCTTACTATTGTTTGCAACATTAGGTTCCATAGTCATTCATCTTCCTATTGACAGCCATACTCTTACTCTATAAATAAATGATGCAGTTGATTTTGTGCAGACCAAGCTTGCTGGTTTTGAGGCTTACTAAAGAATGTGCTGAGCTAGGGTCATATTGTCCTAGTATCTAGATGTGCTGTTCTCCAAAGCACTAGTTGCTTTCTTCTTCAAAGAGGGCAGAGATAAAAATTCCCTTTAAATGTGTCTTTTCTGTATGCTTCTTAACTAAGAAACTAGAAAAAGAGGAGGTTATTCAGCATTTCTGATGAAGGCATGCTGCCTGCATGTATATTGCATTGAAAGAGTACTCCTTGGGAGTGATTAGAATTAGTCACAGAGATGAAATGGATGTGGATAGAATTGGCTAGCAACCTTCTGAAAGCCTTCCTCTTTCTTTGATATTTTCCTTGTAGTTTTGAAGTACATCACTATGAAGTTTGATATTTTATTAACAATAATTGTATTTCCCTCTTTTCATTTGAGGATTTCAAAGAGTTTTAGAAGCATTAATTGCATATCTGCCCCCTGACTTCTATGAAGAAAGTGAAAATAAGGTCTTGTCAAATATGTTAGTTGAAAAAAAATGTATTAAACTGAGAATAAGCAGCTCAGTTGTGATTATTAAGTCAACTCTGTTCACAACACTTGTACTGGCTTGTAACGTACAAGCCTAGTAACTTCCTAGTTTGTACATTCTTGTTCTTCAGAGATGATGGCTGCCTCTCTGAAAACTGTAAAGATTGCTGAGCAGCTCTGCATAGAACCATCTTCTGGGCTGGAAAGCCCACTAAGAAATGGTCAGAGAGCCTTGGTGCAGCCAGTCACTGAGGCATTAAGAGGCATTCTGAACTTGGGCACATGTTATTATCTGTACGTACCTCATCATGGAAGGCAGCAAAATTTATATTTTTTATATTAATATGTAATACTTGTATTAATATGTTTATTTATTTATATTTATCAGGGAGTGTCCTGGAAGCTGCTTCCATTAGGAAACCCTATCCCATTATGTCTGTGCCCTGCATGGGGAGGTAGGGAAAGTGTTCTTAGTGAACTTGAATAGCAGTGGTATTTCTAGGGAAGATAAACTGTAAAAGAATTGGGATATGGAGAGTAATACATGTGCCAGACTCCTGATCAGAGGTAACCCAGAGCCTCATAGTCTTCGACATTCATACTCTGTCCTCCACAGTGCCTGGCTGGCAGGCATTCCCTCTTCAGTATGCAGAAGGTGTTCTATGATGGGAACCTTTCTCTGGTACTGTTGCTGATAAAATGTATTTCTCCTTGGAGAGTTTTCTTATTTAAATGTGAAGATGTAACTGAATTTAAACTGCAAATATTGACAACCCTTAAGCTGAACATCTGAATAGGTTTACAGGTGAAGAGCTATAAATTTGGGCTTTTTATAAGTGAGCCCAAAGGGGCTTTGCTCTTCACAGCCTGGCTTTCTGTCTCTCACTGTAGTTCTCATCAGGAAAGCCATTTCAGAGTGTCCAGCGTTGAATTCACTTACTGTGATCTTTACACTTTAAAAATCCTTCATTCCCTGCTCCTCTAATGCTTTGCTTCCTGAGAAACCAAAAATGAGATGGAAAGCCAGCACGTTAACACTTGGCATTTGTTTAGCACCTGCTTGCAGATGTGTCTGAATATTAAGAAGAAATGTGCATGGCGTTCAACAGAATAAAAGGTGTTCAGATGTGCGTGAACAAGCAGGAGGAAATATAGATGTGAACATGTAGGAGGGGAAAGACTATTACAAGGGCAATCCAATTAATGCAAATGATGCATGCAGATGTCTTTGGCTTTTTTTAGTACCTTTCACTGGTATACTCCATATGAGCTAGGGACCGGGGACGAGAGCGCTGTCTTCCTCTGCATGGCAGCAGTACTTTCAAACCTTAGCATCACACTCCTGCCTGCAGATGATGAGGGGACACTTTCTCTTACTTGCCTGTGTAGCTTTGAAACATGAACAGTAAAACAGCTACTCAAACAAAAGATGCATTCATGAGGTAACTAGATTTGCCTTCAGCAAACATCTGTGTACCTGTTGACTCCTGGCACTTCAAGGGAATACTGTTATTGCTTTAGAATTCAAACATGATAACTGAAAGAGAGTCCCAGTTTTTTTAGGCTGTATGCTCAGGGCCAGCCTGTTTGATTTACTTTGGCATTGACTTAACAGGACTGTTCACCTAAAGGAAGCGGGATTAGGGTTTGAAAATAGACATTCAGCTACATATTGATCGCTGGAGCTGGATCTAGTCCTCCATCCTCATGATGCACCTTCTGAAAAAATGGCTTCTACGCTTATCTTGGCAACTGATGTATTGTGAATGATGACTTTTCTTAAAAAGAGGACCTGTCTGCTTGGTTTTTCAGATGAGGCACATGGCAAACTCAAGTATATGGCCTGAGCAGTCCCAAAGTTTTACTTTTTCTTCCTTCCCTTATAAAATCTCCTTCTCAAGAGACAGTCCAGGTGGTGACCCTGCTCTCCTGAAGTCAACAGAAACTTTGTTGTTGATTCTGGTGGATGCAGGCCCATCACCTTAAGCACTACAGGAAACCCATGAAAATTTCCCCTGCTTAATCCAAAGAGTTTTGGCTAGGGCTGTAGATCTAATAAATAAATACATTATTTTTGAATTAAAAACCTCTTTTCACAAAATCTTTTCTGTCAACCCCTGGCCATCTGCTTATCATCCCCAAGCATTGTCATGCAATGTGTTTTATAGACCAATATTTTGAAATGCAGTGGCATGGCCAATTTACTTTCTCTGTTTGTGTATTTATTGTCCATATTAACTTACAGAGAAGTTTCTGTCCTACAAGCTGGTAGCTGCTTTCATTTTTTTTTTTATGTTTATTCTGATATGGGTATTGGGTACTTGCATGAAAATTCGGAGTCTGCCAATAGCTTATTATTACTGTGTAAGATACTTCTATGCTGTCTTCAACATTTTTAACATTCTGTAAAATACCTTATGCATTCTTCTGCTGTAGCATATTCTGCTTAAAAGTGCAGTGGAGTTTTTCCTCAGGGAAAAAGAAAAAGCAGCCCCGAAAGATCCTTATATATATATATATTTTTCTTTTACTGCGTTGTGTGTGTTGAGTGCACAAATAGAAAACTAAATTTCCTTTCCTGGATTGCATATACGTAGATTCTTGTCCATTGAGGTTGTTATGGGTACAAATTTGGCAACAGAAGTTGGACAGCACTTTAGTTAAAATACTTGGTCAAACCAAAACACAAGCAAGCAAAGGAACATTGCCAAGGAAACCTTTTAAAAAGTTATGTATTATATATTTGAATACTGTCCTTTTATTTTTGACCCCCCCCCCCCCCACACACACACACACACACTTAGAAGCCTAAATTGCACTGCTAACTCTTTTGGAGGTTGAAGATTTCTCACTTACTCAACTCATTGAAATTTTGGCCCCCAAAATACAGTGATCTTAGTCACTCAATGACATTTCATCAATAAGGATGTGAGCTTGGCTATATTGCACCAGACCTAGGTGTTCTATATCTTAAAATTCTGTGTCTGGTATTAGTAACTGATGCTATAAAGCCCACACCCCCACCTCCACCCCACACCCCACCACACCTCCCCCCCCCCAAAAAAAACACAGCAAGGGAAGCATGAAGTGAGTATGAAACAGGGCAATCCCCCAGGCTTGCCACTTGAGGATTGTCTGTTTCTGAGGAATGCTCTCCCTTTTACCTTCTATTCTCCCATCTTCTGTGCCTTTGATATTACCCCCACCTACACCAATATCTGTACTGCAGTCTCTTGTCATATAAGGAGCCTGTACTGCTTTGATGGTGAATATTTTTATTATTCTCTGTGTTGTCTCTCTGTCTAGCTCACTTATTAAAAAACTCACCCTGTTCTGTAGTGCTGTTAATTTACAAGGCGCTTTACAAACACTGATAAGGGCCATCCAAGGCTCTACTCTAAATAAGACTAGACAAATGAAAGATGAAGCACTTGAAGGCTATTCAGGAAAGTGAGGACATGGAAATGACTTATGCAAAGAGGAGAGGGGTTTTGTGAAATGGGGTTTCTGAGAAAGCATTTTACACAAGGCAGAGAGTAAGTTTGGCAGTGGAGAAAAATGGTCAGGTGCAAGGAGCAGTGGACGTAATATATGAAGGTAGGAGCAAGGAAAGGAGAGGAAGGATAAAATAAACTCGGAAATAGGGAACAGTGAGTCGTGAGGAAATCCACTTGAGAGGAAAGCAGTAATTTGAGTGTGAGTATCTCAGGTTTCTTCAAAATGGTCTGGGATGAAATTTGAGAAATCCTTATAGTTTGTTGGGTTGCTTTGTTTTCTTGTCTATTAACAAAACTTGACTATCTATGACACCTTTTCAGTCTACTTTGCTCTTAGCCCACACGCAATGATAGACATAGGTAGTGGTGCTTACGTGTATGTTAGAAAGTTTCCCTATTATTTAGATAAGTCTCCCTTGCACTAAATATTACCCAATCCATTGTGTTCACTTATGAGGGAAGGAATTAAATATAAAACCTGATGCAAGACAGGAAGCCAAAGGCAGGAAGGGTGTGCTCTGTCTCTGCATGTCTCCTTCTCTAATCCATCTAATTGACTACTCCAATCTCTTTTTTTCCCTATGGCTTTGTAAACGCCAGGGAAGATAGATTGAAAAATTGACTTGTTATGATGAACTTATCTTTATTAATAAGAATAGAATAAACTTGGGGAATAACTGAGAGTCTACAAGATGCTTTGCCCCTTTGTCTTCCTGGGACGTTTGAGAGATTCAGTATCTTGTATGAACTGGCTTTTTCTTGGTGCACTGATGTTTTGGTTTGCTCTCCATCACTTATCTCTGCAATTAATAGGCCAGCACCAAGTCAAGCAAGGGACATGTGAAGTTGTGGCAGTGCATCGTTGCTGCAATAAGAACCGTATTGAAGAACGATCACAAACAGTCAAGTGTTCCTGCTTCCCGGGGCAGGTGGCAGGTACAACAAGGGCTCAGCCCTCGTGTGTGGAAGGTAAGCAGTCTTCTGCTCGCTCATAGTTCATTAAGATTGAGAGTTTGTTCTCCTTGATTATTTGACTTCCCACTGCCTCAAAAGTATAATCCTTCCTTTTGTTAATTTTGGAGACATCTCTGTGCATTGATGATAATGAGCCTGTGCATAAATCTGGATGTAATTAATCCCCTTAATATATGTACTCGTCTATTTCATGTCTGTGCCAATAAAACTCAGCTTTTTCACACAAGAACTGTTTAAAACTAGTCTGAGAACAGCATAAGCCAAGAAATTCAAGCTTATAATATTAACTCTTCCAGATGTCTTTAGACTTATTAACTTGGCTTAAAATAATAATAATATAATAAATGCAGCCCTAAGACTGAGCATGCAGATAGTGCTGAGACATCTGAGTTTGAGAGCTGTTCTCTAGATGAATGTTTTATCATTTTATGTGCCAGATGGTCTCTTATGCTGGGCATCAGTGTAACAGTGATGCCCCATGTCTATTCAGTTTCACGTGTTGTAACCCCAAATACTTCAGTATACACTGCTATACAGGACACAGTGTCTGAGCTAGAGCACATGCCTGATGAAGCAAAAATGTGGTACAGTTGCCTTAGTCTGTCACCTTCCTGAGTGATGGACTCTAGCTGGACTCCTCACAGGGTTCAATGTTGGCATCCTTACGCTTTTAGCAGTATAACTCATTTGAAATTAAATTTATTATATACACTAAAGACAAAATCTTACCTTGATCATGATGTTGACCAGGCATCCTGAGGCTATATAAAACTTGCCTCCTCAACATTCATTCTGCACTTCACCCTAAATTTCCTCTCTGGCTTACCAGCAGTTCAGAAACTGTGGGTTACCCTTCTTCCTTTTCCACCATCAGAATCTATTCACTGGAGAGGCTGCTGATCTTGTTAACTTAGAAAGCAGGTTACTGGATCCCCTATTTCATGAATTCATAAGCAAGACTCTTCTGTTTTCCTTCTTTTTCACACAAAAATTGCAACTACTTCAAGTTAAATATAAAAGAAAAACCTTCAAAGGTATTTAGTTTTAAACATAAAACTCAAAATACATGTGATGTCTGATTTATTTTTTTATCTTTTTTAAATCTATTACCTGTTTTAAGAACCTCTTATTTAAGAAAGGATTTTTAAAATTATTATTTACATGCTTAGCATTTTCATGCCTTGTAATTCAGGAACACAATCAGCTTTAACTGTGCAATTTGTTAAGTAGTTTTCTTGTCAGATTAGAAGTACATTCTGTATTTTTAGGTGACACATCAAACAGCAGAAATACTTTTGCATATACAACAGATATTAAAAGTCACGCATTGTTTTAAACTTCCTTAAGGATTGCAAAGGTGACACTCATTCTATGATAGATATAAATGTACAATATCTTGAAGCTTAATTCAGTCAATGCAAATAGTTGCTGAAAGAATTTAGTAGCTGTTTTTTCTTCAAGTATAGTTGAAATTAAGTGCAACAAAATATTATGAATGTAAGATTTTGGTTTCTAAAGTAGAACCCTTTGATTCTACCTCAACCCTTAGGGTAACGCTTTAGCACACTTTGCTTATTTTTGCAAGTATCTGGGACTACAGTCAGTTGCTGTAGCACAGAAACGATAATTATCTTTCCTTAGCCTCAGGATTAGATGTTTTCTCCTGCTTTGTACATATCCTTCAGTAGGCTTCTATACCATAGAAACCAGAAACAGTTGATGCCTCAAATTTGCATATTTCATTTTTATATAGACATTTTATTTTCTTTTCCAGCACTTTTTTCCTGAACACAGGGCTGTTTATTTTGCCTATATTTTGCCCTGAGATTAAAGGGAACAACATGCACAAAGCAGAGTTACTTTTCCTGCCAAAAGAAAAGATTATATAGAGCAGCTGACTTGTAGCATTCTTTTAAAGCATTTTCTTTGAACTTCAGACCCCATCCAGTAGTAGTTATCACTACAGTAGGGCAGCAATTTTTTCTGTGCTGTTGATTAGGCATGGCATGCATGTGGTGGTTGGTACCTACAGTTCCTACACAGAATCATAGAATGTCTCAAGTTGGAAGGGACCCAGAAGATCCTGTTTTTTAATTTAGTTGAGTATTTCCTTAGTTTTCTCAGTCTTGAAGCATATGGGTCTCCTGACCTAAATCCCACTGGCTTTCAGCGACAGCTTGTTTGTTAATTTAGGTGGGGTAGAGCCTACTTCATCAGGCAGAGCTGCTAGTTGATAAGTATTGGGCATTGTGGACTTTCATATATATAGGCCATGAAAAAGGCTTATGAAGCCCATCATTACATTTTTTAGCATCAGCCATAGGCCAGCCAGATATTTACATTCTGAAATAGGTTGACAGATGCTAAAGAATTTTACACAAGTTCAGATTTAAAGCAGCAGTTTATTGGAGCAGCACTGCACATAAGGCTAAGCCTGGCTCAAAGAAGTAGTGAATGTATATACCAATATTCACAGCTACCTAAATTTCAGGAAGGCTTCTTATTTGAGCCATGTCAGAATGGAGTTTTGAGTAATTACTTTTGAGCATACACCTATACATAGAAGTGACATTTTTTTCCTCAAGATATGTGCTATGGAGGAAATCAAGTACTTGTGTTACCGAAGAAATAGACATCCAAGTGAGTTCCAAGGAAAAGGTGCTGAAGTGGTACATAAAGGAAAATAAAAGCTAGTTAAATCTTGCAAATACATGAAATGAAAGTCTTTACTGTGATTGCTCCAAATCAGTCCTTTCCCATGTTGTGCAAGTAACACTGTGTCGTGGCACCTAACTGACATTTATAGAGTGCTTTGCATTTCGAGAGTGCCTTTCACCTCAGAAACTTTAAATATTGGCAGTAAAAGTCAAAGTACTTCATTTAAAAAGGATATGGAGGTGAAAATCAATGTTTGTTATAGACTGAGATCTTCCTAGCATTTTTACAAGCACAGTATAATCACTCGTAGGCTAGACGAGAGAACAGGGCAAAAACTCTTTGGATATTCAGAATGTTTTTTTATCTTTTGCCCATGTTAACATACTTACTTAGATAGTTGCATTTTGGATGCATCCAACAAGCAATTCTGTCATTTGTATATTTTAACTTAGTTGTGAAAGCTATTGACAAGCACTGGCAAACAAAAGAGCACAGCTAGTTCTTCTGTACACATGCACACCTCATTTTCCTGAGGGTTATTTGAGCTTCCAAGCACAGGCCCATCTGATACTTTGGGAAATGCTGCTGTAGATAAATTGAGCCAGTACACTCAGAAAAAAGCAAAGCATGCACAAAAAAGCATTTAAATATGCAGAGAGGATATATCACACAGTCTCTGTACCCTGCTTTGAGTTGTAGCAATAGTTATTTGAATGCAGCTACAGAAAATTTTGTTTAGTAAAGGTCAACCCACTTTTCTGTCAATGAATGAATTACATTGAAAGTAGTCGTGAGGTTTTGTTTATACCCATTTTCTTTATGGAAATAAATATCCTTGAGTAAGTACCTCCAGCTTGTCTAACAGCTACTGCCAAGGAGATAAAACATTAATAACTTGTGTCTGTGGAGTAGCTATCTTAGCTAAGTGCATTAAATGCCTCTAAGTAAATCATCGCTAGCCAAGTCATCTTCCATCCAGGCAATTCTATTATTCTTAGAATTTATGAAGAATCATACAGATTGGAAGAAAATGCGAATAGAACTGAAGAATTGTTTCAGAATTTTCTGTAGGGCCAAAGAGCTGCAATGAAGGAAAAAGACAATTTTGGCTGATAGCCCATCTGTGTTACAGACTGAAAGGAAGAGAGCATATAGAAACAAGAACACAAAAATCCAATACATAAGAAACAGATAAGAGAAGAAATAGTCAAGAAGATTTATCTCCCACTGTTTTTGAATGGTTCTCAGAATACTTGGGAACCATGCTAATGCCATGTTAGTATTCAAAGAATAAAGGGAAATAGACAGTAGAATGCATAGTATACTGAATTTTTTTATGGAAGAAACCTTAACCCAGTGGAGTAGGAAAGACATCTGTATTTGTCCAGACTAAAGGCAGTATGAATTTAGTTGTTCAAGCAGAGCACACAGAAATCCTTAAAAAAGAAATTATTGGCCCATAATGCATGAAATATTACATTGTTAAGGCATATCAATATCACAGCTCTTTTGGTAAGTAACAGATTGGAGAGGTATTTTCTAACTTATTGCTAACTGAAGAGAGTGCTAAGCAACATCTACTAATATTAAACTTTTTCCCCATTCTGACCTTGAGGTCCTGACAAGCTGGCTTGTATGTCTCTGGTCAGTTGCTGTAATTCAAAATGTATTTCAGAATACTTGGGGGTATTCTAGAAGAGCACTAGTACTGTGTCAGTTTTGAAAGCGTAGGCAGCATTGTCTAGATACTTAGGCACAACTAAGGCTGATCTCGACCCTGTGTGGCTAACTGAGAAGCTGATGTGGTATCGAATGAGCAAGGAATTCCTGGAGTAAAGACCACAGAACTTTATGTAGTTTTCTGAAAAGAGATTTGCCAGACCCAACTGATTTCATTTTCTGAGGAGTTTCTGAGACTCAATACAGATAGTTTTGGGTTTAAAATATTTAAGCCCAGGTTTTCCAAGTTACCTTGGAAGATAATGTAAAATTTACTTAATGAAAGGTTTGGTTACTAAATACATTTGAGGATTTAAATCTTTTTCTTCCCATACCTACTTGGATTTCACAATGCACCTGACACTGCAACATTTTCAACAGTGGCATGAAAGCAAATATAGAATCTCGCCTAACAAAAAGCTTATGTTTGGGCTTCATCTGGTGGGGCAAAGGAGTAATTAATGACAAGCACAAGGCAGTCTAGAAGCATAGTCCTACTCGCAGGAAGTGGAACATCTTTGAAATGACTGCATTAATAAAGACAAATGAATTGTGGTGTGAAACTGAAGAAGTTCAATCAGCTCAGCTTATCAGGCAGAATATTGAAAAGTTACTGGATTGCAGCACATAATACCTTCACAGGGAGAAAATTATGATTACTAACAGGTGCTGTAATGTAAGAGTAGAAAGTATGCCGAAAAAGGTGGGAAGAGGCAAAAAACTAAGGCAGTGTGTTTCATGCTGAGATGGTTTAACTGTCAAAAAAAATACAGTAGGAGAAGTTTCTTCACCTTTTCCAGATTGGGTGTAGCCAAACACAATTGGGTGCACAACCAGTGAATTGCGTGAGGCAAGATGAGATAGTGTATTGACACCTAACTCTCTATGAACCTACTCTTTCCATGGTGTCACACTACCTAGGGAGTGGTGTCAGCAGAAGATTTATTTCTCAAAGGGTTTCTGGCTGCTTTCCAGCAAATCAGCTGGCTAATGTCAAACTAAAGCAGTCTGCCTTCGTGTGGGTGGTTGTGTATGAGAGTGACATAGCTGCTCTGGTTTAAACCTCTCTGAGAGTGCCTCTATTTGAAAAGAGAACGAAACTGATATCCTCCAGGGAGTTGCACAGGGACAATGATAGTCAAAGAACTCTAGCTCTGAAGAGGAGCCTAATGGCTGCAATGGAGAATTTTAATGGACTAATCTCAGGAGTCTGTTCTACACAAATAACTACAGCCCATTAGGACGTACAGACCAGCAGATTGAACATTACAACCACAAAGAAATTGGACATGAAACAGACGTAAGAATTAGTGGATTCTAGGTGCCTGTGGGACACAGGGGAGCAAGAGGTGGTTTTCAAGGTCTGAAGCTGAACTTTTGTTTTTAAGGTAGCACTAAATACGTGAAAGCATGCTCACATGTCAGAGTTCAGGTGAAGCCTCAGCATGTCACCGCATTCACACTCACAACAGTACTGTGCAGAGCTGTGTAATGCAGTAGCTGGGCCTCCCAGGAGCACTTGCTGGCTTTGAAGCAAAGTTCTGAAGATACAGGTAGCTTGCTACCAGGATCTTCTGCTTGCTTAGGGACCTCTGCACATGCCCTTGGTCTTCTTGAATCTGGCCTTCTAGGCTTGCTCTTGTTTACCTGAAATAAATGTGCTATAGAAATTGAAAAAAATACAGTAAGTAGCAGAATTAAAATGGGTGAGTAGCCCATAGATCTGGAGTGGAAACGATCTCTCACCTCCTAGGAAGCATAGTCAAGTTTCACTCATTTTGTCAACAGTCAATCAGCACCAAGGATCTAAGAACCAAATGGTTGGTGAAAGGAGTTATAAATTTATTTTATACATTTATGAGATTGGAAGAATAGTTTAGACAAGCTAAACTGGTATTCCAGAAGTATATTTTTCATAGTGCTTTTCACATAGGCTTAGAGTGAAAGTGTAAAACAAAGTAATTGAATGAACATTTCAGCAATATCTTGATGTCAGCTTGCCTGCTTGTCACCCTAATTGAAAGATTGCAGAAGTATGAATCTACCTTGAAATTAAAAGGAGAATAAGTGATTTATAAGCAGTAGACTAAATTTTTTTTGTTCATCTCTTTTGGATGTCGTAGCTTTTAAAGCATGCAATTCAATATTTTGTGTGCATAGTAGCACAATGTACATGAACTAAATCAAGATTTTAAGCCATATTTTATTTTGAAATCCAATTTAGATTATGAGAGATTGTGAACTGATATATTTCATGGTAATTTTCTGTGATTTGAGGAATTTCATGAGCAGTGAAAAGCAGAACTTCATGCAGATGTTTGCAGCTGTTTGTGGGAAAGTATATCTGTTGTTAACAGCAGTATTATGAAGTCATGACTACATTTGTAGAAATAACAACCATGGTGTTATTAATGGAAACTGGCTTAAGGATTTGAAAATTAATAAATTTGCACAGTTAAGGTGTATTATGGTAGTGTTCCAAACAAAACTGCAAAACTGGCAGTGTAATTGCAAGTAGATTTTTAGTTAATAATCTAATGCTTTCCAGTGGTTTCCACATTCTTATCTGCACTATTTGCTGACAGGCTTCACATGCTTACATCTCTGTGCAATTCTATTTTCTCACCCAGTGAAGGGAGAAACTGGCATTTCTTCATCCAGTCTTGCATACGCATATCCAGGTTAAACAAGAAGCTTTAGTTTCACTCTGCCTTATAGCAGGTACTTAACTGAAGCATATAGATGAAGGAGGCAGGTCATCTTTGGAGTCAGTTGAGATGGCAAGGCACTTCCAGAGATCAATTCAAATGCTGGAATCAGTCTCTGGTGGTGCTTGCCTGTCTTCACCATTTGCATATAGGATTTACCCTTCTGTGGTTGGTTGTGTGTAGCCCATTTTTAGCTCAACTGCAATCAGTGTGATTAACTATTAAAACAGTAACTGGTGGTTCTACCTTTTGAAATCAAACAATTGAACACTGCATAGATAACCTCCTTACTGAAACCAACAGTAATTAAAACCAGATTGTCTTCTGTTTCTCTTTCCTATTTCTTTTTCTAGCTTCCATTGTCCTACAGAAGTGGTGGTGTCATATGAACCCCTGTTTGGATGGAGAGGACTGTAAAGTACTACCAGACTATTCAGGTTGGTCTTGCAGCAGTGGAAATAAAATCAAAACCACAAAGGCAAGTACGGAGATCACCTATATTTAAAGGTGGCAGTCTGCTGAGAGCACTTATTGCATTGCAACTGTGGGTATGAGCACCAGCACTAGGCTCCTCAATTGTTCTCAGAGAGGGAAATATTGCATTAGAACTTCACTGTCAACCTAGTGAAGTTACTGGATGCTGGAAACAAACTGAAGAAAGGCCTGATTCAGTCTTTAGTGAGCAATGAAGCTATTACATTGTGACTAGGGCTAGAGGGATAATTGTGTTCTGGGATTAACTCTTTAATTTGCAGGCAGTGTATATGGATCCAAGGTCTTTATCAGCATCATCTGAAGTTAGAATCCTGTGCTACTGGAAAGCCCTTTTACCTTTTCAAAGCAGCAGCCTGTCTTGGGAGTTACTGAGAATTTGCACTGAACGTCAGTAGGAACTATGGGACTTAGCACCACTGGAAATCAGTTTGGTTTAGATTGTTTCTAGTTACAGGCCACCCTGTAGATAGCCTATTTCTTAAAAAAACCCCTTTGCTATGCCAGCCTATTTCTTAATTAATGAAGAGCAAAGAGAAAATATCATGTCTTCTGTCTGCTTAAAATCTAGAATGAGTTCAGTGCATTGAAGTTCAATAAGTCATAGCAAACTGCATATTGAAATATATCATAAAACAGAAGTCTTTATCATGCAATAACAAGGAAAGACATTAGCTTTTCCCTTTACAGCATCTTCTTGTTAGAAATGAATGTTGTTGATTAGGTTACAGCCTGAGTTAATAAGTGAATACTGACACCAAATGTTTAATAAAAGTTGTTCTAAGGAATGAAAACTATACAGAGTTTTGGAAGAAACAGAAAATTGGATGGTTTGGGCAGCTGTGGTGTATATGGGTAGTCTAAAGCCCTTCTACAGACATTGCACAGCTGGAAAAGCTGACCAAACCAACCGCTCTGAAAACCATATTCCTGTTTCTAAGATCAGAGGAGTTGTTGTAAATCAGTGTTATCTATCAAATGCCAAAGATGTAATCTATAGTGTGCCTAGGTTCTGCTGTTCTCCTGTGATGGATACTCCACCTGAAAGTTGACCTGAACACTCTAGAATCAGTGTAGGTAACTGGCATGTTGCAAGATCTAGGTTACCCTCAGCCTTTACATTATTTTCATGGGCAATGACTTTGAACTATTCATATAGAGGTAAGATGTAGTGTTGTAGCATCACACTGAAAGGTAAGACTGGTGAAGCAGGAATTCTAGATATTGAATAAGACAACTTCATCTCTGGACATACCAGAAGAGAGCTGGACCTTATTGGAAAAGAGTAAGCGAGGGTTAAATATCCTTGATGCCTTCAATAGATACTAGAGGGATGAAGGGTAGAAGAATGAATTTTATGTTGGCACTGGTGGCTGAAGGCTTGAGAAGAGCTGCCTTTTAGTTCATTGAGGTCAACTGCCCACACAAGTCATACAGCCTTGTGTTCATGACTCTTAAACACTGAAAAGAGGCATCCTGAGTCAGTGGGAGTTTACTAATAGAAGGGCAAATTTGACATGGATCGTTTATTTTATTATCCATGACAAATATTGCAACCAGCAAACTACAGGATATGGTAATGCATTCCGTTGAGTTTAGGGATGTCTTATAAAGTTAGAGCGGGACAAATCATCCTGCCTGCAATTAGCTCTGTGCAAATTTGTCAACTCCAGTGAGTATGTGTGGGTCTAGCAGAGGCTAAAGTATAGCAATATGAGTGCAAATGTTTCATTAAATTCTTCCTCTCCTTTACTGGGATGCAAATTAATGTATTTTACATTGATTTTTATTACTATAGGAGATTTTTTTCAGGAACATTTAACTGAAAAGATAAGGAAACAACTGGCACTTGTGCTTAGATGTGCATCATTCTGCAGTATTACTGGCATGAAAACTGTTCATTTTCCTTGCATGGTTTTGTTTTTTTTTTTAATGCCCTGTGTTTTGGGTTTTTCATTAGAATGTGTTAGAGGTAGGACTTTTTCTTGTGAGCGTGGTTAGTAACAGCATAAGGAAGATCCTGATTCTCATGGGTGTCTTGGAGTAATGTAGTAGTATAAATACAGATGTGAATAACAAAGTTAGTGGTTGAATATTACATTGAAATGACACAAGAGGGTCGTAACCTTTAATTAGTGATTGACCATGTTAGGAAAGGGAATAAGCAGACTTCCTTAAAGGGGAGATCCCTTAGAAAGGTGTCTCAGCCTTTCCCTTTTTAGTTGTTCTTTACTAGAAATTCTTCCATGGTTTGCTGTATGTGTTTTATGTGCAGACACTTCAGGGAAATAATTACTTTAATGCTTTAAAATATGGTAGTTTTGACCCCTAAAAGCCTTGTCCATGCATTTACATAACTTGATAGTAAGCAAACCATGAAAAGTTACTTTTAGGAGACTGAGATTTAACATAGCTGTATCTTCAGTAGTAGTGACATTTACTAAAGACTGAGGTCTTGTCATACTATCACTGAGTTTACTCCTATAATTAGCTTCGAGTAATGAACCTCTTGAGAATCAATCTGAAGTAATGAAGTTTGTCTTCTTTATTGGTCCAAGTGAGAAAGGACATGATTTGTCCAAGGTTGTATGGGTGGGATTTATTGTGCCCAGCTGCAGGCATTTTCCATTCAAGCTAAGTTACTTAGGATGCTCTAAAGTCACATGAGGAGAAAAGGGTGATGTCTCAGCATGACTGCCCATCCACAGGAGTGTTCCCATGAGTAATTATTTCTCTCTCCTGTACCTTAAAGCCCTGGGTGACAACCTTACATGTAGATGTCTGCTTGCTAGAGAGCTGTCTAGCAGACAGCTACAGAATCTGTCCTGGCACCCATGTTTCTTCTGTAGGTATTTTCTCTGTCTTGTGGGTGGTTTTCTCTGTCTACTAAGATATAGTTGTTGCACAAATATAATGAGTAATAGTAACTTCAGATTCTGAACAGAAGCTTGTGGTACAGGCAATAATGAACTGGAAGGAAAATAGAAAATAGGATGGAAAGAAAATTTCCATTTAAAAATGAACCAAAGATTATTCCAAACTCAGCTCAATCAACAAAATACATACTAAGTGCATTATTAAAACTTTACAAGTAGGACTGTATGAACAGTCGGAACAGTAGTCCAAACTGTACAGCAGCCTGTGTATCTCAGTGCTGGGATACTTTAATCAGGAAAACACAGTAAAACCCTTGTGGACAATTATAGAAAACGTACACATACATGAAATTCTTCCAGTTTAATAGTTGGCTTATGTCTAAAACACGAGTTGAGATCCATTCCATGTTATCCTTTTTTCTGTTACGTACCAAAGATAATCTTATTACTCTTTACATTTCTAATCACTTTTTTTAGCTTTCTAAGACCCTGGTATCGGTGCTGGTTGGGACAGTGACTTCCACAGATTAATTATGCACTGAAAGAAGAAATGCCATTTAATCAATTTGAAGTCCTCTTTCTTTTCATTTTGTGAAAATATTAGAGTAACATGAAGTATCCGAAGCACAGGAGACTCATGATGCTACTCAGTATTTAGATGAATAGTTAGTAGCTGAGTGGCTCAGCTAAAATGTAAAAAGCTGAAGAGCTCGTATCGTACATCAGTTACCTCAGAGAAGGTGATAAAAACCTCTATGCTGAGTGTCTGTTAATTTTGTAACACATCTAGACACTACAGAGCAGAGCTGACAAAGCTTTCTTCCTTGCAGGCTGCCCATTATCATCCATGTCTAGGATGGGAAATCTGACATGACCACTCATCACCATGTAGCCAAACCCACTGAGTTCATGCAGTGTGTATATATTAGGGCTTGCACATACATCCCTGAAGCATCTGACTGAGTGTGCATAAGGGGAAGACACTGCAGGGTTCCATGGGAGAAGTCTAACTGGGACTAGCTTCTGCTGCAAGAACAATTCTTCCCCCGCATAACCTGTTCTGTCTGATCCCTAGGTCCCTGCTGTAAGATGGACCGCTGTGAATGGGTAACAGTTTGCATAAATGGTCTTTTGGGATGTAGGTGGTACACACTGGTGCTGAAAATTATGATAAGCAAAATAAAGTGGAGATTGCCGTGGCAAATTGGTGGCAAATTTAATAGTGAACAGTTATTTCTTTTTCTGCAAATCTCCCTTATACTATTGAATAACATCTACATGTACCTTCTGTTTCTCTGCAAGGTATATACATATGGCTGGGGCAAGTTAATTCATGATGCATTTGTGTGTACAGCTCCTTTGCAGCAACAAAACATATGTTATCATGCTTTGTTTGATCCATTCTGTGTAGGTAACTTTTTCCTCTTCTTTTACAGGTAACACGGTAGCAAAGATTAAACCTGTGGGTCACTACCAGAACAATGGCATGTGCAACTGTTGCTTGGCTGTTACACAAAGACCCTTTTTTGTCATGATGCTGTTGACTTAATTTTTTGAACTTGCAAAATTAGTCGGCAAAAAGGACAAGAGTTCTCCTTTCAACTGTGGCTAAAGTTCCCAAACTGGATTTTGCTACACAGAATGGTACATTTTGATTTCACAAAGGAAAAACAAGGAGATTTGGTTCCACAAGAAATGCACCTTGGATTCCCAAGGATCTGACACCTGACAGAAATTCGTGGAAGCACACACCTGAACTTTTGTGGTGCCTCAAGTATAAGACTTTCTTAAAGACATCAAGATATGTAAACGTGTTTTAAATGAGTTTAGATCACGAATGTAACCTAGGGGGTCATATAAAAAAAATGCTTATGTTAGAACTGATTCAGATGATCTTAAAGTTCTTTTCCAACCCAAATGATTGTATGGATTATCTGAGGTACTTCTCACATACAATAAAAATAAAAATACAAAGCTTATCCCAATGCTAAGTGAGTTGACAGGACAGTGCTAGTAAATTATGTCTTGGTGTATTTTCAACTGTGATTTAGTAGCTATCAAGGTTGTATGAAGGTGAAAAGATGAAACTTATAAATCAGTAGCAATTACTGTAGGGCATACTTTGGTTGTATTTGTGCAATTAGATTTATTTCCTTAGATGATTCTAGGTAGTTTAGCTTTTACTCTCATATGTGATGGCAGGAAAGCACAAGGAAGAGACAAAATCTGAAAGTAATACAGCTTTTTATTGTCTTAAAATAAATCCATTCTCTAGGGGAAAAGTATACATATTCCTTGCCTCTTTGAATCTAGATATCAAAAAGAATTTAGCCATTAGCTAGAAATATTCATTCAAATGCCTCGCAACGAAAAAAGAGAACATGCTTGTACTGCATAAGGAAGGCTTTCTGGAAGGAGAGTAATTTGTTTGGATTTTCATAGCTGTGGTCATATTATAATACGTAACATACTTAAAATTCATAAGCAAAATTCTGGATAAAAGTGAATCCTCAGTTTCAATTAGTTGTTGTTTAGAATGATTATAATAATTAAATGTCCAGTTCCTTAACAGACTGAATTCCCAAGTGGTTATGTTTTCTGACACATAATTGTTTCATATTATTGTAGATGCGTTTCATACTGTTTTTCTTATTTGCCTGTTACAGTTTTTTGTCATTAGTCTTCAGAAATAGAACAGTAAGAGATGGAGCCAGACTGTAGCCAGTCTGTTCCTCATTACATCATTTTGTGACTTAAGATGCATCGAATCAGACTAAAATGCAGCGATGCAAATGGGTGTCATGCAGAGGAAATGCTGCTGGCCCAGCTACTGAATTCATTGTTGTGCTTTATGTAAATATTAGGCTAACAATGTACATCTGATTTTTATATAGACAGAAAAGCAAAAAAAGAAGTGTGTTGTACTAATTTAGGTCATTGTTCATAAGCTTTCTAGTTTATGGGAAAGATACCATCAGCAATATTAAGCTGTTCAGAGTAATAAGTATTAGTTTTTTGGTTTGCTGGAGTAAGCAGGAGTATTTAGTCAGGTAATCCCATTGATGTCAGTGGTGGGAAGATCTGGCCCCATGGTTTTCAGTTTGATTTCTCTGCTTTAATTCACTTTCAGTTATGTATTTGAAGACAGCTGGGATCGTAGCGGTCACTGTTCTCGGTAATAAGCAAATAAGAGATTTTCTGTTCTATGCTTGGACAGCTGAACAGTTAGACTCTGCTTGCCCTAATGAGTGCTTCATTCCTACAATTTTTCCATTGTTTTGATTTTTTTTTTATCAAATTTTAAAATTACCTTTGTTATTCCTACCATTTCTGTGCATATGTATTCAACAGTGTCATCAGTGAAGATCATTTTAATTTACTATTTGTACAATGTTGACCCATAACTGCTATTTATTTAGTTTGGTATGTGCTCTAGAAAGGCATAGTAAAAACAATTGCTGAAATGTTCTAAGTGGATAAATGAATTTTAGAGAAAAGTTATTTTCCTTTTTTTTTTTTTTGAAAATTAATACAAAGAAAATAAGTTACTTGTCAGTGGTTATCCACTGGATTTGTGGCAGAATTGAAAACAGAATCAAAACTTCATATGTCTAATTAAGTCTTTCCTATTTAAGGCACATAACATACTTACCCAGAAGAGGTACAGTGCATCACATGTCTTGCAATAGCCACCTGGAATATGCTTTTGCTGCCACTGAGACAGGTGGAAACCGCACCATAAGTTTGATAGCCTGGGATTATGAAATACAGCCCAAATGAATGACTTGCCTTCCTAGATCCTCAGCCCATGACAGAGATTTTATATTCCTAAAGCAGCTTTGTTCCAGAGGATCTTGGGTTGATTTACAGCTTTTTCTGACTCATTGCACAAGTGCTGTAGTATATGCCTGTCTCTTTTTGGAGGATTGTTGCTTCTTCTAATGCTGCTGTCTGGCATCTGACACCAGCATTGCCCTTCTGCTGAACGCTGGCAAAATTGAAGTCTTTGCCAGCAGCTCTGTTAGTAGAAGAAATCGGCATCCCAGATTCTCGGTGTGTTCTCTATGTAAATTACTTGGTTTATGTTTATCTACTTGTTCTGGAAGAGTGGTTTTTGTAAACAGCATACTTTTAATCTCTTGGAAACCACACTTTGCGTCCCGCTGTTAAGGTTCTATGGGACTAGACCCTGTGGGTCATCATGTCCAGGCTATTGTTTGGGCAGGCACTATCTCCTAGTGTGGTTCAGAAAGCAATCCTCTTGGTCTAAAAGCAGCAATATTTTGCCATGTTTTGTAACAAAGATTATTGCAGACACTTCTCTGATAACTTATTATTGTATCATTAATCAGCCAAACTGACTAATGTCCAGATTATATCTTACTTCTTAACCGTGTTCTTTTCTTCCCTTATTAGGATAACTCTGATGTATTTTCCTTCACCTGGGTGACATTTCAGTAGACATAAAATAACCATGGCCTCTTCATCTCCTTTTTCTCACCCTGCCTGTATTTGTAGTCCTCTTTGCATCCCTCGCAATTTAAGTGGATCTTTTTTTGATCAAGGATTGCCAGAATTATGCACTTTATTTGACATCTGCCATTGCCAGTTTTCTAGAGTGTCGTTAGCACTTCCCCATCTCTGCTGCGAATGCATCACTTTCTGCAGCCTAAGTTGCTTTTGCATTTTTCATAGCCACCTCACGCTAGCAATTCACAGTCAGCGAGTGTTTGACTAATATTCTAGGCTTGCTTTTTTAAAGCTCGTGTCTCCTTGCCTATGTTCTTACTGATTCTACCTCGAGAGTGGCTCTGAAGTTTGTGCTGCTGAATGTCACTCACTGCTACTTTCCCAGGCTGAGGTCGTGAGGGGCTGCCTGTCCCCTGTGCTGAGGTTTTCTGTGTGTCTCTTTGCAATGTTATGGTTGAACACTACCAAGACTGACTGGTGAGGAAGCTCTATCCCATCTCATTTTGAACAGAAAATGCCATTGTTCACTCTATAGCAGTTTTTTTACCACCATCTATATATTCTCCAGTTAAATTGGGAAATATCTGCAGTATCAAAATAAATGCTTTGATATATAGATTAAACTAGATACATGGAATTTTCTTTATCTTGAAAATAAATTATCTTAGTAGAAATCCCTTCAAGGTTTCTCTTCCATTCTACAACTCTGTTAAATCCATGATAGATTTTACTCCATTTTCCATTTACCCCTAAGTCTGCCATCTTCAAGAATTTGTGTTAGAATTTGTACCTAAAGAGAGCGAATAAAATTTTTACATTTGCTGTAAATTTTCTCAAGGGTTAGTTCATAATAAACCTACAATAGCAGAAAATGTCTTTGAAGACTAACAATTTGCTTACAGACTGAACAGACCCTGGGGTAAGAGAACAGTTAAGTTTTCTGTTTTAAAGATAGATGGTTCTGTATCTAATGAAATATAGATGATCCTATAACAAAGTTTTAACTGTTTAGGATAAATACCTGTAAACTGTAGTAATGTCATTTAAAGGACTGCTTTTTTGCAGCGTAGTGTCCCCAGGCACTTCATTGCGGTAATAATTCTGGGCAGACACAGAATGGATCTGCTCACCTTGGAATATGCTGGTTATATTGAGTTCATGAGGATGTTTTTGAAGGTCAAAGCTGCAGGGATTCTCATTGAATGGAAATGAGAATTCTACATCTAAAAACATGGAATATGTGTATCTTCCACTTTAGTTACCTTAGTGTTTAGTTGAGCATCTAGATGCCCTTTGCAAAAGCAGGATTATGTAGACAATGGTAAAAGTTGGAGGCTTTTTTCCAAATGATGAATTTGCCTTGTTGAATAAGCTGCATATCTCCCATTGATTTTTATTTGTGTCTTTTGCTGTTAAATAGTTACTTTAACAGAGTGCCTAGGCAGTGTTTGCAGTTTGTTCTTTAAAGTCTGGAACCTTGTGTAAATGTTTCAGTTACCAGATTTTTCTAATTTTGATGAAAATTCACACAGCTAACAGGTTAGAATGACAGCCTGAACCAACCTTCAAGAGTCCTTTTTCATTTTATAAAGCATTGTAGCTTTATTATTGTCATGAGGATAAAACCCACCAGGAGAAATTAATACTGTGTTAGAACACTTCAGGGCCCCTCCTGCCCTGTGTAAGTGTGTGACATTCCCATTAATACAAATAGAAATTACATGCATTCAAAAGAAGAGGAGTTTCGGTAGCATGGATAGAAAGTTTGTTATTACAATGCTTTATACAAAATGATAGTCAATGAAATTTTGCCAGAAAAATCACTATTACACTGAATGTGGAGCTTCAAGCCTGTGACATGACACTTGCATTTTGATAGAGGAAGATAGGTCTTGGAATTGAATGTGGGCAGACATGAGGGAGGCTGAGTGGAAAGTCAGCTCTGGCTTCACTCTTCTTGCCTTAACATACAATGGAGAAAGAAGTGTGTGTATGAAGTTTTTGTGCATCTCTCTGGGAATGAAGTTCAGAGACTTACCTCTGCTAGCGAACCCAAGATTGTCAATTTAGAATGTACCTATCTAAGGCATGGTCAGATCACAAGTGATTAAGCAGTGCATCTTCACAAGATACTGGTCTTCATCCGAAACGTGGGTACCATACCTACTTGTGGTGCGTGGATAGATGGAGCAAAGTGAGGTATGAACTATGAGGTATTTACAACTATGAAGGTTGCAGCTGGGGACAGTAGCTTTTAAAGATACATTAACTGTTGTGTATAGTTGCCTGCCTTCAGCTAGCACCTGCACTGTATCTGCCAAGTAGTGGTTATTTAGGGATATTGGATCACCCAGCACTAGCAGTGACTTCTTCATTTAAGGTATAAAAGGTTTTTATCTTTGTGAGGGAAACTTTGTGGAACTGACTCTTTCCACTTTGGTCTTGGTATTTAGTCTTTGAAGACTCCTCAGCAGAGGAGTAGGAAGACAAGTATCTTGTCTGCTCACTGGAGTGCTTTCTCTTAGTGACAATCTATACTGACACCAGTTTGCACAGATTGGTAAGGTCATTTACACAAACATGTATGACTTGTAGGAATCCAGTATGTCTCTTCTGCTCTTTAATGTATGCACTGAAGTTTTGGTACTCCTGCTGTTGGTTATGGAGTCCTTAATTGTGTTCTCTGTAATTCAAGGTTGTGGGTGGATACACTTTCTAGTCGGGGAAACTTCTCACTGAGTCTTCTGAGTAGAGGGAAAGTTTGTTTCAGACATGAAAAGAAAGCCAAAAGGGACAAGGTTCATTCAGTCCCACAGATATCTCTAACAGGGTGCCAGAAGAATAACAAGGGAACACTGGTAAGAGAACTTTGCCCAAAGATACTCTATATTATGATTTGCTCTTGTGAGACCTCACCTGGAGTATTGTGTGCAGTTCTGGTGTCCTCAACATAAAGAGGACATGGAACTGTTGGAACAAGTCCAGAGAAGGGCCACAAGGATGACCAGGGGACTGGAGAGCCTCCGGTATGAACATAGGCTGAGGAAGTTGGGGCTGTTCAGCCTGGAGAAGAGAAGGCTGCGTGGAGACCTCATAGCAGCCTTCCAGTATCTGAAGGGGGGGCTATAAGGGTGCTGGGGAGGGACTCTTCATTAGGGACTGTAGTGATAGGACAAGGGGTAACGGGTTAAAACTTAAACAGGGGAAGTTTAGGTTGGATATAAGGAAGAAATTCTTTACTGTAAGGGTGGTGAGGCACTGGAATGGGTTGCCCAGGGAAGTTGTGAATGCTCCATCCCTGGCGGTGTTCAAGGCCAGGCTGGACAAGGCCTTGGATGAGATGGTTTAGTGTGAGTTAGCCCTGCCTATGGCAGGGGGCTTGGAACTAGATGATCTTGAGGTCCTTTCCAACCTTAACTATTCTATGATTCTATGATTATTAGAAAGGATTATTCCATACACTTTCCAAGGACTGTTGACTTGTGGCCTCTGTAAGCCTGAGACATAAGATAGCCACAATAAATGGAAAAATCATTGTCATCCACCTTAAAAGACATCTACAATGTCTCCATCAGGCACCATGAAGAAGAGATGAGGACCACTGCAGTAGTGGAAAAGTAGCCTAGAAGGCAACAAAAAATCACGTACAGAATCTGTCTGCTGTATAATGATATGCAGACCCACCCAAGCTCATGCACTGAATGATTTTCAACTTTACAGAAACCCAATAATTTTTTTCTTTACCAAATTTTTTGACAAATATACCCATTGATTAAAATTCACTGGAACAAGTGATTTGCCAGCAAAACTGTCAGCTGTTTGCTTACCCTTTAAATTAAGTGGCCCACAAAGTAATCTACTACAGTGGTAAAATCAATGTAAAATGCATTATTCTAAGTCCCAGCAAAATAAAATAGGTGCTTTTTAAAAGAGTGCTGGTATTTGCAGGACTAACCTTTACTGTCACTTGGATTCATGTGAAACTCCTGGAGCTGATGGGTTCACAGAAGTCTAGATGAATGCACAATGATATTCTCTAGTCTGTCTGTTGAAGATGTGCCCATAAACAGCAGGAGGCATTAGCAAGTCTGCAAGGAATATTGCAGGAAGACTAGAGGAATGGTACTTCTAGTTATAGTAACTTTTACACAGTCTTTGGAAAGTAACAGAAAAACTACATTCTGTTTTAGCCCATGGCTTTCACAGCCAATGGAACTACCCTACCCCTATAGAGAGCATAAACATCCAAGATCATTTAACAGTGAGCTGATGGCTTGTTGGCAGTGGTTAAAGCACAATTATTTGACAGAGACAGTGCAAATTGTAGTGTGACTGTGCTGAGTGTCTAAATATGTGGTTTGGGTCCTGTAAGAAGAGGCCATGGGCATACTTTGCACCCTTGGCAGCCCAGATTGATCAGAGGGTGTGTGAAAGTATTGAGCTTTCTCTCTCCACATGGCGCTCTGCCCCTTGACGTTTTCTCTGTATGTGTGCTACGAATTCATTCCTACCTTCTGACAGTAGGGAAATACAAGCAATTGCAAAGGGGATGTGAATTCTTGCAGCACGGGCTGAAAAGAACATTGTTTGTCACTTAAAGTAAAGCAGACAAGGTAGTATATCCCACAGGACACTAATGAGCCACCTGAAAACACCAAGTGCGCACCTGACCTCTTGACACATGAAGCGAAGATGACAGATGTACTGTCAAAATACAAATCTATCAACTTCATCATGTAAATCTACCCACAGATGCTTTACAGTAGAGATTTGTGGGGAAACAAACATTTTAACTTACAGAGTAACCTTGTAAACAGAAACTTTTTACAAAAGACTCCAGTTAATAATTTATGAATTGTAACATTGTCATGAGAAAAGGATTCTGAGCATTGATATTTTTGGTGCTGAATGACAAGAAAGCCAATCCCCCTGCTTCCACAATAACGATGCACTCCCTGTTCTAGTGTTGGGGTGTATTTATATTCATAATGCATTTGCACAAAATCCTGTCTCTCGTCTTTTATATTATTCCTTTTGTGCTTTCCATCTCTTTCCCAAATGTGTTGAGTTGCTCACTTAAGCACACAGACTTCTATTCTGCAAGTGGGAAGCATCTTCGAGTCGCTTCAGGATGCTGATTTTTGCTTTTTAATTAGGTTTGTATAGAGTTTGGTACTTACAGCAGGAATTAATATTTACTTTCTTGTTTATAAGTAATTTACTGTGACCTCTCCAAATGATAGCATTTGCCCCCTGTGAAGGCATTTAATTTTCCAAGATGTGACAAGCATAATTTTTAATTAGATTGGGGTAATCATGTCAAAAAAAGAACTTTCTTTTATGAAGCACGGGGATAGTTACGTCCTTTTAGCAAAAGCTTTTATTTTTCATGGTTGAAAACTAAGCCAAACAACAGAATAGGTCTGGAGTGCTGGAGCTTCTGCAAGAGGAAGATTTTGGAGCTGTTTATGTCTTTCATGACTCTGCTCACAAAGCTGCATTTGTGGTACAATATGTTTATCTATGATGAATGGATCAATATCTTAGCTTTCATTTTAGAAAGGTTCTATACAAATATCTGCAAGTATATTTGCAGAGGAACCCTCAAAATGTTGGGTTGGGGATAGCTCTGATTGTCATTGGTTTATCTATTCTCCCTTGTGCCCTTGCTCTTTCTCCACTTGCCCACCCACCAGGTTATCTTCCTCACCACAACACGTTGTCTTCTGTGAAGGTCATAAAGACCTTCATAAAGTTCTTTACCCTGGGTTCCTTCCCTGACAAGCAACGACGAGGAAGGATGATCTGTGAATCACTGGGGGACAAGTGACAGGTTGCTGAGATAGAGGTCATTTTAGTGCAACTGTTGTGGCCCTCAGGTGAGTTTGGCACATCGGCTGTCCATGGGTCTGGTCAATCTTCCTTCCTCAAGCTTTGCTCCTCCACTCCATCCACCAAGAACATCACACATTGTAAAGGGAAAAGTAGAGAAGAGCAGAAGTGTTTGAAAGAGTGTTTGAAAGTATTTGAAAGGAAGTGTTGGAAAAGAAGAAGATGTAGATATTGATGGGCTTGAACTAGGTGAAAACCAGAAGCTGTAGCTGTTGGTCTTTCCTCTTGGTTCAGGAAAGAGGCTTGGACACATCAAAACCAGTTCTCTACCACATCAAAACAAGGTTCTGGCATTGAGCAATGATGTGACAAGTTCAGTCCCTTTTGGACATGGTCCCTTTGGGAAAAGGTGCTGATGGTCACAAACTGGGGAGGCTGGCTTGGCTCTGTGGGAAGGTTGTGCTGTGTTGTGTTGACATTATTTAATCAATGAAATCTTGGTTTATCCATTCAAGCATCCCATTGGAGTTCTGTAGTTGTGGCATATAAAAGGAGTGCAGTTTTCAACACCATCTAAAGCCCCTGTAAACACCTTCAAAGATATTTTAGTCAGTAGTTCTGACGAAGCTCTTTCAGTCTGTCAAATCAAAGCAGGCTTTGCTCTCCCTTTAGTGAGAAGTACATCTGTAGACCTACTTTTTAATGGACTAATAGCAGTTTTAGAGTTGCTACAGTCCGCTGGATTGCTGCAGGTGCATTGATAGGTTAGACCCTATGGGCCTATTCCAAGGCCCATTAATGTTCACCATGTCAAGAATATTTCAACAGAGTTATTGTTCCTGGGTCATTGATCTGGTGATCCATAGGTATGTAGAATTACATTCTGTCAGACAAACTCTGAAGCAGGCAGGAATGTTTTCTGTACTCTCCAACTGCATTTTTGTTCTTTAGAAAGCCTCAATTCCAGGGTTGCTTTGGAGATTCCAGAGGGTTTTTTTTAATGATAGAATGACATTTTTGAGCCTGCCAAAGGTGCCCTCGCTGCTTGATGAGTAGCTGTATAAATGACTGTGTAGCCTCTGAAATGCTAAACCAAATTCTTTCTTTTCTCAACATTTTCTACCATCGCACAGTACTTTCAAGGGTATGATTCATTATTATACTCAAATCTAGGAAAAATCAATATTTGGTGAATACAAGGTCAAACATTTAATTTTTAATTTTTCTCTGTCAAGTCTGTAAGTGTCCTGATCAGGACTCAGTAGATTTCAGGCAGTGCCCAAGCAGGAGATTAGGGGAGAGGGTCAGCTGCTTGAGAGAAATGCTGGATTTTGTTCTGCTGTTAAATCAGAGTTCCGCAATGGAAGTTGTATTTGAGAGCCATTTGCAGGCTGTTACGTACAAAGAATGACAAGATGGTTGAATAAATGCAGATAATCGCTTAATGCAGTGGATATCCTCATGTGCACATTTACCAACAGGAATTCTTCATGAGTGATGGAGCCTAAAGGTTTTCAACTGGTGTCTGAAAGCAATTGCATCCTTCCCTGCTTTACTGCTTATGACAGCAAGGACTAAGAAGCCCTGCTCCTTTTCTGTCCCCAAGTTCCAAAAGAGAAGCCAGACCATAGTGTTTGCCTGGTGTGGATTCCTGTAGCCTGCCTGCAGCTCTCAGTCTGCTGTGTAATAAGTAGGTAACATAAGATGTAAGATGCTTTGCCAACTTGTCTATCAAATATTGACTGTGTGCAGCTACCATGAGGCATTATGGGATATGCAGTCAAAAACTTGGCTGTGCCATAAAAGCTACTTCTATATTCATTCAACCCACAAGGTAGATCTAAATTTTCCTCACTTCTGTTCTTGTTTCCCTTCCCTTTCTTATATCCAAGCTGTGTATATGCCCAAAATCAAAAGGAAATGGAGAGTTATTCATTAGAGCCTCCTACACTGCTGTTGCATGGACAGAATTAGATGAGAACTGGTTTTCCTTTCAAAATAGCATATTTTGTTCTGCAAGAACATTTATGGTAACATTATGGAACATTACTGTGCAGTGGGGAAAGCTCTTCCTGACAGCATTTGGTCCTTACAGACAGGTGCTGCAGCATGGTTTCCCATAAAGGAAAGGCTTAAGGTTTGCCAACTGCTCCACAGCTGCAACCAGATACCATCCTGACACAACAGAGTCATCCTGAGAGCATGTGAGAAAATTGAGTTTACTGGTGCTGCTCTTGTTTATTTCTGACTGTAGAGATCACATCAAGTCACTGTGGAAATCCATAGAAGGACTTCTATTTACAAAGCAGGAAAGGCTTTTACGTTTTAATGCTGCAGTCTGCATGGCACAGCATAACTTGTATTGACACTTTTGCAGTCTGCCCTCTTTATAGTCCCTGTTGGGACCAATTTGGATCAGTGGTAAGTGCATGCTGAACACAGGCAGACTGGCATATAATGGTGAGCCCAGTGTCAGGAGGGAGGCAGAAGTGGAGGCTTTCCAATGGTGGAGTGATCAGCTGCTGGCTTTAATCAGTCTCCAGCACTGGCTTAGCCAGTTGGATGCTGCAAAGGAACAAGGAGTATCCCATATTTTCCAGTACTCTGTTTATTTGCATGACAGAGAAGTACTGAATGCACAATGTTGTGTTGCCACCAAGTTGCAGTAAGGAAGAGACAGACAATGCCAGATGAGAAGCAATAAATCTCCTTAGTTCTTTTATTCCTACCACCACTAAGTTTCTAACTTAGCTTGATAGTCAGTGGTAGATTGAAGTTGTGTTAACTGAAGGCAAAAATATGATGTTTTATTGCATGTTACAAATAACAACCCTTTTAATTTCTTCACTAAATGTCAGATTTGCAGAGGTATTACTTTAAGACATATTACTGAAAATCTGAAATTAATTTCTTTAGCTATATATGACAACATGAGCCCTTCTTACTTTGCTTTTTTGTTCCTGCAGCCCAAGAAGACTGTCTTCTGTGGCTCTGCAGATGTCTCTGCAAATCTTAATAAATCCTGAAACTTCAGTTAATGTCTTCTGTATATTAGTCACATATGAATTTAATCACCATTATGAGAGCCTACCATGGGTCATGGTTGCAAAAACCATTTCCCTTGGAAATAATTACCCTCAGCTGCAGCATAATGTGTTAATAGAATTGCTTTAAAGCAGGATAGCAGCCCTATTAACACTTGTCACTGCTCTGTGTATTTTGAGTGTCTCTTTCTCTTCTATTGTGTACCATTAGAATGGAAATGGCTTGGATGCAGTAAATAGTCTGGTACACACTGGCAGCTGTGAGCAATGAACTGACAAGTGATTCATTAAAAAGGAGATATTTAAACACTCCAAAGGTGGTTGTTTCCTAGACAGACTTGGTCCAGCTCCACAGCCCTACTGCTGAGAATACTTAGGTGAAGTGGTCTGGTTAACTGCTACTTTTGCTGGCTGCTGCTTGGTGTTTGTAAGGGCTGCTGAACCAGGCTGTGTAGCTGCAAGTGCCAATAATGGTCTAAGGTGAGATTATCTTAGTTAAAATTACCTCAAAACCCCCAAATCCGCATGGCAGGGGAGTTGGAACTAGATGATTTTTAATGTCCCTTCCAACTACAGAGCTGCTTCAGCTGGTTGGAGTGGGGTGCCTGTTCCTTATGTGTACACCAAATGGCAAAGATGTATGTTAGTGAGCTTTGGGTTGAACTCCTTCAGGTGCAGAAAGCAACTGACCCTCTGTGTTTTATATGCTGTGAAAGATGTGAGCAACGAGCAGTACAAGTACTGCAAGCTAAATGCAAGTAAAGAATTGGCAAACCATTTGGCTGGGAGACAGTTACGCTCAGAAACAGCATTAATTTTCCCTTGCATCTGCAATATTCCTTTGCAAAACACTCTTTTCATTACATTAAATTTGATGCAATTGTAGGAAATACATGAGCATAGTTCAGTATACATTTGCATAGCTTTGATTTTGTAATTAACTTGTTGATGTAAAAGTCATTATCTGATGACATCTGGGAACTACAAAAAGAAAACAAAACATTTTCTTGGGCAAAGGACTTCTGTCCATCTTTGAAACAGCCATTAAGACGAACACTTGTTTCATGCAAACAACCTGATCACTTCTTTGGCAATTTAAATCAGCTGACATCATTGCTGTGCTTCCGACTCCATCCCAGCGCCAAAGGTTCATATGTAATGAATATTCAAGTCAAAGCTGACCTATTGCAGGCCTCCCAGAGCTCAGAAAAAGCTCACAATATTTCAGCCACAGCAGGTGCATCCTGTAAGCCTTTATTAAAATCTCTTGCCACACACCCCCCCAACATGTGGTGGGGTCTTACGCAGATTAAATCTGACATGCTATGAAGTCACTACAACCTTTGCCTTACTCCTAATTAAAGGAAAGAAAGCCAAAAAGAGGATGAGGTACCTCTACAGAGAAATGTGAGGCAGGTGGGCAGAAACGATTCTGTCGTGTTTGGCAGCCACTAGGCCTGAGGTTCACAAGATGGGGAAGGTGCTTGACCTACTGTTCTTCCTGTGTGTGCGCTTAAATTAAATCGTAGGCGTTCCGTGAAAGGTAACTGACATTGTTTAATTAAAAGCCTCTCGTCTGTTCTACCTGGACTTCTAATTCCAGTTCAATGTGTAGGCACACGGTGCTTTGTCTTCTCAGGGTGTAATTAGACTTAGTAATGCAGCTGTCCTGTTTACAGTGTAAATCCCCCTAATGATAAATGGAGTGGACTTACGGAGAAGCCCTGACGGTACTTCAGACAGGGAGAGTGGATGATCTTTGCAAATAGCTGGTGGGTAGAAAGTAGATCATTATCTGCTAATAAGCCTCTGATTGCTGGATGTTTTATAGTGTGGAAGATTAGAAAACGTGACTTTACTTTAGTCCTGGCTACAGATTCAAAGCATGAACAGGGAGCTACTGGTTTGTTTATGGGTAAGATTCTGACCTTGAGTCTTGAGAGTTCATATGATGTTAGAAGCTTTTCAGTGGTGCTGGTGACAAAAAGGCTTTAGAAATGGCTAGCTAGTAGCAATATATGGAGCAGTTTAGCTATCTGCATTATGAAAGCACACAGTGACCTCAATCAGATGCAAGGCACTGCTTAAGTGCTCCATAGCCAAATAACAGGAGACCTCTGTGTCCCAAAAATCCCACAGCATCAGGAGATGGAGTAGATCAAGGCTGGGAATTAGGACGTGCCTTTACCCTCATTTGCAGGTATGGATCTGGTGCCTGAGGAGAGCAGAGCACTCTGACTGCAGTCACTGGCTTCTGCTTTAAAGCAGGGGGCCAAGGAGGGGGAGGTCATTTCAGCTGTCAGATTTCAGAGACCAGAGACTGCTTAGCAGGGAAGAGATGAGGAGCATATGGTGTGGTGGGAGGAGGTGACAGTGGCACTGCAGAGCAAGAAATATAATGAGAAGACAACTTTTGGTAGGGTGCTGACTTCAGGAAATGCTGTGGTGGAGGGCAGGAACTGTTGAGAGCATGGCTGTGTGTGCAAAGGAGAATCAAACTATGTAAGGGTGGGAGCTGTGAGCAGGGGTGAGACCTAGGAGTGAAATTAGCTTCTATCATGCATGTGCTTCTCATGGCATGTCAGCCTGGAGGCCACGGGAGTTATGACCTGAATTGGAGGAGTGTTTTGAAAGATGGACAATCTATGCCCATATGTTGTTCTCCAGAGAAATAAAACTGAGGGTCTCTGCTGCTGACTCTCTAACTCTGATTTTGATTCAGGAGGGGACAGGAGCTATTTGTCTGCCACCTATGATTGTGAACATACAGTCCTGGAAGGAGGGACAGGCCATAAGAGATGTGTGTGGAGACCTCATAGCAGCCTTCCAGTATCTGAAGGGGGCCTATAGGGATGCTGGGGAGGGACTCTTCATTAGAGATTGTAGTGATAGTACAAGGGGTAATGGGTTAAAACTTAAACAGGGGAAGTTTAGATTGGATATAAGGAGGAAGTTCTTTCCTGTAAGGGTGGTGAGGCACTGGAATGGGTTGCCCAGGGAGGTTGTGAATGCTCCATCCCTGGTGGTATTCAAGGCCAGGTTGGACGAGGCCTTGAGTGGTGTGGTTTAGTGTGAGGTGTCCCTGCCCATGGCAGGGGGGTTGGAACTTAATGATCTTAAGGTTCTTTCCAACCTTAACTATTCTATGATTCTATGTAC
Organism: Pezoporus flaviventris; assembly: GCF_033815535.1. Lineage (NCBI taxonomy): Eukaryota > Metazoa > Chordata > Aves > Psittaciformes > Psittacidae > Pezoporus > Pezoporus flaviventris. The sequence continues at coordinate 5,294,087 of NW_026892569.1, forward strand.
CACCTGCCCATTATGCCTGTGGTAGCTAACTGGGGCCACAGGAGCAAGGCAAGAGTGGCTTCTGGAGGAGTAAATAGGGAGGAAGCAGGTGGTGACGGATTCCTTCAATGGACTGAATCCCATTCCTCCTTCTCCATGCTGCTTCAGCTGCGTGGGATCAGCTGGATGGTATTGCCTTTGTCAGTTGTATGTCACACCATACTGCCACTGTCACTGGTGCCGCTGTTGTACAAAAGAACTTTCTCTGCAGTGTCTGATGCTGATCCTGGGTGTGTTCGGACCATCAAGAAACTGTTCATCAGCATGTTTGTTCAGTGACCAGGGGCAAGAACATCTGAAGATCTGCTGAGGAATTGTTCAAGCAGCTTACAGTTTCTCATAGGGCTTGTGTGTCTGTTATGGCTCAGTGGGGATTGTTTTCCTAATCGATGAGAGAGTCGAGATTTGAAAAACATTTTTGTTTCAGATGAAGGCAGAAAACAAAAATCTCAACAATTTTCATTCCTCAGTTGGGGGTATTTTGGAGGACGGAACTCGCTCACTTAATGCATTTCAGTAAATGGCAATTACTGCAGTTTGAGTTCAGTCTTTTTTTTTAATTTAAAGGAGTATTTGCTAATGATTACATATTTCAAAGGAAAAAAGGAGTTCTATACGAAATGCAGTCTGTTTCAAGTGAAATTATATTAAAGCAAGTTTAGATTATGGTTTTTTTTTCCAAAGTAATAAATTTTACATACAAAATGTTTTGACTTAGACAAAACAGCATTTTCTGATCCGTTTCCTCAAAAAATTCCAACTTCTTCTCCTAATGGTCTAACCAACAGCACTCTTCAGTGGCTTTTTGCCGATACATTGTTTTACATACAATTATACAGGAGTCATGCTAATGTTGCTTTTTGTAATGAAAGCAGCCTCAAGAGGGACGACGATGGATACAGAGTTGTAAATGAAACGCTCTGCAAAAAATGAAAGCTGCGCCGCAAGTAAATCCATGCTCCACTTTCAGGTCTGAGATGGTAATATATTGAACATGGAGCAACGCACAGACAGTGTCAGATATAAAACATATTAATCTTGTCAGAGAGTGTACTAACTCGCCCAGATTTATGATCAGGTGCACTTAAGTGCTGTTCTTCTCATTAATCTTGATTTACAAACAGTAGCCTTCAGAGCAAGAGGTCAGAAGAGACAAGAGAATCATAGATGTGTCACTTGGATAACTCACCTTCCCCAGCTACCCCGTACCTTTCAATGACACCCTTCCATCTTTAATTACTGAAAGGTCTTTAATCTTGTCTGCAAAAGGGCAGAACATGATGAATTGAAGGGATTGCCTGTGCTACTCCAAGTGTATTTTTAGCAACTGATGCCATCATGTTGGTGGGGACAGCAGGATAACTGCATCTACTGTTAGCAGGATGCGATGCTGGAAAAGTTCAGTGGGACAGGGATGTTCTGGGAAGGGGAAAAGTATGGGAGGAGAATGGTTGAGGCTGGTGTAAGCAGCCTTGTGAAAAAATATGATTCCTGAAGAAACTGAATTTTGAAGTCAGCTTAACACACATACGATGTACAAATTCATATCCATCTGCAAAAGACTGTCCCTTTGTAATTGTTAAACATATGGTGAGCTGGAAAACCAGACTTCTTTCAATGCAAATAAACTTGGTACTTCCACTAGTCAACACTGGGCTTCAGTCTTCCTGCACACTGGTACATGAGGTAAGATAACATTGCCCTGGACACCAGTCACTCACTCAAGGTTGTTGAACTGGATGAGGAGTAAATAACAAGCTCCCTGAATCTACTTGTGATTCATAAGAAGAATGAATAAAATAATCCACATCAGGAAGCTGCAAAACCTCTGCATGTGAGAAGGTAGGTGTAAATCAGATGAAAAATTGTTTTTAACTGATACGGTGTGTCCCCCAAAAAAGTGTGAAGGGTGGATTGGAGTGTGGACTAAGTTGTGTTCAGCATATTCTTCCTGCTCTTGCTTTTCCATACTTTTTATAAGGGTATTAAACTGTCAGAGCATCTGTACACTGTAGGCATGGTCCGTGGCAGTGCTGAGTGTCTAATGAACTTTGTAGAGTCTCTTCCAGTTCTTCACAAGGGGAGCAGAAATTTGTGACATTTGGTATGATGAGGAAGTTGGGAAGAGTTTTGGAATGAAACAGGTATCTGAGTTATACATTAAAGCCAAGAAGTAAATTCACCTTAAAAAAAATTATGCCTGAAGTGCACCAGAATCTGGTTTTGCCTCATCTCCCCTAGAAAAATATTCCATAGCTATTGATAACAAATGGTGTGTTTTCTTCACAGCTCTACTACATATTTTTTCTGTGCTTTAAGACCTCTCAGAGGAGAACAGTTGCCATTGGGGGTTCATGGATGAAAATTCAGACTTTGATGTGGTCAGGACTTGAGACACTAATTGCTTTGAAAAATAGGACCAGGGCCTTAAGTTGGCATCAGATGCTGGCTGGGAAAACTCTGGGAAAGATTTGAGCACAAACCAGATATGCCCCTGGCGATATAAGCTGTAGGAGAAGCAGTTGTTCCCCATTCCCAACCAGCTGAAGCCAGTGTACAAGTTCCCAAATTGAGCTTCAAAACAGGTTGAGTTGTTATATTCCAGCCCACAGGTGATAAATTCATGGATTACTGATGCCACTTAAGCAGCCAGACTTTTCAAGGTGTCAGACCCAAGGCACAGCTTTGACAAATGTGGTAACCATGCTTTTCCACAGAGCCGGAGAGGATGTTTCCATGAGCTGTTAAAGAAATCCTTCCTTTCATCCTGCTTTTTGGCTGTGCTTGGATTCATTCACTTCAGCCTTGCTTGGATTCACTTCACGCCATCTGCTCCTCTCCAAGAGCTATTTTCCTGGAGGTGTTCTGGCATGTTGTTAAAGTCAATGGTTGTTATCCATGGATTATGAGGATACTGTCTCTCATCCACAGACTGTAGGCAAACCAGCCCTGCAGTAACTCTGCAGATCTCCCAGTCATTTTACATAATTAATAGAGAGAAGGAAGGATTAGGTGAATACCTATGGACTGTTCAAGGAAGGGAGAACAGACTTTGTCTCCTCTCTTAGGTTTGCTGGACACCAATGATAGCGACTATGTTGAGGATGAACTGTCTACTCCTGGTACATATTAAGTTGCTTCAATCTTTGTATTAAAGGCTGCAGACTGATTCAGGGACGTAAGCATGGTGATGATCACAAGAACACCTTTGGGTGTTAGCAGAGCTATCTGTGGTGTTTCATGGGCTATATCCCTCTGTACGATATACAGGATGTTGGCCAACGTGACACTTTTGGCAGGTAGTAGGGAGGTAGTAAGAGAAGAACACGTGTAAAAATCTTCAACATCAAGGATCAGCTTTTGAAAACCTTGAAGAAACTGTCTTTGAAAGAAGCCCTTTGAAGACTTGTTTGTTTGAACACTTATTTTGAATCTTGCCTGTTTTTTTTGGAAAAGGTATGGTTTACTTCTGTTTAGAGGAGGGTGCTTTTATTCTTCACTGACTTTTATAAGACAGGAAAACCATCAATCTCCTTCACTATAATGACTAATTTTTAATTTATTATTTTTAGAACTCCTAGTGATCTGACATGTGTGGTGGGCTGGACTTAGCTGGAACAGAGAACAGAAACACCAGTGTGCTTGTAGGTGAAAGTTTCTTTTCCAGGAAAAGCCATATGTACGTGATTAATAAGCTGACACTTCTCAACAACTTTTTGCTGGCTTACAGATTCATAGAGTGACCTTCTTGGTGGGTATAAAAGGAATAGACAGGGTGAGGCTCCCTAAACAAAACAAGATACCATGCAATACATTTCTGGCTGGCTGGATTGACTGACTAGAACAATTTGAGGCTTCTTTGCAAGGCAAACTGGTTTCAGTTGTTCTCAAGTGTGCTGGTGTATAGTTTAATCTCTGATCTCCGTTTCCATTACTTGGTAATTATTTCAATGGTGTGCTACATTTGTAGTGAAGATTCCTAATTTTGCATTGGAAGTATGATACAAAATATGTCTGCCTTATAAGAAAATCCAGATAATGATTTATGCAGTTTCCTATAGCTTAATGCCTCTATGTGAAGTTTCCACATGGTGGTAGGCAGTTGATCTGTAATTGCTTTGAGAGAATCGGGAGGCTTTCTATTTGGAGAAGAATATGCTGTTGATCAGCTGATATCTTCTTTTCCAGCTTGTCTGGTTGGTTTTATTTGTTTGCTTTTAATTTCTATTTTTAATTCTGCTTATTCAATGCAAGAACGCTTTCTGCATCTGAAACGAAAACCCAGCTAACCTCTCCTCTTCATTTGTCTGGCTCATACTAAAATACATCCTGGAGTGTGAATTAAGACTTTTTGATGACAAGAAGCAAAGGTTGAAGAACTATCTTTTCAAGAGTCAAAAGCATCACTGAATCATGTCTCAGTGATGCAATCACAACTAAATACAACAATCAAACTGAAATCCTGTCTAGCTGACTGGTTTTATTGGCATCTGATCCTGCAGTCAGCTGCTAGAGCACTGGGCTTTCCCTAACCCACCCCCCACCCCCCCTTTCTGTTCTGTTTAATGATGTTGCAGAATGAGCAACTGGCTTCAGACCTGATTCAACATATGGCACAGTTGGAAGAAATATTTTCTGTGGATTGAGAAGGTTTAAGGCAATGTTATTCCACAAATGATGTCCTGATGATTACCAGTTTCTGAGCCCTAGAGGATCTGGCCTGTCTCTGCCCTGCTGGACTCTATATAGAGAGATCTGCATTTGTTCCTTAGCTGGGTGCGGCTGGTTTAACAAACAAAAGTGTATTTTAGTATTCTGAATATTCTTGTACGTGGCAGAGCCAAATGTCCTAAGACATTCCTCCCACTGATGTCACCGAGGCCAGAGCTCTGGTTAGAAAGGAGATGGCCACCTCTGGTTAGAAAAAATATTATTTGGCAAAGCACCATTCCATACTAAACTAGCAAGTGTTGGTAGTAACGGCAAATGCACTCTCCTTGGTTCTTAGATCTACCAGTGCTTCTTTGTATATTGCATGAGTGACACTCCTAGTGAGATGTAATAGCAGGTTTTCAAGTTAAAAATTTACTGTTTTTTTTAAGTATGTAAAGCATAAATTAACACATATAATGAAAAGCTGAATGATTTTTATCCCTGAGAATGACTGCTCAGAACGTTTCTTTGTTTTGTCAGATTGGAAAGGCATCAAATTGTTTTATTCATTATTTCTCCCCATAGGATACTTTCCAACTTAGTGTGCGTTTTGCATTGTATAGTTTGGAATCTTTTCAGACTTGAAAGTGCAGACAAAAAAATCTCCCAATTTGTTTTGACAGCGTTTTGCATATTTTACACACTGGCTCAATGCTAATAATGATGGTCTTTAATTTGATTCACTCTGTGGAGCTACAATTTATATAAAAACCTGTGCAAGGACTAAACTGTGCAGATAATAAAATCATGTCTAGACACAAGTGCAGCAGGATTCACTCCTGGAAATGCTCGAAATATCTAAGTAAGATCTTTCATGAATAGTTTAAGCAGATATGGTCCTCTATCGGGATTGGGGCAATAGGCTGGCTAACCTTTTTCAGTCCCTCTATCTTCTGTAATTCTCTAATTCACTGCTTTAAGTTTATTTCCAATTAGGGAAGGATTCTTTTTATAAGAAAAGCTTAGTAACACTACAGGTTACTTGATCAGAAAAGCATGAAGATGAAAAGAAATAGGTCTAGTGCCAGAGGTTTCCCTCAAGTTTCAGCCAGACCTGGGTTGGGCTCAGCATGGAGACAGATCAATGGGACACCAAGACTGAGCTGGACTTACTGGCATAGATATCTAATACTAGCTTTACCTCTCAAGGTCAGCCCACACGAAGTGCATGTATGCAGTGACGCTAGAGGAATAAGCTATAAAACCATGAAATGTACAGCCAGCTGAGGAGATGTCAGGTTCATTATTGCTTTGGCAGACTCATGGGACCAAAGCACAGATGCAGCCTAAATAACAGCTGATAAAATAAGTGCTGACTGCTAACAAGGGCTCCCAAAGTGCAGAACTGCTAATACTCCAAGGAGACCGCTCCTTGGGTAGGAGCTGTTCCTACTTGCTACCTTCCAAGCTAAGAATAAGCTAAGACACTCCTAAGTAGCGGATAACCCTGCTAATCCAAAGACTGTGTGCGCTATCCTTGTGAAGCTGTGTGATTTTCACTGCAGCTATGTAATCCCTAGAATGAACGAGCATACATTATGAAGTGTTGGAAAAGCTGAAAATAACATCCTGTACAACAGTAGTTTTGGCGAGTTGTAACCATCAAAGCTAGGAAATCTCGTGCTCCCATGGGCAGAAAGTGGATTGGGAAGAGGGAAAATTGCGGCGGGATTTTGTGATCAGTAGGGGAAAAGGAGTGGGTATGCTGAATGCTCACCACCATCTTTTGCACCTGAAGGTCGATGGGAGGAAGCCAAGCCAGATGGCCGTGGTGTATGCTGAGTGTTTCCCTGCACATTTTGCTCTTCCTTCCTTCCTTGGAGGAACTGGTTGAGTTTGTAAAATAGAATATATTGCGTTAAGACATGGCTTCACTGTCGTCAGCAGTTCATAGGTATAGGTTTTACCAGCAGTGAAAGTGCCGTGTACCTTGCTAACTAATTTGTTGGAATGAGCTTTGCAAAAACAGATTAAACTATTTTCTGTTCACTCAAGGAAGGGATAATTAGCTGGGAACAGAACAGACAGGGATAAATCACAAATAGCGCACTATCAGGCACTGCCTTTGATGTGTTACTTCGAGGTCTGCAGTCACAAATTAGGGTGTTCTATTTGCAGTAGATGGGGCTTCATACACGTTGCGCTCAGAGATGCATTTTTTCCTTGATTTCCTCTTCAAATACCTTTTCTGGCACACAGATTTCCAGGCTACTCTGAGCTCAGGGAAACTGTGCTATCTCCAAAAGGAGTTCATAGAGGAAAAGGCAACTCTCCCAGTCTCCAGGAACACAAGATTTGCCTTCACTGAGTTTGAAGTTAAAAGAGGGCTCTCCTTTGTGCCTTGTGGAGCTGCTTACTCAGAACCAAAATTGATTATTTAATCTTCTGTTTGTTGAGGGTTGTCTCTGTTCCATATATTAAATGTCCCTTCTACAGGGCTATGAGGGGCTGTGTGGCTAGCGAACGTCTGATGAAAACAGAAAATGTAACACGTGGTTACCGTACCTGTGAATGGTGGGCTCCAGCTGGGAGTCCTGGGGGACCCCTGAACCAGACAGATGTACTGATCTGCCTGGTGTGTTTTAGTCCATCCTCCCTTCAAGTCCTCAATCAGTGCGGTTAGGAAACCCTCCTTTTCTGTCCTTTCCCCTCCTCTTGCTCTATGGGGGGTAGTCTCTCCTACTCATGGGGTGGCTGATCTCCAGAGGCTGTGGCTGAAGTGAGTTTTGTGTTTGTGCCCAGAGGGGCTGGATTGTGCTCCCCTTCTCTTGCTCAGTAAATACCAGTGTTTGCTCTGCAGATTTGCTGTGGGTGCTGATGGGGAACTGTTTTCAGAAGAAAGGTATGTCTACAGGTATGACCTCAGGTAAAGGCTGTGATGATGAATGTAATGAGTCCAATATAGGAGTCACAAAATACGAAAATTCATTTTATATTATGAGAGATAGAAAGGAGAAAAGTGAAGGAGAGACTCTGGGACTGCTTTATCCTATTGCTTTGGAAACTGTGAAGGAAACCCCTTTCCATGCCAGGATGGAGGAACAACTCCTCTGTTAAGTCTGAGTCTGCCAGGTCTGGAAGACAGCTCCTCTGTTATCGCCTCTCTTGCAACTAAATCTGATGTTTTGGTTCCCTGGTGAGGGCCCTGGAGGGAACTGAAGCTGCTGGAAATTTCAAGGAAAACACCGTGAAGCTGTCACAGGGTGGAAGTCCCAACAGCCTTTCTGAGAACACTGAAATAAATAATTCAAAAGAAAATTTCAAAGCGAATCTTCAGGAGAAGATGGAGGAGAATGGTTGTAATGCTTTGTCAGTTTAGCATATGGAAAATGACCCCCTGGGACCAGTGTTGGAGAGGCTTGGGTATGAACTACACCCATCCATAAGGCTCAGCTCAAATGTGGGCATTTCTCCTTCAGTCCTTGATGTGTTGTGGCAGTGGCAGGTGGGTCAGCCGGGAGGATAAGCATCATGTTTCCTCCAGAAGAATACTGACCCCTGCATAATGTGTGTGCCCCGAGCACAGGTCACATCTTAGTTGTGAAGACTCCCCAAAGTGTTCATTTAGTTTGAAATAGAGGATGCTTTCTGTGCAAGTACCCGGGCTTTTATAAGCATTAAATCCAGGAATTTCAGCCTTTGGAAGATAAAAATATCCCCTCTAGTAGAGGTGTGATAGTTCTTCATGGAATTTGTCATTTCACATTATTGATGGAAAACAAAGAGGCAGATTGCATTGAAACCATGGGGAGCTGCTGACGGAAGCGATTTGTGCTGCAGAGAAGTGGGCTGTATCTGAGGGAAATGAGAGGGATGGCGGTTGGCGCAGAGGGTACAAGGTATACAGTAGCTGCAGGTTTTCTCTTGATTAGTTGTACCTGTTTGCTGCTGGAAGAAGCTGTGCAGCAGCTGTTGGTTTGTGTTATCTTCCATCTATGAAGTCCATCCCTCGATGTCTCGGCTCTCTGCTGGGAAACACAGAGAGCTGCCCTCTGTATATGGGGATATTCACATCTACCGCACCTCCCCATCCTATGCCTTGTTTGTCCATAGTCAAGGCAGGAATTCTTTGGGTAGCCAAACCCCTGAATGGGGTCTATGGCAGTGGCTTAGCTTTTCATTTTCATTTTCCATTATTTTTGCCTCATTACAATGACAAAAATTGCATTAGAAGCTGAACAGCTCATAAATTGTGAGAGTTATAGCTGTAGGCTGTTCACGAAGGGGGAACTGGGAATAGGTAGGGTTTGAAATTTGCATATACACCACACCCACTGCTATTTAATTTGCATTTGATTTGCATACATTATTGTTAAATAATACCCATGCAGTACTTTTAAGGGGTAAAGATTGTACCAGCTTGTCTATGATTTATATAATTTTTGTTTTAAGTGTGATTTTATGGAGTAATTTGGAGAGCATGCAGTATGAACTTGAATTTAATTCCACAAAAGTGATCAAATAACACTTATCACCCATAAATATCCAGCTCTCTGAAAATAAATGTTGTTTTCATAAAGATGCTAGATTAACAACATTGCAGGCTGAGGTCTGCTGTTTATCGAGTGAAAAATCATGATACAATACAATTACAAACTTCCCCGCAAGTTGCAATTGCAATTTCATCTGCCATGAACTAAGTGGGTATTCAGGACACAAGTCTGTACAGTGGTATGTGACTCGTCCTCCTTTAGGGACTGAGTTTGAGTAGTGGTTTAAAGTATGTTCCTTCCTTGTTTGCTTTACATTGATGATCTTTCCAGGCTGAATGCAGGAGCAGAGTGACGGTGTGTGTCCATCCCGGAATGGCAAATGTGTATAATGGAATTATTAGATAATTGTGGCTAGAATCCCATGTGGGAAGAGAGAGAACAAAGTTATTTCAAGATGCTTTTCATATTTTTTTTTTAATACAAACTTGTCATGAATTCAAATGTAGAATGTAAAACCCCCCTAACAGTGTTTGCTTTGTGCCTGTCCCAATGGCTCAGAAATTGCAACAGCCTATTTAAACTTTTTTTCCCCTTTTAGTTTTGTAACTGTTCTTTGGCACAAAGACCAGTTCTGCAAAGGTATTTCTGCATCTTTAGGATGCAGAGAGCACTGAAGCAAAGAAGCGCTGTGCTCATGTTGTTGTATTTCCCTTGACAGGGAGGACTTGGAAATTCCAATAAGGCCTACCCAGGAAAAGCTTTCTTTCTCATGAATGTAGGCCTACATGGTTCTCTGCATTTGTAGTCCCTTAAACATCTTGTAGCTCTAATTACATCTTTGGTTAGGCATTAAAACCTTTGGAGTACCATGTAATGCTGTCTCCTCCTCCTCTGCATGCACTCAGAAATCCCACATTGTAACCACCCTTTCTCTCTAATGAAAAGAAGCAAATGCAGTTTTTCCCTAGCAGCCTAGCAATAACTCTCTTGTGAGACAAAGAATATTTCTACATGGCAAAGCAGAGATCTTTCCATGTCCTTTCACTGACAGAGGCCTACAACCGTGCAATGCTCTCAGCTCCTGCTGCCCACAGACATAAGCCTCAGCCCATCACTACCTATAGGCTACCTGCAAGGTTGAAGCTTGCCTTGAATGATCACCCAGCTAACAAATAACAGCGTGTCACTCTGGAAATCTGAGCTTAAATTGGTTTGAATCGGTAAGAAATGCTCTTGGTTTCTCTCTAACCTCCCTGCACCAACAATAACTCGGTTCTGAACGTGCAACCTGTTATTACTGTAAGCTTTTGATACATGGATACGAAACCCTCTCTTAACCTGGCGGAGCCTTTGCCAGCATGATGAACACCAAGAAAGTCTACTCTATTTTGATCAGCATCAGTGTACTTGGGGGCATATCCATAATCGGTCATGTTTGTCAGTGCCTGAGTGTTTCAAGAACCAGGAGGGGATGTCTCAACCCAGGAGGGTTTTGTCTCTAACCCCAGACGCTTGAACAAACATTGTCTGGAGGGGAGACTGGAGGTGTGATGTTGCACAGGTTGCGGACACTGTAATTAGCAAAGTGGGCCAAATGTGGGTTTACGTACTTTAGATCCAAAAGAGATGGGTTTTGTTGCTTTGTAGCATTCAAAAGGAATTTCTGTCAAAGTCCTGTTAATTTGCCTGTTGGTATACTGCCTTTTGAGAGTCTTTCCACTTTGCTTCTTTGTTTCTGTGTTCATGTGTTGTTATCAAAACTAGTGCACTTGCTGCTTCTTTTTGTCCAAGTTGCTCAGATGGCCTTCAGCTCATCTTTGCAAATTACACATGGGCGTCAGTCTTCTCTTGGCTCTTATTTTCTTTTTATTGAGGGGGAAATAGGTATGTATGTTCATGTAAGCTCTGAACAAAGACTTGAAGTCTATTTTCTAGTGATCTGGGTTTGCACTTGAATGGCTTTCTTTAAATTCAAGACCTGAATTATCACAAGTGTGGAAAAATGCAAGTGTGGATTTGCTTGGTGGGCTTCTGAACAGGATCCCTTAACAAAACCTTAGTGACTTAGGAGCTCAGGAGCACTGTTGATGATCTGAGCCCTTGGAAACAACTATGTGGAACACGTTACCTGTGAGAGGACTGAAAGAGGATGGTGGGATGGTTTTTCCCCTCTCATAGCCCTGGTCTGGCAGGTATAAAATGTCACTTGCTGGCTGTGGCATTTTTGAGCTTGCTCAGGTGTTGCTCCAACCTTAAAATCCCCTTCTATACCTGCAAGTCTTTGGTGTCATCAGCTGCTGTCTAGTGCCCTGATGTGCTTGTGAGCCCACAGCGATGAGGTTCAGTTGCTTTCTGCCTCCATCTGTTTTTTCACATGGCTGAGGCTGCAGCTGTATACGCACGGGAGCATGTGTGAGTCTTAGAAAGCAATTGGAATGAAAGCCAGTCACTTGGTGTTTGCAAAGCAACAGGAGCGTGCCACAAACATGTACCCTTCCAAAGTCTGAATAAGATAGAGCAAGGCACCAGGTCAAGCAAAAGACATGTGCAGCAGAAGGGAAAGTGGGAAAGAAATCCATAAATATTCAATGAAGGAAGTGAGAAAACACATTCTGATTACAACTCTGGCTCTAATGTATGCAAATGTGATAGTTTCCTCCCCTACTAAAGAATCATGTATTACATACATTACATGATGTACTACTGTGTAGCAACATAGTTTATGACTCCTATGAGAAGAAAATCATAATTCACAGCCATTAACAAAAATAATACTGCTTTCACCCAGAGGAGCTTTCCTTAGACAGCCTGTACAGATTCTATCTAACCTAATTTAAGCAATGTCATGAGTTGGAACAGATTGCTATCAAGTCTGTCATGCTTGTCATAACATGGCACTTGAATAGAAGACATCCTTTCCCAAGAGAAATTCCTGTGAAGGAACTGTATTATTTAATGGAGTTTAAGATTCCATTTAAGTTTTGCAGCTTGTTTATTTGAAAATTGTTCCAGTAAAAAGCAACCTTTAGCCAGGTTTCATTTCAGGAGAAATGAGTTTCCAGGTAGTGATGATAGGCTGCTATTCCTCAAAGTTATAATTAACTGGGGGCTGCAAAGGGGAAGCTGCTGCACACGAGCATGTATCACGTGCCTTGCATCTAGCATGTGTTTTCTCAGGGACAAGGGTTTCTGGAGCCTGTGAATGGAGACCAGCATTTACACGAAGAGACATTTCCCCATGACAGCCACCTGTCTCTGTCACACCTTCCATCATTCCTCCTCCGTTTTATGCTAGCAGCTAATTAGCTTTCAGCTTTTAGTGTGTAATAAGGCAGAAATGCTGATAAGAAAATGAGAAACTATGGTCTCACCCCCCAAATACACTGCGTCAAATGGCACCTTGATGAGTATTTTTGTTTAAACCCTTGAATGTTCACAGGCTCGGGCCTGTGACTGCTCCATTTATTTCTGATTTAAAGCAGTAACAATGACTGTTACGAGATGTAGAAGTTCACATTAGTTACCATGGCAGGAGCCTGAGTGCTGCTCCCATTGCCAGGCATTTCCACACACCATTTGTGCACTTATTTCTGGGGAGCCCTGCACGGGTGAGAAGGGAGGCAGATTGCGGGTGCTCTGCACAGCACCACACTCGCTTCATTAGGAGCACGTGTGGGCTGTCCTCATTTATTGTGGCTGCTCAGGATCCTCCTGTTTGCAGAAACTTTGGCAGCTTGTCACAGCATGTCAGGATCTGCTCATCTCCCTCGATAGCCAAGTTTGTGCATAACGCAATAAATAGAGATGGGGAGAATTGTGTTACTTACATTTAGCAGATTTCAGAATATGTGGTAGAGGAGTTAAACTAATGTCTTTCTGTCAGCCTCTCAAAGCATTTTAACATCTTTTTGTGTTTTCCTTCTTCACTCCCCTCATTTTCATTTATTTATTTGTATGAGTTCTTCTGGTTTGCATCTCTGTTCAAAATTAGTAGATACCTTTTCCTTTCAGATCTAATAGGGGATGATGGGGAATACTTGAGAAAGAACTATAATGGGAGGGACAGTGAGAAAGGTGTTTAAGGAAATGGATGTGTGCGTGTCTTTGGGAAAAATATCTTCTACTCTCCCTTGTCCCCTGCCTATTTGCAGACTTCTATGACCAGTCCACATGGTGGCCTTTGGAATCTCTGGTGGCTAATGCTGAAGATGTGTCCAAAGCAAAGCCTGCCCTGTCCTCTGGCAATGCGTAGGGCTGATCAAACCCCACTGAAGTCAATGGAAAGGCTTTCACTAAAGGCAATGGGCTTTGACTCGGATGCTAAAAAGCATTATCTTCACTCTCTTGCTGATCCTTTAGATGCCAGTTCTCTCATCAAACTCTCTGACAGGAAAAGAGAGAAAAATCCAGTCCCTGCTGGTTAAAACAACAGCTAAACACAGAGTTTTGACAGATCTGCTATGGAGAAATCAGTTTTTCAGCACACAGCATTAACACAACTGCTCAAAACTCCCCCAATCTTGAAAGCCTCCTATGTACCCTGAATTTCCCAATGTTCAGCTTTTTCATGACCAGGAACAGTGGTAAAAGCTGATGGGGGTTGCCTTACATCTTCCCTGTATAGTATGGCAGAGTGCTGGGAAGCACTACTGTGGGCATGGGGCTTTCTCTTGGGGACCATGGGGGTGTGTGGGCAAGAGCCATGGCTGGGAATAAGGCTCTGGGGAGGGAGGCTAGAAGATGGGGCAGTGGAGGGAGGTGCTGGGGTATCAGTATGAGTCTTATGATGGGAGAGTGAGAGACTGAGAACCAAAGAAGGGGCAGAGAAACTGAGTCCATAGCCTGAAAGGAAGGAATATTTAATTAATATTCAAGGGAAAAACCAACCACGAATAATCAGAGTTGATCCTATTTCTAGTTCTGGCAACTTGATACTGAGGGAAAATGTAACAGAGAGAATATGAACCCTGACTTTTGTTCCTATTTTTCCTTTCTATTCTTAAGTCTCAGTTCACAGGTTGAGGTGCTGGTAATGAGGAGCCAGCAGTCAGATGGCAGATGCAGGGGCACAAACCCCAGCTACAAATTTTAAGCAGCTTCTAACTTAAACATGAAGACAGAGCTAAACAAATCCCTCTTGATTCAATCAAATACCTCCTTCCAGCCAGCAGGAGTAACAGGCTTTGGGTGTTAGATGGCCGTTCTGAGCGGATTAATATCTTGCTTTATATTATCAGCCAAGTTTCATCTAGAAATAAATCCTGTCTGATCTCTGCGAACATGACACAAGATTATTCCAGCAAGTGCGGAGGTTGAGGTTTTTGCATTGCAACAAAGTGGTGAGCAGGGATATGGAGGGAGCCTGGGAGAGGGGTTCTGGTTAAGGGGCTTTGTGCTGGAGCAGGGCTTTGGGGACAGGGAAAGGCTGTGAAGGTGCCCTCTGCTCTGGACCTGGGCTTCAAGAACTCATGATATACCCTAGGACAAATTGCCCTGTGGCCATTAATTATTGCCCTAACTGAGCGTTGGTACATGCAAGGTGCGTTTACTATGGAAAAGAGTAAATCATCCATAGCTGTCCCATCATATGAGTCTTATCTTCAGTTAACAGACTTCACATGCTTATAGCCCTGGTTGGTGAAGCCAAAGGGTAGAGGGGCAGTCCTGCACTTGGCTGGTTTGGTTTTTGGCTCTGGGATGGGCAGCAGCATGGTGAGGGGTGTGGGAAGCTGGGGTCAGACAGGACTGCAGGAAGAAATGTGGGAGAGTTTCATCTCGGAGGGAAGCAGTTGCATCCTGCTGCTCAATCAGGCTCCCGCCACAAGGCTCAATTTCCAGGATTCCTCCCATGGGAAATTCTGCACTGTGTTTTAATTAGCAATAGAAAGACATTTAAAGAAGCTTGAGGGTTCTTACTCCTTACCCATGCTTTACTCGTCTACTATATGTACCTCAGCCTTTTGTTCTTTGTCTGCATTTGAAGTTTCTGTTCTTCCCTCCTCTCCTGTTTTGAAACAAAGACATCTAGAGCAAAATTGTACAATATTTGGTTAAAGAAATGCACTTGGGTTTTCAGCTCGTATTTATATCAATTTTTCTCTATGTTTGTACAGCAGTGGCACCTGATTCTAGGTTTTAAGGTTTAGGTGACTCATTTAGAGCCTGCAAAGAGGTCAGGCCATGTTCATGCTGATGCTATGGCTTTCCATGGGATTTTGAAGGGCAGTTTTGGCCATTGCATCCGCAGCAGGACTTGACGTGCTGAGCCTGTACCAGACCAATATGAAAAGGTTTTCTTTTCAGGTACTGACAGGAACACTGAGGTGAGTGACAACCCATAGCCTGCAAAACAGGATTTCTGTTTATTTTTTGTCCCTCATCCCCAAATCAATATGCAACAAAAATATATAAAAACACCCTCCTTTTTCCTGAGTCAAGAAAATATAGATTATTCTTCACTGAAGCACTTTTCCCACTCATTGCAGCAAGTTACTCTCTGATTTGGAAGTGCTTTCACAGACATCAGTTAAGTTGAATGTCAGAGGCTTTTGATCTGATCTGTGCCCTCCAAAGGATACCTGTGTTTATTTTTAACCTCTTGCCTTGTTTCCCTTTGTCTTCTTGCAGCTGCTCTGTCAAGCCCTCTAGCAGAAATGGGTTGAAAACTCTGTCTTTTGGTCTATTACCCAATTTTGCTCGATGCTGTTATTGAGTGTCAGGACTGTTGCTGTCATTACCTCCGAACACACCCATTCAAAGCTATTTGTTATGCTGGAGGTGCACTGACCCAGTGTCATCCATCAGCCCCTTGCAGCAGGAGCGGAGAAAAGGCAGGAGGAGGAACATTGCTCAACAGAAGGTGGAAAACAAGGTGGCTATGGTAATGAGAGACTGTGAGAAGGGAGTCGGAAAGGGAGGAAAATGGGCAAGAAAACAATGAGAATGAAAAATAAATGTGTGGCCCAGATTTAATGGCACTGGTCACAGTGAGAATGGGGAGGGACCTGTGCAGGTCACTATAGACATCTAACTGGCCTTGGTCAGGGTGTGCTTCTGCACCAAAGAAACAACAGAGTTTGGGGAAAACTAGCAAATCAAGCTCAGTAAGCTTTTCCCATAATTGTGATCCTCAGGTTGGCAAAACCTCAAACATTCCTCGATTTAGGAATCTGATTAGGATTACACAACAGGATTTACCTTTTTTTTTTCTTATTTTTCTTTTTTTTTTTTCCTTTCTTTCCATCTGGAAAAATATTACTTTCTGTCCAGACAGAATGGGTGATTTCCTTGTCAGTCTTTAAATTGGCCTCTTTGGGAATGTTCTCTGAGATGATGTCTGCATTACCAAATAGAGTCAACTTTTGTCTTGCGGAAAAGGAGAAGAAAAATGATGGTTAATAAGATAAAACCTCTGTTCAAAAGACATTATTACAAAATCTTATAGGTAGAGAGCTTTCAGACTCTGCCTTTCCGTAAGGGTCTCAACTATGTGTTCTTCAGGACTCTCAAACCAAATTAAACCCCTAGGGAGATTCATATATCTCTGTGTGTGTGTGTGTGTATCTGTACATACATAAAACCTCACATGAACCTGTAAAAAAACCCGTAAGAAACTCTCTATTGACTTCAAAGGCATTTAAATCCATGTTAGTAATGCAACTGTATATTTGTAGTTGGTTTGAGGATTTAGGGAAAATCTCTCTGAAAATTTATGAAGGCTACTTGAGATTACAACATTACTCCAGGTAGTTCTATTAAATTACAAACCCTGCTCTGATTGCAGTCCTAGTCTGCCTGTGCTGCAGTCTTTTTATTTCTGTCTTGGACTGAAAGTCCCAGACATAGCAATGCAGGATTAATAATGGATCACACTGCTCCTGGAGCAAGGCTTGTTTACCGCCCAGAGCAGCCAGGGGTTGGGAAGTGACAGGTCATTTTGAGGGGAGGGAGCTTAAAGGTCGTGTAGTGTGGCTGTCACTTCCCCAGGGGAGACAGAAGGTAACTCAGAGTCTTGAGGACCATTTCTAACAGTACAAAAGTGATGAGTCAGTCGTGGTGGAGGGGGAAGAGCCAGGAGATTCAATAGTGATATATTTTTAATGGCTCAACACGTGGAAAGTGTTTGCATTACTTCCTGCTAACGCAGAGGTTTTGGAGAATTCACAGGTAAATTCCCACGTGCAATGGAAGTTAGGAAAAAGTGAGGATGGTTTCTGGGAAAAAAAAATGTTTACTGTTAGTAACCTGCTTACCCCGAGGGACAAGTCGAAATGCCAGATGTCCTTTGTTTGAAAGACCTTTGTGACTTTGGTGAAGTCAGGCGACAAAAGAATCTCCCATAATCCTAGTTTGTTGTCGTAAATACATCTGAGATTAAGATTCTGTAAGAAAACAGCCAAATGAACAATAGGTACATTTTCAGTATTTGCAGTTCAATGAGTATCAGTGTAGTGACATTTATGAATAATCTGAAATAGGAAATAGGGCACTGTGTGGGCTTGTGCCTTGTATTATTCAGGCCAGCGAGGCTTTTGTCACTGTCATTTCTGGGCTGGGGCAGCTGCACTCTATTCAAGACCTGTGCCTTGTGACTGCACCTTATTTGAAATGAAATGCAGTTTACGAAGCTGAAACATCCTATAGGCATCTGACCCTCATCAAAGTAGCTGGAATACATAATGAATTTTCAAGCTGGGGAGAAGGTAAGGAAAAAAGGGTGCATTAACTCATATTTTGAGTCTGCTCTAAATTATACTGTACAAGGGAGAAAGAATAAAGGAGATTAGTAGAACTACTCTACTTGATGGTACATGTGGAGAGATCTGTGGATGAAGTGTCTATCTCTGAGATACAAATATTTAATAATCACTTTTCTGAGTGTCCTTTCTAATGGACATTATTAGTGGGTAGGAAAGTGTATGATGGTGCAATGGAAGGAGAGAGAGGTCGAATTGTATAGAGTGCATTTGAACTCCTTGGCTGTATGACTGTGGTTGTAAGAGGCAATGAGGCCTTTCCCAGAGAACAAGCAGCTCAGTCTCACAGACAGCATCTTTGGAGCAGCGTGTGCTGGCCACTGACATAACTTTGAGGATCAGAGCCAGAACACGTAACAAGCAAAGGCTGACTCCAGCCAAAACAAGCTTGAAGGAAAAGTGTAAGTTTGTAGTATCAATAGCTCTAAATTCATGGCATTACACTGGTACAACACTCTTTGACATTCAAGGAGCATTGACGTGTGGTGAGGCAGAAACTAGGAATTTGAACGGAATGGTCACAGCAAGTCAGTATCTTTAAAAGAATGTGTTTCCTCGCTTATTTTGCCCAGGTTCAGTTAAAGCTTAGGGATATTTAGCTGTGTAGCAGCATAGTGGAGGTAACAGTAGATGGTGGAGATAATTGGACAGTATCTGGAAACGTGGATCCAATCATATGCTGCGCAAGTCCCTGGTATGCAGGGAATGGCATCTCACGGTCCCGTAGCTGGGCTGCGGCAGATACCTGGTGCTGCAGAAGCAGCATAGAAATGAACCCTCACTGTGTTTGCATAAGGCTGAAGCTCTATTGTGTGTTCCTCCTGTAAACCACCCTTTTTTTCCATTGGTGAACATATTCATAAGAGCTCTCAGATATTAATGGCTTTGCTTGAGCATCTGTAAAATGAGCTCCACAGAATGAAAACCTTGTAAGTCAACACAGGGAATCATTAGACTCACAGGGCGGCAGAGCACAGTCTGCATCGCCACTGCCCTGGTACGCTGTTTGGCAGGAAGAAGGTTTCCTTGTCTGCCTTTCTGAGCTTAGTTTTAAATAGATTTGATAAAACAGAGCAGGCTCCTGAGCCTTTTGTAATCTCACCATATTAGGTATTGAAGTATTGCTGAATCCTGTTACCCAATTGCAGGCAAAATAAAACAAACCAAGAAAAACCCCAACCCCAAAAGACGAATAAACCCCTTCAGGGATTTCTGCTTATAGTGAGTGGTACAGCAAGAGAGGACTGTTTTTTGGGGGGGGAAAGTTCTCTCTGAACGACTAATGTATGTGCTAATCACGGCCACATAGGCTACACATTGCACCCAAATCACCAAATCAGGTTTTGTTTCTTCCGAAGGATTTTTCCATTCTACTGAGCTCTTATTTTTTTTTTTTTTTGTTAGCTGATTTATGCCTTTCAGCCTGAGCCCCATCAAAGTCAACATTTAGCACTGTATTATTTACTTTGGTTTGCCTGCAATTTGCAAATAATATACTGTACTTTTATACAGTTAATTCGTTCATTCCAGTTTATAATGCATCCATAAACTTTCTGAATTTTGAGCTGAAAATATGATAAGTGGGTTATATTACACAGTGAAGGAGTTGTTATATGAAAACACTTCCATATCATCAATTTTGTACTAGCTTAATACAGAATGATATTAATACGTGAATCAATGAAGGAAGTTGTATAATAGGATTCTCATGAGAACATGAAGCTGATGTTTATTAAAGATGTAAGTTTCACATTAAGCAGGACTACTTTGTTTTATTCATTTATTTGATAAGCAGCTCGGCTGCCCTGAATGGAACAATTTCACTGTCTATTCATAGAATCATAGAATTCACAAGGAGCTCATGTGTTTCTCATATTTCTTACAAAGTTTAGAAATTTGATTAGCAACATATATACCATAAACCCCAAATCCTGGTTTACAGTCCACAGTATTGCTTCCTTTGGGCAAAGAGAAACTTGACAGCTTTGGAAATGACTCCTCAGACTGCAGCCCCTTTGTATGTAAGCTGGGCTGCCCCAGGGGTGGAGGCAGGGAAGACCCTGGTGAGATGCAGAGTGGAATCCCACCCCTCAGCCAGAGCTTTTTGTGCTTCTACACATCAGGGTCCAAGCACCTCAGTGCTGTTTTCGCCAGGTTGTTCTTCAATTTATTTCACTGGATCCCAAACTGTAAATATTCCACCACCCTCCACCTGCAAAATACGTTTCAGAGCAGGCTGCAGACCCAAGCCCAAAGCTGCTAGGCTTAAAATCAGTAGGGAGGGGGTATCTGAAGGTAAAAGTGTCCCTGAAGGTGTGCAACATGGGTTGTGTGTTCAGGGTGAGCTACAATATTTTGTGTTGAGGTGGATGGATCTCCTTACCTGTCAGCATAAAATAAAAAGGAATGGAATGCAATAGAATAGGAATAGTTCAGTTGGAAAGGACCTACAATGATCATCTGGTCCAACTGCAAGAAATATAAAAATCAGCAAACCTGGAGAGCAGGGAATGAGCTTTGTTCTGACCTCAGTGATCACAGTGTCTCTCCTGTCAGGCGGGTATTACAGAATACTGGATAGTAGTACAGGTCAAAACATTTTTTAAGATTGGAGGAAAATAGGGTCTTAATTTACTTATTTATACAAAGTTAATGCCTCTAATACACCAAGGCACAGGATTTCCATTAAAAACATGGGATGGGCAGGCACTGGAGTCTGAGCTTCTCTAAGAATGAGCAGTAGTCAAGAGCTAACTCTGCAAGTAGTGCCCATAGTTCCCATTCATCTCAGTTCTACTAATATTTGGAACCAGAACTAACATGCCTTGAGATGAATGGGAGCCATTGTACCACATTTGTTGTCATTTGGTACAAATAAAGTAGTGGTTTTTAGGTACTATATTTGATGAGTGTTTATTATGGCTTTTAACAAACATTTAGATGCTCTGGTGATTTTCAGGCTGGAGCAACCACCTTGCCCTGGGTCCATGTTTGCAGTTGACAAACGTCTGTTTCCCTTGTCATTGCAAAATGCTACAGGTACCTGAATACCAAGAAGAACCATGGATATTTTCCAAAGAAACCCAGTGCTGCTGAAGAATCTCAGAGAAGAAGTTCTGTAAGGGAATAGAGTGAATGCTCACAGAGCCACAGCAAGAAAGCAAAACTTTGGAAAGCACAACACTGGAAGAAGTAGAGAGAGCCTCAAGTAAACAGCAAAAATTTTGTAGCAAAGATTCAATTGAGAAGAATTATTTTCTGATCAGCAGTGGGATAATACAAAGATAATAGAACCTAAAACAGGGTAAGAAAAAGATTGAAGATCTGTATGATGAGAGGGAAAGTGTGTCTGTGTGTGAGAGAAAGAAGAATGGCAATCAATATCCAGAATTGCACCCGGTCTGTTGAGAAAAGTAATGGGGGACGTACAAGAAAACATAAGCAGGGTAATAGAAACATGGAAGAGCTGATGAAAGAGCCCATGGGAGTCAAAGGGAATCTCTCCCATGGCAGGCATTTGGTAAGAGGGACCCTGCAGAGAGCTCCCAGGCTTGCAGTGTGGCAGTTTGGTTGCTTGATACAGCACAGAAATTAAATGATTATTCCATTAAAAAAATATATTCTTGTTCTTCTCAGGAACCTTGGATGTAGCTGCTGTGGGACAGCTGAAATGGAAGTCACTCTGAAGCTGTTTTACAGAGGTACAAAGCAAGAAACATAGGTGCATGATATATTGCCATAAATACAAATATCTTTATATATAAGATAGATATTGCCAGCATCCAGCCCCCAAAATTAAGGACCACTACAGGGCTGGAGTGGACATAACAGCTCAGGAGAATGTGTCCTGCTCCTCCACTGGTGGCTCAGAGAATATCAGTTGGCAGCTGGGTACATTGGAGTATGTCTAGCACCAGCGCTGAGCTGCCCAGCACCATTTCCCACCCATGCTGAAGCTGGACCAGGGACTAGTCCCAGCAGTGTCACCAGAGCAAAAGTTACCAGAAATACCATCCTCCAGGTAGTCCTTGAAGCAGGCATGAGGAGTGGCCATGCTGGTAGGAGATCTCGGTTCTTTGTGCAAGTTAATGTCCGATTTCTCATCCCCAGCGTGCCACAGTGTGATGGATAAGCATCCAAACCACAGAAAAACCTGAAACAAGGGAGCGCTCTTACCGCTAATGAAGATGCATTGTCACTGGGCTTGGTTCAAAGACCATTATAGTTGCCAAGTGGTTCCAATGGGGACTAGAACAACCCTTTTCCTAAAGAAACAGAAGCATATATTAAACCTTAATTGGAAAGAGTCTCCATAAGGATTTTCCCTCTGAGGAAAAGGAGTTTTTTTTCAGATATAATTGTTTTGGAGGGAGTAATTATTCCATGGACACTTCCCACAGTGAATTATGGCTCTTTATTATTTTTTCCCTGAAAATAAAAGAGCTTTAACAGTCTTATCAAGGACTGATGGCATTACCTGGCAAGCAGGCTCTGTTTCAGCACATTTACACAGCAGTAAGAAGAATTTTTGTACAATTTGGGTGAATATTTCTCTATTATTCTTTACCCTGCAACACAGCACAGTTTGCAGCAATTGATTGACTTAGCTGGACAG
Organism: Pezoporus flaviventris; assembly: GCF_033815535.1. Classification (NCBI taxonomy): domain Eukaryota; kingdom Metazoa; phylum Chordata; class Aves; order Psittaciformes; family Psittacidae; genus Pezoporus; species Pezoporus flaviventris. The sequence continues at coordinate 5,316,643 of NW_026892569.1, forward strand.
TGAGATAAAAACCTACAAATAAGACCGGTTGGAAGCCGTTCTTTTACTGTGATTAGATGTAAACCAGCCACAGCCAGAGCCATGTTTCGCCTGGGGTCAGATCAACAGAACACAGATTCTGGGGTTTTTACATGTTAATTTTTAGTCAATTTCAGGAGGGCTGGAAATCATTGCCCTGAAAAACCCTTCAAGTGATGGAGCGTGAGTGTCAGTATGAGCATCAGGGGGAGCTACAGAATAATCGTTTTTTCCTCCCTATCAGAATGATGTTGAGGAGAGATGATGTGCAGGAGGGAGAGGCTGTCTAAGATAGAAAAGAAAAAGGGACATAAATCTGGGATGGGACAGAAAGAATGAGGTGAAACATAGCAGGGAGGAAGATAGATCCCCAGAAAGAGCTATCATCTGCAAATTGCTCAGTGGTCAGGTCCTGCTTGCTGTTTCAAGCAACGTATGTGAAATCCTAAAGGTTCCTCCCCATTTTTGCTGGGCATAGCTGCTGTTGAGAGATTGCAGAATAAGGAATCAGTCAAGGCTGGTCATTCCTTAGCCCTCTGTAATAATAATCCAGCCCTCCTGGAAGACTTACTGCAAGATGTCGCAGAGGTAAAAGACACTTGAAATGACAAATAACTTAAAACTATTTTGTAACTAATTTGCAGCAAAGTTTTCTTTCATCATGTCCCTCTTTTCTGCCCCAATCTCCCTATTTGTCTTATCAAATCTTGGCAGAGATATTTGCATTGAATAGGGAGCTGCTGTTGAGAAACTGTGGTTTCAGTGCTGTAATGAAGCAGCTTACACAATGAATTTTAAAGGCTATTTTGGCTGCTTTAAGAAATACTGATTTATGACTTGAATGCGTCATGGTTTTCTGCAATTAGAAGGACACAATCTAGAAATTTTAAAGTATCCTAGGCAGAAACAAATGATTGCCTCTTTTCAAGTCATTTTTCTTATATATATTTCCTTTCATTCAACCAGCAAGATACTCTCCATTAATAAAGTGGCTGCTGCACAAGCCTCATCCTGAGACCTAGGGAAATTCGGTTGTGTTACTTGCTGATATAGCAATTGCAAAAATAATGGTGTCAAATGTTACGTTACTATAGGTATGAGTAGCTATGTCCATCACATGGCATTATTAGACACAGCAACAGACAGTAAGATTGGGTTGAATGTCACACAATTCATTCAGCAAAATATTTTTTTCATCTCAAGGCATTCAGACCTGCCAGATTTCTTTTAATGAAACCCTGATTTTCTTTTAATATAAAAATGCTTAGCAAAAACAGAATTTCAATAATGAATCTGATTACATATTCAAGCAGATATCAATTAAAATTGTCATTATGAACAACATTTTTTCCTGAATTTTTAACAAGATGTTAAATTTTTAATTGGTTATTTCTGTGACCAAAAAAAAAAACGGGGGTTTTCTTTGGAAAGTAACTTTGCAAGTTTGAATTGCATGTAAAACCTGAATCATGATAGAGAAAACATGCTTATGAGATTTTTGTGATCTAAAGGACATAGAATCATAGAATGGTTTGGGTTGAGAAGGACCTTAAGATCATCTGGTTCCAACGCCTCACACTAGACCTCCACAATGTTACACGTCTTTGTACTAACATTCTTTTTTTTTCTGTGGAAAGAATATTTCTGTGTCTATTTTTTTGTTTTTCTTGAAGGGTGAAGAGTTGATGGTTTAGTATAAACTGCTAATTTAATGTTTTGGTACCTGTTTCATCTTTGGGTATACATGGTTTATGGAGAACCATTTATAGAGACAGAAAACATGCATCCAAGGCAGGTGATTTTGGGGCTGGATTTGTGGCAAATCAGCTTCCAGCCCAGAAGAATTTGCTGGGTGAGTCATGGGAAATACAATGTGGGTGTTACAGAGATCTCCTCAACAAAATGGAGATAATTTCCCACAAAAAAAACGCATTTTGTGTGTTGTGAGAGCCTTGAGTCCCCTGTGCAACACAGAGAAACAACCTGGCTACGTATGCTAGCCTTTGCAAGAGACATGAATCTTCACCTTCTGTGAACCGGTGAGGACAGGTGTTGCACCAACTTACAGTATTTAGTTTCTGAAAAGAGATTGAAACTTTATTCTCAAAAATTCAGTTTTTCAAGATGTCTTCCATCCCATTTGGGGGTGGGAAAGAGGGAAAAAGCTTATTATGTTCCAAAGGACAGAAATTCTGAATTAAAATAGCTGCCATAAAAAGAGAAAATCAATGCTACAGCAACCACTTGATACATTTTGAGCAAACTGCACATCAGCTTCATTCAGCTTTCAATTAGGTTCTGCTCTTGTTACAGGCAGCTTTTCCTGAATTTTCTATGAAAACGCTTCCATTAATGTTTTGTGCTTGTGTTACCAGGAGATGCCACTGGACGAGGAGGAAGACATAGAATGAAAGACTAAGCAATGAAGAGGATGTTTGCCTCAAATGTGACATTTGGAAAATGGTGGGTATGGAGGAAGCAGGTCAGCTGTGCAAGGCTAATATGAGCACTAAGTCATTTGCTTGTGCTCCATCCTGATGTCAGTTATTGCAGATATATAAAAAAGAATATGCTTACTGGCCCCTTGAAGTTATGGAATGGAAATACTGCCCATTTTTGAGTTGGAAATAAATACATTATCCTTAGCTTTCCTTTATGGAGTCACGGCTATTTATTGCAGGAATCATTCATAGTTATTACAATAGCATTTTTCCTTGCCACGTCCTGATTGGCTAAGGTACATTTTGGTTTACTGTTAATGTACACTGCCTCAGTGAATAACTTTGTAAGGTAGGAATAAATGAAAGCCCAGCCTTAAACTAGTAACTGCATTCAAAAACATTTGGTTTATCAGACCCCTGCTGTGTCTGTTATGCGTGATTTTGATGAAGGCAAGTGCAGTAATATAACATGTGGAACGTGCAAGCTTTGATGATGGCTCTGGCTCAGTATTCACCATATTTACAGCAGCAAAAAAAAAAATCCCATTTAAAAAGCAAAATACGACCTCAGGAAACACAAGGTTTATATTCCTGCCAATTCCTACTGCAGTTTCCCAGGGAGGTGTTAAACCCATTATCGGTCATCATGGATGAAATCAGCACTTCCACCTTTCAATGCTGTTTGATTGAAGGTACGTAGTGAATGACAGGCTTGAAGTAAAAAATAGATACTTTGCACTTCTGTCCACATGTACATGGAGCCCATGGGGATGAAAGTCTCAGCCTAAGCTCCACATAGTATTAATCATGCAGGATTGCTCCATAAAGCTGATTTTCCTTTGCTTCTTTGAAAGCCTCCTGTAATTGAGGCTTCTACTCTTTTCTTCTATAGTCTGTAGTGCATATAGAGCAAGACAAATTATGATGTTGAGAAATGATGACTTTCTAAAATTTCCAACAATTTAGTGATAGAAATAAAGCAAGGCAATGTCAGAATCATTTATGGTTAGATCAGCAGGGTCTGACAGCATTTCTTTTATATATGGATTTTATCATTTCACCATTTTATAATTGCATTGGTTGGAAAACTTGGTGCAGGATACATCGTCATTGTGTTCTTTTCATGGAAGTAGGATGTCATACAGCAGATTGTGGTCTGCTCCCCTCTGCCAGAGAGACTCCATTGCTACATCTTATTTCTATACTCTCAGCTGCCTGGGGCACGTGCAGCTTCGAGACAGGTAAGTAAGCGTTGGGACTGAAAAGGTTGGACAGTAGCTAACACAACAGTCAGGCAGGGATGTGATGCTGTGAAGCTCATGTGTGGGCTTTGCAGCAGATTTCAATGAGCCCAAGCAATGAGTGTCAAAGTTAAAGTGCTTTTCTGAGGGAAATCAAAGCCTGGCGGAAGTGTTGGTTGATAACACCACTCTGTTGCTCTTTGAGGTAGGCAAGAAACATCCTGTTACCACCTGACATATAGATGCAGCGAAGTGCACTTACACTTGTACTTTAAAGGCTGTGAGCCAGACTAGTACAAAGAAGTCCTAGCTTCAGAGAATTAAGCCCTGAGGCACAAAGGCTAGATCTGTACTTGAAAAAGCTCCTTTGTGTTGCTTTGCTGGCAAACCCTCCTAGAAGGAACGAGGAGTATGTAATGCCACACAGAATAGAGAGAGAGTTTTTATGTAGGGATACCAAGCGTTGTATGCCAGGACTTGTGTGGATAACAATTGGTTCCCAAAAGATGTTAGGGTCACTTGCTGTGGAGGCAAGTGGCTTAGCAGAGACTGGCATGAGCAAAATGAGCTGCTGCCAGCCTGGGCAGCTGGGCTGAGACCTCATTGACATTCGTGAAGATGCACTGAAGGACCTTCTCAACAGCAACCTGTGGCACAAGGCCATCTGCTCTATGAGGTGTTTGTTCTTACTCCTACACTGCTTTTTATATTCTTCCCAGGGATGTGAGTCTTCTAGGTCAAATATTTTCCTGTTCCCTTCTCCTCTTTGTTCTTTTGTGTCTACTCCAAATGGCTGTGCTTTGATCCTTTCCTGCTAGCTACGATTCAAAATTACCCTGCTGACTACAAACCAGCGACCTTCTTGGGTGTTAAGTCTGCTTAACCACATGGTTGTACCTCCTCTTCCTCTTTACACAGCTGGAGTGCCAGACAGCCCTTCAGAGCAGCTGCCCCGAAGGGTAGGTTTCCTGAGGAAAAGGAGGAGACTGAGGATATTTCCTTTTGAGTATCTGTGCAAGTTCCTGTCTGCTTTTCAGAACCACAATTCAGCAGAAACAAAGGAGTAACCAAACCGGTTGACAAACCAGTCACAGTGTACGGCTGTTCATTTTATGCAGAGCTCAGAGATTCTGGGTTTGTGCCTGCAGAGTCACCAGATTTTAAAAATGTTAATTTCTGAGACCAATCTAAAAGGCTAATTGTTGCTGTTACTGATCTGCTTTAAAAGCCATGATTAAAACCAAAGAGAACAGTCACAATTCCTGCCAGCTGTGGGAAGCTTTACGGCTGCCTTGTCCCAATTACAGGGTTTTTTGTATTGAGCGCACTGTATTAGCATAGCTGCAGCTCCCTTCTAAGAACAGTAATCATGAGAAACATTTAATTGCAGGCTTTAGACCATGTTTTTCTTTCTTTTTCTGTATAGTGCTAAAAGTGAGGGATTCTGGTGCCCCTAAAACATTTTCTTCCCCCCCCCGTTTAATAACTGGCTTGGAGAAAGGGAGCCAAGGTTCAAGTTTCTGTAGTCAGTATGTGTATTCCTTTTTCAAAACAGAAGTAGCTGTCCCACGGTTTAGATGGCAGGTTCTGTTTGTGCATCATGTTCTGATTTTACAGGGAGGGCAGAAGGAGCAGAAAGGAGAACTTGCCTAGGAAATGCTCAGAAAAACCCTCCAGCCTTTCACTCCAGCCAGTGACTCAAGAAACTGTCTTCAAAAACCAGCCAACAAATCTCACAGTAGCCCAGGCTCTCCATTAGTAAAATGTTGAATCCCTGCACTGTTGTCATGGGCAAAGGAGTTTTCTAGGAGCAACATGTTGCAATAACACTGTCTAGTTCAGTTGTATTCTTCCTGGGGTTTGATCCAAAGCCCACTGAGGTCAATCAGAACCACCCACTGAATTTATAATGGCTTAAGCTCAGTTCAGTTGGAGCTACTAATCCAATTTCCACAGCCAGTGCTGTTGTCTGTGAAGTCCCAGTGCTTATACATAAAATCTAGCTTGATGCCAGTGGTAGCATCGTTATGATTCCTGCTGGTCTCAGCTCTCTCTGGAGCAAATATGTTCACATATCTGCAGCCACAGAAACTTGGACACAAGTCATGCAAGGTAAGCTGATTTGGGCCTTGTCCATTGTGAATGGAAGACCTCCAAGAACAGCCTAGGATATGGGTAAAATCAACCATAATAATTCAATAAAGTGGCACTCTTCTGCTCAACGCTGCTTTGAGATATGTCTAGGAAGATAAATGAAAATAAGTCATTAGAGATCACTGAACAGCTCTTCCAAAGCAAGGACCATTACTAACCAGTTTTGTTACCAGTTTTCTCAGTTCTTTGAATAGAGAGAACTGAAAGGTCCTTAAATAATTGATAGTGTAGTACTTCACAGCTAGTAGGGGTATTGTACCAACCTATGGGCAAATGCAACCTTTTGTCCAGACACTTTACAAGAATAGACTTACCTGTGCTGGAGGCCAAGAATGTATGATGTGTTGATGAGTTTCAAATTAATTCCTGGTTTAGACATAGTTTTATCTTCTGATCTGACTATAATTATGCTCAGAATGCTCAGCCAACCAGCTGGATGCACAGCTCTGTGGCTCAATAGCTAGTGTTTTCCCACTTAAAATTCCCTTCCTGCAAGTGTTTAAGGTGTGAGCTCAATCCTTTCAGTGTTCATGAAGAGTGAAAACAGATGAGGACTCAGGGAGATGGAAAAGAAATTTATTTAGAAACTAATTTATTTATGCTAATATTAAAGAAAAATTTGATTCACCTACAGTGTCTGGCTAGATGTGAGAGGGAGTACACAAGTGTTTATTTCTTGCATTACAAACCAGATGTGCAGAACCACAACAATGGGGTTTTCCACAGCATACTTTAGGGATCCTTGGAAAGGAAAAGTTCTTTATGACTGGAAATCAATATCATTCACAATAAAGGGTATAACTTCCACAGCAAATTGGCCATTGAGCTGTGCAGTGTCCTTTAAGTTATTGTTGAAGTTACTTGTGTTTCGAGATTTTCTTAGTTTCTTTTATTTTCCAAGAACCTGGAGATGAAACAGCCACTATAAATCCAGTAAATCCGAAAGTGCCAGATGTATAACAGCAAGTAGTTCATCAACTTCTGTTTATCTGGAATTTCTTAAAACTTGTCAGATACAATGATGATCAGTACCGACTTCCTACCAAACAGGTCAATAGAGGCTTCAGTCTCTGATTCAGAAGCCAGATGAGTTATCCATGAAACATCCATTAGGACACAGACCTCAGGTGTAGAAAAAGACAACGAACAATTACAGAGACTTTGTGGAGTAAAAGTGATTTAAGCCATGATCACCTGTTTGCTCAGAAATAACTGATAAAATCAGTGATGTGATTTCTTGTGATGTCCTGCCTGCTTTGTGTCAGGAAGATGCAGCCTTTCAATGTCTGATTAAATGTTTTTGACACTGTAGCACTGTCCTAACAGAGAACTGTTTTAACAAGACTGTTGTGCCATTCAGTTTCAAGATATGAGTGAAATGCTCACCCCTGAATGGTGCTGGAAGGATGCTATTCATAGCATGGAAAGGAAATTTCTTTCTGGAGGGAATCTGCATGCGATTCTACTTGGCCATGCAGAAAGTAATAGGTGGTCCTCAAGAGTAGTTGTACTCTTGAGCTGCTGAGACAGGAAGTTCATAGTAGAGTGGGATAAGATAATACCATAGTCTGAAACCATATTTGTTTATTGATTCATCTATTATGTTGTTAAAATGTAATAATTAGAATCCATGCATTACAAAGGAAAAAAAAAAAGACAACAATTAAAGCCCAGACACAAATGGGAGTTAATTCTTCAAAACCGTTTCCTGTGGAGATGTTTGAGGGTTTCAGGAAAGTAACTCTGTTTCCTTATGAAAACCCCTGTTCTGCAATGGATCTTTGCAAAATAATCTAATTATAGTTAACACTCTTATGTTCTTTGGTGCTTTGAATAGAGCTGGTGATACTATGATTATTCCAAAGCAGATAGCTGTGTGGTTCAATCTGACATTTCCATTTATCCATATGGACAAAACCACAAACATTTTATTAAAAACAATGGATAAGGGAAAATCTTCTTTTTCTAGGTAACATAACAAGAGAAGAAAAACCACCATTGTTTTCTCAACAACAGGAGAAACATGCCTTGCCAGACACTGTTCTATAAACACATTTAATTAAAACACTGTGTTCATTGTCTCATGAACTCTAGGTGAAAGCAGGTGAAACCTTTCTCCTTCCAGAAATCTTCCCATATACCTTCCAAAATAAATGAGTTATCTGAAGAGTAAGACATTCTGCTCACTTGAAGGTTTATAACCATGCCTGAAAAAGATTAAACATGAAAGAATGGTATAAAGTCTGAGAATGTGCATTTAAATCTTCTGGTTCAATTTCAAACAGACAGACCTCATTTTTATTTTTATTTTGTTTAATAAAGCCCTACTGGAATCCAATGAAGTTGGAAGTACATTGGCCTTGTTTCATTTCTGGTATAATTAGTCACATATTGTTGAATGCTGACATTAGATGGCACAATACCCACCATCAGCCTCTCCATAGAAATGAAAATGCAATTAAAATTTGCTGCTGTATCTGCTGTTTTTGTTGAATCTGTTTTATTTTCACAGCAATTCTGTTGCAATGCTCTTAGACCAGGGAGGTTAAGTAACCTGATGTAAGTGTAACCCACGTTCACGTAGGCGTGGCTACACAGCCAGTTTTTCTGGTACTTTGAGTCACAAACCAACATCTTTTGGTAGCTATGGTACGAGATATGTGTCAGGGAACTGGGCTAGGGGTTCTTGAATGCATGGGAGGCTCTTAGCAGTCCCCTTTCTTACCTGCAGGACAGCATGGAGATGGTATCAAGGTAGACGAGAGAGCCTATTGGGAGCATCCGCTGCAGCCCTTGTTGGTCCACACCTGCAGAGCCACAACACAGCGGCCTCATGCATGGTTCATGAACTGTTCATCATGGCTGTGCTCCTTTGAGGCCATGTCTGCTACAATAGCCCCTTTTTCAACTGCAATCCTACCCACCCAGCCATGGCAAACCAATTCTGTTTGCACCAGAAGGATCTGCAAATGGGGCTTCTTGGAGGTGTTTGCACAGAGCCTAGGCTCATGTACTGTGAAAGGTATAATAGAGTAAACCCAGACCTTGCTGAAACTGCTTGAGTGGAAGCAAGCTTGTCTGCTATTTGACTAGATGACTGACACATTATATCTCCCCCTGAGAAAGCAAATATTTTTTCTGTCAAAACGTCTGTAATACAATCCATTCTCGCTCTTTCCTTGGTGTAACAGCAAAAGCTTCTACGATTTTAATCAATGCTGGATTTTGTGCTCCCACTAGTATTAGAAATCCAAGAACATACAACGCTGTACTCTGGAGACAACTGGAGCTATTCTTTTTTAAGGTCACAGCAAATGTAATAATGCCAACAGCCCATAGGGCTCTTCATTAGGCTGTGTAACTTTCCAATGCATCAGTCACTTAGTGGAGGGTATTTACTTACTTTCTTTAACAGGGAGGCTGGCTTTTTTTTCATTACTGGTAACCTAGTTTTAATTCTCCTTTATGCTACAGACATGTCTGACCCAGTTGCTGTTGGGAATTTGGTGATGCAAAGCACAGAGACAGTGGTTGGATTAAACTACTCCAAGTAGGTAAGGCCAGACTGGTACCCAGAGCACTGCGCATCTTACATTGCGTTCCTCCTTACCATCATAGGGCTCAGGACCAGAGTGTATGATACTTTAGCTCGGATTTGAATTTGAATATGTCTTCTCTCCCCTCTGTGCAGGTCAGCCCCATACTAAGCCTCAGCTGCATTTCATGACTCTCTGAAACTTTGGAAAGAAGATTTTGGTCTGTTGTAAACCCTGCTATGATATTGAGGTTAACTAGATACCCGACACTGTAACACGGGAGTAGATAAAGTAACATAAATTGCCACTTACTTGGTCCTATCTTACAGCAAAAAAAATCTTGGAACTGAAAATGCCAGCCTGCATCTACTGTGGGCTCTGAAGGACGTAACTGAGGCCCCAGGTTTTGCTCCCCATGGCTGTCTCATGCTTGGTGGACAGAGGTTCAGGATCTCCCCATGGGCTGGATAAAACTTCTGGGGAAAATTAGTGTAAAGTTGTTTAAACAGGTGAGCAGGAACCCAATAGCTGTTGGTGAGGATGGGCACTGGGTTTTGTTGCTGCGGGTTTTGCTTCCTTCAGAGCTGTTCTGTGTTTGGTTGCCTTCTCTGGCCCCAAAATAGCCATTCCTGCAGGAGCTCCTCTCCCCATCTCCTGGCCAAGAGCACAGGATGTTCCCACAGCCATGCTCCATCTGGGGCTTTGTGGCACAGACTCTCTGCTCACCTTCCAGGTGTATTTGCATGCAGCAGTTTATATTAGACACTTTAGTGTTATTTAATCAGAAATTCAGGCTCAGGGGTTTCTTTTGGGTTTCTTTGCCCTTGTTTTCTTAGTATTAGTAGCTAGCTCCTGGGATCTTGATGCAGACAGCCGCATTGACAGCTCTGAGCTTTGGAGTGGTGCTGGTGCTCTTTGAGGCTCCCTGCTCATTCTTTCCTTAATTGAAGGTTGGGGTGAGGATAAGGCTTGGCTTACACCCCTTGTGAGACCTCATAGGCAGAGAGTTGTGCATAATAAGAAAGCAAAAAGAGCAGACCCCTGCCTGAGGTTTGGCTTTTTTTCCCAACCCTTGCTTGGGAAGCAGGGAAGATGTAAAGGTGCTCTACAAGCAGCGGGAGGGGAGACCTAGCTGCTTCCCAGTGTTTATATATTTTTTATAGTGCTTCCCAGGGATTATATATTAATATATCAGGCTTCATCAGCTTCAGAAAAACACACACACAGAGCAACAGAGGGGCTGGGAAGAACATCAGGTCTCAACACCTCTGTGATCTCTGGCAGCACACACATGTCCCCGCTTGCACACGTGGGACCATGGAGAAAGAAAAAAGGAAACCAAAACCCTCAGCTGCATGTGGTGGCACCAAGAACCACCACATCTTGAGGAGGAAAGGAGCATCCCTTCCTGCTGCAAACTGTAGTGCCATACATGTGGAGAACAGGTAGGAGCAATGCAAGTAGAAGCAGATAGAGAAAGGCAGTTATTGTGGATTAATGGCTAGCTGGCAATTATTACAGTAGTGAAGGGGAAAGGGACCTGGGGGTCCTGGTGGATAGGAGGATGACCGTGAGCCAGCAATGTGCCCTTGTGGCCAAGAAGGCCAATGATATCCTAGGGTGCATTAGAAAGGGTGTGGTTAGTAGGTCAAGAGAGGTTCTCCTTCCCCTCTACTCTGCCTTGGTGAGGCCGCATCTGGAATATTGTGTCCAGTTCTGGGCCCCACAGTTCAAGAAAGACAGGGAATTGCTTGAAAGAGTCCAGCACAGAGCCACAAAGATGATTAAGGGAATGAAACATCTCTCTTATGAGGAGAGGCTGAGGGAGCTGGGACTCTTTAGCTTGGAGGAGACTGAGGGGTGACCTCATCGGTGTTTACAAATACGTAAAGGGTGAGTGTCAGGATGATGGAGCTAGATTTGTTTCAGTGATGTCCAGCAATAGCACAAGGGGCAATGGGTGTAAACTGGAGCACAGAAGGTTCCATGTGAACATCAGGAACATTTCTTTACTGTGAGAGTGACAGAGCATTGGAACAGGTTGCCCAGGGGGGTTGTGGAGTCTCCTACATTGGAGATATCCAAGGCCCGCCTGGACAAGTTCCTGTGTGAGGTACTCTAGGTTACCCTGCTCTTGCAGGAGGGTTGGACTAGATGATCTTTTGAGGTCCCTTCCAACCCTTAGGATTCTGTGATTATAAGAATGCTCTCAAGCAGAGTCAAAGTGTAATTTGATTTTATTTAGCCTTCACTGGTCAAGTTAAGTTTATTTATAAGCCAAGAGTAAGCACATAAATGTTTACACTATTTGGCCAGTTTTAGTCCTTGGTAGGCGTGTTCACACAGATTTTAATGCAGTTTCACGAGCCTATTTCTCCTTTCTGGTGGTGGATGTGGCTCTCTCACAGGGAACGCATGATCTCTAGCTCCCATTGGCTGCAGCCCCTGTGAGCCACATCCCAGTATGTAAGCCACATCCCCAACCTCTCCACTATTTGAAAGCAAGCACTGGAAGGCAGATGAGAATTGTTTATTTACTAACCCGAGGAAAAGAGACCAAACAGACTGTTAATGTTCAAAAGAAGTTAAGTAAGTAATGTGCTGGAGGAAATCTCTATAAAAGGTGGAAGCACAAAGCCCTATTCCTGGCTTAAAAGACCACCTCTTCTCTTTCAGCAGTGCCTTGTGATGCTCACATGTCTGCCCAACAAGTTTCTGTGGGGAAGCTCATCCTGTTTGTCAGCCTGTCCTTGCTTGCTACACCACATTCGTGCCAGTTCTCAGCTGTGGCACAACGTTGAAATCTGTGAACAACCAAGCATCAGACCTTAGCCACCGATACTCCCAGTGGTTATGGGTGAGTACAGTAAACTAGCTGGAGGGCATGTTTTGTTGTACTGAATGTATCAGAGATGATGCATATGGGGAGAGAGCAGGAATTTCTTGCAGTAGCTAGCTTTTCTTGCTGTGAGACTCTTGGTAGACATTGCTGCCAAGAATGCAGGAGCAACTGACCAAAGGTTTGGCACTTTGATGGTGCCAGTGTATTTTTAAGTTGCTAATTCTCTATTACGGATTTGTTTTACCCACTCTGGTGTCAGCTCCCCAGCCTTTCAGTTCTACAAATGTGGCTGACAGTCTTTCCAGTTTAACAAAGAAAACAGCAGCAATACTGTTTGGATGGAGCTGAGGTGTACTATCCTTCTGATTGTTTTTGTGGCCTGCCTCTGGACTTGCTCCAGCAGACCCATGTCTTGTACTGAGAGCTGTAGAGCTGGACATAGTACTCCAGGTCAGGTCTAATGAGAACGGAACAGAGGGGCACCTTCTACCTGCTGGCCACTCTCCTTTTGATGCAGCCCAGGATGTGGCTGGCTTTCTGGACTGCAAGTTCATACCGTCCACTCATGTCCAGCTTTACATGCACCAGTACCCCCAAGTCCTTCTCCTTGGGGTACTGTCAATCTCTTCATTTCCAAGCTTGTATTGGCACAGGAGTTGCCCCAACCCAGGTGCAGGACTAGTACTTGACCTTGTTGAACCTTATGAGATTCACATGGGCCCACTTCTTGAGGCTGCCCAGGTCCCTTTGGATGGCATCCTGCCCCCTCAGTGCGTCAGCATCACCATTCAGCTTCATGTCATCTGCAGACTTGTGCAGACTGATAACAAAAGGAGATGCATTTTGTGTAGATCCACTCTGCAGAGCTCTGCTTAATACAATAGCACTTGTGGGTATGTGGCTGGGATGGGGAGCTGCTCCTGTATGGAGTTTATTGTCTTACAAGTGTGGCAGGCATCCACCCAGCAGCTGAGTAAGCAAAGAGAAGAGCAATTTTCTGAATGCCTTCTGCTGAGTGGATGCAGGGCTACAATACAGCACAAGTACTCCATCTACCTGAAGTGCAGACCCACTGCTGCCAATAGATTAGCCTTAATGCCCTTGGAAGTTTTAATTCAGATAAGCAACCATGTTTCTGGCTGTAAATGTGAAGCATCAATCTGTGGTGGAAATTTTCTGGGAGATTATGTCTGTGGATGCCAGAAGGTACTTGGCAATAAGTGCCCTCTGCATTTGGCTTCCTGCACAGTCTCCATAATCCACTCGCTTCCTGAAGATGGTTTTTAGTTGAAAAATTCAGATCTCCATCTTAAAACACTTTGCTGTCCTGGCACTCTCAATTCCAGAGGTTTTTGTTTTGCTCAGTATTTCTCCACCTTGGGAATTTGGTTTGGGACCAACTGCTAAGAAATGAAATAGTTTAGCACTTTTTTTTTTAATTTGGTAATGCTTTTGCAGGAAAGGTCCATCAGAGAATATGGAGATAATCAGCTTGAAGAAAACCCCAAGAAACCTGTCTGCACCTCTCCAAATAGGTCACCCAATAGGCAGCATCCCTGAAAATTGTATGAGATGCCTCTGAGATAGCCTCCAGATCATTTATGGTGTTATAATTCAATTGAGTGGTGGCAGGGGATCAATGAGGGTGGCTGTGAGATTCTCATGTGCTAAATATTTTTGGAATCTACAGAGGAAGAAATGAGTATTTAGGATTGAATAATTACAAGGGTTAGGATTTAATAGGGAATTTATACTGCAGTCTGTGGATATTAGTCTAGCTGAGTTAACTTCATATGGAGGCATAGTAATGAAAGCAGTCATCAAACAGGTAGCTAAGATGCTGCTTATAAATAATCAGTAAATGATCTATGAGAAAAGAGAGCTGATATGCTTGAACAGTGTTTTATGACCATCTCTAAATTATGGAGATAGATGCTCTAAAATGTGAGTCTGCCTTACAGCCAGCAGCCCATAAAATCAGTAAAGCACAAAAAGGTTATGGGTTAAAGCCAGATGCATTCCTTTCTGCAACAGACTGAGAGCAAATTTTCTTTGAGTCATTTAAAGGAAATGGGGAAAAAATATGTAGCTGAGAGAATAACGTATGCTTTAATGTAAGGGACTGAAATGCTTGCAAAGCACTTTCCTAGGGAAAGAGCATTAACTCTTGGGTTCAGAACTGTCTTGCTAGAGGTGCAGATGAAACATGACTGTGCTGAAAAAATAAGCAGTATGTTGCTTTGGTTCAGCTACAACAGCAAAATAGTGAAACACATGTAATATTAGTCCTCTTACATGCTGGGCAAATTTAAGACACCTCCTTCAGAAGCTTTACTAGTCTTTCAAATTTTCATCTCAGTGCAAGCCCCCTTAAAGTAATAATGCACATTCCTCATTTGCTTAAACCATAAGGTTTCACTAATCAGCTCTTTCTAACTGGTTTGTGAGACCTCTGCCTGCCTTTATGAGCAGTCAAAAACCTACAGCTCATTAAAAGTCTACTGTCTTATCCTCCCCTCTACCAGTTCTAAACAAATAGAAATCATTTCCATCTGTTAATCTGCTTGATGAGAGTGGGATAGCATGGATGGAACTTCTCTGTGTGTGTCTGCAATGAGATTTCTGTATGTAGCTGCAGAGGATGCTGTTACTGACCTTATCAGATGCTCTTGAATTGCATCATGACTCATTAAACTCTCACATCACTCACTCAGTCCCACAGAGGAGTGGTTTTAGTCTGAATTACATGCAGAGCATGTAATTCCATGAACAGAGCCCTCTTCAAAGTGCTGTTTGGGAAGCCTGGCTGCATACTCAGCAGCCAACGATGTGCTGCTCCTCTGATAAATCAGCAGTGCCTCCTTTTGCCTTCCCTTCAGAAGATACTGGCAACATCTGTTTCCTATTTAAATTCAAGGATATTACTTTGATAAAAGGTCAAATGCAATCCTGGAGGTGGGAGGATGTCTTACTGTCCTGCCAGCACTTTGCAGTTGTAGTACCTGTTATTTTCTGTGTGAGAAATCCACGTTTCTAAGCCCTGCTAGCTGTCAGTGTTGAACAGCAAATTTAATTTATCTCTTGGAAAGCTGTGAGCAGATATGCTTTGGAGTGGAAAGTGGTATTTAGTGGTTGAAGTCCTGCACTGACATGCAGTTAATCTGAGTTCAGTCCCTGCCTTTATCACAGGTGTCCTGCGCTTAGGGTACTATTCAGAATCAGGATGCAACCCCAAGGGTTATATACTGCAGAAGTATTTAGGACACTTTACTTCTGTCCTCATTTAGGTACCATATAGCTTCAAAGCCCAGTGTTTTCTACATCAGATTGCATGGAGATAGGAGGCATGGGAGACCACCTGCTCATTTTCCTGTTCGGACACTGTGGAGTTAAGACAGAAAATCAGTGAAGTCAGGAAAAGGGAATAAGCAAGATGACGTCTGAGTCTTCAACCTAGGGAGGACCTCACTTCCAGGCTCTTTTCTCAGATCCTGGGGAATTTATGTTTTTCCTGAAAATATACAGGGAAATTTCAATACTTCCTGTAAAGGCATCTGAGTTTACAAAGTCAGCATTCTGTGTGATTCTGCTTATTCTCCGGCATTCCTCATTGCATCACAGCTCAGCTTCAGCAAGAAGATGGCGACCAGCAGCAGCACCTCAGGAAACCAGCATACGTTTAAGCTGTGACAATGAGGCAGCCTTGTGACATGCTTCCTAGGGGAGACCTAACCATGTTGGAGCTACAGCACAAGGCAGCTGCATCTCCTGTTCCTCAGACTGGGCAGGTAAGTGCCAGAAGCTCCTGAGATGTGATGAGTGTTGGGCACCTGAAACATGGTGGTGCTAACTGGACAGTAAGGTTCTGTTGACATGGTCTAGACATATCTCAGAGAGAAGGCCCCAAAATATATGACTTGGACTCTGAAAATAACCCTTATTTTTAATGAAAGCAGTTATATCATCCAACAGTCATTCCTGGAAACCACAGAGCTGATAGACAGTGACAGAACTAAATGGCAATTTATGAAGAGACCTTGTGAGATAGCAAGGATCCTTAAAATGGAAAGTTATGCTGCATTAGTGATATAACAAGCAGCTTTATTAGAAGCTATCTGTGAACTAGCTGTTCTCTGAACAATCAAATCACGCTGCTGTCTACTCACACTGCTTTTGTCAGGCTGAAATACTTCAGCACATAACTAAATAATATAATAAATAATGAAAAAATAGCCCTGACATGCTCATTTGTCTATCCTGTCACCTGTGATCTATATTTTGGAGGATATCCTGAGATGAATGGCTGAAAGAAGACCCTGATTGTGTTATGAAAAGCACAGGCTGTCCTTTTAAGCAAGATGATAGATTTTTCTGAAGGCCAAGTATTCCTCAAGTATTAATTCTTATCTGGTTTTAGGAACAATAAGAGCTGTTTCTGGCTTCTTCATACTGTCTTTATGATAAAGAAAATATATTCAGATTTAAGGCTACCCAACACCATTATGTATACACAGAGATGTGTGTATACACACACTGGCATGTACCAGGCCCTGACGTGCTGACACAGCATAGGCAGCTATAGGTAGTCTTTACGCAGCTGTAGGTTGTCTATGGACAGCTGAAGACTGCCTGCGGACCAGCACATTAGAGCTGTTCTGCTTTTGAGAGCCTAATGTACCTACTACATGTAGCAGCAGCTCCAAGTCTGCTCTAAACTTGGGCAAAGCAAGCAAATCTCACACCTGGGTAGCCAACACCTATTTTTGTACAGTTTGGTATTAAAAAAGGCATTGGGCCTAGGTGAGAACTGTGAAGGTGAAAATCTGACTTTGTATTATATTGAGCAGAAAGAAAAGAACCCAAAAGTATATCTGGACCCAAATCTCCAAAGTTCTACCAGCACATCTGAAGTTCTCTAGTGCTGATAACTTCTGTGACAAAAGAAGAAACTAGAAGAACAGCAGTTTCCTCGTATAAATAAGGACATTTTGGTTGTTTAGTACTTACCGTGGCAGTGGCATGTATTTCTGCCATGGTTCATTCAAACACACACCAAGAGAAGTCACTCCTGTTCCTCATTTCCTCTCTTTGACTATCTCTGGTCACTATTAATCATTAGGCAATTACATTCTTAAAGATAAATCACCACAAGTTTCTCATCTGTAAACAGAGAAACAGCTTTTCTTTGTAAAGATTGATTTAGTTGCCCTGCAATTTCCTGTTTAATTAAACAGGATCAGTCTGACAAATGTGGTTTTTTAAGCACTTTGTTTCTAGCTTGATTTCCTTCGCCTAGGAATATACAAAGGCTGGACTTGTTTTTAAGGCATTGAGAGGCTAGCTAGATTAATACCAGTCACTTTGCCCTTGGGTATTGATTAGTATTAATCAGCTACTTCAGATCATTTCATATGAGGGAACTGCAAAGTGATTCTCAACCATCCTTTATAGCATTCAGCTGGAACAAAATGAATGTCAGACCTCATTTTGAGCCAGAAGATGTGTTTTGTCCAGAGATGGGGCATCTTTGCTCTCCTTTCTCCTCAGCTGCTTTGAGCCCTGTTCAAAGGAATAGAAACTGTATTGGTCCAAATCGCAGATCTGTGTGTTGGGGAAGGAAAATATATGCTCCAGGGCTGCATCTTCTTCAGAAAGGTAAAGGATCTCCTGAGATGGGTCATGTGCTGAGAAATTTGCAGGCACAAATCTGAGGATTATCCTTAGATGGATTTGGGGCTTGTAGCTTGAAACTAATATATCCCTAGACACAATAACAAATCAAGGGTCTGGGCTGGGAGCTCTCCATTTGGAGGGAAGAAGGATGAGAAGGACATTGCTACATGGGGTACCGAATCCTGAGGATGGGAGATGCAGCTGTTAGCCAGGTCCTTCAACATTCAGGCTAGGGTACCTTGTGAATGAGGATGATTTTTAGAAGAAATTTCTTGGCATACAGGGCAGTGAGGTGCTGGCACATGCTCCTGAGGGAGCTGAGGAGATGAATGGCACCAGCAGGTCCAGAAAGGGATTGGCCACAATGATGAGCCACATGAAGGTAACAGGGACAGGAGGAGGAAGAGGCTGGGGCAGTCAGATGGACAGTGCAACAAAACTGTTATTACCTGGGGGAACTGCACAGGGGGTGGAGAAGGAGCAGCAGCACTGGGAAGGAAGCTGTGGGAGAGCATGTGCCATCATGGCAGTGTTGTATTCCTGGTGCCCACTGCTGTGCTAAAAAGGAGGTGTGCCCTTCTACATTGATTATTGTCTTATGTCAAAGCAGTCATCAAGATGAAGTTATATGGCCTGGGAAAATAGTAGACTGCCACATTTTTATTGGCTTTCAGATAAATGTTCCCTGACACCGGAGCCATCTGTAGATTCAGTCCTGCCACTCCTTTTATTCATGCCTCTGTTTAAATGATTTCTTGAAAAGGAGAAATCTAAAAGCATCGTTTATTCCCTTTCAACCTCTTCCTTTGTATCCACCTTGGTATATCACAGAACACCCAATAAACAATTAGCATTCAACCTTCTTGTATACTTTGCACCATTATGACACCAACAAGACAAAGGTGTAACGTTCATGATGCTTTTTCCTGAAATGGTAACAAGCGCAGGGATTTTTCTGAGAGATATTTTCTTAAATTTTCCTTCTGGGCTTTTAAAATGATACTACTCATCTACAGTGACCTGAGATAACCCTACCTTGTGTTGAAAGCTGCTTGTCTTTTGTTATTAGCTCTGTTCCAGAGTTTACAGTTCGAAATGTCCTACTGGTTCATATTAATCCCATTTGACATTTGGGCTGCAGTTGTAAGGTGTGCCAGAATAATTCCTTATGTACAGTTTTACATGGAACAAAGGGTTTTGGGCTTTGGCAGAAAATGGTGATACAGACATAGGCTGTGCCCTCCCAGATGCCTTTGAAATGTGAAAGCCCTCCCAGATGCCTTTTGCCCCTTTGAAATGTGAAAGCCAAAATGTGCATGAATGTTCTGTAAACACATGGTCTCATGTGCGATGGGAATAATGGGATAGGATGGGTATCGGTGCTGACTGGCACATCTATGGCATCACTGCTTTCCAGATGCAGCTCTGCTCTGTAGAACATTATAGTCCCACCATCTTTTAGTGACTTCCTGCAAGGACCTCAGGTCTACCAATGTATGCATATACTCCCTAATCTGTGCAGATAATCTTTGGCAGGGAGGTGGTGATAACCTCCAGGTATGGTAACATCACCTCCTGGCACAGTGGGATATGGAGGATGTCTGACCACGGAGTAGCACTAACAAAAATGACTCTTATCTTCCCAGGGGTTCAATCTCTCTGCATGGAAGCAAAGGTGAAGAGGAGACACAGCAGGAGCTATCAGGCTGTGCAGGAATTTAACAGTTGTGGAGAGCTGGCCTTCAGTGCTGTGGCAGCTAGAGCTGAAAGGGAGCGTCACCCATTTCTTTGAGGCTTTCCTTGCTGCTTACCCTGCTGAAACACCTTCTCCCTCAGGCTAAGTGGTTCATGCCTCTCGGCTCATTGATGTTAGAAGACATTTATGTTTCACGGCAGATGGAGTGCTGCACAACTTGGTTTTTTTTTAACTAAGGTAGATCAGCAGGCAGTGGTTCAGTCTTGGGTTGAGATTTCAGCATTATCCCACATTTCTTTAAAGCAATTGAAAGCAAAAAAAAACCCAAAAAGAGTTAGGAGAGAAATATTTTGATTCTCACAAGATCTGTTAGGTTTGTAATATATTTGGGATATATATTATGAAGGCAAAAATATGATATCACAAGTGCCTTTAGTAAACCATTAAAATCCAAAATAATGAGTGAACTCTACAATACCTGAAAATGCACTGACTTTAAGCTACGCTGCATGGAATTTAACCTTGGCACAAATGATGTTATTTCTCCTCCTCCTTTCTGACCTGTGCCTTTTCAGACGATTTGTAGATTTAATTTACAATGCATTTCCATATACAGAAGAAAAGTGCTACAACTTTATCTGTCCATGGAGTCCCAGCAGTCTCAGCTTACCAGATGTTCCTTACTCATTTAAACAGTGCATTGAGCTTTGCTTAGTGTGATAATTTTGAACTGCAGAGAATGGGGACACATAATGACGAGTTAGAGGTAGTGGCTGTAAGGGTAAAATGATTCAAGGTAAGAAAACCTATTGCCATGTGTCCAGCTGCATTAGCATCACTGCGGGTATTAATTGTTGTGCAAACACCTACAGGTCACTCTGAGCATAAATTATGCTTTGATTTCTTTTCTTAAGGCCAGAAACCTGATCAATAACCTTCATTTAAAAATAGGACCTCACTGCAGGGAAGTCTTTATTTTGACTCAAAGCCTTCTGATTACCAGATATTGGTTTTACTGCAGCAGTGAGAGTAACTGGCTCTGTGGTGAGAAGGTTTGTCACCCGCTGCACCAACCTATATCAGGGCTGGTGGGAATTGCTGCCCTGACCATCAGCATTACCTTTGAGCACCAAGCTGCCAGACTTATTGCTGGGTTACAAAACATAGCTTGCAGATGAGGGAGTGTGTGAAGAATAGTTTATGCAGACATGCCTTCCTATCCCTTTGGGCAGGAACAACTGACCTGGTTCTCCAGGGACTGACTCCTTTTCATAGCATTCTGGCTCTTACTCTATTTCTATACATCCCTGGCTCCCTGCAGCAGCCCAGGCCAGGCCAAGCATCACCCTAGAAGCAGCTTAAATGCAGCGCTGTTGCCAGGAGCTCGGTAAGGGACTTTGGCGAGTGCCATGACCTGGAGCAGGGAGCTGTAGTACCTACAAGTTGAGAAGCAGTCGTGGATAAGGACTCACCCCCTTTCCACATCAGAGAGCCTGGAGGTGGCCACAGCTCCTCAGTTTCATCAGTGAGTGGCTTAGTGGTCCTTAGTTGCCAGCTGGGGTTAAACCATGACAATGCTCTACCTTGCTTCAAAACAGACCATATGGGCAAGGCTAGAGTCAGGCAATGGATGGAAGGAGAGTTTTCAAAGGTAAGAGCATTGAAAGCCCCTGGCCAGGTTCTTGAAAAAGTATAAGCTCAGTAAAAAAAAGAAATTTCATCTTCACCCAGTTCACAGACCAAAAAAATCACCCTTTTCACCAGCTGAAAGAAAAACCTAGAGTTCATGTTTGCTAAAGAAGCTGGAATTTAAGAATCCATATAGTTATAGGAGTATTTTTCCCTTAAGGAAACATGTGGTATCTTTATTGGTATTCAAGTTTCTTGGAGTCTAAAACACCTTCACCTCTTCTCTGGTAACTTGCTGGAATAGTAGAAATAACTCAATCTTATTCAACTCTGCAGTAAATTATTTTTGCTATATATTTACAGCAAGGTCAATTTTTTCTCACTGAATTTTGTTGCATACAATTCATTTGAATGGGGTGGCTTTTGTGTCATCTTTAATCTTCTAAATGCATCTTATGTCCAAGTTATAAATCCCAGAAAGGAATGACCTATAATGAGTTCTTAACCACAGCTTTATGGCAGAACAAATACACTTCTCTAATATGCAAACTGTTAAATGTTTTCTTATCATGCTAAAAGTGTGAATTAAATTATAATATGATGAAAAAGCAGCAGTTTGCAGTAATTCCAAATGTGGCAAATCTTCAGTAGTGCATAAAATTATTCAGTGAACTGTGGAAAACATCAGAGCATTCTAGCCTTAAAGCTTTTCTTCCAACAACCAAAAAGTGCCAAAAACAAGCAAGCATAGCTAAGCATTTCATCTTGGAAGCAGCTTATTGAATTAATAAGACAAGTCAATTAATGTAATGCTCTGTTGCTTCAGGATAAAACATGAAAAGGAAAAATACGAAGCTGTTTACTGTAGTGAGATCAAGCAACCATGAAGCTGGTAAAGCTGAAGTTGCTCAGTTCTCTAAATCCTAGGGAAATTATCAACATGGCCATTGCATATGTTCTCTTTATACGTAAATAATCCGTGAGATGTGGAACTTCTGCTGTCCAGACACTGGATTTAGTATCAATTTACTCCTGTTACGAGTCTATTTTGTGTCTGTACTGCATAAACTTGAAACTGAATAGTCACTATCATTCATACTGGTGGATGTTTGGTTATGTTTGATGGGCTCACCTGTGTCCCAGGGCAGGTAAGGGAAGCTATCACTGAGATGTGCTGGGTATTTGACATGGGTACTGTTCTACACTTAGTCTAACCTCTAACTTGTAAAGCAGTGAAGAAAATCGTGATCTGCAGTTAGAAACTGACTGTATTTCAGCAGAGCAGCCTGTGGTTAAGTCATGGCAAGGTTTTGATAAATTGAATGTTAAGGTTGGTAATCTTTGCTTTCTGGTCAGTTCTTCAGTTTTCATTTACCTTAATGCTCGGCTTGCAAGTGCTCAGAAATCAGATTCTAGGTGTCTGTGAAAAAGTGTCTGAGAAGGACGGAGCCAATTAGTGATGAACAACTGGTTTTCCTATGTAATAGACTGTATCTTCTGAGAAATCTTTGTTATGCAAACTTTGGGTTTGATTTGAAAAATAGTAATAATCCTGATCAAGAACTTTACCTATTGTGAACTCCCCTTTTTATTTTTCTACCCAAACCACTGCCTTTAATTGTAAGGAACTAATTAGATTGGTTTAAATAGAGCAGCTGTGGGTTAATGAAGAGTACAGAAAGAAACTGGCTGTGGGTAGAGATGAGTGCCTCAATTATTCAGGTGTAAGATGACCTTCATGTCTCACAACAATTTTGAAGAACAATTCTCTCATAGGTATTCATGTCAAATTCTGTTGGGAGTATAAGGGCTAGCAGCGGAAAGGGAAACTGGAGACAGCAATACATTGACGAGGTCTACTCAATGTATTGTGGTTGGCTTTTGGGGCTCCTTTGCAAGCATCAAGGTTTTGAATGGTATAGCCACAGGAGGTGCTTCAAGGTGGAATCACTGTAGTCTCCAGGCAGATGTGTGGAGTATATCAAGGGAGGAGAGCACAGACTAGAAATCAATGACAATTATATGCTAAACAATTTTTAAAGTTTTAGGCTGCTCTTCCATATTTTGCCCCTGGATCTTGAATAGCACTGACTGTAAGAAATCCTGTTATCCTTTCACAGCTTTATTCTGTGATAGAGAAAGGGACGTATTGTGATCCCGTCAGAAGTACTTTCTGTTGGTTGCTGCTAGATGCACAGCTGAGATGGTATTGTTGAGAGGAGTTTTCTGAAGCAGAGGAAGGACAGAGAGATCATTGCCTTCAGCTGGTAGCATTTCCTAACTGTTTCTCTGCCTAACATCAGTGTTTGTGAGGTACTAGTAGGGCTTTAGGGACTTGGTGCCAGATTTGTAAAAACTCTGGGCCGCTTTACGCGAGATAGCATATAAGCTCTACAAGTCTAGATAGTAGAGTCTTTCAGAAAAGAAATGTAACTGAAAGAACACTGGGGAAAAAAGTGCCCACAAAAGAACCTAACATGTCTGTGCTTGGATCCCATATTGTGCATTTAACACCCATTTGGTCTGTTCTTCATTCTCTATTTCAAGTCTGATCAAATCAACAGCGATAAATTGTCCTCTTGCAGAGGCATAAACTAATGGCAAGCTCCCAATAATCGGTGGCTGACTTCTTGGTTCTGGTCAAGGTATACAAGACTCTAGAAGCAACAAACAGGGCAAGTTCAGTGAAGGTGAGGAGCTGACAATTAACTTCTCTGCTGCAAATCAAGTATCAGTAGCATATGCTTTATACACTAGGGCACACCTGAGAGAGACCCTGTGGCCCTGAGCTGTGGTTTGCTGTTGTGGGCAGTGAAATACGAGGAGCTGCTGGCATAGCAGCTGTACTGAGGTTAGGATCTCACCTTCCAAAGTACATAGGAAAAAGGACAAGAAAGATCATCACATAAATCACAGCTGTTGGGGGGACAGCTCCCTGAACTGGGTCCTGACAGCATAGCTGCTTTTCTCTGTCTGTGGGGCAGTAGTGAATAGAGATGGATGAAAATAATTAAGTGGTATGAAAGAGAGGGTATGAGATGAAATGAAAATGAAATGAAATAGGACATGAAGAGGAATGGCAGGTGTGAGGAAGAAATTGCATATTCCCCTGAGCAATACCTTAGATTATATGCAGTTTGCCTCAAATCTGGGTGGGTCTCTAGCCTTCATTTCTAACAGAATCAAGGACACCCATCTGAAAATGCAAGCAAACGAGAGACAATGGGAAGTGGGTTAGTAACTTGATGCTCAGACATGTATATTGTTTCTGGTCATACAAATTTGACCATTGCCACATGGTGAGAGGACAAAAATAATCTGACAATGAGTCTTGAATGAAAAACTGTCATACCCAGGCCTGTCATGTGAGAAAGACCTCTGCACTTTTCTGAGCTGCACTCAGGAATTCAAGGTACTTGTCAAGCAACAGTAAAAGGTTTTATCAAAGATCTCCAAGCATTCCCACAGATGAATACTTGACAAAAAATAAAATTATTTTTTTTTATTTCCCATTCATTTAGTTGCCCTGTGTAGTATCCTCTCCCTTGGCAGCTTAGTATCCTGTTCACTTGAGGGCAAGTCATTTGTCCTTGTTGTTGGCTGGTTCGGGCACTTCCTGGTGTGGGGGAATGCATGCTTTCTCTGTTCAACTTTTACATGAAATGGTTCTATCTGATGGGCGTCTCTGAGAAATCGTGACCTCCAAAAGAAGGACTGTTGGCTACATTTGTTTCTCAGTCCATCACAGAAGCCATTTCTGCGCTTTCTTTCCATCTCTCTTCTGATCTGAAAGGCTCAAAGCAACTTATACTTAAGGACCCATGAAACCAGACTAAGGCAGGACTGTGTCACTGTGTCCCTGTGGGAGCAGATGTTGGAGTAAGTGTACTGGTGGTCTTCCATGCGTTTGTGGTTTGAAAATCCCAGCTGAAGGGAGGTAAGCAAGTTCTGAGCAGTTGGCTCTTGCAGACAGTCGTCCACACTTGACTGCAGGCACCCTAATTCTGCTCTCTATGACTTGATCTAAAAGCCAGGGTCTGCTGTCAGTGAGTTTTTACTGATGTGAGCTGTTGATGAACCATCTGCAATGATGACCTAAAATCCAGGAGTCCTCAGTTCTATTGCTGGCTCTGCTGCAGTTGTTTAGGATAACCTGAGACAGGTCTCAAGTCTTATGAGTCTTCGTTTCCTACCTGCAAAGCAGAAGAGTCAGTTTCTTTTCCTCAGAGTGGCATAGTTTTATAAAGTACAAATATTTGTGAAGTGGTTTGACTGTGCGAGCATTTCAGAGCAGAAACCATAAATATGTGTCAGGCCTATGATCTGAATTCAAACCGGTGAACTAGAAAAATTGTTGACAGCCTTAAACCAACTGCCCTGTACACACATCTCCTTCTGTCTACCTGAAAGATTATTTGTGGAATATGTTTCTATTTTTCTCTGACCAAAAAAAGAATAAAAATAGAATACCAAGCAAAGAAGCATGACCCATTTCTTTGTCAGGCAAGCTCTAAACCCTGCTTACTGGGATGCAATTGAGTATTGATGAAAGAGAAGCTCATTTTACACCACAATATTCATCCTGCCACTGAAGGAAAAACAAAGACTGCCACCTTCAGATGAAATGGATGTGCTCTCCAAGCCAAGGTATGTTTATCTCCACAACTTCTCTATGATCTGTAATTCTATTTAGACCATACAGCAGAATAGAAAAGTGTCAAATGAGGAGAGTTAGGAACATAACTGATAATTTTATGATGTGAAAATAGGATACACCACTGAAAGTATCTGTAAACTCTGTTAATTGTCAATCAGTAGGTCTGATAAGAGCATCACTCCTTAGTTACTGTATCACCATCAGAGTCCTTTCTCCGTGTAATGTGCCAAGTTTAAGTACACATCATGCTGTTCATAACTGTTGCCATAGGAGTGGACTCACTCCATGCGTCTTTTCTTCAGATATAGCATGTAGCAATGTTAAGTAACTCATACCACACTGAGCTCTTTATTACCACAGATTTTTGGACAGAAGCACATAATCTGGATTTTCTGAATCAATAGGCAGATGGTAGCTCTTTTTTTCTTTTTCGGTATTTTTTCAACTTGTACATTTCAGATTTACATAACTTGTTTTTTCACACATTTGAAGAAGAAACACTGACAGAACTCTAAATTGATCTTGGATGCATTTACAACTACTTTTCTTTTTTTCCCTGGCATGTCTGTCTAGCAGGAACTTTTACCTTTGTCTTCTATGGATGTAAATACATTTAAACATTGTGCAGAGTGGCATGACCGTCACTTTTTCATGAGGATGTGGACCCTCATTCACACCACTACTGAAATACATGTGTTTCCATTGCCCAAGGTAAGCTGCTCTGCCATCTTCCTGCTACACGCTGTGTTACTATGCATCTCGCTGAAATACATGATCATTGTGACTTCAAACTGGTTGTTTTTTTTACTATTGTTTTTAATTTGGTTCACTGGAACAATGAAGATTAGCTGCATCCGGCTCTTCATTTGACTTCACGTTTTATTAGTCATTATTTTTGCAAAGGCCTTAATTCCCCTCTAAAACATTTTAATTAAACCAGCAATTTCTCAGTGCCACACTTCATGAGCAGATTTTGCAGCAACTTCAAAGAGACACAGATGTTTACTGAATTTGGTGTGGTGATATTTGAGGCTGCCTACTGGCAACAAAAAATTCATAAACATCTCTAAGAAACTTTGCTGTGGTAATGACAACATTTCCTTCTTATGTTTTAGCAAGTCTAATATTTCCCGGTCTCAACAGGCATATTTCATAAACACAGGCATAAGCATTGTTACCTACTCATAGATATACCATGTCAGATACACTTCTATGGCGTAAGTACCTCTCAGTGGTGATAACTCAGGCTTTGCAAAGGGCACAAAAGGCCATGGGTTAGTTTGCTGTGTGGGGTTATCAGTAGGCTTGGACTAAGGAAACCAAAGTTAAATTTCTGCTCAATTTTCCATACCTTCCAATAGGATTTTGAGTGGCCATTTACCTTTGTGTGCCTCAGTTCCTGCTGTTAAATGGATGATAACATACACATCCTGGCTTTTAATCAACTTATTGCCTGGTGGCAGAGGCTATCTCCCAGTGCACCAAGGGCTTCCTAGGTCTAGAGGGTTTTTTTTTAAGTGCTGTTGTAGTAAAATGAAGAATTGCTAAGAATCTATTCTGGAGGAGTTTCTCCTTACTTGTGGCAGGTGAGCTTGGAGCTGGTCTGAGATCTCATTTTGGGATCACATCCATGTGAGGATAACCAGGCAGGCCGTGGTGCCCTCCTCATTGAGATGATGGGACCAAGGACACATGGCTACGGCAGACCGTATCTAAAACATAGACTAGGGTCCAGGTATCTTCTGTGGTTTAGTCAAGTGGCCGTGGCCAGAAAATACATGTTCTTCTTGCTGGGCCACAGGTGAGACTGGTCTCTATGTGCTAGGACATATGACATGCTCCTATTTAGTCTTTCTGTGCACAGAAGAAAAATAAGTTTCTTCCCTAACCACTTTTCACTCTCACGTCTTTTTGAAGGGGAAATAATAGAGGTACTTGGAAATACCATATCCTTTTCCAGTGTGAGCATCAGCCAAGGACCATCACAGAAAGCTGGCATGGAGTATGGCGTGACACATCATGTAGCTGCTTTAATATACAGTGTAATTACAGTGACAAATTTCTGCCTCTTGAAGCATAAGGGACTGAAGTGGTTGCCCTGAAGGAGAAAGAAAGTTAGCGTGAGAATTCTGACCAACTCTAGCTTGGGAAATGCAGCACTTCCTCTGCGCTGGATTAGAAGTGATCAGCATGGCCAAAGGGGTCCTGTGAAAGGCAAGGTAAGCAGGGTGAAAGGGAATTGGAAACATTAAAGAAATTAAACAGTACTGGATAGAACAAGTTTTACAGTTCCTTATTCCTTTTTGATTCAGCAGCATTGGGCATACTGAAAGGTAGATTGTGCAGACTTATGCGTGACAGCAGGATACTTTTCCACATGAATAAACCCCCTGAAATTAATTGGACTGCTCGCAAAAGTGACTGGGAATGTGAAGTTGGCTTGCACATGTCAGCCCTCAGATGTGATCTTTCTTCAACGATGCAAGAGCCAGGCTGCATGGTGAGCAGCAACAGCTGAGCTAGAAATGTGAATTCAAACTGCTCGCAGTGAGTAGACCAATGTCTCTGTGGACGCATCCTTGCTGAAGAGCATCTCAACTCAGCTGATTCACCTTAGCAAGAAACAGATTAAAATTAATCTGAAAGAAACTGTTTCTGAAATTAAGACGTGGTTTAGACACAGTTTGCTTACTGCAAACTGATGTGCATTTGCTGTGCCATGGAATTGCCCATATGCGTGTTTTAGCTGGTGGCAGATGCTCTCAATGAGAATTAGCCTGGCCTGCAACAGGGGAAGCTTAAATTTAGGTTTTTCTCCCACCTGTGCTGTGGGATAAAAGCACACAGACAGGCATGTGTGCGCATGTGCCTAAGCATTCGAGGTGTCCACAGAGACATTTGCTTAACCTGAAATGCTTGTTCACCAATTGCAAATGGGCTTGTAAAAAACCAAACCATATGTAAAAGCCCTCTCCCATGTTGGTCTGTAAAGAAATAGCTTTGTTGTTGTTTCAAAGAATTAGTGAGCCAACAACACAAAGCTTTAGAGTTGGTTACTGTTTTTTTACTGTAGTCTCTATGAGCTATACAAAGTCTGAAGACATTGTATGTACAGTACACCTTTAATAAGAAGGGAGCTCACAGTCTACCAAACTCTGCCAAATAAACCTTTAATACATACTGTACTTCACTCAGTAGCTGTCCATCTCTTCTTCATGGAATATCTAACAGCTCTAAAAATATTTTCTTGAAAGAGGATAGAATTATCATTGCTATATATCAATCAAGTATGGTTAATGAAGCAAAGCCAGCATGCTAGTATTGCACAAGGGGAAAAGCCTCCAGAACACAAAGTGGAACAACAAATGCCCTCAACATTCTGCCAAAGGGAACAGAAGCTCTGGATGCCACATCGGTAGGATTCGTGTAGCTTTTAGGCATCCTTGTACCGCAGCAGGTTTGCTTTGCCTCTTCACTGCCACATTTCTCTCTGAAACACGTAGGGATCTTCCAGACCATTACAAAAAAAGAAGAAAAAAATTTACAGCAGCTGCAGCAAAGTGTGGTACTATTCAATTTCTTGAAGAGTGAGGCTTTTATTTCAAAATATCATATATTAATATATATATATTTCTATATATATACTTTAACTGGTATAAAGTAAATTGTAGATCCAAACTTAGACTGTTGTTTGTACTTCGCAATCTCAGAAACTTTAACAAAGGAACCATTTTCTTCATTTTTATTTTCAGCTGTCAAAAATCAGGGGCATTATTTCCACCGAATACTTGCTTTCACACAGTAAAGCCACTGTTGTTGTCTGGTAAACAGTCAAAGTGCAAATAAGAAATCCATTTGGCTTGTAAATGCTGAGATGGTTTTAAACTTTCAATACTTTGTCCTCATAAATCACCAGGGCTTTCACTGTCTCCTTGCAGACGGCACTTTGTTAGGTCCTTGGGTGGATCTGCAGTAAGAAAACGCAAAAGCATCAGTACATAAAATATGTTATGAGCTGAAAGACAGACCCAGGCATTGTGGCATTTTGTCCTGTTCATGATATAGCTGAGTTTAAATTGCAATATTTGGGGGAGAAGGGTCTTTTCTTTTGGGGCTGCAGGGATTTAAGGATGTGTAAGAGGCACACCCTGAGCGAGCTCCTGCCTGTGCCTTGGGAGATGCTGGATGTGCACTGATTGCCTTGGCTGGTGGTGTACAACAGCTTTGTGCGTGGGGCCATGCTCATCCTAGCCTTCCACCCTCCCCTTCTCAGAGTGATGCTAGTAGCTTCTGCTAAACAAAGACATGTAGATGGATCCGTCTTTCATTTGGATCCACACCAACTCTCTTAGCCAAAGAACAGTAGGATAGGGAATGACTAGCCATGTAACAGACCGGAAAGTCTGACTGACTTCATCTACTCACCTTGGGTGAGATAACACAACCTACAACAGACCATAAAACCATTGCTCTTTATGACTAACACCACAATTGATCTGAGCAAGCATGCTAATGGCTTGAAGAGGAAACACCACCGCCCAGACGGGTTTTAAGGATGCTGAAATAAGAACAAATGACCAGAAGCAAAAATACCTCTCCCGAGGAGAGGCTTTTGTTTCTTTCCTGCACTGATACACAAGATGAATGGCACAAGGGGTCCAACTCTTTGCTAGACGACTAGGTCAGCAATGAAACTCAAATTGACTTGAATATGAGCAGGCTCAGGCATTAAACCAGGGCTAGAAATCATTAGCTAAGCACTGGGTGATGTGTTGAAATGTAATCTTGAAGCAAGGGATATTTACTATCATCTTGTGCTCTACTGCGTTGAACTGACATCTTTCTTAATTTCAGAGACTGTTATCATGAAAATAGAGGGATTTCTTCAGCACTCTAAATTAAAAAGACCGGGAAATCATTTGACCTATTAACATAGTTGGATATCTTAAAAACAGAAAATAAAACTCTGGGTTTATTTACCATTTCCTGCCTTTCCCCAGTTCCCATGTTTTGCTCTCCTGGTTTGCCACTGATGAGTGACCCTGATGCGTTTACTCTCTCAGGGGTGAATACATCCGTTTCTTGTTTGTACACTGCCTCAGGTGTTGGTGTGGTTGGTGTAGGAGTATGGAATGACAAGGGACCATGGGGTCATAGACACCACAGCTGCTATTTGCTGCAGCATGGGATGAACAATGGCTGCTAAGAAACATGATGCTCAGGTCCCTTGGGGCACCCTAAAATGGTCTGCATTTCTATGATGGCAAAATGTGTGCTGAAACAAGTGTTACTCTGGGAACGGGAGGTGTGGGTGAGCTGTAATGGAGGGCACAGACTGTGAAACTGAAGAGATGCTCTGAGCTGACCTGCTCTGCTAGTCCCCAGGTGCTCAACGCTTTAATAGTATCAGCAGAAAAACAGCTTGTTGAAGTATTTAGAGGTGTTATTAGTACGGATTACATAAAAAGGGATATTTTACAGACACCAATCCAACATCAAGAGCTTGTGAGTAACTCCCTCGGATAAATGGGAAGTAGCAAAACATGGGATGTATGAACAGCCATGTTTTCATGGTTTTCAGCAGCTCTGGTTCTTACAGGCATTTAAGTGCCCTTATGGACACAATCTCCAAGCATGCAGATTGAGACCATGCTTGCATTTCCCCTGGTACCAGTTGCTGAAATGTAGTGATACGATCTCCAGCCAGGTCCTAGTGCAGCTCCAAGAGCCCCACACTTGGAAGGAAAGCATTGAAACTGATGTTCTTTAAGAAATAGAGGAAAAAAAGAAAAAAAAGAAAAAAGAAAAAGCATTGAAACTGCTCCAAAAATTGAATTACAAAATGATTTCTTTCCAGTGTTTGTCACCTGCTCTGACCATCAATAGAAAACAAATGAATTTACAGAGGCTCTGACTTTATATCTTTGGCTTTAACAACTTCATTAGTTGTTAAAGCTATGCTGAAAGACTAAACACACAAAGAAATATATAAAAAGGAGGATATGCTGGCAAAAAGCCTTTACTGGATCTGTTGTCCATGTTCTTCTGATACTAATCAGTATTCATCACATCTGAGAGCCAGCCATGAAGTAACACGCTACAGTGTAAAATTACATATATTGTGAATATTCATACACTCTTATAAATATATATATATACACACACATACAGAGACGTTTATATGTGATTTACTGTGGGTCTTGGAGAATATACTAATAGGTATTTTAATCCTGAGAGTCATAAACATGAATGTTTTCCCTGTCAGGACAAGAGCAGCTGCCTGACGTCCATGTCTTTTGTGTGAGGAAAAGCCTTCATTAAAACAGTTTTTACAGCCCATGGTGAGTTGCTCTAGCTTTTTGGCTAATCACCACAGATATATCTAGGATGTTGACTAATTTGTCTTGTTTCTTCTGCTTTCTTAACCTCCTTAAGTACATAAATTAGACACACATGGCCCAATCTTGCAGCCTGGATTGGGGTCAATACAGATTATAGTGTAATCCCTTTCTCTGATGCCATCTGAAATGACAAAACAAAGACAAAAAAAATGTGTTTTTCAGGATCTGATTGCTTCTATTATTTTACATTTATGTTGCCAGATTTGACACAGCAGTTTGGATTCTAGCAAAGTTTCAGGGATTATGAAGAAGATTTTTTGCTTGGGAAACGCAAGAGACGACTCCTAAGCACATCATGTCATGTTGCCTTTGTCAATTGGGTTCTGTAATGATATTTTAAAGCAACAAAGCAAAATTCTACTGGAAGCAGCACCATAAGGTACTCCCCTCACAAGCTAATTAAAATAACTCCTGTGGGTAAATGAAGAAATATTTTTTTCAGTTATGAGCACTCACCCTAAGTATTTAATTTAAATGAAATACAATGATGCATACTGAATAGATTGGACCATACATCTGCATATTAATGAAGCTGCCACATTTCTAGCAATTGCTTCTAGATGCAGGCTATCGCCTAAAACTAGTTAATATGATGAGGGTTGGGGGAGTTAAGAGCAGGACAATTTCACAGGGAAAAAGCAAATGCAATTCCTAAATTATGTAATTTGCAGGCAGACTGCAGCAGTACTGAATTATTGTAATTTAACAAAACTATAACACACTTCATGTTGCTTATTGCTTCTTTAATGTCACTTTCTTCCATTTTAATTCTCCGATTCAGTGAGAAAGATGTTGCTTCAATGGAAAAGGACATACGCTAAGTTTGTGGGGATTTTCCGCTTTGCTTTTTGATTGCACTGCAAGGCATGTACTTTAGGGCACAGTCTTGTAGTGGTGTTTCACTGTGGACAGATCAGTTGTGAGCACAGAGTGGTTTGCAGCCACAAAGACACTGCAAGGAAGAAACTGAGTCAAGGAATCACAGTGCCCTCCATGCTTTCTCCTTTCCTCTGGGAGATGACAAAGAGATAACATGCATCTTGTTTTCAGGGGGCACTTACTGCCTTCTACAAAGAAAACCTCCTAACTAGTAGTATCCTACTAACTAAATGTGGTGGTAAGATCAGGCATGCCAGAAGGCACTGCTCAAGAAACTAGGGTTGCAATACAAATCATTCATCCCAGGTTATATCATACAGTGGGAAAGAAAAGAATTCAGATGGCATGGGGATTAGTTGAGGTAGAATCTACTCTTTCAATGAAAGGCCTAGAAGACATGAAAAATTGCTTAAGTTAGGACTGTAGAAAAAGGAAGAAGTCAGGAAATCATAACACCGAGCTTCACATTCCTGTGAATTAGTAGCTGGTTATGAATACGTAGAACTTCTTAAAGAGAGGGAAAAAAGGGAAAAAATTCTTGACTTTTTTTTTTTTTTTAATTTAGCTGGTTTCGAAAGTTATTTTCCACTTCACTGAAAACCAAAATTTATTAATTCTTAAAACATATTTTCAGTTGACCACTGTGTAATTTTTGTAGAAAAAAAATTAATTGTGGCATGAAAATAATTTAATGTGTGGAATACAGTAGGTATAGGTAGCAGTTTTACAAAAAATAGTTGTGAAATAATTGCACAATTCAAGAAAAAAACTGGAATCCATTTTTTAAACATACCTTTTTTTCCCAAAGGTAATCTCATAGTGGGAGAAGTGTAGCCAGCTCATTCATGCTCTTTTTGCAGCTGTATCTCTGCATTTTCCTACCAATGTAGGGTGAAAGTTGGCATCACCGCTTGGCCTGTTTTACCTGAATCTTCAGTATCTCAAAGGTATGTCACTAACAGGTGCATGGGGCTAGAGCTGCTCTGAAGACCTCGAATGTAGACAGTGAGTTGAGTGCTCAGCACTGTTTTTTTGTTTGATGCTACAAAGCACCTCTACAGCTGCTGTTGCAGATGTGGCCTGGAACAGCCGATGAATGGATGTAGGATCCAGCAGATCCCTTTGATCTAATATTCTTCTATTTAGCCATCAGAAAGGCACTCAGATGTGATCCAGATGTGACAATATCTGTAAGAAAGTGACCTGGCGATTCAGCAGCTCCTACCTGCTGGTTATCAAGCCTGGACCCAGCTGACCAGCCTGAATCCATCTGAACTTCCACTAAATAGTAAGTGTTGGATGACTGGGGAGGTATGCAGTGACCTTTAAGACTTCTACGGCAGAAACGACGATGAAAAGATATGGGCGAGCAATCATTAGTGACTCCCTTTCCTACTGAGAACTCCTGGGTATAGACAGAAAGGCAACTTACTCTGGTGGTCTTGATTTTATTGCCAGTTGCACACATCCATCCAGAATTATCAGGCAACGTCTTACATTCCTCTCCTTCTAGGCAGGGCTCCATCTCACACCACCATTTCCCAATCACTATGGAAGCTAGAAGAGAAAAATACAATGTTCACAACTCTGTTATAATGAAAAATCTAATTAAATAATATCTCAAGGGTCCAACACTGCATTTTAGAAGCAGAATGCCCCTTCTAAACCCTTCAATTGAAATTTAGTTGCAAGGTTTCTGTATTTAATTACTTGTTTTGCATCTTTTATTCTCTAAGACAGTGCACTGCTTCCCATAGTTTCCGTATACACGAGATCTCACCTATTCTCATGCTGTGACTGCAGGGAATGCTGTGATGGCAGCAATATTCCTTCAGACCAAAGGACCATCCATCTTAACAGCCCATCTTCATGAGTGTCCAATCTGGCCTTTTTGGACCCATACAAGAACAAGGCAAGTTGAAAGAGATTTTCCTTAGAATATTCTCCATGTCTTCAGGACTTGTGGGTCAGGGTACTCCAGAATAAACAGCACCTGCTTTGTTTTCAATGCCTATTGCTGTCTTTTTGCTGAATTTTTGGAACCCATCGAGACTTTTAGCTTTTAGTGTCCCATGACAGGGAGCACCGCAACAAGCAACAGCAGGTAAGGTAATGATGAAGAGCAGCAGTTCAGTTTGTTGAAACATGATTATGAATTTTATAGAATCCATATTAGCTCTAGCAGTAACTTTTAATTTCCAAATATTTAACATTGTAAATGATGACAGTGTTTGGATCTTGTTGTTTGAATTTAGTTCTCACATATGTTTACAACCTTGAGTGTACCTTAATGAAGTTTCTTGCCTGGGAATCGGTATCTGTCTATATCCTTAACTGGATCTTAATGACATTTTTTTGTCTGGCATTTTGATCAACTTTACCTAACCTTGCAAACTGTAACTAGTTGGTGCATGAGTGGCTCTGTCTGCGGTTTGTTTTCTCTGGCAAGAATTAGTTTCATGTTTGCACTCATGAAGCCTAACTATCAAAGCTTCTTGCACACTCACTCAAATAGAGATGCTTTACTCATTCATATCATCCCAGAGTTGCTTCGAGGCCATAAAATATCTTTGAAACAGTAGACTACCTTGTATCACACCAGTCAGCTCTGGAAAATGCCCTGTTGTGCATGCACTGATTTCAGGACATATCGGAGTTTATAATTACATTCTTATTTTTACCTAGTTGTTTATGCTCACAAAATCCCAAGTAGACACCTAAAAACATATCTGAAGCTGCTATTAATGTCCTTCTCCTTATTTCACAGCTACGCAGACAAAGCTACCAGTCCCTTTAATCTCTGACATATGACCAACCCACACTGAAAAATAAATGCACCAAACCCACAGATGCTCCTAGATTAAAAAGTACGTATCACTATTCCACTTCAACATGCAAGAGGAGGCTCTGCATGGACTAGAATGCAGGAGACTGCAGAAGAGAGAGACCCAGCAAGGGACAAAAGAGCATCCATAACACTTGAACTGCATTCTTGTTCTCAGGCTAGGAGAGGTGGGCAATAGGTGACCATGGCTGCAAAGTTATGTATCATCAGCATTATCTACACAGTTATACCCATCACACTATCTCAACAGACCTGTTGTTGTCCCACCTAAGAAGCTGACTTTGTTGCTCCGATCTTAATTTACTAGGAAAGGATCCCCTTTTGACTTGGCTCTGAGAAGAAAACTACCTTTCATAAGACTATTCCAATTCAGTGCTTTGTTTTCTAGTGAGGACTACGAAAAAATGAACCACTGACAACACAGTCAACCCTCAAATGCTTTGGATTCTTCTGGCAGCCTCATGAAACTTCTTAATGCTCCCCTGACTTTCTGATCCATCTTCCTTTGCTGCAGACTTAACAACAAGCACATACAGATGCAAGCATATAGGTATGTGATACTATAAATGTGTATTTCCAAATGGGAGACTTAAGTACACACACACCCAAGCTAAGACAAATGCCATATTCTTTAGGTAAGAATGTAATAGAAATATTTTAGATTGCTTAAATGATCACAAAGGCATGTCATGTAAACAGAAAGGAAGCTGTTTTTTAAGTAAAGCTGGAAGTAAACTCTGGGAAATGCTTAATATAGAGTGGGAAGTCCTGTAAAGAAGGTCAGTTATACATTCATTAATTTTCACTTTCATTTCCTCTAAAGTGCAATTAAGACTTCCTTTGGAAAGGTGAGATATTTGTTCATCAGATAAGCTGGACAAACCTGCCAACTGTTGAGGTGCATGGTTGATCTGAGTGGCACATGGTCAAGATATTTGCTGGGCCATGCTGGAGTGCATCCAAGTATAGCAAATAAAAATATATACAGTGCAAAATAAACCAGAATGAGAAGCAATATTTCTGTCCAGCAAATTAACTCTAATGGGAAGCTACTGCAATTCAGGAATCCAAATCTGTATATTTCAAAACAGGCCTTCACTTGGTATGTGACTATACAAGCAGACTTGCTGAATAATCATCTCAGCAGGGATATGGTTTTCACCCAATGAGTTTACTTTAAACACAGGGAGAAACACCTTGTGTTTGGAAGATCCTTTAGTCTTGAAGAAGAGGCGAGTAGGTTGGAGCAAGTGAGCTAAGCTTTGAATAGACTAGACTAGACTAGTTCAGTTGGAGGAGCCTTATAGCAATCATCTACCTCTCTGTTGTCTTTGCTATTTCTTCTCACAATTGATACCTACTTTTTAGCATGTAATATAACATTTCTCCATATGTACAACACACAACAAAAAACCCTTTACACCTGTGCTTGCAAGGCAGTTTAATGTTGTTGTTCACATGTCCTTTTCAGAAGGGAATGCTCCTAACAGTGTAGAAAGAGATATCTCTCTTTGATATGCGTGAAAAGGCATGAGGGCTGAATCTGTGCTCTAATAATAGATTGTGCAGTGGGCAAACTGAAAAACTGTATCTGCTAAATACTGGCCTTCACAGCAATCATCAGAGCCGAGCATCTTCAGAATGCGTGAGAAGAATCCTGTGATATGGAATGAAAAGCAACAACATAATTATTTACTAGTAGCAGTGCTGTATCATTAAATAACCATGGAGAAGGATCCTATAGTGCTTGGTACTAAAACCTGCACAACTGAATGCCTTGGCCTAGGGAGTTTACAATGTAAAACAGCAGTGTGAGATGAATACAGACTGAGAGGAGGTATGGGGAAGCAATGCTGTTTGTAGCAATTAAAATGATATAACTACTTGTTGATGCTGTTAAATATAGCCCATGTATTTGGATATTGACCTCAAAAAATAAACAAATGCTAAGTCATTGCTGAACCTTAATATCAACTGGTTCA
This sequence comes from Pezoporus flaviventris, assembly GCF_033815535.1. Classification (NCBI taxonomy): domain Eukaryota; kingdom Metazoa; phylum Chordata; class Aves; order Psittaciformes; family Psittacidae; genus Pezoporus; species Pezoporus flaviventris. Next base: position 5,354,637 of record NW_026892569.1, read on the forward strand.
TGTGATAATGTGCAGGTTTTAGTATCTATATATTATTTTTATATCACAGTGCAGTTACAATCACAAGATGGTATACCCAAGGTCCACCAATGAGTACTCTTATCTGTCTCTACCCAGTATAGCTGGGCTGGAGAAAGGGCTCCTTTTATAAAGGGGGAAATTAAGGCTATTTGCAGCCTAAAGGCTCCTATTTGTCTCTAATATGTAAACTGGCAAAATCCTTTGTAAGTCTGAAGCACTACAAAGCTCATCACCATGTAGTCCTCAGCACCATGCTGTGGCAGGGGTGTCCAGAGCTCAATGAAAATGATCTCCTTTGAGTCTTGTGTTTATATATTTTCTCTTCTATTAAGAAGCTTTTAATCTTGAGGACCGGTTGTCCTTCTTGGACACTGCTGATCCTTTGAGGTCTACTTGATTGCAAAGCTTTACACTTCCAGCTTTGGTTCAAAGAGGCAGAAAAAAGCTTTAAAATGAATCACAGTTTGCTGTGTTTGAGATTAGGTACACCTGTATGGGGAGGGGTGGGGCAAGGGAAAGCTTTCCTAGGGAATACAATGCAGCTCTCCTACATTTAGGTTATGCTGCTCTGAGATGTAGTGAAGTGGTCCTGTGAGAGAGAGAATAGTTAGAGTTAAGATGCTTTCCCTCAGGTGGTTTGAATTCAAGATCTCCCAGATCCTGATAAACCTGAGAGTTTCTGTGACCTGAAGTGCTAATTCTGCATGAGAATTACAGACTCCTGTTAGTCACCAGGCTTCACAGGCTGTGAGTGCTCACATCATGCTGAATTAGACACCTGTAGCATTTTGGAATGGTTTTCATTGTGTTCTTCTCACTGTCTGGGGAATACAGGGAGCATGGAGTTTATTCATGCAAGGCTGCTTTGACTGAGACAGATATCCTTAGACATGGGGAAATAAAAGGATATGATAGAAAAGAGGCTTGACTACTCCCACTTCGTTTTGTTTTGTGGGTTTTTTTATTCCCTGGCTCCTGCTAGTGTGAATAAGGGATTGCTTATATCTGAGTTCTTTTCAAGAAAATGTCTCATTTATAAGAACATAAAACTCTAAGCATATAACTAATGGATCTGAGGAGAAAAGTTCCTCAGAAATTTTTTGTTTGTTTTTTTTTTTCCAGTCCAATTCACATTGTTTTCCTTTTTAAACTTTGTTTGCAAACCTACAGAAAAGTTTTGATCAAAATATCTAGCTTTTCATGGGTTTAGTCTGCATGGATTAACAGACAAAAAAGCATTTGGTTGAAATGGCATTTGCTAATCATGTTTACCAGAGAAATAAAATGCAGGTAAGAGATCTGAGGATCAGACTGCATGTAAGGAAAGAGTAAAAGAATAGCTTATATTTACTAGCGTTCACGCAATTTTGTTTCATTTTAAAATGCATTTGTTGCCAAACTTAATGCCCAAAGTCTTCGGTGCTTTCAGAGAACTTCCAGCTTAGACTGAATTCACTGGGCTTCAGCCTGGAAAGTTCATAAGAACCTTTCTAGGTTGTGTAAGGATAGTGACTGAGTTTTAGCTTGCTCTTGTCCATCATTTGGAGCACAAAGGTTTGATGCATGAAGAGAGCTTGCTAGGAACACTTTCCCCTTCAATTTCAGTAACAAATTATTCTATTACAGAACAGCAAAAATGCACTGAATGCCTTCAAATATCTATACCTAAACTGAGGTCAAATCAGCATGGAAACATTAACGTCACCCTCTTGAATCAAGCAATATTTGGAAAAACACAATCCATTTGATTAAAATTTCCTTACTTCTTGAAACTCCCAACTTGTTATGTTTCACATTTCTCAGTCTTCACATTTTTGCATTAAATTGAAGCTCCTCAGTAATTCAAAGTGGTGACTAACTGCCCTCTTACGGGTGATTAAAAGGGCACAGGCAGAGGGTGGTCTGGGAGAGAATGTGTGCACACAGCCCTGAGACTCGCAGGCACTTGCTTGTGTCATGTTTGCTACTCCAGTGTGTGCAAAAAAAAGCAAAGATTTCTTTGCAAGTAAAATTTTCTGTTAACTTTTCTGTATTTAGGAAATGGCTTTAACAGTCTGACAAACTACATACAAACTTTGTATAAATACAAAGACTATATTCAACAGCGTAATAGTGTGACAATACTCACAGAGTAATATATAACTTTAATTCATGTTTATAGAAGACCCTGAAATCTGAAAACAGAGCAAAGTATCATCGTGCATTTTTCGATAGTTTACAGGGAACATGCTACGTATTAAAATGTTCCAAGATTGCTTCTGCATTCACCGTTATAAAGCCACAGCAGCTATCTCTTTTTGCCTGTGATAAAGTGTACACATTTTGTTTTCATAGAAATAGAATACAAAGGAATAGAGCTATCAGATTGTGCTTCCTCCTGATCACAGGTATCATGTTACTCCAAGGAATAAGAAACAGTTCTTTTTCAAAACCAGTATGACACTCATGCAGGATGGGAACGCTGTTTACTGTAAGTATAAAGCATTCTATTTTAATCTAGTCTCCACCACAGAAGATTGATATAAATAAGATTTAAATAGAGAGCACATTTCACAGATGCCAGCAGCGAAAAAGATTTTTGTCACCTTAATGAAAAGATATCAATTTTCTCTACATTATTCAATAAATTGTGAGTCATTTTCTAAATGGATCATTTTCTAAATGGATTAGATTAAAGGAAAGTTCAAACTCTCCGTGAGAGACTCTTGCACTGATGGAGACTTTTGGCAATGGCAATAGCACAGAGATAGGTAAAATCTTTCAGGTCACTTTGTTGTTTTTTTTGTTTGTTTGTTGGTTTTTTTTTTTCTGTAAAAAAAGGTATAAACTGGAATAGCAGAATCTGTGACCCTGTGCTTACCTATTCTTTATAGAACAAAATCTCAGAGAATCAAATGAGACATCTGATTTCTCTTACTTTATTGGGATGTCATGGGGTGTGGAATGAATTATGGGTGTGGGAACACACTTTCTAGGAGGATAAGAAAAACGTAGTGAAAGAAAGTGCTATATGAAAGATATTCCACAAACAGACATAGGTACTCTTTACTCTGGGAGTTGTAAAGCAGAAGTCTGGTAAGTTAAAGAATACAAACCTGAAACAAAAGATTTCAGGTTGAATAATGCTATCTAGGAGAAATACAGGATGTTTCCTACAGAGAGTCCATCAAACTATCTGCTTTAATTCAATCTTAGTCAATTTTAGAAGCATCAATCTAATGCTCACACAGTGTAATACTTTGCTGACTTTGATAACAGACCTCTCATAACTTGAGGAAAACTGACATTTCTCCAGTTTAAACTGCAAGCACAGTGCAATCCATCTGACAAATTATGTCTCATATCTCCTAATTTTTTCAGATACAGTCTTGCTGAGTTAATTTAGCACTTTTTAATTGTAGTAAACATTAAAAAGAGATCATTATACTGTTTTTTTCTGTTAGTACTTTCTGTACTTTGCAGTATTCTCCAGGTATTTAACCAATGTTTTATTAATTCACTGGCAGAAACTTCAGAATGAATTGAAGGATTTTCTATATTTTTCCATCCAGAATCCTTGTTTTTTTTTCATTGCAACATATTCAGCAGCTAGAGTAGGTTATTTTTAAGAGTGTAACATATATTAACAACCCTATGGGCTGCACTCAAATACACCAATAAGATATGAAAGGGCAGATTAGATGCAAAGGATCCATGAGCAATTTCCACTTGAGATCTGCATAAACCAGCAAAAAGAGTGCTAATTCAACAGCATGAGAAGACTCATTAGTGAAAAACCACTTCCATTGCCACTCTCTAACAGTTAGCATACTGTTGGCTAAATTGGAAAAAATGGCATAAGTATGTTGTATGCTTCCCTCATAACAATATGATTAATAAGAGATGGTGTTGGCTAATCACCTGGAAATCAGAAACTCCTGAGGCTTGTTTAATCCCAGCTCTTCTTCTGACTTTCTCTGTTACTACAGGTAAATCATCTCCTTGCTATACCACTTTTCCATTTGTAATTTTATTTACTTAAGAGGATGAGTTCTTTTTGCCTTGTTTCCTTGTATGTTCGCCTCTCACCTGTCAAGGTCCAACACTGTACTGCAGCACTTTGTGACTGACCTTTTCTTCTGCATCTTTGTAACTAGCAGAGTGGTGCTTGGACTGAGCCTGGGTTTCCTAGGTACTACAATAAGAAATAATAACATCACAGTTATATGAAGTCTGTATTCTGCCAGAAGTCTTTTAAGCATATGCCTGATTTTCAGCTGAATAGAGATGGTCTGTTAAAAAAGGGGATTTCATACAAAATGTTGTTCAGGCTGGGAGGATTGAAAGCTGAAGCTTTGTCATTTTTCCATGTCTTTCTCTTTGCACCTTTGGAAACAAATGTTGCTTAGACATATGGCTGAGGTGCAGCCATCACTGAAGTAGGACCACAATTTCTCATGGGTGGCACCTTCATGGTGAGTGAACGTGCATCTTCACTTCCATGAGTGCATTAAAAATGACAGTACTCAAGTCCTCTGAGTACTTATAAAGTGTGTACAGCTGTTCAGAGGTAAAAAAGCCTCAGTTTTGTTAGCTAGGTACACAGATAAAACCAGCCAGATTTTAAGAACTGTAGAATTTGCATAATTATTTTGGAGTTGGGTAGATCTCGGAGATCTCAGCAGTACTAAGTACAGGCCAGTGAAAAGCAATCCACATTGTTCTTGGGCCATACAGTTCAATTTGTGAGATCTTTTAAAAGTCTCAGATTTTAAGGTAATAAAAACCCTGAAGCCAATGGATTGTAGCCCTCCTTCCCAGAGATGTCAGCAGATCCCAGGTCAGTTGAATTGTGTTCGGTAGCTGCCTCTCAGCCCCTGCTCTCATTTGCTAATACTGTACTCAAAAGGTGGTGTTGGCTTTTCTAATTATTCCACATTCCACTGAGCTCAGACATGACCAATGCTTGACATTTTTCCTCTGACAGCTATGGATCATAGTTGATATTATAACTGAACCTTCATTGTACTATCTGTGCAGAAACTTGATTTCTACAATGAAAAGCAGTGCAAGCCTCAACAGTACACGTTTTTGCAGATATCTGTGGCAGAGAGGAAGGACATGAAATGATAAAATAAATCATGTCGGATAAACTTGTCTCCCCAAAAGCACGTAGTGTATTCTGTGACCTTCTAGAGTACTAGGACATAGCTTTACATTTTTTCTTGGCAATTCCTGAATTCATGTACAGCAACACACATCTAAAGCAAGCGTCAAGCTGCCCACCTTTATTTGTAGTTTTATGTGTATGAAATTATTGTTGTTTGACAAAACCTCACTGCAAAGACAGCGGGTGATTGGAGAATGACCTGCTGACACTGAGTGCTAATGAGACTAATGAAAACATGAAATGCTTATACATGCAGCGAGCTGAAATGAATGCAGGTGACTGAGGGTGCCCTCCCAACCTCTATGGGGAAAACTGATCTCTTGTAGGTTAGGGAGACCCATTGCTGCATATTTATTACTGAAGTTTGGAACTGAATCCATCCCTTGCTACAGAACAAAACTGAAAGCAGGCTGATAAAATATTTGTGCAGTGTAGCAATGTTATTTACACCTTATTTGAACTGCTTCTACATAGCCTAGTGAAAGCTTAATCTTATGGTTATATATTTAATGAAATGCCAAAGAACTGCAACATAATTATACATTTTTGCAAAGACAATAGGAAGTGGCTTATAAATATTCACCCACACGTTTCAGACCAGAGTTGAGGACTGGTGTGCCATCAAAGAAGCAAAATGTCTCCATGTAATATTAATTTTTCATTAATAATATATCATTAATTAAGTAAATGAATGAGTTGAAATACGGATAGAGAAAAGCCAGGCCTTAAGATAAGGATACAGGAGGTGGAGAGGTGTGTGGGTGGCCTTCCAACGCCCTTCCTCTGGTGGCTGCAGGGACCTGAAGTCATACGTATATATATGTATATGTCTATGTGTGTATATATACACACACACACATATATATGTGTATATATATATACACACACACACATATATGTGTGTGTGTAAAAATATATATAATCTCTATATATAATATATATAGATTATGATCTGCTGTGGTCTTGATGCTGTTGTGGAGATGTTTGCTCACACAACCAAGGATTTCTGGGAAATTACTGTGTTGAACCAAAGATACAATTATTATGCCGTAGTCCCTCATGTTGGTGGAAGAAACGCCCAAGAGGAACAATTATTGCCTGCTTTTGCATTATAAACCAATGATCTGTGTTTAGATTCTGATCCAGCAGTTACTGAAGAAAGAGGAAAAATAATCCTCATTAGTTTTTGCAGGCTTTAGACCAAATCTGATGCCTCTAAAAGTTGCATTTGCTCAAACGTGAATCCGCTGAGCTGCAGGGGACTGGGTTTAGTGAGGTGGAAAGGAAATGTTGCAAGATGGGCTCTGAAGGGTGAAAGTCTGTGATGAGATTTTGACTGAATGAAGTGCCAGAATCATAGCTTAGCAGCAAAGTACTCTATGAAAAAACACTGAAAATGAATAAATTATAGAACTCTAATGCGTTTATAAGGCATAACAAAGCATGCATAATATACTGGATAGCCATCAGTTATGAAATTAAATTCTGGTGTACTGCTTGGGTATAAATAGTGTAGTATTTGTCTCTTGTTTCCAGTCTACAGAGAAGATTCCCGTAAATAAATATATAAGGCAAGTTCTTCCACTGAATGTACAGAAATTAATTATGCGTTATCAGTCAATGAAATACACATATTTTAACTTTGTATATGTTTTTTTTCAGGAGAAAAAGATTGTTGTTTGTTTGTTTTTAAATGCAAGCTACTATATTGTCACTGTTTTTCTCTGTGAAAAATACTAACGCCCACCATCACATGTCTTTGGCCTGTTTAACAGCAGTAAAGCTAACTTGTCCACAGTTGGTGATTAAAGGACTTGTAATTAGTTCTTGGTATGTTCTTTTTCCCCTAAACGTTCTGCTGTGTCCTCCAACCTAATAAAATCTGCACAAATCTATTACCAATCTATTACACACATGCAGAAGAACAACAGCCTTCATTAGTTGTTTGTTGGCATGTGTCTGGTTAATTTGCAGAGCAATGTGTGTCGAAGCCCTGATGAGCGTAACCCATGGATGATCCAGGATACTCTGGGAAAGGATGGGAATAGCCTTTTGTCATTGTCTGTACCCACCAACAATTTTCAGACCCTATCAACTACAGAAATTTGTTTATGGCAGACTAGTTTGCAGCTGGTGGAGTGTTATTTAAACCCCCTCCAACCAACAAGCTCGCACTGCAAACTAAAGGAGGTTTTATTGTCCTAACGTTGGTGCTATGAACTTCCACGTGGTGTGTCACTTTGTGAACAGAGGTACCAAGTGGCAGAGTTTGCAACCGTTTTTAGGAGGTAGTTTAGTTAACTTGCATTTAACTCTACTGTGAAAAGACAGCGTGCTCCAAATTCTCTTCTATGAATAGAGGATTTCTGTTGTATAAATAATACACCTATAGAGCACTTAAATCTCCACAGACTAGGTCTCAAAATTTATCTCACAAGGGCACAGTTTAAAATCTGTGTGGAAGAAGCCATTTTCAAAGGTTAAATGAGCCAACTGCCACTCCACGAGGTAATTAGTGATTTGTTAAAAGTGTTGTATTTGTTCAAATCTCTTTGTTCTGTGCTGTAAGACAGGTCTAATTTTGTTTTAAAGATTAAAGGAACATTTGTTTTTGTAAACAAATCCCTAGCTACTATTACAAATTACATCATGCATAATCTTGACATGATAGATTTGGAGATATTTCAGTGTAACAATGCCAGTGCAATTGAACAAGAACTGTGAGACTGAACAAAAATTGATGAATCGAGCACACAATACTTTGTATCTCATATAATAGCTTAATTACTGCTTCAATATGCATGGAATAAGAGAAGTAACTCAATTATAAAAGCTTATCAGCAAGACTTAAAAACACGAAATTCATGAGTGGATATTAAACTGACCTTAACTGACAAGCTTTTCTTTGAAATTATGTTTTCCTTCAGTGCTCAGAATGCTTATTTACTCTGAAACATTTTACAGAGCTGAGAAGTCTGTTAATGGGTACTTGAAATTTCATGGCTGTATTGGTATTGGCACAGCTCATGTCTTTTTGCCTCCATTCAATTTAACCCTGAGTCGTATTATTTTAAAAGATGAAAATTCACTACCATTTACAGTGTTTCCCCCCCCCCCCCCCCCCCCCAGCCCCTTTTTTTTCTACCTTGGAGGAGTCCCTGGACTGCGCTTCTAGGTAAGTCTTTGCTACAAATAATTTATACGATGACCTTACTCTGTTGTCCTTAGAGTGAATAATCCTGAATTTATGCAAGGATCATTATTTGCTATGTAATGCAGAAGATGTGCTCTTGAAAAATAACCAGATGGGAAGAGCTGTGAGTCTTAGACTCCAGATACTCCAGGAATCTCACGCACACTCGCTCAGATGATTCTTAGCTATGAAGCCGTAAGCTCTATTCTCATCACAACAAATAGGAGTTTAACTTTTTATTTTTCACAAACATCTGTCCTTGTTCTACTTGATCTCATTAATGCTCATACAAAATGAATGTAAATGGAGCTTGAGCATGCCCAGCACACATTCTTTTACAAATCTGAGCATGAATTAGCTTAAAATGCTTTGCAGAGTACGTTCAGCTCTGCCAGTTGCAAAGTGTATGCAAGCAGAAACCCCTCCAAAGATGAATAACTAAACAAAGGCACTGAGAATTGCTATAGTTACTAGCAAACTGAAGCAGAAATTGTTTTAGATGAAATTCTGTAACACTCCTTGTTCATCTTTTTAAAGCTTTTTAAAACAACACAAGATTGAAATACCTGTGTTTTCTTTCTAAATAGTCACCTCCTCAAATACTTGATAGTTAGAAGTAAATCATACAGGGAAGAAAACTGGCTAGTGAATTGCCTAATTCTGGACTTTAAATTGCAATCCTCAGGCTAGTAAGACTTCGGATTTTCTGCTTTAGCAGGGGTTGCCAATGGAAGAGATGATCGATGAAGAGAAGCGGTTGGGAAAATTATAAAGGCTGGATTTGTGGAGCTAATCTGAACTGTCGTTACTCTTATAGGTGAGTCCATCTTTATTAATGCTTCTTTTTTATCAACCATCACAAGTTCACAGCTTGAGGCTTTGCATTTGGTCTATTTTGTAAGACCATGAACTAACTTTAACAAGTTCTCCAGAAATTCATGTATCAAGAGGCTCCTTGAACAAAGGACAGTTAAGAAAGAAGCACATAGTGAAGGGGATCATCACTGGACATCTCTGTTTAATCAGTTTAATTATCCATTACCCAAATTCTGCAGACACACTTCAGTCCTGATTGGCACCTGCCATTTAAAATGTTCAATGTCCTTGACAGGCAGACATTACCATGGGCACTAGGACTCAAAAGATGGAAATGTCTACAGAGTGAGTCTTTACCTTATCAACCAACACTGCAAAACTAAGAACTCCAAAGCAGAAACTTCCTCCCGTCTGGAAAAGAATTTCCAGGAATGTTTATCCACATCAGTTTTTGCTATTCTGTTTCTGCCGTTTTTTATTTAATTTTGGGTTTTGCCTATCTTCACATATAAGAAATTCCTTTGTCTTATTAAGCTTGATCTGCCATAGAGCTGTAGGATTGATATTCTTGCCAGTACCACTTACAGTATCTGACTTCTCATTTAATCAATCGATCTGGGCGAGTGATTCCTTCTTGCACTTGCTCCAGGAGTCTTCTCAGTACCTCTCTCCCCTTCTGCTTATTAATTCAGTCTCCACACCTGTGATCTCAAAGTCTAACTGATGGCTCCTCTCATAAGACACTAATCACGGGTAACTGAATGCCCACGTACTTGATTGTGTATCACATTTAGTACCAACCCTCTAAGACAGAAATGTTGTCATTTCACTTTAAACTTTAGGTGCTGATTTTTATTATATTGCTTCCTAGATATAATGCTCTGTCCCTTGTGATAACAGGCAGCAGAAATGGCTTTGTTACAGAAGGTAGTCTTCAGAGTTTTGTAATTTAACTTGAGGTAGAAACCGATAATTTATTATGAGTGCCTTTTGCATAGGCTTCCTCAAATATTTATAAACTCATTTAAATAATTAATACAGGAGTTTTAATAAACTGTTTATATTCACAAAATGAATGTAATTTGCAGGAAGGACTGTTCAGGTGCTAGGAAACATGGATAGACCACATGAATTAAAAATAATGGCTTCTTGCATCTAAAGTTTACATGACCTTTTTACAAGTTGTCTAAGCTTGCTTTCCTAGGGTGAAAAAGTGCTTCTGTTGAGCTGGTTAAGCTATGCACTGTACAGGCTATATTAGGAAGAAAAAAAGTACAGCCTTCTATAAAGTTTGAAGTGGCCAGAGATGTCAAGGGCTCAAAGGAAGATCCAGGAAATTATAGGCACATCAATCCCCAGGAAGGGAGCTGTGACTGTGTGCTATTCCAGGAAAGTTAAAACAGGTTTTCGTACATTTGGACAAATTTTCATTTATCATTTAGAGCAGGTTATTATTTAATCAAGCATAAGCTATCTAAACCAGCCTGTGACCATCCTAATATGGTTAATAACAATAAAATCCTATTAAGAAAGCCATTACTTCACAGGAATCCATCCAGCTAGGGCTTTCCCAGGCTGCCTGGGCAGCAGTGATTTCCTTCCTCTGCCTCTGAAGCCAAGTTGAACACATGGCTCTCACAGGACACTTGAAGGATGTCAGATTCAGGCTACTGCAGGTCAAAGGGCAGCTGTTCTCTATTTCAGTTTCTTCCCATATATCTATTTCTATCAGACTGAGGGGTATTTAGCTTGTGCTGAGGTGATAAGCCCACCTTGCTGAGCTAAGCATGTACCCAGGCATAGTAGGGTTGTACAGGCTGCAGGGCAAAATCTGCCTGCTAGTGCTGGGCAGGCTTGCTCTCATCCTCAGAAACCACTCTGGACCTCACACTTGACTTCTGCCCTTCATTCATAGCACTGAAAATGTATTGTTTCCTCACTTCCTCTAGTTAATAAGTAATTTCTATGACTCAAGGCATGCCTCTCAATATGTGTGTGAGAAAGGCTGCCTTTCACCCCACTATCATTTATCCTCTTCAAGGTTAACTAAACTTTCCATGAACCACCTAAGTGCAAAAAGATGCAGGCAGCTTTTTCTGAAACAGAAGCTATTGTAGGTCCATGAGCTCCTGAATGAGTACTGGATCTCCCCTATTCTGAGTGCTGTCCCTTTGAGATGCCACCTGCTTCAGGCAGTGTGAACTCAAAGTCCTATCACAAAGCCAAACTTTTCCCAGAGAAATAACAGGTGGAAAGGAGACAGATATTTTCCCCTCTTTTTTTTTCCTCACCTTATCTATATAAACACAGCACATTAGAAACATGATCACAGATATTTCAAATAACAAACAAAACCATGCTTTTCTTGTAACTTCTTCTGCTACCTTAAAACTCAGGGGTATTATATCCTGCAAACAGTTCCTGTTTGCATAAACCACTAGCAATCTCCAGCTCCAACCCTGCAGAGAGCTTTAGCAACTAAACCAAGGTGGATAGCAGGGAAGGAGAGGAAAGTATGCAAATTTAACTGAGCACACTATAATTACTAATTCATAGCAGAACAGATCACAGTATTTCACCCTTATCCCGTGTAATTCAGTCACAGCAGTATTCATTTTACTATTAATTTTAATAGAATAATTACCTTTATAAAGAAGAAAGTAACTACCTTTAGAGAGTCAGATTCTCAGGTGGGGAAGATACTGTGATTTATGCTAGTCTCATAAATTTTGTAATCTTTCTTTTTATTTCCTTTGAAAAGGAATTGAGTAATTGACTAGTGGCCAGACTTACAGAGATAATCTATGCTAAATGAAGCAAAATAAAAAGAAATGGTGAAGCAAAGAAATGCAAACACTTAATGGTAAAATTTACACATCTGAATTTGAGTAGTTTATGCATGTCTCACAGATATGCACACACACATACACACAAGTCTAAACAGTCAGTTCCCAGTCCATTCCCAATGCTGTCTGGCAGCACACGTTGCTGAATTCATATTGTTACGTGTCCAGATTCAACTCTGTAAAATGGCAAGGAGCTTGGGATTCCAGTAATATCCTTCTTGAACATTAGCAGAGGGGTTTTAGAAGATGAGCTGTACAAACGACCTACAAAATAAGGAACCGACAGCCATATCATTATCTCAAGAGCACAGGAAGATATGCAAACCACTTAAAAATTTTGCTCCTGGCCACCCCAGAAACTTCTGATGGAAATACTTCATAACCTGCAGCTGTTATAGTTCATATATTTTTGAGAATAAGCTTAGACCATATATCCCTGCTACTTGCTGCCCTCACAGACATCCTGCCTTTTTCCCAGTTTTCCCTGGCATTTTCCTTTCCTTGTTCTTTTCCTTCATTTTTGTGTCCAGGCTTGCAGATCTGCCTTTTGCCAGAGCTGGTGAGGCAGAGGTAGACCTGATCACCAGGAGCTGCTGGGCAGCTTCTGCTTCTCTTCTTAACCACCTTCAGCTGATGTAATTTAGATACTTAAAGGTGTTACATTATATTGAAATGAATTTCTTTGAGAATTATGATTGAGATTAATTGAATCTATGCCCCATCCAGGACTATATGCCCTCTTGTTGTGATTAAGATAATACGTTGCTTGAAACAGAAGTTAAAATGCCTCAAAAGAAAAGAAAAAGAATTTCAAGATAATTGTTTCCTTTCTCTCTGCCAAGGTTTCATATTCAGCTATTTTATTTCAGGGTTCTGTTCAAATTGAAACTAGTACAGCATTATATGCAAAGAGAAACCAATCTCAGAGGGGGAAAAAAGAAGAACCAAATATAGATTAAAAAGCTGCCTCTCCAAAGATTTTGAACTATGAGAAGCCTGGCTCTGCATGTAAGATTAATGACAGCTAAGTGTGCGCTGAACAGTTCAGCTCAAATCTGGGGAAAGTTTTACCCTAAGTGTCTGTTGTTCCAAATGTTGAAACCCTAATATCATCCAGCCATACTGGTACACATGGTTTCCTTATTCTCCCAGACTGCACAATGAAGTGAACAACAAAGAGAAATAATGTGTATGCTTATAATCAACCCATCTGACTTCATGACAAAAAGGTAATTTCTCTCTCTGGATTTCTTTTTTCATTATTTTTATACACTGTAATACTTCAGCTTTGTTCACTTCTTATTAAGAAATGTAGATATGGCACTGGTGACAGAGTCTTGTCTCACATTGCAGCTCATGAATGGAGCTATTCTTGTACTTTAAATTCTAAGTATTTTTTTGAAGAAAGGACAAAATGAATATTCAGTCACTGTGCACTCAGGGGCTCAATTCATGGCCAGGGAGCATTCAAGCTTCAATTTTACATTGGAAGCTCATGGGGAGACTTTCCAGCTCTGCCTCACAGGGACCATCAGTCCTGGCCAGGGAAATGCAGAATGTCTTCAGCAAAGAAGTGGTTTTAGTTGCTTATGTGCTTCAAGATTTTGTATTTTAACATTACTGAATTATTCAAACAGTGTCAACATTCGTTCATTAAAAAGCAGAAACAGTCAAACTAGGACAGCTTTTGACCTCCAAAGGCTTTTGTAGTAACAGGTAGGATCATGCTGCAGTGAAGTCGGTGCATCATCACACCATTGCAAGTTCCTGTGTCTTTTTTAACACCTCCACTGCAAGGATCTCAAAGCAGTTTCCAAGCCATACCTTGGCACAGTAAAACCCCACCAAGGTGGAAGGGAAAGTACCTTCTTGGCCCTGGGTCATTATGGATTGTACAAGCTGCTCTGAAGGATGTGGGCAGAAATGGTAAAAATATCCATTATCCTTCAGTGGAAACACTGGGCTGTATTTGTATTCTCTGTCTGAGAGTGGCAAATTCCCTTCCACTTTCTGTGGGCACTCAAATAAAAAGGCACTCACGAATTCTTTAAGAATGGCTGTAACATTTTATATAGCTATAAAAATAAGGTTTTTCAAATAAAAAGTCTGACCCAAGAGAGCTCTCAGTGTACACATGTGCATTTATTATTACTGTTTGGAAGGAAATTCTTCAAAAGGTAACGAGTTATGTAAACTTATTTAAGTAATTGCATTTGCTGTTACTTTCAAATGGAATGACTCTGAGAAAACAAATGGTACAGCTGTTAGTGCTTTTTGTTTTAAATTGTAATTTTTAATTTAGAAAACCACTGAGGGCAAGTAATTTAGGCGTCCACATGCAGAATTTAGAGGACTCACTGGAAGCCCTCAGTCTTTGAAAGTGAGATCCTAAACACTAGTTTGTGCTATAGTGGAAGAGAGAGAGAGAGAGGAGCAGGCTATGCCTGCAACTTCATTAGTGCAGCTGTGTATGAGTACCGAGCCTTTCTTAACAATCTGCAACACCCCCCCAAATCATCACTCGGCATGACTGCAAACAGCTCCTCTTGATATATGCCCGAGGAAACTATACAGGATGGGAGAAAAAAAAACCTAGACAACCAGAAAGCTGTGAAATAGATTTTATATATATATATATATATATATACACACACACATCTATATTTCTTTGCCATCTTTTCTTTTTTTCAGGGCACTGAAAAACATGGGAAATAGGGACACACCTTTGCAACATCCTCTTGCCATACAGAGATGCCTCTTTATATCATAGTGAAGCTAAATCTCAGCAGCATTTTAGTGAGGTCTTGCTAAACTCTAGTGAAGCGGAGTCAGATCAGCTTCACACAAAGCCAACATAACTATCTATTTAATACCCTTAAGGGATTGTCTGTGACTGATGTCTCAGCATAGCATGCTGCATTACATTTTTGTTCTGCAAGGACAGAGTAACAAATGGGACTACCAGAAAGGGCCACAGATGCATCTTCTGTCATTTTAAAGAAAACTTGAATTGTAAGGAGTCAACCATACCATATGCAAAAGAGGGTCGAAATGTACTGCAGTAAGATTGAAGAGTTGACATTTAAATTGCAAGGCTGAAATTTTTATGCATTTTTACATGCATGCTGTTATGGTTCTGTTGGTAGATGAAGAATAAGGAATGAGGAAGTGAAGAAAAACCTTCTGATGATGGTTTGCAAAGGCAAAAAGAGAAATTGTTATTTATAGGGATTTTGAGTGTATTTTTATCAAATGCACTTGCTTATCATTCAGGACAAAGATCTGGAAATCTGATTTTGCCAAAACTGTTGGAAGATGTGTGCATTTAAGTGGCAGCATTTCACTCTCACATTTTATATCCAGTGATGCAGCACAAAGAAATTTCCACTTGCAGCACGTTATAGAGTTTTCCTGCAGCCACAATTTGTCAGTTCTGCTGGCCAGGAAACTGATAGTAAATCTTCCTTTCGGCGGCCCTTCAGTTGAAGCAGGCCATCTTATATCTGCCAGCACCAATGTTTTGAGGAACTCCACCAAGGCACCACTGAAACACTCTTTAGACTGAAGACAAGACAGAGTTGAAAACAGTTTATGCATAGAGCCAACACATTCGTTTTGAGCACTTACGCAAAGAATATATTACCTTTATCTGAAAGTCCCAGAACTATCTTGAAAAGCCTCCAAAGAGCTGGGGTTGGGTTTGGTTGGTTGGTCGGTTGATTTTTTTCCTTAATTTTGGGGGGAATGGGGGTTTGTTGTTATGTGGTGGGGTTTTTTGGGTCATAACTAGAGTTACCTTCTAGTATAATTTCTTATACCATACCTAGCATATACTGTATTCTAGCATGAACAAAACAAGCCTGCTTTGCAGTATTTCTCACGAAAGTAAGTTGTAAGCAATGGATGATTTTCTAGGGATAAAACTGGTGCAAATGCACTTCTGGATTTAGAGATCATGAGAAAACCCTCACAGCTTCAATCCCGATCCTTCCACAACCACAGCAGAGTGCAGACAGAACAGCAACAATTGCAGTCCCCAGCCTAACACCAATGTGGATCTTCACCATAGATGGACTTCTGCCAAGGCTCTAAGCTATAAAACATAAAGTACTCTAAGAAAAACAAAAGCTCACTGCCCTGATTCAACTAGAAGTTGATGACTGCAAATATGCTTTACAATGCGCATGACAAATAAGGCTAGAATTGAACATTAAATTCACCAGCATTTCATAATACAGGTCTTCTTCCTAACCAGAAATGCAATCTGTTATCTCACTAATTCTGATTCTGTCTCTTTCTATCTTCCTTGTTTTAATGGTGACTGGATCTGACTGAGAATTAGTTTACCCCATTTAATCCTAATTCATGTGTATCTTGGAGTTCCTACCTTGTCTGCCTTTCCTACTGTTCATACCTATAATGCAATAATCTATAGTTCACAAGGTTTATGATGACAGCAAGTCAGACAACAAGCTTCAACTGAGCCAAACTATACTCGTCATCAACCTTAACATAAATGTTGACTTACTATCCACATCTCACCCCAAAACTGTTGGGGATCCACCACTGCATGGGGATCTCATGTAGAATTTTGGAGTGGAGCTTGGATGCTACTTCCCTTTCAAGACACTCAGAAGAAGCCAGAGAAGGCTCAAGAGAGGATTGGACACAACATCAAAATGCCATCTAAGCTGCCTCCCTTTGTTGCCCTTTCAGGGAACTGTGTCAAATGCTTAAAGTATCTCCTCCAGAGGCTTCTTATGATGCAACTCAAAGTGAAACTTTACCCCAGTGCACAGCAAATCTTTGGTTGCATAATGAGCAGTCTATTTGAACCTCTCTTCTTCAGCTAGACTGAAATGTTTCTGTAGATATTTTCATGGCAGTGGTAGCAGAAAAGGACTAACATGTGAGTTAGCTTTTTATTTGATCATGAAAGAGCAAACACAGATATGTGTTAGTCTAGAAACAATACACAAGGGATATCACAGACAGATTAATCTGGCATCTCGAAGACAGCATAATTCATCTGGATGAAAAGGGGATTCTCCTCAGTGACATAGAGGAAAATCTCCTTTTATCCTTTTCTTGGCAGAAGCGTGAAACACAAGCAGAAGCTCTTTGCCATGGGAAATGGGGAATGCTATTATAATTGCCAACACCACCCTGCCCAGAATACTCAATTAGTCCCATGTCCGATTTCCTTTTTGGCCATAGGCTTCCATGGGCACCTGGGCTTTCTTATTCAGTTCCCTAAATATACCATAGGCACAACACTAACTCTTCTGTCTCCTCAAAATACAAGGTGCAGTGGTGTGGTGGGCACAGGTAGAATGATCAGAACAGGAGGATTTCAGCCTCTCCTGCGAGCTGGGCCTTCAAAGCCTTGCACAGTTCATGCTAGTAACACAGATGAACAAGTCTTCCCTCTATAAAGGTAAAATCCAGGCTAACAATGATCACAGGATGTCACTGTATGTGGAACAGCTTCACTGCTGTCAAACCCTGCCCTCTAGCCTTCCCTTGGAAAATATATTACTGTAAGCACCGTTAATTCCTTGTAACTGTCAAGAGGCTTTATTTTTTCTTCTCCCCTGTGATGAATTCCCTGTTAACCAAAATAATGTGACAAGGAATAACTGTCAAAGAGGTAAATTCATATTCAGCTCTTTTGATGATGGCAGTTTCTGAATTTGCATAGACAGCAAGCAATGTTTTCTTCAAATAAACTGGACCTGAATAAAATCAAGTGTGCTCACAGTAAAATACCTGTAATCCACATTTCACAATGGAGAGAACTACGGACAGATGTAGGTCAAGATTTCAGAGCAAGGCTCACTGAATGTGTTAACTCTATCTTGAGGTGGGTAACTTGCCATTCCCTGAAGATATTTGGTTTTCAGAGGGAGCATAGGTCAGATGTCTTAGAAAATCAGACTTCTGTGAAGGTCTGTCCATTTGGTGCTTCACTATGCACCACTTCATAAAATCTCAAGTAGACTCTTCTCTAACTGCTATTTCTGCTGTAAAGATGTGCAAAAGGACCTATACTCATTTCTCATCAAGAACTTGAATCAACACTCCTGGAAAACTCCCATTAGCTTGAATGTAAATTGCCTTATGCCAATATAAAGCTATAAATATGGAATAGCACCACTGGCACAGAACTGACACTATTGTGAAATATGAGGTATGATTACCTTGGCCTGTTTTTACTGTATGTGCTGTTTCAGTAATACACCTCCCAAGGCCCACCAAGTTTGCAATAATACTCTGATTTACATCAAATGTCTATCCTCTATTCCACGGCTTTTTAATGTCCCTGTGATTCCACAGGGCACTAATACTGGGCATACAGCTTTGGCAGAGGCTCACCTGAAATATGGTGTTTTCTTTGCAGCGTTTTATTAGCAGAAGACTAGGTAATGGAAAGGGTGTTCAAAGAGGTGTAAAAATAATAACAGCACTGAGATATTGATTTATAAGGAACTGGTTTTAGATTACAGCAGGATAAGCAATACTCAAATTCAACAGCGAGTAAAGATATTACTATAGAGGGAAACATGAAACACAGGATTTAACAAACTGAACAGTAGGCTGGAGAACAGAACAAGATGTGTCATCAGCACAGGAAGTCCTAGAAGAGACTTCATCAGCTTGACACCAGACCTTGGTGAAGGCAATTGATTAGTATTTTGAAGGAAGGGAAAATAAGAAAGATGAGCAACTTGCCCCAAAAAGCTAGCAGAAGAACCAAAAAGAAAAGTCAAGACCAAGGCTATGGTCTTTACTTGGAAAAGGAAATTATATTAAAAGATACTGGCCTGAGAAAATCCCTCAGAAGACACTCTATGTGTGCATTGCTAGAGACAGGAATACAGGCTGGAGAGATCCCGGGGGGAAAGGGATCTTTTGCTGCAACACCAGTGTAAGTTCAATGACCAAAGGGGCAGCTAAACCAGAACGGTCTGCGCCACTAAATCACATTTCTTTCTTGAAGAGATGAAGATTAATCAAGACAAAACTAAAAGTGAGTCTGATAAAATGCTTAAGTGACCACACTTGAACTGCACATTATTTGCATCAACTAGAGGATGAAACAGTAGTTTTCCATTATGCCGCAGGAAATAGCAGCTTGCTAAATAACTCTTTTAACTTTCCTCTGGCACCTATTGATTATATCCAATAGAAATTAAGAGTAGAAGGCAATTAAGTTCAAAATTTAATGGCGTTCTGCTCCTGTTAATTTACTGCTTGACCTGATCAATACATTACACTGGATAACAATCTATTTCAGCAAGGCTTGGTTCCTCCAGTGTCCCTTCCACTAAAATTGTGATAATGACACACAACTAAATTTTAAGTAAATAATACATAAAATTAACAAAATACTATCTAAAATAATTAAAAATTGGTTATTCACTGTAGTGGTGAAAACAACAGCTTAAAACTAAATCAACTTTTACAACACAGAGTTTAGACTGTCAAAATGTTAGATAAGCTACAACCTCAGCCTTACAGAAGCCTCTGGAAATCAAATTCTCAAGCAAGTTTTAAACATTTCACATACACAGCAGTACAAAAAAAAAACACCCTTATTTTACGCTGCAAAATTGAAGCAGGAAACTAAGGATCAATGGTAGTAAAAGAAACAATATTATGTTGTAGTCATCCTTTTCTGTACATAATAGTTAAGGTCTCCAGGTGAATAAACTTTAGGCTTTATGTATAACAAGCTCTATCAAAACCTAGACGACATTCTGATTTGATTTGATCAGAGTTGATTTGAATTAGGGTGCAGGTTGTTTTAGTCCTCTTACCAAAACCTTGAAAGCACTTGTTAAATAACTGAGACAGTTTCCTAAAGAAAACAGGGATGCTGTGGCATCCGCCACTGCTTTTTGTCCTCAAAGATGGCACGTGATGATATGCATAGAGGTAGGGTTAGGGGCAGGTAAGCCTTTATCTCCCATTAACCTGCCTCCCAGTGGCTGTCCGATCCCACAGTGCCATGCAACACTGAGTGGTCTTAAGGACCACAGGGATGCTCCCACAGTCCTGCCTTGCAAACATAACCCTTGAAGAGGACAAACCAAGTGCAAATAGCAACCACAATCCAGCACGTGTGAAGCAATGAAGCATTTCTCCTGAGAGGTGTCTCCTTCCAGGACCAGAATCTCCAAGTGTCTATGTGCACCCTCCCCATGTGTGTCTATGTGCACACATGGATGCTTATGTAACTGGCTGAATTTCATCACTTTTTTTGCCAAAATTCAACATGTCAGCATAAAGTGAAAACAAAATATGATGAGGTTTTCTGAAAATATCCTCTCCACTGATGGGCTGTATCCCCACCAGCATTCACTGTGAAGCCAGCACACCATTAATCACTATGAAACATTTTCATTTATTTTGACACCAAAGAGAAATTGGAAGGAACAGTATTTTTGGATGGGAATGGAAAACAGGCTGTAGCAATATCTCCTTTTATGTCATGGTTTCCCCAGACTGAGAGTAGAACAGGAGCCGTGGATCTGCTCTTTCTCTGCTTCCCATGCTATATATTTTTATCGCATCCTTTACAGACACAGTAACAGCAATCTGAATAGTGTACACCTTTAATCTATTCAGTTACTGCACATTCTTTGAGGTTTCTAAAAATGAAAAACATTCCAAATGTTTGAGGTTATTTACTGTATCCAGCATTACCTAACACAGCAAGTCTGCTCCCACTCTGCAGTGTAACCTCTTTTCACTCCTGTGTTGCCCACAGCCCAAGTTTTCTTTTTTCCACTACACAAAGCCTGTGTTCTTGCCCTTGCTGGATGCCTGCCCTGTTTTTCAGCATAAACTAGTAGATTGTGGGTTTTTTTGTTAGACTTCGGAGTACAAGTATAGCCCCCTTGGACTCTGCAAAACTCCTGGCAACGATCTCTCAACTACAGCGTTGTTTTCTTGGTGAAAAAAACAAGCAAAACCCACACTGTAATAATTCCAGGCACCTGTCCTTTTTAGCTGAAAAAATGTGGTAGGAAGCAGAGGCATCTACCTTCTTTGACATATTGCAGAATGCCACAAAGTGAGCAAATACAAAGGTAGACATAACCAAAACTTGTTGTACAAGCAGGACACCACGCTATCGTAGCTGATTTGTATTCTACAGAAGGCTACATTTAGCAAGTCCTACTATTTCAGGAAAAGCTAGCAGAACAAGCACACCATCCATACCCTGAGCACAGGGATACTGCAGTAAGCCTTGCCCATAATTCTGCTCAGAACATGCAGACTCAGCAGAGTCAGGAAGGGCTTTGGACGGCCCTTTTGCTTCTTCTGCCAGCACTGCTAATGTATCTGGATACACATTTCCTCCAGGTCCATGATTATTAGACAGTCAGAAAGTAAAAAATAAGAACACCAGAATAAAAATGCAGGAAAATGCAGCAAAATACAACTACTACTTCCTAAAATGGCACAGGTATCCACCAAAAAGACAGAGCTGGCACTCACAGCGGCGGTGAAGCTGCAGTGTAACAGGTCATTAAGATCCAGGTGGTCCTTGCAGGATTCCTACTAATGATATACTGTTAAAATTGAAAGAGCACGTTTATAGCTTTGCATTTTTAGCACCAGTCAGTAATAGAGACCAGTGTGTTATATTTGCTTCTTATCTCATGCTATGTAAAGCAGAGCCTAGCAAACACTTCACAGTTAGCAATTTATTTGATTTAGGAATGTATTTTATGTCCATGAACAATCTGTTAGCTGTGTGTGTTGATTACACTTTGGTTATTTTAGAAGTATTTGGTGAAAAAAAATTTAAAAGGGGACAGTTTGCTCTCCAACTACTGAGTTAATATTTCAGGCACACACTACTAAGAATTTATTAGCTGGGTTGAAATCATTCAGTCTAAACCATAGCAATTTACTCCTGTAACACTACCTCCTCACAGGTCATCATCTGTATGGGCTAGACCTGGAGATTGTTTATAAACATCAATTCCTATTGCTATTTCTACTGGTTTAATACTAATCCAATAATAAATTATTCTAATCTCCTATTTCTTTTCAAATACCAGACTGTTTTTCTTTGCAAATATAGACAGGAAAGGGAAAAAACGCTAATTACAGAAAGTTAAATCAGCAGGGCAGAAATTCCTTACAGGGCTTAATACATAAAAGCATTCACAGGCAGGTTTTTTCCTGTACCAAATACATTTACTTTAACAGTTATTCTGTAATATTTTTGGCATTTGTGCCCCAGACTTCTGTATTCCATCATACTTAGAGCCTTTCACACTGCCTCTACTGACCTTTATGGAACTGGCTTCCTCTCCTCTGAAAACTGGGGGGTGGAAAAAAAACCTTCACACTCAGTTCAGGCTGTTCCTGGTACAAGTGGTAGAGCAACCTCACAATTTGCCTTCTGTGCTCAGCCAAAACAGCCTGAAGGTGCGAACTGCCCACAGCTGCTCCCCACCAGCAGCCTCTAAGGACATGGTCCCATCAAACTGAGGCTCTCATGCCTCATCAGAGCTACTGATTTTGGAGAGTGGTACAGAGCAGTGGGAGGCTGCCAACACTAACTTCCTAAAGGTTAATACTTACAACTACATTTTGGCTGATATTTTCCAAGCTGCCTAGAGGGAATGGATGCCCAGTGCCCATTAATTTTAATAGGAACTGGGCAGGCACAGTCCTTATGAGGCTCTGTCTATTTCAGCCTATTACTGTTGGTGACATAAGGTTTGATATTGCAGGAGGCTGATTACCTGCTGGGAGGACTGAAGCTAATGCAGCTCCTGTATTTTGGCTTGAAAATTGAATATGCAAAATGCATGAAGAGTGTGGCTATGCTTACCATAAATAATGAGTTTAAATGGAAGTGGTTCACATGGAAAGGGTTTAACCCAAAGCTTGTTACAAATGAGTGTTCCTGATTATTTCTGATTTATACTGATTCAATACAGCAC
The DNA here is from genome assembly GCF_033815535.1 of Pezoporus flaviventris. Classification (NCBI taxonomy): domain Eukaryota; kingdom Metazoa; phylum Chordata; class Aves; order Psittaciformes; family Psittacidae; genus Pezoporus; species Pezoporus flaviventris. The sequence continues at coordinate 5,377,632 of NW_026892569.1, forward strand.
GCACTTACAGGAGTTTTCACTAAAGGCCTTTGCATAAAGGTTGCTATATTCATAAGCATAAGCCTTCAGCCTGGTTTGTCAATTTGTTCCTTTTATTAGGAAATTGCATCAGGTTTCAAAAGGTTTTCAGTGCCAGCAAACAGTAACTGTAAAACACGATCTGGGTGGTATGTAATCACATTTGAATGTTAGGAGTTTCAAAACCTCCCCCATTCATTTTATTTACCAAACCTGACTACACACGATACAACTAGACCATGTCCACTGTAATTACAGATCATTTCTGATCATAGTTCCCATCCTGCTGTGTGTTAATGAGCAGAATCAGCTGGGAAATCTGCAAACTCAGTGATACCTTATGCTAGAATCCCCACTTGTGGGCACCAGGGGTCATTTGAAGAATGGAAGCCAGGTAGCAAGGCTATAATATACTTAATTTGTGTTTGCAAATGCTGGGTTTTTTGCAATGACCACACAGAATTGTTTCAGAGGAGCAGCAGAAATGGATTCTGCAATGCTTAGTCATTATTGCTTAGCCAGGGAAGTCCAGCACTGCCATCTCTGACAAACAGAATAGATTAAAAAAAAAATCTAAGTCAATACATATAACGGAGAATTAATTGGTTCCACTGCTAAAACTGATTCATCAGCACATTATTGCAAATAAATGGATTAAAAAAGGATATCAATGTGAGCCAGCCAAACAATAAAAAATTACTGTATCAAATAAAGTCAAACTGTAACTAAAGACTTCAAAATGGGATGAAACTTTTCCATGTATCTGCTTGGCAACTTTATCCCCCCTTCTTATATTAATAAATTCACAACACTGACAGATCATTTTTGTTTTCAAGAATTGCCTTTCAAAAACTATCATACAACTCCCCCAGACTTCATCCTTTATTTGGTACGAAATGTAATTGCTTGCAAACAATGTGATTTGGTTTTATAAGATTTATTTTTCCAGGTTGAATGAATTTGTGCTATGTTACAAGCAAAGCATTGTGGTGGGTTGACCCTGGCTGAATTCCAGTGCCCACTGAAGCTGCTTGATCACTCCCCTCCTCAGCAGGAAGGGGGAGAGAAAATACCGCCCTTTGCTTTGCTGCCCTACATCTCTCTTGGTACAGACTGCCTATTCTGAGCAGACAAAGTCCTTCTCCGCATCTGATCCCATAACTTAATGCACCTTCTTTCTTGAAGCTGAGTAGACAGAACTGTACATCCATCCCAGGAAAGGACCATTCACTGTGCTAGAGAGAAGCATATGCTTCTCCAGCTCTGCCACAGATTCCTTGCCTGATTCCCTGCCTCACATTCACAAATTCATCACAGTACAAAGCAAGAGAAATGAATAGCACCAGTGCAACAATGAGGCCCAGCCTTTGCTGCTCAGCTGAATCCCAGAGGAAACACAACCTGTCAAAAACTATATGGATTTTCTTTACTGTTTCATTCCTGTGCTCTATGGTTCAAAGCAGCGATCACCTTCCTGTTCCCCTTCCTGCTCAGGGCAAGAGGTATCTGTGTCCCTGGATAATGATCTCACAATGCGAGACAAATGTTCATTACATGAATGGGCTTTGGTTTCCTTTATTTAACAGGGACTACAGGTACTCTTATTTTTAAATATGTTCATCCAGTTAGCAATTTTCAAGACGAGGAAAGGAAATTTCCAAAGGAAATAGAGTTCATTTGGTATTTGCATAACTGTATTACATACAACCGCATTTGATGGTTATTTCATGGAGGGGTCTGAAGAAAAAGCAGAGGGCATTTTGTAATAATAAAACCTATATAGAGATATGTTTTCTACTCTCATTTGAGTTAATGGGAGATTTGCCATTGTCCTGAGTTAGGACAGTGTCATTTGCTTCTCAATTTCATTCCTGAGTGATGGTTTGTGCTGATGTTTTCACCTTGCTGTTTGTGAGTGCTGGGCACATTAGGAAGATAAAAAAATATGTACTGACCATGCACATGCATCTTGAAAACTGTGCTGTATGCTTGCTGCCTAGGAATTGTAATCAAAAGGAAATGATAACACAAGACCACATATTAAAAGCAATCTATCTGCCTGCAGAATAGGTACTAATGACACAGGAGAAGGGTGCTTAACGCACAGAGCATGGCTCCTTTCCATACCTCTGTCTTTTGCATGATAGTTTCAAAAGGAAAGGCAGCAATTTCTTACATATTCTTGAATTTTGCCAACCTACATCAGCACTTGTGCTTGCTTAACCTTGAACAGTTATTGTAGTAAACTGAATGGTCTATGAAAACAACTCCCAAAGAGGAATAATGCTTTCTTTGAGACTGCTTTCTGACACCTACATACAGAGACCTGTTTCAAAACCTGCAGGCTATGCACGTGCTCAATAGCACCCTCCCTCAGCACAAAGTCTTAAGATTTGAAATAAATCCCTTGCTTGCAATGTACTTATACTTGATTCCTAAAAGTAAGGCAATTCTGTAGTGTTAATGCTTGAAAATCACCCCAAAACAGACTATGGGCTGAGAAACTACTGAGGGGTTTGGGTCCTAGAGCTGCCTGGTTGTGTTATGAGACGAGGAACTGGAAATGTGCCTGTGATCAATTTTATGGATAATCAATTCTCTGAAATCAATTAAACACTTGTTGACTTTGTCCGCCTCTAGTTGCAGTTGCCAGATTAATTCTTGTGGTTCAACACAGTGGACAATCCCAGTGCTAAATCAGTGACTCTTTTCTTGAACTCACTGCAACAGTAAAAAGGATTAATGATGTGTATTCTTCTTACAAAAATTTGATTGCTGCCTCTTTAAAATTTCAGTGTATAACAGCTTCAGGTTCTTGTCTCCCAATTTAGAGAGAGCACGCAACGTAACATTTCTCATTTTTACTTAATCATCCACTTCTTTCTTATTCAACTCCTAATTCTACAAACCACATTCAAGCTTTGTGAACTAGCTCTATGTTTATAGATAGAAGGTAGCTTTGACAGAAAAAAAGACCTAATGCTCTGCAATAATCTGATCACGTATTTTCTGTACTGTAGTAAAGACACCTGTAGACAAGCAGCATTTCATAGCCCCAGTGCACTGAAAACACAGTATCTGTTGCAGAAAAGATGTATGACATGATCTTACACAGAATTATCCATTTAGTAATATGGTCCTTCTGGCAGAGACAGATTATGATCTGAATTACTGCAAAGATTTGGTGGAAGGGGACAGAGCGCAGATGCTAACTCGACCTTAACGTTTCTCTAAGCTCCTCTTGGCCACCGATGAGCTGAATGCTGGTCCCATACATTCCCTGAAGACAGTGAACAAGGATTAATAGCCAGTTGCCATTCTGTTTGTTCTCCTAAACTCAACTAACCATGTCATCATTTGGCAGAAACTAGCAGGTCTCTCTGGATTTCAAGAGCCAGTTTACACCAGCTGAAAATCCATCTTGGGGTGTCAAACCACTCTCTGAATGTATTTTGTATGCTGCACTTGGACCACATACGAATGCGCAACAAAGCACAGATAAATCCAGTGTTTTTTTTAAAGGCATGGTGTAATGGTTTAAACCTGTTACTCCTGAGTTACCACACATCCTGTAACAGCTGGCAACACCACTCCATACAGATGTAGCAAATGGTAGCAAAGCTTTTTTTTGCTTGCTGCCTTGCTACAGACACACAGGGCAGACACAGACCAGACCCCATATCTTGTGGTAGGTGTGGTGGATATGATTACATCAAGTGTTTTACACAAAAGCACCTCCTAGATATCCAGCTCTTACTCTGCTGAGCTACTTCTTTGTTACCCCCCAAGCAAAGCTTTTTCGCTCTGACACACCACTACTCACTCCAGTCCTGTGATCTCTTCTTGGACAGGCTTCTTCCATCTAGTTCCTGACATTTGGAGATCTCTCCCTCAGCACTGCTGGATGCTGGCTGGTTGTGAGAGCATCCCTGAAGCTTTTTTTGCCTCTACATCCACCATCTGTACATTTGCAGATAGGTTGCAAGGGGCTGCTGCCTCTCCTCAGGCCTCCTCTGGGCTCACTGAGTTAAACCAGTGTATGCAAAACCTATGAAAACCCCTTCTCTGAGTTATCCTCCATGCTTGCCAATCCTTATGCTACCTGAGCTCACAGGGCTCATCTGCGTGGTCCTGCCTGCGGCTGTTCCCACCCACCTTGTGCTTCTTTTTCCCTGCAGTGCCTGGCACAACGCTGTGGTCGGCTGCCCTCCGTGCCCCCAAACCCCCTTACCAGGCTCTTTCCAGCGCTGTGATTAACACTTCAAGATACCTATAAGAGGAGAAAACTCCTACTGTTTTCCCATTTAGCCTGTAGTGGGCTTATTGCAAGTATTTGAGAGAAAGGTTACTTTTCTCTGTATGGAGGTGAAGTAATTATATGTTCCTGTATGTCTTCACACGCTATGCAGCCATGCCATTCTCTAATTTCACCATAGGGCTGCAGCTTGTACACCTTGGTTGGCTGCGAGGGCTCTGTTCCCTTTGTGTCAGCACTGAAACCTGTCAGCTGGAGCCTGGAAAAATGACCACCCCTCACGCAGATGGAGACAGTGCCATGACTGATGGCTTTTTTCCCCTCTTAAGTAGACAAAGAAAATGTTTTTCTTGTGGAAATTGGGATTTAAGTGAGCTCTCTGTACTTCATCAGGGGTGGATTAGTCAGCTGTTCTATGGGCTTGATATTAAAAAAGGTGGTTGCTTCGCTACGCAGGAAACCGCAATGTCAATTGGAAAAGAAAGAAATGTAAGAGATAGGTAGGGAGATAAATTATAGCTGAGATGAAGATGTACTCACATAAACCCACAGTCAGACGATCTCATTAGCTGCACCATCTTCACACCAAAAAAGACATGATCATCCATCTATTTCCCCCTAATGCCTGCTGGATGTTTGCATGCGGCACAAACAATGCAGCCCTTGCTGAGAGAAGGGAAGCACCTGGCTCAGCAGCCCTTGCTGCAGACTTTGGCTCAGGGTGGCTTGAATCTGACCCTTAAATATCTCTCTCCTGTGCACCTTAATCACTGGAAATGTACATACATATCTGAACACCACTGCATTGATGTACCACCCATGGCAGGAAGACTCTGCAGCATGTGCACAGCCATACATATATATGTATACACACACATACATATGCTTGTACACACACTTGTTCAAGGAGAAACATGGACTCGCTGCTCTCCTCAGGTTGCTCCTGGGTTCAGGAGATGCTACTGTGCTCCAGCACAAAAGCTCACCCACCATCAGCAGGGTCAGGCACACACCTCCCCTCTGCTCCATTCAGCTTCTGCCCTGCAGATTACAAGGCAAACTGGTAATGAGAGCTGCTGTGCCTTGGTAAATGAACTAATTACTCTGCCTCATCACTGCCAGTTTTGCTTTTGCTCCCCTGAAGTCAGCACCTCTCAGGGTCTGGCTGTCATTTCAGGGTGGTTGCAAGGGCATTTCATGTGTTTGACAAAAGCAAAGTCTTAAAATACTCCACTATACAGTTAGGCTTCTCTCTATATATATCCTCTTTTTAATAGTGCCTGTGATATACTGAATTTCTTTTTGAGCTTATCAAATGGGTGTCAGTGGGGAACAGAAACATTTTTCTTCCTCCTTACAAATGAAGTAATCTGAATTCACCAAGTCAAAAAAAAATACGACTCTCCTGCTCCGTTCCATTGGTGCTGCAGAAGGACAGGACTATAGATTTTCCCAGGAGTGTGGAATAATTCACCAAGCCTGCTCGTTATTCATATAGACAGAGCATTAATAGTATGGGACCCTGAGATCTCTTCTTATCTAGGCCGAAACACAGCTAGAGAGATGAAAAGCTGGCTCCTTGGATTTCAAAACGTATTTTTCCCCCTTTCTTCAAGAAATAAGAATTGATTTGAAGTATTTTCAGAGTGGGAAAAAAAAAGGCTTTCTAGTGATACCACCTAATGTACACATTAGATAAATAGAAAACTATTGGCTTTGTGACTGTGAACCGTTTTCACTTGATGTAAGCGCTGATAGATACAGGATTATATCTAACAAAGCATTTACTAAGGACCTGACCCAAAGTCAATAGGAATCTTTCATTTGACTCTGCAGGACTTGAATCCTGCACTCACTAAAGGGAGAGCCACAAAGTTTCTGTATTTAACATGCCCATCTCTTAGCCAGTACGAACTGGGGTAGCACAGGAGGATGCCTGGGCTGAGCATGAGCTCAGGGTCTCATGGGGGGATATGCTACATGTCTGTACTGCAGGAACACAGCACTCAGATAATGAATGCTCACTGTACAGTAGACATCCATGATTTTAAAAATAAAAGAAATTAGCTCATGTCAACACCGTGGATGCACTTACTGTCTGCCCAAGGAGTGACATACCTGGCATGACGCTTTCATTTGCAGGTCCTGGGTGAAAGAAAGGAGTCCAAGTGACAGCAAAGGGAGCATGTGTTGATGAATGTTGTCCTCTCTGCTCCCACTATTGCACATGGAAAAGTAAGGATGTGTAGTACCAACCATCCAGTAGCATGAGTGGAGAGTTGTGAGGTGCTGGCACAGAGAGGCATTAGATGTCACAGTTCTCCCAATGGTCATTAAGACTTGTATTTAATTTCTTAATGCTGCCCTGATGAGGTCTGATGCAAATTCACAGGGTCACATGATGGCTAGTGATGGATAATCCTCAAACTAATAGAAATCTGAAGTATGTACATGTATGCTAATATTTCATATATTATAGGACAAAAGGGTTGTCAAGCATTGGAACAGGCTTTTAAAAGACATGTAGGTGTGGCACTTAGGGACATGGTTTAGTGGTGTACTTGGTAGTGCTGGGTTAATGGTTGGACTTGATGATCCTGAAAGTCTTTTCCAACCTCAATGATGCTGTGATTCTATGATTTGAAACGTAATGTTATCCAAAGCTGACCTGGGAGAACGGGAAAAAGTGGATTAATTTCATTTTGCTGTTCTGTATCAGTAAGATGAAGTAATGAGTAAGATGAACAATAGAAGACATCTTTGTCCCACTTAATGTAAAAGAGCTACTGGGAATGGTGAAAAATTCTAAAAACGACAAATATCTATTTAAAAAAGAGAAATGTATGAGGGGATTTTTTTTTGTTTGTTTGTTTCAGTGAATTCTTTTAGTTTTATATGGAATAACAGAAAATTAACTTAAGAAAAAAGAAATAAAGCTTTGGAGCCACCAACTGATTTTCTAAAGGATGTGGGCTTGACACCTGAGAGGACAATTGTCATGCACACACTGACCCTACCAGGAAGATGCAAGAAGCACTGCTGTAAAGAAACAGAGGACAGTAATGGGAACATGTCTCTTAGATAACCACGATACCAAAAGAAGAAAGCAGTTACAGAAGGAATAGAACCTCAACCCACAGGATAAATTGTACTAGCCATGCAACAGCTAGCAAGGGAACAATACCAGCTATTTGTGCTGACACCTGACTGCCCTCATAGACCCACAGAGCTTATTGCAGGAGGAGGAAAATTCATGGGCTTCTGAAATGAGGAAGACAAGCTGTTTGTAAGCACAGTGGAGACGGAAGGTGTGAATTCAGAAGTATGGCTAAGAAACCCTTGCAGAAATAGTCTGTATGTCACACAAAAGCGCCTGCAGTAATGGGAAAATGAGAGAGCAGGTCCATCAAAGCATGAAGCTAGAGGGGTCTGCACACTAGTCTGAGCTGCAAATTCAAGCCCTTTGCTGGTCCTGACTGTCTCTGAAGTGTGTGGGCAGGGTATTAGATCAGGAGTTGAAGTGGTACCTTCAGACAGCCAGTTTACATGCTGTGTCCAGCAGCATCACTGCAGGGTAGGTTAGTAACACTCTGAGCTGTGCTCAGAGTCCTTTGTGCTCTGGAGGCAGAGGGCTGGGGACTCCCTAAACATGCTTGACACTTCTTTCCCTGCAGAAAAAAGGGACTCTCTCAAGCTGCTGTAGCACAAATCCATTTGGACTTGCTCTGGAGACATATCTGAACAAATGGAGAAAATAATAACAGCTGTGACAGAAAGCTGAACAGACTGATGCTCATGGTATGTGCTACTGCCAAGTGGCACACAAGACAAATTGCAGGAAGGAAAGGGACCATTCGAAACCATCCTTCAAAAAAAAAAAAACCAACAAAAGACCTTGAAGTACTGAAGGGAATCATGAAAGTAAATGTGCAACACAAGAGGCAAAGAAACAGAAACTGGCATCTCTGTTTCATAAGATTTGGCTTTTGTTTGCTTTCACTGTTGCTCCTACATAATTCACTGGTGATTGTGGCAGGTTGTAGGATAGTGTCTACTGAATGAGCAGCAAGGAATAATTTCTAACGTCTGAGGCTGCCACAGCCTGGCCTCACTATACTTTTTTAAGTTTGTTGGACTTGGCAGGAAGTGATGCTTGGGAATACATGGCGACTTCCTGCACTGCATAGTTTTATAGTACAAAACCACATACTTAGCTTGAGTGCCAGCTCATTCAGGATGAGGGCTGCATACATTAGTCCTATGTGCTATGGTGTCCTACGGTGTGCTACCTGTGATGAGATCTCACAGCAAGAGGACAAAAGGACCATTTATCACTCCTGATACTTATTAAAAAAGTTAAGCTGACTCCTACGTATAACTGTATTCCCTATTAAACAGAAAACAAAGCCAGCTCTCAACACAGTGCCACCCACAGAGGCCAGCTGTGTCCTGGAGCAATAGGAGTGGAAGGCAATGCAACCCCTCCTCTGTAACATGAACTCAAACTGTAAAAGCACCAGCCCTGATGAAGTATTTTCCTGACGAAATTAGACTGACAAACACCAGAAGTTTGATTCTGCTTCCATTAAGTCTCAGTTTGGCAAATGGTTTAAACAGGGCAAGACTGAGTTTCAGCTCATTTTATACACATTACTAAGCAGCCATCGTCCATATGTGGACATGGCTCAAGGTAATAATCAACCACAGATGGGAGTCAAACTGCTCATTGTCATTTCTCAAAGACGATCAGTCTGTTCAGGTGGGAGTATACTGCTGTACCTGAACACCCACGGATTTTTAATTAATGAACCCAAGCAAGCTTTCTTAGTGACAGATTATGTCTTGAAAACAAATACAGAGTAAAACCCAATGTGAGATTGCTTAATCCCTCCAATATGGTAGGTAAAGGAGGTAAAATGTTGTATATGGCAATTTGAAGTGCCCCTGTATGCAAAAGAAACAGCAAATCCCAAATCTTTGTGCGAGTTAAAATCCTGACGGTAATGGGACACCCATGGGAAGTTCTGGGAGTTTGCTTTAGCAAGAACAGAACTACTAAATAGGTCAAAGTTTTGACTAAAAACAGGTCAGTATGTCAAAGTCACAAAGCAAAGTCTGGAATAAAACAAAAGCAGGAGAAAATGCCCCTTCTATTAATTTTTATGAACTGCATATTGGATTTTTGAACTGTTCACCAGCCATCTACAAAAGAAGCTATGGGCTGACTAGAACAACTAAACTTGAAAGGAGAAGACATTCCTTTGTAGTTCACATTTGTTGTCTTTGAAGTCACTGTGAATCTTACCAATGACTTCAATGAGACTAGCTTTGTATTACTCATTGTTTTATCCCTACTCCTTTCAAAATTCCACACAATAACATTTCTTTTCATTGTAATCCTGACAGAGCAATTAGGCTCCAGTGCGCACCTGCACCCAACTTTTTTCTTCACACAGAATACTTTTGAGCTCCTCTTTCCTGAACAGAATTATAAGATCTGAATTAATGGTGTCTCTCTGCTCTATCCAGTGCCTCTGTTTTTCGTGACCTGCTGAAGAACATGAAATTCTTCAAGGTTTGCAGAGTTGAGCTTTGGTTAAGACCAGCTGCAGGTTTCACCTACGGCTTTATGAGGGTGCTTAACAGAAAAATAAAAGCTTATTTTTATCAGGGTGATCAGGCAATACCAGAGTGACAGAATGTGGATTAAAGCACAATCATTTCCAGATGCATTCATAGCATGTTTTTAGTCCCAAGTTCAGAAGATGCACTGCGTTCTCAGTGTAACAAGATATGAAATACTGCATGATTTCACAGAAATAAAGCAATTTTGTATATATAAAAATGCTTTTTTTTTTGAAATAATAAAGCATTTTCATTCTATCTTTAATATGTAAACCAGATACAGACACACCACAAATACTTGCTGAGAAAACATTCCTCCAAGGCAGCCCAATCTCATCTTGATTGTTGAAATGTGCAAGCTTTAGAGCTTTGTTTACACAATCCTCAAGTCCACAACACCCACCCATAAGCCTGCCCCATACTGGGCTACAACCGGACCATCCCCTGCTCCCTTGCTAGTGCCTTTTCACCATGTGATTGAGGAAAGGCACCCCAGAAGAAACAAATTTCCCAAGGTTTGCTTGTAGAGCTGTTCCCTCTCACTCACCTGTGGGGAAGCTGAATACTAAGAGCCAGCCTTGAAGAGAAAAGCTTGGCTGCTTCCGAAACCTCCAGCTACACCACCACCCCTGGAAACCCAGGAATGGGAAGGATGAGGAGAGCCCAAGGCAGAGCCCACCTCGGCTCTAGTCAGAACAAAACCTGGCTCTTTGGAGCCCTTTTGGGCAGTGTGGTTACATAAACAACAGCACCAGACATCTATCATACAGAACAGCGAGGAATTTTTGTGAGATACTCATTTCACACAGCTGCTCACAGAGGGATTCTGCAACACGGAGCGGCTTGTTTGGGAAGGGTAACTAATGGGATTAGTATCATTTACTCCCAGTCTTCTTTATGCGATTTATGTTTTGCTAAGCACTTGGAAGCAGCCGCTCTCTCCCTGACTGCTGCACGGTTTTACTTCACAACAGTGGCAGGGGAGCCCCAGGAAGGAATACACCCTGTGGAGCTAGACCTGATATGAAACCCAGACACAAGTAACACAGTGGTTTTCCTTCAGCAAAAAAACAATTCCCATGACAAGAAACAGCATCAGTGATTTCAAAAGACAAAGATTATTTTTTTCCCTGGCTTTCTGTTGTATTTGTTACAGGACAAGATCACAGGATTTATTTCTTTATCTTTGTTTTGCCTCTGAGTTTTCAAATGGCTGGTTAAATCAAAGTGAATGGCTGTTGTCCTTTGAAATATTTATGAATCAGAGCTATTGTGGCACCAGGGGCGGTCCTGTGAAGTGATGCAAGGGGTAATTTTGTCCAGTTATTTATTAAGGGCTTGATCCTGCCACAGATCTGGTGTACTTACCTAAGTGCCTGTACTGAATACTACAGTCTCACTTTTTGAGTAAATCTTAACATGACTCATGTGCACAGAACCATGCACTAAAGTAGAAGACAAGGTGGTGTAAATGTGTGCTTATGCTTCAGGATTTTTCTGTTACCTTAAACAGAGAACACAACAAAGTTCCTAAGCATAAGCTATAGACTTAAAGCTATTTACTGGACGGTACACAGACAGAGACATATATACAGGAGGAGCTACTTGCCATCAACACAGGAAGGTCTGTTTCTTGTAGTCCCAGCCACTTTCCCAGGTAGACAGGAGCATTTTACTGTTTGTGATCTTTCCTCAATTCGATTCTTATTACAGCATCTGTGTGCTGCTATAACTTCACACGTTCCTCCTTCTGGCAAAAAAAGAAAGAAGAAAAAAAAGAAGAAAAAGAAGAAGAGAATATTGACACTCTGGTTAGGAAGAGCAGCAGTGGCTAATCAAAGCACCCAGGCATGCTCCTGCCTGCGTCTCTGCACAGCTTCCATACAGGTGGGATTACAACGTTATTTTTCCCATTATGTTTGCTCCTGCATAAGCAAGGTGCTACCATACTGCAGTTTTAATAGGAAATGTAGATAAAAGTCTCTCTACAGTAGCTGTAGTCTGCCTGTCTTATATTAGAATCTTCTCTGTCATCAGCAGAAGTTTTGGCCTAAAAATGACTGTGTCAAAGTTTGGGCCTGAGGAAATGTAAGTAACATATTACAGAAAATGTGCAACAACTGTTGGCTGATTTTATGCTTGTAATATTGGAGGCCTCTTTCCCTAAATATTCTATTGTACAAGGACAAGGGCTAAGGAATCCTTGTAAAAATGAGATTTGGCTCCAAATATTTGATTTTATGCCAGTACTCAGCCCTTAGGGAATAACAACCAGCCTCTCTGAATTACAGGATGGTCCAACAACACTTCCGTTTCATACCTCTCTCACTAAATTGGCAGTTTTAAGGCAGAAAACATTCCCATTGGGTGCAAGATCACCAGGCTTAATTTGTCTGTATTTGTTCTTTGTGAACATTTGCAATAGTTTGGTTAGATGGAGAACACAAAGGAGCGATAGACAGATAGACAGTGGCTTAGGGTTTATGAATACCTGATGTTTGTGGCATATGCTGTGCACAGAAACAAAGTGTCAAGTGTATTATTTCCATTCACCTTAGCAGTGCAGGGCAAGGAGATGAGAAGCCACATTGGGCTAATGAACTGCCCAAGTAATTTCCCAGTTCCTCAGTTCAGATTGTATTTAGCTCATAATGACCAAGTATTTATAGCGCAAGTCTGTTCCCCACAGATATTTGGCTACTTTATGAAACTGCGGTATAAATTTGGCAGGATTTGTTTAAACTTAGTGCAAAACGTCATGCACAGCCTACTGAAGAACACGATGTGTAAGAAGGTTTTCTTTATACCACTATGAAATGTCAGCTGTACATTGCTTTTACTATAGCATAAAAACCTTTATTCCTGTCTTTGGCTTTCACTCTTTTTGCAACTACTTTGAGAGCTCTTCAATACTTCCATAACCCTGTATCCAGGTCAGAGAATAAGCAGTGTGGAGGTGCTGATAAACATCTGGCTGTGAGCAAGGGATGTTGGAAAAGGTCTGGGAGTCCAGTGGCATCTCCATGCTCAGAAGTTAGTCCTGTTACCTGGTGATTCTACAAATGTGACATTTCTTGGTGAAGCACTGGGCTGGACGAACAGGGAGGAATCCCCCTTGACTGTATGCAGTTAAGGTCATATGGTGGTGTGCATTAAATTGTACCCACAGTATTAAGTGGTACAACTACCAATAAACAGGGACGCCATAAAGTGTGGAAATGATGTTGAATATTAAACTTTCAAACCACTCATCTTCCACGGTGAGTCAGTATATGAAAGCCTGTGAACTTCCATTAGGGTAAACGAGCTTAGGTGGTGTGGTCATGGGGTTAAGCACTGATGAGTCTGCAAGCGTGAGACAAGACCAACTCTGCAGCAAATATTTAACTCATCTGGAGAGAAATGCTACTTCATGTGTTAGTTATTAGGCACATTTGGCCTGCTGACACGAGCTTTTTGAAAGCCAGTGGGTGATAGAGAAGAGAGATCCCAACAATTCAGAAAGCCATCATCTGACAAACGGCCTTTTAAGTGTCTCTTAGGAGTAAGAGGAATTGTGATAATCAACTCAGCCCTGAATGGTTGCATTTTTCTGTGAAGTAATTCCTCAGATAAAATCCCTGTTCCCCCATCCAAATCATATTGAAAGCAAGGAAAATGGTCTCACTGGTTTAATTCATCTTACAGTCATGCCCTAAGAGAAGAAAGATTTGTGATTTTATTGATTGTAACCTCAACAATAAAGTATGCAGTAATAAGCATTTCTAATTTTAGACTACATAGACTGTGTGGTAAATATCTGTGAATACGCTAAATGCTTAATTTTCTCTATTAATTTGTTGTATGAGTACTAATAACTACATCAGCTAGTCTTGCTTATTTGGTTAACTATGCAAAATAAGGGGTTATGGTGAATGAGCTTCATAACACCTTTAATTGTTACGTGGAAGCTCAAGGTGCTGCAGCAATAAAGAATTTAACCCAAAGTGTGTAGTTGTAAGAGCGGAAAAACAATGAAAGTATAAAAGCAATGAAAAAAACACTTCTTTTACCACCAGACAGCTAAGTACGTTAATTGAAACTTTCATCTGCATGAGCTATAACTGTAATCCCCATAATAATAATAAGACCCTTCCCAGTGCTGACACAGAAGAAACAAAATACATTTCACATGGAGAAAGTTCTGAATGTTACACACACAGTTTTCCTGGAAAATGTGGTATGTATGAGCAGATTTTTCATTAGCCTATGAGTGACTACTGGATAGCATTGCATGGAGTGTTTTGCCGGTACCTATTGTACCAGCCATGCATATACACGTTAGACTTATTAAAAGCCACATACAAAACGGGAATAGACAGAGGTATCCAACAAATTCAAATGAAAACAGTGAGACCAGGGAAAAAAAAAAATAATCGAAAAATCATGCTCTTGATTATGCTGTCCACAGAAATATAAATATATAAGAAATATACTAGGGGGTGGGGTGGTGTTTCCAATTTAAATTTCTATTTCAGCTGTACAAATGAGGAAACAAGTTAGAGCAGGGAGGGGAACGAGAATCAATCTTCAGTTTCCATTGAAAAGAGATTCAACATATTCAGATATATATGTGAAGTACCTTTTTATTCTGTGGTTTTCAGTTATTTCCTATAATTTGATGGGGGGGGGGGGCACCAGGAAATGCTACAATACCAATATCTGAGGGCTTCTGCTCCTGAGCCAGTGATTTTTTTCTCAGGGATTCTTCTAGGCTATGGGAAACCTGTTGAGATGTTACAGTGCTGAGAGCCCTGAGAAACTATGAATTATTGACCTGATAGGCTGTGAGTGCAGCAAAAGTTTGAATCATTGTCACCAAACCCAGAAATATCTTTTTTTGAAGTTTATGGTCTATTGAGCTAAGGTAGCTTCTGGCTTTGTTTGCACAATAACAGCCTCACCTAACTCATTCAAGTCAAAAGGGGATTTGCCATTAATCTTAAAAGCAAAAGAAAGGGCTCTAAAATGCTCCAAGCAAGTGTTTTCTGAATGTTTTGTTGACAGTTACATTTCATGGAGTGGCTTCTTTAGCCACCTGCAAGAAAAACAGCTTATGTTTTCTTAATACCCTGCTGCCCCCCAAAAATCCAAAAAAGATTGGAAATGGAATAGGAACTTGCAAATCAGCAAAAGATTTGCTCTTTCTACAAGGAGCTTCAGAGATGACTGAAAACGCCCCAACATGACTTATACCCTCTTCACACCAAACATTACCAGGACTTGATAATAAGAACAGCTGGTCCTTCCTGAGTGCTCAGTTCACAGGATACCCTCAGCTTTGCACGAAGCAAATGTGATGCCTGCCAAAGCAAGAGGGACAGAATGGGCTGCTGGGGAGGATGCTGGGCTGTTGAAGATGGAAACTATCTGTGGCATTACAATTTTGCTCATGTCTTCTAGCCTTCCAGAAATCTTTGTTCTGCATAGTCTTAAAATATGAAACTGCAGAAATAATACCTCATTCTCGCTGTAAAACAGGAACAACTGTTACTCTTCCAAATGGTTTAATTCTACTTGAAGGAGACTAAACTCCTGAAATCATATTCATGTTTGTCTCTGTTACAAAGCCACCTTGAGCTTACACACTGCAGAGTGAGATATTTTATCATTAGTATGAGACTACTGTGGGTGGCTGTGATTTAAAATATCTAATCACCTACAGGGTCTGAGTGTGTGCCAGACAGAAGCCAAAAAGCCATCTTCTAGTCATCTCTTTGTTTTATATCTCTAGCTGAGAGGTAATAATAAAAGCATATTTTGCACTTCAAAATTATAACTTGCCTCCGTATTCTAGCCAAGCCTGAACTTATCAGTAAACAAACATAAAAAAGGCAAACAGCAGTACTGATTTGTGTTATACATTGTGGAAGTCATTAACTATGACTCAGGTAGCAAAACTTATACGTTCTCTCTTTGACAGTGATGATAATTTAATAGTATTTGACTCTGCTGAGTTACATGGAGCATCCTGCAGCAATGAGAGAGGTTGTTTATCAAAATGATAAACATGTTTTCATTTCCTCCTTGGCTGCATGTATGTGATCAGAAGTCTAAGGCCGTCAAGAATTCACTTACTCTGGCCACCAGACAGACATTAAGCTATTCAGGACCATCTGTGCCTGAAATGAGTTCCACTTAATGGACCTTCCTAGGGCAGGTCAGTCATAATGAATGCATGTGTGCATGAATGCATGAGCGAAGCACTGCTTAGGTGAGACTTCTTGTGTTGTTTGGTGGAGGCACAGACGGCTGATGGATAAGATATGCCTTTCTTTTGGGGGTCATACGCCCATGATTTTAGAATTCAGATCCTCCGTTAGATTTTGTTTCTATTGCATTGTCAATGCACCATGCAACCTAATCCAGTTGAAGGTTGTTGTAAGAACTTGTTTGTATTTCTTGCAAAAAATAGCAAAACTCAAACGACTTCATAAGATTTGCTGGTCCGATTCTGCCCTCTGTTACACCATAAGCAATGTACCACAGGAACACAAGCAAAGGAAATCGTACAGACCAATTTTATCACCGTTTACAGCAGTTCATTAGGACTATTACTAGTTTTGATAGCTCTGTTTATTTATACAGCTTTATATATTACTAGTCAATGTTCCACTGTTGTTATCCTGTTTAGGGTCACATACCCATATGTTATTCTGATAAACACATAAGTATATGCAGATGTTGCTAGGCTTAGGAGATCAGAGAAAACTTTAAACAGAATTGAAGTTCTTTAGACTTCAAGCAAATGTTTAACAACATGGGAGTAAAAATTCTTCACACATGAAAACTTTCTGAAATCCTGCTTACAGAAACAAATGGGTGAAAAAATTTGCATCCTTGCCACCTCATGTCTCTACAAACATCCTAGAGAAAGAAAAGGCAACCCTGTGACAGCCATTTTTACATTTACTAAGAAGACTTCAGATTTGGGGGCTGCAGTTTGAAGAGTTTGCAGTTTGAATAAGCTTTGGAAACTGCCCAGGTGTAATTAATACATTCATAAGCTTTAATCAAAATGTTTATGCCAGCTAATGTGCCAGAACTATAGACTACACTGCGCTCAGGGGGAAATACTATACTTTAAGAAATAATAAGCTACTACTATGTGGGCTGAAAGCCCACAGCACTCTTTCTTGGTGAGTGGTGCAACATTCCTGTTCAGTTCAGGCCCCAGGTCCTATACTGCTGATAATGACCCTATTTTGAGTAAGACCAACGTTATTGTCTTGGTTTGTGTTGGCCCATTACACATGGTCAAAATCTGGAGAAGAACTGCTCAACAAAGCAGGTCAGATACACCTGGAAATTAATATCATTGTAATCCAAGGTTTTGATACATTCTGGAGTCAGAATTCATAAGCTAAGAGGGGCAACGTGCATTTAGCACAGGCATCTCTGGTTATTTATGGTGCTATAAGCTAATTTTCTAAGAGCTGTTTCAACACAAAAGGCCATTTACATGAAATTAAACTTTTCTACAAAAAATAGGTAACTAAAGAATTTCTAGAGGAAAATAATAATAAGATTTTTGTTCTGCAGAATGTTAATATTTCATTTGAATACTAACTCTCTTTTCTTTTTCGTTTGTATTTTATTTTCCATTCAGTATAACAGGGGAAGCAGGGATATGCAAAGCTCTAATTAGCACATGGATTTGTAGTCTTTTACGTTTTTCTACTAATGGTCTCTGCCATCAGCCACAGGAGGCTTTTTATCTGAGAGATTTACAGATTCTTACACTTACACCCAGAACAGACTCTGATCCTCGAGAACTGGTTTATTCACAGAAATTAAAAATAAGTATTATTTTTGTAAAGGAGAAATGGTCTGGATTCTACTCTTGAATTCACAAAGAAAACCCAGAGCACACCAATGTATGAGATGTGGGTGGATCTAGGGCAGGCTTATGGATTTCCATATCAAACCAATACACACACTAGAGAATAGATCTTTCTGCTAAAAGGCCTTGCAAATTGATCTCCTGAGAAATTTGCACAGGACCTTATTCTTACGCATATTTAAATTAAAAAAAAAAGGAAAATCTCTTAAAGATGAATCAAAGGAAAATGGTACCCAGAAAAACAAGGCATCATTCTAGCTACTGCCTCTGGCACAATGTATCTCAAATGGCAGTGCAATAACCAGCGTCGGCTGAGGTATTCAAGAGGACAACAGGGCAAGAATGGCTGGAGAGGAATGCTGATGAGGAATTTGCTTCTAGCTGTTATCGAAGCAGAGTTACGGGTAGTCTTAATTATGATTTTGCATGCACATGTACAGTGTAACCATACACAAAAATGACATGGTTTATGAGAAAATCCCACCTACTGTGTGTGTACGCAGTCCCTGACAAGACAGCAGTAAAAGCAGACAGGCAGAGCTGCCTGCACATACCCATACACATACCCCATCCACCTGATTGCTTTTTTACAGGGTGTATTGAAAGTTAATTGCAATAGGTACTATTAGCATTCTTGTATTGATGAACTGCAAAAAGCAGATATGCAACCCAAGAGGCAGTCAAGAATCCAATGTGCTCTTAGTGGGAATCTTCACTCCATTAACGAGATCTCTTTCACTTCAAATGAGATAAACTTACAGCAACTTTAAAAAATGGAGGTTTGAAATTAGAAGTTTTGGTGGGATTTACAGCTCTGGAATACCATTGAGAGATATACATGAAGAGGCAGGACTTCAACATTCCAGGAAGAGAAAAAAAGTTATTTTTGGGAAATAAGTTCCGTATCACAAAGTAATAGGCATTATGACTCTAAATTTTGTTGAATTTCAGCAAGAAATGACACTCCTAAAGGTCTGTATCACTTGTAAATGGGATTTCTTGGTCTAAATTATGTAGGCCTGATAAGGCTGAACATAAAATATGGAAGTATCTTTTAAGAAATCTTGCTCTTAGTCACTTGGGTGGTTTAGAAAATTTAATATTTGATATGTCAGAGAGGATAAAAAAAAAAGGAAAAAACAGCTTGGGGAAAATAGATGTAATATGCCTGCATTCAAGCACTGCTCCTCCTATAACCGCAGGCAGCAGTATAAGATACAGATTAAAAAGACCTGCTATGCTATTCTGGTCATTGCTTTACAGCTGCACAATTCTGCCATAGAACAAATTTTCTAGGTATCAAAGCTGTGGAGAAATGAACATTGCTGCTGCTGAACAGAAACGAGCATTTCCAATACTGGCATCTCTACTTCTTTGCTAGAGTGCAGTGAAAATCTGAAGTGGAAGCAGTCCTGAAAATATCCTAAAACTTGAGTGAACTACTGAATATTGTTCTTCAGGCCTCAAAATGTTGCTCTAAATGCTGCCAGAAAAAGGCATCCAAAGAATGGATGTTAAGTTAAATGAATCTCAGAAAAGAAACACAATGAAAAAAATATAGGATAATTCTCTTTTCAGATGGAATAATTAGGCTGATAAGAAATATGATTTAGCAGAGCTGCTGATGAGAAATGAATATAGAATTGTGCACTAGAATTAGTTACTAAGAAAGGATTTAGAAATTATTCTATGTCAACCACACGAGTGCTGTTTAGTCCTGCCAGAGTCTCTTGGCTTTCCCCAAACACCTTGAGGTTTCTGGATCTCTAAAACTGCATATGCTTTTCACTAAATGCCTTTATCTTCACCCTCCTCTCCAAATTAGGAAACTATATTACTTTTCGCATCAACAGCAAGAGATAACCCAAGATTGCTTGTTACACCTATAACACATCCTTTATTGTTTCGTGTGATACATGAAAATCTCACACCAAGGATTTCTGTTAAATATTCATAAATTAATCTACTGATTACAAAGATGATGACAATATGCAACTTTAGAATGCAGGCTTTAAGTCAAGACAAAATGATGCAAGGATCTTAAACTCTTGTGGAAAAACAGAATGATGTTGTTCTATACAATTTGTCTTTTGATATGATTGCTGCAGATAAATCCATCCCCAGATAGTTTTACCCACTAAGGTGATTAGCCTATGGAGAGTCTATGATGTGTTTACTGAGCAGAGTAACATAGTTTATGGTAATGCTCTTGTCATGCTTTATAAATGTGTGAGGTGGTTTTTATGAAGTAGTTAGATAAGGGGTGGTGAAAGTAATGGGATCCATAAAGAATGTACAATGATGAAGAGCTAGGATTGCAGAGACACGATAGACAGACTGATACAGTAATTCTCTGTAACCAGTGCAGAAGCTGCATTAATCTTCCAAAGAATGGCAATAAATTAAAAAAAAAAAAAAAACAAGGGGGAAAGGGACTAAAGGGATTTGGCCAATGTGTAAGACCGAGATGTTAGGGTGAGGTCAAAGTGAAGACCGTAGGTTACAGCATATGGAAAGAACATGTCACTGTACAGGTGCTGGATGCCACGGGCAGCAGCAGTAAATTCTATCCTGTGCTGCAGCTAGCAGTGTCAAGCAATCATTTCTCTGTCATTTTCCCATGGACAAGTGTGCACATTATCCCACCCCATATATTCCTAGAGTCATTCACACTGTGACCACCAGCAGCTGGTCCTGCTTTTGAGCAGAAAATTATAGCTTTGCCAGGAACTGACTGTACAATGGTACAGAAGGACAGAGGATGGACCTGAAGGAACTGAAGCAATCAGCTGGTTTTGCATGAAAAAGCGTTTTACACTGCATACATTATCTGCAGCAGAAGAACCTGGTAGTTTCCAGCCTCAGGAATTTATAGCATTCATTACTGAACCTTACTTAGCTTCAAGCACAGTCAAACACTTCAGTAAATGTTCTGGACTGGATATGAAAACGGCAATGTCTTAATTTTCAGACTACTACACCGTGGTTATAAATCAATGAGTTAAAAAATTCTCTCTTAAAATAATCCATTTCATCCAGACCTAAGCATGATTAAGCTGTTTTCCTACTGGTCAGGACCAAAATATGCTGAGGAAGAGGGGTGGAAGCAGAGGATGGCATGGGATTCAAATCTTACTGTTCTCAAAATTTAACCCTTCACTGTGGCCACTTCAATGGGACGCTTTAGTGGAGGGTGGTTACTTCCTCCTCACCAAAACTGTAAGGCAGAGGGACAGTAGCAATACTTGATTTCATACTGAATTGTTTTCTTCTTTTCGTTTTGTTTTGGTAACATTCACCTCAAAAAAAAACCCAAGTCTGATTCTTTTTCTCCCTTTCCAAACCTCCTTTCCCTTACATTTTCCCACAGTCACTATCTTGAGCTGCCAATTTTAACATGAGTCCCCAGGTTTTGATGTCTTTCTCCTCCCTATTTGTGCTGATGAGCAGTATTTTACTTCCTGTCACCTGGATTTGCTCTGTCTTTCCGCTCCAGCTCTCAGCATACAGTTCTAACCCTAATTTATTCTAGTTCCTCCCCCAGTACCCTTTTTGTTACTGAATTGAATGTTTCTCTCTCTTCTCCCTTGAAGCTCCTGGTGAACAACACAATGCAATACTACCTCCTAATAATCGATCACCTGTCTCCTGTTCAAATTTGTACTGTTTCTTTGAATACATGTACAATTCAGTTCACTCTGTTCCCTTATAATATGAATAAAAATGGCTGCATACTTGAGTGGAAATACATGAAGTCTACTGAGGAAATAATTTCCTACTCTGAAAGCAACATGTGACACGTACAGCATTGGCTTGAAATCATATTAATTTATTTTTTAATAAACAGTAGCAGCATGCAGGGAGCTCTGCGGTTAACAGAACCAAAAAGGCCAGGCAGAAAATGCATTTGTTTTTCTCTCTCCTGTTTACCTTTGGTAATGATGAGTATTCACCCAAACAGTATCTCCGACAATTTGGAATCAGCTTTTTTAATTAAAAGCTGCTTTTTAAACAGATTTTTGATATTTTTTTTTACTAGAACATCTTTGGTGAAACTCATTGACACTTCATTGGCAAGCAGCAAAAAATTTAAATTCAAGATAAAATCTCTATGCCTCCGGGGGTGTATAATTCATATTACTCACTACTTTCAGCTAATGATTTCCAGTTTCTTTCCAAGGTAGTACTACAGCCAAGAAACTTTGTGCCTTGCATCCTCATCAAAAAGGGCCAAGTATCTTGAAAACTGAAGTTTTCAAGACAGAAGGCAGTAGGAAATTATTTGAACTATGTCTCTTATGATCACATTTTACATTAAAAAAAAAATCCAGACAAGCAATAAATAAAACCCTAAAGCCTTTTAGTCCAAAATAAACCAAGTGATATATTTCAAGGCAATCATACAAAGAGAAAAAAGATACATGAATGTGTACTTATGCATGCACTGCAAATTCCTAAGGAAACACAGCTAGTCTGATATGCTGCAGGTGCTGTGCTAATCACAGCACTGCATGCTAACGCTTCTTGTACCCTCGATTCTTTTTTGACTTGTCTTGATGCATGTCCAGCCTTGACCATTTTCAGGCTAGTTGGAAAAACACCATTTCATTCAACCCCAACTGTTTTGCTTCAGATAATTTCGGTTTAGCTGACATCCCATGGGGTTCATGTGCATCCAGGGTGTGCAGCTCTAGGTGAGCCCCAGCAGAGAAACTATCATAATGCTCTGAACCCTCAGTTCAGCTTCCTGAATTTTCAGTTTTGAAAGTTTTGGATAATGCCGAATATAAACTGGGTTCTCATTACAAATAAAAAAAAAAAAGAAGAGAAATGCCTGAAAACTAGAAATAGGGCATCACTGCCAACTCGTTTTAATAGCGCTGGAAATTAGAAGCAGAAAAGGTCATCTTCCCCAGTTCTTTTCCAGTATCAAAATATTTTATTTCCCTCTGCACACTCATGAGCATCTTCTCAATTTATTTTCACATCATTTAAGCAATTGGGCTTCTACTGGTGCAACAGAGGATGTTTTGAAGATACCATTCTAGCGTTTAATGTGATCTACCATTGGGCTGAACAGCAAAAAAAAATGTCCTGTGATTTTTTGCTCAGTTTTCCTCATTAACCCTAATTGTAATGCTATGACCAACTGAACAGAGCTATTCCCTATTCTATGTTTACAGATGTCAGAAAGTTTTAGGTGGTCATCACATCCCCCATCATCATTATCACCGCTTAGACAAGCTGTGCAACTGCTGTTTCTCTTCATCTTTCTTTGCAAGCCTGCTTCCATCACCTTAATTATGTCTACAGCTCTTCTCTACATCATTGACATAACTGGTACTGATGTTTTTAAAATTCCACTATATAACAATAACATTATTATTAACAGTGATAAAATTCTGCTTTTAAGATGATGAGTGTCATTATCTCCAGTTAAGAGAGGAAATCTGCCCTATTTTCCCAACCCGGCATTTGCATCTAGTCTGCTCTTCAGTACTGTTAACTAAGACACAGACAACTAACACAAGTTCATCAAGTTTCAAGAATATTTGAGCATCACTTTCTTTACACAGGTATTTATCCATCACCGCTTAGGCACACAGGCACTATGGAGATAGACAGGGAATGAAAAACAATGGATAGATAGAAGCAGAGACAGATGCCATGTATTAGAAAATTTAGCCAACAGTCTGAGAGTGGAAGAGGAATGCCATACCTAATTGAAACGGTGCTTTGTGCTTTTGAGCAGTGTTCTCAACAAGGAAGGAGACTATTACCTTCTGCTCTTGGAGAAAATGCCATCACTTTCCTATTTTTTTTCCCATCTCTACAGCAGCTAGCAATTTTCCAGCATTAATACTTGAATAGTTCTTTTCCCCAGATATATTAGTTCACATTTTTCTAGTTCCACTCATCGTATATCCTGGGCCTGCAATTTTTTCTATGAGTTTTTGTCTTTCATGACATCTGTCATACCACATAGTTTAATACCACTGGAGAATGGGCAGAGACCCTGTTTTTTATGAGCCACGACCTGCATAGAGCAGTCCCCAAATATTTATTCTAAAACTTGAAAGATTAAAGTGACTTTTTGCTTGACAGAAAACTAAACTGGCACTTGCATTACTTCTATGGCCCAAAAAGGAGAAAGGGAACAGACTCTTAAGCCCAACCTGCTAAGATATCCAGCACTGCAAAGACGTCAGTATGCCTTTTTTTCCAAAGGTACTCTTCTCCTTACTGCTATCAAACTGCACGCTAACAAAGAGGAATTTAAACCCTGCAGCCAGGAAACTACTGACTTTCCACTGAACAAACAACAGTGTAATATCAGAAATACCTTTAAGGCAGGCTTGGTTGACAAACAGGTGTTCTCTCTGTAAGACAGTTTTCTTATTGATCTGTGCTAACATCTTCCAGAAGTGAACAATCTCATTGCCATGTCAAAGGCTAACCATCTGTGAACAAGTAATGCAGCCAGAAAATCCATGTTGCTACAATAACAGCTTTAGGACGTGGCTCTTATTTCAATCACTAGAAAAAGAAATCCAGAGAAAACATCTAAAACATTCTTTTTCTGGTAAATTTGTGTTTCTAGAAAAATACTTTTGCTTACGCAAACTTCATCTAAATAAGTTGCAATAATTTACACACTCTAGCAAGCAGGTAAGTTACTGAAGTAATTGGAAAGCTCATTTATTCCATTTCCTCCTTTGATATTGCAATCACCTTTTCACAGTCTCATGCACCACAGCTCTTCTCTTATTCAGAAAGTATAATTCTCTGTGGGACAAATCGCCTCTTTAATATCTGAATATGTACATTAGTACTTTCAGGATCAGACACTTCACATCAATAAACAATATTCAACCACACTAGAACCAGAATTTTAAAGGCCATTTCAAAGGATTGATATGCAAGCACAGAATCATACTGAGAGGCACACTAGTGACTCAACTGGGCTGGAACAGAAATCTAATGGCAGGACTTTCTCAGACCAGGAGAAGGTCTTTTAAGAAATTTTCTAGCTCAGTGAGATAGCACTAGGTCCTGACTAACTGTCATGTCAGAGGATGCTGAGGCTGCTGGGAACAAGGTTTGAATGAGGGATTTAATAATCTCTCTGCTCCCTTAAAAACAAGAACCAGGATCTTCCCTATATCAAGTTGATGAGTTATTATTATTATCTGCCTTTGAGAAATTACTGGACATTGAACAGTCTATAACCAAGTGTTACATTTATAGTTTTAGCATTGAAAAATCTAAGGTTCTGGCTAGATCTGGAAGGCTTAAACTTTGCCCTCTCCCTTACTGGTTATGCTTGGGGAACACCTTCACAGAGTACCACCAGCATGGCATGCAGAAACTGTGGTTCCCATCTTCCTGATGGTGACCTGCAAGGAGCAAAGATGAGCTCCTGGTTTCCTCTACCCAGGCAAGAGTGCTTGAGAGAAGATATTTCACTGGCACAGTGGAATACTAAGACGTCCAGCATGACTAGCAACTACTGAAGTGAAAGCTTCAGTACCTTCATAGTTACTGCTAAGATAATGGTGTCAGTGCAGCAGGCATTGGAGCAGAAAGCACACTGGTCTGTAAGATTTGAGCTCCTGGTCCTGAGCTACAGCACAGACAGAGTCTGACAGAAGGGAATCCTTAACCCCAAGACTTTTCAGCTCAGTGCACAGCACAAGAGAAAGCTGGGCTAGGAAGAGGCACAGTGGGATGCAGCTGCCCCAAATGTCCCATTCTCCTTTCCTGCTTTGTTCCTTCATGTTGTTGTTGCAGCAGTCAAAAGTCTATCATCCCCTGCCAATGTTGGCAAGTTACCTGTGAGGTCTATTAAACTGGTGCATAAATATTCCACTGCTTGCTGCTTTCCAAACAGATCAAATCTCCTGAGCATTTGTGGTCTTCACCCCGCTATCACTATTTGGTTGACTTGCTTCAGCTGAAAATTTGCACGATCTTGAAGCATTAATTCCAATCCTTTTTAAACTAGGTTGGATAAAGAAAATATTGCAGAGACTGATAATACAAAAAACTACTGCAGAAAGCTACAATAGAAAATACAGCACTGTCAGTAATTCAACAAGCTCATGGGTCTCTCGGTCCCTTTCAACCCAAAACCTCAAAACCAAGCAATTGGCACTTCTTGATGTATATTTGCATACTTGTTTACTTTTCAAAGTAATTAGCTCTTAAAGTATTACCAGGGACCTGAACAAATGTACCACACAGCTCCAAAAACAATACAAGAGAAACTGTTTGTATTTGAATGAATTTACTTCGCTGGTACCATGCATGTATCAGCTGAGTGAACACTTAATGTTGAACATTAATTATACAAACAAAAGAAATAGCACAAAGCTGTTGTCTCTGTTAGTTTTCTTCCAAGATTAATCTTTGTTTATGTTGGAGGTTTTGTGTCCTAAATAAATTACTGTGACTGCTTCAAAAGGGCTGATATTTAAGATGATTGAAAATATGCCCCGATCAATGCCCTAGACAAACAAACTCTTAGCTGTTGATGCTCACTCACTGACCCTCACTTGCTAAGAAATTCTTTTTATCATGCTGTGAATTTCATCAGATGGTCATCAGCATGATGCACTGATGATAGCTTTCCTCCCTTCTGGCCAGTTACCTAACATATGGCTTTCCAATCAACTGCTTTTGGTTTTATGACTTTTTTTCTGATCCTTAAGAGAGAGGGCATCAGAACGTAGTGACAAAGAAAAGAGTAAAACTGCACTGAAACTTCTTGAAGAAATACAGATTTGAAGTGAATGTTTAAGCCAAGCTCCCCAGATACTTTTGGCTGTTGATTAAAATAAATAGAAGAAAAAAAAGGGGCAGAGAGGGAGAGGAAAATCAAGTCATTTTGGCAAAAGATTATGGCAATAAAGATGATGCAAACGTCAATAGCAACAGGAGAAATAAAATATTCCATTTCAGTCGAAGTCCCTTGGGTAAGAATGAAACAGTGCCTTAAGAAAACTCCAGGCACTTCACAACTAGCAGACACTATCTCATCAAGGTTATTTTCTGAGAAGTATCACCCATTGGTCTTTGTACGGGTCCCATAGGAGAGCTAGGTCTAATTATGGCTGACATGTTGTGGATTTTTGAAAGCCCTGCACAGAATTAGGTTTTATTAACCTGGTTATGAACCCATGACATCCATCATAGCTTCACTCATTGCTTCCTAATAGGTGGCTTTGGTGTCTGTGCAAGAGGAAACGCAAACGTTGAAGAGCTTCAGCAGACTGTAAAATTAGTTACCGTTCACAGTCACAAGAATCAACCTCTCTGCCCAGTTTCCCACCATAAAGCTAAACGGGATTCCCTGTCTCTTCTGTATAATAACTGAAATTAAGAAAACCAAAATACATGTAGTCCATATCCTCTAGGCAAAAAAGATAGCAGTGTTATGTTCCTCATGTGATTTCTCTTAAAATAATGAAGTTTTATATAGAAAATACTTCCTCTTTTATTTGTAGAGCTCTGAGATTTTTAGTATGGAAAGAACTATTAGAGAAGTACAAAAAATAAGAGCTTACAATTCATTCAAAATTCATGAATGAAAAATATAAGATGGAAGAAATTACATGTATATTTTTAAGGGAAGGTTCATAATTCCATGTTTAAAAAACTAAAACTTTTGAACACACTTCTAGTCTCTCAGGAACAGTAAATGACAGTTACAAGGTTAGATGACAGTTCTCTGAACAGCTGGTCTGACATACAACAGCAATTCTGCAACTCTTAGCCTGGGTACAATGTTAGCACTTATTTCCTACGAACAAGACAGTTCTTCACTGACCCTGCTAGCTAAAAGAATAACTAAATCAAGTTATCCCACACTACCTGCTGCTTTGGGGTAGCTATATGGAAATGTGCTAAAAGACCTAAGTGCTAGAAAAGGTTAAGATGAATACCCTGAATAACAGGCACCATTCTGAAACCTCACATTTGGCACCAAAATAAAGACCTCCAAAATAATTTGCTAGTCCAGAAAGTGTTTAGATCTGACTTTATTCATGACAAAACCAATAAATACTTATTAATAAAACCCAGTAAAATGGCAAAATAAACTGAAGAGGAAAAAAAAGTCAACTGCAACTCATTGACACAACCCCCAAAACCCTATAAGAGGACATTAGGTTTGCCCAACCTAAATAAAACCTCATATTACCAAAGTAAATATTAAACTCACAGTGACATTAATATCAGTTAAACTTGCATGTTTCTAACCAAAATAAGAATGACTTTCTGAAAAAGACTACTATTAGTGTTGAACAAGAAGTGTGGTCTGAGATGATGTGTAATCAGGGCATTGATAAATGCCACTTTTCACTGTACCTTCCAGTACCAAATCCAGGAGTTATGACAGAATATGCAGTTGAAGGTTTAAACAAATAAGGGATACTTTCTCACACAAGACACATGAACTGAAGGTTTTCCATGAACTCATGAAGTGGTTAGACAAGCAAATGGGAGACAACTCTTTTAAAGGTTACTAAACACAATCCCTACATCAGAAACTATCAAAACCTGGAAAGTCTAAGGGGGAATTCTCCCTATTTTTTTAATCAATCCTATACTCTGCCTTTGCATGTGCTTCAACTGCCACTGGAGCAAGACACTGGATTCCTGACCTGATCAAGTATGGTTGGTTTTAAATTCCCAGAGATGGTCCCAATGTCCCAGAAGTCATTCTTCTAGTCATCCAAAAATAGTAGCCTACCACAGACCATGACCAAGTTATTTAGAACACATATTCCTGACACAGGTTCCATATTGGAAATTGCATATCCTGTTGCAGGTCTTGCATTTCCATTTTTTTCTATTCTTATCCAGAACAAATCTCTTTCACGCTTCCATCTCTGTATTCTCTTTGTATTAAAACCACATCACTTTTGACATGCTCTCTCAAAAGAAGACTTGTGCTGTGAAATGCCATCAGAAGAACACAGTTTTATTCATTTCATTCATCATCTGACAGCCTGCCTCATGCAGCCTTGTCCAGTGTCACTGCTACAGGACAGCACAGGGAAGGAAATGTCAAAGGTGTCACCAACACTCCCCAATTCTTTGATTTCTGCTGTTAGCCACACCTTTTCCAAAACTTCTTTGTGCTTTGGCTTCAACATGAGGATCAATCTCTGATGCATCCAAGGATGTGTCCCAGGTTCTCTATTAAACGGCCCTTAAATGTGTAAAAACCTGGAACATAAGTAGTGACAAACTGGATCGGAACAATTGTCCATCATTTGTTCTGCACTCATTCTGAGAGATGAAACACAAAGGACTTCAAAAAACACTAAAGAAACCCCTAAATGAGACAATTACAATGCAGCCTGCTTACATACATTCTGGGGAATAAGAGCTCCTATCTCTTTGGAAGCATTTTTAATCTTAGGCAAATTGATTTTCATGATGTTCAAATCATCCAGACAAATATCCATATTATTCTATGTCTCTTGTACTACTAAGTCAATTTTTGCCTATATATTTTCTTGTCTCTCAAACCTATTATGTGGCTCCTCTTTGAGTTTTCACTGGTGCTTTGGATTTTATCATAGAAGGAGGGATGAGGGGGTGGGAATACGTAGTGACGTTCAAGAATCTAGTATTCCATCCAGTATTCCCCATCCCATTTTTACCCTTGTATGCTGAAGCAAGGCACCAGTTTAGCCACACCAGTTTAGCCACACCTACTTCACTTTGATATTGTTTTTACCAATAACCAATGTTTTCATAATAAATCATCCTCTGCAGTTTCCCCAGATAGGTGAATTTTCCATCACCGCTACAAGAGCAGGAGGGGGCCTCAAGTGACTCCTCCCTGGGACTACTCTAGCTCTGCTTTCTAATAATGCTTGGCCTCTTTCTGTTTTCCTCCTACCCTCTTGGGCTTGAACTTGTGTTATGCTATCGTGCAGTCTCTGCTATCCCCTAGAAACGATTCACCACACCATCCCCCAGGTGCTCTTGTCTCTCCACAGTTTGCATGTTGACAACACCTTCCTTACTTCTTCACTTACATGATCCTTCACAGGTCCATTATTCATTTTTCAGAGCACAATCTTGTTACCAAATCACACACTGGATCATGTTAACTGTAGTGCAGAGTGAGCCGATGTGCTGCTCAGGAGATGAATCGGGTCTTTGAATAGAGTAGCTAAGATTTAATTAGAGTACAGTACTGTGAGAGACATCCACAAGGACTACCTGTAACCCAGAGATGATTCTTCAAGTGGAACTTTAAATGCCCCTCTCCCTCCATTGTATATAAAGGAAGAATAATGCTCCAAGGCTAACATCAGCCTTTATGATTTTCCTTCAGTGTACACATTTTTATTTTTTCTGCTTTTATCAACATTGGAAATCCATTCATTTAGTTTTCTTAGTCCCTGTGAAACTCTGTTGTACTCTCCTTCACCCAAGATTATCAATTGTATCAGTCTTTCTAAGTCAGTCTATCCATGTGCTTCATAAGAAACTATTCTTTTTTGCCTTACTTTTCCAAAGTTGCCAAATTGTTGCCCAAACCTTTGGTAAATCTAATTTAAGGTAAACATATCTCTTAGTGCTAATTGATTAGCATTAAAAGTCAGATACAACTGCAACAAATATTTCCGTGTACATCTGGAAATACTTGAAAGTAGCATTAGCACATTAAATGCATTACTGAAGATAATTCCATTATTAGCACACACAAACCCCCTACATGTACACACACTGTTACATAAGCATTATTTAACTTCACTTTTTCTTGGCTACCCAAATATAAGGAGACTTTAAGACTAGTCTATATGCAGTATGAAAGAATTTCGTAATAGAGCAGGGACCACAAACTGCATACACTTTTTAGCAGTGGTTGTACATGTCAGCCTGTAAAAACTCTGGATGCACAGGGCTGGCAATTGCACACATCAGCATCCACTCAGGTCTGCAAGCAGCAGTGCTGAGCATGACTGTTCGTGGTCTCTGTGTGCAGATATAAAGAGTTTTCCATGTTTTACTCATAGGGCCTATTGCAGAAAATCTGTGTTCATTAGGGAAGAGCAGTACATTTTTCTATTTTTTTTTTTGAGCATTAAAATATGTTCTGCAATGTATTTTTAGCTCAGTTCATTAAATACATGCACAAACATGCCCACATATCTATAATTCCACCAGGCTACTCTTATAGTTTTGCTAAGCAATATTAAACACTGTGCACTGCATATTTTGTGTTTTACTATTCCTGCCATGAGCTTCACAAACTTAATTGCCAAAGTGACAATATTTCAGAGTTGTGAATTGAGGACATTGTTGGAAGTCAATGTATTACATCTGCAGTGGTGGAAGGCAGATCCTTGCTATCAGGGGGTTTGTGTGGAAGTGTTAGAAAGTCAATTCTGCTGAATACCATCCATGCCTACAAGGTACCGTATGTCACTAAGGGATATGTCAAGCTCTTTCTACTACACTGCTAGATTCTTGATGCCAATCATCAAAGAGCAATTGGAGAAAAGGCAAACTGCTATCACCCTTGTACATGGTTTTCAAAATATACTTTAGACTATGGATAAGAGATGTTGATTCCCTTTCCTAAATACGATAACATGTTAATGCCTTTACACTTAAGTCTTTTCACAAACTACCTCCTGTCCACTTTGATTTTTCCTTTGATTGCAGCAAATCACATTCACATCAGTTTAACAGAATAGCAACACTGATAGATGTCTGTAACACTCAATTCAGCTTCAACTTCCCAGTCTCAAACTAGGTGTTGCATATGGAGTGAGGGGGTATTTCTTCATTCCTATGCCTACTATTACCAAATTAATTACTAGGTGTCTAAACATCATTCACAGGTAAAACAGGAGGGGAAAGCTCTGTCTTTGATAACACAGTAGAATCAACAGCTATAATTGGTGAATCAGATGGTAATAAAATACAGAAGAAGTGGAACAGAAAAAGAAAAAAGCTGAAGTTATGATTCAGTAGCATTAGGAATTTGAAGAAAACAAACATTTCCGTCTCTGGCTCAGCTCTCACTCACTTTGAATTTCCTCAGCTATTTTGAGCATATGTAGCAAAATCCACTGAAGTATCTTTCTAAGATGCTTTTCAGGAATTTATGTAGCTGAAAAGAAATCTAACTCATCAAGAGAGCTCATAGTGATAAAGTTGAAAGGAGATTTGGTCCCTATGTGCCACACAAAATCTCAAGGCAAAATCCTGGTCCCACTGAAGAAACTGGCAAATGTGGACAGGACTTCACTCTATCTGCTTAATTATTTAAACTGAAAACTGCCTTACTTATGGAATGAGGACTGCACAAAACTCATCTGCCTTCAATGCAAGAGGGGAAAGTGAAATTTGAAAGTTCGTTTTGTGGAGTTGCTCCTTTCTCCCCTGCTCTGAGCTGTAAACGACTCAATTACTAGACCATCATCAAAAAGTCTTTAAACTTTATTCACCACACTGCCAGGAACCCAGGTCTTTCTTTAGTTAATTTTGCCATGCAGAAGTATCTTCCCATATGTGTTAACCTCCAAGATTGGGTGAGTTTCTTGTTCTAATTTTCCAGCAAAATAGTTCAAGGAACAGAAAGGATGAAATAAAACATTCAAAGGATCATGCAACACCAGATCATTGTGTCTGGCTGTTGAGGCTGAAGGGATCCAGACAAAAAAAACCTACTCTAATAAAGGCAGTGTTGCATGCCTTTCCTAAGAAAATTCATAGGCATCAGGTATAAAATGTTAAAATCACTTGATCCTGCATGATGTATTTACACATTTGGACTAAATTATACAATCATAATTCCAAAAGTTTTTTGAGTGAACAAACATGAAACCTTCTCATTAAACCCCTAACGTCTAACATACCATTATTTCTACTGAAAATTAGCTACTGAATTAATGAAGAGCTCCATCACATCTCTAAAGGCTACAAGCCAGGATCATTGCTAGGGAAGAGCATTTTTAGTAGTGTGTGCCCCACAATAACTGAGCACTAACTGCTTTATGAACAACTGTACCACCTCTTCTCAGTGATCTACTGTGTTCATCATAGTGCCAAGAAACTCCCTGCTATATGCTTAAATTTATTGTACTTTCTTAAAGGAGTGGTTGTTTGGCTGGCTGGAGAGAGTTTTCTACCTGGATGAGTCAATAAAGTAACAGTGCATTGATTTATTTGAGAAAAGTTATAGCCACAGCAAGATTGACTGGAAGTTGCTTGGCAGACAGTTTTATTTTGGAGAGAAAACAGAGTTTCAGAAAGGACTTGATTTTTGGATTCCTGCACCTAGGTTGTACGGTTGAGATTTTCGCTTTTACTACGACAGTTGGTTAAATGTTGGCAAATATTAAAATAATATAAAAAGAGTTGGTAAAATGTTAAAAAAGTTAATATTTTTTCAGTTGGTTTCACTGCTTTCCAGCTCAAGCAAATGACTATTAAAGCTCATATAAAACATGACCAAAAATAGTCTTTGTTATAATAAAGTAATAGTTATATCTTAACTTGGAGATACAAGAACCCTGATTACAGTTTCTATAAGGCTCACCCTGTTTATTCTTTTGAGTCCAGATAAAAAAGCCCTGTCTCATTAAGGTGACTGATGCACTGTATTGCCTGGAAGGTTCCCTATAAACTGCAAATCTCCTTGCAGGACCTTCTGCTGCCTGGGGCTGGGACCTTCTTTAGCTCTTAAGTGTTTCTCAGCATGGGCAAGCTGCTTCCCTGCTGAGAGGGTCCACTGATTATCTAGCCCCATAAACTCCTTTCTGAGTAGCATCCGAAATGGTCCAGGGGAGCATGAAGATGTTTAATGGCAACATGCACACAACTACTACAATCCTATCCCCAGGAACTTCATGAGATTATTCAGTAATTTCACTAATTAGCTATTTTAGCTTCATCAACATCGTTTGCATGGTGTCAGTCACTGGAGAGCCTATTCACCAAATAAAATCAGAATGAGCCTTTTTGTATGTGTTGGGGTTTTGTTCTGTTTTGTGGGTTTTTTTGCAGGTGAAGCACAACATTTAGTCATCATTCTTCCCATCACAGGTGGCAATCCCATTTTCTCAGTGACTATGCCTCTTATTATTTATCTGCTGCTTTCTTGCTGTTCCTCTAATTCTTTTTAATCTTTGCACTGTCCTACAATTGTTCCTGAATACTGATATCTCCCAGAGTCTTTGTCCCTTGAAAAGCCAGATAATGCAGCAAGTAGCTGCTAGAAATACAAAATACTTAACTACCTAACCATTTGAGAAATCCCAGCTCTGCTGAAGCTGCGGAAACCCATTTCAAGTCACCAAACAGCAATTATTATTATGACTTTTATGCAACAACAGGCTGTATTATGTTTGTTCAAAAGACCAGGCAATAGAAGATAATAAAAGGGTCATCAGTTAATGCTAAATGATAGGATCTATTTTCAACTATAAAATCAGAGACTGGGTGCAACTTCACTCCTACAATCTTCTTTAAAAAAAAAAGCAAGTAAAGAAGAATGAGAGAAATTTTATGCATTGACTTTGAAGCAGGGCATATGCTGTACTTAACTGGAGATTATAATGTCACTTAAGGATGTATTTGCACATGCTCAGAGTGGATATCTCTAAAATCTGTGTTCATATGTATAAACACAAACTCATTTTTAAACATATATATGCATAAAGGTTCAGCTAGCTTAGAATTTAAAATTCAATTGTATTTTCCTCAGGAGTCCCTGACTATCTTGAAAGATATATGCAGTTAGCAGATAGCTTGAGGTACATTCAAACAACTGCTCTGCCTTTACCTGCTGTTATTATCAGGAAACAAGCAGAAACTGAGTGATGTCTTCTACTGTTAACCTAAAAACATCGCAGGCACTAGTGTGTGCTTTAAACCGTTTCTGTCTGAATAGCTTTCTTAACGTCACCTGGCATATTCTGACATTTAGCACCTATTTGCAAGTCAGGTAAAAAATTGAATATACAGATCATTTTCTAAAACAAAGTATCACATTTTGGTGATAATCCTGGCTCACCCTGTGAATGCTAATTTCACATGCATCCAGATAGAAATGATCTATTATATTAATTAACTGTATCAGAGTTAAAAACTCTT
The DNA here is from genome assembly GCF_033815535.1 of Pezoporus flaviventris. NCBI lineage: Eukaryota > Metazoa > Chordata > Aves > Psittaciformes > Psittacidae > Pezoporus > Pezoporus flaviventris. Next base: position 5,412,542 of record NW_026892569.1, read on the forward strand.
TGGATTATTTTTCCATTCTCTACTGTTTAAAAATACCAAAATCAGAATCCTGAACTGGATCCACAACTAATGGGGATCATCGTAGCTATTACTGCTTGATATGTCTACTTGATATAGCTTCAATAATTTACAATCTGATCCATGAAGCTAACATTGCCATAAACTAGATGCAGCATCTCCTGCAAAATTATTCCCTTTTTTAACGCAATTTGGTGTTTCTGTTCTTTATTGGTGTCTTTAAGGTCTTTGTTTTAGCATGTCAATATATATATATAAAACTTATTTTGCTTATTTGGCTGTCATGTATTATCTACATGACATTATCAACACTGTCAAGCATCTGCTGCCTAGCAGTCACATTCAGTGCATTAGATCATGCAAAGCTTTTGACTGCAAGTGGATCATTAAGCTTATGTGTAAACACTTGCATCATAACCATTGGAACCACTATGAAAGGAAGCTTTCTTTCTGTATTATAACAGAGAAGGGGTCACACTCTTTTCTGTGCAACTGTTTAAAATCTAGCATGAACTCTTCTCATTTTCCTGGTTTGGACTGCTATGGAAAATTCTGACTGAGCACACATTAATGGCTTTGGCACAGGTTGCAACTTCTCTTTCTCAGTCTGTTGCACAGTCCTGAGTCATGATTGCTTATTCTTGGTCTTCAATTCCCACATTCCTTTGTTTGATCAAAACCCAACTGTGTCACATCTACAGATTAATTATGAGAGTTATATGCAGCAAATAATGTTTTTCAAAGATATTTTAGATACAGAAAACAACAAATGATAGTGATGCAAAGACTCCATATACTTCAACGTTTCAGTCTAATCTTTGATCCTGCAGCTCCTTGTATACACCATTATACAATTATCACCCATGTATCCCTGAATTCTCACGTATTTATTCTAGCTCTCACTCTTTCAGTCACACAAATACTTATTTGCACATGTTCCTTCTGTAGATGCAGTAACCACTTTGTGCAACTGTGGTAAGCAATCTTCACTACCATTTCATTTTATGTTTAGGAATGATCAATAGTAGAGAAGCTATATCCATCTCCTGCCTGCATGTCTGCGGCTAATACACAGCCGCACACACCTCATAGCCTTACAGACCTTATCACACGTAATTACAAAGCATATTCCCTAGTATTACAATAAATACACAAAGCAACCCATATTCATGTTGTTATGATATCAGGCAGGATGGACAAAACACGGCAGCTCCACTAAGGTGATGAAGTCAAAGAGACTTCTACTCAATAAGAACTGAAGAAATTACATTAGGAATTTGATATCATTAAGAGGTCCTTTCTGTAAGTTACACGTAAGTTGCATTGTATTTACCCACTGTTTTCAACTGCAGAATATTTTAGATTGTTATATTACACTGCATGCCGTTTAGAAGTTCTTATTCAGCAGCTCTTATCGGTTTCAGATGGAAGCAATTGGACTCAGACCATATGAAAATCTTTGAGGGGTTATTAAGGAGATAAAGAATTCGAGGGGTTATTGGAAAAAATGAATCTGATGTCTTTGCTTACCCCACAGGCAAATGCTTATTTTTATTCCTGTTTCCAGAGGCAGAGCTCCAAAAATGTAGGCAATACTAGGAGTAAGCTATTACTTATCATAGTCTTTGCATATATTAGAACAGTAAAATCAGAGTGGTGCCACAGAATGTCCTTACACATCCATGTGGAGAGGTAGACAGATGCATATACATAAGGCATACTACTACTTAAACTCTTTAGTTAGCTGGAAAAATCATCCTTCAATCCTAAACTGCCCCTGAAATTTGGATACACGGGATTTCAGATGAATATTTTATACTACATCTTCAAGGCCCTTCACTACAAGAAGTAAAATAATTGTTATTAAATTCTCAGGAGATTACAAGGCTTCTCCAGAACACAGTGCAGAGGAGAGACTGGGCCTCTGTGGTGCACAGCTTAGCACTGGGGAAGTAGATTTTGCTTTTTGAAGGATATTTGCCTCCAGCATAATACCAATAATGGAAATAATATCAGATCATATAAAGCTGAAGCTTTTATCCTCTATAGAACTAAGGAATGATGAGAGAAGTACTCTGGGAATTTTACCCTTTAGATTAAATATTTGAGTCGTGAAAGTCTGAGACAATCAGTTTCAGTTCTGAAATTACCTTGCTATCTCAAGCATAGGAAGAATGAAAGACACTTTCTGTATTACAATTAAGACATGGAAAATCTTATTTTCAACAAGATTTTATGCTTAAAACAAGAAAAGATTTTTTTTTTTTTAATAGTGCTTAGCCTTGACGTCAGCTTTTCCAGCACCAGCTGAACTTCAGCCTGTGTGTTCAAGGAATGATCTGGTCCCCCCTTGCCCAGTTCAATAGAGAACCTCACCATTACATTGGGAAGCCACTCGGGAGACCTGGTCCTGCCTGCACTGGATTGCTATTCAAAGAACACTGCCAGCCTTTGCGAGGCAGCTTCAGTCCATCAGCACAAACATTGCTCCTTTAAACTCTCCTGTTTGCTGTGGCAATCATCCCTATTTCCAGGATAAGCCACTGCAGCAAACACATAGCAAGGGGGCTGTTACAACCTTTGGGGTACATTGCAGGGACAAACACATCTCTCAAACATATAGAGCTATAGTGTAACATGGTGTAATAATATCCTTGAGAAGTGTATGGTACCTGTTTATATATGGACAAAAGAGCTTACAAACTGTACTGAAATTTTCTTGGCTTAATAAAAATGAGGGTTTTATCAGAAGTTTCTACAGACATAACTATGTTCAGAGCCTACATTTTCTCTTTTCTTGCTCCCTAAATTCCTCCATGCAGAAACAATAAATTTGGCAATGGAGATGATACATTATATTTTTCTAAGTTATCTATCATCCCCTCTGCATTAGAACTAAATAAAGTTCTGCATTTGCTTTTCTGCAGCAGCACGCATGCACTGTACTGGTCATACGACAGTGACATCTGAGTTTCTGCTCTGTCTGCTTACAGAAGAAGCTCCTTACTTAACACCATTCAAAACCCAGCATGCAACCTAACAAATCACAACCATCTGCCTAGATGGGGTGGGCTTGGAGGGACTCAAAGGGTCCAAAGATTTCTTCACCCTCTTGGAAAGCATCAGGCTGGCCACCGGCATCCTGAGCAGCTATGGCAGCCAGCAGGCACAAAGAGGATGTGTCCCTCCCTGACACCTGGGGAACCATGGTGAGGCTTCCAAAAGTGTTTAGGACCTCTCAAGTCACAGGATTAGCACCTTTGATAAGAGACACATTTTAGCCTATTGTGTTTGAAGCTCAAAATAATTTCAGAGTAAAATCTTTGTGTTTTACCACAGTGCTTCAGGCTGGTGGGCAGATGAACTGCAGATGTCCTAAACAGTTTACCAAAGATTTGCTCCCAGAAAACTATACAAATAAGCACAAGCCACATAGAGTTTCTTTCTTTGCTCCAGCAGTGTTACTTCTGTAAGTTAGAATTTTCTCCGCCTTGTAAATTTGATCTGTAAAGCTTTTATGATGTTTCTGAAGAGTTTCCATTGACTAAAATAAATGGATTACAGATGCAGAGATGATCATGACAGAGGGATTACAAATGTTTGCAGAACTAATACTATTAATTCTCAGGGACACTTTACAAAGTAGACAAAGTAGCACGAGACTACTGTGTGTGTGCATGTGTATTCAGGAGTACATGAGATATATTTTCTTCTCTATAAAGAATGTATTAGATGCTAGTTGTAAAGAAGTGACATAATCTCTATATATGTAAATATTTTTTATATATATGAAAAGATTGTCATTTTGAGCGGAAGTGGACTAGGACAGAGGGGATTTGCCAGGTTGAAAGGTCAGAACTCAGTTCATTTGCCCAGTTCATTGACTTCTACCTCAGTAAATATACTTATTCAACAGAGTTTATGAGGGTCAGCATTGAAACAGCTGGGTGAAATCCTGTGACCTAGGTTACACAAGAGAATAGAATATATAATTCTAGTGACACTTTCTGACCTTAAAAATCCTTGAGTCAATGGAATAACTCTGTAAAAAGGAGAAAAGTTTCAGACATCTTCGAAATGCTGAGTCCATGAACCTTGGGAAGATTAAGCCCAAGTATTCCCTATTTTAATTTATTTTCTTTTTTCCATTGTTCAGATGTTAGACATCCACATATATAAAAGATAAAGTTTATAATTTGATTTAATTCTATCTCCATGTAATTCACTGGAGTCAATATATAATACAAGAAAAAACTTTAAGATACCATTAACTGTGCTCATTAAAATGATAAAGCAGAGGCTGCTTATTATGAAAAAGGGAGAGGTGTATGACATTTTTGGCCAATAATTGGGAAAAGATTTCCATATTCACATCTGAGTTACACATACGAAATGTTCGTGTTGGCACATACTGGTGCTGAAGCGTGACAGTTTCATAGCTCAGTTCCAAGTACAATGGATTGAGATTCTCTTGGCCAAAAACAGGCCAACAAAAATATTCCAGTGGCTTTCAGAGCTACAAAGGGATGATATGGGGTTGTGAGGTGGAAGGCACACTACACATGGGACTACCCAAGCTGCTTTGTGCAGGGTTACAAGGGAAAACCCATGACTATGAAGAAACTACAGAAAAATAAACTTCATTTGTATAAATTACTATTCTACAGAAGAACCACTTGCCTCACACCAGATGTATGGGTGGGCTCGGTGATGAAAAAGAAAAGGTTGCAAATAGAGCAGAGGAATACAGCAATAAAATATGTATCACCAGGGGATGACTCGGGTTTTTTATGCTGAGGCTGAAGGTGTGGAGCTTTCTGCAAAGCTGTGCAATTGGAAAAAATTCCACTCACACAATTAACCAAATTCCAAGAAAGAGAACCTTAAATCCAGTGGAACCTGAAGAGAGACTAATACAGCTTGACAGAAAACGTCTGAGTGATTAGAGGACTAACCAAAAGCTCTTTAGAGGCATCATGATCTTTGATAAGAAGGCCAAAGACTTGTACTTCTTTTCTATGACTAGTTGATTGGAACTATATAAATAGAGTAAAATACAACCTTGATTTATATATGGACCCCAAGTCCTGATAAATAAATAAATGGAAGCAATCTTAGTACAGCTAGTGGAAATAAATTAAGCTTTCTGACTTTAAGGTTAGCTTTATTTACTTAACAGAAAACAAGCTGCAGGTAACAATTTCACTACTACTAGGTTGCAGCATACGGTTAAAAGATTTTCCAGAACTGGGTACAGTCTAAATTGTACTTTTGGCAACTACTTGCATATCAAGCTGCAAAATCTGATCCAGATCTGCACTGTGAGGTGCTGTAAGAGAGATTTAAGAGATCTCTGATTTGGTGTTCTGCCGTTTTTCTAGAACCAGCTAATTACCAAGAACTATACTGCTGTCACTGCTGGTGAGCAACATATACGCACAGGTTCAAAAATTTTGTATGAGGAATAACACAGTTCTGGAACAGGACAAGTACTGATGGACCGAAGGTGAAATAGGCCCTCTGAATGTTTCAGCATTTTCCACATCCCCCTGAGTTTGCTTTCCATATGCATTTATTACTCAGGGATTTATCTGCACAATTTTGAGCTTAAAGCTCTTGGTACCTTAAAGAACTGTGCCCTATTATCCTATGTTTTCTTAATTCTTTTCCAGGTGCTGTATGACAGAGGCAACTGTTCAATACAACATGAAGTCTGTTTTTCTGAACCACCTTCCTCCTATTTACTCCCACATACGTGCTACTGAAGATGCAGTTAAAAGAAAAGGGAGGCAGGAGTAACAGTGCTTTGATTTTTCTAATATTTAATTATATTCCTAAATTGGATGAAAAGCAGGAAAATTATTAAGGATTTCTTTTTGGTTTGCAAATATTTTCCTTCCAGTTTTAGGACCAGATTTTTTTCAGACATGCCACAGGCAAAAATCCCCAGCCAAACAAAACAGAAAGTTGAATGCTTTTCCTAAGTACAAACTGTGCAGGTAGCTTACAGAAGATTACAAGTTGATAAAAAAATTGAGGTTAGTAATGTTGTTGAAATTTATGGGTGTCTAAATTAGCCTCTGTGGGGGCAATTCTTGCTTATGCAGAATTAAACATCAACTAGTTCTATGACAGTGGGAAGTGCTGCATTTAGCAAGCAAATGGAGTATATATGCATAATATATGAAGTCAGTAGAAATTCCACATCTCATTTTGCATGTGAATAGTTGAACTGAAATCTTCAGTACAAGTGTAAAAAGAAAGAAAGACAAAAAGAAGTCACAAGCGATGCCTGTTAGCTCCGATCCCACCTTCCAGATAAAGGGAGAAGCTATGGCAGATACAAAATAGCAGGTCCTTGACAAGCCCAAGGAAGCAAGTAGCTCTCCACGCACAAGACCTTTGCAGCTATGCTAAAGAGATCCACTTTCTCTGTGAAAAGCTGTCAAGTTTGGGAAGCAAAGATCAAACAACTGAAAAGACAAGCTTCAGGAAATCATGTCAACCATGTTAGCAGCCCTTGACTTATCTAAATGGGGAAAGCTCTGTAAAATTAAGATATACTGTATGTTAACACATAATGGCATTTGGGTCTGATATATGTTTGATGGGTGTTTGAGCAGTTTTTTTGTCTGGGTAAAGATAATTGTAGCTTAATGTTGAGACAATTATTCATGAAGACACCGGGGGACTCACATTAACAACTAGTTAGGTTCCAAGTTTTCAAGTGAAAGCGAACGATGAATTTCAGCTGTTTGTCTACAAATATTTAGCAATTATACAGATATGAAGACATTCAATAACACTCAGTAGCCATGGCAACCTGTTTTTGCTTTATTTGAAATTGGAATTCAAAGAGCGATTTGACTGGAGTAAAGCGTGCCATTTTTTATGCTTTATTGATTTAGGAACAAGATTTTAAACTTTTGTCCTATGTTGTGAATATGTCATTATGAGAACATACTGTTGCCTACTTTTCTATTTTCAATTCTCTATTTATACAAGTCATTCACACTTTTACTCACTGTCTCAGTTTTACTTCAGATCCAATGGAAATGCACTAATGACCTGGGCCCTTCTACCTGTCAGCCCTTAGCTTTTCTCCACATACCCACACTTATTTTCTCTCCTTTTTCATCATCCACATACAATGAATTACATTAAACTTTTAGCTGTAAAGAACATAGCAACTGATAGATCTGTACGGCTCATTTGAAATTCTGTTCTTGTTTTCACCTATAACAAAATGCAGCTAATTTCAAACTGCTTTATATTGCTTTTTATTTCAAAGACAATGTGGACACAGCTTCTCAGTGCAGATAACACCTCCTTGCATTAGGGCTGTTGGCAGCCAAGGCAGTAAATGCGTACCCCATCAGCCAGATCAGAAAGCCACCTGACACCAGTTACCATAAACTTACATGCTAGCCCACTAAAGAAACTGGTTTAATTCTACAGGTTGACACACCAAACGCTGGTAAAAACCTGCACGAACCCACAATAGAGGTGCTTGATTTTAAACTTTTGTGTACCCCATTGCTAAATGGGAACAGGAACCCCACCTCTGAGGACAAAGGGATACACACACATGAATCTGACAGCAGTCATTAACAATCTAATGTTGTAACAACTGGGTCTTGTGAAAAAACACAGGGTGCTTGAAGTTCAGCTGGAACAAACCGTGCTTCAGAATTATTCTAAACCCTAAGAATCCTCGGTCAGTATTGTATTGGTATTTCCAGGCTTGAAACCACTCACCTTGATAAACCTGTTCATACTTACGTTGCTTTTTTCTACAAAGCAAACAACTGCCTAGATAAAAGCTGAGTGTTTTCTTCTGTCTTGCTCTCAAGGATCAGTGGAGGGCTGCAGCTGCTGAAGAGGGGCTGCTGTGGACTGATAAAGGAGGTGGAACAGAGGACATGCATTCACAGTCTGCCTCTTGTGCTTTTCCCACCAGGTTTGGGGCTAGGAATGATTTTTTACTTCTGCATCAGATCTACATGGCTTTCAGGATGGTTGTGCCTTTCATTTTAGGAGAGGTGCACCTTTCCTGGGGGATCTTCCAGGTACCTCCCAGAATGTGCCTGGTCTCCCATCTTTCTCCTTTGCCCACCACACACTGTTAGTGTCTTGAATGCTTTGCAGTCTCAGTGCAGGGTATTTGGACAAAACTAAAAGCACAGTGTATAAGAGCAGTCAAAGTAAAACAAACAGTTACCTTTAGTACCCTTACGTTCCCTGAAACCACCAAGCTTCAAAGGTGGATATAGGCCAACAGTGACTTTTCTGCATACAAGAAAAATTGAAAGAGCTATGCAAGCAGTAGCTGCATAAAGTTGCAAGGCAATAAGCCAGATAGTTTTGCTAAGATCATTTCCAGGCAATGTTCCACTCCCAGTGGAGATTTTTATTGATCAGTAGTTATTTTTGCTTGCAATCAGCCATAGACTTGAAAAAAACCCACATCTCTTTAACGGAATATCATCTTAAAGTGTATCAAAACTAGAGGACCTTTTGATTACAGTGTACATCCACTCATTAAATTTATTTCCTCTATCTGCCTTCTGCTTGCTTTTTGGTATTTTCTTTTTCCACTGCTTAGAATCAGTAACAGCTCTGCCACTGTCAAACACAGCAGCATGAAGATGCAGGAGCTGCTGCAGATTAGAAAGCATCAGTCCCACATCATCCTGCTGAAGTTGGTACTCGGTACAGAACGGGACTTCTACCAGTGGATACTATTGCGGATGAGGGTTAGAGAACTGGGGTTTCAGCTGACTTTGTCTTCTGACAAGTTCTGACTTGTCTTGGAGCAAGCTGAGAGTCTGCATACTGTTAGCAAAGGTGGAGTTTATTTTTTAGGAAAATCCACACCTAATGTCATTCGCATCCATTCCTTTTTGGCTGTTGTGTTCAATTATAAGGGTGATACTGTCTATGTGAAACAAATATGTATTTGTCTTTAACCACCATTAAATGCAGATCTTTATGAATGCAGGTTACTATAGTTACACTAGCATTGTGGGTAATTCTTTCATTATAACTGCTGCATGTTTGTGTATAAACAGCTGAGCTGCATTTTTCTACTTTAATCTAAGAAGCCACAGGAAAGGCTTTGATTTAAAATTTGCTGATCAAGCCTGCAACATTAAAAATGTGAGATCAGGGTGAAAATGAAATCAGCACAATTCACTGCATTATTATTTTAAAACTTAAGGAAAAATGTACTTCAGAAAGCTCAAAAAATGTTACAATGAGTGGGTCCACAGTCCATTATGATTGAACATGTGCTTAACCATTCCACAGATACAGATTTTAATGCCAAATGATAGGCTTGTGTTAAGCAGACCATAAACATAAAGGTTTGCTCTATGTTAATGCTTCTGTGATACATCCAGATCTATTAAAAAGGAAATCTGCCTGATCAAATCCAACTGTTCAGCGTTTTGGGTGAGGGCTGTGATTTGGTTTGTTTAGGACTGTTTCATGGGGTGACTGATCACCTTAATAAAATGCTTCCTATTTTAATACGCATTAAAAAGTCAATAGAAGGCTAGTATTTTAATATCAATTTCAAAGAGAAATGGAGGACCCAACATAATTCTTCAACTACTTCTTTTGGTAAGAGTCCCTAATTCACCATGAATTTTACTACCAGAAGTCACCCGGATTTCTTAATGAAGTAATCCAAGCATTTGATAAGAAAAGCCCAAAAGAACGCTCTTCACTTCATGTAAATGTCTTAGGAACATTTCTGCTTTATCTTTATGACCTTCAGCCATAACCAAAAAGTAGAGGTTGAATAGCTTTGAGCTTCCAGGAAACACTGCTCAGAAGATAAGACAACTTGTAACGAAGAAGACAGAGAGCAGTGTTGCCCATGGCTGGTGTCTCATGCAGGAAGGCACACAGGGGAAGAGCAAGGAGGAAGAGAGAAAACCACAGCAGGGAAAGGGGGTAGCTCCAAGATTAGCTGGAGGAAAAGTAAGGGATTACTGAGGTCCTTCTGGTGCTGTTCTCTCAAGCACGCCTAACAAATCAGAATGAAGCAACAACAGAAATACTACAGTCATTTGCTATGGTCACTTTTCCCAGCACATTTTCAGCCAACAGAGGAAGACAATAAACAGTTTCTTACAAAGGCCAACCAGGACCAGTCTATCACCAGCACATCCATCTCAAAATAACACGACCCTGATTTCATAGTCTTTCCCCTTCAAGATTCAGCATGAAGTGCAGCAGAGGGCATAAAAGCTGTTTCCCCAGGGAACAAGCTGAGTGTTTCAGGAAACAGACAGCCCACTGCAGATGTGGTTTACAAAGTACCTGTATTATAGAATCACAGAATCATTTAGGCTGGAAAAGACCTGCAAGATCTTCGAGTCCAACCATTAACCTAACACTGCCAAGTCCACCACTAAACCATGTTCCTGCGTTACATGTCTTTTAAACAACTCCTGGGATGGTGACTGCACCACTTCCCTTGTCAATTCTTGACAGCCCTTGCAGTGAAGAAATTCTTCTTAATATCCAACCTAAACCTCTCCTGGTGCAACTTGAGTCCATTTCCTCTTGCTCTATCTCTTGTTACTTGGGAGAAGAGAGATTCTCACCTCACTACAGCCTCTTTGCAGGTAGTTGTAGAGAGAAATAAGGTCTCTCCTGACCATCCTTTTCTCCAGGCTTAACAACCTCAGTTCCCTCAGCTGCTCCTCAGAAGACTTGTGCTCTAGACCCTTCACCAGCTTCGTTGCTGGTAGGGAAGCTTAGAGGGTTTCACCCCTATCTTTCAGCAATAGCTGTTCCTACTAATTCTGTTCCTTGCAACTTACATGTAGTAAGTAATTCACATCTCAAACTCTCCTTTAATTTTCTTTAAATTTTATCTCAGTGCTGTCTTTTGCATTTAATGCCTCTGACTTCATTCGTGCCACGTAGGATTGCTTATTGAAAGTAACACATTTTTAATATGTGCATTAGTGCTGGTTTAGTCTCTACTTGGTCAGATCAGTGTACCTCTCATTTAATTACAACTTGAAAGGTTAGAAAGTTTTATCATGCACACATATTCTCTGGGAATTATCTGACTCTAAAATATAATTAATCATCCTCTGTTATGCTTTTATTATACCCACTGCTCTCTGGAGTCATTCCTTTATTTCTTCTTCATTCACATTCCTCTGACTTTCTTCTTCATTCTGTTACCACAGACCTCAGGTGAATTTTAGCCGACTACTCAGAAATGAGTGGATATTGTTAAACTCATTTGTCAACCACATTATCAACTCACAAACGCAAGATCTGCGCATATGTTTAGCATTTTCCATATATGGCAGCCCAAGTATTAACATGGATGGCATCTGCCAATGTTGACTAAAATTAAATTTTGGAACTACTGTAAATAATAAAGCAGTCATATAAAGATTATTTCTCTGGAGCATAAACTACCAGTAAACATGATTTGTATATTGTGTTTACAGCTGTTTCAACATCAACTGTTTGCTGTGGTTCATTAAAATGATTTGATTTGTCAGATTCCAGGACAGTTGCAAGTCTACCTATACTGGCCTGGATGAATGTAGTGACAACTCAGGTTTTCAGAACCATACACATATGCACTGGATTAGCGAGCTGAATTGAATAATAAAGCTTAAAAAGAGATTGTTAATCACATGTTTCTGATGAGAGAAATGAGAGAAGGAGTACCTCTGAGAGATGTTCCTAAGAAACAAAGAGTACAAATAGCAAAGCAATGTCCCCTGTGAAAAGAAAACCTCCTTTATAGACCTACATCTCACTTCCGTTCAACACACTGCAATCTTTTCCATTGACTTAGTGGAAGTTAAACTAGGACTTAGGCATGAAACTTAAATGATATTTCCATATAATATTCTCAATCTAGATAATAACATTCATACATCTAGGGAATGTTTTACTCTAACTTACAGTAAATCACAGGAACATTTTTGGTATCTATTTCATTCCCCTCATAACATCACAAGAGTCTAGATTTTCCCTCCTCTCTTTTCTTCCTTATACACATAATCAGGGCAGAGCAACAAAGAGCAAGCAGAAATTTAATTTCAGCTATGCAGCTATCTCTTCCCAAACAGAAATGGTAAGAACTCATGAAAAAAAAATAATAAATTAATGATTAGGGCTGTATTTAAGAGTCCAGCTATGCCAGAGAAGAGCAACAGATAAAGCATCATTGGCATCATTTAGAGTTTTGGGATAATTCATCTTTATGTCAGACCCTCTGGGTGTGAGCCTGAGTGGGGCTGACTATGAGCCTGATGCTGGACCCCAGGTGACTTTTATCTTCCCTGTCCCACATCCCCCAGCACACTCAGTCCCAGGTCACACAGGAAACTGAAAAGGCAAATACAGTGAATAACTACGGCAAGAGCAGCTGCCCTCTTGTCAGTTATCTAGCCTTGCTTTCCACCACTTTGCTACCCTCTCTTGCTCTCAGCCATTGTAAGAAGAGAACCTTAAGTGGCGTCCTACATGTGCACTGTTTTTCCTCCATTTACAGAGCACACAAGTTACATAGTGCAGAACAGAGGACAGGCATTGCCTGGCTTCTCACTCTATTGCAGACAATGCAATAGAAGCAACAACCACTTGAACAGCTGCGTCCTGGGCAAAAACATTCCATTTTTGCCTTCTTTCCCTGTGCAACTCCTTGCTCTTCACAGTCCTGAAGTGTTTTTCAACATTATTGAAAGCAATAAGGGTATCAGCGTGAGAGATAAGGATAGCACAGTGTGGCACTAAATTTATAGCATTTGGACATCACCGAAAGTGTCAGCGCAGCTTTTAAAGGCGTAATTTCCATACAGCAGCCAACTTAGCTGGATAAGAAATGACTGTAATTGCAGGGGTTCTGCAGCAATCCTGATTAACTAGTTCTAACCTGTGAGCTTTGGAGGTTTAGCAAACCTCATTTGACTCCTAAGTCTCCAAAGGCAATGTATGTGTTTCCACTGCTCACAGAATATTACAGGAATCCAAATCCTACACTTGCCATAATAAAAACACACATGGAATAACTGTTCATTGAGTGCATGTAAAAGCAAAGTGCTCAGCAAAGTACTTTGCAGCAACAGGCTTTCTCAGAAAGAACACACACACAAAGTATTTCAGCAGGAGAAATTCTCTTGCTGGTCACAGACAGGTTTGCTTCCAGGAAATCCTGTCCACTCTTAAAAACTCTGCTAAGGAAATGTAATGCTTCAAGGACACTGGAACAGGGAGAAGGAGGGAGAAAAATAGCTTCTTCAGTTTCCCACAATTCCAAGATTGAGAAGGGAATTGGTTTAGGTCAAAAAGTAATGCTTTTTAACAACAAAACCTCCGCATTTAGCACAGGCACAATCTGAAATGCTTCATTTAACCTAAAATAAAGTATTTTATTATGGTTTTGATTTATTTAACTCCTGAACAAAGGGTTGTTTCCTTTTTTAGCATGTAGAGCCTTTTTTTTCTGTTTAAAAAAAAATGCTGATTTGAAGCAAAAAGCGAAGAAGTTGGATCATTAAAGCACTGAAAGGAAATATTTTGGCATTTCTCATGAAATGGTTTTGAGCTCTCTCTTGTTCCTCTATTTTTTATCAGGAGCTATTTATAAGATTTGACCCAAATTCTTTTCTCCCCAGCTAGCTCCTATTTTTCAACTAATTTATTAGTTGTCCAGTAGTGCCCAAAATCTAAAGGTAGCATCAGCTTAGTTATCAAAGAATGCAGTAAAAAACCCTCTTAACACCTCAGAAAGAGAGAGCAAAAGGAAGAGGAGCCTTTCCTTACCACACTTCCACTTTTCAAGATTTCCTCAGAAGGAAATCAAAATGCATCTTCTCTCATTTGACAACATATTCCTTACTCCATGCCTGCCTGCAGGCACAGGACAGTTCTTGTGCTTTGTGCATATGCTGAAGCCCAAGTATTTGTTATAAAATCCCATTAGCACTCCTGCTCTGCCATCCTCCAGGCCTTGATGCTGGGATTTGAAGCTGTGTGTTCTCCTTTGCAACACATGCAACTAATTCCCATGGATTTCTGTGCATTTAAACAGCAACTTGTCCACTGGGTGAGGACTTGGATGGGAATTTGTAAGGCTAATGACACAAGGGTTTGGAATATGAGAGCCACTGAGTTTTCTGCTAGCAGTTACATTAAGTAAACCAGATATACATGGATTTTGCTCAGGAGCTGTGATACGAGCTGCAGAGTAGCTACTGAGGTATGCTTGGCCTGGTTTTTTTTTTTTACTATTTCCTATCCCTACCATTTTTCCATACTCATGTTCTAGTCTTCAATTTGAAGCAATTTACTGGGGCCAAATTCTTGGCCAGATGCTGGCACCAAGCAGCACTCCAGAAGTCACCACTGCAAAGACTGCTTTAGCTAAACTGGCAGAAGTAGGTTCTTTTATTTTAGCAAGTAGAAAGGTTTTGATATAGTTCAAATTATATAACCACATTTTCTTCCAGAAGGAGAAAGCCAGACCTTATTGAAGTCAAAAATCAAAACTCCCATTTACTTAAAAGGACCAAAAAGTTAAAACTCTAAAACTTTTGTAGCTTATAATGGAGAATCATAGGCAAGCCAGCTATCCCAATCATTTGCTGGATCTGTCTGAAGAGTTTGGTCTGAAAAACCTTTTTTAACCTCCAATTTTCTTGATAAGACTTAAGAAATGAAATTATCTGCAAAGAAGAAAAGCAAATGAATGACCTTTAATTCTGGAGCTAAAAAGTGGTCTTAGCTTTAGGTGCAAGTCATTTCTAATTAATTACAAACCATTGTAATTTGTACTAACTCAGTCCTTACCTTTTCATTAGCAAAGACTTCTGTCTGCCCACAAATCACTAATGATGGCTTTGTGGTGGCTGCGGCACACCCAAACCCACCAAACATCACACTGGTATTGGTTTTAGACTCACACAACACAGCTATTACCTTGTATTGCAACAGTGGATTGGATTAAATAGTGCAAGCTCCCTGCAGAACAAAGAGGTTTTGGAAGCATTTGTTAATATACTGAAATCATCAATGTTCTATAAAATAACAAAAAAAAATAATTGAAAAAGAATAGAGAAATAAAATGAGCAATTGCAAATTCACAAAGAGACATTTACACTGTCAGTCGACTACAGTGAGCAGGCAGAGTAAGGAACTGTGCATTAAATTAATGCATAGAACCTCAAAAGAGTATTAAATGCTGCAAATGAACATCAACAATTATGAGGTATTTAAAACTCTATCACAAATCAGCCTGGTGAGAGCACACAAACAGGTTTACGATGACCTCAGCACTATTGCACACACTCTTATCTGTTAAATTGCTTTGCGGCAACCTTAACTCATGTCCTTGACCATACTTTCAGAAGTATTAGTCTCTTGCTTTCCAAAGATCTGACAGTCCTTCTTTAGGGCTTTTGAATATAAGAAGTTCGGGGTTTTAAAGATTTATTAACTATTCTTGCTTTTTTCTTTGTAGATGCAGTCCATTCGTCCTCCTTACTACTGATACACAACTAAAGAGCTAAACCAACTGTGGAATATGGCATTAATTTATCACATGAACTAAAGCTACAGCTTTAGTTAGCCAACAGGTAGTCTGAAAATGAAAGAACTACCTATGGCAATGCATGAAATAGGACAGTTTCAAGGGTGCCGTAAGGAACATCTGTAAGACATGCTTGGAAATCCCTGGAGAAAATATGCTATCCAAATGCATAATATGGCATTTCTTCAGTCTTTCTCAGTCCATTCTCTCTATTGTGAGTCTCTCTCCTGGTCTAAGGTTTTTCTGGGATGGAAATAATTGACTGTGATGTTTGTCTCCATTTAGGTTTTTTTTTTTTCACTTATTCCCTTTGCATGTTCTACCCCATCCTGCCTTTTCTGTTTATACAACAAACTTTTTGAAGCAGAGACTTTCTCCTGTTCTGTCCATACTGTGTCTCAAAACACGGTGTCCCACCAGTGCTTGGTCTGTTGGCAGAACAATAATAGACTTGACAATTATTATTGGTCCGTGCTATTAAAGTTGCATCAGTGACATGAATGTGCAAAACCATCAGGCTGCTAGGAAGAATATCTGTAAGTATCTTAGCAGATGTCGTGTGTGTGAGTGGCTGAAGTAAGGAGCTAAACAAGTACAAATAGGTTTACAAAATGAGGAAAATGCTCAGGAAGGATGGAATTAGTTGGAACAGCACAAAATGGAGGTAGCGTGGTGCTAGATACTTACTTCACCTATCCTTGTTTTACATTAGGGGTCATACTCCATTACCTTTTGCTCCAAGCTCCAAGTCAAATTTGATTAGGGACTAATCTGATTCCACATAATGAGAATACTATTTAGGATGCATGCTTTAAATGTGGCTTTTAGTCCACAGTTTGTTAGGTTAATGAATTTAACAATTGAGATGATTTGTATGTTCCATGGGTGATTTGGCATGGAAGACATTTGTAAAATGTGCAAAACTGGCTGAAAATGGCATTTCAAGCAAAACAAGCAAATAATTATGGCTGATGCTCAACTTGAATTTGTCCTTCACTGATACACAGGCAGTTAATGTTTCTCAGATGTTTTAAAAAGTACAGTTAGAAAGCAGGAAATTCTTCCTAGAAATTTTCTGAGCTGATCTAGCAAAGTACTTTGGTGCTACACCTCCTACACTTACAGAGTGCCTCCAAAGGAGTATGGAACACCCCATGCTTGGAATACGCAGCATAAAACATCTGAAATCAGCACTCTTGTCTAGCTAGCCACCAGCAGATGCGCGTCAGATGTGGGACTTAACTCCCACTCACCAAATGCCCTACTCCTAGCCATTTCTCTGAGGAGGTCTCACCAAGGACCCTCTCTGAACAGATGCACCCATAGCCTTTCCATCAAAACATGAGCTTCGATCAGTCCTTTAGTTTTTAAAATGCAGTTGATGGTGTTGGAGCTTTCCTAATTTTTTTTGCACAGAAGTTTTGTAGCTGAAGTATTCAACCAGCCAAGCAGAGGCACAGATGCCCTCATCATCCACCTCTGCTGAGCTCCCTGGCCATTAAGTGACAGGCAGAGCAACCTGATGCTGCTGAGTAGCGGAAAGAACAAGAAAGCTGATAACTAACTCTTGAAAGATAAAAGCTCTGGATCCCAGACCCTGATTCCAAATGTACTGGCACATTTTATCTGGTCACTTGAGGTATGCTATTAAACCCAAACCATTTAGGTATCCCCAGAAGTGAGTAGCTTGATAGGCTTCCAGAGTTACAATTTCAGACACAGGAACCTGAATTTTGCCCTACCCTTACAGTGATGTTCAAATCCGGAATTGGATTTGTCTTGCTCATTCCTACTCCAGGACCTGAGAGCCGACTCCTTGTCAGAAGCACTGATGCAGAGTAGTGGCAGGGCAAAAAAACTCCAATAGCACTATAAATCAGTAATGACTTTTCTTACATTATGGGTTTGTTGCAGCACAAAGCTCTGCAATCAGGTGCTGCACACACTGCTCTTTTTGGAAATGTGGAGACACAGCACTGGGAGATTTCAAGCCAAGCCAACTATTCTAGGGGAAAGAGAGTTGTATTTCACATGGCACCATGAGGCTCTTTCGGAAGCAGCATCAACGAGGTACCTGAACAATGTCCTCACAAAACAAAGGAAAGGAAAAGAAAAACAAAACACACACAAACAAACAAAAGAAAAACAAAACAAAACAAAAAACATCTACCATAGTTAGACTGCATTTCAGGACTCATTCTGCTCTGTTTCCTTAGAGCTCTACTGCAAAGATCATCTTGCTGCCAGCATGTCACCAATTTCCCTGCTCCTCACAGTAGCTTCAGGGAACATGAAGTTCATTTTCCCTCTCCTCACTGAGTCAAAACCAAAATCTACAGGGAGAAGTGGTGCCACCTCCAGACAAAAAGGATGACAAGTTCAAAAGAACTTGGAGGAGGAGGAAATTCCTGGTGAAAAGATCCCAATCGATGCCTGGAATGAGCTGCAAAAGGTGATGAGACACTCCTCTCTACTCTTCACTCTTAAACACTCATGACACAGCATATGTCACCCATGGCAACCTTCTTTCATTGAAACCCATTTCTCTTACAGTAGCTTAAATATCATTTAAAATTACACAAGATATCAAGTCAGCCCTCTGTGAGTTTTTGTGCTGCTATTAGTACAAGTCAGCCCTAGTCTGCAAGGCTCCTGGTCAGCCCTTCTACGTGCACCATGGACTTGTTGGGTCCATGTAGAAAAGCAGATATATGACTCCTAAAGGCTTTAATTTCTGACACACAAACCGCACAAAAGCTCAGAATGGTGCTGTTGTGAACGACTGCTCTGCCATCCTATTTAAGACAGAAGTATTAGGTCTCCTGCTGAAGCAATATCTCTCTGTTAAGTGCTCAGGGTGTATCACAGGATTTGCCTTAGGGCAGAGACCATAGTGAGTACATTTTCTAGGTAATGAGCATCTGAGAAAAGGTTGTACAAGGAAGAGAAAAAGAAGCAGCAGCAGTGCTTTTCTTTAAGTATCAGTCATTTGATCAATCTTATTCCAGCTGGATGCTAACATTAAGGTTCATGCTGTAACTTACTGAGCTACGAGCAGCAGACATGATCCAGGGTGGATAATTCCTCTCCCACTGACAATCCAGGATCTATGACTTCTGAACAACTAGCTCAAGCACCTGACAACCTGACAGATATTTTATAAAGGTATATTTATTATGGGGTACTTCCTGACACAGATTTACTCAGCTGATTTTTGCCAACTAAGGATCTTGCCTTGCAAGGATGATAGCAGGCCAGGCTGGAGGAACATAATGAGAAACAAACAGTTGGTGTAAATTCTGCTGTTGCCTTCAAGTGCCTCAATTTTGCTTAATGGTGATTGTTTACAGCTCACAGCACAATACCAGTAAGGAAGTGGGGGAGCTAGTTAGCAGATTATAGGAAGAGAAAGGATTATGCATGTCCTTCTCCCAGAGTACATTACAGAAACTAAACCATTAATTCCCAAAATTTCTTTTAAGATACTCTTTATGTTGATCTGGTGATACTAGAGAGCTATCTAGTCCAGCGTTTATAGAAATAAGCTGGCAGGACTGTACTAATATTAGCATTTAGGAGAATTTATCTGGTTGAGTTAGCTTTGGACACATGTGCATTCTGTTGAAAAAAGCACACGAGGGGATCTTCAACAAGAAATAATCATTGCAATGAGCATAACGCTGGAAGCAAGCCTTGTTGATTGCTGGATGCTGACCAATGCGTTAGCAATCCTAACAATTATGTCCTTTGTGTGGATATTTAAACGTATCTATTGCTCATATCTTCTTCACGGTTTGCTTAACACTGACCTTCTGATTTCAGTTACTCATAACCAGAAGTAATTTGCCAAAGGTAACAACGGTAACAAGTAACAACTGTACTTAGGTTTAGCTGCCATATTGCCACAATAATATAACGGTATTAGCACCTAATGGCAGGGAAGATTTCAAGTCTCAGCACAGTGAGATAAATGGTACTAAATGTTAGACTACTGTGAAAGATTCAACAAAACATAATTACCATGATTATAGGCTATAAAAAGTAACATTACAAAAGAGCTCACTTAATACAAAGGAGAAGAGGAACAAAAAATAGATTTCTGCCTAGAGATCCCTTTTACACAATTACAGCACATTTCAGCAGTTGATACAAAAAGCTAGGTTGTTGTATCCAGAAAAGCAGAGAGAATTGGGTTTTTCATTAAAGCAGTGATATCTCCTCACTCCCTTTCTTCCATCTGGTTCTACTGGTTTTGTTCCAACAAGAGCTATTTTGATGGACCATGACCAATTTGTCACCATACAAAGGCATTAAGACAACATATCTTTCACATAAGAGTTTCACATGACCCACAGTGGCATACAGAAGGAAAAGGACTTTTCAAAGTTCCAAAGAAAACACAGTAGTAGTGGGAAAACTGCAAGAATATAAACTTTCTGTTGCAGACTGTATAGAAATATTTCCTCTTTTGGAAGATGCAAAGATGACTTTCATTAAATATTCTGTAACAAGCCCAGTGGACTGATCCCATGCATACATCCTGGTTTCAGCTGGGATAGAGTTAATTTTCTGCCTAGTAGCTGATGCAGTGCTGTGTTTGGGCTTTAGGATTACAATAACATGGATAATACACTGATGTTTTAGCCGTTGCTAAGTAGTATTTACCTTAAATGAATGACTTTCCAGTGTCCCATGCTCTGCCAGTGAGGAGGGACACAAGAAGCTGGAAGAGAGCAGAGACAGGAAACATGACCCAAACTAGCCAAAGGGATAGTGCATAGCATAGAACATCATGCACAGTACAGAAACTTGGGGGAATTTACTGGGAGCCACCAATCGCTGTCTGGGGACAGGCTGGGCATCAGTCAGCAGGTGGTGAGCAATTGTACTGTGCATCACTTGTCTTGCAGTTTATTCTTCTCTCTATTTCCTCTTACTATATTCACCTCAGAAAATACGTTTGTGAGTCTGTTACTTGAGTGAGCACCCACTCTTCATCTTCACAGTGTCACCTACGTCAGGTCTATATTTTAGCTTTTGACTCACTCATGAATGAATCTGGGGGACTTTATGCTGTTTGGCATGAGTGAATATTTACCAAAACCTCAAATGATTGCCAGCCATTCTTCTCCTGTTATATTGCGCTTATAATTTCTATCTCTTTCCAGTGGAAAAATGAGCGTACAAAAGTACTGCTCACTAGCAATGCAGCTTGTTAAAAATATTTTAATGACAGATGTTACACACAGCCACAATTCTTTTTTTTTTTTTTTGGTCCCATCAGTTGCTCCTCTTGCCAATTACATTTTTCCTCACTGCTGCAGTCCCGAGTTGCAGTCAGCTCAGACTCTGAGCTGAATTAAAAGCATAGCCCAGAAATATAATGATTGCCAAAATAATTAAAAGTTTTAACTAATGATTCTTTTGAATAACCTATACACAGACCACCATATTCTTGTTCTGGGTAACCTGCTATTTTTCCACTATGGGAGGCTTTCCCTAGCTAGACTGATAACATTCTGCTTTGCCATTTTGAGAAACTGAAGCATGAAAAGAAATCTTTTTGAAAAACGTTTTGAGTCCTTTTTTGTGCTTCAGAGAACTCAAATCTCTGTGTGTACTGTAAGAGCATAGATCTGTTGTGCCATTCACTAACTGAATGCAGGGAGTTTGAATTCAGCTGTGATACACTGAAAGAATACATGCAAAGGATACACCATGGTTGAAAGAAGAAGATCCATATAAACAATTGAGTTTGTTTTCTCTGTCATGAAAGGCAGAGGAAAAGGATGGAGTGGAAAGCCAAGGTACACACAGCACATGTGAGTTCATTTGAACCTCTGCCCTTGCTGGAACCTCCATGGGAGCAAGGCACACAGTGATGCTCTTGGAAGTACTTGCCTCCATCTTTAGCTACCTAAATAACATACCTACGCTATACTCTTACCATCTTAGTCATCATCATCAAAGCATAACATTGTATTTATATGCACTGAAGGCAACATTTCTATTAAATTCATGCCAGGTATTGAACAAAAGAGAAAAGCAGAAATGAAAGCAGCATTTACTATCTTTGCCTATAGTACGTTCTCCGAGGGGTATTTATACAGCATGAGGAATGGCCCAAAAAACAGCCTCATTAGTGGTCTCCCACTCCTCTGGCTGCAATTTAAGGAAAGACTTCAATCATGACACGATCACAAAGTGACAAAGAACACAAAGGAAGAAGTTGTTCAGAAACTCACAGCACATTCATTAATAGCCCTGGGAGAGATGTGCATTCCTCCAGCAGCTTTTCAGGCAGACACATGTATTGATCTCTGCAAGGTACTTCCTTCAGAGAGGCTGCACAGCAGTCCTGGTCACATCTTCCAAATGTCCTCATCTGTTCTGGAAATAACTAAACTCCTAAGAGCAGGACATCCTGTTTTTAACCTCCTCCACCTCCAGCCCCCTCCAGAATTTACTTTCTGCATCTGTGCTGAAAAGCTAGCTACAGCAGTTTCCCTTTCACCTTCCCACTCTTCTCTCCACACCGGCAAGCCACCGGAACCTCCTTTTTTCCTAAATTATAGCTGCTAACAGGAAAAGCAGAGAGAAGGCAAGGGGTACTGGTCAGCAGCCCAGTGTCAGTGGAGTTTGGGGTAGCTGAGCACAGCAATGCCATCACCTACTCAATGTGGGGAGCAAGCTCCTTGTAGACTAGAAATGGGGTCTTCTACTGCAGGCAGGACCTCTGCTTCCGTTCCCTCTGCTGTTGTTCAGGTGATACACCTGCCCACATTGTGGCTTTTTAACCTTTGTTTTAAGCTTAATTATTTATAATTTCACAACCTAAGCCATAAGCAGCGGGATATGGCACAGGGGGAATCTTTTATGCATACTGAAGTATTTGAATTTCAGCTTTGCTTAGGATCATTTTACATGAGTTGCTGATCACTAACCTGACTAATGATCCAATTGGAGGTAAAAGTTTCCTGGTGAAAGTGATAAAAAAAGACCCCCAAAACAATGCACAAAGTCTTTACAGTCATTCCAATCATTTTCCAAGTTCAGCTCATAGGTGACAAATTAATGCTTAAGCATATTGGAGGAGTATGTGGCCTTTATTTAAACAGCAACATAGCTATCAATTAAAGGACAAATTAGTTATACCTTTTGACTTACGTGCAAGGAAGAGAATTGCTACAGTATTAAAGAGTCTTTAACTAGTGGGTAGTCTGGTAATTAGGGAACTGTCAGAGCTTGTTATGTTATCTTGCAGCAGTTGGTGTTCAAAATACTTCTTGCCACTCATGATCTGAGTGGGATGTTGTTAATATGCAGCTACAGTCTACAAGAGTTCAAAGGGTAGAATTTAATTTAATACAGCAGAATGATACTGTAAAGTCTTAATTTTCAATTACTATGACACCAGGGAACTGCCCTTGAGAAAGGGCAGATAAAAAGACATTTTGGCATTTACAACTGTATGAATAAATAGGAAGGCAAAGACAAACAGTATTTCCAGGACTGTTACATTTGCAAGTTCAGTGGTTGTTTTTTAATTATTTTTTGCTGTACTAGTCTGTGAAACAGTTTTCCCCTGTCAACAGTTACAGTGCATCACTTGCAGATATTAGCTCACTCCAGGCAGCAGTTTCAAGGCCATCAAGAATAATACTTTGATATGCAGTGTATTGTAAGCCCAAGAACAGCTGATGGCCAAGAGTACAGAAGGATACAGAAAATAACTGCCTATTTTAGGAAAACCCCTTATTTTGAAACAAATGCCCAGCTACCTTGCAAATATGCTTTATCACTGAATTCACAAGACCAAATAGGCCACAGATATACAAATATTCGGGAGAAAGTCTCTCTGCCTTTCAGTTTTATCCCCAGTCACCACTGACCTCATCACCAAACTCTGCACTACAGAAATGATCCAGCTTCACCACCAGCCAAATTCTTCCTGGAGGCTGTGGACCACATTGGAAAGGATGGATTGAAGTATCCTCTTTCCTTGCTGATGCTCTGCTACTAACTGCAGTTGAATATACCCAACCCCAGCACACAAGAAGACTTTTGTATGAAAGACCTTATGTTCTTTATAAGGAATTATTCTGAAGTCAGTGGTAATAAGGAAAGCATAAAAACAGAGGAAGAAAGACTGCTTTAAAAGGCAAGTAACTTTTGCGTTGTAGGCAGTACTTCTGTCCCATTTAGGAGGGAAGACACTGAACACTGGCCCCATGTAGCACCTCTCACAGGAGAGCATCATCCTTGTGCTACCCTTAACAGCATAGCCTGTTACATGCCACCTGCAAGCACAAGTGCATTTTGTTAACCTGGTTTTCTCTGCCATCTTCAGAAGTGCCATCATGAATGTTCACTCCAGGGCAGCACAGCTCAATACAGAAACTTCCATATAAAACCCTTTCTCATGCCTGTGGTGAAGCAAAAAGCAATTTTGTCTTCATCCACATGCAGAGCCACATGTGACAAAGAGCTTGCTCACCTCCTTCGCCTGGAGCAGCAAGGTTTTCAGCTTCTCTTGTCTTAGGAATTATCAGAGACAGTTCTGAAATAATCCTTAGCAAAAGGATAACAAATCCCCCACATAAAAGGGAAACAAGAAACACTCTATGACCCTGGGACATTTCTTTTATCACTGAGGAGCACCAGTGACTTGCAATTTTAGACTTACAGTCAAGTTACTGCAGCTTAACAAGTTACACCAGGCTAGCAGAGGTGCACTAACCATGAAGGTGCATGCTCTTTGCCTGTGGTGAGTGCAAGGTGATGAAGCTTCTCAGGGAAATGGCTTTTAGAAGAGGCTGTCTTATCTTGTGCTCACCACAAAGACTGTAGACAATTGCAGGGGTTCAGCTGATCAGGTATTTTGTTACTACACCTTAGTAGCTTACAGGGGAGCCTTCAGCAGATGCATTAGACGCTGGATATCTATTTCAATGGGGAAACTGCACATCACCTGTGGCTTGACCTTCCAGATCTGCTTCAGGTCTGCACTCCTGACATTCACGCAGTTCTGAGTACCAGAGCTACCAGTTTCACAGCTCCCAGTGAAACTGAGTGAGATCAAACTCATGGAAAACTCCATGTTCCTGTCTGAAACAGCAGTGATTTTATTTTATGATGGTCTTTATGCCAAGTTTCACAACCAACCACTATCTGGGGGATGGCAGCAAAAATTGTATTTGTGGGTGTTTCCTACCAAACCTACGATACAAAAATGAATACTCCAAGACCAAATATCTAAAGAAATCTTTTATTAGAGCTGAATAAATAGCTATAATTGAATCCTGTGAAACAGACTGTCATTGGTGGGGGAAGGGATAAATAGCCATAATTGGAAGTTTACGTAGTGTGAGACTCCGCAGTGCAAAACTGTGCTATTAAAGTATTTTTTCTGATGTATTTTTAAAACATTTATAATTTATATAAAACCACCAGGTGGCACCTTTAAAGTTATTTAGCATGAAAGTCCAATAAAAAGCTCCTTAGGTTTTAACAGCGTGATACAATAGCTCTCACAGTATGAATAGTTAGCCAACTCATATTCAGTAGTGTAGGGAACAAAAGCACAATACTTAGTGCTCTCTGTCAAGTCAAGAAAAAGTCATTTCACCACTTACAGTGATTTACATGCATGGCAGGTCAGGCCAAAATGCCGGTGCCTTATCCAGGAAGGGAAAGAGAGCACAAAAGGTCAGAAACACCATCACAAGCACTAAATATAAAGCAGTTTCATTAGGCTTTCACTGATTCAAGATGTTGAAGGAAATCTGAACTGAAGCATGTCCTTCAAGTAGCATACATGCAGCATCATCCTAATTTGCTCAGTTCAAGCAGCAGAGATTGTGTCAGCTTATTTATAAGGCAATCGGCATGTGAGACACCAACATGAAGAAGTAGGAAAACAACCTGTTTTCAAGTTGTAGGCACAGAGAAATAATTCATTCGGGGTCTTTAATTTCCAATTCTGAGCTCTGACTTGTCCCTTGCTTTGTTTTTCAGCAGAATGAAAAATAAAGCTAAGGCAGAACCTCTAGCCTGAGGTCCCACTGTATAATCTCTCACTACAAGTCAGTGGGAGTCCATAGATGCAGCCATGGGCAGATTTTGTCTCTGTGCCTGTGATTAGCTATTTGAGGAAGTATGAAGAACAAAGAAAAAGAAACAAAACTTATTTTATATAGGACAGTTGCTTTTTCATGCTCTGTGCCACTGAGTACCACAGCTGTAACTTTGACTTGGACGAGCTTTGAAAAGGCAAACAGTAAAAAGAAATCATGATTACATCAACATCCATGGTGCAGGCAAATCTACTTTTCATTTCTTGTTCTATTATCAGTCTAGACTGGTAGCAACAGCACCATCAAAATGTAAGCCATTTTCCCCCTACTACAGCTTCTAACTCTTGCGTGTGGTGCAAGACCTGCATCTCACAGCACTTAGGGAGGGGACGTAGCATAACATCTTGCAGTGACAAACCTGCAGACCTGCTGAAAACTATATTGGCACGTGGGGAAGAACAGCATTTTACCAAGGGGAGTGGTATATAGGCTGTACGAACCAAGGCCTTGGCAGTGCCATGATGTACAAACCTCTTTTACAACCAGCCTGTCAGCTAGTGGCATCACAACATTATTCTGATTGGAACTTGATGATATTAAGGTCCTTTCCAACCCTAACTATTCTATGATTTGTCCAGTGCACAGAAACCAATTGTACAGTTTAGAGGAGACTGAGGGGTGACCTTATTAGTGTCTATAAATATATAAAGGGGGAGTGTCACGAGGACGGAGCCAGGCTCTACTCAGTGGCAAACAATGATAGGACAAGGGGTAATGGGTACAAACTGGAACACAAGAGGTTCCAAGTAAACTTGAGAAGAAACTTCTTCTCAGTGAGGGTGATGGAACACTGGAACAGGCTGCCCAGGGAGGTTGTGGAGTCTCCTTCCCTGGAGACATTCAAAACCCGCCTGGACACATTCCTGTGTAACATTATCTAGGTGTTCCTGATCCGGCAGGGGGATTGGACTAGATGACCTTTTGAGGTCCCTTCCAATCTCTAGCATACTGTGATACAGTGTACTGGATAGGGTGAGAGGGGAGCATTTTTTTCTGAACTGATAGTCCATTTTACTCTTGACTGACTTCCACAGATATTATTTAGAAGTGCTTCAAGGTGTTCTTTCAATAACCTCAAGTGTTAATAGTCTATTTAGTAGACCACCCAATAATCGAGACAAGCATCATTCATAGGATGAGGAGAAACATAACAGCTGATAAACAATGGAGGCACTACCATCAATTCATTCAGCTCAGTCAATGGTCAGGGCTTGAGAGAGAGCATAATGGTAACTTCATCTTGATAGGTAATTAATTAGTACTATTAATACTCAGGACAGCAATCTGGGCAAGAGGGTTCACAGGTACATGTGAACTCATTCTAGTGAACTGATACTAGTAAACTAGTATCAGATGAAAGGGAATTTGCCAAGAGTGGATTTCTAATGTTTGCACCTTGTGAAAACCCAGTTACTATGAAAAAGACAAGTAATGACTTTGTAAGTGAATGTGTTCAAAGAACAAATAGTGGTTTCTAATTTTCAATCCAAATATTGTACCCCTAGTTCACTTTAGAGGTAGTGCCAGAGGAGCTGAGTGCAGTATGCTGTAAATACACCAAGATGGAAATATTTCTCTGTAATAGAATAGCTCATCACCTAGGCCAACTTCTCCATTGATTTACATTCCACGTAGCCTCAGGAATACTGTAAGGGCTGTAAATCAGTGACGAATAGCATCCTTTGAGTCTAAATCTCCTCAGCTATTCAGAAGTCATGTTAATGTGTTGCTACAGCTGTAATGTACAAAGTGATTGTCAGTGAGAGCTGTTACAATCAATGGTATTGAAAGAGAGCACTGTGGTTAGCTACCGTATCGATCATGTTAAAGAGTGATAAACAATTACAACTATCAGCCTGGTATCATTGCACAGGACACTAAGTGAAAGATTCACACATCTTTAAGTTTGCATTTTTTACAGTTGCTTATATCTGCTTATATTGAGTTATACAAAATCTGTTTTTCTACTCCCCTAGACAATAAAAGCACTAGGATCAGGAGGATAAATGCCCTTTAAAACAGTAAGGTGAAGCTTCCATTGGAGAAGTCGCTATTAAAAAATCCCTTGCCAAATTGCAACCTTTTTCTCTTTCAGTAACTTTCATCAACTCTGAGCTGGATGCAAACTTTTTCTTTAACCAATAGCACCATAGGCTTGAGACTCCTGGGTAGCTTATGCCCGGGGAAAGCCTGGTGGCTTCCATGGATGCACTCTATATGCAACACTACCAGAACAGAGCACACGTTTCAAAGTTTTTCTAAGTGAAATAAATCCAGTTTCATGTACCTACAGGAAACAGAGGCATAAAACCCATGGATTTCATTTTCTCATAGACACGTTTTCCATGTTAATTTACATCCTTGAGTACTTTGAAACTTCTAAATCTTAGCAAAAGGCAGATGAAATCCACTTTAGTTTAGAGATAGAAAAATCATGCTGATTTGTGCCACTATAGGCTACATACTGACAGAAGAGAAGAGAGAGAGAAGAGAAATTTTCTTCTGCTGTTTCCTTTAAGCTGCTTGCGATTTCTGCATTTCACATTATAAATGATAGCTCTGCAAATTTGGCTTCCCAGTGCTGATATAACAGTCCACCAGTTTCTTAACTGGTTAACAGGATTGCTGTACAGGATCCACTGTTTCTGATTCCCTGTGCTGATGTTCACCTGCATACCCTGGATGTATCTTTCAGACATTCCAGTTATGAAATACATTTTGCATTATGTCCTTTGAGCCAGAACAGCCAAACTGTCAGCTATGGGAGCAGACCAAGCAAAAAAGACTGTCAGAAGCACTTAAGGTCCTTTAAGCTGACAGAGGGGAGATTTAGATTAGATATTGGGAAAAAATTCTTCACTATGAGGGTGCTGAGACACTGGCACAGGGTGCTCAGAGAAGCTGTGGCTGCCCCATCCCTGGCAGTGTTCAAGGCCAGGTTGGACACAGGGGCTTGGAGCAACCTGCTCTAGTGGAAGGTGTCCCTGCTTGTGGCAGGGGGTTGGAACTGGAGGAGCTTTAAGGTCTCTTCCAACCCAAATTATTCTGTGATGAAAATGTTTGCCATTGCCCCTGAAAACAGTTCTTCCACTATTAACAACCATTTATGGGTGTGCTCAAATACTGTCCTTGGTTTAGTTTCATCCACAAGGCTATGCTGTAAACACTTGAAATTCACAGGATCTCTTCCTTTTCTGAGCTAAGCACATGTCAGCTGGGACCCTGACTCTTCTAGTACCTAGCTTCCTGAATTAAGTCAACTCCCAGCATACCCTGAATTTGCCTTCTTACCAAATCTGCCTTCAGATCAAGAGCAAAACAGAACTCTGGCCTTCAGTGGTTGCCTGTTACTTCAGCAGTCTTGGTAAGGTCTCCTGTGCAAAAGCATCTCTGTAAGCACTTTCCTGAGAAGTTTTAAAGCACGTACTTATCCATCAGTAATTCTTTACATATGATCCATTGGAGCTGCTGCTGCCAAGGTAGGGCTGGGGAGGGAGACCGTGGCTTTTCAGAATGTAAGAGCCCCTTCTTCCATAGCACTAATGGCACTGCTGACTGAATAGAGAAACAGGTATTAGTCTCTTAGGCTCCTGCATTTAAAAGTAAGCATGTAGCATGCGTATTTGCCCATCAGGGGGTAAGCACTGTGCGGGAGCTTTGTGCACAAATCTTATTAAATAACCTGTGGGATGCACGCCAAAAGCCCATGCACCTCTTTGAATAAACTAGCATGAACATTTATTTACCATTTTCATTTTCTCTGTCAATCAGCTTGGGATAGGGGGGAGAAGAGGTAAATTGCTGGTCTCCACAATGCCTCAGTACAGGAACACTGAACTAGTAGATTGTTGTCTCCAGCATCTTTCTATCCAGGATTTGATAAGATTTGCTAGCTAATCTATTTACACAGTGTTAAGGGTCTATCTGCATATGAATTAAATGCAAAGGTTGAAAAAAAAAGGGGAAAATTAAAAGTCAAAAATCCCTCTATACTACAGTGTAGAAACCAACAAACAGAAGAAAGCATTAACCCAAACAAAAACAACTCCTGAAATATTTTGGAGGGCAGACTGATTTTCATAAACTCATTAAAACAATTCTCAATTAGGCATAAACCAGAAGCTTTGAGATTTATACTCTAAAGAAAGCGAGAGAGTCTCCATCCTCACAGCTGATTGACGCTGTGATTCACAAAGCTTTATAAATAAAAACCCATACCACCCTCCCTCAACCCATTTTTAAAATACTGCTTTCCAAAGCAACCAGGAATAACTCCTGGAAGAGCCAAATCAAACTATATCTTGTCCTTGAGCATATTAGCTGAGAAACAATTTTCACAAGCAACACTGTAAGGCATACATTGATCTGGTGACAGCTT
This sequence comes from Pezoporus flaviventris, assembly GCF_033815535.1. Classification (NCBI taxonomy): domain Eukaryota; kingdom Metazoa; phylum Chordata; class Aves; order Psittaciformes; family Psittacidae; genus Pezoporus; species Pezoporus flaviventris. The sequence goes on from NW_026892569.1 coordinate 5,442,651, forward strand.
CTGAATCTTTTGATAGAGTTGAACTTTGGCTTTTCTTTTTTTCATAATGCCAACATGCCTGTCTCTGTGAAAGCCCTCAGAGTCACAATTTGGGGATTTATTTGGCAAACAGAGAAATAAATCTATGAATAATTATTTTGCTACTTCATTTTGCTATTCACATCTCATGCAAGTTGATGGGTCTGCTCCCAGTTTTTTTTTTCCTGCAATGCAGTAAGCTAGCACATGATTTTAAAGACAGAGATAAAAGTAAATAGGCTTATTGGGGGTTTCAAGTTGCTGGAATTTACACTTTTTTTTTTAAGGAAAAAAAAGATTATTTTTTTTTTATTTTTTATATTTTCTTATCTTAGGGCAGTTGCCAAAGTGGGCCTACAAGGATGCTGGAAAGGGAATCTCCATCAGGGACTGTACTGATAGGACAAGGGGTAATGAGTTCAAACTTAAACAGGGCAAGTTCAGGTCAGATATAAAGAAGTTCTTTACTGTTAGGGTGATGAAGCACTGGAACAGGTTGCACAAAGAAGTGGTAAATGCCCCATCCCTGGCGGTGTTCAAGACCAGGCTGGACAGAGCATTGGGTGACATGGTATAGTGTGAGGTGTCCCTTCCCAATGGCAGGGGGGTTGGAACTAGATGATCTTAAAGTCCTTTCCAACCCTAACTATTCTATGATTCTATGATTTTCCTCATGTTTCAGTGTGTGCACACTGACTGATTCAAAACTGCATGGGGAAATGGAGAATGTATTGTCTAACAAAAGCCTACTTCAACTTACAAGATAGCAAAAGATGGATACTTGGGGAAAGAAAACAAAAATCATTTAAGGGTTGAGCAAGGAAACTTCATGTGCTCTAGCCACCTGTAAGAGCAAAGTCTGCTGTGAGCACCCCACTCAACACTTCCATGGAATTTATATCCTGCAAAATAAAATTCTCTAGTGAGAAATCAATTTGATGCCAGCAAGAACGACAAGATAAAGTGACTCTTGAATATGTAAATAATTCCAAAAGAATAGAGAACTTCAGTGCTCAACCCCTCCATCAAAGCCTGCTGAAGACAATTAGACTTTACTTTGGCTGAGGTCTCTAAGTTAGCCTGCAGTAAAGGCTCAAAGAAAATGAAGTTGCCTGAAAAACTGCTTTTCCTCCCATTCTCCATCATGTCTGTAGCTAGGTACCAAATCAAAGAGATCTATACTAAGAAACTAAAAATACAGCCCAAAAGAAGACATTTCCTCAATCTTGCACCTCTCAGGCAGATTCCACGGGACTTTACCAGAGAATCCAGAAGGATATATCTTGAATCCATGCAGCATCGAGCAGTTTAAGTAAAAAAAAACATCTACAGCACAATTTGTCTTAAATATATCTCACATCTGTCAACTGTGCACTACAATCAATACTTTTATGAGTGCAGACACAAGTTGCTAAAGAAACACAGCAGCTATCTTTTAAACTGATATCAGCCAGATATAATGGGATATCGGAATTAACGTTAGCTCAGTCAAGCATGACAGCTTGGTGTAATGACTAAGTGTCAGCTCCTTTGAAAGTTTACATCTCTTTTAATTACAGTGATTACCCAACTGACTGGTTTTCTGCTCATATGCCTCCTGAAGGCTACGAACAAGCAACAAACTGTAAGAGATACATGCATCAGCAAAGTTTTCCACTGATTGTTAGGATCAGATGTTGATCTTTATCAAACTGCTGTCCCCTGCTAAGAAGCACATGGTAGAAAACCTTACCACTGCTTGGGATGGGGAGATATATCCTATTTTTCTTCTCTAACTCAATAAAATGAATTTTCTAGGCAGCGGTAATTTTGGAAACTTGGTAGATCAAGGAGTTTTCCTCCTGCAAGGCCTCTTCGGCATCCCACCGAGTTCAGGGTACTTGAAACCCTGCTTGTTTTATCTCTAATTAAGTCTTCCCTCTTTTGTCTCCAGGCTAATACAGCTCTTCAAACCAAATCCTGTGGGTTACATATTACGCACAAGAACTGCTTTTTCCCCTGTGTACATGGACAGGCTGGTGATACAAACCTAACTTTTAATGAGTTCTGTTTCCAGTTAAACACCTTTCACTCTGTGACCTCAAGCCTCCTAAAAGCAGAAATTCTGTGTGAGGGAGCTCCAGGTAAGCACGCTCCTACACAAAACTCATTTAATTTGTCAATCTTGTACCAGACCTGTGTAAGGCAAATGGTGACTGCTGGGACTCACCAAGTGTTGTTTCCAGGAAGCCTCATGCTGAATTAGACCTTGCCTCAGAGATAGAGATTTCAGCCGGATTCAGTCAGGGAGATTGTCTTTTCACCACCTCTCCTGTCCATAAATGTACTTTTGCTTTCCTAGCTTTCACCTTCCACTTCTGTGGATTGAGTCCCCAGTGTACTCCCCCCTTAATACATTTTTGAATTGCAAGTATTGCAAGAGCTATGAGAAGATGTTTTCATAATGAGGGTAATTATCATTGCATTTTAATGTACTGCAATACAAAGCCATGGTTCAGTAGCTTTACTTCAGAGCAAATGTTAAAATAGGAGAGCTTTAGATCTATCATGAAATACGTCTGTAACTAACCTTTGGTGCTGCATACCAGGATTTTCTCATACTAAACACTAATAAGGTGTGCTCTGGCCTGCCTGCTAGAAATGGATGATGCTCTACTATAGCTACAGTCTATAGCTACAAAAATAAAGGAAATAACTATCAAGTCACTTTAGCATCTTTTTATGTAGAGTGCCATCTAATAACTTTAATTGTGACAGGACACTGCCTCCTACAGATTGATACATTAAAAAAAAAAATCAAACCAGAGTGCAGCAAACGACAGGGGAACTCAGAGACAAAAAAATATCAGCCATAGATATGACCAACTGTGAGAACCATAATAGTGTTATAAATCCCATTACTTTCAATATATGTGACATAGTATACACAGATAGAAAGTAGCAGTAAAACACATATAGGTTCATTATTTTCCTTGGCACACACGACTTGTGCAGTTTTGTGAGAAGGGAAGGAAAGGGGACGAGGATGGTTAAGGGTTGATGAAGGAGTGCTCACCCATCTTCTTTCAATGACAAAACTCCCCATTTTGGATATGTACAAGTGTCTCACAGAAGAGGTGAAGTCACTGAGAGCAACCCTCAGGGACTACTGGCAGCTGTTCCAAAGCCTCTGAGTTTAGCCAAGCCCTGAAAAACCTTCCTCCAACCTGCCAAGTCCCAGAAAAGGCAGTGAGCCTTGTTAGCAAATGGACCAGGCAGAACAGAGAAACTCCAGTGAAGAGGACTTACAAGGCAATTCTGGCTGGTCAATAACAGGAAAGAGATTGGCAGCCTTGGCTTGAGAGGCAGGAACCAAGGTAGCTGGGGTAATTACCAAGGTTGTGTGAGTATATGATGCCCATTGGGTCTCAGTTACAAGCAGACAGGCAAGCAAGACATGACACAGCAGGAGACTTGGATGGTAACGCTGTAAATCAGAGACTGCAAATAAAACCTAATCCTGAGCAGAGCTCTCCCCTGTGTCTCCTGGCCCTGTGTGAAGTGTGTTGCATCTGCTGTGGTGGGTTGACCCCTCCAGCAATCCTACTATCAGGTACTGGAAACATCAGACATGTCACTGTACCTCCTACCCAGGTCTGTGCTTTTGCTGAGAAGCAGCTTTTATGCATAAATAAATAAATGAGAGGGATCTGGGATGGAAAACTCCATGTGTGAGATGAAACTTTAAAGCAAAGCCTGTGGAAAAAAACTAAACTAGAAGCAGTTAATCCACTGCTATCAGAGTTGGCAGGGGCAGTTAATGGAGCAAAGGAGAGAAAAGACCACAACGCACAAATTGTGAGGCTTAGGGTCAGGCAGAGGAGAATGGGTAAGAAATCTCCCTTATGTCCACTTTCACCTATTGTGATTTCCCCTGCAGAATAAAAGTGCTTTCCAAGTGAAAAAGCCATCAATACAAGCTGAATTTTATGTTGGCTACCAAAATGACTCTCTTATTAACCCTTCCTCTGAGAACCACTATCAGGTTCTTCCAGCACAATGCAACATCTCTCCTGAACCAGAAAGTCTCTTCATTTATGAAAACTGCACTGTGGCTTAGCAGCATTTTCTGAGGCACAAGCCTGGCAGTGGCCATCATTTCCTGCAGGAGCCCCAGTCTCACCCCAATCAATCACTGTCCTAAGAAAGCCTTCCCATTTCTCCATCTCTCAAGGTAGCCAGAGCTGACTGCTGAGAAGGTGGCATGGGTAAAACAAACTTGTAAAGAAAGGGGCTATGAAACTCAGGGAAGTTAAATATTATTAATGTATTAGAGAGTTAACAAAGTAGCATTTCTTGCTGTTAAATGCTTTAGTAATACACTAATCTCACCATTCACAAAATTCCCAGAGACACTGAGATTACAGCATTGGCCATATAAAGAAAAATACTGCTTTTCCATTGTGATTCTACCTATAAATTCTAGCCCTACCTTATCAAAATAACTTGCCCAACTTTCACAGTGTTCTGAAGGTGACGACATTTTTAGACATAACACCCTTCTCCAAAAGAGAATGCAGCTACAGGAGCTTTCTAGCAGCTTTTGTAAAGCAATAACTCTGCAATTTGAGAACGAAAAAAAAAATAAAAGCTGATTTTATTATGATCTTTTTCACTGACATTTGTATTTTATTCCTGGGTATCATCCTATGGATATTAATGGTAGAGAACTGGGCACTATGGCACTGAAAGCATCTTCTCCTGGTGATTTATTTTACTGTAAATACCCTTCATTTACTTCATTGAAGAATTAGAAAGAAAAAAAAAGAGAAAAAGAACATTTCGCTGCGTGCTTTTTTCCCAAGCTCAGGTGCAAGGTGTCTCTGGCAATGATAATCTGTCGGTATTCAGAGAGAATAAACTCAATCAAAACCCTAGATGTTTCTGCTGGGGAATTGTACCAAGAGACACCTGGGAGCCCCATCCAAAAGAAGCCTTCTGGAGATCAGAAAGAGATGTTTGTTTGGAAGTCTCACTGCTACCAAAGCTGCTTTTTGTGCAAACTGTGAAGGGACACCCTCCAGCAGACCCACCACCACCGACAAAGGTACCCAGTGGCCTCCCTGCACCTTCTGCCGGTGCTCCTGCTATGATTTTATTTTGTTAAACTAGATCAAAGTTCTGAATCTCCCCACAAGGCATAAAAACATAAACACATTCACAATAAAAGCACTCACCAGCTATCTCAGGCATGGTAGTTATCAAGCTCAAGAAGTGATTTTTCCTTACGGCTATAAAACTTTCTTCTTAAGTAGCTTGGGAGTATAATTTACAAAAAGAACGTGACTGAATTCCCTTTAACTCCAGGTTTGTCCTTGACTCTTCCAGCAGGAACATTTTCTTCTAGCAATTTTACAATTTCAAATCACTAGCCTTGCCTTCAGAGCTGCTCAAGTACAACCCCTCTTTTCACAAGAATCTTTCACAGTTGAGTTGAAATGTCTCAAGTATCAGCAAACGAGCTTTAAAAGGCATCCTACCTGGTACTTGATTTCACTTAAGCAAGGACAACAGATTCTTTTTTTTAAGTTCATATGATATTTGCAGATATCTCCTTTACTTAGAATATAAATTCATCCTTCCCCAGTCCCAACATTGGGTTTGGTCTCCCCAACACTGCAGTTCAAACACTTCTTTGGCAATAGTAGTCATAGCTGAACTTATGCTTTTGACAGAAATCTACCAAGAATACCAACACATCAAAGATCTCAATCTGAATTCAGTGAAGTTATCACCTTTTTTCTCTCTGCTTTTTATTAAAGTATTCCTTTAGAAACATATCCTAAGTATCTGCAATACTGTGACTAAATTTTCAAACCATTTCGAATTACTTCATTGTGAGCATGGAAGTCTGGGAAGATTTTTTCCCACTCATCCCAATCACTAACAGCATCATCTGGACAGAATACTGCCACAACTGGGAAACACTCAGCTCTCACAACGTGTATACTGGGTAGAAATCTCCATTTTGTCAGTCCCCAGCTAACTGAGAGTCTCTGAGGCCACAGAACAACTGGGGGCAACTTGGAGCCACCCCTTCAGATGCTGTAATTGAAATCAAGGCTGGAGCAGATGGGGTTTGTGAGTTTGAGACCTGTAATTGGCTCCCTGGTACCCCTTCTCTGTGCTAAGATATTGAATCTTGGCCAATATACGCTGTACTTAGAAGTGTGCCTGAAGTAGCTTAATTAGGAAGATGCATAACAAAAGCTGCTGTCATACAAAATAAATCATTTACTAGCACAAAGTATAGAAACAATTCAATTGGTTTCTACATTTCCATGTCTAATGCATTCTGTAGAGCTAAGGAGCAGCTTTACAGCTTCTTAAGAAGGAATAACAATGGAAATTATTTAAAAAGAGCCTGAGACACCAAAAATCCAGCAATTAAAAGTGCCCAATATCATATTCATGCCTTCATGTATCAGATGCTCCCAAACTGTTCTTGCCGCATGCTTGTATTCATTATGATGTGTAAAATTGTGAGTGATAGTCATGGTCTTAAGTTAAATTATACCCCATCAAAAATCAGTCTCTGTTTTTCTACCTCAATCTTGTCACGCTGCTTGGCTCCAAAGTTGTCCACTTCACTTAATATAATCCTTATCATTAACGCTTCTCCCCCTTCACTCTCCCTCCACTTAAAAAAATGCATTGTACTGCAAAATGTTGCAGCAAGGATTTTAGAAAGAAAGGGAAAGCCTTGCTGCAGTAATCTCTCCTTATATCCAAGAACCAATTTAGAAACTCAAGGTATCCAAAATCACTCAAGCATCATTTTCCTCCCATATGGTTTTAAATATTCCCCCTCCTCAAAGGCGACCCTTTTGAGATGCCACATCCCTGCAATAAGCACAACACTACTAAACCCAGCTGCTCGGACTTGACTCTGATTAGTGGGGAGCTGAGGGAAGAGTTGAGGCAGCCAGCCCTGTGAGTGGGGCTGATTGCACAGTGGGATACGACGCCAAAGTCTGCGTTCAGGAGTGACCCAGGACATTTCTCATTTCAGTTGATGCAAACAGAAAGCACCAGGATTCCCCATTCCCCATCAGACACACTGGGAATGCCAAGTGGCAAAAAGAGAGCTCATCTAGGCTAATTACTGGAAGACTATGACAAGTAAGTGAGTCACAGCAATGGAAATCTCAGCAAAACATGGTTGTCCTTTCACCACATTAAAACCTGGTATTTCTCTTGGGAAAAATCAAACCCATTTCCCTTTAACTAATAAAAAATCATGTCAGAAACACCAGAACAGGCTTATAGAAATGTGACTAAGTTTTAGGTATGTGGCTTTGTCTTTGAATGCTATTCAAACATTCCGAATAGTCTTAAATAAATGAAATGCTTTGTGCTTGATTTTTTGTGTGAATTGTTTAAAGATGAGAGAGGCTTTTAAAGCAACTTTTAGGTTCATTCTATTCCTATGACAGCTCTTCAAAGTTCAGAGCAATGGCTATGCATTCAAGTGCTGCACAACTGAGAAAAGTACCTCAGCTGAAAATCTAAACGTTAACATACAGACATGTGGATGTTATCTGGAAATGAAAATCAAGCAAAAATTTTCAACACATACAATAAATATTAAAGGAAGATATTACTGAAAAATAATTTGAATGTTAAATAACATTACCAGAGTGGAGAAAAGTTAGTTCTCGCTACTAAGAAAGAGTAGGTGGAATTTCAACATGGCCTGAGATCCTTCCCATTGAATTCAGCGGCAGACTTCAGGAGGAGCAAACTCAGACCAACTGATTGACTACTTTGAAAAATAGTGGGTTTCCTGCCTTAAGAATTAAACTACAGAACCTCTGAGGGATCACGTTTCTGTGGAAATCCTTGAGAGTGCCACTGCAGGATTGTGCTTCCCCTGTGCACATAAGGAATCCACATCACTAAAACCAGAGACCTTTTCTGTGCCAAAACGAAGTCAAGTAAGATTTACCAGTGTGCAAATGTCTGCTCTTAGATGAAAGATAGACTGTGCAGTTTTGGAGGCTTCAAAATTGTGGCCCTTTGTAGAGAATGCATAGTTTAAACACTTTGCTCAGGCACCCAAATGACTCATGAGCTTCCCATAAGGTGGAAAGAAGTTGGCACCTTCTGAAGGTGGCTCTGCTTATCAAAGATCAGGCTCAGGCTCCTAAATCAGGGCAGTCAAATGAGGTGCCTAAAGTTTTGCACTGCAGTTTCTCATCTATAGGATATTTTCAGGTGCTAACAGGGCACGCTGACCCCTATTAAAAAAACACGAGAGATTCCATCAAGGGCAGGTAGTGCTCAAACAAGTATTTTTATACACTTATATCTGCAGAAAAAGAATGAGCTAAGAACTTAATAGGCATTGTATAATTACATAGATCAGATCAAGAGACTCTGTTGTCAACCAGGTTGACTAATTGTTCCTCTGTATATGACAGATGAAAAAAGTAAAGTTCAATAGAAATGTAGTAAGCCATTAAACCCTGTCCTGTGTGCAGGTTTGCAGTGTACTGAACACACCATGTCAAGGGTATTTCAGGTCCCACTTCATGTCACAGCAAGTCATTATTTTTTTTTATTGATGCATTACATTCCTGGGGTTGGGGTGGCAGAAGCTCCAGGGAGGTCTCTGAGGTGCAGGTCTGGGTAAAACAGAGCATTGTGTCATGAGATATTTATCAATTGATAATGTGAACGACCAAAGAGATGAGGTGGGGACAAAGGCTTCTCCAGCTGGGAAGTAATCAAACAGTTGGAGCCTAGGAACAGATAACTCAGTGGCAGCTGGCTGTCCCTGACTCCCTAAAAAATTAATCACTGAATATGAATGCATAAAAAGACAACACCTCAGTCTGTTTCCCACTGAAGTTGGTGGCAAATCCCCATGTCTTATCCACTTTCCCATCTGTGGTGCGGGGCCCAGATGTGCTCACAGCAGTCCTACTGTGATAGAAAAAACATGCTGGCATGGCACTAGTGGGTTTGTTGAGCAGTGCCTGTGGAGAAAAGCCTCAGGACCGATGTTGCACTGCTGCATATGCCCCCCTTATTCCTCTGCACCATGCAGAATGAGCCCTTGGTGTGTGAGCCTTTGCAATGTCAAACTTCCAGGTTTGGCCAGTTCGCCTGGTGCAAACAGGCATGAGCATGAGCATGAGCATCTCACCTCAAGGAGTTTGCTACTATCTCTTCCAGATACAAAACCTGATTTATATTACATACACCGAAGATGATGAAGTTGTGACAGCACAAGGAACCTTACCATCAGCCTTTCCTGGTTTTCAACAGATACATCTTCAGCCCTACAACTCTGTTAATGCTTGTGCAAAATTACTCATCTGGGCTGCTATTGTTTTCAGCAGGCATTTTTAAAACCAAGAATTTCTTACAAACAATAACAAGAACATTCCATGATTTCAGAATGAGTACATGAACAAGCACCAGGAGCAGCCTTTGCAAGTATGTCTTGGTTTAAAAACAGTCATTCAATGAGTATTTTTGTTGATAAAATCATACTGTAGAAATTTTCAGAGAAAAATTAACACAAGTGAACACAGAATAGCCAAAGGAAATTAATTTACAAGTGTGAAGGCATGAATATTCCTAAGAGACACTGAGCAAGTGAACTAACCCTAGTTATAGTAGCGCTCTCTGCGTTTTCAACATCAGTGTTACGCTTGGAAGAAAAATTCTTCTACCTGCAGCAGAACAGCAGATGCATAAAGGGCTGATAATGAAGTCCAGTTGAGTATCTTTCTACACTGGCAAAAATATGTCTTGCAATTGTGGCATAAATACTGATCCTCATGAAACTGTAGCAAATTCCCGCTCTGAGAAACATATTCACATCACAAAGCTAAGACAAGTACCTTTACAGTGTAAATAGGACAATACTGCTTATTTTATGAAGAAGAACATTTACCAACAGGTAGCTTTATATTTACAGCCTGCCAGCAGCTGATATAACTCATGTGCTGGCAGTGTGGACTTCACATTTACAGTGCCAGCTCTTTGGTTTTAAAGAAAGAAAGACAGACCTGAAAACAGCATGGGCATCCAGAGAAAAGAGCTCTGGGGAAAAGCAGAATGGGATGATATAGTTGATATAGCTATGTTGGAAGTTTTCCCACCTCTTGCCTTCATCTTTCCATAACCCCACTACTGCCCTTCCTCCCAAACCCGTTCCATCCAAAAGCGTACATTCAGGAGCAAGAAGGTTCTCTGGATATGCAGCCACATCGGAAACAAAGCTGCCCAATAGTAGCAACATGCTATTTGGAGGCGTAATTTATGTGGATACTTTTTCTCAAGGAAAAGTATTAAGGAGTCAATGTTATTTTTCATGCTAATAGGAGTGAAATGAGTTGAATTAAGTTTGAAAATAGCCACTATATTTGATTATCAGATAAAAACCTGGTTTCACTAGGGACAATTTTTTCTTATACATGTAGCAGTAATACTCAGCACTTAGCGATGCCAGGGATGCTTTGCCACTCACGCGGTAGGCCAGGGTTTCCCTCTGTGTCTACAGCAGACCATAAACATTTCATAAATGATTGCAATCAAATCCAAATAAATATATTTAATAGACCAATCTTCTCAAGATTGATTCTGAAGAAGCTCTATAAAATGATACGTGCTTGCACATATAAAATAAAGTAAAAGAGGTTCTTTTTTTCCTTCATGTTTTAAATTACTGAATTCTCCAGACTGGCTCCTTTGATTTTAATCTAAGAGGCTGAATTTTCAGATTGCCTGAAGATAAATGAATATATCCCACTAACATTTTTCTAATATATTGCTTCTCCTTTTAGCAAAGCTGCTAAGATTTGCTTATAGTTTTTATCTCCTGTTGTAAAGCCAAATTGGTTTTGAATGACAAATAGTTCATTACAGAATTCATTTTTTTCACATTTCCAGGCCTAAACCATCTTTTCAATGGTTTCAGGGCATTGTTTTAGCCAAAATACCAAAATCCACTCTTCTATTTATTCCACCATGCAGTTCTGTTTTGCGCTCTGGCAAGCTTCCAGCTGAATTAATTTGACATTCACTGATCAATCAAACTGTCTCATTACTACCTTCTGCCTGCCTTGTCATCATGGTCCACTGTTGACAAGAGTAAGAAATGAACATCTGCAAAGTCACCTTCAGAAAATCTTTTATTTAACTGTAGTAGACCTTCTGCTAAGCCCTGAGGTTATCTGTGATTTTCTTGTATGTCTTTCCCTCTCTTTTTACATGTGTAGTGAATCATTTTATGTAGGTTCACACAGTTCACAGATGGAGTCGCTGCAGCAGAGTTATTTAAGCAGTGGCTTTAGAAATCACGCTGAGTGTCAGCATAAGGAGGATTGTTTTATTTCAAAAACCACAAGAATGACAGGCCAAGTAGATCATTCCAAGAAAGGTATTCAGGAAGGGAGACTGAGGAAAATGGGAAAAAATCTCAGTATGGTATTATTTATATTCATTACACAGGCATTCACAAGCAAGTCATTTTCCTTTTTATATAGCAAATTATTCTAATTAATTACTATTTATGAGTGCCAGCTAATATGGTGAAATTTGCCAAAATGACAGCAGCATCCATCACCAGATCAGGTACCATGCCAGAGGATTTCCATGCCCTGTTTACATTTATCTGAATTGACATCAGTAGTAATTGTTATGAAAGACTTACAGAATTAAAACCTAAGCGCCCTGTACGGAAATTAGAGCATTGAGAAGGTGGTACCTGCTCTTTTGGAAATTTTCTGAGTTGGTTTAATTTTTCCATAGGAAGACACAATTTTTTTGACATTCTACAATAATTTTTTCATTGAGGTATTCTGGTTCACATTCTCCATGAATGATTAGTGCATTAGTGGAAATGGAACTGAAGACGAATACAGCACAGTTTTGATTATCTTTAGTTACACACATTCATGGATTCTGGCTTAGGATCATCTTCACATCTACTGCCACCTAGGATCACACGACACTGATCCTTATACACCATCAGGCTTCCAAGGCATCACAGTTACACCAGAATATGGATCTGATTCAGATTCAGACTGGTTTTGTTTGAAAAACTTACAATGTTCCTCAGGCTTATTGCAAGATTTGGGCTCCCTGTGGTGGAAAAGCAAGTATGCTCTGATAGACAGGACTCATTTATTTCAATACGTTGCCTCTTACATCAAATAGTTTATCTTATTTTTCTCCCATTTCTTAGAATTTCATACTGAAGAACATCTAGCAACATCAAGCAGTAATTTCTATGTGGCATGTAATGTCTTTTCCACTAATAGAACTTTTATCTGTGTCAGGTATACATGTTGATTGGAATTCTGGTGTATACATAGCAGGAAATGTCTCAGTGTTGCAGATGTGCAGATTATTAATCAATAATGACATGATCACAAGCATAACATGGAAATTCCATCACTGTCACAAACTTGCTAAGGGTAGTTTTAAGAAAGAGAAGCTGTACAAGGTACAGGGTGAATGTTTCAACAAGTCAAAGTCATAAGACACCTTGGGACCAATTTACTAGGTACTTGGAAACCAAAGGGTATCATTATCTTTAAGAGGAAAGCTCACCTTGCAATAAAAGACAAGCTATCAAGCTGGAGATGGGAGAGTTAAAGGAGTTATTAAAAGGATAGAAGTAGTTTGGCAGCAAGCCTTTTTTTGTGTACTTCCTGAATGCAAAGGGGAATTAAAGCATTGCCACTCCAGTCCCAGAGGAGAAGGTGCTGACTTACAAAGAATTTGTAGAAACAGATGGTTAGGTCTACACAAAGTGTATCTGAAGCAGAGTTAATCTATAAAACCAGCAGAGATAAAGCTGAAAAACAGGAAACAGCGGGACAAAACAAAAGTAATTTTGTTAAGATTTATAACACTGATAAGCACATTATTAATTAAGTCCCGAATAAATGTATCTGCATCTCTAATTACATGCAGGTAGGAAAAAATATTTCCCTAACATTCAGGCTAATAACGGATGCAGCACATATTTCCTGTGCTCCTGGATTTAAAAAAAGGGTTAAAATGAAGTATTTTTGGTAAAAAAAAAATTATTTTGTCTTACTTGAAAGGAGCTATTTTATATGTTTAGTTTTCCACCCGATCACACAATCAAATGCAACCTGCCCTCCCTGTCCCTATATCTGCAAATTTATAATTTCATAGGAACTGTGCCAAAAAAAAAGCTACTGAAGTCATCACCCTGCAGTGCATCCATAGGATACATCTATCAAAACCAGTATTAATGTCACAACCTAAGCAAGAGCCACCCATTAAGTCCTTTCCATCACACTCACTCCCACACCATACCGTAAACCACCACTGTCTAACTACTCTCTGCCACTGCCAGATAACAAGGGCACTTCTGGGAAACAGAATTAATGTAGCGAGGAAGAAAAACAAATCTCTGGACCCCAGTTTTAGTAACACTCAATGACATCTTTAATCACAGTTTATGGTTCATGCAAATTTGGAGGCTTGCAGCTTTTCTGCACACAGATTCCTCTTGGCCAACTGATCCGGTTGTTGCTAGAACAAAACACAACTCGTGAGGACGTTAGTCTCACAGGACATGGGAATAAACTTATGAATGACTAGCTAAAAATCAAAGAAAACGGAGTCATGGGATACTTAAAATAAGGTTGCACATTAAGGAAAAAAAGCCTTGATCATCTTAAGAAAGCATTGCATTATTTTCATGGTACCATCCTGAAAATATGCTGCAGCTTTGAGAAGTAGTGACTCTGTTTTGATCTTAAAACTAATATTAGTTTGGATGGGCCTGGTTGTCATAGCTCCTCATTTGAAGCAGTGGTACAGCCATTTAAGTAGGCATGATAAAGGAAGGAGAGATGGAGATATTACTTTGAAATGCAATCCAGGACATTGCTTTACAATTCCATCGAAAAGTATAAAAGATACCCAGCATTGATACCCTGAAGAGACATTGCATCTCCAAATAAGAAGGCGCGGTGCTTATGTAGCTCTTGAGAAATTACTGATTTATTCCAAGGAAGCTTTAATCAATAGTGCAAAGTGCTGTTAATAACACCATCGTGCACTTCCATGCAACATTGCCATTTGCAGCCCCCGCTTCCACAGTTTTTGTTGTGTATTCTCAGAGCTGCTGCCTCTCCAGTTAGGTGTTGCTGCCTGGTCTGCCAAAGGTGTTACAAAGGCCTGTTTGCCCTCAGCAAAGAGAAGTCTCTCCAGCCCTGGATTATAGGTTACAAGGCTCTGGCTCTCAGCCCTGCACGCCAAGCACTAAGCTGAAATTCATTAGCTCAAGCAGAAGTGCAAGCGTACAACCATGTTTCCACTGGGTGCCAAGAGAGATATTTGTTGACATCAAGGGAATGCTTGAAATTTGTTTCCTACAGTTAGAGCTATAATAAATGGAGAATCCTTTTATTTTCCTTCTTATTTACAGTACAGAGTTGCAAGACAGATGGTAAAAACCTATATAGTATAAAGAAAAGGGTAGCTTTAATTGGCATCTCTGTTAAATGGATTATTATTTGATAAAGGTTTGTATTTTCCCCTGCTAAAGGGAGGAAATTAGATCTTTGATGGAGGTTTAGGATTGTGACTGAAGAAAATATATATTTCATCCTTGGGATGGATGGTTTATTTACAGCTGGCTGTGTAGCATTAGTTTATCAATTACCTCTCAAAATGTGATTTACCTTTCTGGAGAAAAAAGCATTGTTTTTATTGTCTCTAATGATCAGTTCTCACAGTTCTTGTTACTCCCAGCTGCAATAAAATAGTTTTAGTGACAGAAGTTTCAATGTGTTCCACAAAAGTTTTAACTGCTGTCAGCACAGAGTCAGCACACTTCTCTCCATCCTTCATTTCTGTCATACTTCTTTTAGACTGCACTTGTATTCATAATGGTAAGAGAAGAAATATTGTGGTTTTTTTTTTCCCAATAGGTTCATCCGTGTCTTTAGAAATGCATATATTTATATTTAAAGAAAACAAGTAAGAAACTGCCAAGACCATTGAATTTCTCTTTCTGAAATTGAAGACAATCTGTCATCCAAGGCCCAGATAGGAAAAATCTAGCGAACTCCCCTTAGACATTCAATAGGATGCAAAACAGGTCCCAGACTGTTTCTAGCACTGAAATCTCTCAAGGATTCTGAAATCTCTCAGCAGCAACTGATTGTGCACAAATCTCACACATTTCCTAAAATCTTTCCATCATGTGATCCTGTGAAATCTGATCCTGATTTAACATATTTCCATTTGCTCACCAAAGCACTAAACTCCACATGCTTCAGTTTTAACACCACCACTAAGCAATCACTTATTGAAGGACACATTTTCTCACCTACCTATGTTAAATAAAAAGATATTTTAGGGAATTTCCTCCATTCCCCTTGATTGGTGACAACCCCATTCCCACGAAGGCAAAGGCTGACTCTTACCCTTTGCGCTTGTGGACAGCAGGCTGCATTTTTACTTCATCTGCCTGTGGAGCTATATGGAAATAGCTGGGATGTGACTATTCTGAATGAGCTCAAGAATATTAGGATTCAACATATAATGCCACAAGAGCAACTCTTACCATCTCCCCTATTTTCTCCTTTTTGCTGCATACTTTTCAAGTGTTGGTAAATAAAGTCTTTGACATGGCAAAGGTTGTAAGCATGTGATTAACATTAAAATGGCCTGTCAGCAGTCTCAAAGTGGATTTCATCATGGGACTACTGAGGTGTTTAATGTTCAGCATAAATTAATTCTCTGCCAGTTAGAAGGTCTGTTTGCTATGTTGTGTTGTGCCTATATTACCACTGTAAGTTAAATTACTACAGTCTATAAACCACTTTGTAGTCCATTTCTTCTGGATGAAACAAGCTATGCAGAATAAACTGCAGTTTCTGAAACACAAACACCCACCTGAAATGATTATGGGAAAAAAAAAATACAGAAAAATGGTTCTGTTCCACTTTGGTATCACAAAATTCAATGTATTCTGTTTGTACCAGATAATTCCATCTTGCTAATTTTCAAGTTTCAGAATCACCAATTACAAGCAAAGCGTCAAAATAACAGGAAGGCAAAGCATCAGGGGTATCATTTGTCTATCAATAAGCTAAAATACAGCTCAGTTATTTTATGTCAGAAATAAAGGCAAGAAATCTTTTAAATAAGCATATTCCTACTCTATGGGAAACCTGCTTCAAACTAATTTTAGAACATGTTAGCTGTACATTAGAAGAAAGAGACAGAGCAAATATGTGTATGCTAATATGGTCTTCAGTACCACATTTCAAGGGACATAAAACCATGTCAAACTTTTCCATCTTTTTTGGCTTGCCTACAAGGAAATAGCATTAGTAAGTGGCATAAAATCATTCCATTTTGAGCAATAACCTGACCCCTTGTTTTCAATTGTGTCAGAACTGAGAGCTCAAAGAGACAATGGGAAAAGATGGCACCCTAGAGACACACAGATCACACATTTTTTCCATCAATCAAACAGTCTTTGTGCTCAGGTGGACTGAACTCTAGAACACGGTTTGAATTAGAATTGCTCTCATAACTTTATCTTCAGCATTTGATATATTAACTACACTTACATGCAAGAATTAAGAATTTTTCTCTGATGTGGTGAATGTGATTCTTTATTCTTTGGATCATCCAAAATGCCTTAGAATTAAGCAGAAAAATTGGACCCTGACCTCACAGACTGGTCATTGGTGTGCTCTAAGGTATTCTAAGGTGGCACTGATCACCATATACATCCCATAACCTTGTAACCTTCCTAAGAAATAAATGCTGGTGCAGTTTTACATGTGTATTATGATCCTGGGCAGTCCAGGATAACATGCCAGTTAGTAACACCCATACTGTTCTTTAAAGAAGTAAAGGCTAAGGTACTTAATGGCTATGTGTACTCTATTTGGCATCTGAAAATACTTTAAGACTACTGGTTAATTGTTGTCCTACTGTATCAATTAAACTTACATCAGTTTTATGAGAAAATTCAGAAATAGTTTTACTTGGCAATTTGGGGAAAAACGTATTAAAATTATTTGCTCTCTATAACCTAGGACAGAAAAAGGAATTGGCTGAAAATACAGTTTTAGTGCAATCCACAATTAGCTAGCCCAATGGCCAAAGCAACACCTCAAATGTGGCTGCAGATGGGGTGAGAAATGAAGGGTTATGGGCAAGAAGACGAAGATATTTATGGCTGATATTTGAAAATAGATAGAGAGTTATTGCACTAGAGATACACACATAGGTTTTTCCAGATGGCTGGGACTGCAAGGAGGAGGAAATTCAAACACCAGTAGCTGCGGGTTTGTGTGGGAATTAAAATAAAGTTTCTGGAAAAATAAAGGGACGAGTTCATGACAGAGGTGTGTAAAACTTAATCTGGGAGAAAGTTTCATGACACCTACTTATATTCAGTCTTTTGGGCTGTAATGTTTGATCCATTTGCCTGAGCATTGAATTATATAGAGATTAAATGAGATGACATTTGTGCAGTGACATGCCCAGTGACGGGTAGGTGGGAATTTGTCATTAATCTCTCCTTTTGATTATGTATAATTAAGAATATATATATGTGTAATATTTAGATAGATACATACATAAAAATCTTCGCACCTGGTCCGTGGGAGCATTGCAAACTTGTAAATATCATTTAGTGATATTTAACAAACCAGCCAGGGTTTGACAAAAATAAACATTACCAGTGTGAAAGAAAGTAAGCATTTTCATTAAACAACATCTTATGAAATCAGTTAAATATAACTTCCTTAAACCAGCAGAAACTCCAGTACCTCGGCAGAAAAATGCTGGTGTTTTGCTTGGCACACTGTAGAGGTTATGTCACGTGCAAGGAGGAAAACTTTGGTTCTCTATTTAAGAACTGTTAAGTGATTTAGCATGAATTGATTTTCTTAATATATATAGCCTATATGCAAAAAATGTTTGTCATTATATAAATATATATTCAAAAGCTTCAAAATACACATGTACACATTCAAAATGTGCACAGATATATGTACATATATGGATAAACTTGACTTTCAAGCCTGTTCCCTAGCTACCGCAGAAAAGGAATCCTGCTACATTTTCAAAGCTGGGCTTCTCATCATAGGCTTTTTCCCTTGGAGTCTTGTAAAAAGTCAGGAAAGCAGTTTCAAAGCACTGGGACTGGGTTTTCAGTCTTTAGCTGGGAAAAATCAGCATTGCTCTGTATTCACTACAATACAGAGAGTCTCAGTTTGGTCGATGTAGTTAAAGCCTTAAAAATCTAGCTTTACCATACATCAATTCACATAAACTGAAATTCAGGGATCACTGAAGTTGAAGACTACATGAGTACAGACCTGAACAGGCCTTTAATGTCACCAGTACTGTTGTTACTGCCTTAGTGCTGCTGATTTAGTTAGTGACAAAAGCCCCCGTATATAACAAAAATGCTGTAGTATTAATTCTGAACATCCTGATACTATTAACTGAATCATGCAAGTATATTATAAATGCTGAGTCAAGGCAAGCCTCCTCAGCAAACTTTCCAGGAGTATGAAGTAAGACTGAGACAAAACCCAACCAACATAATCAAGACTAACAGTAAGAAGATGAAGCGCTCAAACCAAGAAGCCAGCCTCAGTTGGCATGCATCTTGCAAGCGTCCTGCTCAGATTCAAATGGCAATAACCAGCCACATGAAGTTATCACTTCTCTATTCTCTGTACTATTTTTCCACTAACAGTCTAGAGATCTAGGAAATTAGATCACATTCCCTGATTAGAAAACTCTCATTCCATGCAGAAACTGGGCTGGAAAGGCAGGTTAAACTTTCCTTAAGCTGTTTTTTCTTTAGAAGTGCTACATTATTGTCATTATGGGAATGAAATTCACTTAGGTTGTGTGAATGGTCTTGTTTTTCTTTCCATAAAACATATATAACAAAGAAGTAAATTTCAGCAGTGATTGACTGACAGCTGTCAAGTAACACACAGGGCAATTCAGCTGCCAGCAATTGCTGCCGTTTATCTGGGCACCATAAAAACCTATTCCAAAGGCTGAAATTTGTGAAAGGCTCTTCAGAAGCAAGAGCCAAGCAAACAATTATTTTTTCTTTCCCCTAGTTTCCATATCCAAGTTAAAGTTAGCAAGGCAGTGCTGCTCTGATCTGGAATTTATGTTAGGAAAATCTAATACCAGTATACAGTATTGGCTGATTTTCTTGAGCCAAACCTTCCTGCTAAGCATTCATTGGCAGTGTTTTACACACAAACACTAACTATGCTATACAACGTTCTCATGACTCTTTCTTGAAGTATTTAATAAGTTTGGACACAGCTGTATAAGCATGTGGCAAGAATTAGCATTTCACTAGAAAATCCCTTCACAGAAGTGAATAATTTGCCATAAATAAAGCATCACATTTTTCCTTTTCGTGAATTATCCAAGGATTACCATTTAAGCAAGTGTATTTGTGGTACACAGCTATTTAACATATAATTCCTGTAAATAATTAGTATTCTTTAGTTTATTTGTAAGTGATCAGCAACAAGTTTACAATATGAGAATTTGCAGTGGGGTATGGTTAGCACTCACTCAGCAGGGGCCAGATAATCTTCGTGTCAGGGTTATGTGAATTATTCTTGTTCTTTTCTGCAAATGAAACACTTTTTCGTTTCCCAGAATCCCAACATAGTCCAACACACTTTGCCATTTCCACAAATGTACTCTCTCTTTCTGGGGACCAGAAAGGGTTACAGCATTTGGTCACAGTCCTCACCTGCAACCCTGAGCACATCCATCAGGAAATCACTTGCATATTTAGGTTCCTAAATACATTTAAAAACTTGAGCCTTAGGGCAAGCCTATATTATAGATAATATAGAACACATTGATCTCCAAACTGCAGCCAACCAGCAGAATTAACTCAGCTCTCAATGCCTGCTGACACAGCCACGCTGCTCCTGGGACTGAGCAAGCTGACCATGCTGGACCTGGGAATGCAGAAAGCTCCTTTACTCCCTGCCTGTCTCCAAAAGGCAGAGAGGGGATAGGATTTTTTTCCTGCACAAGGCAGCTAGCAGGCTGGACCACATCAGCAGGGTGCTCAGGCTCCAGTCTATCAGAAATCAAAGCATCACAAATTCCACTACTTTCTGTTATTTATTAAATCACTGTTATAGTTTCTGTTATCAGTTTGTCTATAAAATAAAGATGCACATGTATAAGCAATATTTCATTACAAAAGAGATTATTTATGTAAAAAACACCTCAAAACTTTAAAACATTCATCTAAATTTAGTATTTTCTTAGACGGATCAGGATCAAAACTAACCAAAACAAACACTACCATGGTCAGTGCAGGAATGCTGATTTACTCCAGTTCAGCACCTTTCTAATATTTTGGAGCCGTCAAACATGACTCTCTATTTGTCAAAAGGTCTGATCCAGAAAACTTTTTGAGGACAGAAAGCATAGAGAGGACTCCCGGCCATGCCGGGGATCTGCCAAACAAGCAGTACATCGTACAGCTGGGAGAACGACGCTTAAAAGATTTAGCATTTGTTAGTTGCGTTTCAGACTTTAAGGAAATGAATAGTGTAAACTCGTTTTACTTCTAATGATGTCACATGAAGTTGGTACCATAGTCCCAGACATAAAATTTTAAATGAACTAGAAGAAAAACATGGCATTACTTATTTCTTCACCCTCACAATAACAAGTTCGGTTGTCACTTCAGTCTTTTTACAAGACCCGTCTTTTCTGCTGCATCATAAGAGAGCAGCTAACAAAATAAACATCTTAAAAAATCTTTTTTGCATTTCCTATTTAACAAAAGCTTCCACTGCAATTAAGCCATAGGAAGTCATCCAAACTCCCGCCATCCTCTGTTCTTGAGAAAGATGCCAAGGTCATTAGGTGCCAAAAGATACATTTACAAAATGCCAACAGAGGTTGTGCTCCTAGGGAATCGGATGCCTGGCTTAATTACTGGTCTTGAAAACTGCTATCTCTATCTTAAGATTCTTTTATAACCTTGAAAATTTGGCCTTAAACTACTCCTGAAAATGAGATGTAGGGACATAATGTACTGTTGGCATTTTATCTGGGATCTCAATACCAAAGAATGGGCACCTATTACTGAATAATTAAGGAAAAAACATTAATTATTCAGAAAAGCTGTATTTCCTTTCCCAAAGGAAGCTGTTATATCCCAAATCCGAGCCTGCAGACAAACAAGCTTGTGCCCTGCTGAGATACAGCCACTCCGAGCTGTATGACAGCAATTGCTGTGACTGCTACACCACCCTCTTGGCACCCGTCTAAATGTTTGCAGAGGCTGCTGCTCCCAGGCGGGAGCTCAGTTGTAAGCAAGAGAGGGGTTCTGAGTCCAGTTAAGCCCCCTCCTGAATTGCCCTCTGCATGGACCTTTCTATCCTCACAATCTGGAGAGCCTAGAGGGATTTATAGTCCTTTACCTGGGGTTCAGTCTGCCCTTTAAGGACCCAGCCTCTTCTGGAGGTCTACCATGAACCCCTGCGTGAGATAATATCTGACACTCATTCCAACTGCAGTTCCTCTGCCTCGATGTGTGTTTAGTTTCTAAAAAATCAATTCAGCTGATCTGCAGATAAGCCTGGCCATGGAAATTCACATCCCAAAGGTGACAGGAGTCACGCGGACTCCTGTACGATGAGTGATGTCCAAAGTTGTACATCGCTGCTGCTCACATCACCCTCACCTGAGCCACATCAGGTCTTGTTTTGACAGCAATAGAAAGCACATTCTCCACTCCCCACCTCTGGCAAAGGCGAACAAAGTCCTAGAGCAAGCCTCAAAATAGAACCTTTCCCCTCTCCTCACCTACAGGCTTGATGACTTGTGCCGATATCTAATTAATTAATCAAAGTTAGTTGAGGTCAGGGCCTGGAATCTGAGCAATTACACTGTTTGCTCCCCTGTTGAAATAAACCACATGCATAAGGCGAGCTGCCAACTTTGGTATCTGTGCCGTCTGACTCGGGAAAGGAGCTGCTATGGGTCTATGCCTGACAGGTGTGCTGCTGAGAGCTGGCTCTGGCTGCAGGACTGCACCATAGGTTCAGGGATGGCATGGAAGAAGGAGGAAGAAATCCAGCTAACTTTTGTTTAAGGGTGACTTTTCCTGTCCTTATCGTGAACTTGAGTATCTGGTATTTTAATTTTAAAGCCCAGCTCTTGAAATCAAGTGATTAGATACAATATCTCACCTTTGGCAGGAGAGCCTTTGTGGGTTCAAAGATGAGCTTGAAAATGAAAGATGATTAAAGCCAGAAGGGTCAAAGCCAAGAAGAGAAATAAAAGTTACCTGACATAGACTTCTTTTAAAGATCACACACATTTAATCCTATGACATGATATTTGACTAACATAATTTAAGTGGAGCAGAAGCAGAACATGTAGTTCACAGAAGGACAAAGGGGACCTGGGCTTGGTGAGGCAAGGGAAGGAGAGACTGTGCACAAGGGACTCTGTGATGGAAGTGCCTGCAGAGGCAAGCTGCGGCCCATGGCCCCCAGACATTAATCACTGCCATGCCTGTTATAAATACATAAACAGACAGATCATTCATGCTGTAAACAGCACAGAGCTACCAGCTGTGAGGATTGTACTCATCAGTTTAAAAATTAATAGTATTTTATTGTGAGCATTTTTTTTTCCCCAAAAAACCTCTTCATACTCTTTAGGAAAACGAAGATGAGCTGTAGAGCATCCTAAATGCTGCTATAAAGAGAAGATGAGCATGCAGTTCATGGACATCATATGGTCACAGCTTGACAAAGCCCTCAGTACTTGGATCTGGATAGATCATACTATTGCTTGGATTTTCTGTCATTCCCAGGAATCTCTGTATTGTGCACTTGTTAATGAACCCAAACACATTGTTAGGTGATCCAGAAAGTTTTTAGAAATCAAAAAGGAAAATTGCTCAGAAAGGTCTGTCCATCCCAGCCTCTTGAAGCACTGTAGAATTGCTAAGGGTAATTAAGGCTGGAAAGGTCATACTCACAGGATTTCATTCCTATTATTGCATTTTTAGGCTTTTAAAGATATAACAGATTAGAGGTAATTTAAATAATTATAGTTTATATGAAATTAAAATAGCCATTAAATAAAGTCATATATGCAGTTCCCTTTGTATTGAAACCCACACAAGTTTTTACCCCCTGTGTACTGCATAATTTGTATGCCTGGAATTAAACGTAGGGTAGAGCTTGAAAGCTTTTTACCCTATAATGCCTCTTGGGTCTAGCCATAGCAGGAACTCATGTCCCTAATTCTTTCTTTACTCATCTTCTATACACAATAAGAGAGGCCTTGACACAGGGAAACACTTGAGAGGCTGTTTGATTTACTTTGGCACATACTTGTAATCCTGAGCAGAACTAGATTTAGGAATTTATTTAAGTATGGGATGAACAAGAATTTATATAAGTAAGAATGAACAAGAATGCAGCTGTAGCAAAACGTGGGGAAAACATGGTTAAACCTGTACAGCAGACGCATGTTAGCAAAAGAGTAATCCACAACATTCAAGCTGTCACATATATGGATGGTTTTCCTCAGCCAGAAGTTTGCTTTCTTCTGACACATAAAAAATTAAAACCCCTTGCTAAAGAATCCTCTGGTTTACAAGACAGGCTCTCTGAAGAAGAATATAAATGTGTTGGCTGCTTCATTGACAGTCTATGCTTCAGATTTATTTCTTTAAGATATAGTGTCTGAAGTCATATTTCCCTAGTGATAAAAATCCTATAAGTAATCCTGACGGAATCCTAAAAGGCTAAAAAGCAATGAAGAGGATTTCTAATAGTAAGTTATAAATCCTTTCTGAGAATATCTTGGTTTAAAATAATTCAGGGGCAAAAAAAAGAATCTTAGGAATGAGGTAGTTGTGCTTAAAAATCCTTTGTCAAGATCAAGGACACTTAGGAGGGCAGCCACTTCCTAAGGCAAGGAGATGACACTAAGAAGCAGCTTCTGCTGGTCACTAGGCCAGTGAGACACCAGATACCTGAAGCCAGGGTAGGAGAAGAAGCGATCCTTTGTTCAGTGCTGTCTGTAATTCCATCTTGCAGAAAAGCAGCTCTCCTCATTAGCTCAATAAGAAGATAAGTCAAGATCGTGAGAAAAAGTGATGTGTGCAGCTGCAGTAAATAGGTCTTCAAAGTGGGCAGTAATGGTGAAATGGAAGCAAACAGCAGAGTGCAGTTGTACTTGGCCGAGTTCTCCTGTAGCACGGGCAATGCTTCCTTAAACCAATTTTTCTTGTACCACAGATGACTTCTAATGACTGCCTTACACAATGTCTTGAGACCTGATTTCCAGGGGTTTATTTTCCACACAGCTGATTGTGCTACATAAGTATCTGATCTATAATTTTCATGAGTGTTCTAAAATACTTGTGATTTTTATCTGTAATTTGAAGGTGAATGAATGCACATCTTCAAACCCAATGGTAGCATGCATGTAGTGAAACTCACACTTGTGGAGTACAAGAGTTTCTGCTGAAAACCAGAAAATATGCCTGTTGAACTCTCCCCTAAAATAAGTTCAGTAAGCCTCAAACACTGCAGATATATACTTCATTCTACAAGCTAAATGGAACAGCATATCTAATACTGTTCCTGTTCTAGATCTATAGCAGACCTGAATTTGGTGTGGAAACTGCTCATTGAATGAAATGGGAGTGGGAGGGAATTAACTGGGGTCTTTACACCTTGTGTCACCAAAGGCAGAACGTGAGCCATGATTAATGATTCATTACATTCAATTATTAATTTATCAAAGAGGCTTCATTCTTTATTCACCTGGGGTTTAACAGGGATGGAATCAATTGGATTCCACAGGAAACGATAAACCAGCTACATTTAAATAAATAATTATACACTTTTTGGAGATTTTTAAACTCCTTTATGGCTTTCTAGAGCAGAAGTGCAACACTCGTTAAATCCTGCAGGCTGCAGAGTAATGATTACTAGTCTTTATCAGTGGCGATGGTACTGCTTTTTACATGGTGAGTAATTAGAAAAGAGAACCCGCTGCTGAAACACACACTTGACAAGAGGCTGGTTGAGGAGGGGAAGTCTCTCAGGAACTGGCTTAGAAAAACAGTCTTGATGAATTGGAGAAACAGACCGAAATCAAAGAAATGAAAGGCAAGTGCAAAGTACTACGGTGTGGAAGGCAAATCAGGTGTGCCAACACAAGCTGCCTCTGGAGGTACAGTGCAACGCAAACTGGAAAGACTGGAAGTTTTAGTGGGCATCTGCATGACATCACTGACCAGCCTGTGCAGAGCAGCACTGGCTGCACCATGCAGCAAAGACTGAAGGATGCTCACATGGGCATCCTGCATGACAGGGCAGGCCCCACCGTCCTCCTCAGGCTGCCTTCTGTTCTAGTTTAAATGCATAAGTTTTCCTCATGTGCTGATAGCCCCAGCCCCAGTTGGATTTAGCCTGAAATAGTCTATTCAGCAGATTTGATTTTAACCACTCAATGAGGGGTTTGGGGATAGCTCCAACCACTGTGCGTGA
Organism: Pezoporus flaviventris; assembly: GCF_033815535.1. Classification (NCBI taxonomy): domain Eukaryota; kingdom Metazoa; phylum Chordata; class Aves; order Psittaciformes; family Psittacidae; genus Pezoporus; species Pezoporus flaviventris. The sequence goes on from NW_026892569.1 coordinate 5,468,279, forward strand.
ATAACTTAATCCCTGAGAAAAACTGCCTAACCCTAAATCTAATCTTAACCTGGAACACTCGCTGCACAAACTGTGGAGCCCCTTCAAGGTATAAAGCCACAGGCAAGACATATTAGAGGCAGTGGTACAAAACTAGACCAGTTAGATGGGAAAGCAGCGGGTAAGAGGAGACCTCTGAGTGACCAGGCTATGGGGTTCAGCCCCAGAGATCTTCAATCAAACGTACAAGTGACTACTGCAGGACTTCTGTGGGCCACCTGGCCACTATCTAATCTGCATGGTCAGTCTCTCCTCTGCAGCATCACAGATGGAGAAAGACATGTAAAGAAGGGATTCTCATCTAAAATTAAAGTTCCATTTATCCTCTTTATAACTGTAGCAACTCTTTATCAGGACATAATAATACAGTGGGATTCTTCAAATGGTTCTGTCACACCTTTGCTAATTCATGACAAGAATGTAATGGTATGAGAAATTAATACTGTTTCTCTGCTGTGTCACATAAAACTTGTTCCATATTCATATAATAGGTTATTACTGATATGATAAAATAATATGGACACTGAAAAGCCATTTGTTTGAGAAGCACTGCCAACATTCAGCTTTACAATAACCATACTGACTGCTAAAACACAGAGCAATACTTATAAAAATCTTGTATAGGGCACTGCCATCAGTTGCTGAATAGACTGCATATTAGACAAAAATAATGTCTACCCAAATAAAATTGCTTTGTGATGAAGTGGAAAGGCTTCATAACTGCTCATGAATAACACATTGCAGAAAAGTAATTAATCAAGCAAGTCACCTACTTAAAAAGTGATTCAGGATTCACGTATCTCAGAATACATGTTAAGAAGGTAAAATCATTTATGTGTCCACCTCGTCCGGAGAAGCTTGTCCTGCAGACCCTCTATCAGGAGCAGTCCCTCTGCCCAAGAGGAAACAGCTTCAAAGGACTGTGAAGAACAGCTCATGAGGCATCAATGTTACCTCATTTGGCTTCAGATTAGGCTAGGCTTTGGATCTTGACCATGTATAATCTAGACACAGCCTTTGTCTGAACCTTTAGTTGACTATTATCTACAGATAAAATTAAGGAGTCACTAACACATGAGGATAATTTCAGCGTCATTGATCTGAACACACAACAGAGAGAAAAGAAGTGGCAAGATTAGAGTCAATTTGGTTCTGGAAATCAAAACCTGATTCATTGACAACAGTCTCCATGTTTCCAAAAGAGCTATCAAAGTGTGGCTACAAGGCTACTGAGGTCATACAACACAGTGGGAACAGATATCTATAACACAGACACTTATTTACAACCCCGCCAGACCCAGTACACTCATCCAACTACTATATGCAATCAAAAAAAGGGATTGCTCCAACCTGAACCTGAAATCTTACCTTAAATCATATAGATTATTAGTCAGAATTTCACTAGAGTATGTCTGTGAAGCATAGCTTCCTGCAGCACATGAAAATATTATGCAGGCAGCAAGAAAATCTACTGTTCACAGGAGTTTGCATTGGAAGATGTGGGGGACTTGTGGTTGTTAGTTAATAAAGACCCAGGGGAATATCATTCATAAATACACAGCCTATTTCAGAGCATCACAAAACTAAAGAGTCCGAGACATTTTAGCAAGCCTCCAAACTACCCTTTAAACTCTCAAGTTATGAAACAAATTGCTCCACACTGAGTCACTACCAGGAGGAAACTACCTTTAATGCTGGCAGAAAGAGAAGTGTATTGCAGAAATTCCTCGCATTTGCAAAGTATCTTACTTAAATGATAATTATCTTCCATAAAGTGCTTTTACTCTTAGTCACTATTTACTTTATCTATTCTGAGTCATATTAAGTTTAGTGTCTCAGCTGCAGAGAATTTCATTATACCATTTGTTAAAGCATCTTTAATAGGCCAATTTTAGCATCTGTCTACTGTATCTTACTAAACGGATTTTACTTGCTAAATGACACAGTTTAGATGAAACACACTTCAACAACAAATGTGGTTGCTCTACTACAGATGTCACACTAACAGTGAGAAGACTTTGTCTGTGATCACTGTGCCTACCAGAGGAGTGAGTCTGCAATCAGTGAGCTCAATTTTGAATCTTTAACCTGCTGGTTAATGCTGAACCCAGGACACAGCTTCAACAAAATTACCTCTAACTAAAACTGAAATTTGCATTAAAACACAGTTTTGTGGTTTAATTTCAGAAATTTCTTCTGAATAAAGCACATTTCTTCAGTGTTTCAATTTGTAAACTCTATCCTACACACATAGATTAAAAGGGTAAATAAGTACTCCAAGGACTTTATTGGCTATTCAGTTTCAGCCATGCTATTTGCCATACTTTGTATGGGAGTGATACTTTCAAATGAAACAAGTTTATCTTGTATTGTAAATGAAACAAAGAATACACCAAGTCTCAACAGTGCAGCTACCTGCTCTAATTCTCAATCTCTCCATCTACTACTCTGTTATCAAGCCATCTGTATTTCCAAAATTACATACTTTAAGCTTCCTTGTAAAGTCCAGTTCATAGCAGAACATTTTTAGTCATGCATATCTGTAGCTAAGCAATGCAATAGTATAGGTAAAAGCCCAAGCTTCACCCATGCTTTTTGACAGTATTTCTTCAAACTTGTGTTCTGATTTAGACTGGACCAGACAGCTCTTATAGGGGAAGGCTCCAACCCTGCATGAACTGATCTTTAAATTACAGTGTTGATTTTGTAGTGGTTTTGGTTCCTACATCCATCTTCCTTTTCCTTCCTAAATACCTGATACTTTCACACAACTAAATCCATTAATTCAGGACCCCTTCAGTCTCTATTAGGTGAAGGGAAGAGAAATACCACTTCAGCTGACACCAACTCAAGTGATGTTATTAGTTACATTAATGCCTAGAAAGGGTATCTCCACTGAGAACTTCCAACAAGCAAACACGCCTTGAATTCAACAGAAACTCTTAGGCACTAAGTACAGATAATTTGGGCAACTTGGTTACTTACAGTTTAATTCCATAATTTGGCAGTACCCATCCCCTTCTATACAAACAAATACCTCTTCACCTACAGGAGTCTTTGCACAGGACCAAAGCAGGAAAGATGCTGGCGCATGAGCTGCTGACTGCTGTCTCCTTACTTCTTCAAATTTGTGTGACTTTCAGAAATCTCAGGCAGAGTCCTACGTCCTGACCATCACTACACATCACAGGAGTTTCCAACAACAAATATGTAAATACAGAGACGAGTTTGGGATTAAAAATCCATATATTTTTTCCTGAAAATTGGAGAAAAGCCTACAAAGCAGTCTACATTTGCATGCCCTACTACTTTCTTGAATGACATCTTTGCTCAAGGTGAAATAACTCAACAGCAGAAGACAACATCTGCAGATGAACTCAAGAAAGATGCACTACTCCTACAGCTCTTTGTGGCTAAGCGCCTGAGAAGATCTAATAAGCAGAGGTCAAGATTAAACACCCACAGTGTCCTTTGCTTATCTTAAGCCTTTCCATCCCTCTAGGGAGGAAGCAAGAAGTCCCCAAAGGAATCTTTAAACAGGGCTGAGGTGCAATAATGAAAGAAGCAGCTGGAGGGGCAGAGACACCATGAAACCCTGCAGCAGAGAAGTCCATTAGTCCATTTCCAGTGGAAACTCACAGGCTTGCAGCTAATGCAAAAGGAAAGGTGGCTCCTTGCTGATAATCACCTGCCCTGGATAAATCACTGGAAAGCCAGCTCACGTGAATGCCACACAGGGTTACTGCACCTTGAGTTTTATGCAACTCTGTATGACTGCCTCACAGGGTAAGGTCAACAGCAGCTAACAACGGCAGTCCTGGATTGAAACAGCCAAAGCAGCTGGAGATCTAGAAAGCAGATCCCTGCAATTAACTTCTCAGCGGACTTTGATTTTGTAGTGGATTTTTTTTGTTGTGGTGGGTTTTTTTCCTCATTAATGAATTCTCTCAGGTAGTTAAAAGGAACATGAACCGTGTGCCCACTTTTAAGGAATTAGGGAAAGCTTCCCTTTCTGTTTTTTCCCCTAATGTTTCAGTGCATCACAACATACTTTTTAGTTGCTGGCCAGGACTGACACTTCATGAAGCACACTGATTTACTGGCTTTTAATGCTGAACTAAATTATTAGTCCTAGCTCTATCTTTGTACTGTTTTCTTCTGTATGCATTTTCTCTTTAATTAAAGTTGTTGGAGATCACTGCATATTGTTGAAATCTCTGTGAGGAAAAGAGTCCTCCTTTGTTTTGGTGCAGTTTAGATCTATGACTTCATTCTTATTCTCAGTGAATTAATGTTTCCTTAAATGACAGAACTATGAAATGGGAGTTAAGCTGCAAATGAGTGCGGTTCTTGTCAGGTGTCCTTGCAAAAATAACGTACTCTCTTTATCATTCAACCCAGCCAAGTGCTTAAGCACATGCTTGTCTTTAATAGCTCCACTGAAATCAATGAAACAACTCACATGACAGCAAGACACTGATCAGGGGTTTACTCTAAAGGATGCTTTATGTCTTATGATTAAAAATAATTCCTACTTGGGAGGTGGGAAAGCCTTTGTTCAAGCCTGCTGTTTACTGGTTTCTCCCATGAATGTCCTCTTGATTAGAACAGCATAAACACCACAATCTCCATATAAAGTATTTGGAAGATACATATTTTCTAGATATCCAAGCAGTGCTTTTCTTTTAAATTGGATGTGAATGCCAAGGCAACTTTATGCTCCTTTTATACTCAAATGCTCTGCTGCCACATGTCTATAATGTTCTCTGGCAGGACTCACAAGTGCCAGCAGTATTAAGGTACACCTGCTGTGGCCATCTCAGTGTTTTCTTTTCAGCTTTTGTTGTGGTCGGAACGCATTTTTCCTTCAATGAATCTCATCCTACTGAACTGATCTGCTGGATTTTTAACTGCATCCAGATCTTTTGCCAACAACACAATCTCAGGAACATTTATTGCTCTCTTTATTTAACTCCTGACTCTATTGCATGCACTCCTTCCATTGTTATGTCTGTTTTTCACATAATAAGCTAGATTTTTGGTGTAGATATAAAAGGGCTCTGATTACAAAGACTGTGCTCATGACTGCCTGTTTTCCACAACAGTGTCTGTTGTCTCCATTATCACAAGCAGGATGGCAGAAAGAGCTGGGGCTCTGCCCTTCCCTGACGCACTTGGTTTAAGTGAAGCAGGAAGTTGAGCTCAGACTGTGCAGGACATCAGCAGAGCTCCTCAGGGCTGAACTGCATGACAGATGACTCTGAAGTGACTGATTTTAGCTATGTTTTTATAATTCCAACTAGTTGTCCAGAATATTGTTATGACAAATTTCTTACTGAATTTCCCAGGCAAGTTTTTAAGTCACCTCCAGGCTGCAGAACTGAAGAATAGCTCATATTTAGAAAATGACAATAATAAAATCCACATGCAAGGACTGACTCTGTAATAAGACTTTTTCATGTTTTTCTGCTGCTGAGACAATCTGCCAAAACTCTTCAGATAATCGAAGAGGAGGTTTGCTGTCTGTGGAGAGAAGATGCAAATCCTGATTCTGTTCTTTGGTGGTGCTGAAAGCAGGAGCCCAGCTTGCATTTGGTATGAATTCAGTTACTCTTTTATGACATTGTATATGCAACTCAAAAGAACTCATCAACTTGATCTAATCTAAGCTGCTCTACAGAAAACTCAAATAAGCTTGAATTCTTGGATTAGTCAATGTTTGCAGCTACTTGAATTACATTTCATATATACATAAAGTGAGCATATGAATCTCAGCAGTTAAGTACTCTGCTGTCAATTTCCATTTTTTTTCCTTAAGAAAGGAGTAAAATATATTTAAACTCATCACTCTGAGAAGTAGTATCTGGCTGTGATCAGATACCATCAACTGAAAGAAAAGAAATAGCCATATTTGCATCCATAATCTTTTTATCTTGATACTGAAGGCTAATTGTCATATCAGTAAAAGCAGAATGAAATACAGTATATGTGCCTGAAGGTACCATATTTGCAAAATTGTTTAACAGCAGCTACTATGTGCTGTTTTGACAAAGATATACTCTTGCTCTCTGGTAGCACATTTCTGTAGGAGATAATTTTGAGTAGTCTCTGTCAAATAAAGTCAGATTTAATGCAGCCACCACGCTAGTAATAAAGGGAAAGCATTGACATTTTCTTCTTTATAATTAGATGTTGCTACTGATATCCAGAGTGAAGACATTGTTGGCCTGAATTGTGATTGTTGCTGGAATGCTCATTGCATTTCCTGAGATCCGTAGTGGCCCTCTGGGTATGAAGCACACACACATGAGTGTTGTACTTCTGATTGAACTGTCATAAATCTATCAGAATGTGATAGAACTCCACCAGATGAACCCTACCTGAACATACAGCAAATATATCCCTTACTGCCACTGGTTATCTGTATTATATTTTACATTTTAGGGACAATGGCAACGTGTTATGCTATAGGAAAGTGTGTTTTAACAGCCTAAAAATTAATAGGGATTGAGATTTGCTTTCATACACCTCATATGCCTGGAGATTTGGGGGGCTTGTTTTTGTTTTCTTCATGTAATCATTTATCTGAATCAAGTTATCAGCTGCAATGAAAAATTGACACATCATTACATGAGTGCTGTGACAGCCTAATCAGTACCAGGGTCCAACAGTGTTATAGGCTGTAAGACCATAGCAAAAGGAAGGCTGGCTATCCAGCAATGCTCATTGCTGGATTTAATTCAGAACAGACCTCAGAAGAAGAAAAGCAAACACAGTTTTCATGTAGTGAAATCCGAAATGCAGAAATCTGCATTGCTACCATCCCTAAGCATCTGACTATATCAAATACTGTGAATACCAAAGAGGTCTGCCCTCACTGCAGCCCGAACTCCCAGAAGATAGGGGCCCCTCCAGAGAGGTTATGACTACTTGGTCACTGTTGTGTCCAAAGAACCTCCCCAATGGTCATTGATAGATGCGAAATTCTGTTCTTGAGTGAAACCACTGGAGCCATTCCTAAGGCAGATACATCCTGCAGGTTGGTTTCTTGAACCAATTTGTACTGTTACATTCAGACTACACATGTCCTATGTAAATACAGCGATCAAGAGGGATGGGAACAAAAGCAGATGAAAACAGAGAATATAAAATGCAGCTTTAAATATTATAAATCCTGCAACAACCAGGCAGCCTTGTTTTATCCCAAAAGCTAGAGAGATGGAACTGATTAGTTCTTGCTGAGGAGAGGATATTGATGTTTAATACCCTTTTGAGGCTGTTGAGCTCAGTTATTGGATTCAAAGCAGGATACCTGACAGTACAGACAACAGCATATAACTAGGTTTCCTTTCATAACAACTGAAAGTCCACAAGAAAATTACCAGTTTCAGCTTAGAAATCAAAATGCTCTTTTGCTAACTGAATATCATTTTTTTTATGAAACAATTTTAAATTAGCTGCCATTTGCAATACCAGGAAAAATCAGCCTCAAGCCAAACTACAGTTATCTCTCTCTGCAGTGATGTTTAGAGTGGCCCTACCATTTGTCATCTTTTGGTTTGAATTTGGTTTGGTTTTGCAAATGACAACACATGCTGTTGAGTAATATTTAACCCTAACAGATAATGTTAGGAGTGAAGATGGGGCTGGGTTTTCCCTTAAAAAAAAAAAAAAAAAAAATCCTCTAAAGGTGAAAAGAACAAATTATGAAGAAATAATGACCAAAAAAATGGACAAGTGAAAAGTGAATGATTTACACACAGAAAGTTGCCTTTCTGGGGCAAGGTCCATAAAGACTTTGGGGCAAAATAAATGTTTATTTTTTAAAGTGCTGAAGCACTCATTTAGTCTTTTCAAAATGAAATGGTTTGATTTTTTGTTTCTGATCAAAATCTGGTTTAGTCATCCTAAATAATGACAGAATATTAAAAAAAAAAAAAAAAAGGCTTAAAATCCTTCAAAATTCAAACCATTTTTATTCAACAAAATGTACCAGCTAACCTAGGTTCACACTGGATTTGTTTTTACTAAGAAAAAACAGTTTGCTCCAGAATGGGTAAAAAAATATAAACCAAAAAAAGAGCCAAAACTCAAACAAAACACCAAACCAAGCTAGTGAACCGACCTACCAACTACTTGCACAGCTCTGCACAGAGCTGTTTGCAAGCTCCCTACTACAATTCATATTCCTAGAGTACAGTTTCTAGCTACCAGACACTGTGCCTGGCTCCTAAAGAAGACAAAGTGATTCTATAAATGGCAACTGCTAAAGAACTGGCAAAAAGCACCTGGCGTTAAACTTTGGGAAGGAAACAAATACAAACACTGATAGGTAAAATGTAGCAAATACATGATGCTGTTTCTATGTTTTGATCCTAAACTGCCCTGCTAAGATCAGTAGCAGCTTACATGCATTTTTTGCTAAAAGCCAGTGTATAAGCACACTGTCTGACATATGAAACAGTAGCGCAATCATTTTCTGCTTGTGGCCTCCAATCCTCCAAAGGAAAACTGGAAATAATATAGCCTAATTACAACTCCGAATAAAACACTTTTATTACTGAACGAACTACTTTAATTCTTTGTTTGCTCTCAAATGATACGTAGAAATTAATACACGGCAAATTAACACCATAAATTTGGGAGTGAAGGATTTTTTTTTCCAGCTTGCCTTTCCCTACCTGCAGTGAAGGAATACAATTTCTCTTCTCGCATCACCGGCAATGAAGACCACAGATTACAGTAACGACAGAAGTTACATAGCACCAGGCTTGACTTACAGCACAATTCAATCAATCAGAAGTCTTCATACTTACAAATGTGTTTTTAATACTTCTCAGAACAGAAATTTGACAGCATTGGTATACACAAGCTTCATCCATCACTGGAGTCAATGCAGAGAACCATAACAAGTCATGAAATGTTACAGCGCATGATAATGCATGGCTTCTAGTTCATTACATCCCTACATTATGACATTGCTGTGCAGTACCAGGGCATAATTAGGCACTCAGGGTGCTATATTACCATATAATGAAGACCAATTAAGATTCATTAACCTCTGACCTTCACATATTTGACGGACAGTGAGCATCTCGGGGGGGGGGGGGGGGGGGGGGGAAGTTAAAAGGTGAACTTGAATGAGCTCAGTTCAATGGATGACATTTTGAGGAGTTAAAGACACCTTAGATGATAATTTACATCTGATGCATCAAGGCATGTTGACATACTGATTGATAAATGGCAACATTATATGAGATGGTCATGCTGGCTGAACGATTAGAGTGATTTATGCTGAAACATTTGCTTTTTATATGTGTACCGTTACTTTATGCTAACAATAAAGTGCTGTAAATGTTACATTAGTAATAAAATATCCACTAGATATGTGCTTTATTTGTGTATGAGTAAAGACCACACAAAAATGATATGGAAATAATATACCTAGACTAGGCACAGTGACAACCTGCAACTGTCTTAAGGTAAAATTTATGTTGAAATCCAAGCATGAAAGTCTTTACAAACCAAGATTCATGTTGGGAGGTACATTTTACCACTGTGCTTAGTGAGAAAGGTGTCCAAAACCAAAACAAAAAACAAACCAAAACGTCATAGGAAAGCAGGAGAAAGGACTATGCAGAAGGGACAACACTGATGTATGCCAGTGCTTTAGACTTTTGATTTTCCTTTGACATTAATAAAACCATCCCTCTACATACGTTATATGCACCTACACAGGCGGAATTACTCCAAGGCAGTATGAGACACAGATGGTATAGCAATTACAGAAATATTAGATAAATCCCAAGTATAGTGATGCATCTATAGAAAACTCCAGAACAGAGGTAATTTTCCTTTTTGATTACACCTTTTTCTCAATAAGTTACTTTTTTTCCCTTTTTCTCACAGCAATGAGCATTTTATCACCTCCCAGTGATCAGGTCATTGTTAGATGTGGCTGGTCTTCCTTAAGGAAAGGCCATTCTGAAAGAGGGTCCAGCCTGGGAGTCCCCCACACTATGGAACCACAAGTCATATGCTCCAAGCAGGCTTTCCTGGAAGACCAGTTCTCCTGCTTACTGACCATTTACCCTATGCATGTCTTGCATATACACAGATGCTCCTGGGAAACATCACTACTAATGTGTATGTACAACAAAGATGCTCTGTGCACATGCAGTAGCACTTTCATACACAAGTGACTTTCCAGACATGAAAAGTAAATCCAAATATTTGATAAAGTCCAGGACTTGTATTCACACAGTATGCTAGAGATTGGAAGGGACCTCGAAAGATCATCTAGTCCAATCCCCCTGCCGGAGCAGGAACACCTAGATAATGTTACACAGGAATGTGTCCAGGCGGGTTTTGAATGTCTCCAGGGAAGGAGACTCCACAACCTCCCTGGGCAGCCTGTTCCAGTGTTCCGTCACCCTCACTGAGAAGAAGTTTCTTCTCAAGTTTAAGTGGAACCTCTTGTGTTCCAGTTTGTACCCATTACCCCTTGTCCTATCATTGTTTGCCACTGAGTAGAGCCTGGCTCCATCCTCGTGACACTCCCCCTTTATATATTGTCATGGTTTAAACCCAGTCACTTAACTCGTTCGATCACTTCCCCCCACTTCTTTCCCTCGCCCTGCTCCCGGAGGGACGGAAAGGAGAGTCAAAAAGAATGCAACTCCCACGGGTTGAGATAAGAACAGTTTAGTAACTAAGGTATAACACAGATCACTACTGCTACCACCAGTGATAATAATGATAAAGGAAATAACAAGGGAAGGGAATACAACACCTCACCACCAGCCAACCGATAACTCACCCCCCAGGCCCAACCAAGCACCGACCCATACCTCCTCCAACCCTGCAGTCTCCCAGCCCTTCCGGCTAACTCCCAGTTACATCCTGGGCATGACATGCTGTGGTATGGAATACCTCTTTGGTCAGTTTGGGTCAGGTGTCCTGTCTCTGCTTCCTCCTGGCTTCCCCTCCTCCCTGGCAGAGCATGAGGCTCACAAAGTCCTTGGCCAAACCAAAACATGAGTGTTATCAGCTCTGTTCTCAGGCCGAAAGTCAAAACACTGCACTGCACCAGCTACCAAGAAGGAGAAACATGACTGCTACTGCTGAACCCACGACATATATTTATATACACTAATAAGGTCACCCCTCAGTCTCCTCTTCTCTAAACTATAGAGACCCAGCTCCCTCAGTCTTTCCTCATAAGGGAGATGCTCCACTCCCTTTATCATCTTCGTTGCCCTGCGCTGGACTCTCTCCAGCAGGTCCCTGTCAATCTTGAACTGAGGGGCCCAGAACTGGACACAATATTCCAGATGAGGTCTCACCAGGGCAGAGTAGAGGGGAAGGAGGACCTCTCTCGACCTACTAACCACCGCCCTTCTAATACACCCCAGGATGACATTGGCCTTCTTAGCCACAAGGGTACAGTGTTAGCCCATGGTCATCCTGTCGTCCACTAGGACCCCCAGGTCCCTCTCCCCTACACTGCTCTCTAACAGGTTGTTTCCCAACCTATACTGGAACCTGGGGTTGTTCCTGCCCAGATGCAGGACTCTACACTTTCCCTTGTTATATTTCATCAAGTTATTCCCTGCCCAACTCTCCAGCCTGTCCAGGTCTCGCTGGATGGCAGCGCAGCCTTCTGGCGTGTCAGCCACTCCTCCCAGCTTAGTGTCATCAGCAAACTTGCTGATAGTACACTCAATTCCCTCATCTAAATCATTGATGAATATATTAAATAATACCGGGCCCAGTACTGACCCTTGAGGCACTCCACTAGTTACAGGCCTCCAACTAGACTCCGCCCCATAGACTACAACTCCCTGGCTTCTCTCCTTCAGCCAGTTCACAGTCCACCTCACTGCCTGATCATCCAGACCACACTTCCTCAATTTAGCTGTGAGGATGCTGTGGGAGACTGTGTCAAATGCTTTGCTGAAGTCAAGGTATACCACATCCACCACTCTGCCATCATCCATCCACCATGTTATTTCCTCATAAAAGGCTATGAGATTGGTCAAGCATGATTTCCCCTTGGTGAAGCCATGTTGACTGCCCCTCATAACCCTCTTATCCTTGATATGCCTTAAGATGGCACCAAGGATAAGGTGTTCCATCACTTTCCCAGGCATGGAGGTGAGGCTGACCGGTCTATAGTTACCCGGGTCCTCCTTCTTGCCCTTTTTGAAGACTGGAGTGACATTTGCTTTCCTCCAGTCCTCAGGCACCTCTCCCGTTTCCCAAGACTTGGTAAAGATGATGGAGAGTGGTCTAGCAATGACTTCCGCCAGTTCCCTCAGCACCCGCGGGTGCATCCCATCTGGACCCATGAATTTATGGATGTCCAGATTGCTCAACTGGTCTCTAACCCATTCCTCATCGACTAAGGCAAACTGCTCCGTTGACCTGACTTCATCTAAGGTCTCAGGGGTACAGGGCTCTTCAGGACTGCCTGCAGCAGAGTAGACAGAGACAAAGAAGGCATTCAGTAACTCTACCATCTCTGTATCTTCTGTCACCAGGGCACCCATCCCGTTCATCAGTGGGCCTACATTGCCTCTGGTGTTAGTTTTATCTGCCATGTATTTGAAAAAGCTCTTTTTGCTGTCCTTGACCCTTCTCGCCAGGTTTAACTCTAAGGAGGCCTTTAGTCATCCTAGCTGCCTTCCTACATCCTCTAGCAGCAGCCTTATATTCCTCCCAAGTGGCCAGCCCCTCCTTCCATGACCTGTAAGCTCTCCTCTTCCACTTGAGCATACCCAGCAATTCCCCATTTAGCCACGCAGGTCTCCTGGCCCTCTTCCTTGACTTCCTACGTGTCGGGATGCTCCGATCTTGAGCTCGGAAAAAGCAATCCTTGAATGTCAACCAACTATCTTGGGCCCCTTTACCTTCAAACAGCCTTGCCCATGGGATTTCCCCTAGCAATTGCTTGAAAAGGCCAAAGTTTGCCCTGCTAAAGTCCAGGGTTGCAATTCTGCTTGCTATTCTACTGGTCCTACCACACAAGATCCTGAACTCCACCATCTCGTGGTCGCTGCAACCAAGGCAGCCCTCAACCCTTACTGCTTTGACCAGACTCTCCTTGTTAGTGAGGATGAGATCCAGCAGCGCTCCTCTCCTGGTCGGCTCATCCACCATTTGCAGGAGAAAGTTATCATCCATACACTGGAGGAACCTCCTGGACTGCGGCTGGGTTGCCGAGTGGTCCTTCCAGCAAACATCAGGGAAGTTAAAATCCCCCACGACGACCACGGCCTGTGACTGTGAGGCCGCTCTCAGCTGCCTGTAGAAGGCCTCGTCAACTTCCTCACCCTGATCTGGTGGTCTGTAACAGACACCTACAACAGTATCCCCCCTGCCAGCCTGCCCCTTAATTCTCACCCACAGACTCTCAACTCGCTCGTCCTCTGTCCCTGGACAGAACTCGGTGCACTGTAGTTGCTCCCGCACATAAAGAGCAACCCCACCACCCCGCCTGGCTGGCCTGTCTTTCCTGAAAAGGACATAGCCCTCCATGACTATATCCCAGTCATGTGAGCTGTCCCACCATGTCTCTGTAATTGCCACCAGATCATAGTCTCCTGACTTAACACAGGTTTCCAACTCCTCCTGCTTATTTCCCATGCTGCGCGCATTGGTGTACAGACATTCCAGGGAGCGAGCTGAGCACACCGATTTCACCCTAGGATTATAGGAGGCCTCCCAGTCTTCATCAATTCTGGAGTGCTGCCCCACTGGGGCAAGCCCAGCTACAACCTCATCCCCCTTCGAATCTAGTTTAAAGCTCTCCAAATGAGCCCTGCTAATTCGTGCCTCAGCATCCTTTTGCCTCTGTGAGACAAACCTTTCCCGCTTGTCACTGTCCAGACTGGTGCCCTATAAAACCAGCTGTTATCAAAGAATCCAAAGCCCTGCCTGTAGCACCAGTCTCGAAGCCAATCGTTTATGGACTGAATTTTCCCATTCCGTCCCACATCATCAGTGGAAGATGGAAGGAGTGAGGAGAAGATCACTTGCTTTATGATAGCAAGTGAGTTACTGATAACTACATAATGCATACACCTTATTGGCAGCATTGCAATGGTTAGTTTGATTTACTACATACCTGCAGTACCACTGACCTTGGAACATGCCAGTAAGACACACAGGATATAAAGACTACTATGTAGGCATAAGAATACTTAGCATACAAGCCAAAATTTACTTAGGAAAATTTATAGGATTGGAAAGGAAAAGCAGCAGAGAAGACTTAAGACATGGTACCTTGAAGTTTGACGTACAATATATACGGTAAATGAAGTAGATAGTAGAATTTGGAATTTCATAGTATCAGTAGCTCTGAGTTAGCAGCGAGCTGCTGTGACTTCTTGCAAGAACTCGTGTTGAGCAACTTTACCTCACACACATTAGCTGGCTCATGCATAGCCCAATGCTCATAAGTTTTTCCTACCTAGCTAAAGAATCAGGATTCATGGAAGAAAGAAAAGCAGCAGAAGAGTGAAATTGGTGAAATGGTAGTACACAGTACTGCTTTCTTGTTCTCAGCAAAGAGAGGCAATGTGAATTTGTGGAGGGAGGGGGATCACACACCACTTAGCAGACAACAATTACCCCACATAAATATCAGCACGCACACATTTATCTCTGGCACACACAAACAAGCTTGCTGGCACATACAATGTACTCCACAAACCCAATTTATTTTCACTTCATTATTTTTGAACACATAGAGAGAGTTCTGGGAATGCAGGGTGTCACTATGCCAAATTCTGCAGAAATACAAGTTCTTTTGGTACTTACAGGAGCCTTTATACCATTTCAATTCTAATGTTTTACTGCCAAGACCCATTTGGCTTTGCTCAGAAAGTTGAAGCTTCTGTAGGCAAAGCCCCAGAATCACTTCTTTATTTTTTCACTCCAATGAGCAGCCACATAAATCCCAGATGTTGTCTATTCTGCATGAAGTAAATATTGAAATTGCGCTAGGAGATAGTCAAGTAGAGCTGACAGAGATGTGAGCCTGGGATCCAAACTGTACTAAACTTAAACCAGGTCCATCAGCAATTGCCCACTCTGACAGTGCTGCAGATCCACTGCCTGCAATCAGTATAGAGTGCCATATATCTTCCTAATCACCTTTCTTTCCAGTGACAAGTATGAGTAAGTTAAAGCTAAGGTCAAATGAAAGTACTAAACACCTTCAATACATCAGGAAAGTTACCCTCATTCAAAATATGAAGCTCAATATCTGGCAAGCTTGAGTGATGCAGAGCATTTTGAGTAGGAGGTCTGCCAAAATAATGACTTGCAAATTACCAGATGCAAAGTTCTTTGAGCTTTGTTGAAAGCTGGAGATGGTCTGCTCCACTGAAGCATCATCTGCGGGTACAGCTATCAAGATACCAGACTTGGCCATGACGCAAGAGGCATTTGTTGCCATTACTATATGTAGTAAGTCCTTTTTTTAAGGGAAACAGAGGTGCAGTACTTTGGGTTCGTGTAAAAACTTACATGCTGCTAACAATTGGTTAGTGCACCCTTGATGCAGGCGTGCTTCTAGCTAAGCCCAGCAAAGGGGATCCTTAATGGCTGGGCCACCATATACTTGATCTCCTGCAAAGACAGCACGAAGGGCAATGTCCCACCTTGGGGCAGCTGTCAGGACAGACAGACCCGTAGTGTTCTCCACCTTCATCTGCTCATCCACACCACTGCCTCACCTTGGTGTCAAGGGACATCCCCCATTCCTGAAGAAAGCTGTAAAAGGCAGTTGTGGGGCAGACCTCAATCCTTTGGTTGTGATTTACAATGAAGCACAAGGGAGTTAAAGACATGCTGATGACCTGGGGTTAGGTGTCCAACACCCTTCTTTTTTTTTTTGAAAAAAACAATGTTTTAGAAACTATCCTCAGGAAAAAAAAAAACACAAAAAAAAAACAACAAAAAAAACCCCACCACCAAAAAAGTCCCCATCTTAATTCCCTGTCTGAGCATCTCAACCAGACTACAGAATCACTTTAACTTGGAGCAAATGGGGTGGATGTAGAAAATACAACTTTTACCACGTACAGCAAGCATGAACAGGAACAGAGGTGTCTGAATGAAAGTTCAGATCCGAACTTTGTGCCAGGCACTGCGAGTAGTCAGTAATTATTTATAGCTACAGGCCAGTGCCTTCTGAGCATAGGAGAAGAACTAAGCAAGCTACCTTTCACCATGAAAGAGGCCCTGGGAATATTCCAGGAGCTTATGGGAAGAATATCTGTGAGGGGTCAGGGCTTGGGGCAGGATTTTGCCTCGTACAGTATGAATTACATTATTTTACTCTGCAAAGCTAGAATGTTCTATTTTGTCTGTCACAGAGGCTGTCAGTCAGTTCTTCAAGTACAGCCTGTATCTAAGTGCATTTGTGTTATTATACAAAGGAGAGATGCCTTTTCCTTCTCCCCAGTGAACCCCGTAGACTTACTGAATGCATAACACAGATCCCAAACTCTCATAAATGCAAGGAAACTTTACTCAAAAGCAAGGGAAAAGCAGCCCCAAACCCAGAAAAACATTACAAAAACTGGAGGCACATTCCCATGCTCACTCCCATGAACACTTGGGTTGGGGTCTTTGCTGCACGCTCCACCTTTCCTCTCCTCATCCTTCTCATGCTCTGTTGCCCCTTCAAGGGCTTTTCAAAGCAGTTTCAGATTTTTATCTCCCCATGACGTGCAGGCTAAATTCTTTGTCCTGAAAATCCCACATTAGTCTGAACTGATGTCTTGACTGATGTATTTGTTGTTCCAATTTGTATTAGTTGTATCTTTCTCCATACAGCTTCTCTCAGAGATCAAGAACAGAAGTCATCCTCCTTCTAAGACTGTTCCCCTCCCCTGAGAAAACCCCAAAAGGTCTAGTCTTGAAAATTCCAAGTATTCCATTTGCTCAATAACCAAACACAAACCTTCTGCTGGCAGTGTATGTGCTGCTTAGTGTCAACTAAGAAACTCCACCTGCTCTGAGTGCCCCCTTCTCCAAAATGTGGAGTATTCACTGCGATATTCTTGACTACACAGAAGATTGTTTTGCTTCCCCACTGTGAAGTTCAGCATACAAATTTGATATCTGTGTCTGAGGGCTGTACACCTGGCATGATAGTCAGGCTACCCCAGCCTCCAGCAGGTCACTTAACATGATCCAAGAGGTTGCACAGCGTTGGTACATGCTAAACATGGCTGCCTTATGGAACTGCCCCTCTCCCACGTGTGCATCCACAAAGATGCAACTCTGTAGAGGAGATCAGATCAAGACGTTTTTTAGCCAAGAGCGGTATTTCCATTACATTTCCAGCTTAGACCTCTTTCTAAATGCTTTCTAGGAAAGTGCTGGTAACACGTTTGTGTGCTATTCTGCATTGAGAATAAGCTAGCTGTAACACACAGCTGGGACTGCCAGGAAAGCCAGGCTCCAATCCTCAGTGCTACACTGCGACGTACCGTGGACACTTGCCACAGTGCTCAACATGCTGACAGACACATCTGAATGAACAAATGCAACGCGTTAGAAAGCAGCTCTGCCTCTGGGCTGCTTGAGGACCTGGTTTCCCTGTCCCACATGCATTGCTCTGCCTAACTGTAAGTAGGACTCTCCCCATGTCTTTGCAGCCCCATCAGCACACTCCAGCGCAGATGGTGAGGAGGAAGCCACATTCCAACACACAGGCACAGGTTTTTGTCAATGAATTATCCCTTTCCCCAGATGCAAAGAGGACCAAAAAGTACCCTGTTGTGTTACAGGGTAATACAAATGTTGGTTTTGGACTTCAGTGCTTCAGTGCTTGTATTCCAATTATATAAGGCTCAATTGTTCATATGAGAATTCCTTGTTGACTAATTGGCAAAAACGTGCACACAGCTAAGTAGCACACTGTGTCCTACTTTGATGAAATGTGCTACCATTCCATCCTGATTAGAAATACTCATTTGCTCTTTTAATTGCATACCTTTGCATATTTACAGCAATTAATACATTGTAAAAGTGGAACATACTGTCTAATATTTGCAATTCTGCTAGTTAAGTCTGTTAAGGCATCACTTCCACATTAGGCTTTAATTATGTGAGGAATGCAAAACACCTGATGCCACATTGGAACCCAGAATCATTTTCTTTGGACTCCTCTACCTGGTAACCAATCAAAGTAGTGTTTTCCCCATAAAAACTGGCTAAAGACCTACTTCCCAAGGAATTAATGTTATAATTGCATGCATTTTTCTAACTGGGTATTATGCCCTTGAAATACTGATACAATCTTAATTACAGAAGTATGAACAATACCATTATTGTGAACTGCTTTCTATTTTACGCAATTATGCAAGTAATAAGCCACATACAGTAAAAATAACACCTTTTAGCAGCATTCAAGTCTTTTCTATATTTTTAGCAAGTTTGGGAGCTGCTTATTTTTGCTTCCTGAAAATATCCTGCCACAATAAATGTTCTACAACAAAAATAAATGGTTTATTTCTGAAACTTGCTCATTAAACAGGCTGAATTCTCTGCTGATTCTGATCTGAACTGCTCTTTTTGCTTCATTGAGATTACACCATTTTACATCAGCTGGGATCTGGCTCACCTTATAAAGTTACAGGAACAGATCATGTTTGGTCTGGAAATTCAGGAGGGTCCTTTGTCCCTTAAGAATTTATTGACCACCAAATTCAGGTAATTCATATATTTTAAAGAGTTCAGAGTACACACGCATGCACATGTAGATGTAAAACATACACTCCATTTTTAGCTGTGATTTGTGTAGCTAACCAGACAGGAGCAGGAAGGTTTTACATTCAGCAAGCTCAACACAAGAAAAAAAATGCATATTTTTATACCTTCATTCACACTGACTGCTTTACAAAATCTTACTAAATCCACTCGTGACACTCTCATGAGATGGAAACCTCAAGATTACTCACAGTTCTCATTTCAGGAAACAAAAAGGCAGCTGACATCCCTGCCTGAAAAGTCTGGCTTTACACCTTACTCTGGATTAGAGTTTTATCTGGTGGCATTTTACGTGGCTGCACCAGTGCCAGTAGAGCTCATCTGCCTGAGCTGAGTTGAAATCCCTTTCCTTGCTACAGCATTTCTTGTTTCCAGACTTAGAAAAATGGTCATTAATGGAATAGGTCCAGCTCACAGGATTTCTGGATGCTGTTCATATCCTTAGGAAAATAAAGAACATGGCAGAAGAAAGCAAATATGGTACTACCAGCAGCATATTATTGAAACCGTGCTCTACATGGACTCTCCAAACTGTGGATAATTGATTCTCCATCGCAGAGGCAGGGAAAAGGGAACCTGTAGAGGTTAGCCTGTTCATAGCCCTTCTAAGCACTTAGTATTTCTAAGCATCTCCAGCAATGGCACAATCAGTGTACGAAGTTAAATCCAGCTGGTGGCTGGTCACAAGCGGTGTTCCCCAGGGACAACCCTTTCAACATTTCATAACATGTGTGTTTCTGGCTTTTAGGTCAATAGCATCAGAGATTGCATTTAAGTCCATTTTCTACTTATTTCACTGAAGAAAGACAAGTCCGAGTTTCCTGTGTCTTAAACTAAAATAATGCCATTCCCTAAAAGCTATTTTTCACCTCCTCCCCTTATTTCACATAGCCATAAACAGTTTAGCCACAGTAACATCTTTAGTACTTTGGTAGACAGCAGCATTTGATCAGCAAACTCTTCAGCTGTTGTATTTTGCAGATAACATTTAAATTATCAGGCCTAGATGGGGCAGAAGCAAATCTCATGCCATTCCTTTTACCTGGAGAGTGTGAACCCCTGCTCTTCTTTTCAGATGGCTTTATGGCACATATTTAAGTATGCAGTTATATTTGCATGCGTGCATTCATTCATTCACAACTAAGCCTGACATTCGTAAAAACACAGCTGGTGAATGAAAAAGCTGTCTTATTCTTCATAAGTAGAAATTCCAGATTTTAATCTCACAAGATTAAAAACACTGTTGGGTTTGGTTTTTTGTTGTTGTTGTTGTTGGGGTTTTTCTTCCTTCACTGTAGGGAGAATTTTTTAAAAGGGGATTTACAATTTCAAACTAAACAAGCAAATTCTGTTTGCACTGCAACTTCTTTCCTTACCAATTTCAGATGTTTTCAGAGAAAAAAGGGGAGGAGAAAGTTACATTAAGATGAAAGGGAAATTTACCCTAATGGTGAGCTTTCAAAAGCTGAAAGTACAAAGAAAACCTGATCAAAAACTTGTTACCAGAAACTAGAATGACTTTTGTGTCTGGGGAGGGAGAGCAATGCAATACTCATAAGCCAAGAAATTTCAAGTACAATAGAAAATGGTGCTGGATGTCCACCGGGAGATGGAATGATTTCTGCTGAGCTCATGGGAAATTACTGTATGGATATGTGAACGACGGGTCACATCTTTTGTTGGAACCACACAGACATTTACTGAGTTACATTGAGATATGGCTATGGATTAGTTTGTAAATAAACGTCAGCAAATTAAATTACAGACTTGCTGCTAGAGACCTGATCTTAAACCAGAGAAAAAACCCACCAACATGCCTATGCAGGTTTCTGCATTTTTTTGATGTGAAGCAGTTTGGAAGTGTAAGGCCCATTCAAAAGCAAAATGTAATTGAAAATGATGCCCTACAGGAAAGCATATATTAAGCATTTGATTTTTTGCTGTCTCATAAATTACTAAATTTTTTTTTTTAAATTATTGGTTTTATTCTCCAATAGTGCCACAGAATGGATTTATACTTTCAGATCCCAGCAGTTTTTTAGTGAGGCAATTAAGATCAGAAGCACAAAGCCAGAAGCGCAGGGTCAGGACAGATCTTAGAGGCTACTAAGGGACAGCCCAGCACAAGTTTGAATGTTTTATGTGGTTCACAGAAACCAAGTTGGCTCCTGAGAGTCAGCAATCCTAGCCATACACATGCAGTAGGCAAACGGCTCCTTAGATAACATATACCTGCACAGAACTGGAGGGATGATGTGGGTGATACAGAAGGAAAGCCTGCAAGATAGGGTAAAATTGTTCATTCAAATAAATCTTCCTCCTACCACAGGAGAGTGTTTAATTTTCTTCTCTGATCCTCTGCAAAGCTCACAGAGGCGCCAGATGAACCTGGTGAGCAATTTTGTAGGCAGCTGCTCTCTGCAGAGCCAAAATGCCTGGGCCTGAAGGTAGCAGAGGTGTGCAAATGATGGTGGTAGGTCTCCTGCAGATGGGAGATTTCTCCTTTCATGGGAGATGCAAGAACTCAGTCACCATGAGGACAGTTAAGAAAACATAGCTAAATTCCCCTATTTAAGGTTATGCAATAACAATGCATAACAATATGGACACAATTTTGCCACTTTGGTGGAAACAGCTCTTTCATAATGTATGATTTCTTATTGATAAAGCAGTCCTAGTATAACTGGAAAATCCTTTTACACATTGAACAACAAGGCTATGACTGCACAGAAACGAGTTATAATGGGATTTGGCACCTCTGAGCTGGGAGGACACAGGGAGGCCAGCAATTGTTTGCATTTCTGGAGGGGTTATTCAACTTCAGAAGTGTTCAGTGCCATGTTTCAATCAACAGCAGGAAAGTACAGCTATCTCCACTTTGAAGAAGTTTAATCTATGGCTACGATCCAAAAAGACCCAGTGTCCTCTGAATTCAAAGGCAGCCAATCCTCATAGACTTGAGAAGAGATTATCTGGAGATTATGTTGGTAATTAACTGAGGAAATGGAAAGTTGGTCTAAACCCCGTGGATCTGTCTCAAAGTGACATTGCACTTTTCTTTCCATAAAGGATGTGTGTTGGAGGCTGTGGGCACACTTTAAAGAAGAACATGATTCAACACGGATAGAGCAAGCAGAAGAGTCTGTATACAGGTGTCTATCTTAGCTAACTATCTTTGCACTGTACTGGACAAATGAATGCTTGACAATAGATAATTTCTTTTGTGAAATTAAAATTAAAACCATCAATTACCCAACAATATACAACAATCATCGTATCAATTTTAACATGAGTTATGTCATTAGTAGCATTTATTCTAACTAGTCTTTATTACACCACTAGCTTACTGCAATTACTCTCAATTAGACAGAGACTGTAAGCACCAGCTTTTACACCCAGTAAAGCCCCTGTCACATCCCAGATGAGCTGAAGGACCCCTCTGCTGCCACCCTGTTTAATAGATAGGCTTCATTTTATATTACTCCAGAAAGCTTCTCCAAACAAATGCTTCAATCTTACAACATTATATTTTTTCCCCTTATTTGCATGGCTTCACAGTTCTCCTGAATCTTCAATTACTTAGTAACTATTTTTCTTTCTCATCTGATAACAGCATGGAGCATAACAAAAGAGCTCTGCACAGTTACAGACATGCAACAGCCCTGCTATTTAGCATTTAGATGGTGCAATTGAAAGAGGGCCGATGTACCAGATAGGCGGAGGGGAGGTAGACGTGAGCACTGACAGTTGGCTGGACAGAATGCCCCCTCTCATTTCTTTTCTGCAGTCCTTGCCAAAAACATTATGCCATTTCAGGCAGACAGAGGAAACGTGCCTGCTTTCCACAGATCTACTCCAATCAGTGCATCTCACTCTACGGGCATTTCTCAGGCTTCAAGTCATCTCTGTTTTGCAGAGCGAAGAACAGCTTGAGACAGCTACAACAGGGCAACAGAATCCTGTGCACCAGGCAAATCTGTTACAGACTGAGTGGGTAAAACAGACATGAACGCTGACATCCCACAATTCACTTCCACATAACCACAAACGACTACCAAATCCCCAGTTCCCACCAACACGAGCTTAGCCTCTTAACCCAGGATATTCATGGATGTCTGGGAAGTTTTGGAATCAGTGCTCAATTTTCATGATCATTCCACTCTTTCCCACATGAGTTATTGTTATTTGCATTAGCAAAAGCACTCTATGCCAAATTTCCCACAGGCCTCTTTTCAAATTAGCCATCTGCAGCCATGTGAAGCTTTACATGCACACAAAGTATATGAAAAGATACCCAAAGTACTATCAAATCACACAGGTACTTATCCATCTCTTAACATATTGCATGCACACACTGGTTATTCCAGGTGAAAGCAGTGTGATTATGAATGGTGAAATAACATCCAAGCAACCCACATGCACGATCACACATTCCCAGACATCATTCTCCTGTTGTCAGAGTCAAGGTGGTGAGAGCCACATAAAAAGAGAACGCTCCTAACTTGGAGCAACCTTCTTTCTTTAACAAAAAGGTGGTGATTTTCCATTATTTGCTCCTTAACAACAAAACATTTAGGGTCTTTACTGCTTACTGCAGAGTGTTAATTTTTAATGGGAGAAGCTACATGCTGCTTGATTTCTTTAGTGCATGAAGCAGCCGAACAATCGTACATCACCTATAACTCCAGAACAGCAGTTTCAGCAAGGAGTCTTTACAGCTCAGAGCATCCTTGAGGGCTTAAGATGCCAAGCAGTTTAAATGCCAGTGAAATCAAGAAGATACCAGGCTCAGATGTTTTAGGTAGAAAAGACAGGAAAATGGAGACTTCTGCTGAGAATAAAAAACTTTGCTCTGCACTGAGAAATAAGGACCCTCTAAAGACAACTGTAAAGCACTCACCTTGAAATGGTGAAATGGTAAGAGGAATAAGAAGCACTAATGACAAATACATGGCAAATTTTATGATGAAAAATGAGTGAAAAATAGTCTGGAGTGTACGTGTGAGAGTCCATCTCTCCCTTTGCTCTAAGGCAGAATTAACTGTCCCTCAAATGTTACTAATACATGCCTGGCCTTGCCTGTCCAGTTTGATGTCTCACGATGGAGACCCTACAATGACCTTACAAGACTTAACAATTAGAAAGCTGTTTCCAATAGCTCTCCAGACCACTCAAACTCAGTGCAACTGTGACCACTGTCAACCATATGAAACTCCCAGGTATTCACATAACACAAGACTTCCCACCCCTCAAAGTTGAAGCTCACTTGCTAAAATTGTTGAGTTCACACTGCTTTTAGGACTGCATGTGCTTGGGCATCCTCCCTCCCTATCAATACAGGCCTTCTCTCATGGGCATGAGCCCTAAGAGGGAGCAAGTGGCTTCAGCCCCTGCAACAAGTATACTATAGAGGTATCTGCACCTCAGCAGCTGAGGGCAACAACCCTCAAAATGTATCAGATCACATTCCAAAGACCAAGATAACAGTGGATAATCCAAGTTACATGCATTGCTGCAAAGGCTCTTTTTTCTATTTTATTTTCTTAAGCAGTAATTTTAGCAGGGTTTTTTTCAGCTTTCCAATGTGCTGTGCAGCAGGATTAAAAGTTAATATCCATTTAAGCCATTGCCAGAATAGGGATATTTTTGCTCTTGTGTCTTTAAAAATACCTTCTGGAATGAAACCATGGATGCCAAGTTTCAAGGTTGAGTGAATTTTTATAGCAAAATTATAAATCCCTGAAAATGGAGGATAAAATGGAGAGTGTTTAATAAGCCTTAACTGAAACACTGCTATCAGATGCCCCTTTAATAATTTTGACAGAAGTGTATTTTCCCTAAGATTATCCTGTCTGTGAGTACAGCATTCTGCACTGGCATCGTTCTGATGGTCAGTATTTAAAAGTAGAGTATTCAAAATACACTGAAGACTGCGTAAGACCTAGCAATAGCACAGTGGCTATCCCGCAGACAGAAATACGATAAAACACAGCAGGGCTACCAAATTTTCCCCTAGATCACTTCCACACCATTGTGGTTGCTGCAAATTTAGTACTGCAATGGAAGACAAGTCTTTTCCTGGTGTTAACTGAGTGTTGAATGCTCTAGACAAGCATGCATGGACTGGGCTCCCAAAGCCCCAATGTTCCGGCACAGTCTTGACGAGCACTGCTGATGGTGCCTCCACCAAGTGAGCATCTCCCTAGTCCTACCATTGAGACCTCGGGGTCTAATCAGGTTGATGGTATAATGAGAGAAGAGGGTACAAACACTGGTATTAAGCAGGTAAGCTTTGAGTATCACCCTGTGAGGAAAAGGGGAGTTTATCCTTGTGTGCAGTTTTTAATCTCCTTTAAATGACACTCTTGAATAGAGAAAATGGTTAATGCCAGCTAGGACGTGCCAATTCGAAATCATGAAAAACGTGTCTTGTAATGTCACACGCTGACTTCAGCAGTGTTTATGGTTGGCTTCAGATCACCTTCTCCCCAGAATGTACAGCGATATAAGTTCATTTTATAATGACATCACCATGCTGGTGCACTCGTGAGCATTCCTGCGCTTCAAAGGTAAGCAGCAACAAAATGTGTCTTGATGATCAGAAGTAATGAAAAAGGACACCAGCGAGGGCACCAGTAACAGGCTGCATACAGCACAAGTCAGCCCCTGGGGGAAGCCATAGTTTGATAGTTAAACAATGGCAGAAATACATTTGTTCCTAAACTGGCATGTGACTTTGCTGCTGTTCCACCTATACTTATTTCAAACACTGGTCATTCTTCAAGATGTCTGGGAATACTATCAGATGCTACCCAAGAAGTACCAAACAGAGGCATGAGTCTGCTACCCCTGCAATGTACTGAGAAACCTTCCCTGCAGAAGGATCGTTATTTTTTTTTCTTTATTTTTTATTTTGGCATTTCTGCTCATTTTTTCTATACTAGGTCAAACTACACCTTGCTCCTCTGTTTGGTTTTAGCTGAGCATGTGAAGTATACCCATTTATAACATTTACCTGCACGAGTTTTCCCCTATTGCTTCTGTGCTCAAGCTATCTTCAGATCAGTCCTTCCCAATGCTATGGAAAGACTATGTTTATTTGATAAAAAACCTCTACGTTTTTTGGTCTGTCCTCATTTTTAGCTCCAGGCCATGAATAAGTGAAAGCATACACTGACAGCAGTGCAATAGGCAAGACAGAACAACTCCAGCCAAGGCTTCTTAATGGAAATGGCAACTGCTATTGATTTCCTAAACACAGAGGTTGTGCCCTTCACCTCTATGACAAATCAGTTAGTAAAGACTCGGGACTCAAGGGAAACCCTTTGCTATGTAAACATGAACTTGTGGTTTACTATTAACACAATATACTCTATAACTTCAACAGTGAAGTCTGGGGAAACATAGGAGGAGTCTGCAGGTGGAAAACAAAGACATTCACAGTGAAAAAAAAAATAAATCACTAATATAAATGGAACTGAATTCAAGAGGCAAAAGAAACAGCAGGTACATAAAAATATCAAGAAAAAGTGGTTGATGCAGCTGGCCTTTGAATTACCATTACTCTATAATCAAAATTAAAACAAACAAAGCAAATCAAAAAGAAACCCGAAAAGATTACTGATTACTTCTTGATTATAAGCCATACAGTGATAAAGAAAAATAACTGTTATTCATCTTCTAATAACAGTAAATCACATTTCAATAATTAAAATTAGTGTAAGAACACAGTTTGACAAGGACAAACACCCTTATCATTAACAGCTGTCAGGATAGAAGAGGCAAAGAATATTTCTAAAACAATAAAATGAGGTTAAGAAGATTCTTACTAATTTGTAATGTATTTTCTGTTTTAGATATGAGGAATATCCCATTTTACTTGTCCCGAAGCATAATTCTTTCATAACCAATGCTTTTACACGCATTACCAAGTATGTGGGACGCAGACATCATAGGAGGTATTTGCAACCCCTCTCCTCTCACTATTAACAGTAAAAGCAGCATAAATAAAACCACTCACTGGCCTGTTTGTACCAGCAGAGAGATCAGACAGGCAGTTTAGATGAATAACACTGAAAATAGAATAACTTATTTCGTCCTTGAAACAAAAGCAACTTCCTTACACCCTTTAAGTTAATAATGCTTTATTTTGTCCCCAGCTGTTAAGTTTATAGAAATTAAAAGTCACGACTATTTGTCTTTTGCCAGCATGAATTTAAAAGTGCCTTTAAAAAAATCTCATTATCATTGTGGTTTTTTTTCAAGCAGATTCAATACAAAACAGATTACATCCTGCCTGCACTAGTAAAGTGCACATAAATTTTTCACAAACCAATTTATCTTAAAAATTTGTCTTTCCTCATTTTGATTCTGGACACAGTGCACAGCAGAAAGGCACTTCAAGTATTTTTTAGATAACACAATTCTGGCAATGATGCTGCATTAGTGTTTCTAGAGTCTTCCTCTTCTATAACGTTATTTCCAGACCATCAGAAGGGACCTTTATGAAGCTGAATGATCTCATATGAAACAACTGCATTACCATGAAATCTTAGTCTAATGTTCAACATGAATTTTAAGACTAGAACTACAGATTTCAGTCACAATTAACAGAAGAGGGTCAGAATAATTTCCTTGGGTAAGAACAGTTGGAAACATCTGACAAATCATCTGCAAGGGGGTTGCACAGATCCCCTGCACAATCATTTGGGAAACCAGCAGTCCTGACACAACATAGCTGTGGCAACACCACCAGATCCCCTCACTGACATCAGCTATAACCAACAGTACTGTGATTTCATCAACAATCTGATCATCTCAGAGGTGCAAGCCATTCTTTCTGAGACACCAGGAGATGGGGACAACCCTAATTCTCACCAAGAGTCTTTAAGTGATGAAAGAGACTTGCCCAGCTCTGGGGCCAAGTTCTCCTCTGGAGAATAGCCCCTTCTTGCAGAGACATTGCTCAGCAATGCATGGGGATGGTCAGGAAACACTGTTTGAACAAAGAGTTCCAGTGAAAAGCTATGATATACTTGGAGCTGACAGAGATGTTCATAGTCAGTTTTGTTTGAATGGCTGTAATATTTAAGGTACTGCTTTTATTCAACTAGATGGCTCCTAAAAAGTCAAGGCAATGACACTTGTGGAGCAGGAAAACTTTCACTGCCACTTTTCATGCAGCATTTCTCTCCCTCTGGCAGTGATGACAGCCTTTTCACAAGTACCACAGCCACTTTACAAAGAGAACAAGACATGACTATCTGTCATGACATAAGTACACAAAAGAAGGGAATAGAAGGTACCTTATACAAGTCTGAGTCACTTACTGTTAAGACATACCAAAATCACGAATCTCTGCTTTCATTTGCTTTCACTCCTGCCTAAGGAAGTTCTTTGAGTACACTTTCATTTTAGCTAATAAAGTGTTCACTAGTAATATATTCAAGTAACAGTACTGTGGTCCTCTTTGAGCAAACCAGGCACTGTCTAGGAACACTTCAAGAATAACTGGGCCCAGTAAGAGAGAAAGAAGAAATTTCTCAGATATTTGGGTGGATTCTGAATGTGTCGCCTTATTCATGCATGTTTGCCATTCTTGAAGCACAAGTGGTCAGAAACAAGAATATATCGTTATCTTTGCTAAGAATATTAGAAATGGATTGTGTTAAGAAACAACCCTCATCAAAGAGCAACGTGCAGAGGAAACACTTCTTCACCTGCAGCAGGCTCCCGCTGCAGTACTACACCCATTTCTGCTTGTGCTTGAACATTTGCTGCTATGCTAGGAAAAGGAATTTGGAAGCCTGGGTATAGCAGAATAACCCATGACACATTCAGAACAAAGCCATTGGCTAGACTTTTCTGCTTTGGCCAGGGTGCCAGCTGACCAGAAAGCAGAGAGTCCTTTTCTTTCCCTCCAGCAGACAGGCAGTGACAGTAACATTATGGTCCTTCAGGAGAGCCTTCAGCGATACAATACAGAAAACTTCCAATTTTCTTTTCCCCATTAATTTGCATTAAGCTGACATTTTTCATGATGGGCATTTTCAGATTTGGGAATAAAGCTATTTTCCTTTGGAAAGTCTTTTGCCAGAAATTTCCTGCCACTTCACCTGTTTCAGATTCCTCCTTTATCTTTGGTAGTGCTTTTGAAATGCAGACTTGAGAAGACATTTATGACAACTCTGCAGGTGCACAGTCTTTACTATGATTACATTCCTATGCATTATAATAGATTTTTCAGCAAGCAAACAGTTGGAAAGAGTGGATGTAAAACCTTAACTTCAGGATGTTAAACATTTCTTTATCACTGAAGGGCTGATGCGGCACTGGTTAGAAGGAGCCAAAAGGCAAAGAAGTTCCTTATGCCTTCTTCTCGAACTGGATGCAATTATCCCCCCTCCAGCAATGTTTTGGTGAGCATCAACTCTTCTGCATTGTTGCACACTAAACCAGGATCAAACATCCCACGATGAGCCCTAAGAGGCCACCTGACTCAGAGATGCATCTCTGAATCACAATCACCTACTCCCCGTGGGAGGGAAAAGGGTAGTGATTTACCACTGACCTATAACAGGACTAAACTATTACCTCCCCGCACACAGGTGCTGGCTCAGCTATTTTGGCCCAGTGAGTGGGAGAGCTGAGCCAAGGTGTTACCAAACTCCTGGAGCTACCCACCATCTCCTCATCTACTCACTGGGAGTGAAGGTTTAAGCAAGCTGCAGAATGGAGGATGGTTTATATACCCTCTTCCAACCTTCTCCAGACAGATGAAGCCACAAACCAATTAAACTACAAACTACCCGAGCTTATCTTCAAATTAAAGCTGTTTAACACACAGCCATTGTGTGCTTCATACCGCAGGTTCTGCTCCGACAGCCATTCAGAAGTCACCAGTGGACAACAAGAAGATGAAAGTTAGCAAAAGGTGTATCTTGCAGCACCTTGAAATTGCCAGTATTGTTAAAAAGGAGAAAATTATCCATTTTTTGTACCCTTTGGCCCTCTATTGATGCCAGAAATAATCATAGTTCTCATTCAAGACAAACTGAGTTTAGAGCAACTATAGGTGATAATATGTTCTGTAAGAAACCAAATACAGAAATACATGTATTATGTACCAAGCAATTCTGTGCTCTTGATAAGCCTACATCACTGAAGTGTTTGAATGGAATTCAGCAATAAAAGACCTGATATGTAAGAGTAAGCGTTCAATGTAGCAAGAACCAATTATACAAACAAGCATTAAGGTTATAAACTAGCTTATTAGTTCAGTGTGCTTAGAAATTAACAGCAAAAAGCAAATGACAATGCTATGTAGCAACAGCAATCATGAGCATAAACAGAAGTGTTTTAAATGGCAGTAAACTCCAGAAATAGGTATCATTTCTGAGCCAAGCAAATTCAATTTCCATTTGGCACAAAAGAATCAATTAGATACAGCACTTACTGGTCAACTGAGAGTTGGATACACCTCTCTTTTAACACTTCAGACCGTATACAAATCAATGATCGAAGTGAATTCAAATCATACAAGTTTGTGAGTTTGTCATAAAGCCATTAATTTCTGAAGTTTGTTGCTATGCCTATAACTTCCCCATAAAAAGGACAGATAGATGCTATCATAACTAGTGTCCACTGCTTGACAGAGGAGAAAGAAGAGGAAAATCAATCGGTTTGCAAACTCAGTACTGAGCCATTCCCCAACATCACATGACTTGCAGCAAGAGAAGGAACCATTTAATGACTGAGATATTTTCCCTCTAATCTAGGTATCTATGTACTTGGAAGAGCATCTCATTTAAAGAAAACTTTAAATGATGTGTATAGGCAGAGATAAGGGCTAGATCTTGTTCCTCCACACAGTGAATAAGATGTCAATAGTGCAAAGGATGTCTCCAAAGGCCAGTGAAAGCCAAGCTTTGGAGGAGATTTCATCCTAGTTTTAGGAAGAAATTGACCCTAACTGGAACTGGCTTAAGTGCAAAGACCTAGTAGATAAACCAACCTGTGGGATTTGGGCATCTCATTAGCCTTACAAATCCTGTTATTGTGCAGAAAAAGGACTTCAAAATGACTCAATGGACACATTAATTTAATGGAACTATATTCATCTATTCTATACTTCCTTGGAAAGAACAGTTTGAATACAGTGATTTCAAAACGTAGCCTACTGCTAACATTTTTCTGCATTTCAGTTGTACTTTAATACCTCATTTCAATACTGTCAGTAGAACAGTAACACAAAATAGCCAAGTTGCCATATTAACTAAGATTTCTGAGCAGTATTTCCCCCAGTGAATAATACCATCCCTAATGTAATGTACAATAAATTCCTGTCCAGCTTTCTTCATCTTCAATCCCTCTCCCCAACGACCGCAGTACCGTTTTCTTTACTTTATCCTTCAGTTGCCTGCAATGTTCTTAATGAGCATAACAAAGAAACAGAAGGAACATGCAGTTAACTTTTTCATCTGTTTTCAGACTCTAGCATAAGAACATCATGAGTACTTTGATTGTTGCCGTGCAAATGTTCCTACCATTGGACATTCCAACACTTGCACAGATGTCAGGACAGACATAATCAGATTATTCATTCCAGCAACTCCTGTGTTTTTTGGAAGTTATTTACAACATTAATCCTTAATTCCTTCTAATTGAAGGCATCGGTCCTGATATCTATCTCTTCCATCCGAGGAGCCTATGTCCCCTTATGCAAGGTTTTCATTCAGATTCAAGTTCATCTTCTTCCTTGACATTATCCTAGCAGAAAACTATACCTATAAGCACCTCCAGAAACGAAGGTGTGATATTTGGTAGTATTTAATATCCTAGATAGGCTGAAGAATATTTAGCTTGCTCTTACATAACCATCACTATGAAGTTAAATGGTGCCAAGCCACAAAGTACATCACCTGAGTGGTTGGGTTAGTCAGTTTTGTGACAAATATTGCAACTGGAAAAGCTTCTATCGCAGAATGTCATGATAAGGACAGACAAT
This sequence comes from Pezoporus flaviventris, assembly GCF_033815535.1. Classification (NCBI taxonomy): domain Eukaryota; kingdom Metazoa; phylum Chordata; class Aves; order Psittaciformes; family Psittacidae; genus Pezoporus; species Pezoporus flaviventris. Next base: position 5,500,113 of record NW_026892569.1, read on the forward strand.
ACGTCTTAGCATAATGCCAGCATACTCACTCTGATTACAAAAATTTCTGAAATACTGAATTAACACACCTTCTCCCCAAACTGCAATACAAATTTTACACGTACTTGAAAATGTCAAGGTGTATAAAAAGGATTCACTCCATTTTTGTCCCAGCAGCTACATTACAGAGCAGACGACCGACCTGATGCAAGGCAGAAAGTACGTTCTAATACCTAGAGCTGGGAAAACTTTCTCAAGAAAAAATACTTCACTGAAAACAGAACACACAAATTAACTTTATTTGTAGGAAAGATCCTCAGGCACTCAATGTGTTTTTCAAGGATAAAAGGCTTTTTCTCAAGAAATACAATACGTTTGATTCAGGGATGGGAACTACAACGTTTGTAACCTGTGGTAACCAAGTCTACATCTTTCTCAGTTATTAATTACATTCTGTATAGCTATTATGCTATTTAATTTTTGTGGTGTGGCTTATTTCATGTGTTTAATGTTGTGATGGACTGGGGACAATCCTTTGAGGTAGGGTAGAGGGAAAAAGGAAAACTGAAACTCTGTTCAAGGAGAAAGTAATGACAGAAAGAAAGTACCCGACTTGTACTTTGTCAGATACAAGAAGTGGCTCAAACAGAAAGCAGGAATAGGCAGAGACCAACACTGAGAGGTTAGCGGAATATGTCTTATGTGCTGACGGAGAGGTTTGAATTTCCCCTAAGCATCTTGCAGGTAATGGGGTCATCACTCTTCTCCGTAAGCTCCCATACAGCCAGTAGCCAAGGAGCAATGTTCCCAAGGATGCAGACAGTATCTGAAGCTCTTTGTATTGCCTTCTTTTCCATCTTTATACTAGGCAGCAACATAATGACAAATCCCTATGGAGCCAGTTTACCCCAGACCTGCTGATAGCACAGGCTTCTACCACAACATTTGTTCCCCCATAATAGGCAAAATGAGACACGCTGAAAGAAGGGGAAAAAAAAAGTAATCAGGGTTATGACCTGTATCATCTGATTCTCAGTGCTCTACTTGTACATTCTGGAAAATGCACTGAAACAAACACTAGTTACATGGCTCATATAACCACTTGGTTTTTTTATTTAATCTAAATGATAGGAATATCTAGAAGCAGAAGAGAAGAAACAGGCTGTGCATATTAAACACAGATTTGTGCAAAATATAATGTTTATTTTAAAAGTGTGTTCCCAAACCCGAAGGTAACTTCTCCAGGATATTAGACTTGAAGATGAAAGGTAATGGTACTGTATTTTGGCAGAGCTGAACAACATCCATCACCACTCAAGCATGGAAATACAGAGTAAAGGGCCACAGCAGCCTACATCCCTGGAATCAGTTACCTAACGATTCATCTTTGCCACAATAACTGTTGAAAAAATCAATTCTACAGCTTTCCTCCAGTCTTGGGCTTTGCATGGAAAAAGCAATTATTTAAATTAATTACCTGGCAAGTCCTTTCAGGAAGTTAAACTACAGCACCTAGCTACACTGTCTATTTCACAATCATTTAATTTTTTAATATCAGCATCTCAGATACACAGATGTGATTAAAACCAAATAGTTGTAAGATGTCAATATAAACAGCAGACAATGAAGTACAGCTTTTCAGTTCATTAATATCTGTATCTTAGGTGACTGCAGGTGCACCTTAATGAATTACATGACTAGTAAAATACAATTAAATGCAGCTGCATATGTTTACAGAACTGCAGAACCAAATTACAGGTATCAGTAGCACCCATAATTCATCCATAATTGACAATTTTCATATTACCGGAATAAGGAATCAAGTCATGCAGATGAATATTGTATTTGCCTTTGAGCACTAGAGACCTAGGTTCATTTCCTATGCAGCACCACAAATGAAACAAATTACATGCTTTCAGGTTGAGACAGACCTGAAAGCACAAGCACCCCTGAATGACAGCCAAAACCCCAAATCATTCAGGTTGTATTTAACTGTCAATAAAAGTTCATGAATGGATGATACTTGTCATAACTTAAACGTATCGTTAATAAAGTATTCTTCTTTACAGAAGAATCATCGCGTCTGCTGCAGAACAGGGTTCTGACCTGAGTTATACTGTGAGTGGATTTTCTGGCTTCAAGGACATGACAAGGACATAGTAGCAGAGTTTGTGCCAAAGATCTCGTTTTTCTTCTGTCTCCCCTCTTACATGCAGCACAGTGATGATCTTTTTTTTTTGGCAGGACCTTTTCTATTGTGGTAACTTGTGTCTACATTTAACTTTAATTTCACCCACAGACCTTGTTAGGACCTCACACAGCATGCATTATTCAGACCTGGACTGGAAAATCTCCTGAGAGGTGTGCTTTACCTACCCTGCTGTGAGCAGGAGTTTAGATTAGATGATGCCCAGAGGCATCTAGGCTGGGTGATGATTTCCAATTGACAAGAGCCTGTGGTTCAACTCCCTGTTTTTCTGTTTGTGATACCCCCTATAACAATATATTACCAAGGCTGTATGTTGTCCAGTCAACAACACACTGAATATAGGGGTCAGGGACAGCTAGATTCCAGTATCAATCACTTTAGCTGTATAAAGGGTTACTGGGGAGACCTCCTGCAACCCCCCATCCTGCACACCTCTAATAGCCAAATGATCAAACAGACACCACAGAATCTCTGCTAAGGCAGGATTTTGGATGACAGCATCAAGAAAGCGCTCAGGAGCTCAAGGTCTTTGTACAAAGATTCCCCAAAACCATGGACCTGGAAACCTGACTTGACTTTGTTACACAGCTGTGTTTCTAGAGCTCCAAGGTACTGCAAAGACACCACAAAGCTCCCTTATTTCACATGGGGGACAGCCGGCCAGAGAGCTAGTGAGCAACAGGCTCTGAAGATTGCAAAAGCCCCCTCCTATAAACAAGAAAACCTGTTAAGTGAAGAAATCGGCTGTGTCTCATCTTAGCTTAATCCTACCATGTATATACATACGACAAACGCCTAATAAAGAAAAAAAAAAACAGTTAAAGGGACACCAATAATCCTGAAGTAAAACCTGGTTTCATTTTGCTTTAAAATGCATGAGAGCCAAGTCATATTTTTAAAAGTAAAGAATATTTTCTGGAAATCAAAAAGGGAAAAAATAATTTCAAATGTTTTTCAGTGGCACGCTGGTTGATCTCATCATTTTATAACACTAAGCGGTTTTATTCAAGTCCTTCAAAGTTTTTCAGCACCAAGTCCCAAAAGATTCTGGTGAGAAGCAGGTGCCTAAAATAGACTAGAAGTTAGTGACAAGATCCAAGGCTTCTAGATCTGTCTACTTCCAGTGTTATTCAGAGATGGGTTTCAGGGTTTTGGGTCAAGGGCATGGTTATTTCCTACTCCACTGCACTGGCAGAGGCTCATGGAGGAACAGTGTATGCTTGCATAGCTTCACACACAGGAGATCCTTCCCCTTAGGTGTAGCATAGCAAACCCACTGCCTGCCCACCTTCCTAAAGACACATGCCTGGGTTTAGGTCTGCAGGGGTCTAACTGGCAAATCAGCTGAGGAAATCAGAGCACAACCCATGCTTTGTGTGACCTCTGTGTTACCATGCCAAAAAGACAGGCTCAGAAACACCTTCTTATGCCCTCAACCCTGCAGTAGTGTTTTGGGAGTTTCTGAAGAAGGAAGAAGAAAACCTGATAGGAGATTTTGCTCAGAGGCAGTACAGCAATTGCAGATGTCCTACATGCAGTAACCACTGCAATCAATACAGCTATTCTGGGTGCATTACTCTAAGTCTTTGTAAAGCTGGGGTCCAAATGCTCAGAGGGATAAAGAAAGGGAGGAAAGATAAACGAAAGAATAAAAAGGAGACAAATTAAGAAAAGGGGTAGGAACACCTGAGATGCCAATAAGCTACCGCATATAAGCTATGTCTTCAAACTAGGGACTTAACTGACTACGGATTTATCCTTCAGGAAATACTTGACTTCACAAGGGCTGTTCATTTTATGACTCCTTCAGTATTTATCTCACCAACTGGAAAATTTGAGCTGGCTGCACTGTGTGCAGGAAGAGTACCCAGAAAACCGCTGCTATGACTCCCCTCTGTGAAATTAATGTGGCAATGCAGCAAGCCCAAATTTCCAAAGACAAAGATAAAAAACAATTTCCTCACATCATCTGGTTCAAAGTCTCTTAGCTGGATTTAAAGTATAAGTTATCTGTAGGATTTTATTTTAAAAGAACGGAAGGACAGTTTCGCAAATTTATACTGACAAGTAGGTGTTTGTTATCACTTACATTTTGTAGAATGCCATCGTTTTATTTTTGGTTGGTTTATGGGTTCTATTACTGAAAGAAGTCATGGCCAGCTCCCTTACAGAACCAAATGGATCACCTCTTCCATCTTGTAGGTGGTGAACTTGAGATCATGAAATGCGAACTCCCATAAAGATGCTCAACTCCTATAGCTCTGTTGTTACTTGTTAGAATTTGAGATGAGGAATGAGTGGATAACACTGAGCTGAAAAACCTGTAATTCTCAGCACAAGATACATGGAGAGTTTTCATACTGTTAAGCCCTATTGTGCTCATCTGGTTTCTGAGTATGGCCCACCGCTTCTGAATACAGATCAAAGATATTGCAAAGTTCTTGGCAGCAAAAATTGTTCCTCAGCCTAAAACCACATTTTTTTTATGCTTATGGAGACATGAAAATAATATATTTCCAGTCTAATATATCTCCAAATACTTTCAACTGGACAGTCAGAGATATGAAGACTGAAGGCTTCCATTCTAGGCTCAGCAAAGCTCTCCACAACGTTTTTGCCAAAAGACCTGTTTATATCACATCTCACTGCATAGAAAAGCAGTGTAGTACCTCATGCTATCAACATCCTTTATTGCATACTCAGAGCTAGAAAAGTGTGTCCCTGGTGTAGCCAGCTTTCCCTGAATAGTGTAATGGTCCTAGCAGCGCTCAAACAGTGCTCATGGTCAGCACGGTCACTTGCTAACAACGATGTTCATCAAAGCTTGTCATCCTCTGAGAAACCTCAGAATGCCAATTAAAAACATTTTGAAGATTAGAAGGCAAAATTACAACTGACCAGGAAGAAGCCTACTGCAACCCAAAATGTCACCATCTCCAAGACAAAGTAACCTAGAGGAAACATTACGTTTTCTGCAGTATCATTCCTCTAGAGGAGATACAGGCCAAAAAAGAGCCTGGTATGTAACACATGCACAGACTTTCTCTGAGATCAAATTTAACGTCCCCTTGACCTCCACAAATTGGTTAGGTCTGCTAGTGACTTAGAGTGAACTAGAAGAGTCCAGAGCTATCCCATGTGGGGACACAGAGGAAGGAGCTTTGGTGTAAACATTGCCCCAGAAGATCCACACCAGCATTTCAAGACTTGGTGAGGACATGATTGAAAGCTATTGTGAGCCTCTATCCACACAATCCTCCCACTCCTCTGCCCCCTGAAGAAAGACAGAATTGTAATACATCCCAGCCTTAGCAGGAGCTACTTATATCCTTAGTAGGAGGCTTTACCAGCTTCGCTTAGATTCTAAGTGATATAACACAAATCTGTCACCACAGATGGTCTAGCTGATAGCATCTGTGGCTGAAGTGCCGAGAAAGGAAGCCATACTTCTTACCACTGTGTATAAAAAGAAAACTCTCCTGCAGTAATATTTCACCACTGACAGCATAGCATCTTGGTTAAAAAAAGAAACACTCATGTATCCTAATATTCTGCCTTCCTGAATAATAAAATCAATCTCTGTGTTAGCAGGCTGTCTAGTCAATATTTCCCTTATAAAGCTAGTTTATATTCTATTTCTATGTTCAGGATAATGTTTAATGGGAGGATAATCAACACATTACAGAGTCCTGATTTTCTATATGTTACAAAGATTCCTCTGTCTTCATTAAACTAAAAAGGGGGCAGCTTGCAGGACTATTTTTCAACTCCAACTTCACAGACCACACTACTCGTTATACAGGTAGAATTCACCTCATGGATTTCTCCTCCATATCTATAATCACCATATGATTTAGCCCACATCCACAACTGCATTGCTTTGCCTGCTAATACATTTCTCTGAGATTCATTTCAGCGTACCACCATAATGGTAATACCTTCCTCAGCAGGCTGAAATGGTCATTTTTTAGGAAGGAAGCAAGTCCCTAAAGTTATCAAAATACTGTTTTTTCATTTGCACTAAATGTAGAATGCCTCTTCACCAATTAATTTTATCCAAACCACAGGAGTGCCCAGGGCGTTGCTCTTAGTCAGTAAAAGCTTTTCTGGAAATACAAACGTCTCAGTGTAAAAGTCCATTATCTCACATCCCTTCAAAGATACAAGCAAAGGCTCTTCCCCTAAGAAAAGACTACACAAGTGTAAATTCAGCATGACCTGAAAGTCCAGCCCAGCAAGTAAAATTTCTTTACTAGATATTACATATATATTTACATCTCAAAAGCATGAGTCTGAAAGGCAAATGTCCTGACTCCATTTGCATTCTAACAGACACTTGAAAATTAGGTTAATTTTAACTGCCTAATAAATGACAATGTCACTTATGTGCTACCTAAATCCGAGCATAGGACACAAACATAACAAAACATACGTAGACAGCAGACTTTACAGTTACATTGTGAAGCAGATTAAACAAACATACCTTGAGAAAAACATTCAGCTGTGATCTGCTCATATACCTTCCATAGCCAGAAATGTAATCTGACAGGAACATGTGTTAGATTTACCATATGTAACAGGCATTTTTAAGTTTAGAGGGTATTAACAGATACAAAGCCCTGCTTTCTCCTTTTAAAGTCTTAAACTTGTAAGATGGATTCCTGATAAATCAGCTTTCCCATCTAGTCTGGTGCCATAGCGTCATTAACCTGTAATAAGAACTGGGATGCTCAGACCTAAGGAAAGACCTAATACCCGGTTCACTAGATGTTAATTGTGACAAGAAGATGACATGGCAAAAGTATTTTTAGCCTCCTTGTTGATATCTCCTGCTAACTGAACAACTGACAGGGATCCGCTTGCCATATTATCTTAAATAATACCACCTTTTGAGTAGCTGTACGTTTCAAATACGAACAGCTTTAAGGGAAAAGAAAGTGAAACTAACCTACAGAAACCTATAGAACTGGTAAATGTATATTATTATTTGAGAGCAAGGTAGGAATGACAACCGTTCCTCCTTTGGCCTCCGACCATGACAATTATGCCCTGTTCTTCTCCCTCGTGCCCTGGCTCTTAATTTGACACACAGTAATTTCTCCATCATTTGGATAGCCACATCCTGGTGTCAGCTGAGATCAGGAAGTGTAGTTCTTGTAATACAGAACACGCAAGGTCTAGTTTGGGTGGAAAAGATTTTTGACTAGAATGATTTATGCCAGGAAAGTTGCCAGGTCTCTGAAGGTATTCTTTCATAAGCAATAATGACACAAAATGACTGAGAAGAACGCTAAAGTTACAAAGTAAAGTCTGTAGAAAGCAGGATCCAATCTGCTGTCAGGTCTAATCCTACATTAACCCTGCATACAGTTGTACGTTAACTCTGTGTCCCCTGCTCAAATCAGTATGTAGTTCAGCCAGAGATGCAGACTGTGCAGTATTTATTCTTCCCTTCAGCATTCAATGTGTTGTCCCTCTGCTTCCCTCTCTGCTCAAAATCCAAATCCAGCAATAAATGAAACAATAAACTTGCTGAATTCCCCACCAAAGAATACTTTATTCGCTATCCTGCTTACACAAGCAAAGAGATGGGTGTCCTGAGGAAAATACAAGCACTGAAGGAGCCCAGCCTCAGGGAGAGAAGCAAGCTCAGGAGACTCATGGAGAAGATGTCACTTTGTCTAAAATCTGCATGGGATGGATGAACGGGATAAATGGATGTTTTAAGACTTAACTGTAATAAAAAACAGCAACATCACTCATTTTATTGCTGCAACAGAAAGGTTTTTCTCATTGCCACATGGGGAAACTGATTCTGGATGAAATGCGTTGCCCATAGAAATTCTGTGCTCTCAGCAAGGGCATTCCATGGACACAGCAAGGATCCCACCTACTGTCCCAGCTACAAGATACCAGTAAGCATTTCACTTTTGTCTGTGGAAATACATTAAGACGTAAGATGTAGAGATTAGGTTTGCATTTTGCTTTGGTTGTTTGGGGTTTTTAAATTATTAACAGTTCAGTAATGAGGTACACTTCAGAGAGCTCTCTATCATTTTTTATTTGTTGGCCAAACAACTGGTACAACCTGTGACGAATGGTACCAAATCACACCAGCTTTTACCCATTAAATAGACATATGAACCCGCTAATGGGAGACTACTTGAAGAATTCAGATACTTCTCAATTAAATAGAATGGTGCAAATTTCTGTGATAAATACAAACTTTCTCCCTGTAGAGTGCTATCTATAGTTTTCAGCAGGAAGTCAGTGCTATTTGCTTTTCAAAGATAGCTCTTCGGAATTAATTACTCTGGCATCAGACTAAGAGACAAAACAGGTAGTGCAGAACTGAGGGTAACAAGAAATTGTGTCTCACAGCTTTTTAGAGTCAAATTATTCTCCCAGCCTGATTGACAGTATACCATTTAATCACTGTTACGGCCCAGACATGTTATATTTATTTCATTTTTTCATTACTAGGTTAATTTTTTAATGCCAACAAAAGACAATCAAATTGGTGTTGTGGCAGTTCAAGCCAAATACATGCAATGAAAACTTAATAGATGCATCCTGTTTAAGATTCAGTTAGAGTTTCTCCCACCTGATGGCACTGGATCAAACATGACAGCTGCTCTTCAGTGCCTGATGTCCAGCCCACCTGAGGTATGGCTGCTAAATCTAGTGAGTTTGTGTGTTGTTTTGGTGATAGCGAGAACTGCCAGACAGTCAAGATCTCCACTGTAACATTAATTATTAAGCTGTTTCCCAAGATGTCAGAGCTAAGGTGGCATTTGCAAAATGGCTGTCAACACTTTGACTGAAAAATACCAGTTTAGCTTTATTAACTACTCACTCTACTTTGATTGCCAGAAAACAGCAAAAGGCAATGCTTTATAGTGTACCAGGAAACTTGTGGCTGCTGCTTGATGAGCCCTCTTTTTGACAGGGAGCTGCAAAGAAAAAGAAGAAAACTGAGCAGCACCTGCTGACATGCATGAGTGCTGTGGCTCAGGGTACAGTGATAAATCAGGTTAAATGAGAAAGCTGCTTTATCATTTCTGTCATTCTCCAGCAAATTCTTCCCACCTTCTGCCACAGTTTGTTGCCATCTTAGTTCTGCAAATAAAACACTTTATTGGGTCATAATATTGACTGGATCTCCAAAAGCAATGTGCATTGCAGGGAACATGAGAGTAGCATATAACCAGAGGGGTGAGCAGCTACTGAAGGCAAAACTCAGGGCCAGTGTCAGTCACCCTGGATTTGCTAAAAAAACAGCTAAAAATCAACAGGATTTTATGATCTTCATCACAAGAAAGCAGTGATTTTAAAAATTAGACATAACCTGCAAAACCCTTGAGAGGCAGCCCTAAAAATGACAAAATAGCTCTCACATGGGACGTCATCCTGCTGAAACCAATTAGATAACATCTTTCATATGCCATATTACATGGGCTTTCAGGTGAAGCAGACGTAACATGGCCTTATATCTCAGTTTCCAAAAATCATGTGTGAAAACCTGCCAGCAAAACTATCGGTCAGCTGTGTTTCAATAATCACGTCACTGGGACATGTAAACTTGTCTGCCAGAGTTCCCATATTCATATGTTCAGCAGAAAAGAGAGGGCCCCATTCTACCTTGTTGGCCTTTAAGATGTGGCACAGCATAAGGAACTGAATACAAAATTCCATGTCCAGCATGCAACAATAACCTCACACTTTGATTCCCACATCCATGAAATGAATCAAGGAAAGAGATCTCCCAAAAGGCTGTATTATTTCAGTTGATAGTGACATCCAACAATAGAAAACTACAAGGAGAAGATAATTTCTTACGAAACCCTTGCTCTTGGAGCTTTGTTACAAAGCAGAGTTGCAATGCAAAATTGAAAATAGAAAATTAAGTCTAGGGTAATTGCATGGTTTTTCTGACTATTGCATTGCTGACAAGCCTCTGGCAAAAGATTACAGAAGTCCCCTGTTCTTTTTAGTGGAACTGCTTGTGGATACATCACCAACGGTCCATGAGATGAGCCCATCATGAAAAAGAATATCCAGCCAGAGAATATTTTGATCTCTTCACCTTTTTAAGTAAGAGGGTGCAACACAAAGCAATCAGCTAACAGGCAATGACCTTCAAGCTGCGCCTTGTGACACAAATGCAGTTCTGAGGACAGGAAAAGGAGAACAATTAATTGCCAGAATGAAAGCAGATTATGGCTCTTAAAAAAAGAAGTAAGAAGAAAGTTTGTGTTAAGAAACTGTCAGGGTGAATGTGGGATGATTGATCAAGTCAGCATCCCTGTGCCTCAGAGGTTCAGGAAGGGGACATGGAAAGAGAAGGGAGTGTGTATTTTTAACTGTATTGCTTTTTATTCCTCTTTACCCCCTCCTAGGACAGAGAAAATAGAGGGATGCAAGCAGAAGAAAGGACATCTTTGGCCAAATCCTGTATGTTTCTGCTTGTCCCTGTTTCTTTTCCTGTCTCTCTTTTTAGGGTGGGGGAAAAAAGAATTAAAGCATACATCCTAATAAGTCCTTTTTTAAAAAATAGGTGAAGATACAAGACTTATTTGAAGCAGTTGCCATGGAGAAGCTGTTCAACTGGAGAATAATTACTGGGGCAAAATCACATACAATATGGGGATTGATCCTTCAGCTTTTACCCATGCAAAACTCCCACTGAAGTCAACTTGTTATCACACGTTTTTAGCAAGTTGGGAAAAGAAAAAGAATTCGTATTTCACTCCTACTAAAAGGAAAAAAAAAGGTTATTTGTGGAACACAGCAGAGAGGATAGACTTTTATAGCAAAAGCCTTTTTACCAAAGACTGCAAACAACCTTGTAGCACAGGTGGGATGTCTTCACTCTTAGGATCAAAGAAGCTAATTAATGACCAGTAGTTTTTAAATGTGTAGTATGCTCTTTCCCATGCTATCAGAAATATAGCAGAATGTGTACTTAAAACAAAACGAGGTCACTCATTTTTATTTAATCATAATTAATAATTGCAAATCCAAAGAGAAACATTTTTCGGCAGGTTCCAGCTGGCAAGTGATGCTGACTTGCACAAAAAAAGCAGTATTTCTTTGTCCCCAGCACACCTAACTCCAAAATTAGAGTTTTGCCTGTTCAAGAAGTATTGGTTACACAAAAAGTCCTACTGCTTTTAATCACACCTTGCACAGAAGTTCCAGCAAATTATTTCCCCCCTTACCTGCATTGCCTCCTCTACTCTAACTTACTGAGCCTCAGAGCAAAGCCTGAGTCTGGGCAATACTCACTGAGCACGCTGCTTTTACATTTCTCAGCATTTCCATTCCTTGGTTATTGAATAATACACTATAACATCATGTATATATATATACACCCTTTCCAGAATCTGTGGTACAAAAAGAGACATGTCACCGCTACATGGCTCATATCCATTATTCAGCAGAATAATGGGATAACAGCTATCATGGAGCTGGATGAAGCACAGCCCGTGGACAAACTAATCCCACTGGGTCATGCAACACAGCTGTCCTAATACTGTATTGCTGGGACATAAATCCACATAGCTGTGGGTATGGCACATAATGGGATGCCCCTTTTGTGGACAACTTGCTGAGGCCTGGCATAGCCTGAGCTCCAGCCCTCCAGCAAAGGTGAATGTACTTGCCAAAGTTTACTCTCTTTCACCCAAAACAAGTCACAGTAGAACCACGATAAACAAGAAGTAACCCTCATCGTGGGCAACACGGGGTATTTACACTGGTACAATTAGAGCTGCGTAGTTACATTGGTGTAATTACACCAGTAAATTTCCCCATGTGGAAAAAGCCCTAAAGCCTCTTGACTCCAGCCACTGCCAAATACCCACAAACTCTCAATGGCCTTTTCTCAAAGCAGCAATTGCCATTTATGAAACACCTCTGGAAAATAATGACAATGCCTAGAGAGATTATGATCTTAAAACCATTCAAATGGATCTTTTTGCTGTGTTTTCGTCTATTAAACACACTACACAAGCATTGGATTGTGGTATACACCCTGTGAACATAAAACGCCCGATGGACCCATTTCTCTTCTCCAATATCCATTTCAGAAGAATAATAAAGTCATTACAAACTGGGACCAGGCTTAAATGACCCATAGTCTTCATCCTGCAATATAATCCTAAAAGGAGTGTGGCATATATGGGTTCCCAGCAGTGGTATGAAATCCAGCATTGCCAGCTATAGGGCTGTTAGGAAGTCAGGCCTGACCCAGCAGCCACATCACTTGGGACTTTCAGCATTCTTCCTGCGGTGTATATGGCAGATGTTTTCCAACAGTCTTAAGCAATTTCATATTACAGTATTGTATTGAGGAAACCTTAAATAAACAGACAAAACACACAACCCAGTAATAAGAACAAGACATTCTTTTCTTGAATTACCCGAATTAAAGCACCAGTTATTACCTCATATAGCAGTAAAGGGAAAGCACAATTATAAAATTTAATTAATTAAGCTGAAGGCAATGATACTTATTTTAAAACCCTCAGTGCGGTTAGACCAGCTCAGTGAAGCCATAAATACTAAGTGCTGAAGGAGGCATCAAGCCCATTCACTGAACTCAGCCAGTGAGTCTAGCTGGGCTAATCCATCCCACCCCAAAGGAGCAAATGTCCTATAGGTGTCTTCTATATTCTCCTCACAGTTATAGACAAAACAACTGTTGCCCTCTCTGTCAAATTGAGTGATGTGAGAAATAACCACCATTGGCTTGACCTAGACAGGGCAAAGCTGAGAGTGGGTGTACCAGTGTATATTTTATCATTACAAATGAAGACATTGCATTTCATTGATAGCAATAAAAATCAGGTAAATTGTAGAGTATTAAAGGTTTGGCTGCTGTCAGAGACGAGCACTCAGCAGTACTCAAAGACAGTAAGACACTATTAGAGTTGCAGTGGGCCACTGAGGTTAAAGAAAAGCAGCAGTAGGATGATATCTAAGCTAAAGACTAATGGGTAATAAGAAAGAAAAAAATGAACTACAGTCTTAACGAGCTACACTTAAAATAAAGGAAATCAAACCACAGTGAGGAGGAACCAACAGCATTATTCTCTACAAATTTTATACAATGTTGTAATGTCTGCACAGACCCAGAGGAAGCCATCCCAGCTCAAGCACACAAATTGAGATGGATAAGACAGGGCAGGAGAGGTGCTGAGGAGGGCAGCTCGGTTAATATCCATGAGGCAGCTGCTCTGCCAATTCCACGCTCTTCCTAAAGAAGGAAATCATGAGGAAACCAACCAGAAACCTCATCATGATATTTACAAATTCCAGCCACTGAGAGGGGGAAGGTCCAGATGGTGTAAACTCCACTTAGAAACAGAAGAGAGAAAGTGTGGTAAGACCAAGGCAGAAGGTCAGGTTCGAAGGAAAGTGCCTCTTAACTGAAAACAAACCAGTGGAAGAAGCAGCAGATAGCGGAGGAGCTGTGAGCTGAAGCACTGTCCTCAGAGCACGTGTTCCCACATCTGGTTACCCAGAGGCACCAGGGGTCAGCCAGCAAAACACCTCGGGTGGCTTCTTCAGTAATACAAAAGGTTCTTTTCCTTGCTGCTTCCACCATGGTAGAGGTGTAAGAGCAGCTTTGATGTAAACTGAACTAAGCTGCTATAAACAGAAATCGGTGCACATTCATTTTGTCTAAGTTTAGGTAAAGTGCTATAAACCTATTTGTCAGCCACCACCCTGGAAAGAAACTGGAGTGCCAGGAAAAAGGAGAAGAGGAGGGTGGGGAAAGGAGGATGGTTATCACTGGGACAGCAAACGTCAGGGAGAGTCAGGGCAGGTGAAACACGACTGCTTGCATTAGAGGACAGAAGAGGATGGGAACAAGGGAAAGAAACAGCATCAAGGAAAAAAACAACAGTAAGATAACTCAAAGAGGCAGAGGATGGATGTGAAGAAAAGCAAAGATGGAAGGACCGAACCTGGAAAAGCACTCTGTGTCCTACTGGGAAGTGACAGGGGAAATTTAGGTTAGACATAAGGAAGAAGGGTGTGAGGGTGGTGAAGCACTGGAATGGGTTGCCCAAGGAAGTCATGAATGCTCCATCCCTGGTGGTATTAAAGGCCAGGTTGGACGAAGCCTTGGGTGACATGGTTTAGTAAGAGGTGTCCCTGCCCATGGCAGGGGGTTGGAACTTGGATGACCTTAAGGTCCTTTCCAACTCAAAACATTCTATGATTCTGTGGAGGTATCATCAGGGGAGAAAATGCAATTTGATCCACGTGGCAGTTTTGCATGGCAGGTGATCAGCAACAGCAGGGATGGGTTCCGCAGATGCAGAGGCTAAGTGAAGCTCTCAGTGGAGTTCTGCAAGGGGAGTTCTCTACATGTTTGGGGCAAAACAGCCCGATACAGGAAATAGGCAGGGAGCAGCAGCCTATAGCTTATTTTTTGGAACTGGCAGTAGTAAATAGTCTCACTGGCATAACAGAGTCAAAGACACGACACCATAATGCTAGCAAGATGGCATTGAGGAAAGCACTTTTTTACTTAAAACAGTTATTCAATAAATAAGCGCAATGAAAATAAAAGGCATACACACATTAAGTGTTGTGGAAATAAGACTATTGAGAAATACTCATGGAAATAAGCCGATAAGTTACACACAATTAAAGATTTCCTGCATTCTCCCATGATGTTCTGCTAAGTCTGTGAAGCTGATAGACAAACTTGAAATAATGCTGACAAATCCCCAGCAGCGCATATCTCAGAGCTGATATCCAGCTAATAGGGAGAAAAGCAATTAAATAAAAAAATAAAAACAACTCAAATGACTCATTTCTCACTTAAAAGGAGTATCTTCCCTCTGCCTCCACTGCCATTTTATAGCTTTTATGCCAACATCACTTGGGGTCACTAGAGGATAACAGGCCCTGGCTCTTTTCAAGAAGAGTTCCTGCCTATTACCCCATGCAGAGAGCTTGGTGTCGCCTTTTGCTGTACAAAGCTGAATCTTCCTCCAACCTGAGCTTTTGATTTCTCCCCACAGACTATTTTTGACTCCTTTTATCAAAGATCTCTTCTGTCAAAGAGCACTTGTTGATGTCTCTGCATATCAGCTATTCCATTAGATTCAGAGCCATCCCAGCTTCATTTTCAGATGGCCACTTGTGTGGGAAAGCCAAGGCACCCAAGACTTGGCAGTGAGATAATGTCCCACTTCAGTATTACCTGCACTGAAAACATCATTGCTGTACTTTCTGTGTCTATTGCACACAGCAGCATTTGGGTTTGTGTTTATGCCTCCCCCAGGAACTGTAATGCTCAGAGATAATTAACCTATGGACCTTTTGACATTATTTGCAGCAGAACTATGTTTTGATGCCTATATAAGCCCTATGAGCATAACAGGTGAGAGATGGCCCATTCTTGTAGCTGATGAACATATGAAAGTAACTTTCCATGACTGCTTCCACGTAACAGCTCTTTTCACTTACAGTGAAGAGTTGAGTCTCCCGCATTAGTGTTTAATGTCTTTGCTTCAGATACTGTTTGGAAACATGTCAAAGTCCTACAGTTATTGGATAAAGGAATGTTGCATTCTAAGCACAGTGGTCTTTTTCTTTGGAAATCTGGAAATAAAGGGAGCTGGGTACAAAGAATCCTATATGAATGCCTGTTCCTGAAGGATAAATAAAAAAAAAATATAATGGGAACAGACACTTAAGTATTCCCATTTAGATGAGATTTCCATCATTACTAGAGATATCTTACATTCCAATTATAGTGCAGAAGAGGTTGTAAAATGCTGATTTTACTGTTCTGCCAGATAACACAATAGGAAAAATAACTCAGATATCAATCTTTGCTCCTTTTTATTTCAGGACAATGAATTGCTAAAAACTGGCACAAGCAAGCAATTTAGTGCTTAATAAGTGTGTGAATGAATTAGGATCCTAATGACTACAACAGAACTACTCAACAGCCTCTAAAAAAAAAAAAATCAATGAAAGCATGAGGGGGAAGAAACTGAATGATGTACTTCAAAGTTCTTCTTCCCTCTTTCCTTTTAAACTGGGTATAAAAGCTGGCTTTGTTAGTTATTTGCATACCCATGCTTTTGAAAATCAAATTGGACCATGCCCATGGCTTTCTGCCAAGCATGGAATTGTGGGTGTTAGATTTTCTTAATAGCTGATATAACAATTTGTGTATCAAGTTTTGGGGGCTTTGTTATTGTTGTTGGTTTTTTTGAGTTGGACTTTTTAGCTTTTTTGCACTGAATAACAGTTCCTCACCTTCCTGTTTAGGTATCAGGCTGGCATAATGGAGGCTACTTGCAGGGGTTGCAGTAACGGGAGCTACAGCCAAGGACATAGCAACTCTGCAGTCAGGTGTCAGTCCCTATTTCTCAGATCACACTGGGATCTGCCAATTCCAGCAGACAGTACTTTTTTTCAAAGAGTTTATCAAACAATCAAACATTAATGAAGTTAGAGATACAATCCTGAACAGTCTTTCAAAACACTGTTTTAGCCCAGAGCATTGTGAATACATTAGGCATATACACAGTCAATTTAATACATATTCTCCTGTCAATCTAGGGCTGCAAAAATGCACAAATACTACTATCATGGATAACAGAAGGTGTTTTCTATCCTTTTCCATCATGGAACTCACATGCACATGAATTAATTACAGGCATATTTTGTCCTCAATTTATCAAAATGTTACTGAATCAAGCTGCATTAGATATTAAGGAGAATTTTTGACATTTCACTACATACAGCAAGGTCCGACTTCAGCTACTGGATCCATGAAAAAAATGCCCAAGGCCACTTGGAACGACAGGCTGTACATGCAAACCCATCCTGTTAATGTGACATGATTGAACTAATGGAAGAAACAAAACCACGACATTCTTCTTAGTCAGGAAAAGAAAACCAGATTAATTAATAAATAATGATTACATGAAATGCAAATGAAACTAGAGGAAGGCTTCCCATAGCGCTGTTAACCCTGCAGGGCTCTGACTTCTGTTCCAGGGGAATTTTGAGGAGTAGGACCAGAATGACAATTATCTCCTGGACCCCAAATGCCTGAGGAGACAAGGTTTGCAGCACCAGGCACAGGAATGAAGCATGTTATATACTGAGAAGCATTTTATATGGCTCTAAGAACAAACTTATGAGAAAACCCAGACTGATGTGACTGGAGGAGTGTCAGAGAGTAGTCTCAGACATGGATTCTGGTCCTCACTTCATACAGTAGTGGTTTTGAAACAGCCTGGGATTTGTTCAAGGCAGAGATGCGATAATTTTTGTCAGGAAGGAGAGGGTGATAGAAGGTTCCATAACTTCGCAGAGCATCAGACAGGATTCAAAGACAGGAGTTTCTAGCACTTGCTTCTCTGGGTTGGGTTGCAATGCCAAAAGGCAAGCAGTTGCCTGGCTTTTGTGTACCTACACATACCTCCCAGATTTGAGGGGAAAGCAGTGTGAGAGTTTTAGGTCACTGGCATCTTAATGAGAATGTGCTGACTGCACATTTTCAAAAGAGAAAGAAAGAAAAATGAAACAAACTTTCTGAGAACCAAAGGCCACCATACAGTAGTGAAGCATTAGGAAGACCAAAGTCACATGTTCCAAAGTCCCAAGCAGTTCAGTAAGTGCTGCTTAAATTAAATATACAACCAGACTCTCACAGCTATCAAAAGCTGCTTATTAAATTAAATAAACAAAAGCTGATTAATAAGACACTTGGTGTTAAATGGTTAGCCTCCTGCTTGCTCTGCAATGTTCAGTCTACAACAATAAATGAAAAATCATCATGCCTAAGCATGTCTAAATCTGGGCTAAATTAAGGATTCTTAATGTATTCCAGCAGTGAGGCAGACTGAACAAAGAATTACTGACATGAAAGAATGATACAGCATATACTAATGGAAAATATGAAGCGCTGTCACAATTAATATGAGGTCTATTCGACTGTCAGCGAGGAAATAATGAAATTCGTTAGAAGCTCTCCTTTGTGGCCAAGATGAAATAAGATTCAAGGGTTCTCCTGCCTTGAGAAGAGTTTTGCAGTGGTTATAAGACTGAAGAAACCCAAAGCTACAAGTGGCTACACACTCAAAGGCTGCTCGCAGTCCCTCTTAGTGGTGCAGAAGACTCTAGACCCAGCCTGGTCCTGCCTTGCCAGGCCTGTATATGGCTCAAGAGCCCTGGACAGAAAGATCTGATCAGAGAAATCCTACCCAGGACAGAAAGCTGCAACAATCCCTTTAAGCTTACATTGTAAGTAAATTGGGTTAGTCTTCTGTTCCCTACAGCAATAAATCCAGAAAGCGTTCAAAGTCCTTGGATAGCCCAGTTCCCAGTCAACCTACTACGTTAGGGTATGAAGCTGTGGCACCCACTACCCACCAAACTGATTAGACTAGAAATGAAATACCTGTATCAGTGTAGTACTGTAACTAGCTTCTCCAGTAACCAGAATAAACAATGTAGTGTTTATGTGACATGGCCGTGATGCTTTGGAGAGCCTACCCAATTGGCACTAGCACGCACAGCACTGCTCTCCTGACACAACTGAGCTCCATTATTGCTGCAGCACACACCAGTGCATGGTGTGCGTAGATGGGAACCCATGTTTCAGGACTTACTTGTGTAGAAAAGAAATGCTGAATGAAGAATTCAGCTCATGCACAGGATGCTGAGAATTCCTAGTTTGAAACAGGAATTACAGACCCTTCAAGAACATTCACTTAAGTTAAACAAACTCAGAGAAATGTGCATATTGCATAAACCATCCAAACACCTGGGCACACTACAGCTCATGTTTTCCTTCCCAAGGAGCAGATTTTAACCATGCTGCATAATACACACTGAAAGGTGGTCAGGTGCAGACACGGATGTGTGGCTACAAGAACCTGCAGAGAATACAAAAAAATCATATGGATGCAGTCAACTCTGAGATCAGGTCTTCGCTTGTTGAATAGTCAAATGAAGTTTCCAAGACCCTTAGCTCCAAAATAATTGTTTTAGGGCTTGCCTTCACAGGAAAATTACTAAGAAGCAGATTAAAATGTAGCTTTCCCTAGCTGCTCCATACCAATTCTGTGAGGACATCCAGGGCACAGAAAGCATAGGGCAGAATATTAAACTTCCTTATGCCATAAAAACAAAGACAGCAAATCAGCTGGTATGAGAGTTCCCAGAACAACAGCAGCACTGTGTAGAGAGAGCACTGGGATTTTGCAAAACAAAACACTTCTGTTAATGTTAAATAATGAAGTTGTGGTAGATAAATAATGAAGTTATTAGAATAAAAGGTTATTTAAATAGTCAGATAGTTGTTTGTTGATTATTTCTGAATAAAGGAAAAAGGAACAAGTCAAAGGGCAAGCGTTATTTTTTTTCTTTCAGAATGTGCATCACTGCCTGCATGCTAAAAATTTGGGTCCAAAAAAGAGAAAATAATTGAGAGCCAGTCAGTTCTTCACATGCATTCTTCACATGCACCAAACAAAGGAAACTCAAAGGAGATTAAATCTTTCCTTAGGATAAACATAGAAAAATACTTCTGTCCTGAGATGGATGCCAATAGCAGCATAAACAAGACTGAGCACTCAACAAGATGCAACGTGCAGCCTATATACTCCATACACTACTCTTCAGTTGTGAATCCACTAATCAGGAAATATGCCCACTTGCTTACAAGTGCATGCCCTGAAGTATGTTATTCCTAATATAAATTGCTTTTTCTTTTTTTCCCCATAATTATAACACCAAAAAGAGGTATCCTTCCATCACTAAAAGTAGTTCACATCCAATTAAAAATTACTCCTCCAAGGAACTTTCAAATCAGGGCTTGGACTTGATTTGATATCCCAGGCACTATACCAAGAGGCTGAAGAACAACTCGTTCTCATTCTGTATGAGTCACATCCTCTCAGCATCCATGCGCTCAGGCATTCCTCTAAAGAGGAGGAAAATTCTATGCCAATTTCTCTGCATATGATCCTCCTCTGGGGTTTGGG
Organism: Pezoporus flaviventris; assembly: GCF_033815535.1. NCBI lineage: Eukaryota > Metazoa > Chordata > Aves > Psittaciformes > Psittacidae > Pezoporus > Pezoporus flaviventris. The sequence goes on from NW_026892569.1 coordinate 5,520,336, forward strand.
GTTTTTTGCTCTCTTTAAGATTAAGCTTTTAGAGTTATGATAGATATTGCATCATCAGACTAGCTTTAGTATGTAAAAGAAAGACTAATTATCTGCTGTTCGGTGGTGGTAGCAAAAATATAAAAATCAAAGCTGTTTTCTTTATCTTATTTTTCCTTTGAATCCCCAACGGCTCAGGGAAAGCACAGATTTTACATCCTTGGGCTATGAAGAAATGCAGGGTGAAATTGGCCCCCAAGCAGACTACAGGCAATAGGTTTGTGAACAACTTTCTCAGGATTGATAAACTACTGGAAGTTTAATTTTCATCTCCTAGAAGCAGACAGGGGATGCAGAGACAACACAACCCAGCTTTCCCTGACGGGGAGACCAGTCCAGCCCATCCCACACTGCTTTCCTTGGAAGCTCCTGTGAAATGCAGAGCAGTGGTGGCTGACGCTGGAAAAGTTTGCACATGCCTCTTGCTCTGGGACAGGGTGTGAAGCAGAGACCATGTCCTGGGCACTGCTCTCCAGTGTCTGGGAAGCAAACATGGACAGCACAAGAAAACACCTCTGCATCTTTAAAGCCTGGTTCTAATTGAACCCCCTTAAGGTCTGGACTGGAGGAGATCTTGCAACCCAAGAGGCTTTCTTATACAGCCTGGAAAGGGAAAGGATTTAATTTTTAAGGGTTTGTGCCAATTGATTAAAGGTTAGTGCCCATTATTTTCTCATTATTTTTCATATTTCCCCGAGTTCCAAAGAAACTTCAACACTCTGCCAGCGTCCTGGGGGTTTTATTTAGAGTGCTAAGGAATCACACTGGGCAGGCTGTGGGAGTTCAGCACTGTGGAGGAAAGTTATCATCTCAATGCCAATGTTTTCTAAACCAGAGCCAAAGGGAGAGCACTTAACCGTGCATCCACCAAGTATCACAGTTTCCCTGAACTGCAGTTTTTATCCTCTAGTTAAGTTAATCAGTAATAAAATTGATTCAGACGTCCCTATTTCTGTTGTAACTAGGTACATCATCCTGGCTGGACGCGCGGATTGCATCTCCATCCAGCACCATGTCCAGCCAAACAGAATCCACCTCTTCAAAGTATTCTCTGTACCTCCTAAATATCCATTATTTATGGCCATTAAATGGCACATTATATGTGCCATACAGCTTATGTACTACACAAACTAGGATCTACTTTAAAGAAATAGCTAGATGAAGAAATAACAGGGACCCATCACACCAAAAAAAACAAGCTCACACCTTAGAAGATTTGGCATTTTTCCCTATGTTTGATATGCTGGATAAAGAAATAGATGTAGGAAGGACGAAGTGAACAATGCAAAAAGTAAATCTTTCTGAGATAAGGAACACAAACACACATTGTTTTCAGAGGCGTCTCTAAATTTAGTTTGGGTTTGTTTTGTACATCGATTTTGTAATTGCCCTGCAATTCCCCATCCTAAGCTAGACAGCAAAAGTTACTTTTTGAGAGAGATTTAAATGAATTTACAGAGTTGCTGGGGAAACAGAGGTACCATGCAGCTCGACAGCAAGCACTCGCAACAGCTTGCTCAAAAGCAAGCAAAGACAGGTAAACGTAAATCAGCAGCTTTCGCTGTGCCATAAAACAAAGAGCACAGACAAACCTCCTCAGAGCTGGACTAAACTACCCCCACAAAAAATGACAACAGCCTCCCAGGGGAACAAGACATAACCGCACCAAACATCTTAAGTGCCTATTCGTGTATAAGGATGACATACCAGTGCTGTGTAAATCCTGCTCACCTGCTTGCTTCTCATTTACTGGGTGATTTACCGTCGCAAACTGCAGTATGACTACCTGATCTCTCTGCAATGATGGGCATTTAATACCCCTATGCCAGGCCTGGGCCACCTTTATCATTCACATACAGCACACAGGCTAGTTCAGGTACATCCCACATCCTCCCTGAAGCACTCATTTGCCTCCTTCCACCATGTGAAGGCTTTATGCACTGCAAACTAATTATTCTGCTGTGTGTGCGCCTCTCCCTAGCCCTCTAAAAGAGCCAGAAAGGCAAAGAGAGGATAAACAAACAAATTTCAAAGCTCTGACAAATGAAAGTTACTCTTGTTTCAGGCTTCCATCTCACCAGTGGTTTCCAGGCAAGAACAGGCTGAGAAACCTCCCAGATTCAAACTCCATAAAGGTAGCTTCTGAGCTGAAAGGCATACCAAGTGCTTGGCTTCTCTTATAGCAGCAGCACTGAATTGATTTCCCTTCCCTTCCTAACATCCCTGTAATCCTGGCCACTCCAGGCATGCTTGCTTGGAGTAACTGGACTGAGTGAAGCATTTCTGCCCTGTTCCTGATGGCTGTAAAGGAAAGAACATGTCTGACTTTGAGCTGCATAAACTTATCACTTTGTGACCATCTGCAGCAGAGGTGATCCTGAACACATCCATGGAGTAGAACTGCTGAAGATTGTGTCACTTTTCCATTGCAATTTTACCAAAAGCTACTTTCATTGAAACAAATCCTTAAGAAGCTTGCAACCCCAGATGCTGACTGATCCAGAGTTTTAAACTAAGTATGCTGAGACTCTACAAGCAGCAGATTTTACTACTTTTTAGGTAAGATTATTCAAGAAGCTGTATTTTTAATGTACATACACCTAGTCAGAAGACATTTTTGTGGTGTCAGCTTTGTGTAGGGAGAAAAGGTAGATGTTAACTTATGCTGCCAGTTACAAGCAAAAAGAAATTCGCTCATCATTTGACTGGCTAGTAGCAGGTTAAGATGCCAGCTTTTGATATAGTCTTCTAGCAAGAAAAGATCTCGGAAGAGGCAGGTTTCCCAACCAGTGACTTCAAACACTGATTTCAGAAGCTGACATATTTCTAAACAGCACTGTCAGGATGAGGTTTTTTAATGCAAGCACACATAATTTGTATTATTCTCAGAGAGCCAAGTGATTAATTGCAAAGGACAGAAACTCATCCAGCTTTAGTGTGTCTGGCTCTAACAGACAGCCTTGTTCTCCTGCCTGCCTTTCCACACCCAGGGCAGAGCACAGCTTTCACCCCAGCAGCACAGTGACACAGGTCAGCAACAAAAATGCATAACCAGGAGCAGAAGGGGCAGCACTGGAATTTATGATACATCTTCCCCACATCAGTTAGACTAGAGCCAGAAAACACACAGCTACCAGGACTGCATCTTTCCTGGGGACTGTGATGTAACTTCAGCAACATGGGTAGTGTTTCTTCTCCCTGGTATTTTTGTCTGTTCCTAAAGAAAGACACTCCTGGAAAAGGAAGTGCATGTGGCTTATGTGCGCTCTGTTTATATCAAGTATCAGGGAAGAAAAAAAAAAAGAACAGGTCTTTCTTTGGTGTCATGGTTTAAGTCCAGTCAGTAATTCAGAACCACATCGTCACTCTCTCACTCCCCCCCTTCCTCCCTGCCCCGCTCCTGGAGGGATGGGGAGGAGAATGGAAAGAATGCAATTCCCACGGGTTGAGATAAGAACACTCCAGTAACAAAGGCATAACACAAACCATTGCTACTGCCACCAATATTAATAATGATAAGGGAAATAACAAGGGAAGAGAATACAATCGCTCACCACCCGCCAACCGATACCCAGCCTGACCCCGGCAGCGATCTAACCCTTTCAGGTAACTGCCCCCAGTTTACATACTGGCCATGACATGCTTTGGTCAGTTTGGGTCAGGTGTCCTGTCTCTGCTTACTCCCGGCTGCCCCTCCTCCCTGGCAGAGCATGAAACTGAGAAAGTCATAGGTAAGGGTAAACATTACTGAACAGCAACTAAAAACATCGGTGTTATCAGCGCTGTTCCCAGGCTGAAAGTCAAAACCACAGAACTGCACCAGCTACTAAGGAGTAAAATGTGACTGCTACTGCTGAACCCAGGGCATCTGGGAGCAGAGCAGTGGCATCACTGAGAAGGGATGCAGAAGCTGGCCTACAGTCCCTTTAGAATGTCGCCATTTTCACAGAATGTTTCAGTTGTACTGTCATGCACACAGGATCTGCAATTTGGAAAGAACTCTCTCTCCCCTGTCACAAGTCTCTGCCTGTCCTCTATAGAGGCCATGTGCCCCCACAAAGGTACTTGCCCTCAACAGCTCTTTAAAGAGTGGGACTGTGGGTTACAAACCCCATGGGTGAGGGAACGGAACAGAGCAGCTAAAGGTGAGCTTGCAGAGCAGGAACCTTTTAGTGAAACAATACGTAAAAATAATGAAAACAACATCTTCTGAATTACATTGTGAAGGCACAGATGATACCATCCCTGAGTTACAACAGGGAAGTACTTGAAGGTATTCATGCCATGGCTTTCCTTCTCAGGACACCGGGTTTTTCTTTTTGTTTCTCCTTTTCAATATCAATACTGGGCCTTCCTTGAAGCCCTGCTTCTTTCTTGGACTAGATAGCAGGGATATTCCAGGTGTAATATAATTTATAGCAATTTAATTTCAGTTTTTATGCCCCTGCCTCTAGGGTACTATGTCTTCTTTCCACTTCTATGTGTGTTGGTTTGATTCTTTTTGCTTTTCTTTCTGCTATTATTTTTTTAGCCCTTTCTCAGCCACATTCTATCTCCTTTTACCTGTCTTGCCATACCCTATGCCCACTTAAGGACATACCCATCTGGGCACAGTGTAGATGGACCTGAGCTCTTCTACTGTGACCCAGCTTTCACCTGGAAGCCATATAGCCAGAGATAATAGCAGCTACTTAAATGTATGAATTATTAAACCAAAGGCAATTTATTCTTAACACTGAACTGGCATATATCTTTGCAGGTAGACATATGGGCAGGATATATGCAGTGTTTCTTGCCCCCAAATTATGAGAGCACCTCAAAATAGTTCAGGCATTTACCTTTAGAGCATCCAGCAACAGTAAGAGCTGGAGTCAGCCCTGCTGACATAGCAGAAATCGAGAGATGCTGTGAGTGATGCTATGCTCATGTTGTTGAGAAATTTGGGGGGAGGACTAAATCAGAGTCAAAATAGATTAGACCTGTATAACCACAACTTAACACTGGGCTGACGTGATCTCTCCATTGGCCAGAATATGTAACAGGAAATAGCCAAAAGCTGAATCTGATCAGTGCTCAGCAACACATGTGCAAATTGAATCTATCCAACCTGAATAAAGTTTACACAGTAGCACAGCAAATGCACTTACTAGCATATTTTAATTGTTGCCACTAGTTATGTCATTCATCACATTTTCAACACACAGAATAACCCAATACCTTGAAATGAATATAAAGTGAAACAAATCCAAAAGAGTAACATACTTTATATTCAACACACTAGTGCCAATTACATTGAGTTCATCTGATGTTTGTTCAAAATTTCCCAAAGTATTTAGTTTTGACAAGAGACATTTCAAAGCAAAGCTATGTTTTATTAAGCTGTAGTCTTTAAGCACAGGAATCACCGCGACTTAAAAGAAACATCATTTCCACTACAAGTGCCTGACTGTAAATTGCATTTAACTCTAAATCCAAAGTGAGAAGAAACTAGGTAAGGATATATCACTTACTAGCTTTAAAGTAACTTTTTCCACCTTGCATTATTTCTGTTTAAACATGACTGAAATAACACTGCTGTTACTAAATTCACATCCTACACTCCACAGCCTGTGAATGAATGCCTTCAATTAGCAGATACTGTCATTTACCCAACAATCTTCAAAGGTCTTGTGAATAGCAGCTCACTTCTACTGTAATAACACTTGGCCAGATGTCTATACAAGTTTGTACAACAGACTGCTATTCTCAACTGGAATTTTTGGTCCTAGTTATTTAATAACAACAATACCTGCTGCATAAAGATACAGTGCTCCATTAAAAATTAAGTATTTTCTCTAACAGAGTTATCTGAGGTACCATTTGCTCGTGCATATGCCTGAATTAGCAAATAACTGTGGTGAGAATACAGCATCTGTAAACAAGTTCTGAAAAGTTAATGGTGACCACTGTAACTGTGCAATATTATGTTGTGGTATAAATATTTAATTGGCACTCACTGGGCATGTCTCCACTGCAGACAGCAAACTCCCAAGGAACTTCTGAAGATCATCTTACAAAGAGATGGCTGAGAACTCTTGAGAGTACCTTAATCAGTACTACCAAGAGCAATACACTCGAACGTGAAAATAACTAGAGTGCTTGAAGTTAACTGTGGTCATTTTCTCTTTTGCTTCAAGTAAATACCTGGTCTAACTTAGTATCGGGGCAGTGTAACAACCATCTTAGAGACTCTTCAGGAATGACTTCTCATTCTGGGAAAGAGAGAACCTGTTTCCATCTGCTAGTTCAGCAGGGTCACTGGATGCTGCACCTCAGCCCTCTGATAGATCAAAGAGTGAACCCAGAAGCAACCGATCTCGCACCTGGATTCAACCTGCTGTTCCACGCAGAGACATACCAGAGACATTTTCCAGATCAGTTTGATTCAAATATGGCAGTTCAGGTGAAAAAGGCTGAGACTATACAGCATTATTCCACAACAAACAAGTTTGGGAACAGTCTGTAGAGTAGGTGATCCAAGACATGCATTGTAATAGCATGCATTAATTGGCTTTGAAAACTATGCAGGACTATTACTTTGCATACACAACTAATACCCACGGAAATATTTCTGCATCAGATAAAGGGGTAGATCTATTAAATTTACATATACACAATTTTGATTTCTATCTGTACCCAGGTATCATATTATCAACATATTTACTATAATTGAAACCAGTATTAGAATCACCAAGTAATACAAATGAAAATAAATCTTTAGAAGAAAAATCTTACAAGAGCTCTAGTAATTTTTGCAGTTTCATTCTAACAACTCTGAAGTCAGACAACTGTGGTTCTATATTTAACAGGCACAAAGGGGGTAGTTGTTAGATTTCTAGCATGTAAAATTACAAAGGCACTAAATGACCACAATTTGAAAGCATGCAAAACCTTTCATGAGATTTTTAATCCCAGACAGTACACCTTAAAAGCTAATATTATTAACCATTTATCATTATTAAAAGTCTCTTCATCCCTGACCGAGCAAGTGGCACTGACAGTTGTACATATCCATCAAACGCCAACAAGCTTGTTGATCTTGCAAGGGTCCAAAGAAAAACGCCACCTTTGTGTTGGTAGGAAGTAATTCACAGTATTAAAAATAAATAAATAAAAACTGGTGAAGAAAACATAAATTTAACTCAAATCAGTGCCACAAAAGCAGATTACTTCAAGTAAGGCTTGGACAGGTTTAGAAAAGAGCCACAACCCAAGGGCCAGTTTTGCAACAGTAAAACACTTGCTAATAAGGAGCCATGTTCAGGGAGACTTTTGGTAGCATCTTTCTGCATCTTTAGGTACCCACACATACTTCTGTAGCTGTGGTCCTGTTTCTAATGTCCACAGAAGACCAAGAAGTTAAGCAGGTGTTGTAGGACAGCTGCAGGGCTGAGATTATCATCTCAGTGACATGGGTTTTAGCCTCTTTCTATAGGTCTTTGCCCCTAAAATTAATCCTAATATACTTAATGTCACCTTTAGTGCCAGTCCTACAAAGTGCTGAACATGTGAGATGCTCAGCATTTTCAGCTCCCAAGAGAGAATGAAGGTAATCACCCCTTCATAAAGAATATCTTGCATCTTGCAGAGCATGGCTCTTCATCAGTTAACTGATCACCAAATTGTGACTCAGCTAAAAGCCAGCAGGACGGTCCTTTCGACCTGCTCTTCCCTGTGGAGTAGATCCAAGAATATATATTATACAAGCCAAGATACATTTTTAGTGTTCTCACAAAATATGTTCCCAGGCTTTCATACCTCTCCTGATACAGCAAATCCAGACAAAAGCACAATCCCTCTGGAAATGGGCAGAATTAGGAATTTCCCTCAGCCTTAAAGTATTGGAATTTTTGAACAAAATGGGGTTGTTTTCAGAGGTTTGTTTTGCATCTTGCGATTCAGACTTTGTGCAATTCTGATTCAAGCCTTGTACCACAACAGGTATCCAACAGTAACTAAGCAGCACCAGTTGCACAACACGTAAATATTTCATGTGGTTCTTAAAGCCACATGTACCAAACTAGAAAATGTGCAAATATCAAAGAATCTCACCTTTAAGACAGTAAATGCAGCCTTGGGATTTAGAGGGTATCTTGCCAAGGAGACCCTTCTCAGGCTGCAGGTAAAATTCGTAACAACCCTACAAGTGTGATAGTGTTCAGTCACATTAACCTTTGTCTTTCTGATCAGAGTGTAATGCTGTTGCTTCCGTGTAATTTAAAATAAGAAGCTCTCAAAGGCATCAATGATGTCTGCTCTGCCACCATGCCTCTATCACACTCTTCTCATTTTGGGGGTGATAACAGCTTTTGGATTAACTGCTTCTTTTGATTTTTTAAATTGATTTGCAAGATTAAAATAATTGGGGAACAACACTCACACACTTGAAGATTCCTGCAGACCTGAAATGAAAGTTGTCACTGCCACCATCAGCTCTCTGAAGAGCAACCTAATAGCATCACTTCAGTCATTCTTACAGTTCCCAAAGACAAAATTAAGGCCAAGGGTTCAAAAACACCTAATAGCAGAGGAGGAAATTGGGCTAAAAGATCAATATAAATTGAGGTGAAAAGACCGGCTTGGTTACAAATAACATCCAGTATTCACTTATGAATAGGTTTAATACATTATGCATGCATTTACCATGAGAGTATTACACCCTAAAAAGCTGCATACCTTGCAGGAAACTTGGACATAGGATACCAGAAGGAATGAAAGCTAAGCAGAAGATTAATGTTTTATATTGGATAATCTGAGATTAAGTGACTCTGGAAACAAGCTAAGCACACTGCAAACTAATCTCAACAGTATTTGTGCATATCACTGAAATTTCACTCACTTCTTCTAAAGCAACAATCTGGCTTCTGGTGATGATCAGAGCTGAGTCTGTATGGTCCCTAGCAAGGGAGAAGAGTTGGAACACCGGGATAGGATTCTTTCCTACTGTCCTGGGTTCAGCAGTAGCAGTCATTTATCTCCTTCTTAGTAGCTGGTGCAGTGCTGTGGTTTTGACTTTCAGCCTTGGAACAGCACTGATAACACCGATGTTTTTAGTTGCTGCTCAGTAATGTTTACTCTGACCAAGGACTTTCTGAGTCTTGTGCTCTGCCAGGGAGGAGGGGAAGCCAGGAGGAAGCAGAGACAGGACACCTGACCCAAACTGACCAAAGAGGTATTCCATACCACAGCATGTCATACCCACTATGTAAACTAGGAGCAGCTACCCGGAAGGGATAAGATTGCTGCCAGGGCTGGGCTGGGTATCGGTCGGCAGGTAGAGAGAAGTTGTATTCTCTCCCCTTGTTATTTCCCTTATTATTATTATTGGTGGTAGCAGTAGTGATTTGTGTTATACCTTAGTTACTGGACTGCTCTTATCTCAACCTGTGGGAGTTACATTCTTTTGATTCTCCTCCCCATCCCTCGGGGGGAAGGAAGGGGGGGAAAGGTAGGGGGAGTGGGCAGGTGAGCTGCATGGCTGACTGGGATTAAACCATGACACCTCCACATTACCATTACAATGGTACTTTCATAAGACTTGAGAAAACAGCCAAAGCACCCCCCTCTCTCAGCTCAAATTCATATGCCCCTCTCCCTTCCCAGAATATATGGAAAGGCCTGGAAAATAAGGAAAGACTGAGGATTTTTGACTACGTATTAGCAATTGCTCTGTGGGTCAGCATTCCCTCTCCCAGAGCAGCAATTAAATATTGTTTCGGGGATCATGGGAGCCTCCTCTGCTTTGTGCCATCCCATGCCCTTGTCCTTCTCCAGCACCTACAGCCCTGGAATGGGGACAAATGTCCTTTCAAAACCAGTTTCTTGCTTATTCACAGCTCCCCATTGGTTCTCCTGACATTGTGATTGGCAAGGCATGTCCATGTCCCCCTCAATGATCTTCTCTTTAAAGTGAGGGGCTCCAGCCCAGCCCCTCCGTTTGGTGCTGTCTGGAAGCACACTGCTTATCACAATAGATTTGTCACCTTCCACAGATTATTGTCAATCTCAAAAATATGCACATTAATAATGCATCTAATCTATTCAGGTTGACATCTACCACCTACTTCTCTAGTATATTAAGATTTGATTGTGTCTTGGATTTCAGATCATCATGAAAGGGCTTCAGGAAAGAATAGCTCTTCCTTCCCTCTTTCCCACAATAGAGGCTGATTGAGAAAGAGCTAGCAAGAATAAAAAGTGTGTTTAGCACCAATCTAATAGTTTTTAGTAAGGACCTGAGTGCCATGAAGGGCCTTTTCTCCCTTGTGCTATAGTTTGTTTGTAGGGTCCTAGATCCAAGTGCTGATCTTTGTCAAAAAAAAAAAAAAAATTTTTTTTTTTACTACAAACTCTCTTAATTTCAAGGCAAGCTTCAACGAAGATATTGTGGAATATGATGTATTCTGATTTATTATTTTTTTAATGAAATCTAGGGTTTAAGTGGAGTATTACAATAATCTAACGTATTTTACAATTTACATGGTGGTGCTTATTCCCACACTTTCCAATACGTTGGTAGCACCCTGCACTATTTTACTATTGACATGCCTTATGACTTTTTTGTACAAGTGTCAAGCTTACCCTACACAGCATCTCAAAGCAGATACTTTGCTCTAGATAAAGGGTACTGTGATTTTATCAATGCAAGGCTAAAAAATAATATGAAAGAAGATACAAAATGAAAGATGAGTTGAAATATTGAACCACTACTCATTAAAAAGTGCCGCCAAATTAATAGAAAAAGAAAAGGAAATAGAACGGGAAATCAAAACATGGTGAATAGAAAAATGGGAATACAAAAGCACTTCCAAAATTAAAATCCCACATTTTAACCAGCCCAAGTCCTGTTAATACCTGTTGGAAGAGGGTGTCTGCAGAGACACACCATCCAAAGGAGAGGAAGAGGCAAGAGTCAGCTGGGACATGGCATGAACTGAGCCCCAGCACCTCCCAGCCTCCCAGGGCACCCCTCTCGGCTGCTCCTTCCTAGGACATGTCTTAAAGCACAGCCAGCTTCCCAGTACTAACAGACCAACTAGTCTAATCCTTGCCTCCTCTTGCTTGCTCACAACAGTTAGTACAACTGCTCATAGCTACCCAAGACAAAGTAACAATGCAGTATATTCCAAAGGTACTGGTGTTTCTGCAAAGACATGCAGCAGTGAAAGAAATTTGCCCATCCCATTTCTGCTATAACAACATATCACTGGCAAGCATTGCTGAGAGGATCGCGGGAGGTCATCAGACTGGAACTTGTTACAAATGCTGCAAATGGAACAACACTAAACGTGTTGTAACAGCAGGAAAAAAAACAAGTGAGCAAGAACGGTTCACTTGGTGAGGCGGTAAAACGAGACATTTATCTGGCGCTTGCAGTGTGACCTGGGCTTTGCTTGAAGGAAAGAAAGAGATCCTGAACTGGAAAATAAAACTGAATGCTCACTTTGGTTTTCTCCCCTCTAGCTACATACTGTGGGAAATGGAGGAAAACTGCAAGGAGGGAGAATAAATTGTAAAAGCTGTTACCTGCTCTGTAGGAAATGTAATATCAATAATTATCGAACTAGTGATAAACAGAAGTCACCCCAGTGATGAAAAGAATTAGGTGAAGCTTTGCATGTTGCATACATTTTGTCAAATGTGAGTACTCAGTCTGATGATACTAAGGGAATAAGAGGCAGGATAAATGTGCTTCCTGCCTGTGTGCCTTGGATCCATGCTGCTGCTAAGGAGTAGAAGGCAGAAGCACCCCATATGCTCTGGAGCAGACACAGATGATGTCTGCCCCTTTACCTCTGTTTTCTTGCTCCTTGCCAGGGGAGAAGTAAATGCTTCATCCCTGGCAGTGTTCAAGGCCAGGTTGGGTAGAGTCTGGGGCAGCATGGTCTAATGTGAGGTGTCCCTGCCCATGGCACGGGATTGGAGCTGGATGATCTTAAGGACCTTTCCAACCCAAACCATTCTGTGATTCTATGAAAGTCATTCAGCAGGCACTGGTAGGGCATTTGGGAATGAAATACATCCCGAAGAAATGCAATGAGGCTAATTATATGTTCACAGGATACAGGTCCTGTCTGGGACCATTTACTTCCACATCTTCTAGACTACCCAGTGTTTTTGGTTTAAAATGATTTTCCAACCTTTTGCTGGCCTATGAACATCACAGCATTTAAGAACATTAAAATGACAGCTACCAGACAGCCAGTAATATCACCTCTTGAGATTTCTGCAATACTAAAATACAAAGAAAACCTTAGACACAAAACCAAAAACAACCAAACCAAAACCAAACAAAAACCCATAAACCCCCAAAATACCAAACAAAAACCCCAAACACTTCTGAGGAGAAATTAGTCCTGCCCTGCAAGAAGCATGACATGAACCAGGCTCCACTGTTATGATGACCTTCTGGTTAGAAGGTTACCTATGGCATTTAGTATATTCACTGAAATACAAAGGTGTATTTTAGAATTCCTATTTACAGCCCACAATACTACAGCATTGCTCTTTCTTCCACGTGGCCCGCAATTGCATTGTAAATTGTGGTCATTCCTTCTCCCGGCTACCAAAATTAATTATCTGATAAATAGAGTTAATACACATGGCTGCTCTGCAACAATCTGCTTGATGGATTTGTGTTTGGGGCACCGCAGACAGCCTTGCCAAGACACAGACGCTGTAAACATTTTGATTATATGACTGGATGACTCACAGCGAAGCAATCCCTTCACAGTCATTATGAGCAGAAGGGCTCTCCAACACTCGTGCTGGGTCTATGGATGGGCAACCTCCCATCTCCAAACCAGCACCAAACTGACTGTTCAGCTCTAAGTGTAAATACCAGTTCCAGTGGCCAAAATATTGCTTTCCAACACCAATAAAGCTAAACACATCAGCAAAATGTATATGTGCATCAGTGCACAGCCACTTCGCTTTGGTAGTAACCTGGCACGCAGGCAGCTGCTTCCAAGAACTCCAGATGCTTTGGATGAGAACAGCCAGTTCAAACTCAAAAAGGGTTGATTTTTTAACCACTAAATTAGTATGTGAGGAAAAAGCAACATCAATCAATAAGTGAGGCAGGAGCCCAAAATGAAGTGTCTGAACTACCATGAGTTTCTTCAGCATCTCAAATTATATCAACTAATTAATGCTGAAAACAGCCTCTGGTGGGCTCTTCGCATTTCAAAAAGGAAACGAGAAGCAACAAAGGTAAAATGAGTAATAGAGTTCAATGCTAAAGACAGACCAAATTCAAGTTGTAAGGCCTCCATGTGCAGCAAGAAAAGACTATCCCGTGATGAATTCATTGCTAACTCAACAAAAAAGACACTTTCCTCTACTTCACTCTAACCTTTGCTGTGACTTGTGATGGTCTGTGTAAGCTTGAGTAGAGAAAACAGAACCACCTTGTGAATGCCAGTTCACACAGCTAGGCCCAAAAAGACAAAACCACAGCTTGTTCCTTTCACAATGGCGAGGGACTGATCTGTTCCCTGTCTCAGACACATCCCAACCCAAATCTTTACCTATTTAAAGTGACTGCTCCCACTCTGCTCTTTCCCTAAGCAATTACCTGAAGTCATCCTTTGGAAGCTGACAATGCAAATGCACCCCCAAAGCATCAAACCCAAGCAGAAGAGCAAGTAAAAACACCGTCCAAGCACTAACCATGCTGCACACTCTAAAATCCAGGCACATAGCAGCATTGCCTGATGAGGACTGACACTTGACAGCTGGACAGATACCTTATCTGTGAGGAGGAAATGAACAGTGCCCTCAATAGCTTGAGGTGTCTCTTTCAGTAGATGACAGTGACAATTTTGCAGTTTGTTATGGCAAATCTAGCAGCATTTAATTGCATTTAGACTGCCAAATTGCAAGAGCAGCTCCTTCCTTACTGCAGTGACTAGCTTAGAGAACACAGTTAAATGACTTGCTGTGAATGACTTTCGCTTCAAACAACTGGAAAGAAGTAAAGCCTTTTCTGAAGCAGGGCTGTGATTTTACCTGCAGATCTAGTGGAGCTAGAACAAAATTCAGAGACAAGACGTTGATGTTTGTTGTGTAGAAGAAATAAAATAGTTCCAAGACACTCAACTTGTCAAATTCTGGAATAAAACCCCTAAGTAACCTGTATGGATCAGAGGCTGTTTAATCCAAAGTAACAACATAAACTAAGAATTAATTATTCACAAGTTACAGTCACCCTCCAGAAGTTCAAAATAAAGAAGCTAAGGGATACAAGTGAAACCACTTTATATTTGGAGGATGTAAGACCACTGGGGACATAAAACTGCTCTACTACAAAACAATCAGGAGCCTGACTGATATTTCTGCATCTCAAACTTCTGACCTTTGGTCATAGATCAAAATCACTAAAGATATTTTCTTTTGAATTCAAAGGACACTGCTTTATAAAAGTTAGCCATTGGCTTTCAGTGTCACGCCATTTCATGAATCGGGTTGCTTCAGTTACATGATGCAATGCAAGCCTAGGCAAATGCTGATTTAGTCAAAACGTAGAATTGCAGTAGGGAATATTATAGGCCTTTGGAACATCATCAGCATCAACACGGTCCTGCATCCAGGGCAGCCTGGAGCTTAGGAGGACGGCCCATCGCAGCTGCATCCTGCCTTAGGTGCTGCCCCTTCTTTGGAAACACTAAAACATCATTTAAATACACAAATCATGAAGGTTCAGAGACTGTTGCAAATTCAAGATCCCAAGGAGATCTTGAGATTTCAAGGAAACACAAATTCAACAGGATTGTCCTGGAGAAGGAGTAGCAAATCTGTAGTTTTAGAATAGATGCAAAGGTTCACCAAACTCAAGAGTTAGTTTAGTTATTAGTGGAAGAAAACATACAATACAGTACTATATTCTGAATTAAAAGAAATCTTACAATAGAAATCTTCTATTGTTTCCTATGAAGTTACAGGGGCGAAATTACGCACATCGGGGTTTTGGGAGCATTGAAAGGCCACCTTCAGATGAAGTGACTGACATGAGATTTTGTGTTACTACTTTTCTCCTCAAGCTGTATGGTAGAGGACAAATGTCATGATGCCACCTGCATAATGCAGACACACATAACACGTCACACTGAATCAAAAGCCTTAAAGGAAGCCTTTTGTCAGGGTCAGATGTGTTTGAGTATCTCTGATGTAGAACAGAAGAATGTAAACAAGCATGAACTGCTAGATTTCTGAAGGGTTTTTCATTTAGTTCTCTCAGCATTGTAGACATCAATGCCAGAACATAAAAAATAACTAGAACAAAGGAAAATGGTTAAACAAGAGACCTTCAAAGGGATGACATGCTTCAGACTCAGTTGTAAAATATATCGCTGTTGGCAGATCAATATTACCAATTTCTATGTGAACTCCCATCTCCAGACATAGGAAACTCTTCTAATACCCTTGCAAGAAATTCAGATATGACTCTGCTAACACTCAGATCATTATAACATTAAAGCAATAATGGTTAATTACACATTGGGTTATATCCAGTACTCACCAAGGGCTCTCCCAGGAAGGGAAGGGGGGAATGACTTATTTGATCACTGATCGTTAATATGCTAGGTAACACCACCATTCAGATGCAAACCTAGTCACTCCTCTTTTGTCCAAAACACCCATATTCTTGCACTGTGTTTTCATTTGGTAGGAAAGAAAACAGACTCCCCAGCCTGATCACACTATTCCTTGTTATTACAGCCCTGAGAAATTCACTGTTAACTTGCAGATGTTCAGGCATATTGGACTGTTCAGATTCATAACCTCAGAACTGGTAATACATAGACCCAAATTTCTTTACTGCTCTGGGTTGAATTAAAAACGTTACGGGTGATTTATAATAAGTATTTACATTTCTATAAAATGATAGACACAAATCTAAACTTCAGACACTGACCTTCTATACTGAACTCTCTGACCATGAAACAGGTTTTACAGATACACATTTCTTCATCGCACCTGTGTCTGAGAACAGTGCCAAGCAGCCATGTGCGACAGAATTGAGTTATGAGCTGTTTCCAAGAAAAGCACACACAATTAGAGTACAAAAGTAAATACAAAATGTCAGAGTTCAACTGGTGCTCCAGAAATACCAGGCCTTTGTCCCTGAACGACATACCTGCTGCATCCCCCTCCTTTTTGGAAGCTCACAGGGAAATACCATATGTCAAGCAGGATTTATTACAAGCTCTCTATATATGATTAAGTTCCTTCTTGGCTTCAGGCAACACAAAATTAATTTGACTTTAAAACAAAGCAAATGTTAGTCTAATATGTGCATGTTTTCTGCTCTTTCCTTGGAGAGCAGATCCTCTATTTTGCAAGCAGTTGAGATTCCTTCTGAAACCAACAGGCATTTTGATAAATCACTAAGGATTTATTGCTTAGTGAACAAATGATGATATATTATCTTAAAAAAATAGAGCAAATTGTGTCTGTAGAGATGTTTCTGATGACCAAACAATGAAGACGAGACATTTCAGCAAAAGGATACCTATTGCTTTAAGTGGTATTATTTACATAGGAATACAAGCAGAGGAAAATCTGTTTTCATCTGATTCTTTTTGATTTGTCTTTTTGTTGGGGGCTTTTAAGAATAATCAAACTTCCTGTTTCAGCCCAAGGAGACACAGCTGTATTCAAATTTTGGGTAAGCTCACAAATACAAAATCTTGAAAAAACATGGCCAGAATGGCCAGTACTTAATCACTTTGAACTCAAGGAATGAGCTCATTGGATTTTTGTGCTGCATTGATGAAGTAACCCTAATTACAACCCTGATTTAAAACATCAGTTTTTTGGTTCCATGAGTTAGCAGGTAATTATTATTTAAGTGTTAATTATGCTTAGCCTATACACATTTACTGAAGTCTTTAGGCTCTCTTCCTTTTCCTGTGGATCTAAAGAAAAGAGCTTTGCTGAAGAGTAAGCTCTGTTTAAGCCACACTTTGCTATCAATTTAATGCAAGCAACTCTAAAGTGGGAGCTCAGACCTGCAAAGACCCCAGGAGCAGCGAGGACAAGGAGCTGCACCCCACAGAGAATGCTGGAAGCCTGGCCCCACTGCAGCAGCAATAAACATGAGGATGTTTTGCAGCATTAAGAAGGGGGAAAGATGAAATGCAGAGCAAATGAGGCTACAACAGCTAATGACCCAAGGTGGTATCTCTGCACACCAGTGTGCTGTGCTCTGTACTGATACTGGGCTACTTGGAGCTTAACCTGGAGATCTGCTCATAGCACTACATTGTACAGAATGGATATTACCCTTTGGTACTATCACATTACAAACAAGAACAGAACAGCACATGGGTTTTGTAAGTGTTTCAACCTGCTTGAAACTCACTGAAGACCAGTGGGGCAATATAGAAGAATCCAAGTAACCCAAGCCCACTTTAGCCCAGTTGATCATGTCAGGACATGTATTAATTTATTTGAAACACTTGAAGCCATTTTTATTCCTTCAGTTTTTCTAATGACAAATAATTTTTGTTACATAAATTTTTTTACTGTCTTAACAGAATGCTTTTCAGGTATAAAACCGTAAGAGCATGGGATGTTCTCTACAGCATTAATGGTCTTTCTCGGACACGTTGTGCTTCAATGAAATATTAATTCTTGATCATTTGTCATGTGTTAATTAGCAGAATAAGCTGTAGGAAGTCTAGATTACCATGCAAATGTTAATTAGGTCATAATTTATGTTATGCATTTCTAAGTATAGGAGCACCAGAATCTCATGTAGCAGCAGCTGAACTTTAGGGAAAATTTGCATTTGTAACTGTTATTTTTCTATTTAAATTTGAGAGTTACTAGGCTGTAATTAATACCAAAGAATCTGTATTTAATTGCCCAAAGTCTCTTCTCCCCTTTCTACCCAGAGTCAAACCTCAGCTAAAAGTTTGTCTCTGGCCAAGTATAATGAGAAGTTGGGAGCAGATGGTGAGGTCGCTTTCCAATGCAACAACTCACAGGTGCCATAGGAGACCCAGGGAAGAGATAATGGATTTAATTTTTATCAGAGCCAAAATACACAGCCCTGCAAAGGCAGGGATGCTGGCTCATCAGTGTGGTGTTAGAGATCACCCCTCATACAGTTGACAGCCGCAGCAACTCTCCTAGAGTCACCTTTTAAAAGAAGTGACTGACTATAGAACTTTGCTGGTGAGAGGGAGAAGGTAGGTGAGAAACAAGTGAATCCTCAGTATTTATCCCATTCTTTCCCTCAGGAATGCTGACATGGGGGAAAAGAAAAAAAGAGAGTATACTGGTTTCTGAGCCTGTGCCGCAAGAGCACTCTCCCAGTCCCAAGCTCCTCATCACAAGAACATCACTTTCTATTCTTGACAGACACAGTTCCTGGCAGTGTTTTTCATCAGCTGATGAAGAAGCAGCACCTGCATTTTGCACACATGGCAATACAGGCCTGTTGTTGCTTACTAGCCCATTACCTGAAAATATCCATATACTGCAGGCAGTTTGAGGCTGTAGAGAAGCTGGCCCTGCTTCGGTATTTCATGTGGGACAACTACTGAAATAAACAGCTGCAATGACACACTGCAGTGGGATGAGGATAAATTTATTTTGCTGTCTCCACACTCCCACAACTTTTTACACCTCCCCACACAAATCTGCCCAAGCTGCTTCCACTTTGTTGGTATTAGCAAAGGAAGAAAAGTAGGATTGAATCTCTAGAGGGAATACCGGCATTAACTCCCCCTGCTTCACTCTGAAGGCCAACATTAATTGTTATTTGTTGAACTGTATTTCAACTGACTTATTTTTGTTCAGTTTGTTGGTTTTTTTTTAATGCAGGAAAATCATTACATTGTCAAAAAGTTAATGTGACAGTTGCAGTTCCACTTGAAGTCATAACAGCAGCTGTACCTTCTCCAAGATGTGTCTAAAGCAAATAAGCTCAGGTTGGGAAAAACTGATAGTACAGCCACAGCGTCAGATAATGTGGGAGTTTGGAAAATAATATCTTATAAATAAACTACTAGAGAAGGAATATAGCTAAATCATGCTAAAAAGGGGTAAAACTTAAGGTCTCCACCCTAAAAAGGCAAAGTGTGAAAAGCAGGAGAAAAACAGGCCAAAGTAAATCAAGAGCAATAAACAGATTTCAACAATTCATTTCCAGCAGGAACAAATAAAAGTGAGGGACACAAGAAAGAATTAAAAATAACAGATAATATGGAAAGAGACCAAGCAGTTATTTACCATTCTTCATAATGTAAAACTGGAGAAAAGCATTATAAGACATCACATATCAAATTGACTTAAATGAATGATTTCTAGAGTGATATAATTACTATATGGCATATTTACTAGTATTTTACCCCAATAAATGTATGTATTTTCAGGCATAGTATTTGGTTCCAGGTGACTACACAAGCTTGAGCTACGCTTCAAAGAGGTGTAAAAACCCAGAGAGGGGAAAGCAGGACCCCATATCCCAGTGTTGCAAAGGAAATACCTTGTTCTGTGGCCTTTGAATCCAGCACCAGGTCACTGATGCACATAGCACTGACTGACAGCCAGGTCTGAAATCCTGCTCCACACCAGACCTAAGTGCCCTCATTGTTCAGTAAGCAGTCCTCAGTAAATAAGGGATAATTTGTGAGCATGCTCTATGTATAAACTAGCAGCAGCAGTGAGCACCCGTTTAGCTTCTCCTTTTCAGAGTTGTGTTTAGTAAGTATTACTGATGGTATTACACATGCTGTTGACTGAAGCAATCTAAACCCCTCAACCATGAGGGAATTCCCTGTTCCACATTTACTTCCTTAAAAACAGAACACAGTTATTAACGATTATTTCAGTGGTGAGGAGCACAATATCTTGTCCTCTTTTTGGAATATCACATTTAAATCACTAATTCTATCAGTGTTCTCGCAAGCCCTCAAGCCAAAATAGCTGTCTTTCACACTGCCTATACATTTTTTTAAGGCAGAGATGCAATCGATATAAGGAGTCTGAGGAGCCCACGAGAAACAAGAATAGTTTCTGTGGCACTGATGTTGCCATGCATCCATTAGCCCAACTCAGTAATTAGGAAATTAAATTTCAACTGACTTATTGTCAGTTGAAATTGCTCCCCTCTATTGAAGGTCACCTCTGAGGCCCTAACATTGGGTTTAGATGCTGATCAAGTGTTTGCTGACTGCTGCCAGGGCACGGGCTACAAACACCAGCAGAAATCCTGTTCCAAGTCTCTTACAATAAACAAATGCATGCAGTTCTCTATAGGGCGTATTTTCAAGAGTACCTAAGCCTCAGGTTTATCACCACTGTTTGTAAGGCAATAGAGCCTGGCTATGCACATATACTTCACTTTAATAGTATACTCTTTCTTTCAGAGTAGCACAGTTTGGTTCAGACTAATAAACCAGGGGCACTCCATCGATACTGTGCATACTCACATGCATAAGTGATTCAATCAATATTAAATTTTAGCTACATCTCGTAATATTTGTTGTGGATGATTGTTAGATTATTGAAGAAAGAAACAGCACAAACATGTGTAATTAAGATCATCTTTAAAATATTGAATTTTGGTCTTATAAGCAACTAAACTGATATTATAGCTTAAAGCTAGTCCACAGCGAACACCTGAGCACAGAAGGCAGATTTGCAATCAATACATTAGTGATGCTGGAGCAGCAGAGAGAACAGACCAGCTATGGAAGCAGGGTACCAAATGAAAACAGGAATGAGTTTGAGCTTATGCATCCTGATGCACCTATATTGGCTCTGGAGCTAGTACAGGCTCCTGCTAGGACACATCTGTTTTCTTTTGCATTTTGCGGATAAGCTGGGATCATCTTTTTATGAGACAAGGAATGTTCAAAGGACTAAGACCCACTGAAACGAAAGCCTTATGCACCTTGATCTTTTAAACTAGATGCCTGAAAACACATGGCTGAAAATCAAGAGTAAAACAAACCTGCATTTGGGTACCTAAACCACTATGTCTCAGGAGGTGCCTCTGTAGACCAAATACGGTCACCCAAAGTTGGGAATAATTTCTGTTAATCTATCTTCAAAGATCTGAATGTTCTAGCTAAAGAAAGTTTTTCTTTCTGCATTTATAGGGAAGTTATTATATAATATCAGTCTAATTGCCACATCCAATCTAGGATCCCAACAGCAGCTACCACTGAAGTGGTTTGGAATTTTGAAAGGAGAACATCAAGTGCTATGTGAATGAACAATGTGCAAACCTACACAACGGGAGGTGCACACGAAAGCCTGCAGAGGGTAATAAACACAAATAATCTGCACTGGGAATAGACCAAAAAGGCTATTAAGGAAAAAAAAAAATCAAAACAAGTAGTTTACAACTGCTGCAATAGCAAAGGGGATGCCAGGACAAAGGGAAGACAAGGTAGAGGCTAAGGACAGTCTTTGCCTTATTTCATATAAACACTAGCACAGTATAACTTACTAACAGACAAATGAAGGTGGAAATACTCAGGTCACAAGACAAGAGCCTTAAGACTTCTGGCTTCACATATAAACTTAAACAACTGCATCTTAGATAGCTCGTGCAGCATGATTCAGAGGTGGCCAGGATGACACACAAACTGAGGAGCTGAAGATGACACTTGTGTTACAGACAGGATGGAATTATTTACAGTGGACAATACTGAAAACAGACTTGACACAATGATGAGCCCCGCTTATAGCCATGATAAAGAGTTTTATTTAGCTATATTGCTTCAGACTTGTAAGCCAGACATCATGGACATCAGGGAGACAGGCACAGTCTTTCTAGCGCAGGCATGACTAGGATTTGCACTACAGATATCAAGTTAAGAGGTGAATAGGAAGCTTATACTGTTAAAATGAGAGTTATAACCAAAAAGCGTATCTACTGATGTATTCATTAAACATTATAATCTCCAATCTGTTTATTGAATCCCAGCATATTGTTGATTTGCAATTAGAATAACCCACTGCAAAGTGGTTCCGTACCTTTGGCCTCCTCTTATTTAAGATTGCTTCATCTTTCTTCACTTTTGACTACCTGAACACTCGTCACCCGCAGATCTAGATATGTACCACTCACTGTTGTGAGCCTGAACAAGAACTATCACAACAAATTTTCTACC
Source organism: Pezoporus flaviventris (assembly GCF_033815535.1). Lineage (NCBI taxonomy): Eukaryota > Metazoa > Chordata > Aves > Psittaciformes > Psittacidae > Pezoporus > Pezoporus flaviventris. The sequence goes on from NW_026892569.1 coordinate 5,542,550, forward strand.
TCTGCAGAAGAGATTCATTTTGCTCTGGTTAAGATCAAGTGTCTTGATTGACCATTTACTCCTTTCTATTCTATTAGCATCTCTGAAACCCCCAACCCGAGCCATCCATTCTTATTTCGTAAAAGGGTCTAAAGGTACTTTTGCATAACACTAAAACACAGTTATCTACTGCCCCAAGTCTTTTGAGCAATGCTTGTAAAATGCCACTGAATCAGTGTGATCTTGGTGCCTGTGATCTGTGGATGGAGTAACACTGATGGAAATTCCACTGAGAGCCAACTGCCTGTTTTGGGAAGATTTCCTCCTTCTCTATGAGTAGCAGCTTCTTCCATCACCTTTTCCTTGCCAGTTTCTTGACAGAGTCTGAGTTCCAATGTTTACACCACCTTATCATTCAAGCAGCTTTCAGAAACACTGCCACCCTTGTGGTTGCACTTGCTCTTCCGCACGCTTCCCTGCAGCTGACTGAATCCGCCTTGTTCTGTGCAGTCACGCTATGAGAGCCTGCACTCATCTGACATCGCTGCCAGATGCGAAGAGCACTCCTAGCATATCCACCTCAATGTCTGGAGTGCATTGTGTTTTCATACTGACAATAAAAGCTCTGAGCACTAAGATCTCCAAGAAACATTCAGACAGGATAAAATTACACAAAGGATGGTCAAACCCACTCATGTCAGTGTGAAAATCTCAAGAAAAATTAAAGGTTAAAATATTTCACTTCAGTAATTTCAAGTAAACTGAAATATCCGAGTATTTTTTTATTTTAATTTCCCATAATGGTTTTCAGGTACACATTTTTCCTCTAATGGAAGTCTAACAAGAACAAACAGTCACAAGCAAGTCTGAATTGATTTAAAACAAGATGTAGTTTCATTAGCAGGTGATTTACTACAGCAGAATGTGTTAGATCCAGCAATAAAAGCAAATTAATTGAACCCAAAGTACTTTAGGAAGAAGCAATCCGAGTTATCAGGTGTTAGTAATCAAAAGATTACTACAGTGATATTCATGACCTCTACCCATAAATAACCATCAAAACTTCTCCCTCTTCAGAAAATGAAATCAATGGAGTCTCAGAAATTGTAATTAGTACTAATTTACCTGATTGTACACTTGGATAAGATGTACATTAAATGGTTCCAGACTTTAGGGGAAAACAGACAGCTACATACACCAATTAACAGATCTTTTAAAAACCTGGAGATAAGTAATTAATTAGAGGAACCCAGGCAATAAAGGGATTCCAGCTAAAAAAGTTGGTGGCTCTGCAGACAAGAGCCAAGCAGTCATTTGACACAGGATATGGGACAGTGGGAGAGGAGCAGACTCTCTTCTGCCATACTCTGCTTGCAGCTCCACAAGCAGCAGAGATCAGCTCAGCTTAACCGATTTACACACACTGATTTTGGCTAACTGGGACATCTTCCCGAGTGAATTTGTTGTAACCTGATAGCACACCTCCTGTATAGCAGAAAGTTTTGGAGCAGGAGAGCCACTTGGCAGTAAGGAAAGCTGCTCAGCAACAAGGCAGCTCTTGGTCAAAGGCACAGACATACCAGAGCAGCCTTGCCAGGGGACTTTCCTGGACCATGAGTAGCAAGGACTCTCAACATCCATAAATCAGCCGAGGACATGACTGTACTTCCTGGGCTCAGCCTTACAGCACCACCACCATCCAGTCTAAAGGCCCTGCAACAGTTACTGGATCTTTATTTCATTCTCCATGAAAACCTCTGAAAGACTTGTTTCATCTTGCTTTGAACTACATATTTTTAATGAACTGTTTACCAGCCAAATGTAATTGTGAAGCGTTAACTCCTGCCACTTGAAAAATCACGCAGAACTGCTCCATAGATGGGAAATGACTGCAAGCCAAATGTTGCAAAGAGTGAGCAAGCGAAAAAGTTCTTTTTAAAAGAGCTCCTGATGCCAGTGAGTTCGTAATTCCTGCTTCTTTAAAATGTGTCCTTGTCCATGATGAAATCGTTTAGCATTTACCAGTCAAAACCAGTTTTACTTTCTGTACAAATGGCCTAAGACCTGTCTGGGCTGCAATTATGAACTGGTGTCATAATGAGTCAAAAAGGTAATATTACAGTTGAAACAAAAGCAAATCTAAGGGATTGCAGGGCTTTAATATTTCAATAAGGTTAAAGCAGGAGTGTTGAATTATTTAAACTCTGGAATAAGATATAAGCACTAAAGCAATACTGCATTCATACTCATGTATCTTTTCATGCGTAGAGGTGATATCTATGTGATAAATTGCAGGAGTGCGAGGTAAATTAATTTACTATGCACTTTGATCACAATACCCTCTCCTGGCCTACTAATCCATTTCCCAGCAGACTTACTTTGGCATCCCAAATCACAGAACGCTTTCATTGCTGCCATTAAGAGCAGCGTTTCATAGTCCACCTCTTTTTCTCCTTATGCATGGGGAAGTTCCCCTCTCTGAAAAAAATAATAAATATTAATGAAGTTATAGAAAAGCATACTGATGAAACCTTTACATCCTTCACTCCTCCATATTATATACTATAGAAGGGATCTAAAGGGAAAACCTCTTCAAACACTGACAGCTGAGTGAAACACTGTGATGTGTGTATGTTTCTGGTGGCAGGGGAAAAATTAATAAAGAACAGATATTGCCAATGAAGAAATTTTATCTATATATAATTCTTGGAAAAGCACTAATAGTGAAACCTAATCTACAAATGTGCTCACAATTTGACATTTTAAGGCTACAGAGTCTTATGTGATAAAAATGCTAATTAACGTATCTATCACTGCCAGAAGAAGTGTGATTCTGTGCCTAGAATTGCTCCGACACCTGGGTCGGAGTAATCCCAGGCACAACTACAGGTTGGGCAAAGAAGAGATTCAGAGCAGCCCTGCAGAGAAGGACTTGGGGGTGTTGGTCGATGAGAAAATGAACATGAGCCGGCTTCAGTGAGTGCTTGCAGCCCAGAAAGCCAGCCACATCCTGAGCGTGACCAGCAGGTCGAAGGAGGTGATCCTGCCCCTCTACTCTGCTCTTGTGAGACCTCACCTGGAGAATTGTGTGCAGTTCTGGTGTCCTCAACATAAAAAGGACATGGAACTGTTGGAACAAGTCCAGAGAAGGGCCACAAGGATGATCAGGGGACTGGAGCACCTCCTGTATGCAGACAGGCTGAGAAAGTTGGGGCTGTTCAGCCTGGAGAAGAGAAGCAGCCTTCCAGTATATAGCAGCCTTCCAGTATCTGAAGGGGGCCTATAGGGATGCTGGGGAGGGACTCTTCATTAGGGACTGTGGTGATAGGACAAGGGGTTAAAACATAAACATGGTTTAGTGTGAGGCATCCCTGCCCATGGCAGGGGGGGTGGAACTAGTTGATCTTAAGGTCCTTTCCAACCCTAACTATTCTATGATTCTATGAAACTAAAATATTTGGCAAGTTTATTGTAAAGAAAACCTGTTATTACCTCAAATCCCCACTCACTGCTACCTGCTGGAACTTTACACCCCATCTCAGAAAACAGCTGCAGCACAGGGCAGCCAGACAGCCACAAGAGCAGTGAGGCACCAGTGCCTTCCAGAGAGGCCATGAGCATCCTCCCAGTGCCAGGCTCTCAGTGTAACACACCAGTGCTGCCAGGCTGGAGGCTCATGGAGGGGAGGACATTTACAGGGTAGATTTATATTAAGTAATAGGAAAAAATTCTTCCCTGTGAGGGTGCTGAGGCACTGGCACAGGGTGCCCGGAGAAGCTGTGGCTGCCCCATCCCTGGCAGTGTTCAAGGCCAGGTTGGACTGGGCTTGGAGCAACCTGCTCTAGTGGAAGGTGTCCCTGCCCACGGCAGGGGCTTGGAACTGGACGAGCTTTAATGTCCTTTCCAACCCAAACCATTCTATGATTCTATGACATTTACCCCTCTGCCCACCAGGCTGGCAAACAGCTGTAAATCCAAATGATGATTTATCACAAATGTGAACAAATTATAAGTTCTTGGGTGTTATTTACCAGATGATCACCAAGTGGACTCAATTTATGGATTTGAAGCTTCTGAATCTTACCACACACCCACAAGCATATGCAAGCGCCTGAAATCCCTGTGAAAGAAATCTATCTGAAAGTGGGGAATGCAAAGTGGGAAATGAGTTGGCTTACAGTAAAGGTATGGATGTGTATACATACAAGCACTACCTTTCACCAATTTACCATGTCTTTGTTTACAGCATGAGTTACACTTACCCAAATATTAAATATTGACAGAAAGAGTTAAATATTAGATGGGGGGTAGGCAGATAATGACAAAACAGGGAATTTGGTAACTATTTCCAATCCATGGAGTGGTATTTCTGAAAATCTTCACTAACAGGAAAGAAAACCAAATCTCGAGTGTATAAACTAAAAAGAGCAACACAAGCCCTGTGCCTGCAACAGCACCTTTTCTTCCGACAGGTCAGCTTGGGCTTTGCCCTGCAGTAGGACATGCACGTTGTCCAATCCATCAGGACCACAGCTCCCCAATACCACTCAAAGCCCAATAGTGCAGAGAACAAGCAAAGCTAGGCTGGCCTTGGGGTGCACAGACAAAAACACTGAACATTAGGTGTGTGCTGAGCTGCCTGAATTGCAGTGACATTGCTGCTGCTGCCCTGTCCAGGGCAGCTATTGACACATCTTGCTTCTCCAGCTGCAGATGTCTTTACTGCTATTAAGGAAGCTGTAGAGATGCTCTGTGGGGAAAAGCAGCCTTGAAGAAGTCAGCAACATTAATTTCCCCTAGGAATTGCAACGTAGGGATTTTCCACTGCTCTTTAGAGTTCTACTCCCATTACTACTTTGGCCTGTGACAAGCCATGGTCCTGGGGGAAGCATTTTGTTCCAGACTGGCATTTGCACAATGAAGAAAGATGCTCTCCACAATAGCAAACCTCAAAACATTTCAGTCTTCATTAAGACCCAATGGAAATACAACCAAACCCAAACCCCTTGTGACTATTTGGACAACTGACTGCAAGAACTGGTAAGCTGATGGGAAACATCACTTATCCACAAAAGTGACTAAGACTTTGCTGCTCTGAACATCCACACTATGGACTACTTTAAGATGAATAAGAGAAAAGAAAAGAACAATGTTCTGTGAAGAAAGTGAGTACGGAATCCAGCTCTGTACACTAAAAATGGGTTTCTGCACTATAAGATGAGGTGAGGTAGAGGCTTGTATGCAAATATGCCTACACCACTGAGAACATAAAGGTTAGATATGCCTGGCCATATACATATCCAACACTATCGTTTTGGGAGATAAATTGCCACCTTCCTCAAGGAATAATGGAAGGAAATATATAAAATAACAGCAGCCATAAATAAAGAGACTCGGCAGCAGAGCTAAATTAAGCCTTCTTTTCTTATAGCATCTTTCCAAAACTTCCCATTTCAGAAGAGGGAGATGTTTCAGACAAAAGAAAGTGTCCAAAGCTGGGTGAATTATTTACTGAGAAAGTTATATTACAGATGTCAAAGTATTTAGAGCACCAGAGAAAGATGAAAAATCTTCATCCTTTCCCTGTTACAAGAGGTACATTTTTTTCTTTTGAAATTTAGATGACACTGTAAAAGAAATGAGAAAAGAGATAGGCAGAGAGTGATATAATCCGGCATAAAACCTCATGGGTTTATGCTAAAAAACAACAAAAACCACCTTTGCCTCATGGCAAATTGTCCTGAAAACATTAAGCAGCTTTTTATGGAACAGGACCATTATCTTCTCCTGGTACAATTTACAGGAAGTTTCTCAAAACTACATCACAAGTACTTGTTCATTCACAGTATCCAGTAGCTGCCTCCATAATTTATGGGCACCATCCTATGTAAATCATTGCAGAAAATGACAGATCTCAGAGGCCATTTGTTGTTTAATCTCAGTTGGTTACGATTCAAAAAGAACGATGTGGAAATCTGAGGAAAGGCATCCATAATGGTAAAAAAAGGTTCTTAGACATTCTTAGCTGTTTTCTAAGAAACATAAATAATCAGTTCTTTGTCAGCTATGAAATGAATCTACATTTTCTATTCCACATGAAGGGCTGTCAAAACCTATTCTAAGTGTTTTACACCCCATTCTATTTCTGCTGGCAGAAAGTTGGGGCTCTGCAAGATTTGACAGCTACAGTCATATTCTGAGCTGGGTAACAACTTAAAAAGATATCACACAGAATTAGGCTGGTACTTTCACAAAATCACAAGGCTTTGGAAAGAAGTTTGGGCTGCTGAAAAACAATCCTTGGTGCAGTGGGGTGGCCACCAAAGCCACTCAATCACCTGAGCACCTCCTCCTCTTCTCCCTCACAGACATTAGGGTCTGCAGGACTATCTCTCATAGTCTCATTTGTCTCTCCACAGGCAGTTGCTCTTGCTCAGTAACTTCTTCCCTTTCCTAGCTCCAGTATCCCAGAGGCCCTACTGATGGGCTCAGCCCTGGCTAGAAGTGGGTCTACCTTGGCGCTGACTGGCATTGGCTTTGTCAGGCATGGGGGAATTTCTAGCAGCTTCTCACAGAAACCACCCCTGTAGCCCCTTCACAATCAAAACCTTGCAATGCAAACCCAATTCACTTGTTATGCCGCTGCCAGGTCCTGCCGTCAGCTCCCTGTGTGCTGAACAACTGTCTCACTGGTTGAATCAGACTTTGTCCTGAGGAAAGGGAAAATTCAGACAGACTCAACAGCCCAGTCAAGGCCTTCATCTGCACAGCAGCTCCCAGGGAAAAGCCCAGGGCACCATACAACTCCTCATACTGCTGACAAAATCTCAGCCTCTCTTTTGTTCTCTTTTACTGAAATTTGGATCCCACTAAAACTGGTGTGTTCCTACCAGGAGATTTATTTTTTTGCCAAGTCTATATATTTCACTAAAAGTGTCACAGTCTCCAACTCATTTACCGCAATTAGTCTTACTGAAATCCAATAGGGCCACTAGAAAAAACCCATCACAAACCCACCACCCTCCCAAGAACTTGTTACAAAAAAGGCACAAGTAGATACAAGTTTAAACTCCTGCTGATTCAACGATTAATATTACAGCACACAGAGCTTCAATGCTGATAAACGATCACATTTTCTCTGGAAGAGAACAGTGGTGCTTTGCAAAGCAGAGCAGAGTTCACATTAAAATGACAAAGGCAGATGCTATCACTTAAAGAAACATGTTTCTAATACCAAGTCTCAAAAGTAAAATAGAAGGATCTCTTGAAACAGAGATATTCCAGCCTATGTCTTCAAGGACAGCAAAATACCTGCTATGGATGTGCATTAAAGGAGGAGTATTGGTTTCTGACATGGATAACTGTCACCTTGACAAGTGAAATCGGCTCATTAAATTAGCAAAGATCTTGAGATGACTCTGAAGTCAGCAAGAGACCTTAACAGTACAGCAGACAAACATCAAAGCTTTGCCTTCCCTCCCCTTGGGCTTCTGCTTCTTTCTGAATGAACAGAGGCCACAGGGTGCAGCCTTGGCCTCCTCCAAAATGCAGAGAGAGAAAGAAGCCACAGTTCAAGCCTTATGTTTAAATGCAGCAGAAGAACGGCAGAAAATACAAGCCACCTGAATGACAGTGAGTTAGCAGGCAATATTCCAACCTTTTCTGCCAAAACAAAAGCAAAACCAAAGCATGCCCTTCCCAGAGGTTAAACTTTGCAGCAAACTTTTTAAAACACTCATCCTTTGTTTGTTAAAGTCTCCCTTTCACAGGCATTTAATTCCCAGTGACTGGCATCTGCCACCACCTCCCAAGAACCCCTCTACGCACTCAGTTTTGGTGGCAGTGAGTTTAGTACTGCCTCTTCCATCACTTTTTTGGCAGACCACTCCACCTTACCAAAAACACTGCATTACACGTGGAGACTAAGCAACGGGCTGACTTTTTTGCCCTTTTTAAGGCACATGAGGAAATAATCCTGATGTCCCATCTCTGCTCTCCCACCTACCTAACTGTTTATCCAAAATGGAAAACTCAAGAGGGACTGAAGTTACTCTCCCTTCATGCAATATGTTAATATCCAAGCTCTACTTTTGGGAGAAAGATCAAGGCTCAACCCCTATAGCAGAACATAGCTTGTGATTAGAGATACTCTGATTTAAATCTATTTAATAGAAGCAGTAGCTTCTCTAGCCTTTTTTTTTTTTAAATCTGGCATTTTCCTCACTTTTCTTTCAGTGTTTAGAAACACAACAAATGGTTTCAGTTTTGTTTTTTTTCCCATTTCTAAACTAATTTCAAAACGCAAATGCTGCACCAAACCAACACTTGGTATCCTGCTCTGGCTGTCAAATGAGAAAACTTCCATTATTTACACTGCTATAAGTCACACAACAAAAGAATGCTTTGCAAAATGTGGAGTGTTACCCTGTATTCCTTCAGCCTATAAAAATAAATGAACAACTTGTCACAAGAGAAAATAAAGTTTGCTACAATTCTTTAAGCACTTAAAAGAGGTAAAAATGAACTTTTTTTACAATCAATACAGACCTAGGTTTTCTAGGTTCCAGCCAGAGCAAAAATTCTGCAGGTGGCTCAAAACTCCACAGCAGCAGCCAGAAAAGGGCCATTAGTGGGGAAGTACATGCAGAACCTTAACAGCATCATAACCCTAATTAGTACTCCCCATACCTTTGACTGGACCAAATAAGACACCGTTCTCAAGTGATTTTCCACCTAGGATCCCACAGAGCACAGTCCATGTGGGACTGGTCTTCTAGGTGTTTCCCCAGAGCAATCTGTCTTTAGAAGCAATAAAAAAATAAGGCATTTTTCTTTTTTTTTTTTTTCAATTGTAGCAAATAGTCTTATTTTTTTCCCTATTAGAAAACCTGATTTACCCTGCTGTAAGTTTTTGTGCTGCTGTAGCTGGCCTGCAAGTGTACGGAGATAACAGTGTGCAGTTAGTAAGATTTGCAAGTCAGACTTTACAAAAAATACGCTTTGAGTTTAGCAGAGTCATCACATTGCCTGTGAAAGATTGGAAGCATCACATAACTCTGGTGGGAAGTGTAGCCTTCAAGTGAGAAACACGCTGAAAACTGAAGCCTTTTTTGTCCAAAGAGAAGCCCAACCTTCTCATCTCTTAAAGGAGGCAATTAAGTAAAAAGTGGGAAGCTCCACATGGGAAGCAAACGCCTCAGTGCCTGCCTGTGCTGAGCCTGTGGTTCAGCTGAGAGCATGGACACAGGGGAAAAATTCACTACAGCAGTACAACTTGTTCGTCAATTGAGTAACAGTAAGTGAACGTGAAGGCTCTTTACACCTCACAGCTGGGGCAGTCTGATAGATTATAGCTTAACCACCATGAAAGTTTAAGCCTGCGTGAAGTTGGCTTACAGCAAAGCACTTGATTTCATGAAAAGAACGAGCTCAGAGCCTCCATGATCCATCACCCAGCTCACAGCAGCACTTGTACTTGCCACAACAAGCCTTGCCAAAGAACAGAGCACTAAGGATTGGGATGCCTGCTTCAGGTACCAGCTGGGAGGATGGTGTCTGGCAGCCACCAACCTCACTTAAGAGGCTACAAGAGGAACAGAATAACAAAACCTCACTTGTTTGCATCTCAGCTGCCCTAAATATGATTATAATGGTGATCTCAGAATCCTCAGATGATCTATTCCACTGCTGGATGTACAGACTGCACAGGTGTTGCACATAAAGAGAAGGAAAAGAACCCAAGGCAGGTGTTGGTTGGGTGTCCTGTAAAACAACATTCTCTTTGCAGAAAACACTGATGCTCTCAGATCTGTACATGCTATCAGAATATGAAATAATCCCTCCTGAGAAAGGCATTTTTGAATTTTGTTCTAGTTTTGCTTCATTCCTATGTGAAACCTGGACATTAAAGCACTTTAATAGGAGACAGGACACAGCTTACAGTAGGACCTCTGTAATTCAGACAATGCACGTGCATTATTCAGAGGAAATTATTTTGCTATAGTTATATTTAAAAGCAGGTTTACATTCTAAACTCTGTGTGAATTTCTCCTAACAAACTTTGATTCACAGATTCTGTTGGGACTAAGGGATAATCTCTTCTCACCTGTTAAACAGTGCAGTCCCTCAGATATAGAGAGCAGCATACTAAAGACATATAACCCTCATCAGAAGAGCTTCACTATAGAAATGATACTGCTTTGTATTTCATTCCCTTCCCTAGACACTATAGATTACACTATTTCCTTTGCTAGAGTAAAAACAAAAATAAGAGCACAGAACAAGAGCAGAGAATTCAACTTACATAAGAACAGGATTTAGGGGGAACTTGCAGAGCCTGAACCTCAAAAGAGTATGACTTGTACCAAAGAACTGATTGATACACACTGCTCATAGGAGGTACATCATCACAAAACAGCATGCAGTGACAGGCAGCTCAAAGCCAATTCAAATACAATCTAAAAAGTCAAGGAAGTTTTTACTGAGGAAACCACCTAATGGTTCACAGTGAAAGCACAAATCCCTTCCCTTTACTTGGCGCCTGTTACTATCACCAGTATTTGTTCATTTTCAGAATCCATCCTGCCCAGTCAAAAGGCTACTTTCTAGAGCCTGCATCACCCAGTCTGACCAACATGCTGGAGTCTGGTAATGTCATGGCCTACACAAGGTGTCTTGACAACAATACAGCATGAGAACAGGGAGAAACTTGGAGGTATAAGGGAGGAAGATCTTGCTCACAAAAGTACACAAAAATCAAAGCCTAAGGAAGGCTAAAGGGTAGAAACAAAACCAAGAAACTACTATGATAGTATGCTGCCTTACATATTCTGCTGCAGAGACAAGGACAAAGTACTTATGAAAGTTTTCCCACTGGAAAACTCTGATTTCAGTCATATGGGTGAAAAATGTTATAAATTACATTTTCCCCAGGATTTGATAGAAAACACTTAAAATACGGTGTGAATATCAAGAAGTGGAAAATGTATTTTAGCATTTCAAATCTTTTTAAATAGCTCCATTTCAATTATTTTCAAATAGCAATGCTTTGAACTATTTTATAAAAATAACAGTGGTGTTCTAATCGGGATGAAATCAAGTAACCTATTGCTGCTCAAACACCAAATCAAGGTGCATTGACTTTAAGAGGAGGTTCAGAGAGCCTCTTCTAAAAGGAAGAGCTATAAGACCTTACATAAAGAAACATTTAAAAGAAAATACAGTGATTTAAAGGGAGGCAGGAAAAAAAAAAACAACAAACAACCTATCAGACAGACTAAACAATGGGGCAAAAAGATTGAAACAGGGTAAAAACCTACCTAAACCAGCAGGTAATCTGGCTACATTGTGGACCTTACACTAAATTACAGCCTCTGTATCTGGCACCCTCCTAAAGGTGGTTTGGGAGGGATGGAAAATACAACATGCAGATACACACAGGATGCTCATTGCCCACAGCCTGTTCCCAGTCGGGGCACATCAAAATTCCCTTCTCATAACAGTGTCTCAACTCCCCCTCACACCTTTGATTGGGGAACTTGGCAGAGTCCACACTCATCTTTTAAGACTCAAAAGAGTCCAACCAGGCTCATAAAGAAATGGGAGTAACAATCACAAGTACAAGATAAAATATCTAATAACCACTGTAAATTCATTCAACTCAGCATGCTATCAACAGTATGAGATCAGCACTAAACAATTACCCAATTCTGTTCTCAGGACAAAAAGGAAGTGCGAAACATTTCCAACCAGAACACTGAGGAAGATAAATCCCACCTTTGCATGGCTCACTTAAGTATCCTGCCTGGAAGCATTTCTGATTCTTGGTGTACTGTGACAAACTTGAATATACACACTGGAGTATAATTAATGGTCTTGTCTGCTTTTGCCTAGTTGAATCCCATCCCTCTCCTCTACTGTCAATGCAGATGGGTTTTAATAGGCAGAGGGAATGTCCTGACACAGTGTAGTCCTGGGAGAGCTACAGACACATACCTACTTAGTAGGGTTCACTGTGCATTACTCTGTCTTTAAAATGTCAAGAGAGGGGACACAAAAGCATTGCCTTGCTCTTAGGCATTGAATAACTTCATTTAGGGACTATCAGTAGTATTTTGGCTTTGTTAATTTTCTTTCCCAAAGATAGCATTTAGACACCTGCCAGCTTTCGTCTATTAGTGTTATCAAGGTATTCACATGCACCAATCCATAACAAATGGTTTCATTTGATGTACACCTGATTTCCTTGCCTGCCAACCAGAAAAAGATAACAAATACCAAGAAAAACAAAATTAAAATTAAAGGAGTTATCTATTTGTTGGATAAACTCAAAGCAAGTTTAAGACCAACACACCTACCAGGCAGCTGACCTGGAGAAAGCACTGAGGCTTCAGCCATGGAAAGACTGTTTCCAACTGCCTGGGCTGGGGGAAGCTGCATTTTAAAGCCTCACAAAACTACTGCTACAGAAATAATTGTACCTCAGATGCGAGAACCAGCTTTGACACAGTCATTCTCTGTCAGATCCTGCTCTGGCACACTGAAACCAATCACAAGCTCAGAAACCTCTAGTGCTTTCAACTTATGCCTCGAGTCTGTTTTAACACACAACAGTAACTTCTGGTTGACTGACCACACAGATTTGAAAGCATCCCAATGCAAGTAACCAGGAAGAACCTGAGTTAATGATATTCACAGCAAACAGTGTTAGTGTAGCCCTTATAGCTTATGATTCAAGCAATTATTTAATCATTTCCTTATTTCTAGATAAGGAGCTGCCTATTTAAAACAGCAGAGACTCGGGGGGAAAAAAAGGCAACTTCTGGGAACAGCAGACCCCCTTAATGCTGCAAACCAAAACAGAAGCTAGTACCAGCTCGAAGGACACACAAGACCTTTCTTACTGCATTGGTATTGGATTTGAAGTTTGTGATGTCTTCATTTCTTTCAGGAAAGCGACAGCCAATGGCATATCTGAATATATGCTTCCAGACAGGATTTACTCATTTATCAGGACGACGACTTGTTTCGGGTAGCCACTGGGATAACAAGAACCTTACGTAGAAAATTTCCACACACCCCTCTCCAGTGTAGAATATGAAGGCAGAAGCAAGGAAGGCAAAAAGATTCCAAACTACTTTGAAGTCACAGTCTCAACTTAGGAAACCGTTTACTCAAATAAACCCCACATTAAGACCTCCGAATTTTCCACTCAGTTCCGATTTTAGCATTAAAACATGAAATAGGCTGGTGTTCAAATGCTTCTGAACTGTAAAATCAGTTGATTTTGAAACACATGCTAGAAAAATGCAGAAATCACAATAGCATAGAAATAAAGCTACATATTTTAAGAAATATTTTAGTGTATTTTACCACACCCTCCTTATCCAAAGCACCTTCAGTAGAGTCTGAAATGGAGCTAAGTTCTTCTCTGACACATTTAAAAATGTGTCATACTGACCACTACCTCACTGTTAGTTTCAATGTTACTTGATCTCAGTTCTGCTTGGGGTTAGGTTTTATTTCAATTCAGAATGTGAAACCTACTTTTTCATAGGTTTGTACAGAAGAACACATATAATATGGATACTTTTCCAGTCTTCAGTCTGTTCAGTCACAACAGTAATTCAGGTAGGGAAAGAGGTGCTAAACACAACAGGTTCCCTTCATTTATTCATGCTCCTTTAAAAAATACATAAATCAATGAAAGCAACATTTCCAAATAAACTCTCCTTGCCTGCTCCCAACCACTTAATTAAACACAATTAACTCTAGTTTGTTTTGGCACCCAATTAATGTCATGATCAAATATAAATAGACTCTGCAAGAAAAGATTATCATTAATAAGCCCTCAACAATACAGCAGAATTACACTGAAGCTTTGCTTGCCAGAAATATTTAACGGCAAGTTTTGAGTACATTAATGAGGACACTAAAAGAAAAAGATAGTAAAGTTTTATCAGTGAGTGCAGTTAAGATCCCGAGGCTCTTGCTTGTGCTCAGGCCAATCTATAGAGCTTGTTGACTGCTGACATTATTTACAACAGAGGAAATCACAATGTCAGGTTCCCAGTTTCCAATAAATCAATATTTGTAGGAGTTTTCCACTCAAGTTATCTGTCAATATAGCTTTCACCTGCACAGAAGTTATCAAGAAGTTGTTGTATTAAACACAGAAGTTAAGAAGCTCATTGTTTAGTGGGTTCACAATGAAGGCTCACAACTCAGATTTGTCATCTACAGAAACAAGAATTAATCCCATAGAAGTTCTGGATCATGATTAAGAACAGATTAAATGCGTATCTTGATCTCAACCAGCAGCTCTCCTAACAATCAAGAAACAAGGATCACCATTTAAGAGGCTTTTACTTGTCCATTCATTTAGTGAAAGGCAAGGCCCATGATACACAAATAAAACTTCAAAGCACACAGCACAAGTGACTGCTGGTGGGAGCTGCTAGTATAGAGCAGACTATTCCCAGATTGCTTGTAGCTCAAAGACAAGGCACAGAAATAAGAGCGCCCCTGTAGAAGGGAATTCAGCCACCTCAGATAACAGACTGTCCATCTACACTTCACTTGGCTCTCAAGGAATCACTTCCACATCAGCAAAAGAACTAATGAGATTCTCTATTCATGCCATCAATTCAGTTCCAAGAAAAGCTGTTCTCTCAAAGTAAAAATAAAGATTACAATGGAACATTATGACACAACTCTTGGTTACCATGATAGCAACAGTGATCCTGCACCTGCTGTCACTGAACTGACCTTTCAAGAAGGGCATGACTGGCTTCTTCACCCCTTGTTAAGGGGAAAACTGTTGTTTTGAAAGCAATACAGAAGGCAAGAGAGATGTCTGGTAACAATCTTCTAAAACAGAGCATAGAAATACGAGTCATAGATACATACATGGGGCTTTGTAGCTTCATTCAGCTTAATTTACACCCCCAATTCCCCACTGTGCATCACTGACTGAGTGCCATAAATTTAAGAGTCCAACTGTGCTGCAGTCCTCAAGGTCCCTGCCTACAGCACAAGGAAAAGAATACTCCATGCAAAAAAATTAGTTTAACTGGAGAGAACTGCTCTGTACAGAGCATCTGAATATAGCAAAAATACTGAATCCCATCAGGAAAATAAATCTTGCTCACAGCAAAGGTTGATTTCACAGCAGAGTGGAAAAGAAAACATTGAAAGGGAAATGCAAAGATTATAGGTGGGATAGGATAAAACAATATGAAACTTAATGGGAGAAAACACATCTATCTTATGAGGAAATGCACTTGGATATTGCCTTTTAAAATATAAATGAGCCTTGGACTAAAGTAGGCTAATCATTAAAGCCAGGTTTCTGATGTTATCAGCAGAAATACTTCAGCTGAGAGCTATGTAGGTTGCCTTTGGGGTTTATATTTGTAGGTGCCAAATTTTCCTTGGGACTTAACCACCATAGTATGAATTCTCACAGTCGTTAATACCATGACAGCAAGCTACAAATAGTGCAGTGCACTCAAAGGTTCCTTCATGTCTCACCTGGGGCCCCAGGACTGCACTTGGGCAGAGGCTCAGCAATACCGGTGTGGGAGGAGAAGGTGCCTGCTGTCACAGCAAGAGGCACTTTTTGGTCCCTCTTTGCCCAGAGCAGCTTCTGCCATGCAGAGGGATGTGCTTTACACTTGCCTCAGTGGCTGCCTGCAGAGAGGCCTGAGGGAGAGCTGAAATGGCACGGGATGGAGAAGGAGCATGGTGAGGAGAGACCAGACCAGAGCACAGACACTGTCAGCACAGACAGCACATTCTTTCTCTCAAAACGCTGCTGTTAGCACCTTGCCATTGCTCTTCCACACTAGGTGTGTAGTGAGGGCAATCACAGGGAATGCAGCCATGCCTCCCACAGCTCCCATGGAGCCATGTTGGGCACAGCGGTCTGCTCCCTGCCCCACTGCACACCTTGGCTGTGCTGTTCTTCACAGCCCATCGAGCTGCAACACCTGCTCCCCCTCAGGTTGCCTCATCTCATCTCCCTGGATCAGAAGTAACAAGGCATCACATTCAGCAGCGTGACTGGTGACAGCTTTCCTCCACCTGCAACCGAGCTGCAGGAAGAGAGGTGTTCCCTTGCCTTTGACCCTCCATTGAGCACTAGTTGCTCCTTGGCAATGCCTATCTAGCCTTTTCCCTTTACCTGAGAGGCAGAAGCCATCAACAGTAACATCTTACAGACCCCAGGATGAAAACACCAAACATCAAACCCACCAAAACCCAAAACCATAGCTATCTCTCTGGCCGCAAACACTATACCCATGTTGTTTCTCCTTCTGGAGGTTCCATGTTTCAGAATAAATAGAAGAAAAATAAGGGTGCAATACCTGTGACAAACTATATACTGTGTATATACTATATATACAACAATGCACAATGACTATATATATACATATATACAATACATATATACAACATATATTATATACACACAGTATATAGTTTGTCACAAGTATTCTGACATATATATATGCACTGTAAACATGCATCACATAAGCACAGTAGGCAGTTCATCACTATCATGTTGCTAGTAATCCTACTTCACCCTTAAGTGTTGATTTCATTATATCAGTTCTCTGCCTACACAAATTCATATAAATGTTGGTCCACATACATTCAAATATATTTTGACTGTGATCAGGAATACATTAGGTACCTCCAACCTGGATTTCTTAGAAGCTGGCAGTTTCATGTTTTCAAGAACAGACTGTGAAGGCCAGAGGTATAGCACAGGAAGGTCTCACAAGTGAGATGATTTCCAGTGGGTGACTGGAATAGTTCACTGTGATTAGGTTTTTCTGATCATGAACAAACCAGGATACATACCGTACTTCCTGTGCATTTACTGGTGTAAATGAAATCTGAACCAGGCCTTGCAGCTTGTCAATTTGTTCATTTTAATTAACACAGGAAAAAACACCACTAGCCAGCTTTTATCTCTCCGACATGATCTGATGGGTACTGGCAAAGTTCTTGTATGGCAGTTTGGACACTGTGTACTGAAGGCAACAGTTTGCCTTCACACTGTACGATTAATGGAATACTTGCTAACCATGGAAACCATACACATTTATACATTAACTACCTAGTCCTACACTTGCTTCTATAAATACCAAGAGCAAGAATACTGTTGAATTCATCTACCAAATCTCAACTGCTCTACAAAGTAAAGACATATTTTATTTACACTTTCCTGAGGAATTAGTTTCAGACCAGCATTCTTCCCAGGCTGTTTTGAACTGAGTAGCCACATATATTGAGCATGTGAAAACAGCAGACCTTTTGAAGTGTGAAAACATGCAGTTTCCCCCAAGGCTATAAAAATCAGTGGGAAGGCCAAGATAAGAACGAAGACATTTTTTGCTCACAGCCACAGACTTGAGTTTCTGCAAAATGCTGTCTACTGAGAAACATACGCAGAGCATCTTCAGGTTAATGTTGCTTGTTAGTTTTTATAGAATTGCTTTGAGACTGATTTTCTTCCTTATATGAGGTATAGAGAATCACTTCTTGAGATTATTTTTGATGGGTACATCATTAACTACTGTCACAACAAAAGGTACTTCATGTTTAGCAGACATACGATTCCAGCCTTGATTCAGTCCATGACTTCTTCCTTGGAACAAGCCTATTTTTAATTAACATATCTGCAAATGTCAGTATTGCTACAGTAGGTACATGTTTCTGCTTGTGTCTGCCTCACATCTTTACACTGTATGCAAAACTAACCTTGCATCCTTAACGTGTACCTAATTATTTTGGGACAAACTTACAGGTGAATCCTGTATTTTTAAGCAGCACATGGCCCATGTTGTCCAGTGTGATTCAATACTAGCTGATGGTCCTCACCAGAGGCAAAACATCCCTCATCATGGAACTATGCCAGAAAATTTGCTAAATATTGTATGATTGAAAGGCTTGTGATTATTTTTTATTTGTTAAATTCTTTACTTTGTTAAGATCTTGTTATCTTAACCAAATGTCAGCATCTACTTCCTACCTCTGGGCAGGGTCAAACCTGTCAATCAGATGACCAATGGACTATCACAGGCACTTAACTAACTCTACAAATCACAACCTGTCCACTCTAACCCTCAGGCCAATTCAGCAGTTCTACAACTGTGTGTATCTTCCTGCCTAAATCAGTCAATGCGAATTTCTTCTCATTACCACTGTTTCTCATTAAATCGCAGAGAAACGGCATGCTTGAAAAAAAGATGGAGACTTGTTTCCACATAAAGGTTTTCTTGCAAATGCTTTCACACATCCTTTGCCTAACATAATTTTCATGAAAATGAAATACAGTCGTAAAAACCTGCAGGAAGTCACGTGTATTACCCAAGGGGAATTACACTGCAATGGTGTTTGGCTAGCTTATTCCAAAGGTCTCCTCCGGATCCCAGAGGAGAAGCCTGAAGATCTACCCTGCCCACCTTACTTATCAGAAACAAAAGGAACAGGCACCAATACTTAAGGGCGCTCAACAGCAGCATTCAAACTTTCCATTGTTAATGACAAGAAAGTATAAATGAACAGGTACAAATAATACAGCATCACCAATCTTACATTCAAGCAATATTTACTATACCCTTACTATCTGTGCCCACCTGCCAACATTTCACAGAAAATAAAGGTACAGTCAATTACAGATACTGACACATAAAGACATTTATCACATTTGTTTTCAGGTTCATACCTTGCACTAGGTAATCTAATTGAATAAGGAAGTATTATTATTTTAGTGTAATATAATTTTTCCGTTTTATAACGGAAAAAGGAAGCTTTAAGCTTTGTGTTTGTACAATGCAGGAATCCGTTTCAACCCATTCAAACACTTGCTTAAGCAAGTTTCAGGAAAAAGCAACAAGTTCAGAAATCTCTGATGACAGACTAACCACTTTATATATTGCCCTTGATGTCCACGGTTTCAAAACTGGGTTAACCCCAGTAGTACATATGGGTATATGCACTATGCTAATCTACCGAGTTCAGTTCAAGTTTATTACGCTAAATACACTCCACAGGAGGATTTTATCTTTTACCTGTACCTTCCTGTGCTCAGCAAGACTCTATTTGCAAAGCATGAGAAGCACAAAACAAGGTGAAACCTGCCTTTTCAGTTATCTTGTACCAAAGTAGCCCCATGATGGAGCTGAACAGCTCAAATACTCTTATTTTAGAGCACCTCATTATCTATGGAAGATCACACACTGAAAGAAAAGGTATGCTGAGCATGCTATTGATTACAGTTATACTTGCCATGATTCAATAAGTTGAAATTTCATATACCAAATATTAAATTACTGAAATTATGCAATGGCTCATCTGCATCCATTTTTTTATTCACTTTTATTTGGCTGAACATTTTAATCTTACTTACAGAGCGACTAACTAAAAGTAAATGACGCATTCCTAATATTATAAATATGAAAAATAGGGTGTGCTCTGGGACTGCAGTTGAATACATTAAAAATCACTCAGTTTGCTAGTTAACGTATTTCCATCCCTTTTTATGTACAACCTTTCACACTCAGCTGGCAGACTGCAAATTCATGGCCTTATAAAATAAACCCACTCTCTTGACTTTCTGTTGTGACAGCAGAAATTGTCCAAAATCTCTAATAGTTTCCCTAAAGGACGCTCACTAGCTGGTACTTCCCAGGTGCAGCACAATCTGAATCTGAGGTGAACATCATGTCAAATTCCACTCATCTGTCAACGTAGTGGATTATTTCTTGAGAGACTGAAATTGGCTGCCTGGGATCAGAACACCATCAATCTTATTCACATAGGGTGTGGAGAAGCTGCCTGAGAAAGGCTTGCAGGAGGGAAAGCTTGGTTGTTTCTAAGTAGGTGATGAGGCAGCTGTAAAACCTTCACTCTATCTGTATCACATCTCCGAGTGAAAGATTTTTGTCATTTTTCACATTTCCCCAACACTTGGTATGCATCCAGTGTCTTGCTGTTCTTGCTTCATAAAAAAGGTGATTTTTCAAGCTTAGGCAAATGTGCAGAGCTCTGAATCTGCCCAGCTCTCATTTTTTCTCAGAATGTCACTTGTTTCAACCGAGTGTACAAAACAAGATTACATTTTCCTTTTACCTATCCGTTTAGCTGGGCTGGGTTTTCCTATTTCCTTCACTGAGGGACAGACTCAAATAACCATAGCATTACTTACAATTGGGTTCTAATAAATATTTCACTCATTTCTCTGCAAGTCCCAAATAAGAACCTCACCATTCAAACTTTAAATGCTCTTAAACTTCCAGTGCCAGCTAGTAAAGATAACACCATTAGTTAAGGTGATGCTTTAATACAGCCACCAACTGCTGGTCTATCAAAGATTAAGCTTTATTCCTCTATACTACACATTTTATGACAATAAAGCAAGATAATGCCAATACTTATGACTTCTGGACAATGAAAGTAGTTGGCAAAACTGAGTCATTAAGGGTTCTAAAGACTTACAGTTCAAGACTGTCCATCTTTGAAGGCACATTAGATCTAAAACCATTAAAGTGTTAGTTGCCACTTTGTTTAATGATTCATCACTGCAAGTTAACATTTTCCATCTTTCATTTCTAAAGCTCCTAAAACTTGTCCCCTATTTGGATCCAAATTTGTTAACATTCTTGGCCCATCTGATTTTAACCTTAATATGCTGACTCCTCAATTTTTAACACGGCAAGATATTCTTCAAAAGCGTAATTATCAGTTGAAAAAGTTATACAATCCATCTATATTAATAAAAACACAATAAAACTCCTAATGTGCAGTCTCTGTGGATCACAACAGTCAAAGTGAGCTGCAATCTCCACTGTTAACCTGTGGGATTTATTCTGACTTTACAGGCGTTTACTCCGTTGGAAGACAGTCCCAAATTCTCCTCTGGGCTATACTTCTGCAAGCCCATTTTTATGGGTAAGCTTGAGAACCTTAGAGTAACTGTGCTTCTTGTCTATGCCAAGGTAAATGACTGACCGCCAGTAAACCCTAGTGACTATGAGCAAGATTTGGTGCCAGTATTTTAAGTAACAAATCCATGTCCAGCCTGGGTCAGGTAACTGCAAAGTTAATCAACCTGTGCTGTCACAATGTCTTTCCAACTTATAAAATCATTCCAGACCTGCACAAAATTGGGAGAAGCAAAGACAGAAGAAAGGACAGAGAAAGAGACAGAGAAACTTAACGGTTATCCAAAATGGGATTCCTGTGTTGGGAAATCATTAGAAGGTGATGTTAAAGGATGAATATTCCAACATCATACTGGCAAAGCACAACATGTTAGACAACCAAAAAGAGATGCTGTGCAATACGAAGGCAAGCAATTCATAAAAGTTAAAAGGATTTTACAATTATTCAATCATTTATCAAGACAGACATGAGCACAGGCAGAGAGCCTGCAATCTTATGGCATCCCACAGCTGATCTCAGTCCTACCTGGTCTGTGCAGGTGATGCTGCTGGAAAGTGTGATGGAGGGACCCCTGACAGAGCAGCATTGCACAGGCACTTATCCACAAATACAGGACCCAGGACATTGCAGAGACCACTGCCATTCTCTAAACAAAATATTAGACAGACATTATTATCCAATGCCTTACAGTACACAGAATAGTCAGCTTCCATTACAACAGTATTTTCAGTTGTTTTCCTTTTTCAGTCCTTTTGCCTAAATGTCTTTTGTGTCAGTTATTATTCCCCCTTGCAGGATATACTTGTCATACAACTAAGGTCATGTCCAAAAAGGATGGCTGAGGTAACAAGATGTCAACACAGGAGCCTAGATAACTTTAATAATTCAGTGCTAAAAAACCAAAACTCTAATGATCCGAGGACTAAAAAACAAAGCAAATAGAAGGCTGGAAAACATTCCCACACTGCTCCATAGCTGAACTTATAAGGGAGTTAAAAACTAAAAATACAACTAAAATCACAGGAAGCTGAAAAAAGATGATGCCCAGCCTGTATCAGAACTATTTTAAACACACTACAGATATGCATACAGCATCCTCAGATGGCAGAGATGCATTTCAAAAACACTCCAAGAATGGAAGGCAAATACTGACCCAGAAGGTAAGTTTGTTTTTTACTTTTAAAAACATTAATTTTTAATCATGACGTTGTCTGCTAAACAAAGTAATTGTTTCTCAGAATTATGTTCTCATCCCCAGATGAAATCAGCTTCCTTTTGTTTGACCTGTGCACATAAAGGGACTGGAGCACAGCCAGACTGAATTTCAGATGTATCGTATAGAAAACTTGATCTTTTCATAAAGCACATCATGTCAAAATTTCAACAGTATTCCTATAGCAAAAGGAAAGAGCAATTTCTTTTTCTCCAGGCGCTGGCATGCTTTGACATCCAGCATAGACAACTGTGGGTTTCATGCCTGTATTCATTATTGTACTGTCTAAATTTCCCTTTTACTTTTTAACTTCAACAGCTCTTTCCTCAGTGCCTGCAAGGATCCGGAGTTTTGCAAGGCTCAGCTACGCTACATATCGTCCAGTTCCCTTAACAACACGTTCTGCTCCATTTCATATTGCCAAATTAATCAAACTTCAGGCACTCTCCTTACTCAGCCAATGACAGGATGCCGGTTTCTATCTAGTAATCCAATCAGCTGAACATCATTTTCAGAGAGCAAGAAAGACTTTGAAAGATTAAATCTCTCACAGAGAAAAATCATGTCTTCACACAAAAATTGAAACAATAAGAAGTCTGTATGTGCTATATCGGGGGGTTCTGCATTAAGGAGATTAACAATAGTAAAGAATGACATACAGTGGTTATAAGCTATATGCACATAAAATAGTCTTTTGCCTCGATTTTAAAGCAGCACATAGTCTTTGGGAAGCTTTTTTTAGTCTAATTGCTTGAAAAGAACCACATAAACTGACAAGAATAATTAACAGAAAATACCAAAACATTATCCTATCAGCATGAGGCTCTTCCTTTCTCTGTACCGAGTGTTTGAAACACTGCTTAACGTATAATTAATTTCCAACTGTTTACTTTGCACTGTACAGTGTAGTTTTCCTCCTCTCCTTTTAGACCTATTTATCTTGCAAAATAGATTCAATCCCCTCAGATCAGGGAGCTCCCAGTAGGCTTCCCATGTCTTCAGGAATTAATGCCTTCTTGTCCTACTTGGTGCTCTCATGCTTTTTATATAAGGGAAAAGAGAAAGCCGACTCTCACATAGGGACATTTCAGGTATTCAGCTTATTTAACCTGAACTTTAGAACACGGCAAAGCAAAGCCAAACTTCTGCAGTCTGCTAAATGATCCTGTGTCTTTCCTCCAGCATCATATTCTCAGCCACATGGACAGCAGACTTACTCAGCCCACTCAGGCTTTATTATTAGCACCCTGTCTTTTTTTGTTATTTTAAATAAAAATCTCTCAAACTACATATTTCAAGCTACCTTTGCTCAAAACCCAGCATTTCTTACAAGCATTTCTTTATGCACTTGTCAGAGAACTATCACATACACTTCTACACACAGATCATCATCGCTAGTAAAGAAACATAGCAGTGACTATTCCTCCACCTATTATCTGATGAGTTCCAGATATGCCTTCTGCATCTTAAATCCTAAAGAAGCTCCTTACCTGAGTAATCCAACCAAGAGCAGAGCACTCTATTAGTGTTCATCGGAATGATCTAACACTTTTTTAAATCCATCTGTATCACAATAAGGGGTTTTAATCGCTTCCCAATAATCTTCTTTATCAGGATTAAAAAAAAAAAAGAAAAGATTTTTTTTTCGTTACAAATCCTGTTTCCAGAGTAAAGGAGACATCTGAGCTCTCAGACTCTGCCGTCAGAAAAGTGGCCAAGGTTTGAGGGGTGGAAACCTTCTCATTTTCACCTTTAAATCATCTCCTAGCATCACCTTCTGCTCGATGAGACCTTTGAAGTGATCTTGAGATAATATGCAGCTTCCAGGGTACTTAAGGACGAGGAGCAGTTTATGTTTAAGGACAGAGCAGCCTCACTCCAGCGCGGGCAGTGCAGAGTAAGGCAGCGGTACGTACGCGGCTATACGACGCTGTAAGTACCGGAGCCTATTTCAATACATGCCTGCTCGGGAAAGTATCACATGCCTTAAAGCGACACAGCCCCTCAGTGGAAGCCCCAGCCTGGCACTCCGCTAATAGCCAGGGTTTAGCAGCCGGAGCTGTATTTGAGCACCGGCACTCAGACTTTGCACACAGGAGCCGCTGGTTTCGTCTGCGAGGAGCAGGTATGAATGGGCAGAGGAGGGTGGCAGAGCGCTGGTGGGAAGGCAAAGGACTAAACACCCAATGAGCTGGCTGGGAGATGCGTGATTTCTGCCGGCGGAGGCTTTATTCCCCGGGCGTTGTTCTTGCACTTACTCGCAAGAAGCAAATGAGACTGAACGGGGAGGGGTGGTGCAGGGAAAGTGCAACAAAACACACGGGAGAGGCAGGGAACGGCAGGAGACTCCTACATGTTCCCATGGGCTTTCCAACAGCTTGCCACAACTCTGAAATCTTTCCTTCCAAGTCCATTTCTGACGCATCTCGGCAGACAATGGGGAGAAGAGCACCTCCTAAGTGCTAAAGCTCAGATTATTTATTACAGTTATTTCTTATTCGCATTTTAAGTGGCTATTTACAGGAATGGAATAGTTTCCTCTCCCTCCTGTACCATATGTAATTATTTTTTTTTCGAGAGCCACTGTATAGACTTAATACATACTATCCTCTTGTGTTACAGCTCCCAGCTCTGCCTGCAAAAGAAGGCAGGCTTAGAGACAAAACAGAAACTTCCATTTTAAGAGCCCAGGGCGGATGCTGTAACACAATGTGGGAGACTTTTTTCCTCCACTGATAACCTGTGGTAGAAGGACGTACTATGTTCCCTGCTTATGAGCTCTAGACTCCAAACCAATAGCAATAATACCCTTACTTTCAAGTACTTCCTTCTCAGCACCTAAGGACACATATTTCAGGAGTCTCTAAGAGGTGCAATGAGTTTATCTGACAGACCATACACTCCTTAGGAGCCACTGCATTTTATTGGGTAATACATACTAAGAGATTGGCCCTGCAGACCGACATTACACTGCTTTTTGGCAGTGCACCTGAGCAGCTCTTTATTACAGCCATAAAGCAGTAAAGCAATTGGGAGGAGGGTGTGACAAAATGACATTGGAGAGCACTGATGAGTGGCCCCTCCACAGGCCACTACTGTAGCATGGATCCCATCAGGTCCCCGAGTAGTGCTGGGATGAAGAGTGTGGCTCAGGGCAAGCCCCATGGTGACCAGATATGCTTTCAAGAGGTCAATTATTTTTCTAGGTGCTTTGTATGGAAGCACACAGCACAAGCATGGTTTGGGATATGTTCCAGTTAATAAAGGTTTTCTTGTTTTTCCCAAGAATCCGCTACACTCTGGAAGAAGGCCAAGAACAGGGACAGTTGCTGCTACTTTCTGCCCTTCACAAGGTTTAGTAGCATCCAAAGAAGCTGACAAGAGGCAACCAACATACACCAAGTACCATGAAGTACTACGTGCAAGTAACCTCTTTGGGAGGCTTTCTGCAGCACCTCAAAGGGGCAGGTGATGGGAGTTTACTTTACAATAACACCTGTTTAACAAGGTATGTTCCTTTTACAACTCATGGGGAAACTATGAAGGAAAAGGTATGGAGTGGGAAGGTGTGAGGAAAGAGGGGCCTCAAGAAGCAAATAAAATCTTCTAGGAAACTGAAAGCCTTGTGGACAGCAGGAGGAATCAGACAAATTGTGAGCACGCACCTTGGCAGAGTAGGCAGAGACAGATTTATGCAAGATACAGATTTATGTAAGGTACAGCAGAACTGTCACTCTGCCAAGAACTGCTAACTCCCAACTCCATGAGGCTAATGCCACTGTAACCCCTGACAGATGCTGCTATTGCTCAGGACAAGCTCTGCACAAACAGGACATGTTGCTTCTGCAGGGTAAGGGGGAGATCAGAGGAACAGAAGAGACTATTAAAGAGACTGTGCTTGCTACCTTTTCCCTGTCCTGCCTCCCAGCATCAGACAGGAACAGAGGAGTCCTTGGCAAATCTTGCAGAAGCATCTTCACACCTGCTTTGATGTCTTTGCTGCCAATTTTAAGTTTCAGTGGACCAATGAAACATGAAACAGCTCCTCTTATCCTGCTTTGAGCTGGGCACAGTGTCATCTTCACCTGATGCTTTGGGGCTTTACTTAGCCTCCTCACTTCAGGTGTCACTGGCTTTGACAGGAAGGGCATGATGCTTTACATGTGCCCATGGGTTCATGTGTTGAATGCAGGGCTACTAACATTGACACATTGGAAAAAGACAAAAAGGAAGGAAAAATAAGGTAGTAGTGAACAGTCTGCAGACTTCAAAATCCTTTCTCATGGAAAGAGAAGGCTGAAAGTAGTCTGTCTCTAGGAAGAAGGGAGATTGGACCAAAGGTTGGGCAGCTCCTGCCAGCACTGGGACAGGATGGGTCCAGGCTGTGCAGAAGAGCAAAACAGACTTTGGGTTATGCGGTCTATGCCTGGGTGCCGGTAAGTGAAGCATCAAAAGGAGGTGTTTTCACCTCCACTCTGGTGCTTGGTGGCAGCCGGAAGGACAGAGACTAGGACCTGAGCTCTCCCTGTCACAGAGAATGGAAAACTGCTCCAATTGAAAGACTCCATGGGGTTGCTGGCAGGATTGCCAAAACCAGACCATTACATCAGCATGATACTTTCAAGGTGAAGGTATTTTCCAAGGGGTCATGAGGCATCAAACCGCCTTTGAGAAAGACTGCCTCACGCAAGACAACTGTATTCACAAGGAGAACAACCTTTTTCTCCTGGTTCCACCATTCATCTAGAGATGCCAACCGAAGGACAAAAATAGGCAAATAAAAATAAATGCTCCTTACTGCCTGAACCTCTATTTATCACAATTCCTTGTGAGGAGAGCATATGCAACTCGGGCAGACTCATGCAGACAGCAGATTGGTACTTGCACCCAAATAAGGGCCTCTGGCCTCTACTATCTGCATGCTGCCTCCTCTGCCTCTCTCCTCCACCCCCATAGGCACCCCTTCTCCATGTAGAGATTTAACAAGACAAATCCCAGGCGCTGTTTTGCAGGGTCTAAAGAAGGCTCATCACCTTTGAAATGCAAAGCTCATTAGCTCTAGTGCTCCTGGGACAATGAAGCTTTGCTTTCAACAGACTGTGTTCTCCATCCCCTCCAGCTGCTTCCACCCACCCTACAAAGCTCTTTCCCATAGAGCCAAACTCAGATTGGCTGCTGCCTGGGCAACAGGCAGTGCACATTGCAGCTCCACAATACCTACATGTTCCTACCCCAGATGAGCCAGGTGTAGCCTAAAAGCAAGTTTTACCTTACTGCCACTGAATGCCAAGTTATGGACCCTCTTTTGTCTTATGCCCACAAGATTCGTGGAAATTTTTTTTAAAGTATGAGAACAGAAGCTTTGCTTGGCCCTGTAGCCTGCCCACAGCTTGTCTTCCATTGAAAACCAGCCCACATGGAAAGCCAGCAGCTGAGCATGTGAAGATTGATTGATCTGCCTACATGTTGCCTGAACAGCAACCACAAAGCCCAGAGTAAAACAAGCCAACCAGCAACCTTTATCCAGAGCCCTAAGCCTCCCTATGTGTTTCCAGCTCTTGGTTTCTTTCCCCAGTGGTACAGGGAGCACAAACATTAAAGCATGATTCTTCCAGTACAAGAAAGAGCACATAGATCTTTGTGTTTCCTAGAAATCAGCTTTTCCCAGACAAACACTTATATGCCACATTAAGCGCATAGAAGTTCGTCAATGTTTGATGTTTTACATGCACATCCCCAGTTGTCAGCCAGATGCTCACAGTGGTGATCCACTTCCTTACTAACATTTGATACACAGCCAGGAAAAGCCTCCCTGCCCTGAGACTCCTCAGTGCCCACCACTTTTCTTCATCTCTTGAAGGAGGCCTGGTCCAATCTCAGTGACTGAACTGAACCCATTTCCTTTCCTTATGTCTTCTCTAACAGCATTAAATCCTGTAGCCTGTATTGTCAGGCTTTCTTCTCCTTTAGCTTTCCCAGTGGCAAAACAAGATGCACTGATTTGTCTAGAGGCAACCATGCTCACCATGAAAAGCTCAGCTAGAAGGCTGAATCATTTTTTCATGAAGGAAACACTTCAAAGAAATACTTGGTGATTTGTCTGCCTGTGACCACAGCCTCTGCCGGCCAAACACAAAGACTGCACACACCAAAAGCCTGAAGAAGTAGATCTGAACAACGCGTGCACGGAAATTATTTCCCATGGGAGCCCAGGGACTGGCTCATACATTTTTTTGTCCCACTTCAAAATACAGGATCCTGGGAGATTTTTTTCCATTTCCAGCATAGTGCAGCTATGGATGTACTGGAGGCCAGCCAAGGATACAGCAACATCAGGGAACAGCACAACACACCCAGTGGAGAAGCTCTGCTTGCTGAATCTGATGGCTCCTTCCCACCTTGTTATCCGATGCCACATCACCACAATATCTCTCTCCCTGCTACCACCCCAGCCTTGCTTGGCAGGTTTCGTCAGCCATCCACCACCCCAGAACATACAGGGAAGATGCAACCAGCAAGATGATGGCATAGCCACAGCCATTAGAAAAGCCAACAAGAACAAAGCAAGCCACAACAGCGCTGTAAGTAGCTCGTATACTGAAAACCAGTGAAACCTTCTCCTTGCTTTTGTCAGTATGCAGACTTGTTATTTAAATATAACAAGTCTGCATATTGACAAAAGCAGGGAGAAGTGAGAACAGAGCACAAAAGGAAAGGTTTTCACAGGTCTTTCACCCAGCCTACCTTAAAGATGGTGCTATTGTTTGTTAAAGGGATGTCTGGTCTCCACAATTACTGTGTTTGGGAGGCAATGATTCTGCTTCTTGCAGTTTTTCCATGCCTGAGAGGAGAGAAAAGAGAGAGGGGGAAAGAACACATCTATATTTGTCAAGCAAGTTTATATCAAAAAGTTTGTCCCAGTTATTTTTAAAGTATGTAGGACAACGCACAGAAAAAAATCTCAACCCTTATCTGTAACTTGCCATTAGCCAACAAGATCAGTACTTGCTAAGGATTAACCAAATTATCTGTGCAGTACATTGTTATCATGCAACAAAGCTTCAATAGCGCTCGATATATTCAAAATATAAACATAAAACATAACCTTCAGATCATGGAGACAAGTTGTTTGTTTAGCTTCAATTCAGAGATACCAAAAAGCAAAGCAATCAAACTTTAAAAAACCATGGTGTTCTTGTCAAGTAGTGATATTGTTCGCCTTTATCAGATATATATTAGCTGGAGAGATCATCCTGATCTGAAAATCCAGAATCTTAGCATTGATACTTCTATTTAGCACAAACTCGAGAGCCTTCAGCCCAGGCATCCTCATGTTAGCCTGGTTGCACCCATTACTTTAAATACTATTGAAATACTCCTAGTTTCAGAACAGACTATTACTACCGTCAGTTTGCAGTTGCCTTTCCAAACAAGCTAAAACCACATTACACACCAAGACCCACCTACAGGAAACAAATCATGAGCCAAAGCTGCATGAACTGAAAACTGGTACTTCTACAGTCAGACAGGACACTGGGTATTTAATTTAGCCATTGCAGTATATCAGTCCTCAAGCATAGGTTCAGCATTTACTTCCTCTGCTGAAAGTCAATTTTGACACAAAAGTACAAGCGTTTGCAGTAGTCACAACATAAATAAATCCAACAGAAACGACATAATTGAGACACTCTGGGAAGCAAATTCACTATGGTGAGTTCAGACATGGTTGCTGGGCAGTTTTCACTCCCTCTAGGCTTGCTATGTTCTTATCTTTCAGTTAAGCTTAGCAAACAATAGAGCTCCATTATCCACAGATAATAAAAAAAAGAGGCTTCAGCAGCAACTAAAGTAAATTCCTTCTGTCCAAGTTGGCATATTTCAGACATCATCATAGAAACAGAGCTATCTAAAGAACAGATTCCTCCCTATAGCACTGCAGCAAGTCACCCCCATCTCGATACTGCATCTTCTTCTCAGCTCCACTGTGGCAGACTCTCCCCCAGCCCAACCAACTTCCCACCTCCTCCTTGCATACGGAAAATAGTAGGAAAAGTACGCAGAAATCATAGCAAAAACGCTACCACAAAGAGCAAAGCTCAAAAATACACCAGCCCTTTCCTGGCTACCCGCAATCCCTCACATCACCAAGAAAAGAAAACCTCCCCAACACACCATGAACACAACCAGGAACCCACTTCTCCAACACCAAAAGTCTAGTTCCAAACCACCTACCTTAAACAGTAACGTGAGCTCACAGTCAGGCTTAGCTCCTTTCTGCCTTCCCATAACTCAGAAACATCTTTCTATATTTTCAGCTGCATTCCCCACTTCTAGAGCAAACACCACCATAACCCAACCCCACACACCCCACCTCCCTCACCACATTGGGAACTAAACTCAAGCCACCTGAGCCTTTTAAGTGTTCACAATCCAGCACAGCTCAAAAAGACTATCAGGTGCAAAGCATATCTTGGTTACAGTAAATCCCAGTGACAAGGCACAATCAGGCTGATTTGGGAAACATGCCAGATGCTTGTGCTGTGTGCTAGGGAAGCATGGAGCTCAGCTCTGAGCTTAATGCTCCTCTTGGCTGTGAAATGTCTGGGTGCTCCAGTACACATCAAATACACATCCTGGCACAGCACACCACCCTGTGCTCAGAAGCATCTTTTAGAACGAAAGCTTTGGCTGGTACCTCTGCAAAAAACAAATGCAAGGAGCCAATTCAGCTCTGCAGTGCTGCACTTCTGGTCTTTATAACTCCAGGTGCTACCCTGAAAATAACACTTTGAAGTCTACTAACTCTGCATTGGCTTCAGCTGCAGAGGAAATCTCAGCTGTTACATTACACCACGGTATTGACCAAATAGCTTATTTGCAAACCTGTGTATTTACTTCTACTTTATCAGAAAGAAAGCCAGTGGTGGAAAAAAAAAACCATTATCAAGAGGTTTCTTTGCTACTTACCCCCTGCAATGTGAATTCCTATAATGGAATCATTATATGGTCTTAAATTATATGTAAATATACTACTTCTAAAATGCCCTGGTTTCTGCAGGAACACAGAGTGGCCTCAACACACCCATTTTAGCATGCTTGGAGATCCTCATGTTAGAGGTGCTACCTAGGGAACATTTGGTTACGGATGGAACACAAATACTGTACTCTAGATCCTAGAGTTTGTAGGAAAATCTTTGAAAAAGCAGACAATTTCTGACTTTAGCTATGTTCATAAAAACAGAACCAAAACCACCAACAAGTAGAAAGCAACAGAAAAGGCATTTAGATTTGGGAAAGCTCTCCCACTGAAACACACAAAAGAAGTGAGAATCGTCATGACTATGTGATGCACAACAGCCAATACTGCCCTGATGCCATCACTTTAACAAACATCTTAAGATTTAATTCCTTGTCACAGCTATGGGCTTTGTCGCTGTTTAAGAATAACACTTCAGGCACTCTATTCCGCACGTCACCTACTTGTTTGCAGGGCTGGGCTTCAGTCAGAGCCCCCTGTGCTGTACTAGTGCTGGAAATGGTTCGTTTCTGAGCAAGGAATTAGTGCATGAAATGAGCATGGAGAAAAAAAATCATATACTGTTCTGCCTTTGCTTCAGAACAGGTTGGCTGATTGACAGCAAACCCTATATAATAATTCCTTCCAGGCAGATGGCAAGATCATGATTTGCTCTTCAGTTGCAATTTTCTACTGCCTCTCACAAGCAACCTAGCTGCATGATCTACCCATAATAAGGGTCTGGTCTGTTTTATGTGTGTTTATATGCTCACATCAAAACATATGGATTAATATTGTGACTAGCTCTTGTATTCCATTTTGTAAAATTTTGCCTTGAACTTGCCTCCAACATCTCCAAGCTGATCGTATGTAGATAATAGCTCCAGAAATCCACACACAAAAGCAACTTGTAAATTCCTGCATCACCCCTGACAGACAATATTCTTTTGAATGCTCGCGTAGGTGTTGAAAATCTTGCCATACATCCTGAGCTCTCTCAGCACATATTGTTTTTAGGCTGCCATCTGCTAATGCACAGTTCCACCCTAAGAGAGATGCAGGATCCAGTCTGTTCTGTTGTCAGGTTTACTCTTTCATTTCTTCCAATTCCCAAGGGTCAGATTCTGTCATTCTTAACCCTGACTGTAGTTAAGAAGTTCAAGAGACCCATTCACACCACTGCTAATTTTCAGTGATAACATCAATTGAACACACATCCAGGCATTTGCTTTAATGAGCCAGAGCAATACTTCACGTGGTGTCTGTCCCTGGAAGCAGATTCATTTGTTTGTGTGTCACCTGCTATGCACCTAGAGAGGTGCAGGGCCCATCAGGAACTTCTGAAGCACTCATTTCCCGTGTATACTAAAAGCAAGTGTATTAAGTTGGCAGCAGGGGAAAAAGACAACTCCCAGATAAATAACGTGGGTAACATCTTGTACAAAGCAAGCCATGCACATCACAGTGCAGAATGTCAGGATCTAATTATCATAGTAAATAAGGAATGATGAACATTATACTTGACTGATTCTGTTCTTCACTGAAACTGTCAGCAGTGTGCTTTTTCTTACTGCTGATTTTGCTTCACTAGCAAGCACATTAGCAAAATTTATAAGATGATATTTAATTCTATTTATTTTTGGTTAGAAACCAAATTTATAAGGGATAATTTAGGTGAAGTTTGCTGTGCAGGATCCATCAGTGAAATATACTGGAAGGTACAAATTTCATTCTAGGAAACTGAGGAATATGTTATCACATGCCAACTGAAATGTATCTGCTTTAATCCTTTTTTTACATTCCTCTTCTCCCACACATCCCTTTTGCCACCCCACCTTCTTCTTAGGTTCTCAAAGATTTTGTTGTCATTTGTTTCTGAATAAAATACTAGGCCCTTTTGGCATTCTAGGCGCTGTACATCAAATTGTTGTTCATGTCACACCGTGACTTCTGTGCACCAAGCAGAGAAGTCAGAATAAGAGCATACACAATGGCACAGAAATCCTTCCCATATTGCTTGCCAAGCATGAAAGTGCATAAAGGAGGACCAAGAAAAGAAAATACAGATTGGAAAACGAAAATATAATGGGATGTATGTTTAAAGGAGGCACAAACTATTAGTTTTGCTTTTTTTCCAGCTTATACAGCAATCCTCTCATTCCCTAAATGGTACAAAAATGGTTTGATAGGCTTAAGTTACATGTTTTCCTGGATTTTAGTAACCAAGGTAAGCCACAAAAATCTTTTCCATTGAAAATAAGAATTCTTTTTACATTTAAGGAACAGTAGTAGTTTTTGTTTCTTCTATCTCTGCTCCAGCTAAAGGTTGCAACTGCCTTTTTACAAGCTTTTAGTTGCTAGAAGTATAAACACTCTCTTCAAAGTATGACAGATGAATTCTTGTGCAATGAAATATATTATCTTTCAGAGATCCTGAAAGCAGCTAATAGATTTTCAGGAAAATGCTGAAAATAGGCTTAATGTTTCATAAATACAGATATTTATGCAATCTGGAATAAAATTCTACCACAAGCAGAAGGCTAGGCCCTACTTACGATATCAAATCCTTCTTTTGACAGTTTGCATGGGTCTTTAATGGACATGGGGCCATTTGCTGGCCTTCTCAATCTTACCTGATACAGTCATCATAGCTTAATTTTAAATATGAATCATTTTCCAGGCAGTGTAATACCCACTTGGCTCCTCCTTCCATTTCCCCACAGGGGGTTGAAAAATGTTAAACTGTTCTCTTCACAATTAAATTCATGAAACACTTAAATTCTATGGCAGCCAGACACCAAGGAACAGGAAAATCATTTCATCTCATAATGTTTTAGAGCCCCTAGGCAAATGTAAACAGTGTATGCTGTGATAGAGGAAGGATTTATTGCTGCTGCTGAACAGAGAATCTACTGATTTATTTCTAATTCCAGTATGGTTTTGAGGGTAATTTATTTATTCCAGAATTTTGGTGGAATTATGATTTAGGAAGTTTGAACACTCCAGACCCATTTGTGTGAAATGCATTTTGAACAAAAAGATACAGAACCAAATCAATCCATATTGAACTAACACTGTCCTGTAACACTGAATCATTATCGCACTCAGTTTCCTGCCAGAGCATAGAAAGGTGTTTGAGCTCTCTCACATATCACAGTTTCTGTAGTCCAAGTAGCATTTAATAGGCCACCACTGGCGGTGCTGCTAAAGCAAGTTTAAGCTTAGGCAGAAAAGTGTCTAAGCCACTTTTATATTCTTGCAAATATTTTACTCAAGATTAGTTTCATTGATTTTGCTGAGAAAAACAGCACTAATCTCTGCATGGAATTGCTGTTTCAACCATTTATTTATATATGACTCAGAATGACAAAGGTTACCATTTTGAGTCTATATGTCTCTGTTAGTATATCAAATTCATAGAAGCATTAGTAAAAGTATGACTTTATGTCATGCCACTTAGCTTTATAGGAAGCACTTAGCTCTACTGGAGTGCACTCCTCTGCTTCAGCTGTACTCAGCAGCCTTGGGAACTGTTTGGAACACTAAAGGAGATTAAACTCGGCTTCACAGTAGAAGTCAAGCCACAGGTCTTCAACACCAGCTAGCAGTGTATGTGTCAGCCATCCATGCACCAGACATCTGCCTCTGGATATCCAAGCTCCAGCAGTGCTCTGTCATCATGTGTCCTCCTTTTTGGCCTGTCCAACCTGCTGGCTTCTACTGCGATCTATGGGTTAATAATTTGGGCAGAAGCCACCTCCTTTATTTCTGCATCTGTAAGTTCCAGCATCAGCAGAAAGCTGAGCTGTGACTACAGCTCATGGCCATGCAGCTGCACAGCTAAAGAAAATGATATGGGGTCAGAATCTGGTCATCACCCTATTGACAATTCTTCATTTATGTCTCCACTAAAAGATACCTGCATATTAACCAGGTAATTCAAAATTATTTTTGTTCTCTTCTTACCCTCTGTGCTGCTTTAGTAAAGCCAATGGCAAACAGCAGACTTGTTTAAACAAATGCATCATTTCTGAATTTCTCTTCAAAGATGCCCCAGAAAGCGCTCCAGAATATCTGTTAAGCTGGCATCCCCCTGAGACTGCTTCAGCTCTTTGCTCTAGCTAACTTGAAGCAAGAACTTGAACCATATCTCAGATAACTGCTGTAGAGAATCAATTTTCAATTTCCTGCTGAACTTCAGATATATATTTAAATACTCAGTACTTCTGGCATCTGGAAAGAAACCAGCAATGAAATCAAATGGTCAAACTATTCATCCGATAAGGGAAAAATCCACAGTGAATCAAGCAAACAGGAGACTTGGACGCAGGCCTGAAGGGTGAATTTTCACAGCACCAGTGTATAAGATCAGTGCCGCTATCTTACTGTCTTTTTGACAAAAAATACCTAGTTACTCAATGGTAATTTTGTCTAAACTGGAATATTTCTGTGAGATTCATATTTTGTTTTAAAGGGAAAAAATAGATGAAGTTCATAATGAGGTTGAAAGTTTTGATAGTGACTTAATAAGAAATAATGTTCAGTCAAAGAAGGAGAACCTCTGCTCTTACAAGACAGATGCTGCAGAAATGCTGATCTTCCTGAAGACAAGGAAGTTTTGTCATTGTTCAAGGCCAGACTTTTATCCTAGTAACAGACTTTACACCTCAGTGTATGTTGCTATTAGGCCACAAGTCTCTCAGCTCACCTGTCTGCAGGTTTGCCTGCTTGCCTTTAGTATTCTCAATCTGCAATGTCCTTAATAATAGACAAATAAGTAAATACAGCTGAAGAAAATGTATGCTTGCATGTGAAAAGAGATACAGCACTTTTGGCTGCAGTGTTCTTTGAGCAAAACTTTAACAAATAGACCACTGTTTCCCAGGAACATTAAAATGTTATCAAGTGAGAAACAACGCTTCCTGGCTCAGCCTCTAGAAAGACCAGCAAATGCATCTTACTGCATTCAGAAGGCAAAATGTTAATTATGCTTATGAAAATCACGTTTGTGAGGATGTATTAAACTGGAATACACAAGCTAGGAAGGATGATGCCACAAAAATCACAGTCCTGCAGTTTTGTAAGGTGTTGCTGCTTTAAAGCAATCAGAACAATAAATGTCTCCCTCCCCTTTACCAACTGTTGTAAGGCTGTTTCTGAGAGCAGCTGATGGGAAGAATGAGCAAACACTTTTCTCTACAATGTTTTGAATGTAGGAACTTGTAAAATACTTCTTTGAAGTCACAGTGATTGCAAACCGAAGAGGGAAAGCCACACAAACATATTAAACCCGCATCTCTGGGAGGTTTTCTTCCCAGCTAACCTGCTCCTGCAGTTTTTCCAGACAGCTGACGTGCTGGGATCCTTCTCCAATTTGCGACGAGCCATCAGTGTCTTGCAAACAGAAAACAAAGAGAAATGACAACAGGATATCAAATATAAGCTCATCCCAATGACACTGTTCAGGAGGGAAGCAGCAAACAAAATAATAGGCAGACTGGTGACAACTTTAGAATTTTCTGAGTTTCAGAGGTGTGAGAGTTGAATTGGAAAAATTAATTGGGTTCCCGTTTTATCCTTACTCTGCAAAAATGTGTGAGCAACTATAGGCAAAAATGCCAATAGTAGTAATAGTCATTGTAATAATAATTATGACAGGAAGCCTGGAAAAAATATTAATTTGCAACGTTAGAGCTGTCCAGAACTCCTATCCGAGGGACCTTTGGAGGCTGCTTCTTGCAGAACGACAGAACATCGTTTTTAGTAGGATTTAGACACATCCGCCTGTGTGGTACCCCCACAAGGCAGCATAGCAAGGCTCCATACTCCTATGAATCTGAGGGGAAATATCAGCTGCATCCAAGGAAAAACACTGTGCCATAATGCCTTCCCCTCCATCTCTGTGCACCCTGTCTGTTGCTTTCCCTGGATTTACAGGTCATGTGGTGCCAGTGCAAATGCAAGGAAAAGAGTGGTTCTGCATGGCCAAAAGTGAGATAAGAGGGAAGAAGACCACCAGTGTTTCAGCTCAGCTTCACTCATTACAGCATCCCTAAATTTTCAAATATGTTCTGCATTTTTTTTTAACAGAAGGGTTTGGAAAGCTCAACCCTAATTCCACTCTCATGGAAATCTATAGTAAAGTTCCTATCGCTTTAGAAGAGCTAGATCTGTATCAGTGTGCTGCAAAATCTCACCCTGCTGCTGTAATGCCTCCACCTGCCTTGAAAACAGTCATACATGGAAGCTGAAAACGTCCATCTTCAGTAAGGGGTGATAACATTGACATAGGTGAAGCTTCTTTTACAGCCATCAAATAAACAGCTGTGTGGGCAGACTCTTCATTTGGAGAACAATGTAGTCTGTGTGTAGTATCATGAACTACTGAAGGGGCTTTATGCACTCCAGCCACCTCACCCTGTAAATGGGTGGCAAAATGTGGCCCAGCAGAGATCTTTTCGTGTATTAGTCCCACAGATATCAGTGGCACATAGGGGACTGACGTCATTAAGGAAAGAAATCTAGTTCAAAGCCATTTGGCTCTAAGGATAATTTAACCATCCTGGAATTGCTGAGTGATTATGTATATTTGAAAGAGAGAAAAGCAAATGCCCAGAGGCCTCTTGTTTACAATGCCGCAATTTCAAGAAGCTGCTGTGTGGTAGAATGGGTTGCTGATAACACAGGAGATAATCCAGTACGACAGTGCTATCAGTACCTGAGGAGTAATAACTGATCTGCTTCATATTTACCAAATGTACCAAGAACTCTGTATTGTGTTTACCTGATGATTAAAAGAAGCAATAAATGGAATGACTTCCTTTTAATCAGTATGTCAGCTTAAGCAGCATAATGAAATTAGTCATGGCTGAATATAGGCTTCTGAGCCAAAAGGGGCATTTCATTGCAACTTACTTCTGAAAACCATAACATCGCGGTTTCCATGGCAGGCTATTGTGTGATGCTGGCTTCCTTATTCAAACACCATATATCCAAAATTAAAACAAATGCCCTGTTTCTGTTTCATTGTACCTACTCTCCTAGCTTACAAGTTCACCAAAGTCTCAACCAACGATTCTTTTTCTTTAAGATGCATTTATTCATCATTTGTTCATGTCTACCTACATACACATGGATGATATCTGACAGTTTATCCCAGTTACCATTAATAACCATTAATGATGCTGTTGTTACGATCAAGCTGCATCAACTCACAGCCTCCCTTGCTTTCATCTAATTTTTCATTTAATTATGAAACTCAGAATGCTCTTCTTCCAAGCAAGCTTGCTTATTTAAAAGGGCAGGGATCTGTGCACTTGATTGCTTTTAGAAATCTGGTAGATGACACTATTTAGCTACTTTTACTGAGATGTGGAATACATAATGTGTTTCTTAATCCTCAAATATAAGTTATTGTCACTCCCATGGAAGCTATGGCATGTGAAAGTGTTAGACGCAAACAAATCCAAATTGAAAGAAGTAATGTTTTCCCAGTGCTGAGAAGGTTTAACAAATTCATGTAGACACTAAGGAGTATTACTAGGCTTATGTAGGGTCACGGAAAATTAGACTGGCTTTTTAAGCCATTATTACAGATCTTCTCATTGTTAGATGCTAAACTCTCTACTATTAATACAGTTTATTTTTGCTTTCGTCAGTTGGACAATGTTTGAGGTTCAATGGCATGGCTGTCTTCATATTTTTTGTTTCTTAGGTAACCATGTATTTTCCCAAACTGTAAGGGTTTGGCAGGATTTAATTTCTAACTTTAACTTTCTGGCTTCTTCCAGAAATTTGCTTTGTCTCTATTTCTGAGAAGAAAATCATCATGCAACACAGAGTGCTTATTTACCTCATTTTCCAACCAGTGCTTGATGGAATGGTGTATGTCACCAGTGCTGTAAAAACATCTATAACAAGAAAAGTATCAGTTTCTTAAAGACGTGGTGCTGAGCTCTGGCCTGATTGAGTACCACTTGAGTCAGCAGTTGTCAGAATATAAACAGGAGCACAATTGGAAGTCTGTATGTAGAGTTAGCACACATAATAGATGTCTTTCATTCATAAAGGACATTATCTTGCATTTCAACACAGTACAACAAATACGCCAGTACCCACAATTTGCTCAAAGGTGAGGAGCTGGACTGTAGAGGACGTTTCACCCAGTGCAGCTTCTTGACATTAGAGGGCTCCATAATCCGTGGAGAAATGACAGAAGTGAGTCTCATTCTGAGGTCAGTAGAGATGACACTGAAAAGAGAATTACAGACTCCTCTTGTAGCTGTGGTTTGATGGTACAGTAAATTCAACTTTTGAAGCTTCTGAAGTCAAAAGCACCACAGCTGAAAATGTGAAGAGCTGGTCTGCTGTAAAATCACTCTACTAGCTCATATTGGTTCAGAAAGTTTGAGTGGGGTTTGATTTTCCCAAGAGTAGACCACATCTCATGGATCCCTCTCTTGTATGATGATGGATCTGATATTATACAGTTGTCATCTATCTTCTCAGGACTCTGAAAAACCTGGCATACACTGTCTATCAGGGAGATCCTGTTAAGGAGACACAAATGCAGGGAGTGTCCATGCATGATAGAGATTAAACCTATATCATCTAAACTTGGCTATAGCAATTGCAGAGACACAGCTGCATGCCATGTTTGCCTTCCATCAATGTCAGAGCTCTAGAAGGAGCCATCAGCACAACAGCATGACACCAGGCAAGGGAGCATGTAGTCAGAAAGCCTGGGAATAGTGCATGTTAGGAAGGGAAAGTCAGAGAAGCTTCTGAGACAACAAAGAAGAAAACCAGGTTGGACGATGGACTCACAAGCCACTTCTTGATGCCCCACTGGATAAAGACAGTGTAGAGTGTGTTTTCCAGTATCCCACTTTACATCCATAAAGATTCTTGCACTCAGGCTAGAACCTGGATTAAATATTTCTGGGTTCTTTTGGCATAACTGATAAGATAGCATGCCTTTTCTGTTTCCTATTGCTATCAGCAATATGAGAAGTAATGTGCACCTTAATGGCTTAGTGGCTACAGCACATACCTCTACACCTCTACTTCTGCACAGGTACACCTAGAATAGTATAATACCACTCACATGACATATGGTACAACAGGTAGCAGTTACTCGTCGTTATCGTGCAGAAATCATCATAGGTTCATTCTATTCTTGTCCTGTCATGCTGAGGGAGACACTTCTGCAACCATCACTGAATGCCACACAGCAGATGTGCCTTCAAGAAGCCTCTGTCTTTGCACAGAGCTGAGCATATCTATAAAGAATCACCTGCAGAAAACTTGCATCATGAATGTGAGAGCTTATCCTTGTAATAAGGTAATTATTGTGGAATAAGAACAAATATTTGAATGCCATTGTCCCATCTTTATGGCTTAATCTATTACCAAAGAATACTTTTTAAATATTTTCAATGCCCAGACTTCAGAAAGAGCTTTTACATGTAATGTCATAGCCTTTACAAAGTGCTACTTGTCTTTGTTGCACTTCAAAGAGCCTAATCCTAAAGATACCTTCCTAAGGAATAAATATGCTCATGAGTTGAACTAACCCTGTTCTATGGAGGATAAAAGAGCTTTTCCAGGCAGTGCTTGTACAGTTCCAAGCCTGAAAAAGTGAACTAGCTCTTTATTGAGGCAGTCATTTATAGAGGTGTTTCATTTAAGCCATGTGCCCTTACACACTCTACCTCATCAGCCCTTCTTTGCTGCATAAGTGGCTACAGCAGGGGCAAGCTGGTTGACTGACTTCCCAGAGGCTACAAAAGAAATCAGTATCATGGAGAGAATTAAAACTCCCATTTTCCTATGCTCAGGGAAGGTTTTCTATAATTAATGATTGATATATGGGTGTAGCTTTCCTGAGAAATACTGCAAGAGGTTGGATTATTTTGGTAGGAAGGGTGAGATTGTTACAAAACCCATCATTTCCTAAAAGGCAATCAGGCACAGCTGGCTGAAGAAAATTTCATTCTGTGCATTTTTGGCCTTCTCCTCATACATGGACCATGTTTTTCTCAAATGCTGCAGGCACAATTTAGCCACTTTCTGGAATTTTTCTGGAAATTGACTCATAATTTAGTCGATTTCTGGAAAACAGTGCAAATAATTATTTTACTAGTCAGCAACAAAGACAGTATAAAGAGGAGAAAAAGTAATGTTCAGAGTACGGCCACCAGCAAAGTGTGGAAAATCTCAGTATCTTTTTCCAAGCTATGGAGCTGGACACTCCAAGTTCAGCACTTGCAAAGTGTGTGTACCCAAGATAGAAAGAAAATTCCCACTGCGAAAGGCAGTGTCTGCTTTAGAAGCAAATGTGTGAAATTTACACCAGCTGAGGAGCTGGTACTTGTTGAATTTATTGAGCTTGAACCAAATAGCACTGTAACCAATGCAGAAAAAGGAAAGGGAAAAAAAAAGAAGAAACCCCTTCACTTCAGCACCTTACAGACCAGACTTGCTGTGTGTGGACTCCTTTGGGACATGGCTATCAGCAGCCTTCAAACCATGACCATCTGATTAATACAAAGATACCAACTCATTCTTGGTTTGCTGAAGAATCCCGTAAGTAATATAAGTGGCATATATTTGGGCACAAAACTGCTATGAAAAGCCTAAAGATTTATATACCTGAAACAAAGTTCTCTCCAGAAAATTGTGGGGTGAGAGGGAGTAAATTTTCTCTTTCGCATCTGCATCTGCAGTGTATTGTGCCTGCTACCCAAATCACAGATCAATAATATTCTGGCAAGATGATTCCTCATTGTGCTTCATTTGGAAATAAATTCCTGTAACACGGAGAGGCAGCTGCAGGGGGAGAGCAAATAAAGCCTCAGTATTTCCTTATGACAGTTGAAATTTCTGCCGAATTTCTAATTTTCTGTCTGCATCTGATGGGTCACTGATTTAAATAAATTAAAGACATAAATCACATAAAAAATGGAAGTGAGAGACTATTTTTTCACTTTATATTTATAAAGTGCATTTATTTCACAGTGGTTTAGGGCCTCAGCTGTTGTTATATTAAGATAGCTTCTTCCTTGGGATTTCTCTGTGCCTGGTTCCCAGAATCATAAGCTACCCATTTCAGTAGAATAGGGGATCTGTGTTAGCTAGGATACAGCTGACTTTCCTGCCCAAATTCCACCATACAGCAATATGCCCCCCAACACCTCCACCTGACAAGAAATGCCCTTTCTCTGATGACCCAGATATCCAGACTCCCATTGATTTACTTTTGGCAGCCAGTCTTACCATGGACTTTACCAGAGCACAACTGGAACTGAATCCAAAATAGTGCAGCAGTAAGAGATGCTATATCAAACACTGGGAAAAATCTGGGATAAATACAGTTATTGATAAGGTTTACAGGGACCATCTGTGGCTGGAAAACTGAGTTTTCCCAATGCTCTCCAAGAAGCCGGCAAGGTACCTGAGGTTCCTGAGCTAGTGTTGAGTGCTGTTTGCACATCTCTGAGCTTGCAGCAGCTTTCCAGATTCTCTGCAGAGCCATAGCCCATTTGCATGAGCCCCAACAGCCAACTGAGGAGTGCCAGACTGGGTGGAAAATGCACAGAATTAAGTATTCTAAAGATGCAGATGTGACTACCATCTTCTCTAGCTCGCAATGCAGCCTTGCAAAGAAAGCAAACTGTCAATGACACATCTGCTCACACTTCTCCATTTATTAAATTTGAAACAAAATTTTGACAGCAATAAAGCAGAAGGAGCAGTTGTGTGTTTGTATTAAAACATCATTTGGATAAGCAATAACCAGTGATTGGTGTAAAGGAACATCTGTGATATTATCCTGTTATTTTTGTTTGAGTCATGTCATGCCTGAGAAAAGCAAAGAAAGAAGAAAAAACAGGAATGAAATTATCACATGTGGTGGTTCAAATTTAGCTTTGTTAAAGGCACAACTCCTTTACATTTTCCAGTGCAATTCTTATTGAATTAAGATAAAGACATCTGTCTTCTCTATAGAATCAAATGCACATTCTGGTATTTTGGTTTGACTATGATTCATGCTCCTAAACCATTTTTTGGTGATTAGTTTTTAATCCCAAATTGATAAATTCCTGCTAACACAATAATGTTAACATTAAGATCCAAGCCTCTGTGAGCCCTTAATCTGAATCTCCCTTGTTAGTACCAATGGGGTTTATTTTGCCTGTGAGAAAAATAATTAACTATAGCTGAAAACAAGGCTGAGATGAAAAGGCCGATAGGAAAGATACAATTTTTTAAAGATAAAGCATGTTAGTCTTTTGTTAGGTAATAACAAAGTCACTTTGGTTATTAGTATCCACTACACAAAGACCGAGGAAATTTATTCTAGCCACAGAAAAAGCACTTCCACTGGTGTATAAAAGCAAATATTTTCTTCGTGTGTGCCAGGGGGGGTGAGAGAGGGAAAAGCTTAAAAGCATTTGTAGGACTTTCAGCTCATCATAGTTTATGTCAGGCAAAAAAGTGATAAAAGATGTTGATTTTATTAATAATTTATATAGAAGCAGTATTTATAGCCTGCTCACTGTGTGGTAAATTGAAGGTCCACAGTAATAAACAACTCATTAGAAACACTAGGCATTAGAATTGTATAAATGTACAGAAAACTGGTCACAGCTACATGTAAATCATTAAAGCTCTTTGAAGGACTATATGTGCATTTATACAGGTATCTCTTCCTCCTGGAAGGAACATCCATTTCCCTCA
The DNA here is from genome assembly GCF_033815535.1 of Pezoporus flaviventris. Taxonomy (NCBI): domain Eukaryota; kingdom Metazoa; phylum Chordata; class Aves; order Psittaciformes; family Psittacidae; genus Pezoporus; species Pezoporus flaviventris. The sequence goes on from NW_026892569.1 coordinate 5,586,454, forward strand.
CATCTCTCTAGGGCACGCTGCCCGCTCCATTATTCCTGTCACCAAAGGGTATTCACAACTGGCAGCAATGGTCCCCGAGGACCAGTAGGAAGCTGACCAGTGTGTGTGATCTGAACTGTGCTCATGCTTGACCCCCCGCAGTTCAGTTTCTAGATATTACTTCAAATGTTTCTTTTAAAAAATCCATTCTTTATAATTAATATGAGAAAGCATCTATTTACTGCCTTTAACTGAGGTTAATGAGAGGTGAGTGTTGGGTCTACACTTTTGATCTTAGTCCAGTAGTAAAAAAAAAATAACCTTTTTTTTTTTTAAATGAAAACTTAACTGATTGATAGCAAAATTTCTCAGCAGGAATTTCTATGGTGAATGAAAGAAAAAAGTTCTCAGTTACAGGCACAATCTTCTTCTTAGCATATCTAATCTCTGTGTCCTAATGGCAGTTTATGAATGATGCTTCTGTTCCACATTATAAACATTTTGTCATACATTTTGGCAGAGCTTTTTCACTGCTTTCCCTGGTTATTTTTGCGATATTAAATCATTATTACAGGGGCTGCAAACCAGGGCCAGTATCTAGTTCCATCCCCAACTTCCACTGGAAAATTGTTCTCACCACTTACTTGATGTCGCCAGCAAAATTTCTTAGCTGACAGTGATTTATAAAGGTAACGTTTCCTACATGATAAAATTCTGAAAAGATCAGATGTTGAGGGTGATGTCAAAGTTACCTAAAGTGTAAGCTGAAACAATTCATTTAAGGCCCAATGCTGTAATGCTCACATTGATCAAATTTTTACTACTGCTTACAATAAAGAGTTCCTTGATTTTATGCATAGGTGATTATTATTAAAAGACTGTCTTTGAAAAGCTTTCTCTGTACACATTAGATCAATAACCTGTCCAAGAAGCAAGGAGCTGTGGAAATGAGTTATAGAGGGAACTGTGAAGATAAATTATATGGAATAATTAAATAAAAAAGCGTGTGTGTGATTGACAGGAAGAAGACATTTTGTGAATATCTGGTCGATGTTTTAATGCATTTTTTTTATTCTTAAAAGATACCAAAAAATTCAGATTAGGCCTTTCCATTACTGTGTTTTTGATACCTTTCTTAATTAAATCTAGTCTCAAGGGAAGGACTTGTTTGTGATTCTATATTGTACGCAGGACTGCTTAGAGAAGGCCAGAAAAAAACATCAGCAAAGATATGAGAAAGACACTGGTACATTGCACTCTCCTGGTGCAAAGGCAAAGGAAGCAGAAAATAAGTGCCAATAACTTATAAAGGACTTGTAGCAGATGGCACAGGCTAGAAAAGAAGAGTAGATCAAGAGGCAAAGAGAGAAGGCAGGAGCCAAATTCTGTGTCTGGCCACACCACACAGCAGCTTCCAGCGTGGGGAGCCAGACCTGACCCTGATGTCTGAATCTGGCCACCTCAATAAATCCAACATGACAACTCTTCAAGTTATTGATTTGATGGAAAATGGAACAAATACCCTAACTGTTCTATCATTCTATGATTCGAAGGAATACATACTTTCAAATGCCAAATTATCCTGTAATTAGAAATACCAACCTTTTACCATACATGCCTTTTAGAAGAGGCTTCAGAATGTTAAATAAATGCTTCTAGAAACATAGGTTGGTAAGGCTGTACTTGTATTATTTTGCTACTTAATGGCCTAGAACTCCAGACAAAGTGCATGTCTCAGTTTACTTTCCTGAGACAGCAATTGATAAAGTAAGTTAACATGGTATAAGCTTTTAATTCATTAATGGGAAGCCAAAAGTGATGAAATTACACAATCTGAGTTTCATAGGCACAACAGTCATAGTTATTTAGTATGCCCTATTTACAGTAGATTTTTAAAAGATGTAATCCACATGAATGCCATCACATTAAGATACGAGAAATTGTTCAGATTGTTTCCAACTTCTGTACTGGGGAGTAAAATGTTGTGTTAAAGATGTGTAGTATGAATAATGTGTGTGCTCATCCCTATTTCCAATTATTTTTATCATTCGGATGAATTTATTATAGAGCAGTTGAAAATGCAATAATTTGACATATCCTGTATTTAAATATGCATGCTTTGTATCTAGTATATATTTATAGACAAGATGTTTGACAAGTGTATCTACTAAGTTACAGGGATTTATTAATCTTGGAATTACTGTGATAGTAAAAGCATTATTTCTTTAGCCTCTTTATTGTTTAACAGAAATGACAACTAGATCAGACATTTGGAGATGAATGAAGCAGCACAACAACAGTTCCCTTGGAAAAAACTCAATAAACATCTACAGTTGTAAATCTAACCACTTTTCTTGGCAAAACATCATCGAAGAACTGTTAGAGAATTATAAAATGTTGTAAAGTGGCTTTTTTAGGATTGAACAAGAATTTTGCGCTATTCCGCTGCAGAAGGATGGCAGGTCACAAATCAGTTTCTCCTTTGTACTCACCAGCTTAGTTCATAGAAATGACATATGTGTAACATTGGCGACTTCTACCACTAGACATTAGTTTTATTGTAAATCAGATGACATTTTAGCGAGAGCTCAATAAACCCAGCGTGGTGGGTTGATCCTGGCTGCACACCAGATGCCCAACTAAGCTACTCCATCACTCCACATCTCAGCTGGAAAGGGGAGAGAAAATATCACAAAAGCTCATGGGTTGAGGTAAGGACAGGGAGAGATCACTCAGCAGTTATCATCACAGACAAAACAGACTTGACTTGGGGAAATTAATTTATTACCAATCAAATCAAAGTAGGGTAGCGAAAAAATAAAACCAAATCTTAAAACACATGGACTCCTCTCTTGATGGAGCCTGCTCCAGTACAGGCTTCCCACAGGATCACAGCCACCTTTAGGCATCCCCCTGCTCTGGCATGGGGTCATCCCCAGACTGCAGGTGGATACCTGCTCCACCATGGACCTCCATGGGCTGCAGGGGCACAGCCTGCCTCAACATGCTCTGCATCACCAGCTGTAGGGAAATCTCTAGAGCCTGGACCACCTTCTCCCCTCCATCATACTACCATCATCGCTGATGGGCTTGGGCTTGGCCTTGGCCAGAGGCGGGTCCATCTTGGAGCTCGCTGGCAGTGTCTCTATTGGACATGGGGGAAGCTTCTGGCATATTCTCACAGAAGCCACCCTTGAACTCCCCCTGCTACCCAAACCTTGCCATGCAAACTCAGTACATCTAGTAAGGACCAGCTGCAGTAGTGTAAGATCCTGCATTTAACAACGCAGTTGGGATTACTCATAGGAAATAAAGCTGAGTAGAAAGGTATTGTAGGCTTGTATTAGGGGGTGTATTATTTCCAGAAGATAAGGTGCACTATACATGCTCCTAATATAGTCTGCTATCAATGCCCAGTCTGCTAAAACAGTGAATGGAAGTGACTGATCTACAATTTGAATTCTCTTTTCAGTCCATCAACAGAACATTATTAAAACCATTGAGCCAAAACCCATTAGAACAGCACTCATGTATAAAACAATGCACAGGTCTGCTTGTTCCCATTTTTATGCACTGGTATAGGACTATAAATATTCATCGTAATGTAACTGAAAATTATTGAAGTGAGAAAAAAGAGAAACAGGGAAGCCACTTGCTTCAATTCATAAACAGCATCTGTTGGGAAGTTATTCATAGATTGCTTCAGGGCCTGCTGAGCAGTAAGCCCATGGAAAAGGATGCCATTGCAAACAAATTGGCCAAAAATGCAATGGAGACGCTATTAAACATGATTCACCAACAGCCAGGGAGAATGATCAGGCACTGGGTTGTTTTATGTCTTCTTTTATCACTGGGACACAGAAATAGCCTCCAGCCAAAGTCTCACACAGTTTAAATTAGAAGAGCAACCTTCTAAGTGTATTAAGGCCTAACTAGTGGCAGAGAAAGTTGCATGAGGTGATATTATAGTGAATACAGTTGTTTATTTGTCCCTACCTGAGGCACATGTAAAATTCTCTTGTGAATCAGGGTGGCTATAACCTTTCCTGTTGTATATTTTTGACCAAAAGGTGTTTAAATATCTTCTCGTAAAAAGGCAAAAATGCAGCCTAATGGATAAGTGAAAAGCAATTAACGATTCAATCAACATCCTTCAGCTTTAGTCACATGATGCCAAAGAAAAGGGTATCTGTACAAATCCATGACATTTTCAAGTATAGTTTATTACTGAGAATTAAATACTCAGCTGCCAAATTTTGTTTGCTGATTTACGGAGCAGAGCTGTGGCAGGACAGAACTGTTCAGCACTTCGGAATTCAGTGCACATGAGTTTTCTGCTAATGACCTGGACTAAATTTCTTTACCCCCTGTGGGATTTATCACATCATGATTAATGTGAAAAATGCACTTCCAATCAATATGTGGACAAATAATTTTCCCAGCCCCATTTGTCCTCTTGTTGCAAATTATTTGTACTTTTAATTAACTTCAGCAGCTCAGTGACTTTAAGTAACGGAAAGTTCAGTCCCTTTCATAAGCAGGAGGCTACACATGCCCACAGCTCCCCAGGCAAAGTGTTTTCTTATGTATTTGTTCTGTTTTCCTGTGTTGTAACTGAAACTATTTGAATTGTCTTTATTTTGCTTGTCTGTACCTGTTACTTTTGACTATTTTTAAATATCTCCATAAGTTGTTTTCTCTTTTCACAAAAATCTGGGGAAAGACACGTTCTTAAGCAGCTTGATCTGCACGAAGTGGGAGACCTTCAGGTTAGTGGTAGGCTTTACATCAAGCCTGTAAAAATGCCTGCATTTGCAAGTAAACAATGATATTTTCTCCTAAGCAAACATTAATCATTTGTCATTTGGTATTTGCTTTTTGTTCTTGAAGTACAAACTTGCCTGTGACTCAAGTAAGTGGAGTCCTTTCGCACATAACAAATACTCTTCTGTTCGCAACCATTTTTTGAGGGATATTTGTGACTAGCAAATGAATTCCCACAAATTAGATCTGTTTCATGCTAGGGGGAAAAAGATAATTTATTCACCAAGTACCCTGTAATGCGATAACTAATGGGCATCAGTTACACCTATTCATTAAACTGCTTCTCAGGAAAGTTAGCTTTAAATTATTCCTTTGAAAGTTGACACACTCTTCAGGAACAGTAGGAGATATGGTGGGTGTCATACATTTAAGGGCTAACAAATGCTCAAGCACAGAGAAACCTCCAGCCAAACTCGAAATTGAAGAGAAAACATTTTAAGAAGTTTCATCAGAATCTTCTTTCTATTTTTCTTCTTTTTACCGTCATGTGATGCTTTGGTATTCATTTGCAGGAAACTGTTTGCTAGAACAATTGAGATTTTACCAATAATAAATGTGACGGAGAAAATATTTGTTGTCTATGAATTACATATCTGAACACCTGCCAGATGTGATGCACAGCTTCAGGACTGTTCTATTCAAGATGAAGAACTATATCACGATTGACAACACTTGATTAAACAACATACACTAAAAGTTACATATCAAGCAAAACTATTCAAATGTGTGTGAAATTATCAAACTCTAGTAAGGTTAAATGAGAAAATCAATGTTTGACAAGCAAAACTAGATCTTTACTTCATAGATTAATTATTCATTGCATATAACTTGCTTGCCCTTTCCTCTCTCCACACACAAATTGTCTAGTCCTGTTAATTCCTTGGACACCCTGATTCCAAGCATGCGAGGATGTCGTCTGGCAGCTCCATCTGGAATCTAAGTGTGGGTTTCCTAGCTCAGGGGCATCCTGGCCTGGGAGACAGTTTGGGACCCACAGGTAGGCTGACATATAGCCTTCAGCCTCATTCTGCTACACTGGGTAAATCCTGTTCCTGTCCCTTCTCAGTTAAGTAATAAAATTAAGGTTCTTGCAGATTTAGGTTCCATGTTCTCTAAGGAACTGCTTTTTGGGGTGTATTTATGCCTGCCTTCTTACAATTCCAGCACAAACCAGCCAAAGGCATATGAACAAAGCATATGTACAGATCTCTCTATTCACAACTTCCCTGCTCCCCAAGTGAAGCTTCAGGGACAGTTCAGCTTGAACTGGCATAAACTTAGACAAATTAAAGCATGATCAGAAAAACCCATTCTTGCTTATGGAGGAAGATAATTAATTTTTCAGAAATGCTACTGCATAGATTACAGTCGTTATGAACAGCTCTAATTTGTGCTGAGACCATTTATGGAGTTTTCCATTCCTTTATTTATTCCTTTATTAAATAAGGGAGATGCCATAGCAACCCCCATCACACACTTCGGTTTGTGTATTGATTCTACATTATTCAGACTATATAAGTTTTATTGTGGCCATTGTCTCATATGATGCTGCAGACTCTCCAAATCAAGCTGATTGTAGTCCTCCTGCATTTTGGAGCTCTAACTTAAAAAAATAACCACCCTCTGGAGAGGGCTGGGTTGAAGAAAACTTTACCTATGAAGACTTTCACCAAATCTTTTCCTCTCAACTCCCATTTTGTGGCATTTTCACCTAAAGTACCAACCAATCCAAAGCCCAGTCATTCATCTGAACTAATCAAAGCACACTAATACGCCATTCAGCTTTGAAACAGTCTTGCTTTTGCACATTTCCAGCAAAATTCTATGTTCCTCATCAGAAGCTAGTCTTCTAAGCACAAATTATTTTATAAAAGCTATGCTTTTCAGTATAATTGCATCACTTTACAATGTAAATGCTTTCAGCCGTTCAGCAAAATGGGTTTAGTCCCTTATGTGATACAGTTCATACCTTAAAATGATAAAACCTGGATCACCTCAGTTTTCTTGTTAAGGTCACAAGTGACTAGTGGTACGACAATAATTTTTCCTCATGCATATCAAAGAGAACCTATACAATTGTTCATGAAATGGCTTAGCCACACTGCCATAGCTCACTCATGGGTCCATAGCCAAATGCAAGCCTAAAACACAGGCGCTGTTCAATCCCTAAATACTCATGGAGCATTGCCTGGGAGTGTCCCACCTAACTGAGATTTCTGACAGGCATACAAATTATGTGTGTAGCTGTTCTGAGGCCATTGTTTAACTTTTTACTCCTTCCTGTCAGGAAACTGAGTTCAGTTATAAATCCAAGTTTATTTCTACAAGCCCTGCCTTTGCTCTGTGGAGATCGGAGCTTGCTCCTCATGTATGCCAAGTCATTCCAGATGCCCTGTGACCATGTTAGCCTGGCTCCATGCCTGCCTTAGCAAAGTAAATTAATTCAGACTTGGACATGCATTAGTGTAATCCCAGGACTGTAAGTTAGAGAAGATACCTCCTGCAGCCGGGCATATAGGCACACCAGACTCAGGTAGACAGAACCTTGAAAGGCCCACACTGTTCAGCACTGAGAAACCTGGGAAATCTTCCTTTGAGTTACTTACCTCCCCTAAGAACTAACACTTCTTTTTTGCCTGTTAAGGCTTTAATGCAAAAGAGAAGAGCTGTTCATTCACAATGCGAGAGAAAGTTGGATAACCACTTTTAATGGCATATGGCATGTCCATCTGTTAAGGATATGCCATGTCACACATCTGTTTTCTGGCACTGGCCTGGGAGCAAAGCTGCTCTGAGCTGCTACCAACACTATCAACTCCCTTCCTAAATAACAAGCAATGGCTTTCCCAGGAAGGGAAAGAAGCATTGATCAGTAAGCTCAAATCAGCATCTTGATCCACCCCAGTGTGAATCATAAAAGTGCTTGTGCCTTCTGCACAAATTTGATGGGGTGTCAGCAAAATGCAATGAGAAGAGATTTAGCTCACACACATCAGCTCCCTGTACACATAGGAAACAGAAGAAAAGAGAATGAAAGAAAAAGAGAACAACTCTGTTGCAGAAGCTTTGTTCACAACAGACTTTCTTGACAAGCCTGACCCAAACTCTTCTCACCAAACAAGCTGTAAGTAAAAGCAGTGGTGACACTGTCCGTATCAGTTTGGTTTTATGGTTGTGCTCTGAATCCTATTAGATCTGAATCTTAAAATCTCAGACCTGGGTCTGCATCTTGAGGTGCCTCAGCAGACAGCTGTATCCATAGTTTGACTGAAGGCTCAAAAAACATAAGGGTTCCCTCCCTTAATGTTCATTATCCTTCCAGAAGGGAGCCTCAAAAGGCAACAGGACCAGGCAGTGATTAATTCTTAGGAAAACCCCACAGAGGCAACACCCAAATTTAACTAATCTATCTCATGAGTTTTCTCCTTTGGGGGCAACTCTTTCTCCTGTGTGATGTCAGCTGAGGAAACAATGGAACCAGAAATCTTCTCACCAAAAGTTATTCACCAGGATTAGAGGCTCTTTAGGATAATAATTTTCCTCATCTAATTCTATTTCTAGTCCAAACAACTACATAAATAGGAAAAGAAGTGAGAGTTTCATGTAGGCTGGTTGAAAGACTGTTCACTCACCAAAAAATGTAATCAATATCTCTGGAGTAGTTCAGAGAGTGAACATATAATCATAAAATACAGGAACAGAGTGTGTTAGCAGAGAAAGAAAAAAAAATAATCAGAACAAATGACATGGCTTCAGCATGTAACCCAGGAAACAGAAATATCTCATTCAGCTGGCATTTTTCAAAGTGATATATGTCAATACTGTTGTTCCCTTGTAGGTTAACTAAATCTATCAAAAATGGATACAGACTAAGACTTGCTAAAACAGTCTCTTTTTAACAGCTTGTTCTCTTGAGAAAGTTCAATTTCTATTACAGGAGGCCAGCAGTTAGAGAGAGTCACATATCTCGAGCCTGCTATTCCCTGCCTGCGTTTGGTTTTTATGAATTTGTGCCATAGTATAATCAGAGCTTTCAGCACTGAAAACATGCAGTCCCTTTTGTTAACACTGTAAAATTTGAAAACTCAGCAGCAGGAGGTTAAATCAAAAATTGCTCGCCCTTATTCCCTCATTCAGTGTGGGGGGGAAATAATAATAAAAAGAAGCTTTTTGTTAGTCAGAGAAAGCAAACTCTTTAGTCACTGCGAAGAGAACCATTGCAAGGGATTTTTAAACAATGCACTGACAATTGCTGATCCTGAAAGGTGAAAAATGGAGGAAGTCTGAACAAAAAGGATTCAACTGCTTCTTCACTTCTGCTTGCAAAGAGAATATGGAGAATCATACAGCTTCCTAGCACTATTATTATACACAAACATGAAGCAGAACATCATATGCCTTTCTATTATTATTATTATGCATAGCTAAAGCTGGACATACAGCACAAGCTAGTGACTGTACAGAAGACAAGAGGAGGACTTCTGAAGGCATAAGGATGACAGCGTTTCCATTCCTGCATGTGGAAATCTCTGTGCTTGCAGAAAGATTATTCATGTAGTCTAAAAGACTGTATGAAAGAGTATTCATACAGTCCATCCACATGATTAGTAAAGGAGTGTACATTGTACATTAACAGTGCTTACATTCTGCAACTCCATGAGTCCTCATCATCGAAGTGAGAAAAGGGTATTTTGAAAATTAAATAATAATCACAATGCAATGTACTCGAGAGAACATTGTATCTGTGTCAACAAATATCCTCATTCACCTAGCTACAACTCGAGGATGCTCAACTTTCTCATGGAGGGATAAATTATAGCCAGCCCAGACTCTTTCCCACTTTGACGTTGTGCCAATTCACTGTCATCTCTTCACCCCCTAAGAACAGTTAAGTGCAATCTGCAGCTCTAGTGAGCATTCTGTATAACTAAAGTAACTTAAAAAAACCCAGCAACAGTAGATGAAAGAGGCTGTGAAGGAGACAGCAATACTAACCTTTACAGCCGAGAGCAGTTGCAGCTGCCCAGCTCTATGGCACCTCTAAAGTCTCTATCGGCTCCAACACTCAGCAAGTGACTGGGTAAGCTCCAGGCAAAAAGGCACCATTAAGCTTTGTGCTGTCATGCTAACAAATCCAAGTCTTGTTAGTTTAATGCTGCTTTTGGTGTGTCTCTGCTCCATAACATTCACAGCAGCAACTGCAGCATAGGCTTACCCAGGGAGAGGCCAACAGATGTGGTGAGTTGTGCTCACAGCTAGAAGTGCAAAGTGTTCGATCAGCTGCATGTAGATAATTAGTTCTATAATTTAAAATGTTTCTGTTATTCCTTAACATCCATGCTAAGCTGCAGCTAGAGAAATTCTTCTCTAAACACCAACTGTTAGAAGAGATTTCCATTCACAGGAACTTTGGTTTTAGTTCAAGGAAGAACGGAAAACAAAAGAAATTTGTAAGATGAAAACAAAAGAAGTTTATAAGAATGCTCAGAAGACTCTCAGGCCAACCTTACATTATTTCTGTAAACTTTAAGTTAAAAAAGACAATAGATTGATTCCCAAATGTTCAAATTATCTGGTAAGGAGTGACAAACATTAAGCTAGGTGATCTTCCAAAACAAGTATCTATATCCTTGTGATGCTAAATTATTTAGACCACAACAACTCTGAACACTGACAGTAGTGACCATGAAAGGAATGGAAATCTCATTTGCATAATTTTTGCATGCCACATTATATTTAAGGATTAACACTGGCCAGCTCTGTACCCTGGTCAGCTGCTAGTTGACTACAGCTTCCTTCTATTTCTCCAGTCATTGATATTCAGAGGATAAGCTCAGAGCCTCCTTACAGCTCACAGCTCCCTTACACCAGCTCAGTGAGAATTTTCTGTATTGGAAAAAAAGGGTATCAACTGCAAGTCAAATTGTGGTTCCAGTTGGAAAAGAACCTATAAGAACACCCCCTTTTTCTGTGCCCTGTGTTCTTTTCACACAGTGGTCACCTTATCCTACTGACTATTATGACAGATATTATTTTGATTTCTCTCAGCTCCTGAGGACCAGCTCAGAGGTGAGAGTGGACTGGCACCGTCATCATATAAGCTGTTCAATAAGTTTTAGACTTGTGTAGGTGCGTTAAAGAAACTGAAGTTATTAAAATATTAATTTGGGCCTAATCTGGCATAAACCTTCATCTTTATTGTCAATGCAATGCCCATGATAGAAAGTTTGCACTTTGACTTCCAGGGTACAGGCTGGAATTTGGAAAAGGGAACAGAATATATTTCTACTTATAAACTTCATAGGTTTTAGACTGGATCCTTGTGTAACAAATGCAAAACTATTAAAATGTGGTATTTATGGCCATTCACTGGAGCAGAACAGCAATGTTAAAAGCTTATGTTTCTGGTATTATACTTTTCTGAGTCCTGCATGGCTTTGCCAAACAAAAGCTTGAAAATGTTTGAATAAGACTACTGGTATTTCTCTACATCCTATTGTCGAGAGCACTACTGTCTTTTTTTTGTTGTTGTTGCTTCAGAGCTTTTAATTCAAACTATGCATCTTTTTTTTTGGAATATCTAGAAACAACTGATTAAAGCCCTGTCCAGTCTAGTGTATTTGACATTTAATCAACATTTACCCATTGTACTGGATCTCAATACCAACAGTAAAATAAGAACTTTTGCTATTTTCAATTCATCGGTACCTATGCATGGCTCTAAAAGAGAAGCACTACTGAATTTTGTCAGAATTGCACCATTTCAAGTCCAGCATAAAACATGCATTTTTGTGGAAGTAAACTTAAAAAAAAATCAGATTATCTGCCTCATTTATGCAAATAAGAATGTTCTTATTCGAGACAGCCAACCAAGTGTTACGTTGTCGAGTTCATACTACAGATGAGAAATGGTAAGGAAGGACTCTTGGGTTATATGCTTACACTCCCTCTTTTTAGTTTTATGAATGTTCCTGGTCATTGCCAAAAGTATGACAAAACTCAGTCATGTAAAACGATGTCCAGGAAGGTTACCTCAAATATAAAGGGGACAGACTGGATCAATCATCATTGCTGCTGCACTTTCATTCATTATTCTCACTTTAGATAAAAGGATCCTAAGGCCAAAGGAACTACAACACCTCTGATGTCAATGCAACTCCTTACTACAGGGAAGTCAGTAGGTCTGGGGGCAATTTAAGGTATGAATTGGATTATGGACACCAGTGGGATGGTAGGAGTATCCTTCAATTTTGAGAAGAATTGTGGCTGCAGATATGGTAAGACTTTTAGTCTCTTGTAAAAAATATTTTGGAAATCGAGGTGAGAAAAAAAATATGGGGTGATTTCCTCTGAATCATGGAAATGATGTTCTGTGGAGCATATGATTGCTTTATGCTGCCAAGTAACCTACAGATACACTTAAGAAGCAGAGGGATTAAGTGTGCTGTTTGGTTTGCATTTCTTGAGAGATTACCTGTGATAAGGGCTTTAAATTTGGAATGCTTACTTTGAAAGTTTCCTTTGTATATACAGTGTCCTGCGTGTACAGAGTAAAAAATACGTTCAACCTCTATACCCTTCCCTAATAATGTAGAATGTTCCTATTAGTTCTGTATCACATCTTTGTAATTAAGACATTAGATGTCTTTGTTAAAGAAATATAATAACTGAACTTCTGCCTTCAAACTATCCTTATACAGTGCAGCTTTTTGCTGTAAAGGAGATGCAATGAATATGGCTGCTGTGTTAGCAATGCTCCTTCATCATGCTATGCTGTGCCCACTACCAAGAAGTATGACCACATAGATTTCTTTCCCATCCCTCCATAAGGTATTATTACACTATTGAGAGGTGGAAGAGCCCAAAATAACCCAAGGAAAATTAACTCCAGAGGAAATCCACAACTTCTTTTTCTGAATATTTAGGCAGAAAAAATGGGAATAACAAATTCTTTTCTTACCACCATTCCTGAACTGCACTTCGGCAATTTTTTTATCTACAACATTTGGCAGTAGAGACTGATCTTCAGCAACTCATATGCCACTTAATTCTCTTCTTTGCATCTGTAAAATACATCTGACAGTGTAATAAACATATCAGATAACGGAGTTTTTTAGGCCTTAAGCTGGCTGCCAGCTAACAGTAATTCTCTTACCTAATGGCCATGAGTGCTTAGAAAGGCTATTGTTTTTAAAACATTAATGACATCCCAAGGCTACTGCAGCAGCCACCCTATATATTAATATAAATGTTTCAAGGAAGCTAAGCACAGTCAAGCCCTCTTAAAACCAAATAGATTGACTTCATTTGAACTTAAACATATGCTTAGAGCTATGCATACATTTAAGTGTTCTGCTGAATGGCATTTTTCTTCAAAGAACAGCCCTGTTAACTTCAATAAGACTATTTATATGATCATGGTCTTCTAGTCTTAAAGAAGTATAAATTTACAATCCATTAATGGCAAGCCCAAACCTATGAAATACCATTATAATGAACTTATTTAATAAAGTTCACATTTATTCAGTTCTAAGCCTGATAATATATCTGTAAGGAATCTCAAGAATGTAGGATAGCAATACTTAAAGGGCATTGAACATGGAATTTTAGAATCTGCATCTATAAATCGGGTTTTATCTCCTTTTATTTGCCAGGTGTTTAAAGGAGGTCTTGATGTCATTTCAGATAAGGGTTTGCATGCAAACAAAGGTACTTGGGTACAACACATCACTGTTTGCTGCTACTAAAACAGTGGAAAGAAACAGAAATGTAGAAGCACTTTTCACCCTTTTTATAAAACACATAAAGCAAATAGTGTACCGAAGCTCCCTCTGAATTATATGTAAAAATCAATTTTATTTATATTAAATAGGCATAAACCACCTTTTAATTAAGCAAAGGCTTTCGGTTCTCCCATGAGAGGTAGTGTGTGTTTATTCTCAGTCTGTGCATTAAGATCCTTTGAAAGGGCATTACCATTGTGGCCATTTTGGGAAGGGGAACACTGTTCCTTATCGAGGAAGCAATTAAACCTGACCAGAAGGGGGGTTCAGGGAATATAGCATGTAGGAAACAGGAAAGAGTGTGCAAAGCAGGGCACCAGGAGCCTGCAGCACGCACAAAGATCAAGATCACTGGCAGCAGCCAGCTGGGTCTCAGGAATTATAGCAGGGCTTTATGAGGGACTGGAAAGGAAGAGGCAGAATTTGCTGCAGCTCAGAAAGTCACTTATCTGGTTTGCACAGATGCAAAGACTCAGCAAGGATATGGTAGAAGTGGGAGGAAGGAGTTTTTATTACAATTTGCCTGGTGTAGTCAGCTTCAGATTTGTTTATGTGGCAAGCTAACGCGTCTCCTAAAACAAAACAGCAAAAGAATACGTATATCAAGTTTCAGCTCAGAGGTTACATGATGTATATTGTACCAAAGCCTAAGGAATACATGCAGGAGTGGGAGAGAGAGGTATACATATATATGTATATGGGAGGTATACATACATATCCCTGGTGTATACATATATATGCCTGGGGACCCTGTTGATCCACTGGAGAAGGGGTGGGTTCCCTTCTGTAGCATAACTCAGAGCAGATGTGAAATGCAACATCCATTCACCATGCTGGGGTTTTCTGTTATATAAAAAATGAAGAAAACAACAACTTGAAGCCAATGAAAAATCCACCTCTTGTCTCGGACTTTGGGCTGAAAAAAAACTGAACATCTCATTCTTTTCTACTTATATCCCTTGATTATAAAAGGCAAAATGTTGTTTATTTTCTCAGTGAAAGAATTTCTCATTTCCTATTCTGTGACCCAGCCTTCAGTGGCTATTGTTAATAGCAGTGAGATTTGGACAGACAGCTGGAAGACGTGGAGGATACTTGGAGCTGACTTATTAAAATGAAAAAGAGAACAAGGGAGGAGATAGATGGGTGTGGGAAGGGGGCATAATCTCTTTAAACAGCACAGATATGAGTGAATGCGTGTCTGCAGCCTTATACCCAGTGGTTGAGAGCCAGATGAGGAATGAACCAATAAAATTTATAGCAGCAGTGGAAGGAATGATCACAGATATAGGCATCAGAGTATCTTAAATTCTTTCAGTGGTCCCTTGCTAAAGTATGCTCTCACTGCCATGGGGTTACTTTGCAGTCTGTAAGCAGACTTACAGACCCCAAACCATCTGTACATTCAGATGACATTGCCAGTGAGTGATTTGCCATTTTCAAGAGGATTTGGGTACTTGATTTGTTTGAAAATCTAGGTACTGGCACTCTAGACTGTTCTGCCATTGATCTCCAGAGTGCTAAGATTTCATCTATGGCTTCACAACTATTGTAACATGGAATTGCTCTTATGTGTCTGGGAAAACCAAACTGTTTTCTTGGTCTATATCTAAATAACAGCAACACCTGTCAAATTCACTGTTAGGAATGTTAACTGTTAAGGTGTTAATCCTTTTATAAGAATGTGTGATTCACTCTTCAATTTAACCTGTACTGAGATGAAAAGAAACAAAGACACGATGGTTAAACAGCTAGAACATCAGCATATCTTCATATAACTTTTTCCTACTAAAAGCAATATTGCTACTCATCCTCACATTTTAGTAAGTTAAAAGGTAGAATGGAGCAAGGAGAGGAAGTTGTTAGGTCAAAATATTACATAAAGTAGCTAAGCACAGAAAAGAAGAGAAAAAGCAATCTCTTAAGAAAAGTCAGAACAGGGAACAAAAGCCTAATAATTTACAAGCCTGTTTCTAAAATGAGACACTGCAAAGTGTTTTCATTGCGCTTTAGGCAATTCCCTACTTTTCACTGAAAAACCAAGAAAATAAAATAAAAGAATACTTTGCTATGGCATCTATCAGCAGTGCTTGCAATATTCATCTATGTGACCTGGCACTGGAAGAGACAGAAGTGAATTAAAGTGCTGGTGGAAAAGGATGGGTAGGAATATCTGAGTGAGTATTGCACTTTGCTAGAAGCGGTGAGCTGTTCATATTGCATTTTGGTTTTGTAGATTGAAATAATTGGCAGGGTGCTCAGAGCAGGTGGATGGTTATTTCTAGTCTAGTCTATTCTGGTCTAGATCAAAACTAATAAATAAAGTAGAAAATGCACTCAGCCTCCGGGTCCTTAGATTGGCTTTGGTTTTATTACTTATGTACTACCTGAAGCCTCAACTATTTGCTTAGTTTTGGTGTGTAATGAATTGCTATTTTCATTTATGGCTATAAGCATGACAGAAATCATTACATCATGCCTTATATGAAGAAACCTTTTTTAATTTCACCCTGTTTCAGTGACTATATTCAGGCTATTGTGCAGCATAATCATCTTTTATTACCACACGCTGCACTTCAGAACTGGCAAAGCAGAAGTGCCCTTTAAACAGCATCAAGTTCTTCCCCAGCTGTTTTCAAGATCTGAGGCAAGCCTGGGTTTTGTCTGATTTTCTTTTCCAAGACCTGCCCCTCTTGCTATGAGTATCACTCAGTTGAACAGCTCTATCATTAGACTGTACACAAAGGCATGCAAGAGCATCTGGACAGGACTTAGCACCACGTGCCTCTGAGACGAGTGAAAAATATCACCGGCTGGATTGCAGACTGCTGACAAAGCAGGCATTGGCTAGAGGAGGCAAACAGAAGCAATTCAGTTAAATGATACGCAGTCCCTGAAGTGATGTATTCTGAAGTTAGAAAGAAAGGAAAAAGCAATCAGGGAATGTTTTTGCCATGGTTGCTAACACTGCTCCAATTCATCATGAAAAAGGGAAAAACTCTCATTTAATATAGCAGTGAAAAGTGTCATCCCCGTTTGGCTGTCAGAAAAGGTCTATTAATAATACTTTCTACTAAATAGCTTACCTAAATTGCTCTAGCTGCATTTTAAAGCTGATATTACCGGTCTCATTAAAAGGACTGCTGAACTGAAGTCCAAAGATGCAGCCATTCTAAGACTGCAGTCACTGGTTCCTGAACGAGCTTCAGGTGACTGTGTTTGCGAATGGGTTTGGGCAAGCTCATCCATGAGATCTTTATGCCTTCTTGCACAGGTAAGTTGAAGATGTCTGTAATCACCTTAGGAAGATATGGATTTGAAACCTGAAGGGGACTGGACTTGAATTCATTAGTGCTCCTTCCAGCCAGACCATGGGAATGAACAAATGTTCAGATCCCGCTCCCCCCCCAGCTCTGTTGCTCTCTTGAGAGCTCCACACCTGGACACAGTGTGGCCATTAATAATGATGGAAAAGTCTGGTCTTGAGAGTTGCATTGAACCTAGTGTAGACAGATAATATGAGACCTCAAAAAATATTCCATTAAGAGGACAGAAAGAGCCCTTTTCAGTAGATTTTTTCCTATATAAAACACACCTGCCCTTCAAAGGGTAGAATTTCTTGGGCAGAAGGAAGAGTGATAAAGGAAGACAACATTTTTATTGGATGGAGAAATAGCATGTTATGATGCTCTTGTCTAGTCTACAGGTCTGAATTTTCTCTCTTTAAATGGCCATATAAATCTAGTGGCAAAAGCAGGCAGTGTGTCAATGAATGAATAACCACCAGAGCAGTGCACCATCTCGCCATCCTTCGGCAGCTATTACACCCGAGAAGTATTTTTGGGGAAGCAACTGGCAAATATATATAGGTTGAAGCTTTCAGAATAAACTAAGGGAAGCAGCTTTACCTCTTCCTTTCTAAATTAACAAACTAATGTTCCAACACAGCTTTTTCAAAGGTGAAAGATTTACCATTTAAAATTTGTCTACGTTGTAATTCTATGTTAAACCATGTATGTCAAAAAGTTGCTCTGAATTCCTAGTACACATTGTTGCTTCTTGGTCACCAAGAACTTCTGAAAGCATATAGAATCATAGAATGGTGTGGGTTGGAAAGGACCTTAAGATCATCTAGTTCCAACCCCCCTGCCATGGGCAGGGACACCTCACACTAGACCATGTCACCCAAGATATGTACAAGCCCAGCCAAAACAGCACTATATTGTAGTCTCTTACATGATCCAAAAATCATTGCTGTGTGACTACTCTGAAGTAAGCTTTCTTGCCATTTAAGATGCTAAAACATAAAAAAGGGAAAAAAGAAAAAAAGAAAAAAAGAAACACTTTGAGCTTTCATTTATATACACCTTGACACACGTTGAGAGACCACATGAGAGAAGATGTTTTCCTTCCCAGAAGGTCATGATCTCCTTCCTGGAAAAAAAACCCAAACCAAACCAATAAAGAAGGTCCAAAAATCTTTTTTATTTTTGAATAAGCTTGAATCACAAACATACATTTCCAGCCACAGCTCTGCTTTACTCAAGATGGAATTCCAGGTAACCTCGCAGGAAAAACACAGAAGTCAACATATTTTTTAAGCCTGGTCTTCTGGGTCATCAGTTTAAACTATACTTCAGAGATTGAGCTCTAAAGACATTTTTGAAGGCTGAAAGATTTGGCAAGAGCCGAACATGAAACATGTGCATTTGGAAGATTTAGAGTTCAGAGGTTTTTAACCTACACTGTGTCAGGTATCTAAATTCAGTGTCATGAATGAACTAGAAGCCCTTAACTTTATTTAACTAACTGTAAAGGAAGCTTGGCTTGGGTTGCGTTTTGCTGAGATGCATAAGGCAGCCTCGGGGGCGTGATGTGAACAACCCTTTGTTGCACAGAAGCAGCTTTTTGTAATGGCACTGAAGAGAATCTCAGCACAAACTGGTTTGCACCCCTTGTCTGAGGGTATTTCAGAATTTGGACACAAGCAGGTTGGTGCTGAGAAGCACCGACATCACTGCCACACTTCCCAGGGTTAATGACACAAGGTGTACTAGCAAGGTAGTTCTGTGCTTCTAGGAGCCACAGTTTCAGCTGTGCTCACCCCAGTGGTGATCTATGTGGTCTCTCATACATCACAGGCTCAGGGTAAAGGCAACAAATTGGTGAGGTAACTACCAGTTTCAGTCCTGATGGAGATGTATGTGCAGACCCTTCCTACCTATATATACAAATGTGACCTCACATTGCATTCTTAAAGATAACTTACACACTGCAGTTGATATCAGGGAGGCTGAGCATTGAATGCAGTACTTCTTAAAGACTCAGCACTTCAGCAAAATGACAGGTACCTGAAAACAGTATCGGTTTAATTTCCCTTTCTGCCCCATGCAAAAAAGCTGTAAAATGTTAGATTTTTTTCTTGTCATTTGCTTAACTGCTTAATTTGATTGATGTGGGTAACTGAACAAGAGGTAAGGAGATGAAAAACAGGCCATTATCTTTATTTGTTAGCATATTTTTATTTTGTGTAAATACTCAAGTTTTGATTTTAGTCAGAGAACATTTTTCTAAAGCAGACAATTTTTACTAACAAAAGACTTGTCATCAGAAATTTCACTCTCTGAAGGTAAAAGAGGAGCTGACTTAACCAGCTAAATACTACAGGAATCTAATCATAAGCAAGAGACTTACTGCAAAATGTGTTGGAGAGTGCTACTCCTCCTGGTCCCAGCAGCCGAGAAACCACTGCTCTCATTTAGGTTTGACACTTTTTCCAGCATGGCAAACAGCAAATTAATGCTTTATTTGCTGATCTGACCCTCAGTGGCTAAATTTTACTGAACTACAAGATTCACTTTGTAAAGCAATGTTCTTCTGGTAATTGTGCTGTGCTTCATTTAGGAAATGATACTGAGCGCAGTGAATTATGCCTATGGTGATAATAGGCATTTAGCTTTCAGATTCTGATTGTGCCATTAAAAACTGTGGAAAGATTGTTACCCAGAAAGAAAGTCTTGATAAAATTTATGCTAGATGAGTTAGAAGCAGTGTGGGGAAAAGGACACTCATACGAATTGCCTTAATTATTGATTGATGAAAAACACTTTTGTCCTAGGAGTATCAATATCATAGGAAGATAGCTCTAAAGTAAATGCATGTTCTTTCCTGTTCACTGTGGCATTGCTTTAATTTCACAACTCAGTAGCCCAGGCATCACCTGAGTTCCTAAAGAATTGAATAATTGATCCATAATTAATGGATGCACAGAGCAGGAAAACAGTAGCTAATACAACAGTCAACTATGGAGCATGAGGCTGTGTACTTGTGTAACTTTGTGGACCTTTTATTGGATCTGTACAGCCACATGCTGAAAGATACTTTCAAGAGCAAAACCCATTTGAGAAAATGTTGTGTATACATGCCAAATTACTTTCTATGAAGAATAACCTAAGAAGTTCAGTAAATGTACAGGGAGTTGTGTGCATGATGATCCAAATTCACTCCATGGCCACAGTAATCAAGAGCTTTTCCTTGTGCAGATGGAACGAACTAAACAGGCGACACTTTCACACTGAATCACACGTAAGATATCTCAAAGGTTATATGAAAAAGAATTTCAGCACAGAGGCTTGCACCCTGCCCTCAATTTTTTTCCCCAAGTTTGATTTATACTGGCAAAAAAAGCAGAGCCCTTGTTACCTGGGCTTGCTGTACTACTACAGGTAACCCTCCTTGCTTTCTCCTGTGGAGGAGAGGAACTCCTCGCTTCTAAAGAGATCAATGGGGACAGCAAGATCCATTCAAAGGCTTCCCATATTCTGGATTTTCCCTGTCACCATTCTCATGCCTGCATTCGGCACCCACATGCATATGTACTCCATGAGTATGGGCATTCTGCAATTAGCTCAAGTTTAAAAGACTTAGGTTACCATAACACCCAGCTCTCAGATATGAACAGATGGCATTTATAAATGCACAGAAACAAGAAGGTAATCCTCTAAAGTAAGTTTATTTCTGTAAGCCTTCAGAGTCCTATTAAAATGATAGAGAGTATTAATCCATTGATCTGCTGAACAAGAGAAACAGCAATCTGGCTTGTCCAAGTATCTTTGAGTCTTAATGTGACTTTCAGCAAATTAAAATGCTTATAGAAACCTGTAGAGTTAGGTTATCAGTTCAGTCTTACTTGTTTTGCAACACTGGCTACTCAAGCTATTCTCATCTCTTATTTCTTTGAGCATGATTGAAATGCTCCCAAGAAGAGGAACCTCAGAGAGCTGCACAGGGTTCTCCTCATCCTGTAAGGCACCAAACATCTCTTGTACGATTGCTATGTACTTTGAAATCATCCAGCAATGTGCAACTGGAGAACACAAATTAATTAAGTTAAGAGGCATGCACTTTAGAGAACAGACTAAAACCAAGGGTCCCATCCAGCTTTAAGCACTGTGAATCTCTGACAGCCTCAAGCTGACAGCAGCTTGCAGAATGAGATTCTAAAATAAAGACTCCCGTGTAACAGCAGATGGAACTAAATGACAGAATGTGGATAAATATAGAGGACTAAAGAATATAATATCTATTTGAAGCAAATAAATCACTGTGCTTATAGCCATCCAAGGAAAGGTAGCCACTAGAAGGGGCTGATCAGCATTAGCAAGCTCCTCCTGAGTTTATGCTGTGTTCCCTTCAGAAGCAAGGCAAGTTGTTAGGCACTTGCCAAGCATCTGCAGAAGGAATGCTCCTAAGATACCTGGTCTGTGGTTATGAGGGTTAGGATAACAGAGAACTTCAGACAGGCAGCTCTTCTGTTCATTGAGTGCTGACAAACTTGGATCACATATATGTGCAACATGAGAGCTATTTTGTAATGAGTTGGTGAGCATGTCAGCTAGAACACGTTAGAATTAAAGTTAGTGCACTTGCCCAGGATTTAGAGTGGTGCAGTTCCTAACTGATCTGATGATTCAGTGAAGTACCCCCATGACAGGCAAAGACACTTTGTCTTTTTCCAATCTAAAAGTCTACATCAGATTTCATCTCCAAGCTTCACAAAAACTGGTGGATTAGGTTGGATTTTTTTGTTTCATGCTTTTTGTCAATGCTAAAATTCAAGAGGAGGTAGAATATAAATGCAGTCGACCTTAACAATGAATCTGCCATATTTAAAAGAACGTGCCAGCACTTGTCCATTCAACAGAAGCATAAAGATGCAAAGTACTTGAAGTAAACACAAGTATCATCTATGTTATGGAGACAGATTCTTGTCAGGTGGGTGTACACTGCTTCAGTGTGGATAGCCAGATGCTCTAGTCATTCTTTTAAAGGACCTAGAACATTCATAATGATTAATCACATTTCTAAAGCAGTAATGTATGCTACCATCTGTTTAACTAAATCTCATGCTTACAGACATACACCAGGCAGCTCACAGGGGTCAGACATTAATTCCCCCCTTTTCAGACCAGGGAACAATTGGCTTACACCATTATACTTTTATCCGGTCCTTCTGGTTTTAGGTACCAACCACTAATAGAGCCATGACTGAGAGCACGGCAGGAGAGAAAACTATTTGAAAATGTAGAGCTCTGACCTCAGATCTTGTCTTCTCTATAATTACTTTATAGTTTTCAAGCACCCATTTCTTTGTACCTGAGACAACTGTTGATATCCTTCTCTAAAGTGAACTATAAGAACAAACTCAACAGGTTATGACAAAACTAAACTTCCCTAGGAGCATTTGCTTGCTTCTTTACATGCTTGAGTTCACATGCCCAGAGGCTTCTGTTTCATTCAGTGTAAAAAAGGATTTTGACAGGGTTGTATGTATCATGTATGTATCCCGTATCATCCTGTACATTGCATGAGATTTGTCACTATGAGTTTTGGATTGTCTTATACATGCCTAAAGCCTTTTTCACCTGTTTCCTTGTACTGATTAAGCTCTTAGTTAAAATTACTCAAGAAAAGTAGCCTTAGGGATTTTGAAGATTATCATCTCCTTCTTCCATTTTGTAGAGATACTAAAGGATCTGGATTTGAAGTATTACATTTAATGCAAACTATTGAAGCACGCTTTATATTTCAGATTGAAGTTTAAATACCATATCTCATACAGATTTGCACTTCGTTAGCATTGCTACTGTGTTTTTTCTCCTTGTTTGTTTGTTTTAATAGAGGTGTTGCTGAACTAACAAAACCTTTCATGATGCACTCTCACAAGGAATGGGCTCACCCTATCATCCAGCTAGAAAGAATGACCATTTCAGTTGCACTGATTCTTAAGAGGGAGACAGATTGTTCTAAAACACAACTATGTCTTCAAATAATGCCTGAACCTAGAGTATGTGTCAGGTTTCTTACACAGCTGAATCTGCTATATGCAAAAAAAAAAAAAAGGAGAAACAATTTCAATACCATGCACTTGCTATGAAGATATGTCCATTTCTTACCCAGAGAGCACTCTCACAAATTGGCCTAGTTGCCAGAAGGAAAATTACTGCATTTATTTGCATTTATGAATTTGATGGCTGGTTTATGTTAGAGTGAAATTAAGCAGATTTATTACCTAGCTATTTTAGTCAAATCTTCAAGCTCTTTAGTGCTTAGCCATTTTGTTAAACCTTTCTTGAATTTAAACCTTAAATTCAAACTGTTTATTGAAGGAGAATGAGAACATATGATAACTTCTAGTGAGATGCTTATTGACAAATGTTTTGCTTCTCTTCATTAGATGTGGGAGCCTATTTTTTTTTTTTGTGTCTTTTCAATTTCTATTTGGGTATGTCAGCATTTAGGAGAATAGCATTTCCTATAGTAGGTCTGACTGTTCTGCACAACAATGGCCAGATTCAGAAGGTAAGAAAACATGCTGGGGAAGAGTCCTGAAATAATCTGAACGCTAACCTTTTCACTAGCTGTCATCATTAGCTACTCAGTACAAGCATCATTTATAACTTCTGCAACATTAATCTTGAGAAATACCCCTTCTGCACACAGAAGTGAACTATTATGTAAATCTCCCTAAAAGTATTTCTAAAAGTTACACTAAGTGAGATGTTCAGCCATCTAAAAATATGCATAAGGCTGAACAGTTCCTCAGTCAGACCTTCACGCCCTGCTCTGATGTCTACAATTACTTCTAAACTTGCAGTAGCTGCACTAGCTCCATGCTGGCAGGAGAATGTACTTAACATCACAGTGTGCAGGCTGAAACTCTCTTTGGAGCAGGATAGGAAGTATCACCATTACCACAGTTCCATTCTTTTCTGCCATTTGAAATTTAATATTGTGACAAACTCTGGAGCCCTGGCAAGGGAACATATTCAGGCGACAGAGCTCAGCTTGTTCAGCCTGGAGAACAGAAGGCTCTGGGGAGACCTTGGAGCAGCTTCCAGAGCATAAAGGGGCTGACAAGAAACCTGGAGACAGGCTTCTGACAAGGGCTTGTAGAGACAGGACAAGGGGTAATGGCTTTAAACTCAAAAGGAGAGATTTAGATGAGATATTAGGAAGATATTTCCAACCTGGAACAGATTGCCCAGAGAAGCTGTGGCTGCCCCATCCCTGGCAGTGTTCAAAGCCAGGTTGGACAGAGTTTGAAGCAGCCTGCTCTAGTGGAAGGTGTCCTTGCCCATGGCAGGGGGTTGGAACTGGTTGAGCTTTAAGGTCCCTTCCACCCCAAACCATTCTGTGATTCTAAGATTCTATAATTCTAATCCTCACTATGAGAGGAAAGGACTCTTCATGACAGAAGAAATCTCATATGGGGACACTGAAGAGTTTAGAAACTAGCAGATTATGTAGATTAATGGATCTGAATGCCAGAAGAGGATTGTGTCAAAATGCAGTTGGGTTTGGTTCCCTCTGTAGGCTCCAGATTGTTTTGATTTTTTCCAAAGGGGACATCCAGTCCTGTTGGATATTTTTACAGAAACAAGCAGCTTGAATATAGATCTTGTAATCATCGCTTCTTGTGCAATCTGTTTGGCAAATATCCCTTTACATAAAGACTCTTTAAATAGTTTCTATTCTAAATATTTTAATAATAGAAACAGTTATTGCACAAAAAAAATGTCTATGATGAATTATTCAAAAGGGCCAGCACCCACCCAAAAGTCACTTGATAAAACAAGTATGCACATTTAATTAAGTCACAAAGGACTTGAAAACTGTGTAAGACCTTACACCTCGTATAAACCCATCTCTGGCAGACTGTCTCAGACAAGCATAAAATAGAAGCATTGCTCTTACTGAAGCATCAAAGGTTGATGATTACTACAGCTGAAACACAGGACTAGGCCAAACACAAATTGATCTACTAAGGCAATGTCTCTTCTGAAGTGTTTTGTTAAGCAGGCTCAAAACAAGCAGGTAATTTTTAGAGCTAACTTCAGAAACTTACAAATTGAAGTCAGAAAAAAACCTGTTTTCACCCACTCTAATTTCATCCCAAGCATCCAGTCTTGAGCTTCTCACAAATGATCCTTCCAGGTGGGCATTCTGACTACAAACAATAACCAGTATGGACATATATGAAATGAAACCAAATAGATTTAACATAATATGAAATCTTGGAATATTACAGGGCTTTAATCTATCTATCTGACACATCTGAGCTGGCACCTTATTCTGTTTCTTCCTGAACAGATGGTGACATTACAGTCACCACAAACACCGAAGAAAACTTGCAAGAAAAAATAAATACTTTTACACACAAGATTCAGAGTTTGTCTGATAGAAAACATTGTTGGTGGAGTCTAACACTCTATGAAGCCTGTCCGTATTTAAAACCTACATCTCAGTACACAGCTTCAAAGCCTAACCATCCAATACCTACGAATTATTGGAAGCAGGTGAACGCAGAAGTCCCTAAAAAGTTATGCTACATTGTAATAATTTGTTCTCCTAACGTTTAGTGATTTTTAGAGTCCTCCTATAAGGAGAGGTTAAAATAACATCTGGATGAGACTACAGCCAGATCACCTTATTGTCCTGGAGTTTCTGCCAGAAAAGGCACTGGAGCAAGAAAAGCTCTCCACAATCTCATGTAGATCCACACGGATAAAATCCTTAAGGAGGAAACTGATCACAACCCATGATCTGAAAAGGGTCCTGTGCAGATTATAAATTTGGAAGTTTGTCTACACGGATGCTTAAGCCCCTGAACTGTCAATGCAAACCATGGGACTGTGCCCCACATGACAGAATGGGTTGTGTTCTGCCTGACCAAGAGGTCACTGTTGGATCATAAATGTCACCATTGTGGGGATAACTGGATGGCTGGTGAGGAACCATCAGACTTCGTTAGTTGTTACAAGTAGAACACTATCAGTCATGGGCCCACAGCTAAATATTTTTATTCATTTAGAATGCTGTATGGTACAGGCCAAAGGAAAGAATTTAATATAGAAAGACTTCTATTATACAAAATAGCAATACTGCTCTGTATCCCATCAAAGCTGAAACTTGTAGATAAAATAACTGCAGTATCTTTGTATCTTTCAGATCAAGAATAATTGAAAAGAATAGTGAGCAAAGTAATGGGAAATACATAATAAGGAAGTATTAGGGAATGTAAGTAAATGAAATAAAACACCTCAGGGCTGAAAAGCAGTAAGACAAGAACTGAGGTAAACCATTATCACATGGTATTAAAATACCAGTTGATCAGGTGATGGCCAGAAAAAAGAAAAGGAAAAAAAGTGCTGTGTAAGAAAAAGCCTCATTTATTACTGTTTGACAGCTAAAGCATTGCTTTCATCCCCCTAGTAACAGCTTTTAAGAACTGCCAGCAGAGTTCCCTGCAGCTGGAAGGATTATCTGACTCTTACACAATTCCTGTTACTCAGGTTCATTTCTGAGAGATGCGGTTCATAAACCTAAAGTGATTGGTAGTATTTTTGGGATTGCTTTAATGTAAAAATTCACTGCTAACATGATTACATTCTGATCATCTGCTAAAGGAAAGTCTGAGTTACCATCAACAGTACAGTGTGCTTACGGTTCAAGGCTCCAAGGGATGTTGTACTAGCTATTGGACCTGGAGGGAATTAGATGCATTTACCAGCTTTGGAAAGCTTCCAGGCTTTATCACTGAAGGCTGTTGGAAACACTCCTAAGAGCATCTGGAATTTATAACAATATTTTCCAAAGGTTTGTTGTAGCTCCTGTTTCTTGGTCAATTTCCAAAGAACCTGGGCAATTTTACTGTTATTAGAAAGCATGCAAAAGCCATGGGCTGAAATTCATTTCCCTTAAATTGCAAGATTAGATGTCTCAAGAAAGAGTCAAAGGAGTATGAACTTGGCATAGAACAAAATAGAGAGGTCCACCTGTGAACTGCTATGGCTGTGTTTTGCACAAACCTAGTTCCATTAGAATAAAGCAGGCATCATCGGTATTATAGACTCAAGTCATATTCACCTGCCTCCTTGGCTGTTCTGCCACTGTGACTTTCTGTGGGGTGTTTCACATTCTACTTATAACAAGTAATAGGATAAAATCCTATTTAATAACACATTTTAAGAACTTACATGCAATATCTTGAAATTGCTAGAACTGCAATGGCTCAGCAGCCCTCAGGACACACTCTGAAGCTATTATCACATAACTGTGGGATCTTATTTCAGTTCCACTTGGCAAGATAGCAAGGGTTCCCATTTCATATTACAAAAACATACTATTTAACAGTGATCTTTATGTCAGGGATGATTTAGATGGACAGGGGGCAGGATAAATTGGTACAAATAGCATGGTAGCTCACCTGACAGAAAAGCTAGCCAGTAACCTCTGCTTGACACTGTTTTTCAAAGGGGAAGAAGTTCAAGAGTAAAATGGGACAAAAAAAAGACTATCAGACAGACTTTAATTTTACTCAATACCCTGAGTAGTGATGCAAACTGAGATGGAAGACAGCACAACAGAGTGAGTTTTTCAAATACTCACATGCTTTGAGACTATATCCCTGCATTCCTAAAATCTGACATAATCTAGTACTGTAGTCTGACCTATATCTTAGTATCCACACAATACCCATTCATTGCTAAGCTACAGAGTATTTATACAAAGTGCTACTCTAAATAATTATCCTCTTGGCTGCACTACTAGGTAAGAGTTGTCCAAGGGTTAATCAGATGGGTAGAGGCAGTTACCTACAAAGAACCCAAAAATTTATGCAGATATAAAATTAAAATGCTAGGAAATGTACCTAAGATTGATACATGCTTCTCTTAAACCTATGGTTCTGATCTTTCCCTCTGTGGCAAGACTGAGAATTTCTGTCTTACCCCATCTGAAGCATGTCTACATGTGATAAAAACTCTCCTCCAGGTTAACATCTTAGATATTTCACTCATATTGCCCCTTTCTCAAAAAAGCAAGTTTAAAACAAAAAGAAACACTGCCCTCTTCCTACAATTAGGAAAGCAAGCTCTCCGATACCTTGTAAACTGCAGGGACTGCATTATACCCTCTATTACTTACCTAGGAGAATGAACTAAACAAACAGATAAGGTCTTTGAAGCATGATGAATTACAGTGCCCTTCCCACTACAATACAAATTGTTAGCCAGAAAGATAAGCATGAATCTTGATTTATTTTTGATATAGGAATGACTGCAGCAGTAGTGGTTATTTGAGCTACTCTATCTGTGCTTTCTACTTCCCAAGCAGAAAGGTAGAAAGGTTGTAACACCGTACCTCTTCAAACCAGTCTGCAGTAATAGGGCACTTTTTTGCAGTACTGTGTGATTTTGACCATGTAAGCTCCTTTGTGAGAGAGAGACCAGGAGGTGACACACTTGCGTCTCAGTTGCCTGAACTCTGTTTAAATTCAGCTCACATGATGTCCTCCCTTTCTGTATTCAGTCCTAACACCCCAACCTGTCATAGTCTTGTCTTCCAATTTTCTTCACTGTCCCTATGAACTACAATTGACAACTTGCTTATTCAAGCTTTGAGTACTATAGAAAAGCAACAAATTCAGTAGAAATTGTATCCCCTTTTGCTGCACAGTGTCTGGCTGAAGTATTTGGTTAGTAGATCCACAAAAAAAATCTGCTTAACAAATTCTCCTTCTTTCTCCCCAGTTCCGTATGGATTTTAGTAATGTTGTACCAAAGCATCCAATTTCTACCTGTCCCATCTCCACTCTACAGAAACCACTGAAGATGTTGCTGCTATAGAACTTCACTTTTCAGAGGCATCTTTCTGTTAGCTCTCTGATAGCTGTCAGAATGTATTCCTTTCTTGCCTGACATTTGCATGAGTCTTCCATCAAATATTGCCTTTCACATCAATCCAGCTGTCCAGAGAAGTGAAATTCTCCTTTTTTTCAGCCCTTTTCCTACAAACATTACTCTTCCATCTTTTTGTGTATCTCCCACCTTCACCAGCTTTGACTTGGAACTACACAGAGACTATATACACAGATACAAAGATGCTATAGAAACAACTGACTGAAGAAATCTAGGTGCCTCTCAAAGCACGATCACCCAGAGTTAGACTAGGAAATGTAATGTCTACTTTATTATTGCTGTTTTATGCATCGTTGTTAATGTCATCACTGGATGTGGCTCTTCTAGAAGATGGAAATGCTGAGTTTCTTGCATGAAAGATTGTCTCAGAAATGGTATCACTTAAGTAATACACAAGTAATACAAGACTACAGCAAACTGGTGAGCATGTAAATACATTCAGTAGATTTCTTTTTAAGGATAAGGGACACTTGAACACTCACAATTTTAACAGAAGACACTGAATCTGGCTCTATTCTTTACCAAATGAATTGAGTGCTTTCTGTAATAGTGAATAGATACAATGAAATGTTATCAGTATAAATTTATGAACTGTGATAGCCTTCATTCCCATTTATTTAGGAAACTTTGCCTTGTAGTTATAAACATCCAGTAATAAATTAAGGTCTTTAGAGATACCCATTCTTGTCTTCCAGCTTTAACTCTATGTTCGCTTAACTGGTTACGGTATCAGTTCTTATGTAAGTAAGATTGTTACGTGCAAACTTCATAAGCCATTCTCAGGACAGATAACCAGACTAACTAAACAGAAACGGCAAAGCATTCAGCCAAATATCAGAAAAACTGTAAACTGCTGTTCACAAAAGGACAATACTTATAATTCTTACATACAGAATAGACCTGATTTCATTTCTGGTTTTGATGTTAAATTCTATAAAACCTGTTGATGAGTACCTGAACTTTCCTTCCCCCTCCAGCTAAATATGTCTGCTCCCACAGATTTCACATTCATATGTCTGATAAGCTTCCAAAATCTCTGTAGTTCAGAGTGTGCATAGGTTGATAACCAAGGATAGGCCCCTCAAATAGAGGAAAGAATGTAGGAAGTTGGTAACACCAAACTGATTATTCTTGAGTAGTTCATCAGTATTTACAAAGATAAACAGCCTTTTAAGAGTTACAAAGTACTGTGTGTGTTCAAAGGAATATCAGACATAATATTGGAGTCAGGTGGAAAAGCATTAGACCTTAGGAATTGAATAGAAACTATATGTAGCCTAGTTCAGCTTGTAAGTTAGGATGCTCATTCCAAGACCTCAGTTAAAGCGGAAATGTTTTTGCATTTGACTTTGCATCTGAGGCCAGAATATTTCATTACTGCTGAGTCATTCCAATGCATTTGTCTGAAATGCCTCAGGGTAGTTGAATGGATGATAAGTTAATTCCTATGCATTCAGTGGTGGAAAAAAAACAAATTGGCATGGAACAGGTTGATATTTATTTGTCATGTCCTAGTGAAATAACAGCCCCCAAAGACATAGACTTCACACTCCTTACTGATATGCCTATGTCTATTAGAGCTAAAGCAGGAGAAACATCTAAGCTTCTGTATATCTCACATTTGAAGATCTTAGGTTCATAGGCTATTGGTTATTAATTACATGTAGGATACCTGGAACAGACTAGAGCTGAGAAGGTAAGAGCAGTACAAAAAGCTAGATACTATCAGAAAGGGGAGAGAAGGAAAGAGGTAATGAAAATGCTATAAGTTGCTTTCAAATTAGGAAAAACAGAAGAGAATTAGGAAATTCTGAGCCAGGCTTACAACAAAGCTAAGCGCCTGCAACAGGCATGTGGCCTGTGAAACCTTTTGTCAATGAGTATTGTGGTTTGAGGAAAGACAGGAAAGTTCATTAAAAGCCACTCAGGTTCACTAAAAACTTAATACTCAGAATGGCTGGAGTCTGGCAAGATTTTAGAGAGAAGAATCATATATGCTCCTTCTTCTGCTCCTGTCCAGTTATCTGTTTTTGACAAACATCAGAGATAACGGATTAGCTTAGATGGACCTTTAGTTGGACTCACAACTCATTTTTATAGCAAGAGGTAGGGTATGCAGCCCTGAAGCAAAGTGGTAAACATATAACAAGAAATAGCTGGGCAGGAAAATGTCACTGTTCTGCGCTCCTTCTGCTTAAAAAGTGTATTGGCTAGATAAGTTAGAGGGAATACATATATATAGTAGATGTGTGCATGCAATGGGTGTCAGCGATTCACACACGTGCCTTACTCGACAGAATATTCAGTGGAGATTGAGGCAGCTGCTTCTAAAACAAGTGTCTGCAGTAACAAATAGCAAGCTGTCTCAGTGAAACACATCTGTGGCTTGCTCCTGGTGAAATTTACTGTGTTCACATAGGAAAGATGTGTGCCTACATTTTCATGTAGAATTTTCATGTAGAGCATCTACATGAAAATAAGCAGCATTTTCATGTAGAATAAATCCACAGATTCTTTGCAAATACCTCCAGCTTTGCATGCAAACACTAACAAAAGCAAAGTGGGTCATATTGTTTAGTTCAAATCCAGTAAGAGATGCAGTGATTTTTGAAACTATCAAGAAAGAAACTGAGGGCTGAAAAAACAGGAGAATTTTTGCAAACAGTGTTAAGAAACCCAGTCTGAAAATATCCATAAAGCACAGAGGATAAAGAAAATAGATATGAGTTATAAATATATAATACTATAAATACATAAATACAAGCATATTTGATTTTGAGATTTTCAGATACAAACCTTGAACTTCCCCTCCTCAGTCTATTGCAGTTTGTTTGTTTTGCATAATAAAATTATTTTGGTTTCTCTGTTCAAGCATACTACTATTTCTTTCCTCAAAAAAGCCCACATTCCAGTGCAATGACATTAGCTGTGTGAAGACACACGGCTTATTTCAGCTGAGAAGTGTTCTGATCCACAGGAACTAATTAGAGCATTTTCTCGAGCTCATTCCTTTCTTCTCATTAGTGGTGACCAAAGACAACTGCTGAGACATGATTATTGCAGAACTGTCTGCTAGCGGCACGTGATCTTATCTGAAATAAATCAGCAACTACTACAAGAGTAAGGGGTAGGGAATGCTTAGGAAAATGGCCACTGGCAGAAAACAGCCCCAACAAGAGTCACCCGAATGCCACACAAACTGCTCAGGAAAAGGCTGAGAGACTTGGGGTAGTTTAACCTGGAAAAGGCTCTGAGGAGTCTGTTGCTGCCTTTCAGTACTTAAAAGAGGGTTTATAAGATGGAGACAGACTTTTTAATAGGGCCTGCAGCAATAGCTCAAGGGGTAATAGTTTTGTACTAAAAGAGGGGAGATTCAAACTAGATATAAGGAATTAATTTTTTACAATGAGAGTGCTGAGGCACTGGCTCAGGTTGCCCAGAGAAGCTGTGGCTGCACCATCCCTGGCAGTGTTCAAGGCCACGCCGAATGGGGCTTGGAGCAACCTGGTCTAGTGGACGGTGTCTCTACCCGTGTCAGTCAGGTGTGTTGGAACTGAAGGAGCTTTAAAGTTCCTTCAAAGCCAAACCAGTCTGTGATTCTATGATTTCTCAGTGAGGTCTGCAGGTTGTTGTAACTGATGGGTATTTCAATCAGTGCACTCAGGCATGTCATATGCTCTGGAAGGCTCAACAGCTTCATAGAGACAGTTCTTGAATTCAATAAATCAGTGTTATTTACAATTTAGTTTACCTGGGGGGCAGGGGGAGCTATTCCTTCGTACCTTACTCTACAAGTAATACATTTAACCTCCAAGGGACAGACAGCTTGTCTCATCTGTTAGTGCTGGGCAAACAACCAGCAATAATGATGTGAGAAGTGAGGAAAAGGAAAGCATAAGTTGTTCACCCAGTTTAAATGTGGGCTTCCATGCTAATAGTATAGCATTTATGCATTTGTGGTGCTTTTATACATTCCTGCTTGTCATGCTTTTTTTTAAAATTGTCTGGCTGCACAAACTTCTAAAAATCTGAATGAAGTTGTCATAGCATCACACTCTGACTGGACTGAATGTCCCATGGAGTCAGCTTATATGTCGGCACATTATAAAGACAGAGTAAAATTCATGTGAAGGGAGTACAGAGGGCTATTCACAATATTGGCACCGTCATGCCCCTAAGAAGTATAAGGGTTGCTCTAACTGTTCAGTCTTTCCTGACTATATGTTTCAGACAAAGAGTGGGTTGCTCTGCTGAAGAGTGTTAATAAGACATGCCAGATCTTAACAGAGTCAGTCAATGTGACAAATCTTGTAGTCTAAAGAAATGGTCAGGGCAGAATTTAGCATCAAAGAGCAACCCCACCACCAGGAACAGGCTCGAGTAATTATAAAATCTATTGTGCTGCACAAGCACACTCAACAAAGAGCATTTTAACTTCCCCAGCCCTTCAAAATCCCATTTGTTTCTACTTCCAGAGTGTAGTGGGGTTTAAAAAGCATAAATTTTCAAAAGTGACAGATTTAAATCCAAACCAAAATAACAACAACAGGAAAAAGGGAAAACATCACACCTGGTTTATGGGGAAGAAAATCAGATGGCATTTTTATATGCAAATGATGAATATCTGTGGGAAAGAATTCAATATGATGAATGTGCTCTGTTTCCTCTCTGCTATTAAATGAGCTCCTGTGATGCATTTGCCTATCCTAGCCTTGCTTTCCCATGCAAATTTCCAGCAGCTGTATAGGGGGGACAGAGCACAAGGCCATGACTGGTTCACCCATTGACTGATGGATCTTTTTCCTACCAAGGAAGGCAGTTGAAAAGAGGAAAGACTCTTTTAGGTTTCTCTGTGGTTTGGTTTTATTTATTTATTTTTTCAGTTTTAACATTTCATTACCTGATACCAGTAGCTTTTATTTTTTAGGGAGAACAGAGTCTATCACAGTCACACATTGAGTCCATGACTCAGCAGTAGTTTCCCAGGTGCCACCATCTATGACTACACAGAAAAGTTGAGCTCAGTCTCAGTGTGTCTTTCAGGCCTAAAAATTGCCTATGTACTTCAAGAATCCCCTCAAAAGAGTTTAGTTTATATTGGCAGTAGCTGTGCCAGTAGGGAAAAAGATTTTCAGTGGTATATGCTACCCCGTCACTGGGGGTTTCTACAACAGAACTATAGCATAGAGACCTTTGTAGGTGCACTTTGTGACCTGTCCCTGTTTAACTTATCTGATTTAAAAGATTGAATAAAAATGGAAAACCAAATAATTTTCCCACTTTCACAGGTAACTGATTGCTTTCTGATTTTTAACACATGGAAGCTAACATCCAAAGTCATCATCTTGTAGTCCCCAAACACACAGAATTGTCACTGCAGCCAATGAAGGTTTTGCCAAAAGAGACTGCAATAGTAAATCAAAGACACTGAAACTTACTTTCAGAAGGAGAGGTAAAATGAAAATTAAATGAGTTATATTCATCTTGAAAGGACTAAAACTTTAAGACAGTGCTGGAAACAAAGGGTTAGATTTCTGATAGGGAAATGTTACAATTGTTGTGTGTCTGGGTGCCTTAATTTGAAGACAAGGAAAACTCTTCCCACTACTAAAATAGGCTCCTTGATTAGGAAAAAAAAAAGGAAGAAACAAATAATGACAGCCAATTTCCAGTGCTTTTAGGCTATTCCATCTCAAACAGTGTGATGAATGCAGCAATATCACTTTTGGCTATAGCACGAAAAATATTATTCTCTATAGACGCTCCAGCATAAAACAAAAATGCTTTTATTACCAGTAGCAATGATGTGACATGCCTGATAAATGCCACTTTAAGACTCCTTTGGGTCCCAGCATCCCTTCACACTTATTATCAAGTTACTAATAGATTCTGCAGGTTTGACTGGCCATCATTTAAGAGTGTCATTTTCTCTAAAATGACAGAAAAGTAAAATGTTCTAAAACGTTCAATTTTTCTCTTTTCCCTGACTGAGTGACTAATGAGTAAGAATAATAACTTTTATTCGTGTTGTCTAAGTGATGAAATGGCCATTGTAGAATGATGAATATCAAGTAAAGATGTTTTCATTTAACATAGGCAGGGAAAAAAAATACATGAACCTTTAAATCTTAAAAATATGAAAGAGAACAGGCAGCTATTTAAGTATTCACATCTCTTGTTTGATAACTGAGTCTATTTCCCTTTGTTATTAGTTTTTCTGTGGATGCATAGAAGCATTGATAACAGGGTCAGACGTTACAGATTAAATTCTTATTTGCAAGATGATATTGTCCAAATGCCCCCCTGATATTAATACCCCTTTACTCTTGGTACTGTGTAGATATACCATAAAGGTTAATTCCCATAGGAGAGTGTAGATGTTAGTAGATATACCATAAAGGTTAATTCCCATAGGAGAGTGTAGATGTTACATAAACCAAACAGAAGATTGAAGCAGAAAGAGATGCACAGAAAAACAGTTGTACAGCAGATTCATGGCAGACCTCACAATGTGTTATATTTAGATTAGAGATGATACTTAGGTTGCAAACGCCTCAGAAGGGTCCCTGCCTTTCAAATCATAGCCATAACACCCAGAAGAAGACAATCTTCTCCCATAGATGGTTTCTACAGTATACTACAGTACCAACAGAAATAAGAATATAAACCACATCTTTCTGCACATGTAATTACTTGGAGCTGAGTGCCTAATTCTCTTAAGCCACTTAAAAAACCCAGCATAAATTCTTGTCTGTATTAGAGTATTTGATCTCATCATGACAAAGATACAGTAAAAATACTATACTAACTAAATCAGTGTAAATGCTCACCTGACCCTCTGCTCATCATGCTCGGTCCTTGTAGTTCAGTCTGATCAACAACGGGGGCCACTGGTTGTTGATGTCTTCTGCAAAGAAGAAAACATTAAATAGTAATCTTTCCTTTCAAGGGAATAGATTTTGTCTTTCTCCATATTTAGGAAAAAAAAACAACCCAAAACTTCATTTCAACCTAATTGTGTGTTGATCAACTACAGGGTTTT
This sequence comes from Pezoporus flaviventris, assembly GCF_033815535.1. Lineage (NCBI taxonomy): Eukaryota > Metazoa > Chordata > Aves > Psittaciformes > Psittacidae > Pezoporus > Pezoporus flaviventris. The sequence continues at coordinate 5,622,342 of NW_026892569.1, forward strand.
TAAAGATTTTTCTTAGAAGTTTATCTTTCCTTAAGATAGCTTGGCCAGCTCAGTCCAGTGAGTTTATTTGTGGATCAAAGGCACAAAGTGACACGTGATTAACATTGTGTCTGTATAAACACAGCAGAAAGTAAGCATATTCTAACATTATTTAAAGTAAAGGGTAAGACAATATTTAGATTTGGCAATAACTTCAGTGGAGACACTACTGATCTGCACAACAGATGTCTTGTTTCATTGACTTCAGTATTGATTTTCATGAGTCCACCTATCCCAGATCTTTATCTATTCATTTCTGCAGGGAGACTGAAATGTCACTGGAGATCCCAGTTCTGCCAAAAAGAGATTGAATGAGCTAGATATGAGCCAGCATCTTTAGTTGCTTCCTTGGAGATGAAGAAATTCTATCATAGAAAAGGACTGAAGGACAAAGGGCTTTATGGTATAGGGAATGATCAGCCACCACCCCAATTGACTGACCAGGCAGAGCAAACTACAGGCTGTAGGAAACAAAAGCAACAGTAAAGGAGCTGATTCTGCAGCTTCTTCAGTAATAGTGCCACAGCCTCTGATCCACTTAAAGAGGATTCCCATTGCTACTGTGCTTCTTATTCATTAGACAGACTCTGAAACGTCAGCTCTGGTAACAAGTGGTCATTTCTGATCATAACAAGTTTGTTGGCAAAGAGGAATAAAAACAAACTATTTGATCAGAAAGATCACAGAATGCTGCTCTGGCTGTATTGCAGGCTGTGTAATGTAAACTCTACCAAATAAACACTCCCAGATATTTTCCTACTCTCTGATTACTATACTAGAAATGCTCAATAATGTTCAACAAATGTACGAAAACAGCATATGTCAATCCAGCGTTTCCTTCAAACTGTTCTATTTTCAGTTCCTGTTTTGTTCAATTAACACTGCTATAACTGACTCACTCTTGTTACATCTGATCTGCTTGGGAAGAACAGAAGGAGTTTTCATTAGCATTGAAAATCTATAGTTAAACAACTTTTTAACAGTGACACAAAGGTGAAAGTCAGGAAGATGAAGTCTGATGCTCAAAGGTCCTTCTCAAAATGGTGGCAAAAAGTATGTTCCTAGGACTGATATGAAGGCTAAGCAAAGTCTGTGAATCTCTTCCTCCAGCCAGAAGAGAACAGAAGCAGAAAGCACCTTTGTGTGATATCATTAGTGATCATTGTTGTATGCTAACACTGGTAAAAGCGACAAAGTAATCTTTTTTGTTAAGTTTCTTTTGTGCACTTCTTGCATGTGCTCTCTTTTTTCCTTTGTGTATTGCCAGGAATTCAAGTATTTAACAGAAGAGGACAGAAGAATATACTTTCAGCTTAGCCAAAAAAATCAGATTAAAGCCAAGTATGGAAAGCTTACGGAGAAAGGGCTTTACTGTAGCTGGGAGAGGTGGTCCCACCCAGGGAAACATCTATATGATTTACCTTTTTTCAAAACCCCAACTCTTTTCATGCCAAATAAGCCACTAGTGATTTCATTTGGTATTATTCTACAGTGATGCTGATGATGCTAAGTACCACCCAGTACAGCTGTGGGCCCTGTGCAGAAGACTGATCTAATTTCACACAGCACTCTGAAATAGAAAAAGCAGGCGGGAAGGACAGAGTGATTCCAACACTCACGCAGTTATCAAGCAAAGCCTGCTGTTGGATTACAGGCAGGTAAAAAGCTGATGATGGGAACTGCGGCTAGCATGCTGAAGCAAAACACGAGAGGGTCAAGGCCCAGCATGCAAGTGTTTGCCAGGTGTGTGGGCAGGGGAGAAGACAAGGTATTGCCAGTAGGATGCTCTGGAGGTACTGTGGAAGTCCCTTGTCCCTTGCTCCTGATCTACCACTGTTCCATTGGAGCTGTGGCTTGTAAGCCAGATAGGAGAGAACGTGTGCAGGCTGGGAGATGAAGAATAAGTGATAGGTGACAGGTCAGGGATGGAAAGATGAGTATTATGAGCCAGCCAGGCAGAGCAGTTAACTAAAGCCACACAGGAGACAAAGGTCATGCACTGGCATAACTATTTTCCTACTGGAAACTAAGGAAAACTGAAAGGTCCAGGACTCTCACATCTTCACTGAGAACAATACCCAGTGGTACACTTATTTAAAAACATACTCAAGCATGTAATTACAATTTCTATCTTAAATGGCGAGCCTGCCTGAGTCAGAAACCAACAAAGTGGGAGAAATGCAAGTGGACTTCAAATATAGTTCATATAAACTGTGAGAATCAACAAACAGCACATTCATCCCAGACTCCCTGGTGAACTGCGTGTTAGAAATCATTTGTAGAATTATTTTTTTAGTCCTGAAGACAAATTCATGCTGCACAAACCTAGAAGACTCTGTTGCTATTAAATCATCATCAAAAACATCAACAAAAGGTCATTTTGTCAGTGCTCTTATTCTATATTGCTAGACCCAGATATCCCTGTGCCTGCCTGGATCTCTCTGCCTGAGGTGCTCTTCCCTTGTTGCTCAGGTGAAGGCAGCTGCTATATGGATATACTTTACAATGTGTTTTGAAATTATTCTCTAAATAAAAATTGGGCTCTGTGGGCTTCAACAGGCAAGTATAAATAAAGAATGTGTCTCTGGTTTAAACACAGTAAGTAAAACACACATCCCTAACACAGAGTAAGAAACATTTCTGGATAGAGGTAGGAAGGTAAGACAGTATGTTTTAAAGAAAAGCTAACACTTCTGAGCATTTCTAAGATGGATTTGTATGAACATTACCCTGAAAAGATTTTAGAAACAGGTATATTAAAATGCTAATTTGAAATTATTACGAATTTTTGTCTGAGGAGCAAGTTGTCTTAAAGGTTCCATTTTCTAACATGGAACTGTTTTCACTTTATGAAATATTTTGCATTATATTTTAATTAAAGTTATAATTACAGAACTAAATATAATTAGCTTCTTTCTTCAAAAGAAATTGGAAGTGAACCTACTTTATTAAATTTTCAATTTGTTTCCTGCAGTGTTACATAGTTTATTCTAATTAATTGAATGAGATCTCATAAATATTTTATCAACACAGGGATGTGATTAACAGCTCGAGTTTTGTGTGGGTTTCTTTTTTCTTTCCAGCTTTCTTCTTCTCTGCATTACCATTCCCCCAGTTTTCACATGCACTCTCCTGCTTTCAGTGACAGCTTGAATACAGGAGCATTTCCAGACCTTCCCCCTTCCACAGCAGAATGCTGTATTTTAGTAGTCTTGGCCATAGGAAACCATTAACTTCTCTTTGGGAATGTTTGTTATTGAAGGGAGTTCTCATGTAACACAGACCAAGGTAGTGACACTCATTTCTTGTGTGATTTATGACTTCCACACTGAACAGCTTCCTGAAGAATCTTCTCTGCTTTCAGTGTGTGTGTGTGCAGAGCATTTCTCTATTCCTAGAGCAGATAAAGCAGAAAGGAGTATAAAGGACAGTAAGCCCCCCCATTAGCACACCCTACTCCAGGGATTATGAAATGGAGCAGAAGGTACATGTCACACAGCTCCCTAGTACCTCTTGGGTTGCAAAGGGCTCAATTTTTATGTGGCATCAGTGAGAATTAAAACTTGTGGGTGCCGAATGGAGCTATAGCGGTTTGAGCCTCGGGTTTGAGTTGTTCAGCTTCCCCTTTGCCATATGGACATTCAGCACAGCAGAAACATCACCACAATGCCCTCAGGCTCCTCTTATTAGATCAAGAGCTAGCATCATGGGGAAAAAAAGACCAGGATCTTCCCAGAATCACAAGGAAAGAGGCAGTCCCTGCTTCAAAGCATGTCAAATCAAACAAAAAGGAAAGGAGGATGTGAAGGTGAAGTGACCTGCCTGTAGTTATCAGGGCAAACACAAGAATTTGCTCTCTTAATCCCCATTCCAATGCTGCCTCCCTCCCCATCACTACTGAAATAGGATGAGTGTGTTGGAAATGCTGCTCTACAGCCACAGCACTGAGTAGATATACTTATCAGTATGGATAGCTAAGCAAATAAACAGCATGTTGATCGTATCAAACAGGAAAAAAATGTAAGTACAACTGCATATAAACTGAACAGTCAGAAAGTAAGAAGATAATCATTATGGCTCTGAATCAGATTGAACCCCTGTTAGTCCCCTGTTTAGAAGGGAAGGGACTGGTATCAGAGTAACACTGTTCTTTTAATATATTCCATATTAATTTAATTAAGCACAGCTTTAATAACAGCAAAGAAAAGACTCAGCCTTCACCATGACCTTTACCATCCAGCAATATCAAAGCTCTGGGATAAATTGAACAAAACTGAAATTCATTTTATCTATCCATTTAGCTCAAGCATGTATTGTGTTACTTACCCGTCTTGTACTGTTGACAGCAAGACTCTGAGTATCTTTTAATATCTAAAGAACAAATTGTTTTCTTGCAAGCATAATTCAAAAGTCCCACTGATGTAAGCTGGAAGTGTACACATTTCTCCCTGGGGAAAAAAAAAAAATATCTCCCTAATTGTTTTTCCTGTTCATACATTCCTTTACTACTTATTCTTTAATTTAGGGTAAATTGTGGAGGTAGAAAAGTGTATCAGATTCATTTCTCATTCTATGTGTTGTACAAAACTGGGTAGTCTTCATCTGCATGCACAGTAATGCTTCTTTTGAATTGTGAAATAAATCAGTGGAAATCCTGTTGACAAGAGCCTTGCACTTATGATTCAGTGATCCCATTGCACTGTTAATGCTGTTTTCCAAAGTCTAAAACTATTTTCCAATCAATCCAAATTTTGATTGATGGACGAAGTTAACCCTGACGTTTACAGGCATTAATTGTAGAGGCTGAAGCAGTGACTCTTGATGCCAGACCTGGATTTGACCTGAGAGTTGCTCTACATTTATGTCCTGTAATGATTCCAAAGTAGCTTTATTGTGCTGGGGTCTTCTCCTAATTTACTTTACTTCTCTGAAATCAAGTAGACTGTTACTTGCACAGCTGCAAAGGCAGTAATAACAGTAAATGCAATTTTTATGTGGAGAAGGTCCACATTTCTCAGCTCCTCATACACCAAGTAAGATGAAAAGGCCAGAAAACTTGTTCTGCTGTTGAAATGACAAGATTATGGCTATTTTCTAAAATTATTACAAGAGAGGCTTGGGATGCATATGTAATATTTAAAGCACATCCAACACACTTAAGGCACTGCATTATTAATGTCAAATGAAGTATATTCTCCAAGTATTTATTTACAGCTCTTCCCTCCAAGTGGGGATTCCTTTCCTCAGCTGTTTATCCTGCTGTGGCAAACATCTTGCTTCTTCTCAGGGTAATGCAACCTCCCATTTTCCTAATTCAGACTTTCTGACCTGTCGCTGTCTGCATTCTTTCCTGGTCAGAACTGCATTTTACATGGTTAGTTGAGAGAGAATTTGGTATAATACCAGTGTCAGCAAAGTCAGCTGGATCAGTTCCCAAATCCTTAAAATTCCCTCACCATCATGCTTCAACAAACTATGGCATCGTGGTTCTTATCACTTTATCTGGTGAAGAGTATTCTATCTCCTCCTCCTGACTTAGTTTGTTTTCACAGCCACAGTCTCATCTTTCACCTTGCACATAACTTCAGACACTTCTCCTGTTACCAGATTCTTTACTGCCTGCTGCAGATTTTCTCTCAACATATGCGGAGAACAGTCTTCGCACTTTTCTTTCAATTCCACATCCTTGACATAACGGGTGGTTTAAACAGTTTGCATATGTATACACAATGGAACCTGTACTGACAGAGAAATGGATACTTTAAGCATTTTGTTGAAACAAATTTTAGAGAAGTTTCCACATTTCTTTTTGAAAGGTTGGAGCTGTTTTGAAACCCAGACAGTATTAATGTATTTGTAAAGTTAAGTCACAACCACTGGCAACACCATGATCATTCTGTTCCTGCATTTCAGCTACTGATGAGGGAAAAACAACTGAGATCACTGCTAGGCATGAGACAGACAGGTGCTCAGATCCCTCCACGGCAGAGGCTCCCAGTTGTGCTGGCTCAGACAATCCTTTTACACACTCACACTAGAGGGACACAGAAGCTCTATGGACTTAGAGAGTCATACTGAAAAGAGAAGCATTGGTGCACACATTCAGGGAGCTGACACAGGGCACACTACCTAAACTTTGCTGCATCCCAAAAAGATGTTGAATTATGAGATGGACAATAAGCCATATCATGTTTCTCACTTGCTCTTTGTCCAGAATAATTTCTATTTCATATTCCTTTTTCTTCAAGCAAATTTCTTGATAGAAATACTATGAGCTGGGTTATGTCAGGTTGACATATTCTAATAACCAAGACTCCCAGGAACAACTGCAAGGGCTTTGAAGAAAGGTGAACTAAACCAGGCTCTGAATGTTTTCATTTTGTGGCCACTTCTGTAAGGGACGACAAGTGAATAGATACTTTGATGCTGAACTAAGATCAATATAATTTTTCACTCTAGCTGTAACAAAACCACAATCTGGATTATCCAGCCTCTTGGTTTTGACACAGCATTCTGTGGCATATGTCCCACAGTATCCTGATCTGCAGGTAGCATCTGTCTTGAGTTTTGTTCTATTTAATTTGATAAAAGAGGAGCTCATGCAAAGACAACTAATTGGGGAGCTGAATACACAACCTACCACCCACCATGTGTCATTACTGGAAATAACTCCACAAAGAAAACACATTTGAAGCCGAAAACCTAAGACAGCTTTAACTCCTGATAGTATTCTCCTTTTCATTCTCTCTCAGTGACTTAAGATGAATTTCTATGACACACCACACACCTTTTGTGCAGAAGAAATTGGACCTAAAGGCACTCTGAGTAAGGGACCTTTGAAATCCTATAGCTGCCTTAGTGCGGGCTTTACACTGGCTTCAAGAGTAGGACAGCTTGGCAGGAAGATCTGGCCAGGGCACAGATACTTTCCCTCTATATCCTTTGGTGCTATGACACCAAGATGATTATTGAACCAAAAATTTAGTAAAAACCTGCCATGTGTCCCGATAATACACGGGGGGGCAAACATGGATTAACGTGCACAGCAATTTTCTTGCGAAGCCTTCACTTCGTGGGACAAGAGACAGACATGACACTGTGACAGGGGTAGGAAAATAAAAACACAAAGAACCTGGTGGCTGCAATGCCACCTGCCTTTAGCTTCTTGGACAATGACTGAGGTAGAGCTTTATGGCTGTCAGGAAAACTCACTGCCCCAAGCCAACTTCCTTTGTAACTACTGGACATAGTGTTGGCCAGTCCTTGTTCTCTCTCCACAGCAATGACAGACAATCCTCTCAGACATCTGCAGGGCACTGTGTGACTAGGCAGGTTTCACTATGAGGAAATACCAGGTCTTTAGGGCAAAGTTAAAAGTGAGTCCATATCTGGCTTTTCCAAAAAGCATACCTACATACATCTTCAACTTCATCACACTCATTCAGGGCATAGTAGTTCAGACAGACAGACTACTTGGGCATTTATGCTACCACAGCCAGCATGTCAGTACACCTGTGGCTTTAAACCAGCCACTGTTCTGTGCACCCATCCTGACTTTGAAAGCATCACTCACCCAGGCATCCCTGAAATCCTTCTTATTTTGTAACTGCAATTCAGGTCAGATTCCAGTTCATTCTCTTTTGCCCATATCGATTCATCTCAACAGTTCTGTTTTCACAAAGTATTACAGTCAATGTAGTATTTCCCTTTGCTTGTGTTTTTAAATGGTATCAGTGTGGGAGTTTCAGATAGATGCTTTATTGCATTGTCACCTGGAGAATACCACAGCATTCTCCCCCTCCTGATTTACACAGAACAATATGGGATAAGAAGAAACATGAAGCTTTTAGTTTAGAGGACTGTCACTAAATGTCTTTAGAAGCTCCGAGAAGAATAAAGTTATCACCTATTTCTTTTGGCCTTACCATTCCACAAGCTATGGTTGAAGCCACTGTAAAAAGATATCCTTTTCTCTGCAGAGATTTATTTCACTGAGGACCAGTCCCCAACTGCCTTTCACACCTTGAATCATCACTGACATACTGTGGAAGATCTGGACACCAAAAATAACTAGAATCACTCCAAAAAGGACATTATATCTTTGGTGAATTATGCCCTTGATTCTTTATTGCACACTCAAATCCATCTAACTTTGTGTTTAGACACTACTTAGATGTCATATCAATTTTAATAAATTCCTGACAATTGAAAAGGTCTGCATCTTTTTTCACTGTTACCAGTGAAATCCTTGAATGACCTGCTATGAAAAGAGGCTAGTTAAGCAGGATTTTCCATTCTTCACATTACTTAGATACTTGCTCCCATTATTCTGTCTCTCAGTAGTTTCCATAAGTCTTAATATTTCTTTCTCATTTAATGCAATTAGAATTCAACATGCGTCTCATAAATCAAGACAATAAAATCACATCTCACTGTAACTTCTAAGCTGTCACTGAAGCTCAAATTTTCCCCAAATCTTCCTTTTACTCCAATTAACTATGATACGTTTAGTGCTTATTTTCAAACATTAAATGCTTCAGTTCAAAAGTGCGCTAAGCAAGCAGGTAATGTGCAAGGCTTTTTAGCATCACTCAAAGGAAACCCTAAGAACCTGTGACATTCTATTTTCCAGTCGGAAGAAAAACAGACAATTGTGGGTAATTTAAATCAAACTACTTTGTAGATTTTTGAACACCACAATTCTAATTCTGTAGCCATAATTTTCACTTTATAATGTACTTTCCAGAAGCCAAAATGAAAATTTTAAGCATTTTGAATACATGTGGGTGTAAAAATGCTAGCAAGGGAAACATGACTTTTTAACTGATTTCTAGAGGGTATTTCAAAGAGCTGGATTTTTCCATGACCTTGCTTTCACCAAGCAGCTGAAAGCATGAAATAAAAAGAAACGGGACACTGTAGCTTGGTGATCAGTTAAATGATGTGGAAATATGCAAGTTCATAAATGAACATGGTATTTTTTGCAATTAGTTGGAGTTAGGAGAAAACAGACGTTCATCACGTTGACCATTGTGAAAATCCAGTGTGACCAATGCTGTGTGGGCGAGTGTTTGCAGTAGCTTCTAAAGCCTTTTCTTTTGGATATGTTCAGAAACTTTCTGATGTAACACTTTTTTATTGGCAAATGTCAGTTATGCAACCTGAAAGAGTTCACAAGAAGGGGTTAGTTTCGATATATTTCCCTCCACACATTTCTGACTCACACAAAATACCCAAATTAGCAAACATCTTGTTTGCCAAGAAGTTTCATTTCCTGGTCTAATAGACTGTCAGGATTTTCAAAAATCATTGACAAGAGGATCTTAAGTGACAGAGCAGGGGAAGCTCAGTAGCTTTGGATTTTTCCATATCTAATTTCATCCTAATTATTATTCCTGAAATTTTTCAAACTGATTCAGACTTGGAAACCCATTTCCTACCCAGGTGCAGTATCAGGTACTCTCATTTAGAACTGATTATGAATTGTTTGATCCATCATTTTTACTCCCCTATTGGAACATGTTGGTTATTTAGCACTGGACATTCAGGTTTTTCTGGACACTTTTTACCCACATAGGTCTAGTCCAGGCCTCAGGCATCAGGGAACAGTTAGGTGAGAAACTTCATATTCTGCCCAGGGTTGAATGGATATGACTATAATGGACTTTGATATAGCTTTGATATGACAAAGGGAAGGGATGAACAGCAAGTGACCGCACAGACTTTAGGTAAAGCCTACAACCACTTTAACACTCCAGATAAATCTGTGCCTGTGCTATAGTTGCTAGCTTGAATCTCTCCTGGCACTGTTAGCTCTGACCTCCTGTGGTCTTGTATGTATTGTGTACCTGTGAGCCAAAGACATTTTACAACAGCACAAAGTGAATAGCTCATGGTAGCAGTATTTCAGCCGGGAGGACAAGAGACAGAATGAGAGATGCCACATATCTATGAATACCCCAGAGAGACCTCTCACACTGCTATCACTTTATTAATCCGTTAAGCTGTGAAAAGGGGATAACTTCTAGGAAACCCCAGGAGATTCTGATGACCATTAGCAATTCTATAAAATAGGTACAAGCTCTGCTAGCAGCTTTTTACCAAAACTAAACACATACTGTATATTATCTGGAAGTCCAGCTCAGCTTTTTGAGGACAAAGCCACAGAACCACACCATCCTTTCTTCTGCTCACCAACAACTTTTCCTGGGACTTTGCAATCAAGGGGAGCAGAAATGGACTTTCTCCTGCTAGAAGCAAAGCTGGAAAAGGTTGCACAGAGGATATTTTCTATTTGGTTTGCTCCTCACAGTGAAGACTGGAGTCTTCTTTGGTGATGACTGAGAGTCCTCACTAGACAGGCCCACCAGAACAGATGTTGGTTTTGGGCTGCATGAGGGAGCAGGGAGTCTGAGGGCTCCTGCTAACAGATGGTAGAGCAAATGCAAGCCTGCTCTAACCAATGCCCAGGAAATCTCAGCCCCATCCTGGCTTTAGGGGAGGCTGAACATGGTAGTAAAGAAGCACATGGCTTAGGAGTTTGCATGGGAGAAATCAGAGGAGACAGCTTGGCTGAGTCCAAATGGAGCATGCTAGTAGTGTTACTCAAAAATTAATAACAGCTGCCGGAAATCTGGAAGAGGCAGCCAAGTTGAGAAATGCCCTGAGCATCTGCCCTTTCACAACCATGTGCCCAGCACATATTGTGTCTACGCCAGGAGCAGTATTCCCTCCCTGCAAGGCATTACAGTTGGCACGAATGCCTACCTGGATCACTGCCGGTACCTGGCAAGCGTGCTGCAGAGAGCAGTTGTTCTCTGGTCCCTAACCTCACTACACTCACTGAAACCCCTCCAACACTGCCAGCACACAGCCTGGGGGAAGAGAGAAAGTGGTTTATTATTCCCTCTTCTCTTGACTGAATAACACAAGGAACTGAGGAGTTCTTACCATTTTGATGGCACTCATGGCTACACATGGAAATATACAAGCATAAGTAAAGCACTTCTGAGAATTCAGCCCCTCATTGGCTTTGTCTCCTGCAGCTGGTTGCAATGATAAAGCTAGCAAAGTAAGGGGCCATCAGTTCTTTGGAGGGATGAGCCCATGGCTGCCACACCAAAGGCACATGCGTACATGTGTTCCTTGCAGTTCAGACAATACATTCAAACAACTGTTAAACTAGCTGTCTCAGGGAGACAAGTGTGGTAGTCCCAGAAGCATGCACATCAGCTCATGCTAAGCACCTCTTCCTGGGCTGTTAAATGAACCCTATTATTAGAGTCTACAATAGTCTCAACACTCAGGTTAGGTGGTTTAAAGCTACCTTAGATATGCTTAGAAGCTGTGTATTCATGGCAGTGAAGGCATACTCTGAGATTACATGCTGATTACTGCCAGGAACAGGGAGAGAAACATATCATAGCAATAGAAATATACTATCAATTCTGAAGGAAATTCTCCATTTCAGATCCACCCTAACTGACATCCAACAGTCACAAAAGAGACTTCCATTGCCCAAAAAAGCTTGTAAGTGAAGCATATCAGACAAAAAGAAGACAAGGATGAACTGTTGGACATTGGCAACTGGCAGTGGAGGACAGAAGGTGACAACAAGGCAGGAACAAATGTAGATCTCCTGAATCTCAGACATAAAATCTTTCTTCCCATCAGCTCCTCATCACTGTATGTTAGGTTAACAACCCTACATATTAGACTATAGCAGCAGACCCAGAACTGAAAGCTTCTGAATGATCTGCTTTCACTTACATTTATTTTCTTGGTGCATAATTATAAGTGCATCCATATACATTCATCACGTGGACCACTTCTGTTGAATGTGTAGGGCTTTTTTCCAATGAGAAAGCATCACAGGAAGGAACTTTTCCACTTAAAACTATTCTGCTCCAATGAATCGTGGCTGTTATTTCAAAGCTATTTATCGTTTTAACAATATTTTCTCCAGAAGACTGTTTCATTTAGTGATTTGGAATGTAAGGACAATTGTGGGGAATAACCATGGAAGCCGTAAAATCAAAAAGCCACAAAGATTTCAGAACGTATGAAAAGAAACCTATTTTGAAAAATCCCCCAAAAATGCAAAATAAAAGATTCAGATTAAATTCTCTTAGCTGTAGGGCTTTTGCTTGCAATTCATGAGAGCTATGGAATATGCTTCTACTTGACATCAGAAATGCAGATTCAGTGAATTAATTTAAGACAAAATTGAAATCTTTTTAGGCTGTCTTTTCCAACCCTAAATGCAGTTCACTTTTAAAGCTCCTAAATATTCTTTTATGTAAAGCTACTTGAGATACTTTGTATTTTCTGCACTATATACATTCAGTTTTCTTGTATTTAGTTCATGTGATTCATTAAATACAAAGGAAAAGAGTTAGGCAACAACAGAAAAACTGGATAACGGCAAAGGCAAAGTAGTCATTTGCTAATGCAAAAGGACAAATACAACAGAAATGGAAGGAGGTCTCTAAACCATGTTCTGAATTAAGAAGAAATATTTAGTGAACAAATATACCACAGAGATTTCCACATACTGTTTTTTTAGCTGCCATGCACAGCTCTATGAGTATGGGGATTAATTACGAATTGTACTGCCCAAACCACAGCACTTCCCAATGTTCCTTTCTTCTTCCTTAAACATGAAACCTCCATCTATTCTCTCTTCATACTTAGCTCATATCACTTGCTTGTGGACTATTGCACAAGCAGCCTTCCAACCAGGCAGAACAAACAGGCCTGCTCCAGAGCCCTAGTAAGGTGAGGATTACACATGTGTCCCCTCAGCCAGCAAAAGTACAGAATAGCAAATGTCTTTGCTCAGTTGCCAAGAGGCTAAAGAATTGCTGAACCCTGATGTGTAGCTTCATCATACTGAACCAAAATCAACTTACTATCAGCAGAGACAAATTTCAACCTAGCAACCTTTTCTGAAGTTTCAGTAAGTCCTTCATAAACCCACAGGCAATCAGTCCCCTTTTCATTTTTGAAAAGGTGAATTTTGTTGAATCACAAATTGCTGCTTTAAATGTTATGATCAAGTATTGACTTCACTAGTATTTAACACTGCACAAACACATGACCCTGACAAGATTTATTATGTCATCTCTTGACTCTTCTTATATTGTCTGAGAAGTCTGGAAGTGAATAAAGACCAAAAAAAAAAGAAGAGAGCTATCTGTTTCTAATTTGACTGAAGTATGATCACATACTTTAAATATCAAAGGTGCTTTAAGTGAAATCAGCTCCAAAGAACTCAGATGTTCTTGCTTACCCCAAGTGTCGGGGCCTTCTGTCATTCCTTCTTACAGTTAGCCTCTTACCCACTCAGGAGATACAGCCAAGTATTTCTGCATTCCTAAGTGCCAAAAGCTTTAATTCCATTTCTTCCTTTAGTACACTAAGAGGAGTGGCTGCTGCTGCCAAAGTCTGTGGTCACACATTTGCTGTTTGTCCCTTACTCCAGCCCCATGTACTCTATTATGCTGCAGTGCAAATCCAGCTATAGGTCTCAGTTCAGAGAGCCCCTTCAGTGTATTTGTCAGGAGCATGGAGCAGGACTGACTCACCTACCTGCGTGCATAACAAGGATTTGTGCTGTCAAACTCATCAGATGTTCTAACTGGTTGAATGAGCAGAACGCATTTTCTAAGCAAAAATGTGATTTCAACTTAATATTTTTCAGCTTTCAGGGAGAATTTTTGCTTACTAAAATAGTTTTGCCCCAACCTGACAGATGCAGGCTGAAACAAGAGTGTAATTTTCCCACCTGCACCATTCTCCATGGGCAAAAGGGCTGAAGAAAAAGAAACCCAGATGAGCTACTTTAATGAAGCTACAATCCGTAATTAAAGAGTGCTGAACTACAAATGGCGTCTACCCCTCTGTGCAATGTTCAGGGTGGTCTGTGTGCACACCTTTATGTCAGCTATACATATCAGTAGCATGCCATGTGACAGGATGGATCATTGTCCCTTCACTAAAATAAGTGGTAATAGTTTCTGACACTATATTTACATTACACTCCATGTTTTCTCTTCTGTAAAAACATTTCTTCTGTGTCTTCATTTGCAACAGTCCATCAGTTCCTATCAGTTCCCTTTAAGGGTGCAGGATTACTCAACAGGCTGCTCTGCCACTAAGAAATAACAGCACTGGGTGTCTTACATTGTAAAAAAGACATGAAATCTACATGAAGACTTTGAATTTGCAGAACTGCAGTCTGAAAATGATAGTGGCACTAGTACTAATCAAAAAGCTGAAATCTTTCCTAGAATAAATAGACATTGTTCTGGTTACTTTATTTTAATCAGCCTGCTTCAACAAGGAACTTGTCTTATAATTTGTATTTTAAAACCTCATCATCTTCTGATATTTATAATTGATTTTGGCACAGAATCATCAAAAGAATGCAGAACAAGGGTTGAACAACTTTCTTAAAAATATTAGCAGAGCTAAAGTGCATCATGACTATGAAAAAAAAACACAGAAAAACAGGCAGCAGAAAATGAAAGGCAGGTGGATACAGCAAGAAGAGAGATCAAGGTGCAAAAAATATAAATTCAACATTTTAAATATGACTTAAACATTCATCAACTTGTTCTCCTGTATTTTACAGTTCATTCATCTGTGACTTAAGGGTCTGTCGTGGTTTAAGCCTAGCCACGCAGCTGCACTCTCACTTCCCTCCCCTCCTTCCCCCCCCTCCCCAGGAGGGATGGGGAGGAGAATTGAAAGAATGTAACTCCCACAGGTTGAGATAAGAACAGTTCAGTAACTAAGGTATAACACAAATCACTGCTGCTACCACCAATAATAATAATGATAAGGGAAATAACAAGGGAAGAGAATACAATCGCTCATCACCTGCCGACTGATACCCAGCCTGACCGAGCAGTGACCTAGTCCTTCCGGGTAACTGCCCCCAGTTCTACATCCTGGGCATGACGTGCTGTGGTATGGAATACCTCTTTGGTCAGTTTGGGTCAGGTGTCCTCTCTCTGCTTCCTCCCAGCTTCCCCTCCTCCCTGCAGAGCATGAGCCTCAAAAAGTCCTTGGTCAGAGTAAATATTACTGAGCAGCAACTAAAAACATCGGTGTTATCAGTGCTGTTCCCAGGCCGAAAGTCAAAGCCACAGCACTGCACCAGCTACTAAGAAGGAGAAAAATGACTGCTACTGCTGAACCCAGGACAGGGTCACATGACAGCAGGCATGGATTGAATTAGGGAAATCATCTTTTCCAGCTTTAGACTCTGCTTTGAGTAAGAATAGGTAAACAGCATTTCCTCTTTGCTTGGGTTTCCCAGGCTATGCAACACAAATAATGTTAATTATCTTCATTTCTAAGATGCTTTGAGATCTGTGATGTAAAAGTGCTCTGCCAGAGCTTAGATAAGGTGATGTTACAGGCAGTTTTCTCCTTATTTGACTCCTTTTTAGTTTGTATAGGCACAGTGCCAATCTTAGGTACCCTTTTGAAACTCATGTTTCTTTTAAATGATCACAGGTCTCTTGAACGTCTGTTCCCTTTCATTCAGGCCCTCTGTGAATCCCTTGCACGGGTAACCCCTGGATGTCTTCCATGTGCAGTCAACACTACCCCAGGCTGCCACTGAACTGACCAGACTCTATGACGGCCTCTTCACACACTTGCTTGAGGGCAAGCGTTATGTTTTGATCTGTGAAAATGACCTGTGTTGTGCCATCAGACAGGAAATGTGTTTGATTTGTGATTCAGATTTAGTTTTGACAGGGTTGGAACCAGACTGGGTTTTAGAGCAGCCCAGTTCTGAGAATACACATTTTTTAACCAGGTAAACATCCTTCAGATTTGCTGGAGTCTGTGTGCAGCCTTCCCACATTGGCATGGGTCTGAACATAGTAAAGCTCATTCCCATTGGCATGCTCCAGTCTAGACCACCTTCTGTTCTTGGCACACATAATCACTATTTTCACTGCATCCTTATCAGCTTGTTCTTTCAGCAAAGGCATTCTATTTCCCATTAAGTCCTTTTTGCATAAAGTAATTCTTACACCAAGTAGTCTGCCAGGCTTTCTTTATCCTTGACTGACCTTTGCTAGGTTAGTCTGGCTAATGTCCTGTCTATCAGTTCTATTGCTCAGTCTTGTGCTGTTCTTATTGAGGGCAGTGCTTTCTAGGAAGTACAGATACAGCACCACAAGCAGCCACTTCACTCAACTAATATCGTGATGAGATCTAGGCAGTGCCAAAATCTTCAGGTTTGATCTTAATAAGAAGCTGCTTGTACATTTCTGTCTAGTTGCAACACTTCAGTGTTTAAGTCAGGTTCTCTGCCACTCTGCGGATGGGCATGGCAGAATCTGGTGCCTGGGCACAGGTCTTCAGGCCTGGGCACAGGTCTGCAGCAGAGTGAGGACCCACACACCTTGCTATACCAACATGACTTCATTCACACAGTGCTGTGAAGGCTCTAATCAGTACAAGAAAAGTCAGTGGAATCCAGCTCTTAGGAAGTGAACGCCACATTTAAATGCTGTTGTTTTGATGAATTAACTGGAATCCTGACTGCTTCTTTTGCCAAGAAGAAGCAGTACGTTCATAGCACCATAGGATCTGAAAGACCTTTTTGTCTAGCACCTTGTGTCACATAGCCTTGTGAATTTTATCCAGCTATTCATGTACTGAGCACATTACTGTAACTATGGCAAAAGGTTAATGTCTCAGGCTAGCAACAGGCACTTCCAGGGTGTATGTATTGTTTTGAAATAAAAACAAAACTAAGATGTCTAACATAATATAAATGATATCACTGCTGAGAATCCAAAAAGCAAAGTGATCTGCCTTGTTGTATGCTATTCTATTTCTGAACTGACAGAAAAGATATTCATTTCAAGGCACCAAAATGTCTGAAGTATTTAGGAATTGTCGCCTTGAATCAATTCTGGTCTCATATACTTCATCTTCACAGGCATTATTTCTTCCAAATCAATTCCATCTCTAAACTAATTGTTTAAAAGCCATGACTTCATTCCAACATTAAGGGAATATCTCTGGCTCTCCCAATTAAAACAAAAATATTTACAGCAGGGTACACAATTTACACAACAGCATTGACAACAGTAAACGTATCCAAAGGCAGATCTTTCACCTTTGCACATACAATATGCAGCTTTTTAAAGGCTAAAGGGCCTATGTTAGAAAAACATACAGTACCTAATTCAACAAGAGAATCAGACATCATTTATAATTCATGTAAGTATATTGAAGTTTTCCACTGCCATCCAAGAAAGATGGTTTCAAATCTATGGAGTGCAATAAGCTAATATTCTGTGTAGCAACTTCTATCTATCTCATATAGATTTTACTCTGGAGATCATTTCTATACTGAGGTCTTCATAACTACAATGTGCTATATTCAGAACCATCACTTTCTGTGCATATCTATCAGCTTTAATTTGTCAGTTTTGTACCCTGTGTTATTTTCATAAATACTTCAGGGACATAGACTTGTTGAACAGACACAAGATAGAGTTAAATGTAATCTGAGAGTAATCAGAACCAAGAGGAAAAGTTAATATTACAGCTATTTTTATTCATATCCAGTATAAAAAACAAAGAGAAATGAATGATAGCTCTGGTCAGTTCCTCCTGCACTGATGGGCTGATGAAAAACTGTTGCATATAACTCAGCTATTTCCTACAACCACACAATTTAAAAGCCCAACAAGTGCGCTGCTGAGCTAAGGGAAGTTCATTACAGTTCAGCCACAAACAGTTCAGTTCTACTCAAAGACAGACTTTAATTGCATTTGTTAGTATGAGAAATTTGCACGACTGCCTGCAAGGCATCTAACATATCCAAAGCATCTATAGATCCATTTTCAGCTCCTTCAGTTCTCCAAAGCATGTAGTCTCTTAAATAATCCTCTGAAATTTTAGGACTTCTATTAAATGATTGTATCTAATGTATAAAATCCAGTTTTACACTTTAGTAAAAACTCCCAGAGAACTTGATTTCTAATTTTTCTCCATCTCTACAGCCAGTGATAGTATTTAGCCTAGAGCAGAAAAGGGGAGAGATTGCATAATGCATCACAAACAACTTTATTGGCTGTCATACACTTAAATCAGCTTTGTTCTGCACTTGATTAATTTGTGAAGCAGTTTATTTCACATATTGAAGCTGCTTTATCTGTGTGGTTATTAAAACTAAACAGAAGCGAGCATTCATTATTACCTAAAAACAGTGAGTACAGAAGAGGCAGACACTTGGGACCCAAGGAGGTGACATCTTGAAAACAGCAACTTATCAAATTATTGATGCAAAGCACTTGATGACTGTCTTTAAGAGGCAGGGACACAGGCTGTCTAGACATGATCAGATATCAAAGTCTACGAGTTTTGCAATCTGATCATTTTGTTTCCCTTTTACTAAGGTAAAGAGGCGCCTGTCAGTATTTGACAGGCTGCAGACACAATGATTATAACAACAATAAAGAATAACTGCTCTCTGTAGTACTATTATCCTCTGAATAACTTTGTTGGAGGAACTCTGTTGCAGGTTGTTTATTTGTTTGTTTGGTGGTGTGGTTGGCTTTTATCTCTGATGGAGGATAATGTCTGTATATTCTGTGACCATTTGTTACAGCTCCCATTAGACAGGGATTTAGATACAGATCCCAAATTGATCTTGAACCACAGTGGAGAGACTAAGTGGCAACATCCTTAGAAGTTGAATTGGAATATATTCCAGATCTGGCAAATTGTTCTGTTTTGAACTGAATTTAGTGGGTAAAATCTCATTTAACCCTTCATGCGCACTAGAAAATATCTGCAAGCTTCTCATCTCATGATTGTTTAACAGGCTGCAGGCACAATGATGATAACAATAACTGCTCTTTTTAGCAGAAGCCTATGATAATAGATTTTCGAGTGGCACACTAGATATTTAACATATGCCAACAGCAATTTTAGGAACTGTTGTGCGCTTGTTTTATAATTCTAATTCAATATATCTGTCAATGTTGCTTTTTTCCCCCCAGACTTCATGGCTGTGCTTTTGTCAACAGAAAATGGTAATATTTTCCTCTGAGGCAAAACTCAAGGTCAAATGAAAGTTGAGATAGCTAGAAAGCAGAAACTGTGATTATGGCATTTGTTTAGTCTTTTCTTTATACCAGATTGTCTGGGCAGCACCTGCTAAAGTATACGTAGGAACAAATTCTCAACTCAGTATTAGTGTTTGATTTGATTTAGACAATGATTCTGATGTCATTTGGGTGAATACCTATGAGAAAAATAGGATAAGACAGATACTTAATAGGAGATTAAGTGATCCAAAATGAAATGTCAGAACTGTAGTTCAAAGAATTAGAACGTCTTCTGATTCCTGAAACTGAAACTGTCAAAAGCATACTCTATAATTTTATTTTATATTGTCATCTCCAAGCTTTCAAATGTCTCTTAAGCAATAGCATCATATGATGCTGCATTATGACATTTAAGCCTCTGGGTTAAAATACCAAATCTGCATTCAGTCATGCTGTCTCATACCCTGATGTTAAGTCACATGCAGAGATTTTTAAAGGCTTTAAAACCAGACTGTGCCCAACTGCTATTTATCACTAGGAACTGGATTTCTAACTTGAACTGCTATGAAGCCTGATCATCATACTAGTGAATCAATTTCCATATTGCAAAAATATACTGTTGCCTGTTATCAAGAGGACTTTAGACATTTACCACCAGTAACCATTTTTCATAGGAGCCAGTGCAAACTTCTAGTAGAAAATCAGAAAACTAACGGGAACAGGCTTGTCATAGCTCACCTTCAAAAAGTATTTACCATTTCTTGGCTTCAGAAGACTTTGGGGGTTAATAAAACAGTTTGTGCAAAATCAGTAGCCTGTTGTGCTGAGCATCAGATGCACACACAGTAGTAAAATGTTCTTTTCCTTACAAAGTTAACTACGTAGATAGATCAGAAAACATTGTCCCATTTCAGAGCAAGAAAATCAAGGCCATTGTCTGAAAACTGCAGCAGAAGCAGGAAGTAAATCCACTTCTCCTAAATGGGCACAAATCATCTTTCTTTTGCACGAAGTCAGTGAAGGAAAGATGGAAAAGCTGTGAAGATTGCAATTATTTAGGCAACTGGGGTAGCATTGAGGATAAGGGCCTGCAATCTTAGCATTCAGGCCAAAGGTTGGCTGCTCCAAAAGCTGTATCCACTGAACCCATGGATGGTTTGTGGGATCAGAGCAGAAGCCTGTTGCTTACAGTCTGAAATATGATGTGGTCAACACTCCTGCACTGATAGTGAACTGGATTCTTAAACCTCCATGGTTGCTATGTCTCCTATCCAGGGAATCCATACATTCAGATACTTAATGGTGCAATGGACTATGTCTAATGCAGAACAGTAGTGAATCCCTGACTCATGCACAGTTGGGGCACCATGGCCTGGTTCACACAGAACCACAGATGTCAAATATGCTCCAGCCTCTGCCAGGACTTCAGACTTTGAAGTGATGAACCACACAAATGATGGGAAAGCTCAGGGCACCAAACTGAATCTAGTCCCAAGTAATGCCCCAGCCACACAGTGGGCAGATGAAGAGGCTGCAGCCCCAGCTACCCCAATACGCTGCTCCACTCCCACTGTGCCAAATAACCCCCTCTAAGGGGGGTTATGATTATGACTATGATTATAGTCACCCACAGAGTCTGTAAAATTGCCTAACCCAGTGAGGGCTGAAAGACAAACTTTGGTGAATCTTGGTGTGTTTGTGTGTTTTATTAAGCTTTTGTCTGCACACCTGAATTCTCAAATGCTTTTGAATTCTGCCCTTCCAAGTGCAGTGCTGCTTGACCAGCCTTTAGGTAACTGGGATTCTTACTTAACCAAAGGTCAGCCATGTCAGTGCCCGATCTTCTTCTCTCCTTCTTACTCCACAGCCTCAATTCACTAAGGATTACTGATAGCTCCTGAACTCTTGATCTGTATTATGAATAATGACAGATAAGCAGGTAGCATTACTAGGCTGCCCTATATCATCCTCCAGAATCTGGTGAACTTTTGCTTAGGTCAGTAGAAACACTTAATGAAAAAAGAGCCTTTGTCCCTGCAGAAGTCTTCACCTATTAACCCCTGTTTACTAAAAAATGCATGTCTAACTCCAAATGGGAGGGTTTACTATACAAAGTTTACAAGACAAATGAGTCATTACTTTAATAGTTAGTTAATAGCATCGCACACAACTGACCAGAAATGTCAATTACTAGGAGAAGGGGCACAGGGTACTTTGTGTAATCACAACCATTGCTCAGGGGCACCTAGGGTTGAGTCTTTCTGACAACATCTACAACACTCTAATTGAACTGCCTGAGCATAGAGGAATTGCTTCACGCTACTGCAAAATAGCTAGCAGAATTACAAAAATGGGGTATCAGAAAAAATGTAGTGTATTTTCAAGCTTTTGAAATGTCACACTCCTGGGCTCCAATTTATCTGAGTTACATTGCAACATTACAAATAGCCAGCGAGTCTTAACAGGGCTATTTTTCACAATGGAAATACTTTCCTAAATGCTATTTTAGTTCAGTAATGATTGTATAGATCTGTTTATTATGCATTTGTATTTTCCCCTAAATAATACCATACTGTTGCAACATAGTAAAACAGAAGAAAGTGTGTAATATTAATGGGGCCAACTGCTTGCTTCAGCGTAAAAATATTTTTGACTTCAGGGAAGAAAAAAGATGGAAAATAAGGGAAAAAAACTCATAAGAAATCCATAAAGAAAACAAAGAAATCCTTCAGCTATTTTTCTAATTTAGTACCACTTCCACTTCTATCTGTTGTCTTCAGGATAATGGCCATTATGATGATAGTGAAAAGATTACATTGATTGCAGAGTGCCAGGGAAGCTATATTAAAGGTCAATAAGGAAAAGTGGTATATATCTCTGCTGGAG
This sequence comes from Pezoporus flaviventris, assembly GCF_033815535.1. Classification (NCBI taxonomy): domain Eukaryota; kingdom Metazoa; phylum Chordata; class Aves; order Psittaciformes; family Psittacidae; genus Pezoporus; species Pezoporus flaviventris. The sequence goes on from NW_026892569.1 coordinate 5,644,358, forward strand.
CTATGATTCAGCCTCTTGAGACCACTTCTTAAGATATTTCCATTGTTTTCTGTTGTACGTGGAAGCACGCATAAGCTGCCACTTTTAGAAAAGCACAGTTCAAACCACAGGGAATCCAGCTTCTAAATGCTTTAATGCACCTGTGTTGTACAAGTTCAACATCATCAAAGAAACTATTAGGGATGGAAGTCCCGGTTCTTGGAACGTTCCTTCATTAGCCCTAAGACAGCTGATCTTGCTGATATATGTCCTGCACCTGTCTAGGTTTGCTGGCTGTAAGGGCTGAACTTGGAATTCATAGCCCAAATGCATACACTAGTGCTAGAGCAAAGATACGTTGCTACATATCTGGCTAATCCTCAGCTTTCTGTGGTTTATGCATCTCTTAGAGGCATGCAGCAGAATATCTCATGACATACACACATCTCAGTTTGACCACTGAACAGATGTTCTCCATGGTACTAGAGACTACAGCAGTGAGTATTAACTCATCCAGCCAAGAATGACATTGAACCATTTACACCTATGCATCTAGAGCACCATTTCTTCTTGCGTTTGTCCTGGAGTTATTGAATAACAACTATTAATAGTAAATTAACATGCAATTGGCAACAGCCAACTGATTGTCTTAATAAACTATCTGCATGCCCCTTTTATTACTGAGCAAACTGCAACTCCAGAAGGTGAGGATTTGATTTCAATGGAACCTCTACTGCTCCAACTTTATCCTTTAAAATATGTGCACACTGCATACAGGTACTTTCCTGATGCCAGGATTCACAGATAGAGTTAACACTTTCTAATTCACTGGAAACTGCACATCTGTCTACAAATGGGTTTAAAGTTATGTTTTTCTTGGTGATCAGTGAAACAAGAAGGCAGTTCCTACTCCTCGCTTAGTGTAGTTCTGTCTCTGACCCAATCAAGGAATGGGATAAATTTTCGTTGGACACACAATGGATCCTGCTTTCCTGCCAGCTCAGCTCAGCATTGTCTATCTGAGGTCTCTGTGGTATAACGACAGTAATACCATGTACCTTCTACAGTCCTAGAAAAAAATGCAAATAGACTAAGCCAAACGGTGGCTTAGTCTATTCTTGATCTGAATCATATCTGAGGAAGTCAGCATCACCTACAGAAGGAATCTAAAGGAAAGCAACAAGTCAAACTCCCCTTAAAATTGGAGGGTATGGATACCCACCCACTATGTCTAAAAGTCAAACTTCTCTCACAAAGGGAGGTTTGGGAAATCTTTCCATTATGGTTCTAAGTGCCCATGACTTTCTAACAGAAAGAGTTGTTAAAGGAACAGCTCTGCCACTTGAAAAAAAAAAAGGTTGTTTTTCAAAGAATTAATTACCACCAGCTTGCTTGGCAGTGAAAGCAATGGAAAATAGTCAGTGTGTTTCATGTAACAGCAAATGGAAGTGTTTTAGGACTCCTGAGCCTCCCCCCTCATGTCACGCAGAGGTGAGCAGAGACTAAAGAAGTATTTTTTATACTGTAACAAAAAAAGTTTAAGTACTAATAACTATTGTTCATTCTGTTGGCAGGATTTTAGTACAGCACCACACTGCAACCTGGAGAACACAACATTTATGCTTTATATGAACATAAAGCAATCCCATCCATATATTCTAAACATATGTCTTGGCACAGAGTACTCTGCTGGGTGCACATGTCTATAAACTGGACCCTTTAAAATAAACTCTGGGAAGCTTCCAGATTAATTAGCAAATAAAACACATGGAAAGTAGTTCAGTCCATAGTTTTGTATGTGAATAACATTCTCATAATAGCTTAATTTTATTTGTGCTTTTAAGCTACATGTTAGACATAGGTTGAGGAATTACCATTGTTGCTACAGGGAAACGGTGGGCTCAAGAGGAATCTTAGGATGAGCAAAAGCAGGCTAGAAACCACAAAACCAGAATACTGCCACATGCAGAAGGGCAACCAGAAGTTATTAGTTTTCTAACATACCTTCCTAAACTAACTTCTTTGTATTTGTGACTTCTCCCTCTTGTTTTGCAAAGGGGGAATATCTCTCTGTAGCACAAGGGAAGCAGCTAAAGTCAGGACTAGGTAAGGAAACATGCAGAGGAAGCACTGAGCTGCAGGATCGTCTCACAGCTTTGAGCTTCAGAGCAGAAAGCTTATATTATTCAGAGGGATGCTGGGGTTGGTATTCAGCAAACACCAGCCTGCTCACACTTGGGAAGCTGACAGTTGGGACAGTGAACAGGTCTTGTTTTCAGTGCTTGCTCATCTCTAGGGACGAAGGCTCTTCCCTGAGTGACAGTACCAGGACTTTGCTTAAGTGATAATCTGACCAACAGGGGAAGCTGTTTAAACAAATATGTGCTACTGAAGAAGCCCAAAGGAATCACACTTCTTTGCCCTTTTACCTACTAGCATTGAGGGTTAGTACACTTCTATGAACACTAGCATCCTAATCCTACCAGAAGAACTGATGCTTAACACCTAGGGATTTTTATTTCTTTGATCATACAAGACAGGTGAATACTTCCTATCCTAAGCCAAATCCTCAGCCTACAAACCAAGATTCCTACAGGAGGATATGAAGCATAATGGCACCTTGAAAAAATCTTGTTGTGATAAACAGACCAAGTTTAAACCGTCCAATTGCCCATGCCAGCTAAATCAGTGCCAACCAAATATATAACCCATCTTCCACAAAGTATTCTTTTAAGTAGGAATGTTACTGAATGTTAGAGGCTTCCTTTGTTTCTTTTTCTTTTCAACAAATCTGAGATTCTGCATTTTCATTCACCTCACAAAATCTAGAGGATGAGCTAAGAAAATCAGCCATGATAGAGACTGTATACTTTACCTATCATTTGATGGGAAAGACATTGATATTTGTTTTATTAAACAGTGCATAATTAAAAGTCAATATGCAAGAATGCGAAAGAATCTGTGTAACTAGTCAGTTTTTTTTTTCAATGGCAATACCTAATTTATAGGAAATCAGTGATAACATGTTTGTTTTCAACATTATCTGTAAAATTATTTGCATATTACAAAAATAAACCCATATGGCTTTGCCTTAGCAAATAAACATCCGTTGGCAAAGTTCACAGGAAGGTGATCCAGCTTAGGCACTGAACTGAGAAGTGCTATTCAGGGAAGATAAATTATAGTTTACTTCTTCAAGTCTCCAGCACATTGTGCAGAAATGAGTTTAGTTCCTTTGAGAGTATCTGTCATATCCAAGCAGGGAAGAATACCTTAATAGGCCGTGCCCATTTCATAATGCATACAAGATAGATGTCTCCAGAGGAGGGAGAGAAAGAGTCTTATGTTAAAAGTTTCTGAGTACAAGCTTGCTAAGAAAGTTGGCGAACAGTTATAGAAACTAATCCACTCAATGAATTAGTAGTGTTTGTTAGTAAAGCACCACTGGTGTGAAATCATTTCATTAACTATAACGATATACATGCTACACCATGCCCTAGTCTTCATTTGCTCTAGCAAGTATAGCAGCCAGATTTTGAAAGTCTGACAAGAGTCAATGAGTGGCAACTACACAAATCAAAGGAAACAAAACCAGTCGTTCTAAGGATTTTACTTCCAAAGGAATTTAAAAAGAAATGGTACCTATTAGGCATAATGCCTGACAGGTGCATGTAGGAGAATAACAAAGAGAATCTACAGATTGAAATGGGATACTTCCAAACAGTTTGAAATGCCTGAAAACATTTCCAAAAGGATTTGTTTATGCCAAGAAAAGCAGTCTTTTTTCCATTGTTGCTCAAGGTGCCAGGCATAGTCTGAGCTCACAGAGACAGGGCACAAAGCCAAACCCAACCGGCTCCTGTTGTGGATTGGAAACAAGCTAAAAAGCCAAGCCTGATTTACAGAGCTCTGGCTGAGATCTTGATCTGAACCTCCCCACTGCCTGGGTCAGTCTGAAATCAGACTCTTTGCTCTGGACCTCTCCTGAGCTTATCTTGGCTGAATAAAATTCTTTTTTTTCTCTCGTTTGTTCTTCTGAGCAGAAGTGAGGGGGTGATTTGACATGCAAACAGCACAGCTCTGCAGCAGCAAGCACATGGAAGATAAGAGACATACTGCTGTAAAGTAAGCACCAGAATTTGTTTGCATTTTGAGCAAGGACATAGCTACTGAGTGTGCAGTGTTACAGCACTGGGCTAATGGACCAGATCTCCATTGGGAAGAGGCTACAGAGATGGAAGGAAGATGGACCCCCTTCAACTCCATGATTCCTTTCACATTTCTCTTTACTAGGCTGTAGGACTGATGTGCTGATACTACAGCACTGTTGACCTGCCATAACAAAATTTGAGCCTGAAGCACTTCCCAGACCTGCCCCGGTTGTCCCTAAGTGACACAATTAAATGCAAGCTTGCATTCAGGACAGGCAGTGTTTAAATTCTGTATCACAAACATCCTAAACCTACTCTAGAAAAAACAGTTTTCCTATGTGACCATAGGTGGGCAGAAACCATTTCTGAGACATGTTGAATCCACACACACTTGAGCTTTGAAATTCTGCTGCCTGGGGCTGAGGCATAAGGTGGGGAGAGAAAAAGAGAGTCAAACGAGATGCCTGATTGCCCACGTATAGAGCAGCGGCAAAGCATCAGCCTCAACATCTGTCCTCCCTTCTTAGCCTTCTGTATACCCTACAGAAGTTTACACTGAGCTGCAGTAAATTGCTCACATTTGCCCCTTTCTCATTTTCCCCCACCCAATGTCTGCAGTTACACCATCCCTTGAAAAGACTTTGAAAATCTTCCAGTCATAATAAAAGAGGAAGTAAATTATTATTTCCCCAGCACAAGAGCAGAGGAAGCATGCTGCTTTGCTCTGTGGGTCGTGCATGTATCTGTGCTCTCATTAAAGTTACAGTAGAAATTTCACCCTGCTGAAGTCAACAGGAGTTTGGCACTGGATCTTCATCCTCTGCAGATCACTCTACTACATCTTTTGAAAGCACTGGCTAGTATCTCAGCTCCCCCAAGCAAGCAGAACCAGGAATTTCTAGTTTGAAGGAGATGATCTTACAGATGGATTAAGAGGTTTTAGTAACCCTCCACCTTATTTCAGCTAGGATAGCTTAGCAAACTATCCTTCACATTACATGAACAAGAGCCCTCATCCACTTGCACAGTGACTGCTTGTAGCCTACTGCCCACAAAGATGTGCAAGAGCTCAGGGATAAAACACTCACCACCTCTGCGTCAGCAGGCATCCACTGCTGTGTTAGGCACATCCCCTGCTCATGCAGTGGCATGCTGACTTTGGGCACACGTCCCAGTAAAGACCACACAACCTCTCACCACCGCCTGTGTGCAAAGCCTCTCAGCTGCAACACAGTCCGTGTGATAGCCCTGTGAGTAGGTGCAGCTGAACACCATGATCTGCAGGGATTGTTATGATTTTCCCATTGTATACAGCTGCTCATGCAGCAACATTTAGAGAAAAGATTCATTGAAATAATTTTTCACTCTCTGGGCTTCTTTCAAAGCTGGATTTCTGTCTTAAAGGTTCCCAGCCCTGTAAGCTGACCATCTTCTCATTCCTTGTGTTTTCGAGACACCAGACATTTGAAAACACTTGGAAAATATGGTGGATCTCTGTGGAACATTCTTCTTATCTGCAAACACTCAAGTGCTTAAAAGAAAGTATTTTTCAAATGTGTGCAGCAGTGATTTGGCATCTTTATGTTAAAATTAACTAATTTTATGGTATTACCTTCTGGCTGCTGCTCATGACAATTTAGATTTTGCAGTTACAGCCCATTATAAAAGAGAAGGGCTGCAAGAGGGTATTAACAGCCTATTTAGGATATAAAGCATAGTGCAGTACACAGATTTAAATTCAGGTGCAGTATAAGGTCAGCCTTGAATTGTATGTATAATATGTTTGTCAGGCACCCCATGTGTAAAACTGACAGCTCTAACCTAGTTGCCACAGGCTGTTTTATACAGTTGGGAATATTATGTCTCTTTGACTTCAGTGATGTACACTTGAAAAGAAAATTGTTTCATTTTGAGGAAACTTGGAAAGCCAGAGCCTCCTACAGTAATGAAATACAACATAAACTTTCTAGTTAAACAGGCTATTTGGAATTAATTAACATCAGCTTATGCCACAATTACATGAGATGCATACCCATTAATAATAAAAAATAATAATGAAGCTTACATGATCCAGTTTTCTTTTTGTATAAATTTGACACATGTCAAGTCTGGCTTTGCTCTGCCCCATTGGAAACGTGACCTGAATGCTTTCAGCACTTCAGATTCCAGTGAGCACCTGGTGCATGTCTCTGTGATCCTGAAGTGCACACTGCATCAGGGTGAGGGATCAAGTGCTCACTGCTAACTTAAGACACAAGTTGTTTATCACCATCTTGTGGAGCTGTGGTCCTAACTTTTCCTATAGCAGAGGCAATGCTCTAGTGGAAATCATTTGAATTTAAACACCAGACCACTTCTCATCCACAGCAATCAAGCCTTTCAGAAAGGACAGTGGGAAAAGAAAGAGTAGCTTTTAGAAGGCGCATGCTGATGAAGAAAATGAGGCACACAGTAGCACTTCAGCTTGCCAAAGTCATATAATGGATGTGGGATAGAACTGTTTCGAGTCAACCTCTTCAGCAGAAGCCCAGCCTCTCACACCACATGCAACCACCAGACTGAAATGGGAGAGGAAACAATTTACAACAATTGCAGAAATGACAAAGGTGTAGGCTCTGAAAGGATGGGAACTGACCAGCATTAGGATACTATCCCTTCCTTATGACCTACAGCTTTCTTCCAGAGAACAACAGTGCTGTTTTCAATCATTTCTCACTCGCCTTCTCAGAAGAAATGAAGGATAATTTATCAGGCCATTGCACAATGAAGTCCAAATCTTCACAGAGCGGTCTGAAGACAGCAAAGTTTTTTATGAGGACTCTTGAGAGCTAGATTCTCCACTGGTGTAAAGCAACACTCAGTAATGTCAAACGGAACTACGCCAATTTACATCGCCCGTGGATTCTGCAGCTTTATTTCTTACATAAGTGTTCTCAGTATCTTTCAGTCACCTCCCTAAAAGGTACAATTCAGATCGAATATTTATCATCCTTCTATATTTCTTATCTTCACTTTAAATTGGAAAAGAAAATAACAAGCTCTCTGCAGAGTAATCAGTTGCTATAGTAAACATTACTTTAGCATACAATGCAGTACTTATCTCTGTTCTCTTTAATTAAATCTGCACTATACACTGTCATTTGTCTATGCAGAAAAAGTGTTCTTCTCACCAAGCAGAAACTTTAACTCCACTAATTAACTCTTTGGTTTTAGAACAAATCAGGAAAGAAGTTAAATGAGCCAGATTTTCCTCAGGCAGTTTTCCTATTTCTCATGTTACTGCAGACCAGTCATTTTTGTGCCTCAGCACAGTTGTAATGGTGGAAAAGATACTTATACTATGTAAGAAAATCACTTCTGTGGGCCTCATTTATCTTCTAATGATAATGAATATTCCAAACCTAAAGTTTAACTGAATATATGAGTTTTTACATTGGGAGAATCACATGTAGGCACTATGTACTAGTGAAGGGCAAAAGCATGAAGAAGATACTCAGAACAGATATAAGACTGATGATTTCAAACATTTAGGTGAATGAATATTTGGGTCTGAACTGCTACTGTGTAGAGATATATAAAATAAGTATTGGTGTCAGTTACAGGTCATTTGCTCAAGTGGTCTAAATCATGGAAAGGTTCTGCTACCTCAGAGCAAATGGTCAGGCTTGTATCAGCAAAGTCTCTTGTCCTACAGTCTGAAAAGAAAGGCAGTATGCTGTTTTGGGAATGTCTCCAGCAAAAATGGAGCCAAAGGTAAGTTTGAGAAAGCACCTGGAAAGGAATTTTAACTGAAGACTTCAGCTGTTTAATAGAAGTGAGAATGCTCAGATAGTGAGCATTAGAAATGAGATGCTCAGACAGCAGTATGTAACAACATTGAAGAAAGACTTCTTCAGTGAAGCCTTTCTGCTCCAGTTCAGAGAAGCAGACCCAATAGTGCATCACTGTGCTCAGCTACTTAGCCCAGAAGCTGCACTGAAATCAATGGTAATGAACGATGCCTCTAGTGATTATTCATGTAGGTTTAGGACCTACTCTGCCCCAGGTATGTGCAGACCTTGGTTTGATATTATCCTTGAAGCATAGTTTGTTTCTGAGCTCATGGATTCCAAATGCTGTGCTAGATAATGACTAATCCAAAATTAGACGATTAAAAGCAGTAACAACAGTTTGTAAAATATTGCCTGAATTTTTGTCAATGCACTTCGCAGATATGATGTTTTCTGCTTGTGTAACACTTAAAACAGTTCAGAATATACACTAAACTCTACAAAGTTAGTGTATATTCTTGGTACAAAGACATGGAAAACATTGTGTTGTTTCACAGTTCTGTGGTAGGGCCCATGGGCACCGATCTAATTTTGCTGCATTGCAACAAGGCATCTAATATCACAGCACAACCTACAATTGAGCAGGAGTTAGAGCAGCCACCACAGTACCAGTACAACCCTGTCATTTCAATTCTTTACGCTTTTCTCACCAGCAAAGTCTCATCTCCCCAGTCTAATAGTGTCAGCTAATAACCAGTAACAGTCTCAACAATGGAAAATATATGGAAAGCGAAAGGAACAGGCTGGAATAAGGAAACAAAAGCTCACATTCTTGATCCAACCACAAGTTGAGGGACTGGGACAAGAAGGGCATAAAACAGTCTTCTGATTTGTAATCTGAAGTTACATCAGGAAGCCAGAATGTTCAGTCTTCAGAGTGACATTGCTTAAAAATTACATCTCTGTTTTAGGATGATAAAACTTTAATGAATCAAAGAATGAAAACCTCTTGGGTTCAAAAGGTCACACCTCAACTGAACTGACATATGGATGTGCATTTTTTTGGTTTCCATGCCATTTTCCACAAATAAATAAATAAATAACAGGAAACTATCCAAAATACAGGTTTTGACTAGTAATTTGAAATTTCCTTACACAAATGGATTATGGTGTACTTTAGAATTAGCCTAGATGAGTTTACAGGGATGTTACAAAAGTTAACAGCAAATCCACACAGCACACCAGGACTCTCTACTCATGAGAGATGCCATTTACCGTATCAAATTCTACTGGTACTTCTATTTGTGCAAACCATCTATTTGTGCATCATCTATTATTGGAGTAGTGCCCAGGAGAAAGAAGATACTGTAACTGATAGGCACAATGGACAATAGAGTGGAACCTCCTTGGAAAGATTTCATGTGTAAGATCTCTTTCATTAAGCATCTCTTTGGCCTACCTTCTCCTTTTCTCCCTTACCAAGAAGTTTAAAGGAGAAAGAAAAATATCCACCCTTTGGAAACCACACAGATGTAGGAGCTCTGCAACCTGTGTGTACCAAATTGTATTTCCAAGCAATCTGTTTGGCCAGTAACGGAATGAAGCAACCCTACACTACCTTTTCTTCAAGGACCTCAATGTGCCATAGAAACATAACTTAATTAAACCTCATAACACCTGGAAAAAGCAGGGAAACAATCCTTGATTATGTGTCCTAGAGAAGGAGCCAGGGCTACTGTTTAACAGTAAATTGTAGCAGTATACATTTGTGAAGGGATGCAAAGGGAAAGAATTAATATGTCCAATAAAATACTGAAGGGAATTTAATTCAGACATATCCTTTATTCTTACAAAAATGGGCCCCAAACCCCTCTATTATTCATAGGTACTCAGGGCCTATTTTATCTCCCATCAGCTTCTCCAGAAGGCAATGCTGACTGCTACTGAAGCATAGCTTCTGCACCAGCTCATGGACAGGAACTCATTATTCTAAAATCAGTTAGACCTTCATTTCGAAATGTGAACTGCACCAGATGATTTTTTTTAGCTATCTTACTCTGTAAGTTGCAAAACAGATTCTCGTCTCAGTGACAGCACCTCTTTTTCAGTGCAAGAACACTGGCTTTGCACAATGGAAGTGGTGATTAGTATCAGCCTGTTCAGACTAACACTTGATTATTGTCCATATAACCCTTATGTAGATTCACTTCAGTAGCTAAAATTTCACAGTAATCTGGAAAAAATTGAAACAAAACCAGGCTTCTTCATGAAGATCTAGACTATCTTCATATTATTCATTCTTTGCAATATAAGGTGAGAAACTATACGATCTCTTACATAAAAAACATATTTAATTGTAAACTGTGTTGCATATATATAACCATGTTCTCCAGCTGCTAAAATTATTCTCCAATGATGCTAAATAATATTCCCTGCCATTTTTATTTAGACAGTATATTAAACTAATAAATTTGTTGGCAAAACATTGCATAATGGAAAAGGAAATAAGTTTATTTTTCTAATAACTTCCATGGTTTTTAATCAGTTCAATGTGAATTCAATACAGCCAATCTGCTCTTGGTACTGCTTCCCTTATTGAAATCAATTCTTCAACAGGGAAGGCAATAAAAAGAAAAAAGACAATGTAAATGTCTGTTTTACAATCAATGGAAATAATTCCATAGTCCACTTCCATTTCTGGGAAACAGACTGACTTTGGGCTCTGCCTTCACACTTGTGCAAAGGTAAAAGTTCTCTCTCAAACAAGCACTCAGAATCACGCAGCTTTGGTACCCATGTGTGCAATTCAGAGCCCAGCCAGCTATCACATCTGGACAGTCATCACATCTGTGTCTTCTGCTTTCAGTATAATGATGGCAAAGTTTTCATGGCTTTCCTCTGGGTTTGAAAACTGGTACACAGTGGCTACCTAAAGCACTGCCAATGATTTCTTCATCTCCTATGGCAGTCTCAAAAGTAAATGCAAAATTCTCACTTAAGTTCGTAATCAAAACCATATGAATTCTAGTACTTCTGTTTGTGATTCGATCAGAAACTACATAAAACAGTGTAATACAATATACACAAGAAGTAAACAGCTTTCACAGTTCCCTATTGTTGGGAAAAACAGTCAGTTGTTGGCAATTTGATATGATGATGCACTACAATTTTCAATGACCAAAAAGCAACAGATCCACTCAGGTAACTACAGGACTCAATGTAATAACTGTTGAATCACAAGTGATGAGAGAAGATGTGCTGCCAAATTTCATGCCTGTCCAGTTACATCCCCTACATTTTTATAGAATGATTTACAAATAGCCACAATTATTATTATAAAGATAATCCCATACCACAGCAAAGAAATTAAAATGGAAATTCTCTGAGGGATGGCATCAAGCACTGTGATTGATGCTTTAAACATGCAATGGTAACAAATTTTCTGGGACAACATGACTTTAGATTGCTGTAGGACTGATTCTGAGGGTTTCTGACATTGTCCATGTAGGCCTGAGAATGGTTGAGAGAAATTATATTCACTGTATGGGCAAAACATTATTTTACAGTTTCAGGTTCAGGATCTTGTTCTTTTGCTTCAGGATTTTGCCATTTTGGAAATACCCTGTATGACGGTTTATTTTTAAAGGTCCTAAAATGAAAATATTCGCTTGCATAGGAATTTAAAAAGCAAGTGCTATCTAAAGAAAGTAGTTTACTTCATGATAAACACTTTAGCTGAACTTTATAATTCTTCATTCCTGTGGAGAATATAATATTCTGGATCTCTCTCAGGAAGGATTTATTTCTTATTTTATGAGCAGAGTTAGCATTTGCTTTTCTACACAAGACATCTGCCTTCTCATCCTCTTCTCAATGCCTGGATCTCAAACAGCATTTTGTAGTTTACATCATCAGTTTGCCCTACACCATTCCCACCAGGGAAAGGATGTTAGCCCTTCCTTGCACTGAAGATAACGTGTCGGTTCTTTACAGTGATTAAGAAAAACAGAAGTATCAAATGGAGTAGATGTGTCACAACATTCATGGTTCAGATACAATCATTACAGGAGTAATGTGAGTAGGATCTGGCTGGCTCTGGAGCTGTAGGATACTAAAGTGTAAGCCAGTGTGCCCTGTCTTTAGTTTGCTAATGGGGCATAGCAGAATAGTATTGATTCTCCTTCGATGCTTCCTTCCTCCCCTATTGTCTCAGACTGTTCCAAATCAACAACTGGAAAAAGGGAAATATAACCCCCATTTTCAAGAAGGGGAAAATGGATGACCTGGGGAATTACAGACCAGTCTCACCTATGTGCCTGGCAGAATCTTGGAGCAGATTCTCCTGGAAGGCATGCTAAGGCACATGAAAATCAACAAGGTGCTTGGTGACAGCCAGCACGGCTTCACTAAGGGGAAATCCTGCCTGACCAATTCGGTGGCCTTCTATGATGGGGCTACAGAACTGATGGACAGGGGTAGAGCAGTTGATGTCATCTACCTGGACTTGTGCAAAGCGTTCGACACTGTCCCACACAACATCCTTGTCTCTGGAGAGACATCAATTTGACGGATGGACGGACCACTTGGTGGATAAAGAACTGGCTGGATGGCCGCACACAAAGAGTTGTGGTCAATGGCTCAATGTCCAGCTGGAGACCAGTAACGAGTGGTGTCCCTCAGGGATCGGTGTTGGGACCGGTCTTGTTCAACATCGCTGACATGGACAGTGGGATTGAGTGCGCCCTCAGCAAGTTTGCCGATGACACCAAGCTGTGTGGTTCGGTTGATATGCTGGAGGGAAGGAATGCCATCCAGAGGGACCTTGACACACTTGTGAGGTGGCTGATGGCAACCTCATGAAGTTTAACCATGTCAAGTGCAAGCTCCTACACCTGGGTCGGAGCAATCCCAGGCACAGATACAGGTTGGGCAGAGAAGGGATTCAGAGCAGCCCTGCAGAGAAGGACTTGGGGGTGTTGGTTGATGAGAAAATGAACATGAGCCAGCAGTGTGCGCTTGCAGGCCAGAAAGCAAACCGTATCCTGGGCTGCATCAGAAGTAGTGTGACCAGCAGGTCGAAGGAGGTGATCCTGTGCCTATACTCTGCTCTCATGAGACCTCACTTGGAGTATTGTGTGCAGTTCTGGTGTCCTCAACATAAAAAGGACATGGAACTGTTGGAACAAGTCCAGAGGAGGGTCACAAGGATGATCAGGGGACTGGAACATCTCCTGTATGAAGACAGGCTGAGAAAGTTGGGGCTGTTCAGCCTGGAGAAGAGAAGGCTGCGTGGAGACCTCATAGCAGCCTCCCACTATCTGAAGGGGGCCTGTAAAGATTCTGGGGAGGGACTCTTCATTAGAGACTGTAGTGATAGGACAAGGGGTAACGGGTTAAAACTTAAACAGGGGAAGTTCAGACTGGATATAAGGAAGAAGTTCTTCACTGTAAGGGAGGTGAGGCACTGGAATGGGTTCCCCAGGGAAGTTGTGAATGCTCCATCCTTGGCAGTTCAAGGCCAGGCTGGACAGAGCCTTGGACAACATTGTCTAATGTGAGGTGTCCCTGTCCATGGCAGGGGGGTTGGAACTAGATGATCTTAAGGTCCTTTCCAACTCTAACTATTCTATGATTTTATGATTCTATGAAATCACCCAGAAAATGCAGCTCCAGTAGCAGAAACTTCACAGATGTCAAATCCAAAGCAAGAGATAACAGAATTAGCTGCATCAGCTTTACACAAATGAAGACTCCCTCTAGCACAAGCTGAATTCTCCAGGTGTCAATCTGGCCAGTTAACTTAATTTTGTACTGACTGAACTTAATGGACTGTAAAATCTATTTCACTATAAGCAATTCTTACTCAAACGTATAAGGTAAAAATAATTTCTTCTCCCGTTCTGAAGCCAACACCAAAAGTCAAATGACTTTCTTTGCAAACTGGTCACACTCTTCTCTTTCTCAGTGTGATGCCACCTTCTCCACTTGGGACAATGATATATAAACAATTTCTGAAAAATAGTATAGAAGTATGATAAACAAAACCACTCCTGCTTCCTCTCCAGTGTATCATTAATGTCAGGAATTTGTAGATTTTCTTCTCCTTCCTTCATGGAGTCCTGAATTTGTTCTCATTCTCATCAAATCCATTAGTAAGCCAGGCAGCCATGCCAGTATGTTCATGATTTGCTAGTTGAAAGTGTCTGAAGGCCAGAAAAAAGCCCTGGATCAAAGATACTTGACTGAAGTAATTTGTTTGGGGAATAAGTCATCTTCCTTTGGAAAGTTTTCCCATCATATATGGGAAAGATGAAGCAAATGAAAACTTGGTCCCTAGCAGTAGTCACTATCAGGAAAGAGCAAAACCCACCATGAAAATAGGAAGAAACCTCCGCGCACTGAATGCAACATTCAGCTGCTGCAATGTTTTGCTGATGTTTTCAACACCCTTTGGCAGGCAGGCTGCAGTGAGGATTGCAAAACAGTTGCCAGGGGCAGAGATGCAAAAAATCCAATGCAGAAACTCAAGTGCTATATTGGGTTCATATGTTTAGCACTGATACTTGCCTGACATGTTGAAATATCACCTTTAATAAAAGAAGTACCCACAAAAGAGCTTGTCTTCAGAATCCCTGCTTACTGATTAGCATCCATTTTTTTTATACAGGCATTTTTGACATTTGTAACAGCTGAAAGTTACAGCTGCACTCACAATCTTCACTTGAAGGCATCCTCACCACTGAGAGTTCTGAGAAATGGCAACCTCTCCCCTCTGCCAGAAGTGGGATTTCTGAATGGAGTGCAGTGAGATGATTTCAGCTGAATGGGTGTCTTTTCGAGGTAGACTCTCACATCTTTTACACTGAGTTCTTAGTTTCTTTTTGTGATAGCAAAAGCCTGAATCTATTTATTTAATTACCATGTATTTGAGCCTACAGGCTTTGCATGCTTCTGCCTAGCTAAAATAACTCGCTCCACTGCTGAAATCTAATTGAAAGAGTTCTGTGCAGTCCCATTATGAATTATTCTGTGTTATGATGGGAAGGCTAGAGGTTGTGAAACTAGTTATATCAGCAAAGCTGGCATCTGATTTCATTAGCTTACACTGTAATTGTCTGATATATGAAGGGCTTTACACTACCACTCCTGCTCAGAGAAAATTTTTTCTGCCTTTGTTTCAGAGCTGTCAGTTCCCCTTCAGGAGCGTGTGGCTCTGCAATCCTGCACTTCATACTACAGTATCTGGCTGCCAAAATACCCCAAGCAGTCAGGATGGAACAAGGAACATTTGAGATGCCACATGTATGTCTTACAGGAAAACACTTCTACTAGTCTAGCCAACTCTAAAACTAGCATGGTCCATTTTAGATCACTCTAATCATTACAGTCCTTTCATTTCTTTAGAAGAGCTACCATGCAGTGAAGCTAGGTATTCGACATAGGCATGGATAGAAGGAGGAGAGGTCAGTTTGTCCAGCAGAAACAATGTCATTAGAAGATCTATCTACATTGTGCAACAGTCCTCCCAGTAAAGTAAGTACTCGTGGGTCTCCATGACATTACACAGTCCTAGTTCTGAAGGCAGAACACATGGGCCAGTGCTGGTATATGATTAGTGACAAAGTAGAAGGGCTTCCAATACCATCCTCTTCTAGAAACCCTGACCAATGTGGAGTTTTCCAGTAGGATTTGGGGAAGTTATAAAGCCAATATTAACATCACTTTCCTCTAGCTTTCTTTTTTTTTTTTTTTTAAACTATATATATCAATCACTCTAGTACCCAAATATTGACCAACAAGTTTTGTCTGTCCTCCAGTGGGAAAGCAGAGTGGAAATGGGATTCCTCTGTCTTTGCCATTCACAGGAAGAAGGGTGCCACACACCAGTTATTAAGCTTCACCTGGATTTATGGCATGTGTTTGTCATGCAAAATGAAGATATTATCCACAAAGATCCTATGTTTTATTACCTGGAGAGGTGATGTATCACTGAAGAAAAGGAAACTGTGAAGGAATAATAAAAGAGAGAGATAAGCAGAGGCAGCAGCAATGTGGCAAAGTTTTCCTACCTTTGACTACAGGAATTATGCTTCCTAATCCATTCTCTTTTAGCTCAAGGAAAGAATTGGAATTCACAAGGATTTCTTCAGGCGTCACACTGCAGCTGGAAGGCATATTCTTCTATCAGTTTCTTATCACTGCTCTCCAGTTCTTTGCAATATTCGCAACTGTCTTTTGCTCTTCTTAAATTCCCTAAGTCTCTGCAGCAAATGCATAATGAAAAATACGATTTCTGGAAAAGCTGTGAACTTTAGTCCACCATTTTTTTCCACAGTTAAGGATATCAGAGCGTTCCTTCTTCTGGAGCTTTGGAAGATGTGCACCTGGGCTTTTTGTGCGCCATTGACTGAGATGAAGCAGGCAGAGCCCCTGGGATCTAGACCACTAGACCGTAACACCACTACTAAGAATCACAGTGAGTATCACTTACAGATACTTCCCAACAAATGATATTCAATTCTGTCAAATGCCTGGGACAAGAGTAGTACAATTGTCCAAAATACATCACATCCTGTATGAGCTCTCCAGCTCCTTTCTTTTCTTCGAATGCATACATGAAAGTATGAAGTCACTGGCACCTTCAGTAGAATGTCACTCAGTTTCCTCTGCCTGCTACTGAATGCTTAGGAGCTATTTTAACGTAGCAAAACTACACAGTTTTCAGTAAAAAAAATTGTAAATCATGAATGTTTTTTAGAAGAAGGCTATAAAATAGTTTGTCATAAATCAGCTACCTTGCTGCAGAACACAGGGTGCTTACAACACCTACTCTTCAAAAAGGTTAAATGCCTCAAGCATTACAGTAGTTTAATACAATATTTATCATTGTTTCTATTGTAGGGTAGAAGATACCAATACAGCTAGGGTACATTTTACATGATGCTATGTAATACGGAATATATGGAATACTACTTAGATGTCTCTAAAATTTCCAGCAATCCTTGGATTATTCAGCTTTTTTTAAGGCTTTACTATGCAGTTTTATGATAGCAAATTCTTCTGGAACACATAGTATAACTGAGCTGGTCAAGCAACCATGATTTCCTATAGAAACACATTCTAATGGAGTATAAATTATTTAGTGATCTTGAGGAAGAAGGTGCAATTACACACACAATGGCAGTATTTCCAATGAAATCTCAGACTAGGCTTGAGAGAATGAATTTTCAAGGCATCTGACCGTGAAGCCCACAGTGTGGAAGAATGGATCTGAAAAAAAACATCAAACCAGAGCTCCAAAGCAAAAAGAATTCCAGTATTCACATCTGTAGAGATGGAATATCACTAAAGAAATAAGTGCATGCGCTTAGATCAGGTGGAAAGCACCTAAAAAAACACAGGCTGGGGCATATCTGAGAAGAACAGATACCCAACCCAGTCATAACAGGAAGGCTGGAAAAAATCCTTCTTTATGACAATAAGATACATCTTTGCTACCCTTACAAGAAAGATGGATCAGAAACATTTCCCCCACACTGTGTAGACAAGGAGGTGAGAAATGATGCTGAGCAATCTATTAGTTCTGTGATGGAGATGTAAGTGGCATCATAAGGAGAAAGGAAAGTGTGACAAACCCAAGCAACTGGCAGCATTTGTTAGAGAAATGGAAGCAAGTGACAGTAGCCAACAAACCAGGTTGTCTGTGCAAATACTTTGTAGCTCTGAACTTTCAGGTGACAGAAAAAAAACACCAATATTTTTAAAGGCTTTTCTCCCAGAACCACTGGCATGTCACCAGGGAATGTCAGCAAATAAAGAGATAATATTTTGCTATTGTAAAAAGGTACATTATGCAAAAAGAGGGTTGATATGAATATTCAGTCACTGTTTTAACTAACTTTTCTGAGGCAGTTGGGATTGACCATTTCTGTACTGGTTTAGTGTGTAAAATGCATTTTGGGCATAGAATTTGGGGAAGCAGACTTTACAAAGAATCTTATTATGAATGCCAGAAAGATTGTTGGTCTGAGACAACTTCATATGACTTTGCTTGTGTAGAGACACTGGGGTGTAGACACTAAGATGTAGAATATTCCTCACAAATTCATTAAATCTAAAAACACAGAAAAGCTATCCTTGAATAACTACTATGAGGAAGGAAATGATGGCAGTTCACAGGCATCTCCTGAGCTGAAAATAGCATTTAAATACTGTGCTAATTATAGTGCTCAACAAAATCTATCTACTTGGCTACCATGAAATCAGATATAGGCTCTATATTAGTTGCAAGCTATATGCAACTAAAATGGTTTAACAAAGGTTGAAAGGGTGTACATCATGGTTTTGTGGACTACACAAGTATAATCTATGGCTATTTACTCCAGCTAGGGTAGATCTAGCCTGTTACTTTTGCCATGAAACATTACACCTTTCCCTCCTCCAGCAAGAATACTCTGTGAAATTCAGATCTTGATCCTGGATCATAAAATCAGACCCAGTGACACAAGTACCAGCAATGCCCTATCAACTCATGTCAGTGGCTGGAAAAGAAGCTGAATTTTCTTTGAATAAGGAAGGACCACATGCTTGATTCCAGAAAGACTTCTTGCTGTATAGCAAAGCATTGACAGCAATACCATTAACTCCACTAAAATCAGAACCTAGCGGAATGTTGATCTGCAGGACCTGAAAGCACTCTTAAGAAAGCTGGCCATCCAGTCTCAAGAAATAGTAAACTACAAAATATGTTTGTTGCTTCTTAGTACACCTTGCTAAAATTTTTTCCTCATCCTAGAAGATTTCTACTGAGCTTATATAGTTTATTGTGGGAATAATAGAACAAGTGAATAAAAGAAAAGTACTCTATCTTCTGTGTCATTCAAATGCAATCAGACTTGCTTAAAGAAAGAGTACTGTACCAGTCTCCATCCCCAGTGTTAACATTCAAGACTTCCTCCCAGGTTTGCTCATCTGATAAAAAGCCTCTCCATCTGGAGTCTGATATTAATGCATAAATCCCAGAAATGTGTCTAGAAAAGTTCATACTATTCAACTAAAAACCATTAAACAGAACATGAAGGGAAGATAAAACCCTTTTTGGTTAAAATATGATTTCTATGTTTCCTTTGGAAAGAGTAACAACAGACCACAATCTCAAGGGAAATTGTAAATTCTCCAAGGAACAAACAAAATAGCTGAGAAGTAAAGAGATTAATGATATTTGAATAAAGTTTTTAGCAAATTAAGTATTCATGACTCTGCTGTTTATTTAGGTCTCAATATTGTAACAATGTTAAAGTGCAGCACAGAGATAAACAAGCAATGAACTGGAGACCTCTAGACCTAAACATACCAGCTATTTCTGCTTGAGTTTAATGACCAACCCTGCAGCTAAAAGTGGTAACAGCATATCATATGTGGATTGGGACCTGAAAGGAAGGAAAAAGGTACTGACTGCTGGCCACTAAACACTTAATCATGTCCATCCATCTTTCTTAGGGTTTTATATTGCTGTCCACCACTGTACCATCTGAATGCCTTCTTGTAAACTCAATAGCAACAGTGAAATCCCTAGAGGGTGTCACAGAAACATCTCCTCTTCTGGGTCAACCCCTGTGCTTGCATTGCCATATAGTCATGCTCTTGAATTTTAATGAGACCATTCATGAATACAGTGTTAAAGAAACTTGCCATAATGATATAAACATTAAATTATTCCTCCAAATATTGTTGCTAACAAGAAGGAGCAGGTTCAGATACTATGCTTTTTTCTTAAAACCTGCAAAGACTAGCTCAAAACATAACTCATAAACTCATTTAAGAAACTAAAACATTTTCTCTGAATTCACCAAGAAGTATTAATTCTTTCTGAAGAGCTTCGTCTCATTCTGAAAGTAGGAAATGAAGATAAAATGGATTTCAACACTGATGCACCGCTTCGCAATCTTTCTACAAAATGTCAATATTTAAAGCATTTCTATTGCACCCATGAAGACACACAGCATCTTTGCATACACTCCATAACTCTATTTGAACACTTGGTGAACAAATTTCATAAGTTTACCCACCAGCTGCACCTATCATTTACTGTCAAAAAACGGAACAGACAAATCCACAAATACTCTCAAGAAGGGCTGCCTCCTTTCATAAAAGAAGCAATTTACTGTCTCCCCCATTTGCACCCTTTGTCACTGCTAATTCTGTATCACTGTACCTAAACGATGCTACCATCATCTCCTGTCATGCTGATGCCTCCACTCCATTTTTCAGCACACTCAACATATCCAGTCAGTTCAGAATAGATGTACTTATATATTCATATGTACTCAGCTTCATTTACTATCCCATTCAAGACTAAGGTTCAGTTATGATACCACCCAAACAGATTATATTTAAACACAGTTCTGATTTTCATCACCATACAACACATATAAAGTTGTTTCTTTTCTCTGATTTTCCAAACGTTAATGATTCCTTAACAAATCAGTAAAAATGCTCTTCAGGAGTAGTGGGGGCAAACGAACATGCTAAAAAGTTTGTACATACATCTTCCCCTCTTCCCAGTTCACTGAGAGATGGCAGCAAAGAGCTCCTTTCCTAAGTCTCAGAGCTGTCAGTTTCACACCAAGTGCTCTGTGAACACATGAGCTAGATGCCTTGTCAGATGGATATCTAAAAGCTTCATTAACAACTGTGAGTTTTCTTCAAGAGACAGGGTTTGTCTCTTGTTACTGCCCCATTCAAGGAACAGATAAATGTGGCCACTGGTCCATAAAAAAAACCCCAAACCATGAGCTGCCTAAGGCTATGTGGCCTCTTGTGGACTAGCACACTGAGGTCAGTGGTAATGGTACCCAAATGAGAATTGTGGTAGCATCATATGGAGCTGTTACACTCTAACCTGTAAAATAAGGGATAATTTATGGGTGGACTGGTCATGAATCACCCTAGAACTTCAAAAAACAGCCAAAACCCTAAGAAGACTCTGAATATTCTCTATAAATACTATCGAACACTGGATATTTATACAGGCAAACTGCAATTGCAGAGGTAACAAATAAAAAAGCTTGAGACAGAAATAAGGAATCCAAGCTTCTTACTGCCCACTTTGAAAACATATGCTAACCCAGAAGGCTGAACAAAATTAATTTCTCCAATTCCGCCTGATTGTACACTTCAGAATGGAAGTAACAATTGTCTGAGTACTAAATTATTTTCTGAATATGTTCCTTTTTAACTATTTTTAATATAGATTATTTGATTGTTTTTTCTTGCCATTGGATGTCCAAACTAAAAATAAACTGGATGTAATTGCGAAGTACATCAGGAAGAAAAAAAGTAATGGAATGTCAGTGTATTGCCATGAATCTTAGATTTTCGTTAACAATAAGTTAAAGTGGAATATGTGTGTCACTAAGGCAGTAGGAAGCTCATAGCTGAAAGAACCAGATCTATGAAAGAGGGAGGTCTTGCAGAGAGTGAGTCCTTTTATCACTGCCTGTTACCCTGCTGAAATCATAGGATAATGGGAAAAAAAAAAAAAAAAGGCTTGAGGTTGCTCCACTGCAGTGTCTGCAAAGGCAGATGGGATTTACATGCAGGCTGATTTTAGACAGCCTACAAGGACTGTAGGTATGGATGCAAAGTATCTTAACTGAGCATCTGTTGCTCCTGGGGCTGGTCAGTTAAGTTACCTAGAAGATACAAACAATATTCTTGCACTGCTGCACTGAAGCAGAGAAGCTTTTTCTTAGCATTCATGTAATTTATTAATATAAAACCCACCAGTAAGTTTTTGAATTTGAATTGAGTTCTTGAACCACACAGACTTAGTTTTGCTATTTTTATGGTATGGGTATCATTTCTCTTATAAAATATTTTATAGGTTTGTAGTACAGATCTTTTCTGGATGCTTGCAAGGGAAACAGTTACATTTTAATTTCCTAGGCATACAGGAATGGTGTATATGGATGGAGAAATCTTTACTGGGTTTGTCCCTTAAAATTGCCACTAACACACAGCAGTATTTTCTCACCCTCCTCTTCCTTCCCTTTGGGAATATGGTACCTCAAAGGCTCCTCCTTTGTTGCAATGCTTTCTAAGCCTCCCCTCTCCCAACTCCACACTCCCAAAATAGAGAGCTATGTCTGCCCCTGTTTCTGTCTTTGCTAACCACCCAATTTCTTCCTAAAAAGTTTTTAGCAAAGTTTTCTTTACAGCAGGTTTCAAAACTGCAGAAGGAACGATAGAAAACAGTAAAAACATGACAGCATTTCCCTTTCTCCTCTACCCTCCGCCCTGTAATCTCTGTAATTAGAAGGCAATTGTATTGCTTTTTGTTTTTCTCAGGCTTTCCAGAATATTTAACTTTCAGCAAAGAACATATCTGGAAATAAATTTATGTTCTAAACATAGAAATAAAAATGTTCTAATGAAGTTAAGTTGCACTCTTACCTACAACATTCCCTACTGTGAAGGTTACTGTTTAAAAAGTCTGTTTATAATGCACCATCTGCTTGGCTTCTCTAACACTCACTTTATTCTTTATTGTGTGCTGTAATTAATGAGGCTTTCTGTATTATCACCATCATAGCTGATGTTTTTCTTTATAAATGAGAAGCAACAGCTCCCCGATGAAAATTTCAGCTTACTTCAACAAATGAAGGGAATTGCCTTAAAATTGTACCATTGTTTAGGTGTCACGACAGTATCTGAGAAGAAGTCAGAAATACTGCAGATCACTTGCCTTGAGACACCATGAGCGCTAAGTTACAGAGGAGCAGGATGAAGTTAGGATGGCAACCTTGTCTGTAAAGCAGAGCTGCTCTATGGGAGTACTGTACTCTTTAGCAGATAACAAAAAAAAAAGAGAAAATACATTAGCACCAAGCCTCTCCATGAGCTTTTGCTTCATCTTCGTTCAGTGGCTTCAAAATACATCACAAAGACAAGGAAATGCTGATGATGCCTTTCTGACCAGGAGGCTGCTGACTTCTTTTTTTTGTAAGTTGCAGACCATCTTACCTGTCTAGGGAATGACTGAGTATTTTACATATAAAAAAACAGCATTCTTTGAAAAAAAAGAGGAGGAAAACATGCTTGCATAACAAACATGTACTCTTGTTTCACTTAGATAAAGTCTGACACAACATGAAGCAATCCCTGGCTTTCAGCTGTCCGTCCTAAAAGGAAAGACTTTATTTTTCGTGGACTTTGCCTATTTTCTTCTACTTGAATCTACACTAAGCACCTTTCATTCTGCACACCACAGCTGTACATATCAAACTTTTGAACTTGCCATTTAGTCTTAGCTAAAGCCTAAGAGATAATCAGCTAAAGCTAAAATGACCCCTGATAGTTGCCTTTCAAAAATCTAACAGCTTACCTTCAAAAACACATTTCTCCATCTGCCCATCAAGAAAAATGATTTCTGATGGTCTGTACTCACTGTTCATCGAGGACTGATTTTCTCATTTGGGTAGAGTTTTATGGAGCTGATTCTCTCTCTCTCAGCCTTTCAAGTTATTAAGACAGACCTGTTCAGTCTGACAGCACAGATGCAACAAGGCAGGACTGGGCTTTTAACAATTCGATTTGTGTTATATGTAATTAATCTCTATGTGCTTGCCAGAAATCCCTGAAATATTAGGTGTACTGAAACTTCCTCACAATTTTGAATAAGCAGGAAGAAACTGGAGGAATTAAGAAGGGAAATACTGCAGAATTCCTAATGTCACAAACACCCAATAGACCTTATATAATATTTTAGCATACATTTGAATATAAATCTTCTGTCAGTAAAGCTCTCCATTGTATGTGTATGCACCTACACACACACACACACATATACATACATATATCTTCTGTGCTTTATATGGTGCCAGAAACCTTTGACTTATTATTCCCAGAGGCCGGAAAAGCATGAGACTTCTGCAAGATATACTGGTGACAGGTTTGTATAAGGTGCAGTGTGACTGCTGAAGTCTATGCTTCTGACATAAGTTAGCATGAACTTAACTGCTCCTTACACTGAGAGGTGGGGGTTAAAACAAAGACTCATTTTGATTCTCCAGGAACAAGAACTGAATCCCTTCACAAGCCTGTTTATTGACTGGAGCTCATATTTATATGCTGTATCACAAGATCATACTTAGCATTAAAGCTAAGTGATTAATACATAACAATTATTACCTAAAATATACTTCTCTTCCTCACAGAACAATGATGTGTTTTGCAAATTTCTCAGTTATTTGTTGTACTGATGTAATGAATTAAATGTAATATGTTTCAATTTTATATGGTGGCAATAGCTGTGTTTTCAGTTGAAGCATGGCAGCCAGCTGTATGTGTCAGGCGAGTCATACAGTGTTGTTTTCTTTCCTTGCCGGCAATATTATATACAAAGATTTAAGAAAACACTCATGAAGTCTTATGTACACATAAATTCCATCAGAATTTGGGGGAGTATTTATTTTTAAATTCTTTCAATTAAAAATAGCACTTTGTGACTTGGATATTGCTACATTATACACTTGCATTAATATTTGCAGGTTGATTAGTATTAGTAAAGTCAGTACTTTGTAAAGCACTGAACCACGGGCCATAGACACTGTAATAACTATGTCCCCAGAAACCAGAGGAGATAAGAAAGTTTACTCTTGGCATTTATCCCTTCAAATTCTGTTATTGTGGGGAATCCTACTCTGAATTCCATCAAGTAAGCCACATGTAGCCTTGAGTTACAAACTGATTCATTTCAGTTATAGCTCAACACTCATTAAAAATACGTTAAAAGTCGAAATAAGCTAAATCTAAAGTGAATAAAAGAGCGATTTTCTCAGGATACTACACTTTAGATGCATATTACCTTAATTTGAAACATAAAATCATCACAGCCTTTAAATGAGCTGTCCATGTAGAATTGTAGAATTTTTATTACAGTACACATTTTGAGCCTAAATGACTCTCAAAACAAATCACATACCTCCTATGGCTGTTGTTCTTAATGAATTGGTCTTCACTGGTTTTCTATTTAAGAAAAAATTCAGCATTTTCTGAAGCACAGCCTGATACCCAAAAATACTCATTGGGGTAGAATTTTGATTGTAGACTTGTCTATACACACCACAACATTCCCAACTTTCCTAGAGAAACAAAACCATCAAAACACATTTAGTAAGGACAAACAATAGCAGAAGCTATACCTGATAGTCTTAAACAGCTAAGCTTGCAAATGCTATGCTACCAAATCAGATGGATACTAGAACTATCAGTTGCTCGGGGAAATTTTATTCCAATTTCCTCTTTGGTGCAGAATGCAAAAAAAAGGAATTTTTAGGCTCTGCTACATGCAAGCTGATGGCTAAAGCATTCCCATTTTGATCTGTTTAACAGCTGCATATTAATTAAAAATATGATAATTCCTACATAATTTTGTAGAAGCTATTAAAAAGATAAGCCACAGGGAAGTTCTTTTTGATTCTTCTAGCTCTACTAGTAGAAAAAGAAGTTTCTATTATCCCTTTCTGAAACATGAAAAACCTGTAGTGTACATGCACATAAGATTTGAAGGTGTGATTTATTTGTATGTGTCCATAACCATGAGTTTTTAAAATCAGTTGAATGTCTATTTTTTATTACAGATTGTAACAATCTTCATAAACAAAACATTTTGGAGTTATTCTGCTCACAGGCTAAAAAATGTTTACCCAAGATGAAGCTGTTCCTTCATCTTTAAATGACACAGCTTCTTTTACCACACATCTATGTATAAAGCAACCATGAGTGTGTACCCTTCCTACTCATCTGTTCACACAGATATGGTCCCATGGGGATAGAGCCTTTGTTTTTAATAGGCTTTCTATTTTCACTTTGATTTTTCATAGAATTTGCAAACACCATTCAAAGCAGGAATTCTGGTCAACTATTTAGGCTATATGGTCAGGAAAATATTTACAGTCCTCTGTGGGTGTGGTTGGCTCTTACAGAATTATATTTATGTTCTTATCAGGCTCTAAAGGCTTCCTGCATGTAATATGAAGGCACTTCCAGAAACAATCACAGCCCACTTTTTCTACTGCAGAAACTTACATTTTCACTACACTTTCGTTTTCAAACAATTGACAGATAAGCAAGCAAAAGAGACACCTGAAAGCACCCCTTGCCACTACATGTAGGAATATTTTTATTCACTTGCAGCTTCTATTCCAAAGGGATCAGATTAAAAAAATAGATCACCACGACCTGATCTATGCACTGGCACTTGCAGAGACTCTTGTCTCCTCACAGCTGTCTCAGAGCTGAGCCCAGACAACGCAGCAAAAATGGAAGGAAAATTTACAAACTTTGGCCTTTTTTATGGAAGCACTTTGGGAGAAATTCATGTTTGACATCTACCTTCTCTCACTGCAAACCCCTCAAGTCTTGATGATCACACTGTCCACTAATGAATGACATGGGGTCAGTGCAGAAAAAAGTAAAAATTAAATGTCTTAATGTCTAAAATACAAAGTGTAAAAAATACTGAAACTCTCTGAGGAAATGGAAGCAGGTGTAAACTGAAAAGGAATCAACAGTCCAGAGAGGCAATGATTGTCGAATGGCAAAGTGATGTAGGATACCCAGTAACCCAGGATAGTCTGTACTGGGTCTGATACCAGCACATATAATGTCCCCTATATGGTATAGTACAGCGTGTAGTACTCACCAGATCTCTGCACAGTATAAAGTACAAGCCCAAAAGTTAGATTTTATGACACTTGTGAATGTCCAAATATACAGTCTAGACAAAGTAGTGAGTCTATGCACCAAATGCCATAGTAACTGCTGTCACCCTGCTTTATGTTTAGGCAGTTCAGTTTTCTCTAGCAGTGTATTCAGGTTTTTCTATAAGATGTTTTACACAGTGCTGCACTCCTTTGTGAGGCTGTTCAGAAAGGTTATGGTGTTCATGAACTTCCGTGATCACTGAACCACTTGCTGGTGCCCAACCAATTGTAATGAAAGTGAAACCTGCATCCATGCCAAAAGATCTTATTAAAATAGGAAAACACAGCAAGCAATCTACAAAATCCACTGAAATAGTACCCTGTGACCCCAAACTAGGTAGCACAGAAAGCTACTTCTAAATCAATACTTAATTCGGCAGAAAAATCAATTTCCCTCCCTCTGCAATCCATAAAATTCATCAGGAAAAAATTACCCCTCACGTATTAGCAGCCCTCTCACCCTACAGGTTTCAAAAATAATTACAGTAGACTATTTCAAGCCCTGTAACAGGTTAGGACCACATGCTATAAGGTATTTTGCAACCTGTGAATTAAAACATGGACTAGATGTGATGCGAACACCTATAGGTTTCCTAATTTGCCTAGCCTCCCTTTGGTAAAGGCAAACACTGCTTTTTTAGCTACAGCTGTCTACCCTCTCATGTAGTATCCAGGTTTCATTCCTGGAAAATGCTCACCTTTTTGTAGGTACTGTACAGCTCACATTGAATCCTATGCAACAAAGCTTGTTGTGTTAGAATCCTAATAATTTCTCTTAAGGCAACGACATCTTGCCTTTCTTCCACAAAGGTATTCCAGCCCTGTTGGGAAACAGTTAAGAGTTTTAGTGCACAGCACATATAGAGTTCACAGATTCTTATCATTAAGCATGTGCCCTTGGGTACGGATGTTCCACATTTGACTGTCTGGGCAATCTCTTCATCTGTGCTTTCCTTTACACTCTAGATAGCTTGCTGTTAAATATGTTTTTAAATATAATGAATTGTTGTTAAATAGGTTTTTAAATACAATATACAGTATATTACTGATCTAGGCAAGATTCTGTTTCATATTTAATAAACCAGTGTTTGTATTTTACGATGTCTGCTTACAGAACAGGCTGAATTGCTTAGCACACACATGACAAAGCCTGCCTTTTCATTACATCACTGTTTTGCTGCTATTCTAACCTCCATTCCTTTCCCCCAAGTAACTCTTTAGCTTCTTTTTTTTTCAGACTGTTAGACATTTCTTTCCTGAATTTAGATTGTCTATACTTTTTAAAGGCTTCAAAGTCTTTGCAGGGATATAGTCACATCTTATCAAAGAGGTCCAGCCTCTGAGAGGTTGTTTTCTTCCACTGTATCCCACAGCTCAGATCTTTACACTTTTTGTATTCACAATTCCATATTGTCTCTGACAGAAGTTCAATAAAATTGTCTTTCTACCCACAATATCAGGGTTCTCAGCATTGTTGGAACTGAGTGTTATAGACCCACATTCTCTTTATGCTGAGAAACCTGAACTCCCCTGTCTGCCTTATTATACAGCAAAGCTCTGGCAAAAGGTAGCAGTACATGTCTTGTAAATTGATGCGTTGCTCCTACTGTTTTCAGCCAATTAATTTATGTCATAATTCCTGAATGTTTCCTTTTTACACAGAGTCAGATGGTCAGATATTAAAAATGTTGTGCATTATTGTTACTGTTGCTCCCCTTGGTATTGCCTCTCTTGTTATAGATCTTTTTAAAGTGGGTTACTTCATTACATTTTTTTCTTTATTCCTACATGCTATTATGTAGAGTCTTCCTTGTTTCAGGCTCTTCTTTCCAGTTTTTAGCTTTAACTGCATGTCAAAGTTATCACACAGTATTAAAATGCATGCCCTGGCTTTCCACAGCATCAAACAAAAGACGCAAAGACTGTTCAGAGACTTCCCCTTATTCTTTTGCTCCTAACCTCATACAAGTTCACTACATACAACAGATACCATCTGACAATGAAAAAGGCAAGCTGGTATTTACATATATTGATGATGCAACAGTAGATAGAGCCCATGTATTTGCTGAAGACATGACCAGAAATCTGATCCTACCTACTCAACACCTACCCCATCCTGCTTGCTTCCAGGATCCTTTCCATTATATTCAAATAATTTTTTAATGAATGGAAATTTTGTCGCTGTATGGAATGACTGAGTTCAGTGACCTAGAGGGTAATTAACAATTCTAATACGCTATTTTCATTTTAATTCTTCTTTTGTTCTCTAGACTTGAACACTGCTATTTTAATCTTTTGTTACCCTTTCCTCCACTCGTTGCTATATTTACCATTTAGCATATTTTTTTCGTTTTGGTTTTACACTGGAGACAAGCTGAGATGAACAGAGAAAAGGAATGAGCAATAGTGAACGACTGAGACAGTATCATAGACTGAGAGGGATTTGCACATTAGGACTCAAACTCTGTAGTGACACCGCTAAGAGTCAGTCTATGGTCTTGTTTCCCACTCTTCAGTCACCTATGGTGGGACTATTTTAGTGAGTTTGTTGCAGTTTTACTACCCTCATGCATTATTCTGGGGTGATTTCTTGCTGTGTGTGATGTATCTGTCTCATAGAGACTATGTTAATCTCTAGGAAATCTATGTGATAGGAAGTTCAAGATTTGTAGTCGACACAAGAATAATTTCAAGGTAATACACACATGATGAAATAATGCCACCACTTCCTGAAAAAAAAAGGCTATACCCCATCAAGAATAGACTCAAGCAACCATCTGATACATCAGTAAGCAAAACTGAACATGCGATGGCTCACCTGACTCACAGGTACTCTACTGAAGTTGTAAGACTAATAGTGTAAGAAAAGATTTATTTGGCCTAGTTCTATTTGAGTCTAAATCAGAACAGTATCCTACCCATGAAAATACAAATGATCCCTGCTTCCTTGCTGCAATAGTGGATTTATTCCTGACATGTATCAGCATAAACTTAGGTATGTTACTCAGGAAGAATTATTAAGAAAAACCCCCACCATTCAGCTCTGCTCTCTATAATGAGCTTGTATTTGTCCAATGATTTTATGGCTAAATGAAAAGTTAATGATAAACAACCTTTCTAAACGGCTGGATACATTATCCGTGTGCTGGTGCGACTTCCATTTTTAGCAAATAATGGTTTGGGAAGTAAACTGTTTGGATGAGAAAATGAATATACTATTTCATTGTTAACAAGTACTGCTGCAATGAATAGGAAATGTCAAACCACTTAAAATTGTGGTTTAACTGTGCTACAGTGACCACTTTTGTTTTTTAAAAATATTTTCACTTGAATTGTATTAACTCTTTAGGCTTAAGGATAAGTTCTGAAGAGGTATGCCTTATACAATGAATTTTAGACTTAATTGCAAAAACATTACTGGCTGTTCTGCATTAAGTAGAATACTGCAGAAACACTTAGCTGCAATCTAGCTTTTCATGCATCGTGGTGAAGATACGAGAAGGGCAGCACGCTCAGATGCTGCACACCCATGATAAGATACAGGGAGGAATGTTTGGAAACCTAGAACATTTCCTTTGAAATCAGCCTCTCTCCCTTTTTTATTTTGCAGTTCCCCCTCCTCATTTGTGTCTTTAGACAACTCCTTGGCTGTTCCCAAATTCCTGCATCCCAAGAGAGTTTTCTAACAATAATTCATAATGTATGTCTCTTCTGTCACGCACCCACGCACGTCTTGCTATCCCATACTCCAAGAAATCCGGCTCTTGCTTGCTCTGCAAATTGCTTCAGAGACCTGTTCAATGTAAATTTTCATTGGTTTACACATAACAGAGAAGGAAACTGAATGTGAAGACAATGAATCTTCGTATCTTTTCTCCTCAGACTTTAAAGATCCGGTATCTTCTACCCTCGAGATACAAAAGAATCATATCCTGGTGACTAACCCAGACTGTGTGTTTGCATGGTGTTTTTCCATTTACTAAACATTAAAAAATATAGTAAAGAAGGTTCTCCACTGTTTATATTACACAGTGAAAGTGTTCCTCGTAGCATTAAACGATAGCCTTGCATGCAATCCACACACATTATCTGAAAGCTTATATACCTGTTATATATATAAACCTAATGCAGACAGCCATAATAGTTTGTATGAATAGGCAACACTGTGCTTACCGAACCACAGTCATGAAACTAAAAATCAAATTGTATTTCCTCCATCATAACCAAAGTCAGTATACAACACCCTGAAAGAACAAGCACACAGTAATACTTGGGTTAATACTGGGTACCATACATTACTGCTCAATGCTATCAGAAAGCTGCATCTTCAGATTATTTATTGAAATGCACTGTATTACTTAAATTGTTATGACAAAGACAAAACTGTCCAATTTCAGATTTTTCTAGCACCTCAGTTTTTATGAACTTGCAGGTTTTTTTTTTTCTAATAGGAGTATAATTTATTAGCTGATTAAATTCCAATAAAAGGAGTTGTTCAGTTCTGTTTTTTTTAAAACACATTTAGGAGTGTAAGCTTTAAGCACTGACAGGTGCATTCTCCTTTGTTCCACTCACATCCTGGACTAAAGATGGGGATTTGACTGTTTTGTTTATCCAACTATTTCATCATAAACAACTGTGTTAAGTAATGCTCAGCATAACTAATGCCTGGATGTAATACTAAACTCTGCATGCTTCAATATAGGTGAATTTTATATGAACCTTTGTAAAAGCACAAGGGCATCTCATCTGCTCCTTAATTTTTGTATTTTTTTCCCCAAACCATCATTAACTGGCAACTTGCATAAGCTAAAGCCAGCTCTCCATTACTCATAGGTGGATTAACTAGAAACAGAAATACTCAGTGGGGTCACACAGAGACTGTAGCTGTAAGGACCATTTGACTCTTGAGCTTGCATCAGACTGAGGTTTCACTTGTGTCCACACCAGCCCTTAAGTCATTCCTGATGGATGGAATAATGGATGATCTTAAGGTCCAAACGATTTTAGGATTTTCACAGCTCTCACTTTTATGACTCAATTTCATGAAACCATAGCTCAGATTGGGAAATCATATGGTAGATTGTATATCTATGTGATAAATCGTAAGTTACCAGGGGCTCTGGCCTTAACGACTGTCCCCCAGGGGGGCCTGAGTTCAGCATCTCAGCTTTGGCCTTAACTAACAGGTTTTACCTGTGGATAACGAACAAACAGAGGCATTTTGTAGAGTTCAGATTAAAGTTCCTACGAAGAGTCAGCTGGATCCCAGCAGACCTTATTAGGGCTTATTAGCTTGGGTTAATTTAACATTTCCTATTAAATAAAAAAGGGCTTTTAGTCATGAAAAACAAAAAGGAAGAAAGAACGCAAACTAGCCAAAGCAGTGCCTCCAGCAGTTCAAAGCTTTCACCTCACGCTACCCATCCCCTCCGCACATCGCTGTCCACTGCTGTGCCCGCACCCACACGCGCTCAGCGCGGTCACCCCCACATCCTTCCCTCTCGCCGGCTCGCCCACACACCCTACCCCAGGCTGTCCTCACGGGACCCCACCTCTGACCGCCCGGCCCCTCTCCTCCCCTGCAGCGGGCTGGGCGCCTCGAGGCCCCGCCGAGCTTCCGCCCGGAGAGCGGGGCAGGGCGGAGACAGCGGCCGCCGGGGGAGCACGCGGCGCGGTTAAGATGGCGGCTCCGCTGGCTGGGCAGGCGGGGGCTGTGCTGCGGGACCTGGTCCTGAGATCCGCCCGCCTGCGGGGCAGCTTCCCGGTGAGTGAGCCCGGCCCCGGCCGCCGCATCCCGCCGGCCCTGTTCCTGGCCCAGGTGCCGAGGGAGGGCGGTGGGAGCGCAGCAGGAGCGCTGGGAAGCCTCTCGGAAGCCACCCAGCTCCTCGGCCCCTCAGCCGCTGCTTTCCGCCGCCCCGAAGCCGCTCTTTCCGCGCGGCCGGTGGGGCTCCCCCCACTCGCAGCCTCCCCTGTGCGCGGCTCGCAGCGGGAGGAAGCCCTTTCGCTGTCCGCCGTGGTGGAGCTCGGGCTGTTGTGCGGGCGTATTGCCTGGAGGATGCGCTGAGCCCGGAGCCGCGCTGTGCGCTTGGCGGCGGAGATAACCGGACCGGGCGGCCCCCAGCCGATCGCGCCTGTTGCCCGACGGGTCGGGGCAGGGCCGGTGCCAGGTCTGGCCAAAGCGTGACCCGAAACGCCAGCTCTGAAAGCCTCCCTGCCCCTGAAACTGAGAGCACGTTTGATTATTGCAGCAGCAGAAACAGGGGATGCCGTGTGTTATATGATAGCGTTTAGTTAACCACGGTCCGGGTGGCAGCACTGTAGAGGTGGCTGAGGTCAGGCTGGAGTGTTGGAACACAGTTTTGCTCACCCAGAAAGGCCAGGCATCACTCTGTCTTCCCGGTGGTCTTGAATCTCAGAAGTGTGATGGGAAAGAGTAAATGGGCCTTGAAGAGCTCGTGCTCAAGCTCTCTCCCATGGTATACCAGTTCTTTATTCACCTCAAAAGCAGATAAGCTGTGGTAAAATGAGATATGGACATTTTAGCTGTAGTGCCTTTGGCAACCAGCCTCTTTATATTGTCTTTTTATCAGATCAGCAGCTGCAGGAGAATCTGCTTTCCTTAATGCTTCTAAGCATAAGTATTTTCCCAGAAGCAAAAGCCTTTGGAGCAAACAAGGCGTGTTTCTGGCTGGTTCTGCTCTGCAGGCACTGCTGCCGGTGTGTGGCTGCATGGGATGACTGTTGGATAAAGCCTGCTCTTGCTGCCAAGCACAACTTGCATTGTGCATCTCCTTTGGTGCGCTTTATCTTTTAACCTGGAGGATGTTAGCTAGCTCGGTTTTAAATCAAATCTTTTGTGCCCAACTTTCCTTTTTTTAATGGTGAGAATGGTATTTGGCAGTTTGGTGCAATTGATTAGTTCGTTTAGTGCGTGTCAGTTTAATATACACACAGAGGGAGAGTGTGTGTATTTATGTATATATTCATACACATAAATGTGCATATGCATACATTTGTCTGTATGCATACATACTTAACTCTGTTTATGTTGATAAGCAAGCCTATCAGCCCCAATAGTGTTTGGTGCGTATACATTACATGGTTGAAGGTGCATTCCTGCCATCAAGGTTTAAGTGACACCGATCCTACAAGAGTGAATTCAGAAGTAACCTCCCTGGATTTGTATGCGTCCCTGCTGTTCTTGTAGGGCTCTGATGGGGGGGGATTTTGTATGGCTTGAGTGTGGAGTGCTGTCTGAGCAGTCATCTCAGAGTGAAGCATGGAAGGTGCTTTGGTTGAGCTCAGTTCCAAACTCAGTCTTTACCTGGCACTGCAGTGGGGATTTGAGGTGCAGGTGGAAATCAGGAGTTCATGCTCTATTCTGTCATCTCGCAAAGCATGGAGTGAACCCATAAGGCACCCCATTGAAATCACTGGGTATCAGCTCAGATTCTGAAAAATATTCTTGGGATGTTAAGCTGGCCAACTTTTTAAAAAACTTCATTTTTCTTTTGTGTCCTCTTTGTGAAATACAGGTATTGAACTTGTATTATAAATCACATTTTATTATTCTGTTTCTGAATGCTGACAGATATTGAGAGCATCTCCCAAGATCTATGCTTTCCAGGTAGACTACTGTGTAACAACAGTTATACAGTACATATATACAATTATACAGTTGTACAATATATATACAATATATATACAGTGTTGTTATACAGTATATACAATACTGTATAACAACAAATCAGGATCTTAAATTCAAAGTATAACACTTTGCTGTAGAAAAGTCTTAATTTTTGCAGTGTTATATTATACAGTTCCCGTCTAAATAATGTCCTAATCTTGCACTGTCTGATTTCAAACTACAAATAAATTCATCAGCCAGAGTCTGGTTTTCTGTCCTACAAAATAGGGTAAAGCATCTGAAGAGTAGGAGAGTTCTTTCACTGGAAGAGTTTTTCTCACTTGTATCATTCCCTATTTAACTCAGACCAGAAGTTCCACTGTTTATTTATTTACCATAAACTGGGAAAACCTGTCCTCAAAGCCTGCCACATTGTTCTTTTCACAAATGGGGGCTTTCCGTATGGTGAGGGTATAATCAAGAAATTTATGTCTTTGTTGTTTTGGTAACCCTGTGTGAGTAGATGCTTGCTGAGATTTAAAATCTTTCCTCATAATCTTCATGATTTACTGTTGGCATTTCCACACTTTACCTGTTGCAAAATTTCTTATTCAAATTTTTTATTATTCAAAATTTCTTCTATAATTCTTATTAATTTATTATTATTTATGTTGATATTGTTCGTAGCTGTGTTGAAACAAGCTTTTTGAGAAGTTGGTTGTATGCTATCATTATAATCTACACACAAAACATTCTTCTGTGTAACTTAATTTTAGGGGTGGAATAAATGGTACTTGAACCTATCACATGAAAATATTTTATTGTCCTTCTGCTTTCCCGTTGGCTCTTTACCATTTTATAACTGTTGGACATTTTTTACTCTTTTTAATATTGATAGATTCAGTTCCTTGTGCTTTTGGAGTTTAAATCTGACCAAGTGTTTCAAGAAGATAAAAGGTAGATTTCAGTTGTCTGCGGTGCATGTGGACAAGCGTATTTAGACCTGTTCTTACTGGAGCAATATTTGTAAAGAGCTGTGACAAACGCTTCGGGGACCACTCTGCAGCAGAATTCAATCTTGTTGGCTAGCAACAAATAGGCTCCATTGAAGGCTGTTTATTTGAATGGGAGTTGGATCGGGCCCTTTGGGAGAATGCTGTGTGTTCAGAACAGCTTCAGATGCAGATGATTTCAGCGATGAATATAAATGAGGAACAATTAAATCAGAATCATAGAAGAAAAAATGCTTAAGGTAACTCTTCAGTTTCCTAAGTGAGCAGATCGCTGCTGCGTTGTGTGACCCTGTCCTGGCCTTCAAAACTGCCCTCAGTCCTGCTGAAACATTTCCAAATTTCATGGGTGTTAAAAGTTGTTTTTAAAGAAAAGAGGGGGGAAGATTGAATTAAACAATATTCCTGTCACAAAATCTGCTGCATGCTATATATGTTAAAAACAGCAATCTGTACAAGGTTGCTCACTGCAGATGCGTTTTATTCCTAGGCTTGGGTACCTAAAAAGCCTCATTAATACTGAACAGAGAAAGTTCTGTCTTTATTAAGAAGCTATCAGCTGGGAATTTAATGATCTTCCATGCAACAGAAAGCATTACTGAAAATAACTTTTAATTCAGTATTTCAGAAGCTACTTCAGTGCCCAAGTCTTACTTTTTCTTGGCTTTGTGTTAAGTTCTTGAAAGTTTCTTGAAGGTTCAGACTGTTTCCCTGTTTGGATTTTTCTGGTTGACAGTTTTGCTATCATTTTTAGGATTTCACATTCAGAGGCAGGAAATACTTAAGCCTACAGACTTTCACAGACAGTTTTTTCTACAGGTACTTAAACCAAATGACTGGAAAGCTCTCTTCAAACTCTAGACAAAACTGAAATGCCAAAGAGGAGCAGATGTTTGTCCCACTCCTCCCTGGCAGTTCCATTAAACGCATGGTTATTGGATGCTTTTTTGAAATTAAAGAAGGGAATGAGAACAAATATAACCCAGACTGTGATTTTTATTTTTAATTATTTTTTTTCAGTTAGTTTTATACTGATGGAACTTCTGCCTTGGGAGCAACCTGTCTCTGGCACAGATACTCACTGATTTATCTTGAAGTAGAAAAGCTCTGCTGTAGTTATGTATCTTTCTTTGTACCTCATGTAGTTATAATCGGGGTAGGGCTAATGAGGTAAGAAGAGACAGCCTTAGCCGCAGCACCTGCACTCTTAAACCTGGCTGTGGATAAGTAAACTCTTCCACCTGGCCCTCCATCTGAACTCCCAAGCAGTTCCCCCAGTGAGACTTCTTACCTTGCTTGGGTATATTTAGTATTTATTAAAGTTTTTGCTGTAAACGCAAATGTTTTCTTTTCATTGATCTGCCTCCTGAGGCACTATGTAAATTGTCAGTTGACAAGCTCTGTGTTTTCTTTACTGGTATCTGAGTGATTGTTTCCTCCCATTTTTCTCTGGAATGTTGTCAGTGCATGTGGCAGGTTTTTTATTTCTGTTGGTTTGGTTGTTTTTTTTTTTCACGCTTTCATTTGGTCTTTCTGGCTGATGGCTGCCAACAAGGATGCTATGAAGAATGTGTGAAGATGTTGAGGCTCTTTTGGGAAAATAGCAAAGTGAGATGAGGGTTTAGAAACACTTGGGATTTGGTTGTTTCTTAGAAGTGAATGATTTCTCTGCTGTATTTTCCCCCCTCCTGTTTGGAAGATTCATTTTCAGCAAAAATGGAAATGTATTCATATAGTGCTTAGAGATATGATTCTCCCCCTCCTTATTTTTGGGGACTCTCTCACAGTTCCAGTTCCAGGATGACTTAACCCCAACTGATAGACTTATTTTCTTTCTGTTGCTGTTGACCACGCAGTCTTTCTGAGCATATTTGAGACTCTAATCTGCAGCATGAGCATGTACCCTAGGGATTTTCTCTAGAAAATTCCCTTCTTTAATAGTCTCTACTGAGAAAGCCAATTTATAGCCATCTGTGAATCAGTTTGCTGTATCCTCAGCTCTACCCCACTCCATAGCATTTTAATAAAACGCAGGACATTGAAATCATGTTATCTGTGCAACTGATTATGACAGTAACTTTGGAGCTGGTAATTAAACATTGATCCATAATTAATAACTGGCTACTGATCTTACTTTAACTAGATAACACAGCAGGAGTACCTATGAAATGAAGAGAAATTAAGATTGACTGTTGTGAAAAATTCCTTAATAGTGGAGTGATGCTGTGCTGTTGAATAGATGCTGTCGAAGTCTCTGTTGCATGAACGATACTTAAAACAGATTCTAAACTGTATGCTGAAGCCTTCATGATATTCTTGTATAATTAGTGGCTAAATGTTGACTGTGCAGGAATTGAAAAACCAGCAAGTATTTGCACTTACTTGTTGGAACACTTTTTTGTATCTCCAGTTAATATTTTATACTGACAGCACAAAATATATTCAGTAAATGAAAGTTCTTGAGTTTCACTTTTTTTGTCTTGTTTGTTTAAAAGGTGCTGGTTTGTTGAGCAGATTTAGACGTAATGTTGTTTGGGTTTTTTTAATTCCATGTCTCTGGTCTCTTTCTGCTTGCTCATGGGTTTCCTAAACTACAAGAGTCTGTATCCCCAAATTTAATTGCATGTTTTATTTCTGTGGGTGTCCACGGTGTTAGTGGCTGTACGTACAGGGTGTGTGCCCTGGGACATGTTGTGTGGTCACTGAATCAGATCTGAGCCTCTTATTTCTGGGTGGTTTTGATGGCTTAGACAATGGGAAGCATCTGGAAAGCTGGAGGTAACTGATGGGGTTGGCCTGTGACATGGCCAAGTGACCGTCACTTTGGTCCCCGGTGATACCAGGTGTTGTTTCGGGGGAGATGGCCTGGGAGCTTCTCTGCTTTCCCTTTGCTCTGTACCTGCAGTTTGAAGCCTCAAGAAGACATTACAGATTTTAAGGCATTGTAAGGATGTGATGACTTCACATCCCCCTTTTCTCTCAGAATCTTTCTGTGTGAGGTGTTGGTTTTCATTATTATCTTACCATTAGATTAAGCTCCTGAAAAAATACCAGCCTGCATCAGCCATATTTAAAGAACAGCACAAAGGTCGCATCTTTTGCCTGAGTTAAGAAACTGTTCTTCAGCTGTGGAAATTCATGCCTCCGTTACACTTTGAGCAACAAGGCTTTGAGGGAAATATTCCTTTCTTAGAGCATGCTGCCTGCAGCTAGTTAAAAAGATGGAAAGCAGCAACTTGGTGCATATACTCCAGCCCTAAGGGGTGTT
Organism: Pezoporus flaviventris; assembly: GCF_033815535.1. Classification (NCBI taxonomy): domain Eukaryota; kingdom Metazoa; phylum Chordata; class Aves; order Psittaciformes; family Psittacidae; genus Pezoporus; species Pezoporus flaviventris. Next base: position 5,682,933 of record NW_026892569.1, read on the forward strand.
TGGAACAGCATTTTGGTTTTGCTGCATAGAGCTTTATTGATCGGCCCTAGAGAGCAAAGTAGTTGAAATTTGCCTCTACCATTTGTATCTTTGTATAATTAAGTATTTGGATTTTGGGTTTTGGCTCTTTTGCAATAAAAAGCACCATAGCTTCGTGTTCTTTGCAAGTGAAGGACCAAAGGTTATGTGTACGTCTTTATCAGCTAAATTAGGCTATAGAAGAGTCATTATAAATGTTGCAACTTCACAGTATGCTTTCTGTGTTCTTAGGGTGATGATGTGACTATATAAAGTGCCTAGGCGTTTGGAGTTAATATATTTGGCTGTTTGTCTTAAGGAAGGTGGAATAGGCAGAATACCTCTGGGGACAGTAATTTAGTTTGGAACAAAAGGGTTATTTTTTATTTTCTTTTTAATGATTAAACTGTAGATGGAAATTTGGTTTGTCTGAAAATGGATAGCTGTTTTGGGAGCATTGGTAGCAGAACTTTAAACACCCATTTGTACAGTGTGCTTTTGAAATACTTTAGGAACAATAAGCAAGTTCATAACAGTAACTGGGGAAGATGAAAAATGGCAAGGTATTACAGGAGTAGATAGGCCCTGAGGAAGATAAGCAATGACCATCATCTCAATTTGGGTCAGGAGGAGAGAGAATCATTCTTACTGTAGTTGCTTTACCTTTGGTGTCTTAAGTCTTGTCCACTTAAATTATTTGTAAGATGCAAAAGTTTTGTAGGAATAGTCAGTTATGGAGAATTAAGTGAGATTTTTGATCATGGTTGCTAGGTTTGCTTGTCCAAGACTTTTGGCCAAAAAATATGAAGCTGCAAACTGAAAACCGGGCACAGATTACGAGTGGAACTTCATCATTCTTTTGAGATCTTCCTGTGAGGGATCTGTGGACAAAAGAGCAGTTTAATTTGACATCTGCTAATTTAGTGGCAGCCAAGAAAGCAGTTGTTGCCTTGTGCAAAAAGGAAAAAAGGTGGTATAAAAATGTCTGGGAAATTCCAGTTGTAGGAGAAGTTTTATGTGCAAATTAAAGATAACAATGATAGACATAGGTAAAAGATATATATATTTATGATAATTATAGATGAAAGGGCCATTAAAAGCAACCATATACTTTTTATTGTCAACATACTCCTTGCTAATGGTCTGAAGATGGCATGAGAAATTTATTTCCCCTTAAATTTTCTAGCTTCTTCAACTCTGCCACTCCAAGCATATTGGAAACAGTGAATCTATTTAATTGAATTCTTTCATGCAGAGTTTCACTCTGCATTTGTTTTTCAGTTAAATGGCTCGGATTAAAGTAGTCTAAAGTAACGCCATAAATTTGGGGAATAAAAGAACCGATACTTAGAGCTTACTTTAAGCATGATGTGAAAGGTTATGTGGGAGAGCAGCTGGAACACATGGAGCTCTATTTAGGGAGGGTTGATGACCCAGCTGAGAGTCTGAGGTCAGGATTAGAGGGCACACAAGTATTATTGTACATGTCTGCTACAGACAGGTTGATCAGCAAGAACCAGATGAAGCTTCAGATGACTGTAGAAAGCTTCATGATAGCACACCATGGCCCTCAAGGGGGGCTTAATTTGCTCCAGTATTTGCTGGAGTGATGGTGCTGCAACAGGGAACAAGTAATCAAGTAATCCAGGAGGTTACTGGAGACTGTTGATAACAACTTCCCAGGGCAGATGACTGAAGAGCTGAAAACAGGATGCACTACTGGACATCACACATAGAAACAAAGGAGAGCTGGCTGGGAGTGTGAAGACTGGGGAAGCCTGAATTTATAAAGGGGAAGTGCTTGGCTGATCTGATAGCCTTCTCTGGTGTAATGACTGGCTTTGTAGTGAGGGAATGCAGTGGATGTTGTATATCTTGATGGATGCAGCATGGGTTGTAATAAGGCACTAGGAACAAGGCTGGGAATATTTCCAGTATCCTTATTCAGTGAATTAATGCCATCATCCTTTTGGCTTGGACATTCTGTTCCATTGGATTCCTTCTCCCTCCATATAGTCAGGCCGTATGTTATACTGAGTTTATCAGTGCCATTCAGAACTATACATAGTCTGACTTTTTTTCCTCTCTGTAGAAGTAATGGAGAGGTTATTTTGGTCAGTCTATTTTCAGAATCTTTTAGCTTCCTGATAGTCTATCCAAGGTGACAAAAATATGGCAGGGGTTTCAGTCTGTCAGATGGGAAATGAGGAGTTTTAAGTTCTCTGTGGTCTTGCAGTCTGTTACAGTCAATGAATTGTAATGTCTGGCCATTTTCCGGTGTTTTCTTCTACTGGTGCAGAGGTGTCTCATCCCACACCACGTATCTGTCGAGTGAAATAAAATGAGATTTTGTGATTAAAAAGTAAAATGCATGTTCTTACGTCCTTGACCTCGGCAAGACATCTTATTCCTTTAAAGGTCTAGTAACAGAGATATTGTGAAAAAACATCCATCACAGCTAGTTGCCTAGGATATTTTTCTATAGGCCATTTTTCTATAGGTCATTCCTATAGAAGTGGGAGGTTTCAAGTGGAGATGGGATGCCCTGCTTAGTGTTTGCCACAGAGGAGCCCAGGGCCAGGAGGAGCACTTGAGGGTTTCTGACCCTGCAGAGCTGTCATTTCCCACCTTGTGCAGGGGGTTCTGGCTGGTCACAGACTGGATTTCTGCTGGCGGCTGAAGGCTTTGTTCATTACTTTGCTGTCCTTACGAGTAGCCATTTTGTGTTGGCATTGGCTTTGCTGGTGCCTGATTAATGTTATCATCTGGCAGGCAGGTAGTGTTTTTAAAGAGCTACTTGATGAACATGCGTCTGATGAAGGATTGCTCTCCCCTACTCACTTTGCTCACTGATTACCTTTTACTGTATGCCCAGCTTCCACGTCGGCAAGTCTCAGTCATTCCTCATGGCCGAGCACAGGCAGTGGGTGTGCCCGCATTTCCAGACAGCAAGAAATCAGAGATTGCTTTGTTTTAGAGATGACTTGAAATAGGCTGTTATTTCCTGGAAGCGTTTGATTGGTGATGTTAGGAATGCAGAAATCCTCTTTAAGGTCACAGTCTTTGATGATTGAGATACGATGCTGCTCATAGTGTCCTAGGCTTGCTTTGAGATTTGAGCATGGCAGCAGGGGGAATTTCCAGTGTGAATAATGGAGAAATTATTTAATAAAGAAATTACCTGCAAAGGAAGGAAAAAAGTTCATGACTTTCCACGTCCTATTAAAGGCATACTTTCATCAGTTATTCTGTGGGGGTTTCTGGTTTCTCCCTAGCTCTGCCCAAGCAGCCAGAAGGCTGTCTTCCTCCTGTATGTCTGTTACTTTGAGATTGCTTCATGTCAGTTTAAATCAAATGGTTGAATTAAAAGCAAGATTTATTAACAATAAAAGGTGGGAAGCATTCAGATTTAAACAAAAATTGCATGCGAGTAGTATTTTTTGCGTGCTTCGGGATAGCACCTGTTAAGTCCATTCTGTCACCAGCTGTGACTTGGGCATGCAGTGGAACTGTTTCTGTAGATACTTTCTGTATTTCTTTATTCCAGTGCTGTGGGCATTTGCATTTTTGTGGCTTGGGAGTGCTATGCTGCTTAGAGCTCAAATTCATAATCTTCTGTGATGACATAATTAGGTAGCATGGAAATTATCATGATTTGACTTCAAGTATTAAAGAGATGGAATAAAAAAACTGTGATTATGTTTCTTATTTGCTTCTCTGTGATGACAAATGGAGCTCAGACTGTCCAAATTGGCATTTTATTGCTGTTTTTCTTAAAACTCTGTAACTCCTACCACTTGAAAAAGTATTTGTCCAGGGTATGTTAGGCATGAAATGCTGCTCTGATAGATACGTTTACTTGAGACAGGAACTCAGAAGCATTTCTGATCCAGCTGTTGACCATGTTTTGAGTTTCCTAATGATTCAGGAAGCTTAAATTAGGATGCAGTTTACACATATTGATAGTGGGGTTACTCTGAAAAGCAGAGGTTGGTGGTAAAATATTTTAAGAATTATTTTTTCCTGGTTGTATATAATATATGAAGCATTTCTTCACAGTTGCATAAAAGTAAAATTTTAATCCTGTAAAAAATGATGAAGTTAAACACTTTTTCAAATGAGAACAGAATTATTAATTTCCCCTCTAGATACTTAAAATAAGAGCATATTTCTGATTTATGTGGAGAAGTTAGCTCATTTCACTCTCTGAATGCATGGTGCATATCACTAACAATCTCTTTTCATTTGCGAAGGCAGGGAATGTATTATGGTATTTTCTGCAGCTGATTATTCAGTTGTGTATGGTAGAGAATTTATTTTCATCAGATACTTCAAAGCCCTTACTTTTTAGGTCAGGAAAGTATGCTTTTCCTAACGCTTTGAAGTTTTAAATAAGCAAAATGAACATAATTTGACTAAAATTAATTACTAATGCAAAGCAGAGCTACTGGTGGCTAGCACACTGACAAAGGCAGAATCTGTGAATTCGTACTCTTGTTTCCTTTACCCAAGCAAAGGCTTTGAAAATTGATTTCTGAAGTATAAAGCTTTTGGGGCACCTATGGATGTACAATAAGCATTTTTAATACTGTTTTATTCTGCTGAAGTTTAGTTAAAGAATGCTAGGGGAAAGAGTTTTGCAGTTGCTTTCTGAATTAAGTGGGGGGTGTTTGCCACTTTGAGGGGACTAGCAGCTGTGTTTGTGCAGGCTGCTCTGTTTACTTGACATCCTGTTTGTTATGTGACCTTACGCATGTTGTCCCAACCAGAAAGTTTTCCTGTAATCACATGGAATAAGAAGCCTGCAGTGTTTTGGCCGGGTTTGCACTGCTCAGGTGAACGAACATTAGTGGGATTGGAGTAGACCCGGCTCTGCTCAGTCAGCCTTTAAATGCTAAGCAGAATGCATCAGGGAACTTCCCAGCGTCAGAAGTGTGCTGTACCTTAATTTGCAGGGATTTATATTTTGGTGTTTGCATGTAAATAGAGCCCTTGATACTCCTCTGGGTGGAACGGCAGGATGCAGGTTGTCGGGGATTTGGCTAAGTCCCGCTTAATTTGGCGGCTGGTCCTTAGCAGCCTGACTGAAACAACTGCTGAACAATAGGCTGGGAAGGTGTGGGAAATGGGATATTGAGGTCAGGTTCTTACTGTTCAAGACAACATTCTTCTACCATCTTCTCTTTTGAGCACTGTAGTCCTCACTAAAACCATATCCACAAATACCCAAAAAGATCATCCAGGTGGTAGCTGGTAGGATCTGCCTTGTGGTGCACAAGGATGTGGGCTCAGATTCTGGCTTTCTGAGATAAGGAGAATAAGGATGACAGAAGGAGCTCAAGTATGACCCGGTGCATGTTCCTGGTAGTTTACAATGGAGCTTAGTGCGTAGGAAAGTGTATTTATGGAATAGCTGTCAAAATCCCTGTGTGTAAGCAAGCTGTAAATAAGTCTATAATCATTACTGGAGACTTTAAATCTGCAATGAGTGAAGGACTTGCTTCAAGTTCATTCTTTTCTCTGCTTCCTTGCATGAGCAGTAAACGGATAAATCGGAAAGCTGAGTTTATAAATGTGATTTAAAGGCAAATTGGAACAGAATTGTGTAGTTTCTGTTTTTTTCCGTGAGCTAATGACCCAGATAACTTCTGCAGTATAGGAACATCACACCATGCTGCATCATCTCTGAGGGAGTGCAGAGGTTAAGCTTGGGATCAATCAGTTTGCAGTCAGACTGATTATAAAAGGACAAGGAGGAGTACAAGATAAAATCAAAAGAACACAGTAGGACAGAAACCTATGGGGTGAGATGTTCGGGAACTCTTGAAGTAAAAGGGTTTCTTGCAGTAGACAGCTAGCAGGAACATTCAGAACTGCTAAGAGTTTTGTTAAAATAGCAGTGCAGGATTTTCAGTCCCACTTCCACCCTGAGCACATTTACTAAGATACTAGCAAAGCTTAAATAATCCTTACTGTTTTATCTGCGATAGTGTGAAATATCCAAGACATAACTGAGGTGCTTCTAAAACTTAGTGTTTTTCATGTGCATATTGCTGTCGCTTAGGTGAAAGGGAAAGGTTCTTGGATAGATACTGTTCCTTTTTTTTTAATCAATCAATATGGCTTTGTAAACCTTTGTTTCAGAACCATGTATAATATGTGAGCCTAGTGCTGTCTTCTGGAGTCCCTTTCTATTTCTGTTCCATTTGTTAAAGCGCAGCAGAATTGTACCATTTCATGTTGGAGTTACTGTGGAAATATTTAGAAGGTAGGTTTTAATGAAAGAGATAAATAAAGCAAAGAAATCCTTGACAGCATCAAGCCAATTCAGAACTGATGGACGTGCTCCTGACGTTCCTCTTTCCCTGACGAGGGATTCCACCACTGAGAGAGGAAGGAAAACGCTGAATCAAAAATAAGGAAGGGTGTTGAAGTATCATTATATGTTTACAAATAGCATATTGGTTAATATGTTATTACAATTAAATACAGTTTTTAGTGGCAGGAATGTTGGTTTAGAGGTGTGGAGGAAGTCGATCCTCTTGAGTATTAATGAATTAATTTTGAGGTAGTGGGTAGTGGATGAAATGTTCAGTTCCCCCAGTTATAGCATTTGCATTTTAATCTTAAAAAGCTCCAATGGAGCCGCATATTTTTAGATCCAGTTATCTTGCAAAGTTGGCAGTTCAGCTGGTGCGCGAGTTTTAGGAAGGTTCACCCACTTCAGTGAGGAAATCTGGGGAGGATGAGGGAGTTTGATTCATGACTTGACTTTGGGGTCAGTTCCAGTAGCTTTATTTCTTTAGTTAAATCATTCACTCTCCCAGGTTAATTTTAACATTCAGGGTAGGCTGTTCAGGTTGAGGCTGAAACTGTTAATTTTCTAAGTGGTTTCTGTAGGATCTTGCTCCTTTGAGGTGGCCTGTATTACACATGAATGTCAGACCTGATTCTGACTAGAAGTGCATCCCGCTGCAGTCTCTTCTGTCTCTGTATTTTCTCCTTAAAAAGCAGAAGTATGGCTTATATGGTCATATCATATACAGAGTATTTTTACAGTTATTTATTTGAAATCAGTTGCAGTTCATGTCTATGACAATATTGAAATAAAACTCCTTTGGCAAGACCTGATTTTGGAAGAGAAAGTAATATTGTTTCTCATGTAAATTGTGTATGAATAAATGATTACAAATTGACAGATATTGCTTGTAGTGATTCTTCTTGAGTGAAAAAATAACCCCAAACCAAATTGTATTTTCTTCTTAATTTAGGAACTTAAAAATCTGAAGAGATAAAAAGAGAACTTAGATGCAGCCCTAGCACAAGCAAGGAGAAATTACAAGTTGAAGGTTTAATAGCTGCTTTTGTTTTCAGGGCCATGTTGCGCTGCACTAAATCTGCAGATGGACAGTCTTTTACTATACTATTCCTGTAGATAGGTTAGAATTTATTAGTAACAACAAAAGGGTACAATAGGTGGTTGTGTAGAAATAGCAATGTAGCACATTCTTCAGTGTCTCTAATCCAAGCTCTTCAGCGTCTGCTCAGGTGAGCTGTGGAGTTGGTGTGTCCTCTAGAACAGTTTCTCAGTCTCTACCTCTTAGAGCAGACCTATGTTAACACATGCCCAATTCAGCATGTGCCTCTGCGAGGGTTTGTAAAGTGCTAACACTTGTATGCCAGGTGGGCACTTTCTGTCACCTGTGTTTGTAGGTAAGAATCCCTGGGTGCATGTTCCTGTGTGAATAAGTGTGATGCTTTCTGCTGCAGCAGTGTGTTTGTAGGTCTTTACAGTTCTGAAAACTTGTGCTTTATTCAGAGAGCTCATCCTGAGGATTCATTCACCATTGGCTTTTAGTATTCCTTTAAATAGTGTACAATATGTTCTGGTTTAATTTGTTTTGAAGCAATTCAGCCATACTTATAAAGCCTTATGGAACTCATCAATACTGCCTGCATATCTGTCTAACAAGAGTTCAGTAAAATTAGCATAATCATTAAACAGATTCTCATTCAGTTAGTAATTGGTGACTGCCTACTTCTCTACAGACAAGTGATGTCAACTGGCATGTATGAGTTTTTGGTATGCTCTGTTATGTACAGGCAGGTAATCTGTAGTTTATATCCTTGCCTTATTATGTTGCATTAGAATAATCGCTGCTGCCTGGCGATGGAAGAAAAGTACTTTCTCTTCCTTTTCTAAAATTGACATATTACTATTCAAGAAAACTCATTTCTTTGATGTTTGTCACCATCTTGATGTTTCCTGCTGTGATGCACTGTGATTCCTGCCTTCCTATCTGTGTTTTGCAGTGGCTCCTATTAAAAGAACCTTGCAACATGACAAGAGAAATTGTTTTTTCCTTGAACTATGTGTAAGTCTTCAGGGGAAGATTTAACTAAGCATTTGTTTTGATTGCATAAACTAGAATTAAAATGGAGACACAAATAATATAGGAATAAAAAAAATTAAAAATATTTTAAACTGTAGACTTCTGAACTAAAGCTCTTCTGGAGCATTGCTGTTTTCTACAATGAATTGCAGTGAATTTGAGTAATTGCTTTAGAAGGAAATGCCCCGTTGAGCATGTGGCTTCATGTTGTCTACCGCAGGCTTGGTTTGCCACAGGCAGCACAGTCTGATGTCTCTGCAGCCCCTAGGTAAGGGCAGGCTGTGGTCAGAAGCAGTGGTCCTGCCCTCATCGCAGCATTGCTGGTGTGTCTTGTACTGGTTCTCATCCTTACCTGGTCCCCTCATGGGCTGAGTTGTGGAGTCAGCAGCAAAAGCAGCTTTCTGCTGGGTTAGCTCCGCTTGAGGGTTGGGGACCATGAGGGGAGGACATATGAGGGAGCAGCCGGGGAACCGTGTTGGCAGCTTGCCTCTGGGTCATCTGAGCGGAAATGGGAAACCAGAGCCCTGTAGTACCTTGGCTTCTTGGTTTCAAGTAATACAAAGCACTTGGCTGGTTTAGGTTTTTATATAGCCATGTGAATGGCTATCACAATATGTGATATTGTGATATCAGCAATATGTGGGAGAGTGGTGGTGAAATCTAAACTGGTTTCAGCTTTGTTTAGGAGACTGCACAAGGCAGACTGATGTAACACAGCACTAGCTTTGCTGGACTGCAGAAGCAAGTGGGGAGCAGTTGGTCGATTGCTCGAATGTGCTGCTGTCAAAATGTCACCAAGCTGCCTATGGATGATCTGCCTCTCCTTCAGTCCAGTTTAGGATTTAATTTTGGCAGGGCTATCTGGGTTTGCTCACTTGACATAATGGGTAGGTTTTCAGTAAGGTGGACTTCTGAGCAGAAACGGATGCCTGTTTCATGCTTTTGAAGTTGTTGAAGTTTGCGTAGTTAAGCAAAACTTATACTTTCCAAGCTCTTGGTCATCCTTTCAGCTGTTTGTCCGAGTCTAATTTTCATAACCAATATAACAGTAAAAATCCTAATAATATTAACTGTGTGCTCCTTTTATAAGCAAGGCCCCAGTTCTACTTTTTATTTTTCTGCATCTGAAGAAAATCATTAAGTTATTTAACATAGCCATCTTATTTCAAAGAAACGTATAGCTGTTGGGAATAGTAATGATTACCCACCAGAACATGCTGTCTATCTTTAGTAAACAATGATGTAGTGGCATATTTCATGGTTGGGGATTGTTTTTTGTATAATTTTTTTTGAAGTTGGGTGTTACATAAACCTTAACAATTGCAGCAACAGAGCTCACTTGTTCTGAAAAGTGAGTATATGGTTCAGTGGTATAAAACAGTAACTTGCCGCTACAGTTTATTGATCAAAATGCCGTAGCCTTTAAAGAACTGGGAATGTGATACTTTTTTTTCTCCAAGATATACTGCATTTCACTGCTCAAGATATTTTGTATGCTGTAGTTTAAGTAATAAACTTGGAACTAAAAGGCATGTAACTGTTAACTAGTTTGTGTGTTGCCCTTGTTTTAATTCATTTAAAATTAATTTGCATTTGAAGGAATAAATAGAATCGTAGAATAGTTAGGATTGGAAAGGACCTTAAGATCAATGATCCTCAGCCGTACCTGTGGAAGATCTTGAAATCAAATGTTGTTTTTTAAAAGCAAGTCTGTGTACAGTGTTTTGATACAAACCGGCAGAAATAAGCAGTTCCTAACTGCTGTGGACAAAAGCGTGGAAACTCTGTTTTTGTCAGGAGAATATTAAAGTCTTTTTCCTAAAATAGCTCACAGAATCAGTTTTCTCCTTTATAAATGTATCACAGAAGTGTGGGTCAATCATAGCGCTCAGTGCTGGATGAAGCTGCTGGGCTCTGCTGATGCCAAAGGGGCCGCCCTGCAATATTGTAACCAGTCTAAAGTGGGCAATTTGAGATGTTGAAGGAAGATGGTTTCTTCTGTGGCTTTTAAGTAGGATGCTCTGGATGCTAAATCCTGCTTTGGAAGATTAAAATTACTGGTTTGTGGTAGCAGACAGGACGTTTGGTGTCCTGTTTTTCATAATATACCCATAGGGATGTGGCATTAATCATCTCTGCATAGAAGGGGATGCGTGGTTTGATGTAGTGTGACAGATCTTACAGCTGATGAGTCTTACCCTAAGTCTTTCAATTTTTTTAAATGCTTGAAATACTTGCTTTCATACTGAACAAAATGTAGTAATCTCTGTGTTTGCTTTCCATGACTTAGATTAGTGGTAAACTTTTTCTGTTCAGTGCTGTTTCTTGCAAATTTTTGTTTCTTGTTAGACTAACTCTGTGGATACTTACTGTTTACATCAGCACTGCCAGTAAACTGAAGTAAGTGTGTTAGTTTGTTTGCAGTGGGTTATGTGGTGCATTTCAAGTATATGACCTAATAAAATGTTCCTGTACCTGCAATGGTTTATAGGAAGGTTTGCCATTTAGTTGTATTTTCGATGGTTCCCTTTTGATAGGAACTTGTACTGCAACTTTGTCAATTACAGGAGCTGTATGTCAATACAATAAAGGTTTATTCCTTATACTGATGAATGGTATGCCGTTTCATTACTGTCATCTTTGTGTATCTATTTTCTTTCATGTGCTCTCTTGGAATTCTATTGCAGGTCAGAGTGCACAGATTGAATGAGCTGGAATACTGTAGAATGCGTTGAGTGAGAAAATAGATACTTTGTTTTGGTTAGATTCTTTTATGTAGGATACACTAAACAATTTTATTTTGGATACAAAACCCATCTAAACGATCTTCCCATAGACACCACGGGTTTTCTCCCTAATTGACTTATTTCCAGTATAACCATTACAATATAGACCATATGTATACAACTTGGTACTGTAAACATTTGACACGTAATTTGCATTCATACAGAGATGAGCTGGCACAGTCTATTAGCATAGTTACAGCTACATTACTTCAGTGGAGCAGCAGAGTGGGAAGAAAGTGGTATGCACTTATTTGACCAGCTTTACTTTCAGGTGCTTTTAAGAGATCTGTCTTTGTTTCATGTTAATACTGGCTTCCATTTATACTATGAATGGAAAGGGAATGTTGGATGTCACTGAGTATATCTTCCTTTGAACAGTCATGCGGTAAAATGCATTAAGCTGGGTTTATGTAAATAGTAGAGCTGTTCAAACTATGTGGATGTGTCAACGGATGTTCAGTTATCCCAGAAATTTGCTTAGTGGTGTTTTTGTTGTTGGATTTGTTTTCTTTAATAGTGCTGATTATCACTGGATTCCCTTTCCTCAGAAAATGCCTAGAATTATTTGGCATTTTTCCAAAAGTACGGATTTGACCTGAAGAGACTTGCTAAGAGAAAATAGGTGGTATGTTTTATTTTTAAGTGAAATTGTCTGAACATGATTAGTGAACTCAATATGGACAAATACTTAGTTGTGGATGCTTAGCCAAGGTAATTCCATATGGAATTGGGCATGAAATGGCACAAAATTTTTTGAAGCTAGTTCTTTTAAGACCAAAAGGTCTTGCTTGTGATAGAGACTGTAATTTGATTCTTCAGTTGTTTGTCAGTCTTGACCTTTTAGTTCTTCTTTTTAACAGTTTCTTCATAC